>NC_081290.1:253768197-255018197 GCF_030435805.1 Mustela lutreola | reverse complement strand
GAGATTATGAACTGAGCTGAAATCAAGAGCTGGATGCCTAACTGACTGAGCCACCCAGGTTCCCCTCTTTGGAGTCTATTTTTTTTAAAGCATGAGCAAAGTTCACTACTTTATGGACTTACTGTTAGAGTTAAAGAGAAACATGTATGCAGATAGGCCCTCTAAGTTTCAGATGTTCTAGAAGTGTTACTTAATGCAAATAATGGAAGATTTCCCTTATGGACTTCCATTTGTCTTTTTGTACCCTCTGACCTTTCCCAGACTCTAAACACTCATGCAGAATTTCTACATCTTGTGCCTCCTCATCAGGCTTGACTCTGACTAGCTAATTTGACATGTCCATGATGGGTTAAGAGCAAACATGTCAGAGTTTCACTATGTACGATCTATGCCTAATGTAAAACTTACGGAATATGTATAGTTCTGATCCAGAAAAATATCTATGAAGGGCAATGCAAATCAAAGTTTGAGTAAGTCCTATGTTTAATAATCAGTGACAATTGGGATTAATTTATGTGAATAGCAGGTTACAAGTGACCAAAAGCCAGCTGAAACTATGTAAGAAAAAAAAGCCAGCCAAGTAGATTATCAATTCGCATTTCCTAACGTACAGTTTCAGGCACCAACAAATCCAGATTCTCACATGTTGTTATCAATCATACATCTTTCTCCACTTTTGAGATTTGCTTTCCCTGGTGTTGCATCATTTCTCAGGTTGTTCTCTCAGGATGTAGTGACAAAAATAATCACCAATGGCTTTAAGTTTATAATACACCAGCTTAGAAACTATGGTGAATCAACCATTTATTATTTCTCATTTGATCTTGTAAGGTCCTTGGTAGGACTCTCATTGACCTAGTTTGCATGGTCCTATACTCATCCCTGTACTACTCAGAGGGTTAGGTGCTCTAATAAACATTGACAGATTTGAATCAAAGGCATAACTAGAAGTAGAAGAAGGTTCAGCCCACTACTTTAATTATGTAGATTGAAAATGGAAGTTTGGGGTCAGTTTCTTGAAGGAAATTTGATATACTCTTACCAAAAGAAGGGAGAAAATCATGGCAGGCAAAAGTAACAGGTGTTTACTAAGGGTAATATCAGATAAATGAGGTTATCCTTATTCTTCTTGATGGATTATATATAATGAACGTCCTATATTTTAACAGTAGTCTTTCTTACCCAAGGAGTGAGTCTGATGGAAAAGGTCCTAGGGGGATGAGGCAGGCAAGTTGATGAGAGTGGTTTAAAGAGAATGGCTTGGCTTTGCTTAACTTCAAATCCCATTATGAGTGGCCACATGCTCCATCTATGCAGAAGGCAGACCTTTCCCTGGTCAAATTTGGTCTTTCATTTTGTTTCCTTCTATTCCTCATTTTTTCACTTTCATCCACCTCAAAGAATACTCTCCAGATTTCCTTATTCAGATCCCATTCTTCCAATTTAATGTGATCTTGTTATTCTGATAAAAGGAGACATAGTGTATTGGCATGAGCTTTGGTACAAGCACAGAGTCAAATTTGACTCATTTATTTACTATATCAACACTGAATTGTTCAACCTCTGTATGCATCAGGGTTTTTATAGCTGAAAAATGGGGAAAATATTAGTGTCTATGAGTATTCAATGAGTTACTGTAAAAATCCAAAAATAGAGCCTTGTTTATAGTCTGTGTTCAGTAGCAGGTAGTTCTCTTCCCCAGCTCTCTGCTTCCCTCTCCAGATGTTTCTCTCATTTGCAATTCTCAACTGTTTCATCATGCCGAACCATAACTCTCTTCCAATGAACTCGGTGTTTCCAGTTCTAAGTGTCCTTGAAGTCTACCCAGAAAATCCCCACTTTCAACATACATTCAGGAAGACAAAAATCTAAGGCCAGACTGAAGTATAAGCAGAGCAAGTGACTGCATAGAGGCAGACAATGACTTAAAAATGAAAATTAGAGGCCCTCCTGCCCTAGGCTTTCTTTCCCTACCACCAACCTACCAATCAAAAGAAATTTCTATTCAGCACAATTACTGACATTAAATCAATGAATCTCCACTATGATCCAGTTTGCATGTAGCTAGTCATCCTAACAAGTAGTAATTTATGGCTGTAAGTAGTCAATAACATCATGAATTCATTAACTGAACTAACGTAGAAGGTAAAAAAATTTGGAGGAGTCAAGATGGCGAAGAAGTAGCAGGCTGAGACTACTTCAGCTAGCAGGAGATCAGCTAGATAGCTTATCTAAAGAGTGCAAACACCTACAAATCCATCGGCAGATCGAAGAGAAGAACAGCAATTCTAGAAACAGAAAAACAATCACTTTCTGAAAGGTAGGACTGGCGGAGAAGTGAATCCAAAGCGTCGGGAAGATAGACCCCGGGGGGAGGGGCTGGCTCCCGGCAAGCGGCGGAGCAACAGAGCACAAAATCAGGACTTTTAAAAGTCTGTTCCGCTGAGGGACATCGCTCCAGAGGCTAATCCGGGGTGAAGCCCACTCGGGGTCAGCGTGGTCTCAGGTCCCACAGGGTCACAGAAAAACATGGGAGGGAGGACAGTATTAGAGTCTGTGATATTCTAGAGAGGGCAGAAGGTAGCCATGGTGGTGGGTACATTGGGATTGGTCCTCAGTGGGCAAGACTCATTCAGGCTTCACTGATCTATTAAGATGGAATTTATAAAATGCCCCCCCCCCCTTTTTAAAGATTTTATTTATTTATTTGACAGAGACAGAGATCACAAGTAGGCAGAGAGGCAGGCAGAGAGAGAGGAGAAGCAGGTTCCCTGCTGAGCAGAGAGCGTCATGTGGGACTCGATCCCAGGACCCTGAGATCAGGACCTGAGCTGAAGGTAGAGGCTTAACCCAGTGAGCCACCCAGGCACCCCTAAAATGCCCTTTTGTGTCTGGAAGAATCCTGGTTGAAAAAGAGGCAAATTCTGGGCTTTCATGAAACTCACAGTCTGGAGAGGGTGACCGATACTGAACAAGTAGTTGTATAAAGCTCAGTGATTTTTATAATAAATGAAGTCCAGGAATCCCAGAAACATGGAGCTTGAATACCTCACTCATTTAGCCCAAAGTGAGGCTTTGTGGCAGATGTACCCTTTAAACTGAAACTTCCAGGATGGCTCAAATTTAACCAGAAAATAAGAGGGATGAAAGTCTCCTAGGAAGAAAAAATAAAACAAAACAAAACAAAGAAAAGGTTACACAGGCTTGGAGACTAAAAAGAGAAATAAAACAAAAAAGAAATGTGTGGTAAACGTAAAAGAAATGAACTTAAGAATTCAAGTCGTTAGTTAATACTAGCCACATTCAAGGGCTCAGCCACATACAATGAGTGACCATCATATTAGATAATGCAGGCATAGAACATTTCCATCATTGTGGAATGTTCCATTGGACACTCGGGCTCTGTAGTTTTCCTCCTATCACATTTAGAACTGCTTGACTTCCAGCTGTATTTGTACCTACCATGAATTTAGGACTAATATTTATCAGGAATATAAGCATAGACAGAACACTTAGAACACAGTAGGACCCAATAAATATATTTTAAGATAAAATCATCTGCCAGATCTAACTCTTGTCTTTTATCAAATTGCTTTTTCTTCTAATCAAGCTCAAATTCCACTTCTGGCAACTAAACTTCTACCTGGTGCTTTTGGACAGACCATAGTCACTTAAAATCCCATCCACTGGGTCACAAGATAGTGTATTTTGGTGCAGCGGTGCTGCTGCCCCTCGGAACAATTTGTTGCTTAAACTGTAACCCCTGGAGGACTTTACTGGTTACCAAGCACATTTAGATAAGGCCTTAAGAACTACATATACTGACAACAGGTCTTTAGGGAGAAGGACGATATACGACCATGTAGCTGGGCAGCTGGGGGTACCTGGCTCGCTGAGGGCGGAACGCCGCCTGCTTCAGGGAAGCTGAGCACCCGGGACCGCCTGGTCAGCTCAGGGTGGAATGAAAACCGCCTGCTTCCCTTATCCGTTATCGCTCCTTTCTCATCCCAGAAGTGCCCGTTGTTAGTTAGATGAGTCCTTTGAATGTGCTTGTTTAACTAGAAACTTTATCCTGCTCCTTGCTTGTCTGCAAGACGGGATTAACGTTTGACCTTCCGCAATCCTTCTATTGGCTATTGTTTTCTATCTAATAAAAGTGAGACTGTGGAGTTGCTCCTGGCAGCAGTCCTTTTCGACTGTTGTGCCCTGCTCCCAGTATTTTGCAGCTGACTTGTTTGTGCCTAATTCTTCTCTCGTCGCCGACTGGAAGCGGCACAGGGGCTTTTAATTTCTATGTTAGCCATAAAACTTTCACCCCAAATAAATAGGGTAGGGAACCCTCCAATGTATAAGTGATAAAGTTATAACTTCTCTGGTTAAGTTTGGTAGAGAACTCACTGGCTCTCTTGCCCCCAAAATTTCTCTTTAGGCAGATTTGTGGAATTTAAGGGCTTTGCAGAACACAGCTTAACAATCACTGTTATGACAGAGAGAATATAGGACTTGGGGTCACAAATTCTGAGTTACAATTACAAACCCGTTAATAACCAACTACACATCCTTTTAACATCCAGTATTTTTATTTTTGACATCTCTAAAATAAGCATATCACTTAGCACTTTGTTCATAGATTTCTGTGCAGCTTCGCTGACATAATGGATGTGAAAGTAGTTTGCAATTTGTACGGTGATATCCCAAAAGGAACTGATGCGTTTATTGCTTTTCTTGTCAGACATCCATTCAGGAATTACAGCCAGTTACCTGCTAACAGATGATCTCTTCATCAAAACTAACATACTGCACCACTAATTCTAAGATTTTCAGAACTTGTTGACTTGTGGTGACAAATGAGGTTGTAATATTAATAAAATTTAATGACTCTTGTTTTGACCTGCTCACATAGGACCTGCAGATTCCTTCAAATTGTCTCCCAATTATTTCAAGAAGTCCACAGGGGATTTTTCATATGCACTTATGAGCAAGCTCACATTTATAGTCAGTAAGTAATTTCTTCTATTTTTTTTTCTCTCCCTTGCAATGAATCTCTTTATCCACACCCTTGTCCATATAGGTCTGTGAAGGAGACTACCTGTGTTTCTCACATCTGTTTCTGTAAAATCCCTGCTTTCTTCTTAGTTTAGCAGCACTCCTGAAATTGCCCCCTATCCTCCATTTCTATGTGTTCTGCCCAGAAGAAGGGGAAGGGACACATTTTCCTCACTCAGTAACACGGGATTTCGCCTGCACGCAGATATAACTGGCGACTCTGACTCCCAGACCATCTATGGAGACAGTTCTTTGCTTTTGACCAAGAAATCCCTTCTCTAAAGGATTCACCCATGGGTCCTTGAGGATGTGTGGACGGTGGAAGTGGAGGGATAAACTGAGGTCGAGTCAGGGACAAGGACAAGGCCGTAGTCAAGAAAACATCACCAAAAGATCACAGTAAGGTATAGTGAGGTTGGAAATCGCTCGAGATGGGTTTTATGGAATGAGCCAGGGTAAGTGGCACAGGTCGAAGTCTATGAAAAGCAGGAGGGCTGAAGGCTTACTTTTAGGAGCAGTGTTCCTGTGCTAATACAACCACTGTTATCTTTTAATGAATAACGTTTCAGTAAGACAATAATTCTAACATTTTGGAGCACACTCGCAGAAGGCACGTCAGAATCTTGGCAAATGGAGTTAAGAGGGATGTTACATGTAGTTTGAAAAAAAAAAAAAATCTTTGAATGTCTACTTTTCTCCCACACAGAGCCACACTCTATTATAGTATGTAGCTTTCCTGGCTAATTGGCTGGCTGTGTCATAAAAGGCACTACCCTGCTGAGCACGGACCAAATTCAGTTACTAACTTCAGGATTCAGTCACTAACTCAAAAATAGCCTCCATGATCTTAGGTATTTGTGCCCTTTTGTATGGTCTCCCCCCACAATGAATCAGAGCTGGTCTTTGTGACCAGTAAAGTATGACAGAAGTAATAGTGTGACCTACAAGACTAGATCATACAAAGCATTTAAGTCTTCTTAGCTTTCTTGGATCAACTGCTGTGGAAGAAGCTGCCTGCCATGCCATGAGGTCACTTAATTTCCCCTCTGGAGAGGCCAATGTGGAAAGAAGCTGATGGCCCCCACCACCAACCAATGCTAACTTGCAAGCCATATAAATGAGTCACCTTAGAAGTGGCTCTGTCTGCCACAGTCAAGGCTTCAGGTGACTATAACTCCAGCCAATGGTTGATTACAACTTCAGGACAGCCTGTGAGGCAAACTGCTCAGCCAATCCACTCCCAAATTCCCAACTCATAGACTATGTGACGAATAGTAAATATTTAGCGTTACATTAAGTCACTATGTTTTCAGATAATTCGTTATGCAGAAATAGATAACTAATACAATAACTAAGAGTAACTCACCTGAATTTCACTATGATCACTTTGAATCAATTGTACACTTTCTTTCCCATATTGAACCACATAGACATTCTAAATTTTTAGAGACCCACTAAAGAGGGATAAAGAAAAAAAAAAAGGACACTAAAGGATGGATTTTTTTTTAAGTTGATTGTTTTTTTAAAAATATTATATTTATTTATTTGAAGAGAGAGAGAGCATAGAGGGAGAGTGAGAGGGAGAAGCAGACTGCCCACTGAGCAGAGACCCCCCCCAGTGTGGGGCTTGATTGCAGGACCCTGAGGTCATAACCTGAGCCAAAATCAAGAATCGGATGCTCAAAGGATTGGAGCACCCAGGGGCCCAACTCTGACTATTTTTAGTAAAAATAATACTTTATTGGAAAGATAACTGGAAGCTCTTAGGAAATTATGAGAAATCTGGAGAACATACCTCAAAAAAGATAACAAGAAGTCCAGTTTAATTATCTAGATAATATGAACATCTCTACTTCTTGAGAAGTACTGTTTCTGAAATGAAAATGTGTGACCATATCTATTCTCAATCACACTTTATTTTGTATAAGATGAAGAATCCTGAGCAAACAGAGTCTAAATACTCACTTAACCACCTGTTTCTTGGCTAAGGAGTGGACTAGCATTTTGATTGTAATCTTTCCACTTACCCTGATTCATTCCAAGATACAATTTTTCAAACACAATTTAAGTTATTGTTTTTACTGATAAGAAGCTAGATTAGATTCTGAGGGCTGTGAAACAGCAAATGTTAACCACCAAAGGCAAATCACCCAAGTACAAAATAGCCGAGATATAAAACACACATGAAAAGAAATTCAAGATTTTTGACACCATTAGGTTCAAATATTATAATTTAGCCACTAAAAGTTCATTCAGTCTTAGGCTATACTGAATGCGAGTCAAGGTTTCCAAAATCAGAAAAATGATAGCTATATTCTAATATGTATTGGTCAGACAACGCTAGAAAAATTGGTCTTAACATACATATTGTTGAGTCCAAAATAGATGATTCCAGTGTGTTTATAAATACATAAAAACAAACCATTATTTTATAAAGATTTATTTATTTATTTGAGAGAGAGAGAGAGAGAGAGAAAATGCATGAGTGGGGAAGGGGCAGAGGGAGAGAAACTCAAGCAGACTGTGCTGAGAGTGGAACTCTATGTAGGGCTCGATTCCACAACCCTGAGACCATGCCCTGAGACAAAAGTCATGAGCTGGATGCTCAGCTGACTGGGCCACCCAGGTACCCCTGCATATACACATTTGTAGTGGGTAGGATCCAATTCACCAACTCGGTTCATATATAATGTCATTAGCTACAGTATTCGAATAAATTGCTCAGGACTTCATGTGTCTAACTTGGCAGGATATTTTATTTCTCTTGCTCTCTGCCTTCTTGTTTCTGAAAACCTCCAGAACTCATTCAGTTCAAAGGGCCCAATTACATGCAGGTGCCAACATCGGGCAAAGAAATAAATAAAGAGCATAAAAGGTTTCTAGGCTAATCTTCATATGCCATCACTTCTGTCATTCCTACTTAGGGAATGCTGGTACCATGCTGATTAAGGACTATGACCGAGATAGGCTAGATATTAAGCAATATTTTTCTTTATCTTGGGTGTATCAGACATTTATATTTCCTAGCTTCTTTTTAAGATAGGTTGGGCCTCTATGAATAGAATCTAACCAATGCACATGAAAGGGAAGTAATATATGGGAGTCTTGGACCTGAGCATAACTTCTGAATGATTGCCCATGCCATTTCTTCTCCCTCCATGGCAGACGTGGTTATGTGTTGAAGAGAGTGACATCTCAAGGTACAAGAAGCCTGGATTCCTGACCAATCCTGAGGAGGAGAACTGTACAAGAGATCTGTCTGGGGGAGCTGTCCGTCAAACTCAAAGCCTTTATCTTGTTAAACTGTAGAGCTTTCAGGTAATTTTTACTGCAGCATAGTCTATGACTAAAACAGAAGGCTCGCCATTTGAGTTCCTTTGAGGATAATAATTCTCCAAGAATATATTCATACTCTTAGTCATTAATTCCAAAGCATCGTCTTTCTACTAAACTAGCTTAGTTAGTCATGGACCATGTTACAGTCAGTTTTCTTCTCCAACCATTAACAGGTCCAGGCCAATAATCTAGATGTCTATTTCTTTCAGAGCTAGCTCAACTTTGGAGCCTTTGGTATTTCCAGTTATCTTACCTCATCTGGGAATAAACCCACCAGAGAGACCCCATCAAAATTTGATCTCAAAACGGTGGTATTTGAGGTGTCTAGTCCTTCCTTCCTAAGAGACTTCAAATTTACTCAAATCCTCCCCAGGGATCCATTCTATATACCAGGAGTATTAATGAGACAGGGTTTGCCAGAAAATGAGAATTTGTATTAAATACTTCCCTTCCAGTAGGGCAGGGCAAACTGTAGCCTGCTGACAAAGTCTGGTCAGTGCCCCATTTTTATAGAGACTGGAAACTGAGAATGGTTTTAACATTTCTTTAGGTTTGTAAATGAATGAGAAAAAAAGAGGAGGATAAATGGTGGCAACAGAAAACTTAGAGGCCCAACAAAGCTTTAACCAATTCCTTTATTTACTCCTTGGCACTTTACAGTGCAAGATTACTGACCTTTGCTTTAGAGAATTGGGCTACTACTAACTTAAACTTCTATAAATGAGGAATCAGTTAAGTGACATTTCCTGGAAAAAGTTCTACTCCAATATAATCTTTTGCCTCCATTTTCAGAAATAGACCATTTAAGTTTAGTCTCACCCAACCGTCCTGCTAACATTGAAGGGTGTATCGTGAATAATTTTGGAGGGTTATATGGCAAGATATGGAAAGCAGCCTTTTTTTGCATAGGAATTCTTCATAGGCAATTTTAAAACACTTTTGCCTACTTGTGTTTTCTAATTCTTTTTCAGTGACTATTTATTACTTGTGCTATTTTCGAAAAGGACTGTGTCTAGTTCTGGGGGATGAAAAATAGGAAAATCAACACATGGAATGCATTTAGGGATAATTCTTATGAGAAACAATTTCAGGAAGCAGGGAAAATTTTTCCTGGAGAAGAGAAAACTCAGAGGAGCTGTGACAACATCTTTGAAATTTCAGAAAGATCCATCAGAGGAGAAAGGAATTTCACTTATTCTATATGATTAAAAGGAGTAGGATTAGGAAGGAAAGGGTAGCCTACAGGGAGACCAATTTCTGCTTATTATAAGAAAACCTTTCTAAAAGTCATGGAAGACCAAGAAATGCATTGGATAAACATTTGGCATGGAAGTTATAAAAGATGTTTGATCATATGATTGGATCAGGAGTTTTTGAGTCTTATTTACACAAGCACACAACACCGAATATTTGAAAACACTGATGATATAAATTCTATACCCTCCATCTACCTACTCAGCCACCAACAGTCTGCACATGGACATCATTCCCAGTCATTGCAAATATTTCTGATCGTTAATTCATAGCATCTCTGGAATCAGAGGCATAGGTGAGGAATCAAACAATTTGATCGTATTCTCCCTTTGCACTGACAGGAGTTCTTCAGTAGGAACTGGGTACCTGAAAAGCCTCCAGTCCTATCCACACAGAATGGAGGAAAAGAGCAGGGGTAGAATAAAGGAGAAAGAAAGAAAGCAGAGGAAAAGCAGAGAAGGGGCATGTGACATAGCCAGGGCTCTTTTCCCAGAGCTAAGATGAAATTACCAGGCAACTATGTTTTTTCTCCAGGAAAATCAACCTTGTCTTAGTTCTTTCCATTGTTTTCGATTTCTGGGGTTTTTGTTTTGTTTTGTTTTGTTTTTTGTTTTGGTGGAGTTTTTTGTTTTGGTTTGGTTTTATTTTTGTTGTTGTTGTTGTTGTTTTGGTCTTTCAGCTCTTTTTATTTTATTTTATTTATTTTATTTTATTTTATTTTTTTAATTTTCCTTGTCATGGTTATTTAAAAGTGATCCAAACAGAGCAGTCATATGTCCAGATGGCAGAGTTAAAGCAATCTGGGAAAATTAGCTAAGAACATTGTGGGATCAAAGACAGCTGATTTTTGGTATAATTAAACATGTTTAGGGAAAAACCTGCAGACAAGAGCAAGGCTCAAGGGACAGCCATTGACCGTCGATCTATTCATCAGAAGTCAGACAGCATGTAAATCAGCCTCACAATCCAGGGACACAAGGAACCACTGAAGCAGACTGTAAGATTGGCCTCTTTTCCTTGTCTTCAGAAGCTACTTAGGATTAAATTATAGGATGCTGAGGACACTTAATTGTCCCTGGAAGTCACTCTCCTTCTCCATGCCTCATTTCATCTGAAATAAGGTTAGAACTACTGTTTCTCACCTAAGGTTCGCTATCCTCAAGGATTTAGGAATATACACGGTAGTGATGAAAATCAGATTATTTTCAGTGCCTCTGAGTTTAATAGAAATCATAAGGCCATAAAAGTGATGATTATTGAGTTTGATTCTGTTTGGAATTTGTCAATGCACTGAGATCATATCGGTGTTTTTTTTTTTTTTAAGATTTTTATTTATTTATGACAGAGAGATAGTGAAAGAGGGAACACAAGCACAGGAGAGCTGGAGAGGGAGAAGCAGGCTCCCCACTGAGCAGAAAGCCCATATGGGGCTCGATCCCAGGACCCTGGGATCATGACCTGAGCTGAAGGCAGATGCCTCACTGACTGAGCCACCCAGGTGTTTAAAAGGAGATAAAAAAATACCACCTGGCTATTAATAACTTGAAGGACTTTCTGGTAAGTGACCAGTGGACCAGACGTTAGTAACAACACCTGGCCCATGACCAAATAATAAAGCTTTCAATTAAGAGAAAAATAATAAATACCTAAAGAAAAGATGAAACACATAAGAAAGTTCAAATTGTCTCTCAAGTTCTCATACTCTTTAATTCAAAGTTTCTAATTTCTGTGGCCTAAATCTGTCATGATCGTATTTCAGATTGTTTACTCAAAACTAATTTTCCAGGATAAACTTATAAATGGATTTGCTTCCAGGAAGGGCCAAATGGATGACATTTTTCTCTATAAAAGGATTAAGTTTTATAATTTCCCTCCTTTGCACTGGAGGCACAATTTAAAGGCTAAAACAGCATTTGGAAATGTGAGCATCAGGCCTTTACTTTGCCAAGGCTTTCTCTCTTTGGGGGCTCTGCTGATGTCCTTAGGCACACAAAGCAATTCTTCCTTCATGCTTGTTTTTGTAAAGCTCTTTTTAAATAGAAATAATTACTTTAGATCTTTTTTGCGGGCAGTGACAGTAATGGAGCTGACAACTACAGGAAAACTCTCAGCACCCACCTTCTCAAAGTACAGATGTGTTTGTGGCCAAGTGTATGGCTTCTCTTTTCAAAATGTACTATTTTAGGTCTTCAACATCTGCCATTGGTATTATTTTAATAATTGGTTTCCTGGCTTCTGATCTTACTATCTTACTGTTGCTGCCAGATAAATCTTTCTAAGGCATAATTCTGAAAATATTTTTTTGCTCAAACTCTTTCAATGGCTCCTTGTTGAATATAAAAAGAAATGAAATCTTTTTAGTTTGGGATTCAGGGCAATGTATATTCTGGCCTTGAAATTCTTTTTCAGACTGTCTTTCCATTATAGTCTCCTTTACATTTAACTCAAGCAATGATCGTGTGCTTACTGTCCTCCATTTTCCCATGCATTTCTCATGCCTCCAAACCACTGCTCATGGCTAAGGCGTTCTTTCTTTAAAACATTTTGTTTTATTTAAATTTAATTAGCCAACATATAGTATATCATTAGTGTTTCAGAGGCAGAGTTCAATAATTCATCAGTTGCATAGAACACCCAGTGCTCATTACATCACATGCCTTCCTTAGTGCCTGTCCCCCAGTTACCTCATCCCCTCACCCACCTCTCCTCCAGCAACCCCGTCTGTTTCCCGTGTTTCTCATGGTTTGTCTCCCTCTCCGATGACTTCCCATTCAGTTTTCCCTCCCTCCCTCTATGATTCTCTGCACCGTTTCTTACATTCCACATGTGAGTGAAACCATATGATAATTGTCTTTCTCTGACTGATTCATTTCACTCAGCATAATACTGCCCAATTCCAATCATGCTGATGTAAATGGTAAGTATTCATCCTTTCTGATGGCTGAGTAATATAGCATTGTATATATGGACCACATCTTCTTTATCCATTCATCTGTTGAAGGATGTCTGGAGTCCTTCCGCAGTTTGGCTATTGTCGACATTGCTGCTATAGACATTGGGGTGCAGGTCAATACATTTGTATCTTTGGGGCAAATACCTAGTAGTGCAATTGCTGGGTCATAGTGTCTTTAAAATATCTTAAAAATCTTTTTGAAGTTGCTTTTTGTGTTTTTATTATTGACCACCCTCACCTATATTAATAAAAAGAAATTATTAAATCTCGGGCTACCAGCTCAAATGTTTCTCTAAGAAACACAGAATCTTTCCAGCAATTCTGCCTCCATCCTTCCATAGAACTTTGCATGAGTTTTAGTCAGCCTTACCTTTTGTTACACAGACTGGTTGTGGCACTTTTGTGAACTTCTATAGATTAAGAATTAAGTTCTTTCTTCTTGAATCGCCACAAGGCCTTAATGGAGTCTCTAGAATAGTTCGGTTGTCCCCAAACTAATCAATTGATAAATTATCCTCTAAAAATTCTCCTGAAGAGTTACAGCGACAATGTAAGAAAGGCTATCTTCCTATGACTTCATAATTAAAAGGTAAAAATTAATATTTTGATATTCATGTTTAAAATAAGCCCCTACAATCTTTATTAAATGTTTTCCTGAGTCACCTTAGCTTTTTCCCATCCCAGATACTTCCCAAGGGTCCTGAGCAAAGATGGGGCCTATTGCAAGAAAAAGTATATTCCCACTCAAGAAAAAGTCCATTTCATTCTACTTCTGCAGGAGTTAAGGAAGGGAGACCTGGAATTCTGGGGATGTCTTACCAAAGCTGCCCAAATGTGTCAGATACAGATGAGGGTCCTGAGGAAAGACAATGTGGTCAATTACCATGTGGGACAAGTTGTAAGATTAAACAGAGGGGAGAGTTTGAGAAATAGATGAGACTCAAAGTCAAAGGTAGGGCAAAGACTGCATTTCTTAAGCTATTGTTAATTACTTTCCCATTGTTATTAAAAACCTAAAAATGTCTGTGTTAGAACTTAGCACCAATGTATCAAAATGGCTGAAAAAGAACCAGACAAGGGAAAAATCTTGATATTTAGCTCAATTATGCAGCCTTACTGTGGTAAAATACATAATGGCCATTAGATTTTAATAACTACTGAAAATGGCTTGCAGACCCCTGTTATAATTTTTGTAGATTTCTAAGAGCTCAATCTAAGATTTGGGGGAATTATTAGAGAAGGTCAATCCCAATTCTTTCGGCTTTATTTCTGGAACATGAGGAACTTAATATTTCCCTTAGGTTTACTTTGTCGCCCTATGGCTCTACATTCTGAAGTGAAGGTCTTCATTTTAAAATCCTCTATTCCCTTTGAGGCCACTTGTACGTTGATGACTCCAGTCTGCTAATCTACCTTATTCCTTCAGGAAAGCTAATGCCGCCATCTGCAACTATTTGAAGATAAAGAGCTCCAGATCCAAGCCTCACAAAGAATTTTCTTCAAGGGAAGATAAAAATGCGTGGTATGACATGACAGTCACATGACGCCACTGGAGAATAGGCCTTCGGAATCTTCTGGAGAAAGCATTCTGTGGCATGTGACCGGAGGGGCTGTTCCTGTCAACCATGGCTTGGGAATTTTGCAGAATCCTGTTTCCTTCCCTCCTTGTCATGAATAGTTTGTGCTCAGCTTGCTGACCTTTTCTTTTTTTAGTCTTTTATTTTTATTTATAAAAATAACACATGGCTTGCTATCAAAATATCAAGTAAAAAACCAAATTATTCTTTTACCATCCCTTTACACCTCTCATTTTACTGCTAGTCCCAATTCGGGGATTATCCTTACATCTTTTTGTCTGCATGCACTGAAAGGTATATGCATGTGTGTTTTTTATCTACAATTTTTTAAACATCATTTCATATGAATTATCACGTCAAGGATGAGTGTTCTCTTCACAATCTTATTGTTGAAATGCACTGGAAGTAGAAATATGTTTTCATGTCTTTTTTTTCCCCCTAGAGATTGATTGGGCCTTCTGCTTGATTCCAAATCATAGGTTTACGATCCACTCTTCCATAGCTGCAATCAGAGAATAATTTCAGTATTCGTATCTGTTCTATCATTCCTTACCATGTTCTTCTGTGAGAATTTGCCAGACTTTAAGATGAAGAACAATTGTACAGCACTGGTCTGTTGGCAGCTGAGTATCTCAAAGGGAAAAGATAAAGCTCGAAAACCTGAAACCTCTAAATCAAATGAAAAGCCAACTACTGGTTAATGGTTAATGGCAGATCATCTCTGATTTTCTTTCCCCTCTCTTCCTCTACTTCTTTCTGTTTTGCACGTATTCTTTTTTCATGTTTGCGTATTTCCTTCTTGGTTGTCTCTTTCCTCTGTGTTTCCTTCTCTTCAATCTACATCTTCTCTCCCTTTGCTCACACTCTTCTTTCCTATTCTTTCTTACTCTCCTCTTTAACTGTTCTTTTTATAAAACTATAGCATTTTTTAAAAGCACATTTATAGTAAAGACTTAATTAAACATGCTATAACATATTGACACAATGGGATAATATGACCATTAAGTTTTACAGTGTGGAAATACATGTTTAACATAGAAAAATGTATATAGTACACAGTTAAATTTTTAAAAAATCTACAAAACACTTTTTATATGGTAAAATTTCATTTTGGAAAATAATTTAATTTATATGGATGTGGGATGTTATAAAACAGTTAACAGAGTATATCTTTTGGTGGTAATAAGGTTATATTGTTTCATGCACTTTTTTTGAGTTTTCTGTAACTTAAGTTATTCTCTCGTGTCTATACACAGCACATCAAAATGCTTTTTTTTTTTTTTTTTTTTAAAGTAGGCTCCATGCCCAACGTGGAGCCCAACACAGGGCTCACACTCATGACCCTGAGATCAGGACCTGAGCTGAACTTAAGAGTCAGACACTAAACCCACTGAGCCACCCAGGAGCCCCTCAAAATGTTTTTACAAAGGAATTTTAGACATATTTACTGCCTTTATTGAATGAAAGTATTTTGTCTTTTCTAAAATTTTGGTAAGATAAATTGTGCAATCAAAAGTGCATCATAAAAGGAGACAACTAAGTTAAAATTAGAACTGAACATCAATAAAAATTAACTGACCTTTCAGCCATTTAGAAGGCTAAGGAGAAAAAGCAGAAGAACTCTTTCGGGCAACGGCAAACTGGACCTTAGCATTGAGGTGGCTGCTACTATCAGAAAGAGACTCTCCCCATGCCTCCAGGACTCAAATTGGCCCCACCTGGTCTCAGGCCCACCAGACCCAGCAGCCTCCGCCCATGTGGGACCTTGGAGCAAAGCCCTGCAAATAACACTTTTGCTTTTAGTACCTTTTTAAATAAATTTAAAATAAATTTTAAAATATGCATTATATACATATAATATAAATTTTGAAAGGAAAATAAATTGGTTTTCATTTATTTGTGGCCTTGAATTGAATCCTTACTCCCCAGTCTTCTCTACACTGAAGTTCTTGCCCCTATAATCAAAACCCCGCAGATGCAGGGGAAGCCTACAAGAGTTAAACATGAAGAGGCTGCCATCTTGTGGCCCCTTGGAAGTTTTTTCCATGTCCACTTGGTTGTACTATTACACAACACAGCTGGTTCCTATTAGTCTTGTTTCAGAGTGTGGACTCTGAATACAAATCCTATTCATGTGTTAAAGCAGGACTGGGGTCTTACGCAGTCATTTTTTATGACTTTTAAAAAGAAAGGGTTATTTGAGTTAGGGCGTGTGGCTTATTTCCGGCAGTTTTTCCATTAACATTATTCTGAATGACCTACTGTCTTCAGTCATGGGAGGCCTTCAGAAATTCACAGTGCACCTTACTGTGTGTGTTTGCTGCATTCTAAGGACTTTTCCCCGACAACCAGAGAAAGGATGGCTATACACAAAGGCTCTCTGTATATTAGCCGAACAGAGAAAATATTATAAAGATGTCTTAGAATTTCATAGTGTGCAAAAAATTTTATCTGGAGGCTCTGCTCAAACACACATGCACCCTAACACACAATTCACCTATTCATTTGATTTTCCAGTGTTTGAGGAAAAGGCATGGTGGGCTTCAAATTGCCTTGCATCATTTTGTCAGATGTGAAGATGGCTCTTTGGTCAAATAATCAGCATTGAAATTACTAAAAAGATTTCAAATCTATTCCAATATAGGCTCCTCAGACCTAAGAAGCACTATACTTACCAACTATTAACCACTGGCCAGGAGCTGGAACTTCTGGAAACAAAAAACTTTAAAGGAATGAATGACTCTTTCAAGCTTCTATAACTGACTCATCTACTCCTCCTTCTAATTCAGTTCTGGGGAATCTATGTTCTGACCTTCCCATCATACTCATACATCAAACTAAGTTCTCCCTCCAAATCTTTCTCGATCCCATGTTTCTAACTCTCCCCTGATACCTTGCCCCTTCAACTATCTTTTATTTTTATTTGTATTATTTCCTTCATCAACTTCCCCTTGGTGTATAAGTTAACTAAAACTCCCTGATCCCCCAAAATAGAGTGAAACAAAACAAGATAATAAACCTAGTTTTCTCAATCCTGTATTTCTCTTAAGTCAGAGTCCCCAGCTTTCTTTCCCCTCCGAACGTTTCAAAGACATCCTTTACATGTCTGCCTTTCTGTGACTTTGATGATGGGACTCAGACATGAGAACTCAACCGGATACAGATATTAAGATGTCTCCAATACTGAGGCAATATTTTACATCATCAAAGTAAAAAGGATTGATGGGGAGGGGTTAAAGGACAAAAAACCAAGAGAGTTCAGCATCACTGGGCACCAACAATAGTTGTAGGGCCAATGGCCAAAATAACTAACAACAGTAAGTATGCTGACTGCTCTCTATGTTGACACCCATTTTATACTATCCCCTTTCTTAGGTATTTGCATTCTTTTCATTTAATTCTCACAGAAGTCATTAAGGTAGATAGCATTTCTCCCCTGCTGTTGAAGAGTCTGAGGCTCAAAAGATTTATATTATTTCCCAGTTTTGCAAAATGAAGTGACAGAGACGGGAATTTCAGCCTTCTTTGTAATAGATCACATGCCCCAAATGATACTTTATAAATATATACATATGTGTATATGTGACATGTTATCTAAAAATGGGTCATATATTTTTATAAGGCATATTTTCTGTGTCATATTTTTAAAAAAAGTATTTAAAGCTATCTCCTTTCCTCTGTCTCTGTCTTGATAAGTGCCCAAGGACTCTCAGGATGAAAACATTCTTCTCTCTTCCTGTCTTACCCCTTCTTGATCTTATCGTACATCTGCAATGTGTTGATTCCCAGGGGCACTGATTTGGTTCTTCATCTTCACCTATGTTACAAATAAAGTTTCCAAAAGATTACAAATCCTGTAGACAATATCTTAGCATCCTAATTCAACCCTCTGCCTCTAGAGATTGAATTTTTAAAAATCATTCTCATGAAAACCTTTTCTTCTTAATCTTTTTTTTTTTTTTGAGAGAGAAAGAGTGTGTACATGCACACATACACATGTGCAAAAGAGGGCCAGAGGGAGGGAGAAAATCTTAAGCAGGATCCGTGCCCAGCACAAAGCCCCGTGCGAGACTTGATTTCACACCCCCAAGATCAGGACCTGAAATCAAGACTCTGATGCTTAACTGACTGAGCCACTGAGATGCCCCTTTACTCTTTTATTTTGGGGAAAAAAAAGTATTAGTTTTCTGTTGCTGCTGTAGTAAATACCACATACTTACTGGCTTAAACAACAGAAGCTTATTATATTAGAGTTCTGGAAATCAGAAATCTGAAATGGCTCTCACTTAGGTGAAATCAACATGTCAGCGGGACCATATTTCTCTGGAGGCCTTAGGGAGAATCTGCCTTTTCCAGCTTCTAGAGAACATCGGAATTCCTTGGCCAGTGGACCCTTCTTTCATCTTCAAAGCCAGCAACTTCAAGCCCAGTCTTTCTCATGCTGCTACTTCTCCCTCTTTACTCATCTACTTACCAGAACCCTGGTGATTAACCCACTGAGATAATCCGGAATAATCTCCCCATCTCAGATTCAGCTAATTGACAACTAATTCCATCAGCAATATAATGGCTCTTTGTTGTGTAACTGAACCTGTTTATAAATTCCGGGGATTAGAATGTGGATATTTTTAGGGGGTCACATTCTGCCAACATGGAGTTGGAGAAGATTCACTAGAATTCATATAATATGTAGATACGTGGAGAGAAAAGTCTTCACCACCATGACTCTTCTCTCCACGTATCTACATATTATATGTGTTGATATAAACACATGCATATTATATGTATGTATATTAAATCTACACATATGTGTATATTATATGTATATTACTTATGAAATATTTGAAAGTAAGTGACAGACGTTTTGATCCTTTATATTTCAGAACCTCTTAAGAATAAGGACATTTTTCCCCTGGGGATAAAAATACATTATATGTTTATAAAAAATTTTTAAAAATGAATAAGGACATTTGTTTATAACCACAGTGAAATTAGTAAAATGCATAATAAATTAACAATTATGCATTACTACTATCTAATATTCACATTTTACTAGTTGCTCTAAAAAGGTCCTCCACAAGAAAAAAAAATTCCAATCTTTCCAACCCATGATCATTCACTGCTAATATTTATGAAAAGTCTGTATGGGACAGTTATTTTACAGAATATACTTCAGTCTTGGTTTTTCAAAATTTTCCTCACAATTAGACTCTAGTGATACATTTTGGCTCAGCACTACATAAGCATGAGTGACATAGCATAAACTATGATACTACAGAAACATGATGACAGAGCATCTCAATACACCACATAGAGAGGCACACCCTATCAGATTGTTCTGTTATTGGTGGTGTTAATTTTGATGACTTGAATCGTGGTGTTTGCCAGTTTTCTTTAATACACACTTGCCATTTTCCCCTTCATAAGTGATTAATAGACTTTGGGACAGAGTTTGAGACTATAGATACGCTAATCTCCATCCCAACAAACATTCACCCAAAGTTTTTAGCATCTACCACTGATCCTTGCTTGAATCAATTATTAGTAAAAATGACTACAAAATGGGGATTTGTTGAAAACTTTATCATTGTTTCTATGCTTATGAGTTGGCATTTTATTATAAAAATTATACCCATCTTCCAAATCTCCAGTGCCTACTCATGGCCAACAGAACAAACTCCTAACCAAAGTAACAAAAACAATGTGGGACTTCAGGGCCATAAGGATGTAATTTTCCACTTGATGCAAGTCATCACCTAACGAGACTCTAGCTGACATGTCAATATTTCTGTTTACACTAATTGCACCTTGGTCTATGTGATGGGAAGAAGGGCTTTAAAGAGGAAAAGATTAATGTGATCTTTTACTAAACTGACTATCTTGTTCATGGTTACATGAGTGGGGCCAAAAGCTATGCTAAGTGTGGGAAAGGGAAAACAGTAGTACACATGCTGTATACCGACTTCCCCGGAAATAAGGCATTTAGGGGGTATGAATCTTGGAAAGCTCAGACTAACTTTTCAAACTCCTAAGAAGGAATATGAATTTCTTCTACATAAAAAGAAAACTCAAGTTCATTTTTTGACAGTTCTTACAGAGCTATTTCCCCATGATCACATTCAATGACAGTTTGTAGTAACTACACACAGGCCATGGACATTTTCACCTATCTTGTGTTGGAGACTCTTATTATACTGCAAAATTGTTTCAGTATTATCATATAAAATGCTTGGTTGGGCATATCAGGCCATTAAAGAGTCCTTGAAGTCTAGGTCTTCGATTTCACAGATTCTCAAATATATAGCTCTGGTTGAGTACTAGATTATTGTGTGATCCTGGCTTAGTTTTTTTTACTAATTTTATACTAACTCTCAATGCTGTGCTTAGTGACATGAACTAAGAAAGTGATACAATAGTATGCTTGCCATCAAGGAATACATAATTCAGTTGGAGAAGTTACACATCTGATGGAGAACAACCTTCAAGATTTAAGATCTTTGTGAAGGAACCACAGCTTGTGTCTTAAAAAATTGGATTAGATGTGAATTGGAGGAGAGGAGCAGGAAGGGTTTTTCCAGTAATGGAAACTGCATACACATGTGGGAAGCAGGAACAAAGGTGACGCTGCTGTGGAAAAATGAGAACAATGAGGAGGAAGGTTGGGGAGCGGAGAGGAATGATTTGTAGGAGTGAGATGGGGCAAACTTGTGAGAGCTCCTGGAGTCTAGGCAAAGATGTTTCTCTTTTGTAGGACAGATTGTGGTTCCTAAGAAAGATAAAAATAGTACTTTAAGAAAATTATATCGTGTGGATTCACAGGATGGATTAGAATGGACAGAGACATGAAGGTAGGGATATTGCTTAACAGGCATTGTGAAATGCTTGGTAAACTCAAATACACGACGCAAAATCTTACAAATGTGAAGGAGAACCAGAAACAGAATAAACTCCTCTGGAATATAGAAGGCAGAATGAGTTTAACAGATTTGAGAAGAAGAATCAAAGTAGGTTAGAGGGACCTTTCAGACTAACACCTAAACTCCATGTCCAGTCTAGTTCTGGCTGCTAGCAGATAGTGAGCCTGCGCAATAACTTGGCATGTCTACAAAAAAGTAAAAAAAAACAAAACGAAACAAGTATTTGAAATAATGATACAGTTAATTTATAATTTAAAGACCTTCATATTGACTACCTATTTATTATTTCAGGAAGCTTAGCAATGACTTGCAGAGCACAATAGAAAATAATAAATTAGCCTGGATTAAAAGTAAGCAAAAAAAAAAAAAATGCAAAAAAAAAAAATCATAAAGACTGGCTACAAGATGGAACCATAAATAAGGTTAATCATTCAAACTATAATGAGTCATGCATTTAATATGGGTTTGAGCCAGCAATTTGGCTTTAAACTTTCTGGCAACTCATGTCAAAAGGGAAGAACTTGGCATTTAGACAAACCAGTGTCATCAGATAAACCATGTGGATTGCTAGAGGAATTCTAAGTAATCTTGTTTCTAAAGTTAGCAAGTTAACCTCCCATTATAGGTATTTCAGGTGAGAGCTATTTTTCTGTGCCACAAGACTTTCTTTATCTTTCTCTCTCTTTTTCTCTCCTCCCTCCCTCCCACCTGACATACACTATATGCACAGCTACACAGAGAAAAGTACTAAAACCAACAGTAATTAAAGAATAGCTGATGTCTTAACTCTGGCCATATTAGTGAGGTGTGTTTTTTTTTAAACATTTTATTTATTTATTTTCAAGAAAGATAGAGATAGAGAGAGAGAGAATGATAAGGGGGAGGGTCAGAGGGAGAAGCAGACTCCCTACTGAGTAGGGAGTCTAATGTGGGACTTGATTCCTGGACTCCAGGATCATGACCCGAGCTGAAGGCAGTTGCTTAACCAACTGAGCCACCCAAGCACCCCTTTATTGGTGATGAGTTTTAATGGATAATTCATTACTTCTCTTTTACACACACACACACACCAGAAAATGTTCCCTTAAGATACAAATACATAATTGATTGTTGTAAACTTACATCTTGTGTAGGTCTTGATAAAATTAAGTATTTGTAAGTAGCAGAGTGGGTAGGAAAAAGGCAAGAGAAAAAGAAAATAGGATTTTTAAAAATACTTTTTCTATGATCTGAAAATTTATCAAAAGCTGGTATTTGACATTGATCATAATAGGGTTCCACCATGAAGCTTAATTGAATCTGTTCCAAGAAGTTATCTAAATTTGGCAGGCAGATAATGTTGCATACCTTAGGAAAGATTAGAAAATCACACAAGTCCAATGTGAAGGAGATCAAGTACCAGTTGAAATAACATTTAGAAACGAGAATGCAATGTTGTTTGTAGTAAAATACTGTGGACTGCTTAATTAGGTACTATGGTCGGAAAAGTGAAAGCATTTATGCGCAAACCCGTGCCAAGTGAGTTCCCCAAATGAGAAAGAGCTCATTAAAGTATACCCTTCCTGTGCTGTATTTCTGTCACAACAATAATCAAGGACTTCACAACAGACCCTGGTGAATTCTTGCTTTTATAGGCAAAGCCACTACAAAATCTTAGGATGTTCTCATTTTTGTTACATCCTAGCCACTGGTTCCAAAGAACTCTGTCTCTCTAGTCAAAAAAAAAAAAAAAAAAAGAAAGAAAGAAAGAAAGAAAGAAATTATAGCCTATACAGTAGAAAGAACATTGGGTGACTCCTCGGCACGTTCAAGTGGAAATATGCAATGAATTGTTGTATGTTTTGGTCTGAAGCTCAAGAGTCAAATGAAGATAAAAGATAAAAGAATATAAATAATAATAACAGCTGCTATGGAAAGAATATGAATTACATGCCAGTCACAATGCTGAAAGTTTTAGTATGTTGTTTTACTTAACAATAATTATACATAAAGAAAGTGGATTTCATTACTTAGAGGGAAAGTATATAGAGTCAGTTGAAAAGCTTGTAACTGTCTATGGCCATACCACCCTCAACGCGCCCGATCTCGTCTGATCTTGGAAGCTAAGCAGGATCGGGCCTGGTTAGTACTTGGATGGGAAAAGCTTAAAACTGTGGGTAACAGGAAGCTACACTCAAACTCTGTAATTTATTGTTTCACGTAATCAAAATGTCCAAAAATAGAATATGTCCAGTTGAAATTTAGCCCAAAACTCAACCTTGTCTCGTAAAAACCAGCTTCCATCCGTTCTTGCTCTGCCTTCCACAGATTTGCTCTGATTGATGATTTAAATCGTATGCTTGCTCTGTCCCCAGTGAATCTGGGAGGAACATGGTGTACTCGCTCACGACACCTGATTTCACATGCATCCTTGTGAAACAGCCACTGTAGCCAGGAAAGAGGATGAGATTATGCTTACTGATGAAGGCTTAGAGAGACTTGTTCTTGCTACCTTGATCTGGGCACAGATTCTATTCAAATTTTAGAACTGGGAAGAGTTGAGTTCTTTGGGGAAGAGAAGGGAGATGCTGGGGAGACAAACAGCAATATTCACTAAGCAGAGTAACCAAGAAAGGGGATCAAAGATGGAGTTCCGAGAAGGCATCGTATTTAAGGGTTGGGCTAAAGAAGCCACGTCATTGAAATGAGAATGAGAAAGAAGCTTTGAAAGAAGGGGAAAACTAGGAAAAAGTAATGTCTCTGACTCCAAAGAAAGAGGGAGTTTCATGAGTGCATTTGAGGCTAATTATGTAAAATTCCCTCAGAAAAGTCAATTTGATTTAGTTCTTAGGAAGTGAGTAAGTCGTTACTAAACTTTTCCAAAGCTATTTTAGATGAGTGGAAATAAGGATTTACTTTAATATGACCATAAAATTAACAAGATGGGATTGGGAGGGAGACAAACCATAAGTGACTCTTTTTTTTTTTTTTTTTTTTTTTTTTTTTATACTTTTTTTATTTTTTATAAACATATATTTTTATCCCCAGGGGTACAGGTCTGTGAATCACCAGGTTTACACACTTCACAGCACTCACCAAATCACATGCCCTCCCCAATGTCCATAATCCCACCCCCTTCTCCCAAACCCCCTCCCCTCGGCAACCCTCAGTTTGTTTTGTGAGATTAAGAGTCACTCCATAAGTGACTCTTAATCTCACAAAACAAACTGAAGGTTGCTGGGGGGAGGGGGGTTGGGAGAAGGGGGTGGGATTATGGACATTGGGGAGGGTATGTGCTTTGGTGAGTGCTGTGAAGTGTGTAAACCTGGTGATTCACAGACCTGTACCCCTGGGGATAAAAATATATGTTTATAAAAAATAAAAAATTCAAAAAAAAAAAAGACAAAATCTTAAAAAAAAAAATTTCACTTACTATTTTATAATTTTCTCTTGAAACATTCTAAATTCTCTGCCCGCCCCCCCTTAATGGAGGAAATATGGAGAGTTTGATCCCAGGCACATTGGTATGGTCTTCATTGTGGAGGATCCTCTAATGTTCTGTACCACAGAGGAGGTCTCTGTGATGCCTTTGGACAGTCTGACCCCATGCTTAAGGTCTCAGAAAGCACACAGAAGAAGCTATACACTTCTTATACATAGAACATTCCCTCCAAGATTAAAGAGGCAAAATAAACCCAAATTGTTATCTACTGAATGGGATTATTTACTGTAAGTAAACATAGATCATTGCTTTATAGATAGGCGTGAGGAGGTCCAACAGACCTGAGTTTGGGCTTAACTTTTGATTCCAGCCACGTGACTTTGACCAAATTATTACATCCTTCTGAAGCTCAGCTCCCTGACAATAAAATGGGAAATTTACTACTTTCTTGAGAAGTATTCATAATGTTGATTAAGACAATATACGTATATTAACATGGCATATCATATTTGTTCAATAAATGTCCATTATAAAGTTGTATAAAGTATTGTAAAGCATCATTCTATTGCTTAGAATGATGTAAGCTTCATTCTGTTGCTTACTTAGATAGGAACTTTAGACTGGTTAATTAGCCTCCTTATTCTCATATTCCTCATTCATAAAATTAGTATCTACCTCAGAGAGTGGTTATATGGATTACAGTAGAAGATATATAATTGACTTAGCACTATGCCTGAAAATACTTAATATTCATTGTTTGTTAATTATTATTGCTGATGAAATACATATTAGTTCAAACCCTGTCAAACCCTGAAAAACTCACCATCAGGTGTAGCCATGGCTTCCTTTCCCAATCTACTCCTGAATGACTCATACAGTAGTTTGCAAAGGGGAGTTTTTTCACCAGTGAATTTTCTGGGATACAGGAAAAATTATAAGGAATTATACATATACCTATTATATACATATGAACATATATATATATGCCTATATTCGTATATTATATATCTAATCTATATACCTTATTTCTTCTTAATCTAATACATAAAAAATCCTAAAATATATTATATAAATATATATCTTAATTTATAAATTTATATCTTAAAACTTCTCTTAAATGTATATATTTAAATATACTTTAAATGGAATAATATATTAATACATGTAAATAATTTATAAGTAGAGAAAATATACCTATATTAGAAGTGTGATGGAGAACAATAGAGCACATGAGCAAGTATCTTAGAAGGGGAAGGGCAGAAAGAAAGGGAAAGAGATAACCTTAAGCAGGATCCCCGCCCAGCAAAGGGCTGGCCCGATGCTGGGCTCGATCACACAACTTTGAGATCATGACCAGAGCCCAAATCAAGAGTCAGACACTTTACTGACTGAGCCACCCAAGCACCCCAGACATGTGATGTAGATTTTTATTGAGAGGGAATAAAATGAAAAAAAAAGTTTATAAGTCAATTTACAACTTTCTTGGCACAGTAATATATAATTTGCTACAAAATACTAATTTGCCAACTTCTAGCCACACTGTAGGAAGAATGGCAGTTGATATCTGGTACAGGAGAATCCTAGCAGGAACTATCAGTTAAGCATAATAGGTATCTAAGATGAAAGGCTTGTGTAATAATAATTACTCTAACAGCTAATATATAGTAAGTGCTTATCATGTATCAGACATCGGGTAAGCACTTAGCATAGCTTAACTTCATTTAAACTGCATAAATACCTGTGGTTACTACTAAAATTTGTACTTTACAGATGAGGGAAAAAGTCCTAATGAGCCAAAGTAACTTGAACAGAGTTACAAAACTAGTGAATATTAAATCAGAGTTTGTAATCACATGTCTGGTCATTCCAGGTATTATAACAATAACTGTCTGGTCTCGTAATTATCTAAATACTTGACCAATTCCAATTTTTTAAAATCTGTTTACAGGTCAAATCTTATATGTGAGCCTCACAGTAAACCTTTGAGTTATAATTATCTCTTTTTATAGACAGCACCATATCATAGAAGTTGATGTGTCGAAAGCAAGGGCCCCCCAGATCACTGGTCTGCAGGTTCTTTGTGTAATATTTTTTCTAATAGATAACGTTGATCTCAGGGAAAGTCTGAAATCCCGCAGAGTTGAAAAGTCAGCAATTTGATGGATTTGTCCAAGGCTTATACTCAAATTCCAAATGTCAATCTGTATCTGTCCTATCTTTTGTTTCTGATCAGAATTTACTTCTTCTTTTTTTTTTTTTTTTTTTTTTAGATTTTATTTATCTATTTGACAGAGGGAGACACAGCAAGAGAGGGAACACAAGCAGGGGGAGGGGGAGAGGGAGAAGTAGGCTTCCAGCTGAACAGGGAGTCCAAAGCAGGGCTCCATCCCAGGATGCTGGGATCATGTCCTGATCAGAAGGCAGACAGTTAATGACTGAGCCACCCAGGCGCCCCCAGAACTTATTTCTTAATGAAGTCTAAATTCTAAGAACTACTTCAAGTTACTTGTGAAGTGTAAAATTGCCTTTCTTCTGTCCATGACCTTTAACTTTCATCAAGTTATAACATGTTGTTAAAGAAATAACTGACAACCAGCTCCTTTTTCTAAAGCATAAGCAAAGGGATGGGTTTACTACACTTCCTTGAGGAACTAATACTGTCATCATTCATTTCTAAGTGCAGACAAATACACACACCTCTTCTACACCTTTGTTAATAGGCTCACTGCAAAAAGAAGCCATTGTCTTATAAATAAATGTGATGGTGGGTGCAGACATACACATTTATCTTGCTGTGATTTCACAGTAACGATTTCCTGTTAATGCGAAGCACAAAAGGGAAGAATACTTCCTTGTATTTTCTGTAATTTCTGAGAGAGACCTGTAAACATTTTGAAAATTCCCGTTGCATGTTTCATGAGCAGCAGAAGTAAAGTGAACAATTGTTTGCTTCATTTAAGCCTTAAAACTCCTCCATCCAAAATAGTGATGCGATGAAATAACTTGTTTTTACCTGGACTGATTAGGGAAATTGCATGAGTACTCCACAGTGCAGATTAGACCACAGTGTGTAACTATGTTTTATAGCATACAACCCTGCCTTTCTAGTACCTAGAGCAGAGATTAGCAAACTTGTTCTGAAAATGAACAGCCAGTAAATATTTTGGGGTCTGTGGGCCATAAGTCTTTGTTGCCCTAATTAACTCTGTCATTGTAGCAGAAGGCATCTAAGACAATAGTGAATGAGTGGCCAGGGCTGTGTTCCAGTAACCTTGTATTTATAAAGCTGGCAAATCAAACGAGGGTTAAATTTGGCTGGAGGACCATAGTTGACTAATCCCTGATTTAGAACTACTGGCTCCAAAAAACCTTCACCACCAATAATTTAGAATATAGATATTACTTATACATAAAATATGCCTGTATGTATAAGTGTGTATGGTTTTAATAATGTCTCTGAAGATGGAAGTCTTATTAAAATCTTAAAAAAATTAGTGAGTTGAAATCCTTCTAAACTGCTGCTCACTTTTCGGTTAACTCTTTCGTTTAGATGTCATATCAGTGTCATGTGACAGGAAGGGCTGGCATTATTATTCATGTGCTTTCATTTGTAGAACATGAAACTAAGGCACTAGCTAATTGGTAGAATTTGAACCAGGTCTTCCAAAACCCAACCGTGGGTCTTTCTTCTCTGGATGATTTGAAATATATCAATTGTAGCCAATATTGACCTCATTCAAATAAGTTTATGCCAAGATTGTATAATGTTACATTTTAGGAAAAATGGATATCTTGTACACCTAAATCTAGAATCTGAGTAGCTTATAATTAAATTTTATATTAGTTTGTACTTCCTAACAAATGGAGGTCAAAGATCTTGTTTCCCTCATCATCAATACGGACTTTATTATATCTGTATCTGGAAGATCAAACAGCCTGGCTCCCATACCAGATAAGCACTGGGCTCTTAGAGCATTAATTCTAAGCTTCTTTGTATTTTGCATTGGTCAATGGGAGGCCCAAAACTGGGCTAGGGAGTAGGAACTAAAAAAAGAGCTGCATTACTCTGAAGAAGAAAATGGGAGGATTTTTTTTAAAAGATAAATTGGGATGGGGGGCAGGGGGAGGGAGAGAATCTTAAGCAGGCTCCATGTGCAGTGCTGAGCCCTATGTGGGGTTCAATTTCATGACCCTGAGATCATGAGCTGAGCCAAAATCAAGACTCTGGACGCTTAACAAATTGAGCCACCCATGGGCCCCAGGAGAATTTGTATCGGATTAGTTGGCTGTTAGATTTGGCTCCAGCAGAGAAAAAGAGAGAGGGGAGGGGGGAGGGGAGGAGAGAAAAGAGGAGGAGAAGAAGAGTGGATGAAGAACCAAAGTATAAAATTGCAACAAAACAAAACAAAAACAACTACTTCAAGAACAGGGATGGGGTGCCTGGGTGGCTCAGTGGGTTAAAGCCTCTGCTTCAGCTCAGGTCATGATCCCAGAGGAGATCATGAGGATCCCAGAGGAGTCAGGCTCTCTGCTCAGCAGGGAGCCTGCTTCCTCCTCTCTCTCTGCCTGCCTCTCTGCCTACTTGTGATCTGTCTGTCAAATAAATAAATAAAATCGTTAAAAAAAAAAAAAAAAAGAACAGGGATGGCTGGCATTCAGTTTCAAGTTGTTTTCATTGTGGTGATGTAAACAGTTCCCCCACTTCTATCTTCCCCAGAGCGTTGGTAAAGTCTGCTCCACATTACAGGCTCTGATGCAAGTTTGTGAGTATTTAAGTCAAGGAAAGAAGGCAGTTTTCCTCTCTGGGGTGGTGCTGTCTGTGGACAGGAAAGAAAAACCCACACTTGGATTAAATGTCCATTCTCTGAGAACAAGTCACTGCGCTTTCCAAGTTGGAAGGGACCCTCAGTAATCAACTTGCCACCCAGTAGTTTATTGATCTACTTGAGCAACAGTGCTCTTCCAGAGGCCACCCTGGGTGAAGTCGGTTTTCCACTCATATACCAACTTGACCCATCTTTAAACCGAGCTTGGTCCTGCTTATGCTCCATCCTGAATTAAAAATCCCTACCATACAATGGATTTCTGCTGAAACTACTGGATGGTTTTATGATTTGGTAAGTCTGACAGGAGCCAGTTCATGATGAGAAGTTCCGTTGATGGTTTCCTTTGCTCAGCAGAAGCTTTTTATTTCAGTATACTCCCAATACTTACTTTTTATTTTGTTTCCCTTGCCTCAGGAGATGCATTTAGAAAAATGTTGCTACTGCTGATGTCAAAAAAAATTACTGCCTATGCTCTCTTATAGGAGTTTTATGGTTTCAGGCCTCACACTGAGATCTTACCCATTTTGAGCTTGTTTTTATGAATGGTGCAAGAAAGTGGTCCAGTGTCATTCTTTTACATGTAGCTGTCCAGTTTTCCCAGCACCATTTATTGAAGAGACTGTCATCTCTATATTCTTGCCTCTTTTGTCATAGATTAATTGACTGTAAAAACATGAGATTATTTCTGGGCTCTCTATTCTGTTCCGTTGACCTATTTGTCTATTTTCCTTTCAATTACTACAGCTTTGCAAGTACATCTTGAAATTTGAGACTGTGATACCTCCAGCTTTGTTCTTTCTCAAGTTTGCTTTGGTTTTTCAGGCTCTTTTGTGGTTTCATACACATTTTAGTATTATTTTTCCTAGTTCTGTGAAAAATGTTTTTGGTGCTTGATAGGAATTTCATTAAAACTGTAGATTGCTTTGGATGGTATGGACGTTTTTAAAATATATATATATATATATATATATATATATATATATATATATATATATATATACGGTCACTTGGACTCTGAGGCCAAGCTTTGTGTCTCTCTCAGAGTCCAGACCCAGCAATTTACTCACTGATTCTCCCACTGGGATCTGACATAAATTCATCAGTGTGTCTTTTTCCACATCATCTCCAAAATCACAGATTCTGCCAGATCATGGGATCCAAATGGCTGGTCAACTTGCACTGTAGCTTGATCTGTGGCAAAACTCTTTCTTTTTCTTGGTCTCAATCAAAGATGACATCCTTCCATGACACCCAGTAGAGTCCAGACCAGTATTCCTGAATGTAAAATGAGTTGTCTCCAGAAAAAGAGAGACTTCCAGAAATTGGATTTCTTTGTGAAAGGGGATGCACGATGCATTATTTGTCTTCTACTTTAAGGAAATATCCTTCTACTTTAAGATATCATGATACCTCCCTGATTTCTGTCCTTTTAAAATGTTTCACTAAAACATTGAAGTGGCAGATCTCTCAATATTTGTAAGATTTATTTACTCGCCTTTGCAGAGCTTATGTCTTAAAGATTTTTACATGTCAGTCCCCTCTAGCTTATTCTGGCCAAACAGCCTGATCCCAAAGATGTACTAGAGTAGTATGATATTCTGCAGGTCTGGATAGCTCAGATTTCTTTATCATATTATGACAGAAAGAAGGAAAGGTAACATAACCCTGAGCTAAAATTGTTGAGTATATTATCATCCACTTATTGTGAATGTCAACTGTTTCTGATCTTTAATCCTGTTTTAGTAGAAAGGAATAGTTACCAAATTAATAGTCACATGCCATGTATAGAAAACCATACTAGATCAATCTATAGTATAAAAAAAATATCTTGTTTGACATGTGTTTGTGGCTACTCCTTGGTTGAGTGTGCTGTAGTCTACACCGTTGTCCAGGATTCACATGTATTTTACAGGATCCCAGTCTAGAAGATGGAGCAGAACTATGAGGACTCTCCCTCCTGATTCTTTAAATCTTATGTCTTAATCTCTCTACCATCTCCTCTGGGCTGTGATGGTGTTTTTGAATTGTTATCTTGGCCAGGCGTGGGAGGCAGTGTCAGAGGTTTTCCACTTGATTTCTCCTCTGTGCCAGCAATTACCCTATAGGCAAAGGACCCAGTGTGGGGGTTACTCCAGTTGCCAAGGATGTCACTCACAAGTATACATTCATGGGTTGAGGACATGGCCACCAGGTGAGTTCATAAACACAGTGAACTCTGTAATTCAGACTTTGAGGAACATGCTGATACCTCAAATCTCCAAGTATCAGTACCCTTAGGAACACTCTGTTCTACTTACTAAGTCCATGACTCTCATTGGTTTAAGACTCCCTGACTGTCACCCTGAACTTGCCATTTGTTATAACAATTATAACACCCTAGCTTCTGGCAATTAAGTCTGTCTCCTAGTTTCTAATGTTTTAGAGCCCCACCATCCCCATTGCCATCAGTGAGCTAAGATCGGTTCCAGACCACTGCAATAAGAGCAAATATTTCATTGAAGCAAGTCAAACAAATTTTTTGGTTTTCTCTATGCATTTAAAAATTATGTTTACATAAAACTTTAGTCTACTAAGTGTGAAATAGCATTATGTCTAAAAAAGCAGTATACATACCTTAATTAAAATGCTTTATTGTTAAAAAATGCTAACCATCATCTGAGCTTTCAGTAAGTCCTTCTTCTTTTTTTTTCTTTTCTTTTTCTGGAAGAGAGTCTTGCCTCAATATTAATGGCTGCTGACTGATCAGGGTGGTGGTTGCCAAAGACTGAAGTGGCTGTGGACATGTTAAAAAATAAAGCAGTGAAGTTTGCCACATTGACTGATTCCTCCTTTCATTAACAATTTCTCTGTAGCATGAGATGCTGTTTGAGAGACTTTGAACCACACTAGAATTCTTTCAAAATTGGAGTCAATCCTCTCAAGCCCTCCCAGTGCTTTATCAACTAAGGTTATATAATATTCTAAATCTTGTCATCTCAACAATCTTTACAGCATCTTCACCAGGAATAAATTCCATCTCAGGAAACCACTTTCTCTACTCATCCATTAAAAGCAACTTTTCATCCATTCAAATCTGATCATGAGATGCAGCAATTCCATTGCCTTTTCAGGCTCCACACCCAATTCTAGTTCTTTTGCTATTTCCACCATATTCACATATTCACATATTCACATATCCTCTGAAGTCTTGAAACCCCTAAGTCAACCATAAGCATTGGAATCAACTGTCAGTGTAGATATTTTCAGTTCTTCTAAAAAATCATAAATATTCATGATGACATCTAGGATGGTGAATCCTTTCGAGAAGGTTTTCAATTTACTTTACCCAGATCCATCACAGGGACCAATCTCTATGGCAACTATAACATCATGAAATCTATTCCTTAAATAACAAGACTCAAGGGACATCTGGGTGGCTTAGTCTTTAAGTGTGCCTTTGGCTCAGGTCATGATCCTAGGGTCTTGGGATCAAGCCCCACATCTGAGAAGGGGGCCTGTTTCTCCCTCTCTTACTCCCTCTGCTTGTGTTCCCTCTCTGGCTTTGTTTCTCTTTGTCAAACAAATAAATAAGACCTTTAAAAACAAACAAACAAACAAACAAATAAATAACAAGAATCTAAATTTTAAATTACTGCTTGATCTATGGATTACAGAATGGATGTTGTGTTAGCAGACCAAGAAAACAACTATAATCTTGCTGTATATCTCCACCAGAGCTCTCAGGTGACCAGGTGCATTGTCAATGAAGAGTACTTTTGTGAATGGAATGTTTTTTCCCTGAGCAGCACATCTTAATAGTGAACAAAATATTCAGTAAACCATGATCTCCCTGATATGAGGTATTTGAGAGGCAGAATGGGAGGTTTGAGGGGTAGGGAAGGAAACAAATGAAACAAGATGGGATCAAGAGGGAGACAAACCATAAGAGACTCTTAATCTCACAAAGCAAATGGAGGGTTGCTAAGGGGGCTGGTGTGGAGAGGGTGATTGGGTTATGGACATTGGGGAGGGTATGTGATATGGTGAGTGCTGTGAAATGTGTAGGTCTGATGATTTGAAGACCTGTACCCCTGGGGCAAATAATATATTATATGTTAATAAAATATATAAAATATTATATGTTAATAAAAATAGTTAATTAAAAAATATTCAGTAAACCATATCATAAACATGTGCTGTCATCTAGGTTTTTTTGTTCCATTTACAGAGCACAGGCAGAGGAGATTCTACATTATTCTTAATAGCCCTAGGTTTTTGGAACGGTAAATGAGGATTGGCTTCAATATCACATCACCAGCCCCTGATAAGAGAGTCAGCCTGTCCTCTGAAGCTTTGAAGTGAGGCACTAACTTCTCTTCTCTAGCTATGAAAGTCTTAGACGGCATCTTCTTCCAATATGAGGCTGTTTTGTCTACATTGAAAATCTGTTGTTTAGCATAGCCATTTCCGTGGTTATCTGAGCTAGATCTTCTGGATGACTTGCCACAGCTCCCACAATAGCACTTGTTGCTTCATCTGGCACTTTTTTGTCATGGAGATGGCCTCTTCCTTAAATCTCATGAGCCAACCTCTGCTAGCTTCAAATTTTTCTTCTGCAGCTTCCACTCTCAGCCTTTGTAGAACTAAACAGAGTTGGGGCCCTGCTTTGGATTAGGCTTTGGCTTAAGGGAATGTTATTTGATCTTCTATTTATACCACTAAAACTTTCTCATGTTAGCAGTAAGGCTGTTTTCCTTTTCTATCATTCATGCACTCACTGGAGTAAGACTTTTAATTTCTTTTAAGAATTTATCCTTTTCATTCACACCTTGGCTAACTGGTACAAGAGGCCTAGCTTTTGGGCTTCCCTGCCTTCTACAGGCCTTCCTCACTAAGCTTTATCATTTCTACCATTTGATTGAAAGTGTGGCTTTTCCTTTCACTTGAACACTTGGAGGTCCTTGTAGGGTTAATTGGCCTCTTTTCAATATTGTTGTGTCTCATGGAATAGGGAGGCCTGAGGAGAGGGGGAGAGATGGAGGAATGGCCAGCCACTAGAGCAGTCAGAACATAGACATTTATTAGTTAAGCTTTCCTTATATGGGCCATGTGCCCCAAAACAATTGCAATAGCAACGTCAAAGGTCATTGATCACAGATCATCAGAATAAATATGAAAATAATAAAAAACATTTGAAATACTTCAAGAAATAACTAAATAGGACACAGAGACATAAAGTGAGCAAATGTTGTTGGAAAAATGGTGTCTATGGACTTGTTTGATGTAAGGTTGCCAAAAACCTTCAATTTGTAAAAAAAAACTTAGTATCTATGAAGCACGATAAAGCAAAGTGCCAAATGAGGTATGCTTGTATTTGGGTTCATCATGTAGTGGTATAGCCCTCTGACTGTCGTATAGTAAATAGGTGGTCCACAAAATTGCATTTCATTTCTTATCTTGTCCATTCTGTAGATTCTTTCCAATGGGATGGACTTGGAAAGAAGCTTACACAATATGCTCCTTCAATTTACCTCTAATTCCTAGGAATGATGGGTTGTGAAATCAACTTACAGAAAGGTTTCATTCAAGATGATTCAGATCCTAAAAATTATTGAAAATGCCATTTTTATTATAAGAAGTAGTACTATTTTTCCTTCACACTCGGTGACTGTTCTCTGTTACAGAACTTTACGTGTCATGAACTCACAGAACTTCAGCTAAATTTATGTTTATGCTTGTGGACCTGTGAACTTTGGCATAGATAGGCAGCAGTATCTTATTGCTAGAATAAACAATGATTAACAAAAACCAAAGTCCAAAAATAGATCTTTACTCAAAGGAAAAATAGTCCCCTATTCTCTTAGCAAAAAACTGATCAGTAAAATTTTAAAAATTTTAATGAAGTTAAGTTTCTCTTGTAAGTTTTTTGTAAGTTGTTGTATAATAACTTTGTCTCCTCAGTAGTAAGTAGTTACACAAAGTAGTAACTTTGTATAACTCAGTAGTATTGAGTTATCATTTACTGAATTTCATCTGTATGCCTGGTACCAATTATCTCACCCATATTACCATAATACTATTCCTGCTATTAATTATCTTAACTACTTTATAGGCATTGCCTTACTTAATCCTCACAATTACACTTCAAACTGTGGCTCCTGTTCTACAGCTAAGGAAACCAAATATCAATTTTTGTAACTTTCTTCAAACTTGTAGTGTGGAGCAGAGCTTGGAAAATAATCCAGATTGGACCAAAGCCATGATCTGTTTAACATGATACTTGGTCTTCATAAACATTAATATTTACTTCTGCCTTACAAGGTCATACAGGTTGATTTTTAAAAACCCCCTCCTTCCTTTCACTTATTTTTTCTTGATTTCACACCAGATTTCCAAGTTCAGTGGTTACTCCAGACCAGAACCATTTAGTCAATTATAAGACCTCTCTTTCTTAGGGAAAGAAAATGTCAGGCATACAATAAAAGGATGGACAGCTATGCTTCTTAAAAATTGAATTTTCCTTATTGAGTAGTAACAGAGCTAGTTGATTCTCATGAATACGTTATCTAAAAACTCCTAAATTTAAAACATAGACAAAATCAAATACAAATGTTTCTATTATTAGGTACTCTGAGATGTACTTGTTCTTCTATCTTTCTCCCTTTGACAATGGGGTTGATTTTAATTGCCCTAGCAATTGGGGCATTTTCACTCTTTGGTGACTAAAAATAAAGGCATTAAGAAATCAGGTTTAACAGAGCATCAAAGCGTATCAGTTGCAGTGTGTAGGTTTTCCTCCACCTGGGTGGGAATGCTGTGTGGGAGGATGTTGGAGGATGGGCCCCTTCTCCATCTCAAGCATTTCTCCAGTGGAGACACTGCCAGAGAGTGGGGGCTGGAAACCAGAACATTCTGGAATCTCCTGTGATCAGAAACAAATACCAATGACTGGCCTAAAATATGGCCAGAGGCAGTCCCAGGAAATCAGCTGAATTTATTCTCATTTTCCCGTGCCCAAGTGATTATCCCCTGTAGAGAGCATAACCATTTGTCTTGGTTTGTATAATACCGCTTCTTGAACCCGTTTTCTCTGTAAGGGCACTGATATTGTAAGCATTTTTCCGTAAACCCTTCTTTCTAATCCTCTAGATTTTTAAAACATGGTGCACAGCAAGATTGTTTGTAAATGTGCTTTCTTACACATTCTTCCCCAAGTCCTAGTTGTTGTGATATTCCATAAGATTTTTGTTTCATGGGGTAACTGAAATAATGCTGATTTGGGAAAGCTCAAAACATTTTTTAAAATAGGCTATACACTTGCTTATCTAGGATGCAAAAGTGACAAGAAGTAACTTGAATCTATAACGGCTGAAAATACCTACAGAATCACAAAACAAAGTTAGCTGTAGCTGACGGATTTCAACTGAGCTAGAATTTTTACCACATTTACAGGAACATTCCTACCCTAAAATGAAAGAGCCCACTTTTTAAAAAGAAGAAAAAAGTGATATAAAGTGTACAATATGATAAATTACATCAGTGCAATGAAACCAGGAGTATTTCCATAATCTAGACATTGTGAATACAGAATAGAGAAAAACCCAATAAAATTCCCAGTCAGAAATCTGACTTTTGCCCCCTGGATTGGAAAATATATATTTACCAGTGAAACGATGTTTTTTTCCTTTATTGTTTTCCTGTTGTCTTTGTTTTCTCCAGAATAGTGTTTAAAGTGTCTGGTGCATGTGTTGAAGCAGGATAGTGATCACTAATGGAGATGTGACAGACATCAGTTTTGAAGTTCCTATGATGTGCGAATTTTGTATGACACATATCTCTAACATCCACAGCAGTCTGTTGAAAAGGCTCTTATTTCTATTTCAAAGATGAGAGATTGAGTGTCAAAGAAATTAAATAACTTGTTTAAGGTGATAAAATTATAAATGGCTGAGCAAAAAATGTAAGCCTGGCTCTGGCTCAAATCCTCTGGTCTTCATTATTAGTAATAAGACCCTCCACTTATTGATACATATGTATGTATCTATGAATTGACTATTACATTTAAGTTCGTTGAATTATCTGAAAACCATAAGCAGAGCCACTAAGAGCAAACCTCAATAAAAAGGAGACACAAATGAAATAAAATAAATTCAAGGCTCCCAGCAAAGTAGGTCCCACTAAAAATCCTTAAATGGCACTTGTATGGATATGCCTCTAGAATGTGTGCAGAAAGCTACCCTGGCATATTGCACCAACTTATTCTCACTTTCTTCCACCCCATTACCCATCATGCCCTTGTATAACTTAGCCACTATCCTGAGTTTCATGATGAAGAAAGACATAGAGTGCTTTTCATCACTTTTTGACCTTGATAACGGTCAAAAGTCTTAGGACATCATTAGAAAGTGTAGAATTAGAATAGGGTTTCTAAGAATTATTTCTTAGACTATAATTCTAAATGACATGCACAATATTACAAAGAGACTCGGCACTTGCAGAGTGAATGCCCTCTGATCGGTGTGGATGGACCTCCATGTGACCATCTTAGTCTCTTATAAAGGAAGACAATGATGTCTTTGATTCATCACTAAGTAAGTGAGAACACAGTCACCCACATCATAGCCTTAAACATGTCACTGTTGGGGAAACTCTATGTTGTTGTTACTGTTGCACATTTTGGCAGTTTTCTCTTGATGTTGCCTTTGAGGCTAGGACACATTTGTTTGTATATTCCCAGTGATGACAAATGTCCAGGAAATACACAAAAGCCCTTCAATCACAGTGGTGTGGGGTGGCATGAAGAACCCTGGAATGGATAGGAAGTTAGGAACAAGGGAGTTTCCATAGTAACTGATAAAATCACATCAGAAATTGACAACTATATTGTATTGTTCCAGTGTATTTCCAAAGAATCTGAATAAATAAAAATCACTTAGTATTCCAATTTGCTTGAATTCAATTGATATTTTATTTATTGATTGATTGATAAGGTACTTGAGAAGCTGACAGTATTACAGGACACAAGGGGCCTTGGTTATCACTGCTCTATTTCACTGATGTGTTGATTGCCACTGCTCAGGTCAACAGGATAGAGAAAACTAGATTTTTCTTCACTAATTTTTTTTTTCTTTTTGAGAGAGAGTGAGCGCATTTGTGGATGAGTATGTGAGAGTGGGGGGAGGGGAGAAGAAGAGAGAGACTCTTAAACAGGTTCCACACCTAGTAGGGAGTCTAATATTGCACTTGATCTCAAAACCCTGAGATCATGACCTGAGCCAAAATCAAGAGTCAGATGCTCAACCAACTGAGCCATTCAAGCACCCCCTTCAATGCTTTTAGAAATTCTCTCCATTAAAGCTGGAGAGTGAGTAAGCTGAAAATGTCTTTGTGATATATACAATGGAATGTCACTGAACCATAAAAAAAGAATGAAATCTTGCCATTTGCAGGAACGTGGACAGACCTAGAGTGAATTATGCTAAGCAAAGTAAGTCAGTCAAAGAAAAAATACCATATGATTTCACTCATATGTGGAATTTAAGGAACAAAACAGATGAACATAGGGGAAAGGGGAAAAAAAAGAGGGGGGAGGCAAACCATAAGAGACTCTTAAATATAGAGAATGAGCTGAGAGTCAGTGGAGGGGAGGTGGCTGGGGGATGGGCTAAATGGGTGACGAGTATCAAGGAGGTCACTTGTGATGAGCACTGGGTGTTGCCTGCAAGTGATGAATCACTAAATTCTACTTCTGAAACCAATATTACACTATAAGCTAACTAACTAGAATTTAAATAAAAATTTAAAACAAAAAAAATGTCTTTGTACATCAGTACGAGCAGCCCAGATTTTGGAGTTATCCAGGTTATATACTTAGTCTAAAACCACTTCTCAGAAGCTTTATGAACTTGCTCTTGACCTTGGACAAAGCACTTGTTTGTACTCTTTTTTTCCCATTTGTAAAACGGGATGGTTGACACTAATTTTTTAAAGATTGGTACTTTTTAATTAAAAAAAATTAGATTTCTATAGTCATATAAGGACCAAAATGATACATGAATGTGTCAGACACATAGCAGATTCTGTCCCCTTTTCATACTTATTCAAAAGTTCTATTTCAATGCCTAGAAACCTGAACTAAGCAAGAAATGTTTTTTCCTTTATGCTTATGTAGCACGAAGAGTTGCTGTTCTATAACGAAGGTGTTGAGGGCAATTACGGAAGGACCTTGATCCTCATGCTCAGCTGCTCTCCCACTGGGATATTCCTTCCAAATGTTGTACTTGTTTACTGTAGAGGTGTGATGCCATTCGTCTGTTTTAAATAACATTATCTGCTGGACTTTGACATTTGCCTCTTAAAGGTTTGAGTCACCCCATCCCTTCCCATTTATTAAGTATATATAGAATGAGTGAATAAAATTTTAACCACAGTCACATTTAGCTACAATGAATTTAGGAACTTGATAGGGTGGAATGTACATTTCAATTTTACATGGAAAATGTGCTTGGAGGTAAATGACTATTTCAGCTTCAAAACAAATCTTGAAAAGTTTTCTCTTAGTTTTTCCTCCCCCCACCACCTCAGGAAAATAGGAATTAAATGTAGATTATAAAGATGGAATGGACCCTTAGAATTTATATAATTTAGTTTAATTTATGGCATGTCTGTTGTGTGCCGTTTTTTCTAGTGAGTGTATGTAAATGAAATTCAAGTGTCAATTCCTCAGTGCCCTAAATCCTCCAGCCTTCTCAGATCACCCTTCTTTTTTATATTAGGAAAGAAGGAAGGAAGGAGGAAGAAAGGAAGGAAGAGGAAGGGAGGGAGGAAGGAAGGAGAAAGGAAGAAAGAAAATACAAAAGTGAAAGGAAGAATGAAAGAAGAAAGGAAGAAAGAAAGAAAGAAAGAAAGAAAGAAAAAGAAAGACAAGAAAGCTCAATCTCCTGACTTCGGTAGAATAGGATATCAAATGTTCTTCCCCACCTCAATTTCAAAGGTCATACTGTCAGGAGGCCTTTCTCCAATTTTTATTTTTTCTGGGTTCTCAATTTCTTCTATGTGTCATACCTCCTTCAATAGTTTTACTCTCTCCTTCTGCATTTTGAACCCAAAGGTCATCACAGCCTCTTTTTCCTTTAGTGTGATGATGACTATACACCAGTATAATACCAGTGATGTAGCAGCTTCTCCATAAAGGTTGGGATACAGAAGGGAATTACACTCCAGCACAACATGACAAAAATGTAACATTTATCTGGGGATGTAATGTACAATATGGTGACTATAGTTAGCAATATGGCATTATGCACCTAAAAGATGCTAAGAGAATAGATATTGAATGTTCTCACCCCCGGCTCCCCCAAAAAGGTAATTATGGGAAATGATGCAGTCAACTAACCCTTTCATTATAATCATTTTGCAATATATAAGTGTATCATTGTGTAATCTTACACAATGTTATAGTCATTTACTTACATCTCAAGAAACCTGGAAACATTTCAATAGTTTTAACATTTAATATTAATTATTTTCATAGTTAGAGCCCTTTGGTTCTCCTTACACTTGTTTTGAGAAATTCTTGCTAGTTTTGAGAAATGTCTCTGCCACCAGACAGATTCTTGTATTGTTTTCTTATCTTCATATCTATGGCAAGTCTCCAACACTATTCCCCCAGATGTCTAATCTTGCCAGTTCTTTACCCTTTCTTCCCTTTGGTAGCAACGTTCTCAGACTCTCTTCCTTTCTCCCATTAGAACTTACTCTAAACAGGGCACCTGAGTGGCTCAGTGGGTTAAGCCGCTGCCTTCGGCTCAGGTCATGATCTCAGGGTCCTCGGATCGAGTCCTCTGCTCAGCAGGGAGCCTGCTTCCTCCTCTCTCTCTGCCTGCCTCTCTGCCTACTTGTGATCTCTCTCTGTCAAATAAATAAATAAAATCTTAAAAAAAAAAAGAAAGAACTTACTCTAAACAAAAAGCACAGAACTATTTTATACTAAGGAGACTTACTGATAACAACTTTAACCTATTAGGCCGTGGGTAATTGGATAATGGATCCTCATTAGGGCAGAGTGTGTGTGTGTGTGTGTGTTGGGAGAACAGATGATTATGTCTTACTTTTTTGTTTTGTTTTGTATTAATTTCTTTTCAGCGTAACAGTATTCATTGTTTTTGCACCACACCCAGTGCTCCATGCAATACGTGCCCTCCATAATACCCATCACCTTGTTCCGCCAACCTCCAACCCCCCCGCCCCTTCAAGATGCTCAGGTTGTTTTTCAGAGTCCATAATCTCTCATGGTTCATCTTACCTTCTAACAAGGATTCCCACCTGACATTGAAGAATAAGGTGCAAATATTTGCATTTGGAGCACCTACAAAAGGATTTAGGAGATGCTGGGATTTCTTCAGATCAAAGAAGTACATTTCCCCTCTCTTCCATGTTAATATTTATGATATAGGAATGTACCTTCTAATTGATATAGCCCTGGGGGCACCTGGGGAGCTTAGTCAGTTAAGCGTCCAATTCTTGACTTTGGCTCAGGTCATGATCCCAGGGACCTGGGATCAAGCGCCTCATCAGGTTCCCCATTCAGCTGGTGGTCTGGTTATCTCTCTCTCCTTCTGCCCCTTCCCCTGTTCTCTCTCTCTCTCATAAATCAATCAATCAATAAATCTTGGAAAAGATAATTGATATAGCCATCAGATGTGCTGGTTCTGTTATTTTCCCTGAAAAGTTATGAATAAATTGATTCTATGTCTTGTAATCATCATGAATCTTGCATAGAGTGGGTTTCACTAGGAAGAAGGAAAAAGTTTGAAGATATTGAATGTTACAAAAGGGACAAAAAATTTTTTTAATGGAAAATAACTGAGAACTAAATTAAGAAATTGATGCAGTGTCTTATAGTCAGCAAAATGTTGAAAGCAAGGAATATTTTTTTTGAGAGGTATGAAGTTTTCTTCACATACCAAACCATTAGCCACTCTGCTTCCCCACAATTTTGAAATCTAAGAGGAATGGAAGTTATGTAGATAATACTTTTTCTTGACAGTGGTTCATTAAAACCAGTAGTACTCATGGACTAATCAGCAGCAAGCTTCTGGTATTTAACCCTGGGACCTCATTGATATAATGATAATGTTTTGAACAAATATTGACCTGACCAGAACAAGTTGTTCACATGCCTTGTGGATTGAATATTAACATTTAGTTGGTGTTAATATTAAAGTATAAGGTAGTCAAGTCTCTGAAAGTCAGAGTTCTGATTTTATGTTAAGACCATTACAAACAAAACCCCATTATATAATAAGAATACCACATGACAAAAATAATTGAAAGCTTCGGTTAAAATAAAAATATTAAAGGCCTAGTTTCCTATTAACACAGATCATGCCAAGTCTGCAAATTTAGAGGAGAAATTTTAACAGGACACAGCTCCTGGCAGAGTCTTTGCATATTTATTCATAACTAGAAGTATATTTTGGCCATCGGAGCTTCCTGTGGCCTAATTCAAATCCATGGACCAAAGTAGGGTGTGAAGACAGTATCCAGAAGAAACAAATAATTGAAGATATGTTCAGTTAACCAGATGTCAAAAGGAAAATTAGAATTTCCTTTGATAAAAATGTTTCTGGTTTTGGAAATATTGAATAAATTTGTATTTTCTTCTTTAGCTTTGTTGATTATTTCCATATTTTCTTTTTTAAAGATTATTTATTTATTTATTTATTTGAGAGAGAAAGAGAGCACAGGATGGGGTATAGAGGCAGAGGGAGAATCAGATTCCTCGCTCAGTAGGGAGCCCAATGCAGAGCTCAATTCCATCCTAGGACCCTGAAATCATGATCTGAGCTGAAGGCAGACTTTTGTGTGTGTGTGTGTGTGTGTGTGTGTGTGTGTGGCACCTTTTTATTTAGTCAGTCTTTATTTAAATGTGTGTTTTGAAATAGCTTATTAAATAGGATGTTCTCAAATTTCGATTCTCACAATATTTACAGTGAATTTTGTGCAAACATATTTTGACTGTGAGCGTCTTGCTCCCCCCCTTTCCCATTAATAATTTACAAATTTGTATCATACAAAACCCCAGCTACTTCATTAATGCCTCTTAGGCTCCATTTTCGGGTCTGATGGGTACTGATCTAGAATAAGGACTTGCAAGCAAAGAACTAATTCAAGCCCAGAGGAAATAAAATGTTTTATTTATCAAAGGCCTTGCTTTCCAAATAGAAACATGTGTCCTAAGATGTTGTGGAACAGTGTTAGCAACCAAATGAACTTCCAATGGTTATTGAGCCTTCTCTCTCTCTTTTTTTTTAAAATATTTACTGTCTTCTCTTTCAATCAAATAAGTAAAACCAGAAAAGTTGGATTCTAAGAGACTCTGGACTGTCAGGAAACATTATAAAAATAATCTGACTTCAGTGAGGAAAGAATGAAGGTCAAACTTTTAATCAACTGAGCCACTTGGGCACCCAATTTCCTTGTTTTCTACAATGGCTACTATTTCTTGATCACTATGGACCAAGTCTTGAGCCTCTATCTTCCAGATGTTGGTCATCTACAACAGCTGACTGACTGATTCAGACATACATATAGGTCCTTTAAAATACCTGAGGACACTCTCAGAGGTCAAACTGAGCACCATGGGATGCTGATTCCCACAGGATCTGGGGTACAGAGAGCAGGTATGAGTTAGGGAAGGCTCCACAGAGCAGAAGAGACAGGAACTTGATCTTGTGGAATAATCAGGTTTTGTAGAGCTAGGTCTCAGGGAAGACCAAGAAAGAGAAGTTTGAGCAATGAGAACAATTGAGAAATTGTCCCCCAAAGGCTCAGTGTGGTGCTTCAGGACAATGGACCGTCTAACAAGAGCAGAAACAGGAATCTGTAACTGGATTTTCACCTTTCTTTTCTCATTTGTCCTAGTACTCACTCTGACTTAGCCTCTGAGTGCAAGTGTTGAAACAAGAGAGAGACAGAGAGATAAAACAGAGGACTACAAATCGTTTATTAATTATTGGTGAATCTATTTCCTGAGTTGAGAGAACCAACTATTATGTTGAGAAGTGCTCTGCTCTAAACACCAATAACAGCCAATGAGGTAGATATTAGTAACTTTCATTTTATAGATCAGGGGAAATGTGGGTAGAAAGTTACAAACACTTAAAAACTTTAAAAACCTATTAAGGTCTTATTACCTCCATGTTCCAGCTGAAGCTCAGAAAGGTTAAATGATTTGCCAACAATTACACAGCTTGCTTACAACTGAGCCAACTTGAGCAAAGGTCTCCTGATTGCCAGTCCTATGCTCCTTTCCTTCCACACCCACAGCCTCGGAAAATTACAGGTATCCCTCCCCCACCTTACTCAGGAAAAGACACCCCTGGGGGTGATGTTGCATATTGCAGATTGCATTTCACTAATTAAAAATGCTGAGATGGTCAACTTGTATCACTTCCATTTTTTCTCCAGTAATGTTTAACTTTAAATCAAAAAAAAAAAAAAAATCTAGAAGATAAAAGAGCATGTTATCTGGCAAGTCCATTCCACTTCCATGGTTATTAATTTCAGAACACATCTGAATTCCTTCTCTGGGGAACAGACAGCTCCTGGCCGGGTCAGATTTCAAATTCTCATCTGTTTCTACCAATGCCACTACCAGATTCTCCTTTGTAGTCAACCTCTGAGGTCTTCCTTGAGTACAGCTTGGTGTCTGAAGATCCAGTCAAGTGTCCGTGGTCATCAGTCTCTTCACAAAATCACAGTCTCCTCTCTTGGCAAAACATCTACTGCCCTGAGCTTTGCTTTTGGAAACAACTTCTACCCGGGACCATACTTCCCAGCATGGAGGCCAAGAGCTTCGCAGTTTGGGATTATGTTGTATTTGCAGCCCTCTTTGTCATTTCCTCTGGAATTGGGGTGTTCTTTGCTATTAAGGAGAGGAAAAAGGCAACTTCAAGGGAATTCCTTGTTGGGGGAAGGCAAATGAGCTTTGGTCCTGTAGCGTTGTCCCTGACAGCCAGCTTCATGTCAGCTGTCACTGTCCTGGGGGCTCCCTCTGAGGTGTACCGCTTTGGGGCATCTTTTGTGCTCTTCTTCATTTCATATGCATTTGTCATCATCCTCACATCAGAGCTCTTTCTCCCCGTGTTCTACAGATCTGGCATCACCAGCACTTACGAGGTAAGACAACTCTTCTTTTCTTCTTCATTTTGGAAAGAGTTGCTATTTTCTCTACACTTGGACATCCCTCTCCCCCATAATAGTATACATTGTCTTAATAACATGTGGTAGTTGAAGAGTGCATTTATTTTCAGGACGATTATGCATCATGGTAAAAACACATTTCATTGTTATTGGAAAAACTTATCTTTGCACACGCAGAACTGTTTTTCCACCTGTAGAATGAAAATATGGAGCCAATCCCACAAGGCTATCTCACTGATTAAATGAGAACCTATCTACAAACACCTAATGCATTGTCTGACTTGTAGGAGAGTCTCAATGAAAGAGAGCTGAAGTTGTTATTTGTATTATGCATATCAGTCTTCTGAAAAGCATGCAGAACATACACTGTAAATATCATCATTTTCCGGAAAAGAAAACTGAAATTGACATAAATGGCTTCATCAAGATTGTATACCAGATAAGGTCTAATGAGAACCCATTTCATCTTTATCCCTTTCTGTCTCATAGTAGAGCTGAGTATTTTAATATAGATTATTTCTATCAGTGGTGAAATGGTAAAGTTTTTAAGAGATTAGAAAACATTTTAATGGGGGGAGGAATTGCTAAAGGATACAAATATGGGGATTATATTGAGGAAAACAATATGAGGCAGTGGTGTTTTGATTTTGCAATAATTCTCAAGAGAAATAACGTGTTAAAAATTGAGTTCGCATGTCGTGTTTCAGCATGATCATACATCAGTTTCTATGAGAAATATGTGTATTTTCCTTATCCAACACCATCCCTACCAAGTCACAGCAGAGGACTCTTAACATACCTCTTTTTTTTTTTTAATTCTGTTAACTAAATGATCATAAAGGATTACTCTGGACCTTAAAAGCCACTTTGTCAAATGAATACTTTATAGCAGGTTTTAAAACTTGTGATTCTGCAGGTAATCATAATCAAACATCCAACCTCAAACTCCTCTTCCCACCAAAAGTAGGTGATCAGAATTAGGTCATGCATCAGCTACTCTCTGGGATGTAGTTCAAGAGGAATTTATCATTAGTCCTAATATATATATATATATATATATATATATATATATATATCCTCGAGGCTCATTAGTGTACTTCTGAAAACATAAATATATCCCAGGTTTTTCCATTCAGCTAATAAGGTGTGATTCCCACAGACTTTTTATTTTATTTTCAGTGTTCCAAAATTCATTGTTTATGCACCACACCCAGTGCTCCATGCAATACATGCCCTCTTTAATACCCACCACCACTGCTAACATTTTAAGAAAGAATTGCCTCAGTGACTGCTGGAGAGGGGAGACAGAGAGAAAAGGAGAGGAGACAGAAAATGGCAGTTTGATTTCAAAGCCCATTGCTTAATAATAGGTTGTCTTGGTGCAAGTTACCTAATGTTTATCAGCTCTGGTTTCCACACAGGAAATAATACCTCCCTTCTTTCATAAAGAGTTAAGTATGAAAGAGCTTTTTAAATTACTTAAAAAAAAAAAAAAAAAAGCTACCTAAATGTCGAAAATCATCTTTACAACTAACTAAATCAATAATCCATTAAATACTCATTAAACACTACTCTGTTCCGGGCACACCCTAGGCCCTGGAGATGAAGCATTGAACCAAACCTCTGCTCTCACACAGCTTACTTGATAGCAGAGATGATCAATAAACATACTATGTAAGACAGTCATAATAGAAAAGTGTTTGCCATTTGTGTGCTGAGCACCTCTCTAACTCTATGATCAAATCATTTGACCTTCAAATAACCTTTTTCGGTAGGTTCTGTTATTATCATCCCCGTTTAACAGACGAGAAGCATGAGGCACATAGAGTTTGGTAACTTGCTAGCAAGTGGCCGTGTTTCAAATATGGACCATCTAATTGTAGAGATGGCATGCTGAATCACAATGCTATCCTGCTCTACTAAGTACAGTTAGGGAATAAGTAAATAGGATAATGTAGAATGCAGGAGCTCTGCTTTGGGCGGAGAATGTCGACAATTCATACAGGGTGGTTAAGTGAGACTTCAGTGAGAATTGGACATTGAATTGGGGACCCAGAGAAAGCAAGCAATTGCACACCGTGGGAGGGAAGACCATTCCAAGCTAAAGTAACCACAGATGCAAAGGTCCTCAAAGGGGAGAGTGATTAGCATGTTTGAAGGACAGCAAAGAAATCATTATGCTTGGAGAAGAGTGAGCCAAGGGGAGAAAGGGGAGAGTTGGGATCAAAGAGGTGGGGGAGCCTCACTGCATGGAGTCACAGTTCTTGTATATATGGGGGTCAGACACAGGGGACCTCGAATATTCATGAGGTAATTTGGTTGTCACAATGAGTGGGGGACACTATTGGAGTTTAAGGGGCATGAGCAGGGGCACCAGGTGTCTTACAGTATATAAGACGTATATATGTGATGGATAATTGTACCACCATATGCTTAGTGATTTTTTAATGCCCTCATGTTCAAAACCTACAGCAAATAGAAATTAGTAGTACTTTGATACATAATAATATTTACTTATTTAAAAAAAGATTTTATTTATTTATTTGACACAGAGAGAGAGACCACAAGTAGACAGAGGGGCAAGCAGAGTCAGGGGTGGGGGTCGAGCAGACTCCCTGCTGAGCAGAGAGCCATGCAGGGCTGGATTCCAGGACCCTGAGATCATGACCCGAGCTGAAGGCAGAGGCTTAACCCACCCAGGCACCGACTAATGTTAACTTTTTAAAAAAGGAAGCTATACACATGCACTATAAATTAGTCTATTTCCCCCAAATTAAAATGGAATAAAAACATTGTCTTGAGGTTACTGAAACTTTATTTAATGAGCAATCTCTTCCAGATGTGTTACTCAATACCTAGGTCATTGTAACTGGTTTTAGTAAAGTGGTTCAGTTACTCCATCCAACCCTTGCAAATATGTAGTTGGGGAGATGTGAGATTGCCTTTTAATTATTAAGTTAATACAGTTGTAAGAAATGTTAGGGTTTTGTTGAATTCAATTTTTAAATTTTGTTGCCTTCTACATATTTTTAATTTTTAGTACCCTAATGGTAAGAACTTCAGATCATGTAAAGTACATAAGGGGTGATTTGGGGACTGCCTTTTGCTTTATGAGAATTGGCAAATGGCACAAGGATTAAAAGCATGGCCTCCTGAGTATCTGGCTTGCTATGCTAGCACTGCCATCCACCAGCAGCATGACTGGGAAAATTGCTTAATTTTGCCTGATTTCCACATATGTGGAGTAGTGATAATAAAAGCACCTCTCTCCTCGGATGTCTGTGAAGAGTAATTGGAGCGTTACGTGCAAATATTTTTAACCGAATCTGACAAATGGTAAATGCCTCATAAGGGTTTTGTATTATTCTTTATTATTACTGTTGTTCTTATGGTTACGGTCCCCAAGTTTATACCATTCGAGCTCTTTATAGAAGCTTGAATGTATTATGTTTCTTTTTTCATTCTCCATTCCCTGTTACCCATTCACAGATATTCTTTCCAGGGTCTTTTGAAGTGCCAAGGACTGGAAGAGGTGGTGTCTTTTTCTCTAGTCCTTGAATCTGGGATGTCCTTGTGACAGAATGTGGCAGAAGGGATTTGTAAATTTGGAGCCTAGGCCTCATGAGGTATATAGCTTCTGCCTTTGCCCGATGGAATGCTGTCCTGGTACTGCTGTGTCAGGAAGCTGGGCTACCGGGTCCATCTTCTGGAGGAGGAGCGGACACACAGAGGAGAAGAGAGGCACCCCAGCCAACAGCCAACTCAACCAGCAGATGGGTGAATGAGGCCACGTGGACCTTCTCACCCTGCTAACCTTCCAGCAGATCGCAGTCTCATGAGGGCCCTGGGGAAACAAGTTGAGAAATAACCCAGCCAATCTGCAAAATTATGAAATTCTTTTTTACATTTTTTAATTATTTATATATATATATTTTAAAGATTTTTTAAAATTTATTTATTTGACAGAGAGAGATCACAAGTAGGCAGAGAGGCAAACAGAGAGAGAGAGGAGGAAGCAGGCTCCCCGCTGAGCAGAGAGCCTGATGTGGGACTCGATCCCAGGACCCTGAGATCATGACCTGAGCCGAAGGCAGCGGCTTAACCCACTGAGCCACCCAGGTGCCCTTATTAATATATTTTTTAATTAAGAGATTGTATTTATTTATTTTTGAATTTTATTTTATTTTATTTTATTGTTTAAATTAGGGTATAGTTGATTAAGTCCTTTGTTTTTAAGCCAGTGAGATTTGGGATAAGTATTTTACAGTCATAGCCAAATGATTAAAATGCTTTGATATATAGTGGGATTTCAACACCAAGCTGTGCCATCCGTGTGATTTTATCACTAGTTTCCCCGTGTCAAAGCATGAGGGATTGTTCTCACCGTCACGTTATAGATTGGGCTCAGCTCATTTGCAGTGTCATACAGTTTCATGATCTCCACTTGGGTGATTTGTCATTAGTAATTGCCTTCTTTCTCTGAGCACACGCTAATAAATCTAGTCTGTTTTTATTTATCCATAGCACTCATTTATAAACTGGTGTCTGCCTGTCTTCTCATTTTTCTTGGACTTCTCAAACTAAACGTCTTCTGAATTACGTACATCTCTTTAATCCAAACTTCTTCATTGCCATAATGCACAGGCTACTACTCTTTTAAGTATCATCTTTTATCATGGTTTCTAAGCTTTATAGATGACGTACTGTGGAAGGTTAGTTTCTTTCCTTTTAATTCTCCTTTAAGTTACATTTATGGTGTTGTAGTAATTATAATCAAGCTTTCAGAAATTAGATGTGTATATGATGTCACTATTGAATGTTATTTTAGCATAGTAAATGATCCTATAAAATGTTTTACTCCAAGATGGGTATTCAGGGTCTTAGAGGGTTTGAACCAGTGTTATGAAGCCTCTGAGGTCATGGCAAGGATTGATGTGTACTTTCTGTGAGATGGATCATGACAGCATTTGGGCAGAGGAGTGACGTGACGTGATTTGGATCTGGAGTGTTGCTCTAGCTGGATGTTGGCAGTGAGTCTGGGGTTTTTCTGCTCTAGCAGGGTCTAGTTAGGAGGCTCTTGCTGTAGCTCAGGCAAGAGCTGATGGTGTTGCAGGAGCAACAGAAGAGATAATGTAAGTGGCTTATTTTTGAAAGTGGGACTTGGGCACCAGGATTCTTGTATGATGTAGATCTGGGGAATGAGAGAAAGAGAGGAATAAAGAAGGGATCCGTTTACTTGGGTTTGAACCAATATGAGAAGTCAGAACCATTTAATTATTTTTAATTATTCACTAAGATGGAAAAGAATGTGGCTCTATCCAGGTCTGCAGTTTTGAAAATAATCAAATACAAAGATGGGAAGCGTTACCTGTGCAATTTTTCAAAAGCAGGCACGAAGCATGCAACTCTTCAGCTGGACTTCCACTTTTACTTTCGACTGTAGCGATAGATAAATACACATCAAAAAGGACCATTGAACGAGGGAGGGAGTAATTGAAAGGATGGGTAAACATGTTCTTTCAGACAGATTATAATGCCGTTGAAATTGTCTCTCGTTTCATGGATGAGAAACCAAAGGCTTAGGTCACAGTAAGATAGTGGCAAAGCTCAAACTAGAATTCAGGGAGTCTTACTTCTGATTCACTACTACTACTACTACTACTACTTCTTCTTCTTCTTCTTCTTCTTCTTCTTCTTCTTCTTCTTCTTCTTCTTCTTCTTCTTCTTCTTCCCCCACATATCTTTTTCTCCTTACTCCCTTCTCAGTTGGACTGAATTGACTGAATTTACTGGAACTAAATGACGATGTTAAAACCCTTACTTAAATTTGTGCAGATTCCAATAGCAGTCCCCTTAGTGTCTTTCCATTTTTCAGGAATAATTTCCCCCTTGCTTTCCCAAACTTCAGGTGCCACCCAGTCCCAAAGCCAATACTGCATTATTTTGGGGATTGGATACAACATTTCTCCACTCTTGGTACCAATTTTTATATCACTTGTATACTGCTATGTAACATATTACCCCAAAATAAATGTTATCGAACAACAATTTTATTTGCTTACAATTCTGTGGGTCAGCAATTTGGTCTGGGCTCACTAGGAGTCCAGTAAAACAGTGAGGTTCTTCTCTTGATCTCACTGAGACTTTGCATAGGACTGCCATCAGCTGATGTGTTAGCTAATGGTTCATAGGTCCAAGGGAACTGAGATGAGACAGCCTGTCTCTATCACACGTGTTTGCATACTCCAGCAGGCTATCTTGAGTTCTCTTATGTCATGGGGAACAAGAAGTCCCCATCAGCAGGACACACCCTTTTACACAAGCATTTTTAAAGTCACCATTTGCATTCTATTTGATTTAAGTTATGTTCCCCCCAAAGGAAACCCTGAATGCAAGTCATTTTGCAGGAAGTAATTTCATTTAACATTGGTAGGCAAATGGCAGTTAAAATAAATATGGAAGGAAATGAAGCCAATAAAATGTGTGTTTTGGAGCAGGTCGCTACTGGGAGCAACTGAGGTTCAGTCTCACTGGGGACCTCAGGAAGACATACAGATCATGTCCCGGAGGTCTTTCCTGACCAGCAAAGAAGCCAGAATATTTTTCTGCGTAACTCTCTGGCTTTCAGCCAAAGATAACACCCGCAGGCATTTCTAGCCTGCCTTGCCAGGGCTGAAACAAAGCCCTTAAGCAGACGCTCACAGGTGCATTTAGAAGCTGTCAGCGTGTATTGGAATCGTGAGTGCCAGTAAGCTGGCATTGCACTCGTGGTGACTACTGTGGTCACTAAGATCCCACTACATTCTTATGCTTGTACTTCGCATTATCATTGACTATGCCCCTCGAGCCTTAGAAGCACCGCTTTTAGAAAAGAAAGCCATCGCTGACCGCCGTAAATGAATCTTTCCAAAGGTTATCTGATTTGAACCTAAGTTGTCAACACCACAAAAGTTTTGCATCATTTTCCATCCTGTGACATCTGAGACTTGTCTCCTCACTGACCTTCTTACCTCTTTACGAATGTTTTCCTTATATCTGGTGCCCTCAGTCACCCTCTCGCTGGACTAGCTCCGGACTCAGTGTACTGAACCTATCGTCTGAGGAAAGAGGGTTCACAAATAAGATGGTTATTTGCTCAGGGCAGGGGTGGAGCAGGGTAAGAAAAGAAAAGTCTGAGAAGTGCAAAGCATGTCGATTGAAAAGCACACAGTGATTTTATGTGGAGAATAAATCATCGGAGGGACAGAGGTATGACTTAAGATAGGAAGGGGCAGATCAGACAGGAGAGAGTACCAAGTGTGGGATGTACACTTTGTTTTCAATGATGGACGGTCATTGAAGATTTTAAGAAAAAAAGCAATATGATTAGAGCCTTGGTCTAGGAGAAACATCCATTGATGGAATAGACGGGCGAGGATTGGAATTAGGGACCAGCTGATCCCTCTAATTCCAATAAGAATTATTCTCTGGGCTGCTGCAGTGGCCTAGGGAAGAGGGAATACAGGTCTGGGCGAATTCTGGGGGAACGGGATAGAAAAGGCAACAGTGGCTTCGGTATAGTCAGTAGGAAGACCCCTGAGTAGAAGGTCAGAGGATCTGGATTTTTATTCAAACCATGAAAATTTAAAAATAAAAAGCATTTATCTTCTCTATCATGAGAAGCGTAAGCAAAAATTGATCTTTAACAGAGCTCTGCCATTTCTTGGACTTCAAAAAATCTGTATTTTTCCGGTTCTCTCGAGTATATATGGCATAAAATCACATTATAAATCCAAAGCACTAAACATAAAGGAATACACGAAAAAAGAACCTTCTTAGCAGCTCTTATGTAAATAATTCACTGACTCTCTGCTTGTCCTTCTCTCTGTTCTTCTCAGTACTTACAACTACGATTCAATAAACCAGTACGCTTTGCGGCCACTGTCATCTACATTGTGCAGACGGTAAGGCGGAAGGTCTGCCTCAGATGTGGGAAGTGTGGGGTGACAAGCTATGGGTTTGTTTACTCCAGGGGGGGCAATGAATGCAACTAAAGGACAAACCTAGCACTAAGAAGAAACTGTTTTCTTCCAAGGATAGCACTTTCGAGATACGTGATTACAGTGAAAGTTATCCACATTGCACAGACCCTGTAAATTCATCCAAATAGTAAATAAAAAACAAATGTATATCATAAACCACAAAGGAAAAAATAGCATTAAAAACTTTTATTTCGCTTGTACAAGTTACTTTGGCTATGAAATGGTCCAGTCATTAGTTTTTCACCACTTAACTGCATTGAACCAGAAATGCTCGTCTTGCTGAAAGTCATTTTAAGACAATACTCCCATTCTCCCCTTTTGGACTCCTCTTCTGCTTCCTAGGCTCTTGGTGCCTTCATGCTGTCCCACAGGGTTGGTACGCTTCCTACAGCTCATGAAGTACTCCTTGCTGGAAAATGACCTTCTTCCCTTTCTTAAAACTCCCACTCACTGGCTGAGGGATTTAAGAGAGAGAAAAGGAGGAAGGCAGTGCTCCCTGCACGGCTCCTATACTTTTGCCTCCTAAAACCCTCACATGACCTCTAAATGATGAATTCCCATTTAAAATAAAAATGGGACTGCACCTACTTCCTTCAGCATAGTGGCTGCAACGCTGGGAGTCCCAAGATGTACGCAGGAATTAGATCACCCGTGTCAATCTTCGCTGTGCTCTCCTCTCTCCCTTCTAAAATCTCTGTTTCGGGACGCCTGGGTGGCTCAGTTGGTTAAGCAGCTGCCTTCGGCTCAGGTCATGATCCCAGCGTCCTGGGATCGAGTCCCACATCGGGCTCCTTGCTCAGCAGGGAGCCTGCTTATCCCTCTGCCTCTGCCTGCCGTTCTGTCTGCCTGTGCTCACTCTCTCCCCCTCTCTCTCTCTGATAAATAAATAAAAATCTTTAAAATCTCTGTTTCGGCAGCGTGCTGCAATGAGGGTGAGTCATTGTGACACAGGCATGGGGGCAGGGGTGGGTCGAGAAAGGCTGAACCAAAACCCTTACCTTGACTTGAACCCTATCTTTGTTTCCTTCAGAAATGTGTCATGTCATATCTAGCCATCAAGTCTCAAAATTCACAGCAGACTTAAAAGTCCAATGTTCTTCTCCCATCAAAAGCTGGTGATCCCCTTTGCACACTAATGACAGTAATCAATGATGTCAAGACTAGAGTGGTTGCCAATGGCAGGTTTAAGGACCATGATAAGGAAAATTCCTCTCTAAGGTCAATAAGGAAGCTTTGAGGCAGCTTTCCATTCCATGTCACTTTTCACACCGTTCACCTGACTCTTGCTTCCCCACCAGATTCTCTACACAGGAGTGGTGGTGTATGCACCTGCATTGGCGCTCAATCAAGGTGAGTTACTGATACTCTCCTGGATACTTTCCATCTTTTGTATGTTTACATTCTCCCCTTGAGAAATATACCTCTATCCTGCTGGGGAGACATTCCCATGGTTAGTAATCCCATGATTACTGTAGTCATTACAATAGAGAGCTCCAAAACTCAAACATTGAAAATAGCACTGGGTGTTACATGTAACTGATTAATCACTAAATTCTACTTCTGAAACTAATAATATGTTATAGGTTAACTAACCTGAACTTATTTTTTTTTTATTTTTTTTTAAGATTTTATTTATTTATCAGAGAGAGAGAGGAGGAGAGAGCGAGCATAGGCAGGCAGAATGGCAGGCAGAGGCAGAGGGAGAAGCAGGCTCCCTGCTGAGCAAGGAGCCCGATGTGGGACTCGATCCCAGGACACTGGGATCATGACCTGAGCCGAAGGCAGCTGCTTAACCAACTGAGCCACCCAGGCATCCCACTAACCTTAATTTAAATAAAATCTAAAAAAAGAAGAGAGAGAGAAAAAAAGGCAAATAATGAGTTACTTGATTTGCCCACAAGTTTTCAAACACCCAGTGTGATTGTCATTTGTTTGTTTGTTCTGTTTTTTAATCACTAAAGTGATGGGTATTGGGTATTGCATACACACAACCACTTAAGACATTTATAATTTATGATCCCATCTCAGGGATTTTATGAAGTCAATAACCTAAGTACAAAGTAAAAGGTACACATAGTAATTTTTTTTTTAAAACTTATGCTTACCTTTTTTGAGGGAATAGAATCCTAGAAACAAGAATTTTAAAAAGATTAAAATAAACTTCATAATAATACCTATAATATTAGAAGTCTTCAATATTCAGCTTAATCATGCTGTGTGCTTTATCGAGACATATTTATTCATGGCTGATGTTTAGGTGGTTTCAAAGTCCTCAGACTAACTTTGTTAAGAAAAAGCAAACAATGTGCCTACTGTGTGCCATGCATTAGGTTATGTGTTTTTGATGCATATTCTCATAACAACCCTGTGAGGAAGCTACAGTTTTTAATCACACTTACAGATGGGCTACTGTTGTTCAGAAGGTTTAGAAATGTTATCTGCCACATAGTAACTGCTCAATAAATATTTATTGATTTAATTTAAGGAAAGAAAAAGCAAAAGCAAACAAACAGTTGGTGCAAAGACCAGAAGCTGCAGAGTTTAGGAGGAAAGGTTTGGCTTTTAACATTACCTAAAAATTATAGACTGAGTTGAAGTATAACACTGTAATAAAATAATTTTTAACAGAGGTGAATATAATAAGAGAAAATTCTAATTTGATTTCCATTGACCCACAAAGAACACTGACAAAAATATTGTGACTTCTTTCTCATAAACCTTGCTCTTCTACTTTTCTCAGAGAAACTTCTTTCAATATTTTTTCTTCTTTTCTAGTGACTGGGTTTGATCTCTGGGGCTCTGTGTTTGCAACAGGAATTGTTTGCACATTCTACTGTACCCTGGTATGTATCCAACTGTGAAGAAGTATTTAACACTGTTTCCATAATAGGGGATAAGGGCAAATCTCTGGCAACAGGGCATCTAATTAAAACAGAGATTGCTATTCCAAAATTAAATAGAAATTTGCTAGCTTCTCTGTCACAGTTTCCTGAGGAAGGCGCTGTTCTTTTATTTAAAATTCTTTCAGTGCCATTAGCAGAATTGGGTTCTGGTCTCCTTTGAGAAAGCCATGGCAAAGAAAAGATTTCATGAAAGAAATCCCTTCTTGCTCAGAGGATAAGGGACCATAGGCAACCGGCAAGAAAACAATGTTCTTGTTAACGGTAATTATGAACCGTAATTATACACTTATAGCTTATACACTTATAGCTGCCTAGTGATTGAGAAATATGCAATGCATGTATGAATGATAAAGGATGGCTGGTATTTTATAAACTTGAGGATTCCACAGCTTGTTGTTGTTTCTTATTTATTGATAAGCTTGGATTGCAGTAACATTTGGTTTAACATATGCTCAGTTTTTCATCAAGGAATCTGAGTGCCATTGGCAACATATTTATATAATTGTTAATATCAGTTTAGTTCAGCAAACATTCATTGAGCATATATTATTTATCATGCTTTGCAACGGGAAGCTTTATCCTTCTGAATCATTGGCACCCACAGACAGAGGCTGTAAATAACCAGTTAAAAATATGACACTGGTTTTCAGAAAGCTGGGTTATCTTTCCTCCTCTGTAGAGAATAACAAAGTAATCCTATACTATCATAGAGCAGACCATCTAGATATTTTGGCATTGTGTGCATATCAGAGACTCTTCGGACTAGATCATGAAATATACAACTTAAAAATGCCCTTATCTCTCCTTTTCATACACACAATTCCCACCATCTCTTTTGCACTACAGAATGTTATCTTTTTTTTTTTTTCTCCGTTCCATTCTCACTACCATAGCTTTATTCCAGACACACATCTCTTACGTAGGTTAAAAATAAGCTCCTGCTCCTTATATGTCTGGCCATATCTGACAGGATGACTAGATACATTGTCAGGGACATTGCCAGGCTTCTTAGCAACAACAATGGAAGGCAGAAACAATGAAATAATATCTTCAAAGCATTGATGGAAAACAATTGTCAACATAAAATTGTGTATTCAGCAATACTAACTCTTAGGAATAGTCAAGAACCAAGAGAATTTACCACTAATCTATTTTTTTCTGAGAAAAATCTAGAGGAGTACTGTGGGAAGAAGGAAAATGATCCAGTTTTTGATAGAAGAAGTAATGATAAGAAAATAAAAATAGTGAACATTTAATAAGTCAGTCAAACAATTTTTGGTGCTTGATGATTAAAAAATAACTTTAGGGGCACCTGGGTGGCTCAGTGGGTTAAAGTCTCTGCCTTTGGCTCAGGTCATGATCCCAGGGTCCTGGGACCGAGCCCCACATTGGGCTCTCTGCTCCACAGGGAGCCTGCTTCCTCTTCTCTCTCTGCCTCCCTTTCTGCCTACTTGTGATCTCTCTCTCTGTCAAATAAATAAATAAAATCTTTAAAAAAGAAAAAAAATAACTTTATAGTATAGTATAACACGCATGTCTAGTTATATATTATAATTTATAATATAAAATATACTACTACTAATTATTAATATATGTAATTTTGGGATTAAGAAAAAGAATAACCCTCATTTGGACAACAATAGCATGTAAATCAGGAAGACAGTAATCTGATCTGACAATTTTATCATCTTTGAATTGTTAGGGATTAAGACATTCTTTAAATATAGACTCTAACTTAAAAATTTATGGCAAAATGATCAAAGTGGAAAAAGGGAATTAAAAAAGACAAACCAAAATCTCAAGTGAGTTAAGCAAGAGAAGAGGATAAAAGCATAGAGGAAGCACAAATAGAAACGAAAAAATGATGTCAGACACAAGTCTGGATATTTTAATAATTGCAATAAGCTAAAATGAACTAAATTTGCTACCTCTTAATTGGTTTCAGTGTTTCCTTCCAGCCTGCATGCTTCCAGAAGATTACTCTTAATCACCTATTTCTTCATGCCACTTAACTGACCCAATTCCCGCCTCACTTCCCATTGTTCTCAGGATCAAGTATAAGCCTCTTAGCCTAGTGCCTGAAATCTCTCCCGATAGGAGTCCGTGTCCGCCCATCTAATCCCTTCCCACACCTCTGTCCCATCTCTCCTGTCTCTAGGCAGGCTGCAAGCTTCCAGCTCTCACTGCAAGGGTGGTTTATTTGTCTAGCACATGTTGCTCATGTTGCAGTCTCTTTATGATCCTGCAGATGGTTGCATATCTAAAATAAGCAGTTGAAGAGGTTAAAACAATAGCCCCTGCCACCGAAGGGTTTGCCATTTAGTAAAGTAAACGTTCGAGTTCAAACAACACAGACTGATTAAATACATCAGTGGCACCGCTGGATCAGGGTTATAGGTCAGTGGTGTGTGTGTGTGTGTGTGTGTATCTCACTGTATGAAGGAGTTACAGAGAAATTTTCATGGTGGCTATAATCTGTCTTTTGATATACGTTTGATAAAGCGATTGGTTCTCTTGCCTCATGTCTAGCTGAAGTGCAGCTTTAAGCACAGTTTTACATAACCAGTAACAAGGAGCTGCCGAAAACTGAGGTCTGTGACATTTGGTCTTTGTATCACTAAAATCTGATGTTGTGATGTGGATTTGGAAGGCTTCATATCTTTAGAGAAAATCATAAGACTATTACTTGGGAAGCAGGAGGTAAACACTGATTATTTTTCAAGTCAGGATGTGAACACAATATACAAATACGATGCCTCTGGCAAGAACTTTAATGTCTACTTATGAAATTGCATGTAATTCAAAAGAAATGATGGGACAACCTCAACGTCGTCTTTCTTCTTAAGATAAAGATGAAGCCTGTCATCTTTTCACAGGAGTTCTTGACACTCTGGAGGAGTAACTGGGGATGATAATTCTGTTTTTCAATGTTAAAAATACCACATCATTCCATTCTCATAATGCTTATTCATTTTCAGCCCCCCCCTTTTTTTAAGATATCTCTTTGTTTCATCTTTCCCAATTTGCTCATTCCACCTCGCTGTAGTCCTGAGGGATTCTATACCTGGATTACTCCGGCAGCCTTTCTCGCCTCCTCTCCCCTTGCCCACGTGCTCTCAACTAGAATTGTGCATTAGAATCCTTGTGAGAGCTTTCAGAACATATAGACGACCGGGTCCCAACCCAGACCTCAATTTATTCAGAAATCCTTGGGGTTGGTGCTAGGACACGGGCATCTGTGTTTTGTTTGTTTTCAAATTCCCCAAGGGAGTCTACAGAGGATCCAGTTTTGATAAGCAGCCCGCTAACCTCATGCCTCATGGCGCTGTCCTGAGTTCTGCTGTGAGATTTATCCTCCGCGAAGTCTGTCCTGCTCACTTCACTCTTCGATCATCCTCCAGCTCTTAAAACTCCTTACTCCATCAGTATCTGGAACCGATCATTCTTTCCTAGTTCTTTTCTTCTTTCTCAGCATTCTACCATCTCAGTCCCCCCAAATTTATTTATTATCACTAAATTTACAAAAGAAAAAAAGCCGGACCCAGATGATTATCCTTAATTCCCCCATTTCCTCATCATCTGTATTCAATGATTCACAAGTTGTGTGGATTTGACCTCCCAGTTTTCTTTCGAGTCCATCCATGTCTTTCCATCTCTACCCTGCTGCAAACCTTCTTCAAACCTCTGTCCTCTTGGGCACAGACTGCTGAAATCAACTCCGAGTGTCTCTATCGCTCCTTTTTTCCCTTGGCCCACCCATCTGTTATCCACACAAACACCCCTGAAACCACGGAGAAGCAAACGTGAAAATCTCTCATCATGTAAATCTCTTTAATGCTCTCTCACTGCTCTTGAGAAATCATCTAAGTAGCCTTGTCAAAATCGGGGTGTTCTGGCCTCTGGCAAATTCAGCAACCTCCCTTTGGGCATTCTGTAAATACCTCAATCTACATATTCTAGTATTCTTTCATTTCTCCGGGCAGCCATACACCTCCTCCTCCACACATGTTGTTCCCCTCTCCTCTTGTCCTCCGTACCTGGTAAATTCCCCCTCATTCTTCAAGACAAGGCTAGAGAAAGAAGAAAAGGAAGGAAGGAAGGGGAGGAGGAAGGTAGGGAGCAACAAAAGGAAAAGAAGTATTGCATCAGCAGAAAAGTTATAAAGAATTGGAAGACTTACAGACTTCCCTTCTGAGAATTCACATCCATTCTCTCCATTTCAGGGAGGATTAAAAGCAGTGGTGTGGACAGATGCATTTCAGATGGTTGTCATGATTGTGGGCTTCTTAACAGTTCTCATTCAAGGATCAGCTCATGCTGGTGGATTGCACAATGTCATAGAGCACTCGACAAATGGATCTCGACTAAATATATTCGAGTACGTCCAATACTACTTTCCCATATTTTATAATGATATAGCTGTATGATCTCAGTGACTAAAATAATATTTGGGCATCAAAAGAACATTTTTGTTCACTCGCGTCTCTCTGCCTCCTAGCTTTGATGTAGATCCTCTCAGGAGGCACACGTTTTGGACAATCTCAGTGGGGGGAACTTTCACCTGGCTCGGGATCTATGGAGTTAATCAGTCCACCATACAGCGCTGCATCTCTTGCAAAACAGAAAAACATGCAAAACTGTAAGTTATAAATAAACATTTCAGTTTTCTTTGCCCTAGTGGGTACTTATTATATGCTTCCGTGTGTGTGTGTGTGTGTGTGAGAGAGAGAGAGAGAGAGAGAAATGGAAAGTTTTATTTAATCTTCCAAACAGTTTTTTGAGGCAGGCATTACTAATCCCATCTCAGCAAGGAAGTGTGTTTGAACTTACAGTTCTGCCTGCCTTTGCTCTCCACCGTTTGCCACCTGCACTTACTGAGAACTTACTAGGTGAAATTAGGTGCCCTGGGTGGCAATGCAGAGGTAAATAGCATATTTTGCCTCCTTAGAGTTTCTGTGATGAGATGGTCCTTTTGGCTGACTTGATTCAGCCTGTGGTCTCTTGATCCTTAAATTTTCCAAGAAGAGGTTTAAAAGAAGGAAAGCCAAGGTAATAAGACAAGTCATAATGGGGCTTTTGCCAATCCAGCTCTTGCTGATCTAGCAGTCACCAGTCTTGCCAGGTGTGCTCGCACTGAAAGACCCCAGCAGGGACACAGCTTGGGAAGCCTCTTGCAAGTCATGCAATGCATCCCGTGCCCTAGAGTGGGGACTGGAGGAAGTCATGCATTATTCTGCAGACATGACAGAAGTAAGCTAGACTTGCGTCTAAAATGCAATCTTATCCCCAAATGTCCAAATTTCCAGCAAACCCAGATTTGTTAGGATGTCCTCAGCTTTTCTTCAAGTGAGAAACAACCACTATGAATATTTCCCCAACTGATTTTAAAATACTTTCAATGCATAGTTTTTTTATTTAGACTGAATAGAAAATAACTTTGCTGGGACATGGTTCACTGTTTTGTAAGCTGAATTCCAAGAGACTATATTACTTATGTATTTCCTACACTCACAGAAGGAAGAATTGAAGGCATTATCTAGTGTTCCATTAATTTGTTGATAACATATTTATATCCTATTGCATTAAATAATGTTAACATACCCTCCATACAAGATTATCATTTTGTATCAAATAGCTAAATTGTTGAAAATGTAATTAATATCAAGTGTGATTTGGATCACGCAATTCATTTAAAATTAAAGTTCTTAGAGGCTCTTGGCTGGCTCAGTTGGTAGAGCAGGGACTCTTGATCTTGGGGTTGTACGTTCAAGCCTCACATTGGGTGTAGAGCCTACTTTAAAAAAAATAGGTAAAACGAAAATTCATTTAAAATTCTGCCTTACGGGGCACCTGGGTAGCTCGGTGGATTAAAGCCTCTGCCTTTGGCTCAGGTCATGATCTCAGGGTCCTGGGATCAAGTCCCACATTGGGCTCTCTGCTAGGCAGGGAGCCTGCTTCTCCCTCTCTCTCTGCCTGCCTCTCTACTTACTTGTGATCTCTCTTTCTGTTAAATAACTAAATAAAATCTTTAAAAAAAATAAAATAAAATTCTGCCTTAAAATGAAGTTGATTGTATCTCCAAAAGGAAGGATATTTTTGTGAAATAACCAATAATTCTCTACTATATCTAGATTGTTTTTAATCTTATGTATTGTGTTATATTATTTTTTCTTGTGAACATGCCTAACTTCCCCCTATAACTCCAATAAGTAGTAGTGTGTACTCTTGAGTGTGTGCTTGTGTTTGTGTATCTTTAAGCGTCATTGAGTGAGTTCATCTAAATCAAACAAAAGTTGATACAATTACATTCATAATGTTTGCCTGGAGTTTGAAATTTATTGCATGAGATTTTACTGGCTATGAAACCTGTTGGAAAAGGAAAGATATTCATGGAGAAAAAATGTACACAATTTCCTAAGCATTTAGGATTGCAGCTCCTGGTTTCACCCATTTCCCCTTCTGTGGAAAGACCAGAGCTATGACAGGAATTTTGTGAGAATAAGGAAAGATGAAAAAATAAAACTTCTCTTTAGAACAGACTTCTCTGAGAGAATCCAAATAGATTTGGTTACTACAATAGAAATCAGTCAAAATGATCAGTCCAGTTGAACTGCATGCAGCTGGAAGGAAGCCTGCAGTGGGGATGTGTCATTTGTCACACCAGCTGAAGTCTCAAGGTCACTATTGGGGCAGCTGGAGGCCACTCGGAGCCAGCTGCAAATCTGCTCTCACCTAGGAGGCTCTGTAGAATGTTGATTAAATGCTCTGCTTCTGTTCAATTATCTGAGAGCCTGGTGTCATTAAAACATTCCATCAGAGTTTAGGAAAAGCTCTGCTACCTGGGGAAAATACAAACTGAAACATATGTAGGTGAAAATAGATCCATAATGTTCATACTGAACGTGTCCATGGGTTAAAACCAGAAGCAACTCGTTATATATGCATATAATTTCATGGCCAGGAATGCTGATTACTTACTCACTTATTACTCACATCACTGATTGATGTTAAGCCCTCTTGACCTTCCTCACACCCAGAAATAATGTCACCCACCATGTCATTTTAGGTGTGCTCCTTGGAACCTGACTTCATCTCCTCTTGTTTCTAGACCCAAGTTTATCTTTCAAGATTGCTGATCATAAGTGGTGCAAGGAAGGTAGAAGGGGCTGATACCGATTTTTCTGTCCTTTCCCATTGTCATCTTCTGGCTAAGATGAGCACACCCACACCAGTCACTTTTGTTTTATTCCTTTATTTTCCTCATTCACGTCTAAAATCATTGTATTTGTTAATTTCATTTCAGTGATGGTCTGCTTCCAATCCCAGAATTTAAGCTCCGTGAGGAGGGGGGTTCTGTGTTACTCACAGCTCTACCCCAGGACCTAGAAGAGCCTGGTATAAAGAGATGCCTGATAAATATTTTTGAATGAATCAATGAAATAGTTTAAGTTACAAGTAGGAGAATTAGCTCTGTAAAGAATCAAAGTCCATTCCTTCTTTTTTTTTTTTTTTAAAGATTTTATTTATTTACTTATTTGACAGAGAGAGAGAGAGAGATAGTGAGAAAAGGAACACAAGCAGGGGGGATGGGAGAGGGAGAAGCAGGCTTCTCGCTGAGCAGGAAGCCTGATGCGGGGCTGGATCCCAGGACTCTGGGATTGTGACCTGAGCCGAAGGCAGACGCTTAAGGACTGAGCTACCCAGGTGCCCCTCAAAGTCCATTTCTAATGAAAAATTCACAGCACAAGGATTTTAACATTTAATACAATTTTGCCATTGGTTTCTCATTTCCCACTTCAATAACTTGAAATTATTTTGGATAATGTATGCATGTATGGCCATATAACCTACGTCTCCACAGAATGTAACTCTTTCATTCCTCATATTAGTCCCATAATAGAAGGAGAGCAGGTGTGTTAACACTCTTCTTAGAGATGATACAATGGTCTCAGAGTGTCACATGACCTATTTAACATCAGGTGGTTGTTAAGGATAAAGTCTTTTGACTCGCGGTCCAACATTCTTTTAAAGAAATAAGTGATATGAGGAGTACAATCATATTGTACTGAATTTCTACTACTAATTAATTCAGTCATTCAATTATTTATTACCAAAAATAAATAATTCCATGTCTTCTATGTGCCAGAACAATTCTATCGCACTGTGTTCGTTGGAGTGGGGGAAACGAATAAAAAGCAAATGTATATATTTTACAATTTCAGATAATGCTAAGTGCTGTCAAGGTGTAAAGTAGTGTAAGAAGTAGAAACTGATTAAGAGAGCAGGGATGGACTGTTTTGAATAAAAGATGGTCAGGGAGGGCTCTCTCGGAGGTGGCCTGAGTAAAGGTTTGAATAAAGTTGCCCAGAAAGGAGGACGGCAAGAGTACAAACAATGCAGTTAATGGGTATTGACCTCCTCACGTATTAATTGTATCCCCAAAAGGCTATCTCTAAATCAACCCCTCTAAATAAAAACAAACAAATCAACACAGCTCCACAAGAAACATTGTTAGAATACTCTCAAGGAAATAACTTCTAGGATAAGTCCCTTTTCTAATGTAAATAGTATGAAATAGAAACTTCCAAAGGAGAGACTCATTTAACCGGATTTGCTTCATAAATGGGTAGTTTGACTCAAGAGTTTTCTCTGGGTTATGGGCCCAGCACGCTTCCGCTGTGCCACTCTGCTACTGACTCAAGAGTTTTCTGAAAGCTAGGTACACCTGTACAGTATGGGCTTTCAGAGGCTTTGAAATTAATTTGTGTCCTTACATTTAAGTGTGGATGTATCTGATTCCCTTCAAGTAATGACTTGATCCAAGAAAATTCCCACTGTTCCTCTTCTGGCCCTTTGAAACTTTCTCCAGAATAAGGTGGTTTATATAAATCCAGCCCACTTTCAAGTATCCCTTGAGATTAAGAAAACCAATGGGGAAGCTGGGTGGCTTAGTTGGTTAAATGTCTGGCTTTTGATTTCAGCTCAGGTCATGATCTCAAGGTTTTAAGATCGAGCCCCTCATTGAGCTCTGCTCTGGGCATGGAGCCTGTTTGGGATTCTCTCTTCTTCTTCCTCTGCCTCCCACCAGTGCTCTCTCTTTCTCTAAGTAGACAAATAAAATCTTTCAAAATGTTAGGGTCTGTGATCAAAGGAGCAAGACTGATACAAAACACACGTCAAGCAAAGCTTTATTTCTCACCAAGCATCAAGAATCAAACCGACCGTTCAAGGCCGCCTCTTACAGAGAGGCAAACCACCCGCAGCCTCACAGACTAACTTTCATAGAGCAAAGGCCATGTGGTTGAGCCTGGCCACACACAAGTGGCCAATGAGATTGTAACAACACAGAGAAAGTTGCACAGTCATGCTAGGTCACACACGGGTGGCCAGTTGAATTACAGTTCACCCTATAGTAGCTATTTGAACTAGCCTATCACCTTGGTCAGAATTGGCGCCCAAAATGCGGGGCCCACATTCTTTGGTAGTTAGGGAGATAGTATGTGCGTTTACTGATTGGATGTCTCCACCTGGCCTTACTTGTCCTTGTCTCCCCAACATGCTTTTAAGTACATTCCCCTGGGTTGGGGGGGGCAGGGTCAGTTTAAGTTTTACTGCATAAGCAACAAAATCACTGTTTAACCGAGATGGAATCACTCTGGCTAAATAGGCCCTTACAAAAAACCCCCGAAAACTAGTAATATTTTTGACTTTCAAACACAACAATGAATACAAAATAACCATAGGATACTGCCACAGCACTCACACTGGAATAAAGCATATCTTTATTGTACAAATAAAAAGAATTGCTCCCCAGAATATGGTAAAATGACCTTAGGTTTTGCATATTTTCTATCCTCCTTAAAAAACAAAACAAAACAAAAAGTTCAACTTTAAATTTCATCTAAATCAATCTCCAAAGTGATTATTTCCAAAATGTGTCTACTTCTACATTTATCTCATTATCCCTCTGGAAGAAAAGATGTTAAAATGTAAGTTTGCTTTTTGACAGTTTTATGAATTGAGTGGGGGGAAAATCACTGTGAGTTATATAAGATGAGTGATTGGTATGTGAAATTTCATCCAAGAGAATAGATCTTACACTACATGTTGAGATTTTGCAGAAAAACTCCTGATTTCAAAAGGAAAGCCATCAAAAATTTGCCTCATTGAAATTTAATAATCAGTCTAAAGTGTAACATTCTCAAATAAACAAAAATTTGCAAATGTATAAATGTAATGATTCTTGAAGACTGTGGATTTTTTTTTTTTTAATATAGCAAAAAATCCCTCCAAATTTTTTCCTTGAATTTTTGGTAATGTCTTCATCATACTGTAAAATGGCATAGAGACTACCAACAGAGCTTTTTGTTCTTTTCTAGAGCCTTGTATTTTAACTTGTTGGGTCTCTGGATCATTCTGGTGTGCGCTGTCTTCTCTGGCTTAATCATGTACTCCCACTTCAGAGATTGTGACCCTTGGACTTCTGGCATTATTTCAGCACCAGATCAGGTATGTGTTCCCTTGGAACCAGTGGGGAATGGCTGAGATGAGTGTGCTTCTGGCCATGAATAAGTAATATGGGTTCTTCCCTTTTATCCCACCTGGATCTCAAGCCACTTTCTAACCCCTAGAGAGCTGAATTCTTTCCTCTCCTCTTGAGTGACATCACGGCACACCAGGTTCTAAATGGAGGAGTGACACATAGAAGGATGTCTCACCTTGTTCATGAAGGAAAGGCCAGGGGCCAGGGCAAGGTTGAGGAGAGTGGAAGTTAGGCTTGAACCCATGGCTTTGGTTATTGATGTGACATTTCAGTTCTTTTTTTCTGTATGTCTCAAGGTTGATTAAAGATGCTTTATTCTAAAATTGAAGAATGACCCTTATTTCTATAGAGCTTCTGCTCATGCCTTCTCAACATAACTTAAACACCATCACCCTAAAATACTACATTAAAAGTGTTTTCAAAAACTCCATTGATGGAGAAGAAGAACCATCACCTCTCTCTCTTCGGCATATTCCACTGTCCCCTATGTCCCGGTGGGGTTCCTCTCTCACAAATCTGACTACAAAGTAGAACCATAATTCCTAGATTCCCTGAATATGTGTTTTAAGCATGTGTTGTTAGGATTTAAGTGCTAACATTAAGAGTAGACAGGCAAGGGATAGGCGTGTATTACAAACATGGGAAAAATAAAACAAGTTCCTGAACCTTCTGAAGTTCATCCACCGTTTTCCCTAATATCAACTTTCCCTTCTTACCCTTCACCTCCCCTCCAGTTGGAGCTGGACCTCAGCTCCACAAAGTTGGATTAATTGTAATCTCAACTGCCATTGGGTGACACCCTGAGTCCCCACAAACTCCTCTAGTTTTTTTTTTTTTTTTTCTTTTTGTCTTTTTTCCCAACTCCTTTTGCTAAAAAGTGATGTGTTCCCATTTGAGACTCTGCTGCTAAGACCACTGATCCTGTCCGGTCTTCCCTTCCCTTCAGCTGATGCCATACTTTGTCATGGAGATATTTTCCATGATGCCAGGACTGCCTGGACTCTTCGTGGCTTGTGCCTTCAGTGGAACTCTGAGGTTAGTATTTAGACAACACTCCACTCTGACGATGCAGAGGATGATGACGGTAGTGATGGCAAGCACAGTGAGGTGACAAGGGTGATGGTGGTCATAATCACCACTTACTGCATATTGTGTGTCTGCTGCCCTGCAGGTTCATTTGCATGTTCTCCTTCGTTGTTTGAGACAGAAACTGTACTTGTGAAACTTGATGAAGTGCTTTGGATTTGAAGATCAATGGGAAAGCATTAGAAGCATTAACCTTAAAAATACACCCCCCAACTATCTTACCAGCAAAAGATGGGTTTATTGGGGAATAAGAGAGAATGGAAATATGGGACAAGTAAGCTGAGGCAAAACCATAAGTAAGTGTGGGGAACAAAGGAAAGGTCTGCTTTTTTTGAGGAGGAAAGGAGTAAGTCTGGAAGGCTGGTATGGACTAAAAGACTGGTTGGAGAAAACCAGGAGTTCGAAGCGTGGTGGCTTTTCATTGGCTGAGTGGTTGCTGAGGGGAAAGAGACACTTCCCTTCCGGGTGGGATAGAGTAGTATCCAAGTGCAAGGTCAAGTCCCTCTCTTCCTGATGGGTCTGTAGTAGACTGTAAGTGGTAGGGTATGCTTTTGTGAGGAGAAAAGGAGTAAATGACTCTTAGATTTTACCATTAACTGTGATATCAAGTTTTAATTTGGAAGATATTATTTACATCTAAGAATACTTATTTAAGGGGCACCTGGGTGGCTCACTTGGTTAAGTGTCCCACTGTTGGTTTTGGCTCAGGTTGTGATCTCAGAGTCCTGAGATGGAGCCTTGTCTTGGGCTGTGCACTTAGCACAGAGTCAGTGTGAGATTCTCTCTCTCTTCCCTGCCCCTCCTGCTTATGCTCTCACTCTCTCTAAAGTAAATAAATAAAATATTTTTCTTCTTAAAAAAGAATATGCATTTAAGTTAACAAATTGTAAAAAAGAACAAAATACATATGCTTATTCTACTTTTAGGAAAGATTTTGTCAGAGATATTGACTTTTATTAAATTTTTGGCATTTTTGAAGTGGCTATTTTGTAAACTTTTGGCATATTAATCTGTTGCCAGATTTTCAAATTAGCAATATCCTTGAACTTGTATAATGACTTTAACTCCCTTCTGGTGTAATTCTAGCTTAGTGTACTACTGAATTATTTTTGCTTACATTCTTTTTAGGATTTTGCTTCAGTAACACAAAGTGGTATTATTCTGTGGTGTTGAGATTAAGATCTCAGGGAAACTCAGGACCAAAAAAATGAGCACCAGAGGATTAACCTCAAGGAGTGGTGGCATTCTAGCTTTTATTTTGCTCCTCTCTATAGAGCTTTACTTATTTATCTACTTTTTTTTTTTTTTTTTAACTCTAAGGCTGAGTCTCTCCAGACACAGAACATGCAATTGTCAACAGATAATCTCCCCATAAGAGAATGGATGGATCTTTTGGTCTCAAGTCCAAAACTTCTAAGAAAGGGACACTTGGACAGTACATGCTATAGGGACATTCCTTCTGCTACAACTTTACGTCAGATGTTGAGTTTAGAAAGGAAAAGACAGGAATGGGGATACAATAAAGAGAGAGTGGTAGAGAGATAGGAAAAATTAAAGAGAGATCTCTACCATCTTACAGAAGTTTTAGAATTTGAGAAATCAGCATACGTCTAATATACTTGACTAAAATGGCAACCCAGTAGAGTTTCTATATGAGCCAAAGTCAATGTTTTCCTTCCACTCTTTCAAAGAATTTAAGGGTCAACCCGAACATGTGAGACTTCCAGATGATATATTTTGAGACAAAGCTGTTGGGAATATGGACTCTTTTTACCTGGACACCTTTCCTTATTTGACTTTCATGGAGCCACAGGTAGAAGGAGAGTCTGGCAGGAAACACACAGCATGCCCTGATTCTCAGGAAAAAGAGAATGGTATCTCAAAGTACTTACAGTTTCAATTCCCCAGAACTGGGTCTTGGGAAATTTCTACTTGCAGTAACTGGCACTTAAGGAAGGAACTTTTAATTTTGCATACAAAGGACCTGAAACTATTCCAACTAAAATAAACTACAGCTGAAATTATTCTGCATTACAGAAAAAGAAAATGTTTGGGTTTTCTTCCATGCTGTTGCCAACAGCTAGTTTGTCTTCACATGACCCCTGGAGGGTAATAAAACAATTAGCCACTGAATATCAGTGGGAAATTTACAAACAACTGGCCAGGTTTTGTTCATCAGCTCACTTCTTTTCCAGAACTTTTCTTTGTGGTTGTGATTTTGCTTCACATGAATTTAATACTGTTACCTATTTTAGTAACTAAAATATTCCTGGTCTATATGAAGAATTAAATAAGATTTCATTCTATTCTGAAAAGAAAACCCAACTTTCAGGTTCTCTGTCATCAAAGTGAGTTTTAGGACCATAAGACTGGACTGTGGTTGAAAAGTCAGAGAGAATATCAAATCTTTTATGTAGTTTTTTCCTTTGTCCATCTTCCATCCTATCTTTTGCTCTGTTCTCCTTTACGGACTGCATTCTAAGCCTGGGGTGGCTTAAGATTGCTGAATGCAATAAGCTTTCCAGCCAGAGGCATTTAAGAGTAATTGTTCTTTTGCTCTAGAATATCTTTTTCCCCCCAATTTGCATGTGTTCTTTCAGTGCCTATCTTAATCATCATTTCCTAAGGGAAGAATCCCCTAACTTCATATTAGTTTAGGACTCTGCAAGGCATACTTTTATAGCACCTTGTTATTTTCCTTCTGAACAACTGTGATCAATTGTGTAAGTGGTTGTTGAATGTCTGTGTTGCCAAGTGTAAGGCCTATGTTTTTCTTGTTCACCATTGTGTGTCTGGTACCTAGAATGAAGACATGCATTAATGGTATGAATGAATGAATGAATGAATGAATGAGTGAATGGTGAGGGGCAAACTCTACTGAGATACCTGGATTAGGACAGTCACTGCCTCCAGCCTCAAGTTTAACCTAAACACACACACACACATACACACAAAACCCATTACTGCCTGCCAATTCATTTAATGTCTTGTTCAGGGGCACTACTAGGTATTAGAGCATGAACATCAAGCTTCTTCACTAGAGTCTGAAGAAATCAAAGAGCACAAAGCACAGAGGCAGCTTTGAAGAGTGAGTAGGCAGGCCACCTAACTCTCCTGAAGCCCCAGAATAAGGACAATATGTCTGCATCTGGTTTTTGTTTCTCGAGCCCTGCCTTGTCTATTTGCCCTGAATGACGGGGCAGGCTGGTCAGCTTTATTTAGCTTGGACTATGTTCTCGCTTTTCTCTCCCTGTAGCACCGTGGCTGCCAGCATCAATGCCTTAGCAACAGTGACCTTTGAGGATTTTGTCAAGAGCTGTTTCCCCCATCTCTCCGACAAGATGAGCACCTGGATCAGTAAAGGCTTATGTAGGTACAGCCGGGGCGCCTTCTACCCATGAAATGTGCATGTGGTACGTGCTCTTCAGGACTCTGGGCCCAAATGCACCCTGAGCGTGTGAGGAATTGTACATAAAGATTCACACTTCCAAACCTGTCAGGAGGGTAACAGGAAAGAATTACCAGCTATTTTACCTTTCACCAACCTTCCATTCGACACTCTTCTGTCCTTATCTCACACTCTAGGTTTGTCACTTCAACATCTGTTTATGCCTTCTTCAGACCATATTTTCATCCCTCTACATGGAAACATGTTCTGCTCTCTATGGGTCAGTCAATTTGTCTACTAAAATCAGATTATTTCCTTTTCTTTTTATTATTTATAATTTTTATTTACTTTCTTACTTACATACTTATGTTTAGTACAGTTGATGCACAGGGTTCTATTAGCTTCAGGTATCATGGTGGTTTGACAAGTTTATGATGCCGAATTCTTTTCTAGAGAATTTTTTTTTATTATGCAAAACTCTGGTGACCTCACTTCAAGGAATAATTGTTCCTTGCATAATCACACAGTTGCATATTATGTTGATGCACTCATCATATTGAATTGTAGTTTTACAGAGTTTACTTCTTTTTAAGTATAAACAGATTATATGTTCATTCACTTATTACAAAAAATGTAGGTAATTGGAGAAAATATATGTACCTCCTAGGATAGTATAGCGAGCATTTTCCTGTGTCATTTATACAGTATTTGAACACATGGTTTTTGAATGTGTGCTTGATAGTCTACAAAATGCCTTACTTTTTTATTTTTATGTTGTTACTTTTTAGAATATTTTTCAATTTTTTGTTATGTCATGATGATACCCATATACATTAATCTTTGTTGGATCTGTAATTTTTTCCTAAGTAAAAAACATCCAAAAAAATTACCAGGTCAAATAACACAAATCCATTGACAGTTCTGGATTTATGTTTTGAAAAATATTTCTAACATGGTCCAATTAATAATATTTGTGTGTGGCAGCAGTGAGTAGTGACATATTTCTCTGTGCCCTTTACCTTAGTATTTTAAAAAATTGATCAAATTCATGGACAAAATAACATCACATTTTTGCTTTAATTTACATTTTTATATTTATAGTGCATTTGAACATTTTTCGGATGATGAATAACATTTATATTTTTTGTGAAAAATCTATGCCGTTTGTTGATGAGATATCAGAAATTTTGTCTGTGAAATCTCTTCATGTATAAAGGAAATGTGACCTTCTTATGTTGTAGAATATCCCCCAGATTTTTTAAAATACATTTTTGATGTACAGAAATTATAAATACATATTTGGTCAAATATATGTATCATTTCTTTTACTATTCTATCCTTTTTTTTTATGCTTACATATTTCTTCCCATTCAAAATCCACTTATAGATTTCCTTATTTTTTTTCTGGATTGTAAATAATTTTATATTTTACATTTAATATTAAATGTATTCAAATTATTTGATCTATGATTTATGATGAGGACATAAATTGTTCTTTTCAATTATATGGCCAATTTTCTAAGTATCGCTAATCCAATAATCTCCACTGGTTGTTAATATTTCAGTAATGATAATATACAATATAAGATTCTTTCATCTGTAAGGATTTAACGATCGTATAGATTATTTTCATTTAATTAAATTATCAATTGTAGGATGAATACCATCTTGTATATTATAGGGTTTTTTTTAAAGATTTTATTTATTTGAGAGAGAGAGAGATCACAAGTAGGCAGAGAAGCGGGCAGAGAGAGAGAGGGGAGGAAGCAGGCTCCCTGAGAGGCAGAGTCTGACACGGGGCTCGATCCCAGGATCCTGGGATCATGACCTGAGCTGAAAGCAGAGGTTTTAACCCACTGAGCCACCCAGGAGCCCTTATATTTCATACATTTAAAAGTAAGTAAATTGCAGACATCAGTACACTTCCCCCTAATTATTTTAGCATACACATTATTAACTAGAATTGAATACTTGCTTAAAAATTCTTATGTAAAATTTACCTATAATAAAATAGACAAACCTTAAGTACACATTTGCTGAGTTTTGACAAATGCACATAACTGTGTAACTCAACCACTACAGATGAGAATCATCATTACCTTGGCAAGTTCTCTCTTGCTTATTACAGTCAATCCCCTTCACCAACATCCCCCCACTCCCTGCCCCAGGACAAGCACTATTCTGATATTTTCCACCATAGATTAGTTTTACCTGTTCTAGGATGTCATATACAAGAAATCACACCGTACATGCTGTTTTTGGTAAGACTCCTTTCACTCAGCATGTTTTGGTTTATGAGATTTATCCATGTTGTTTGTATATCAGTCGTTCATCCCTTTTTATTTCTGAGTAGTATGACAGTGTATGGATATGCCACAGTTTTTTAAACTTCTAATTCTGTTGATAGACCTGGGGTGTTTCAGTTTGAGTTTATAATGAATAAAGGAGCTATGAGTTCTCTTGTACAAGTCTTTCTGTGAATATATTTTCATTTCTATTTGGCAAATACTTACGAGTGGAAGTGCTTGGTCAATTTTCATTTTTAATTTTTTTATAGTTCTGCCTTAGCCCAGTTGGACCCATTTTCACCTAACTTTATTGGTGTCGCACTCTATCTTGCCATGTTCCACCTCACTTACTTGCTCTTGACCTGAACTTGTTTGCTTCATTGAGTCTGTGCTTTTTTGCATCATATTAAAATTGCCAAACAGTTTCTAAATACCTTTTTTTTCTGCTTCCTAAGGTAAATTATTTCTAGAAAAGCATACTGTGCATTTGAGCTTTTAGGTTAATATATGCATGCCTTTGTTTGGCAATATTCTGCTATGGATCCCACATTTCTTTTTTCTTTCTACGTATGCTTGAACAAGGAGAGATCAATGCTGACCACGTTTGTTAACTAGGTAGGTGAATCGCCTTAATTCTTTTCACTACCTTGCCAAATGGATTATGCTAATAGCAGGTAGAGGGGCATTATTCCCAGTACAAGTCCCAATTTCTAAGATATTCAGAAATATGCTGGTTTATGCCCATGGTTTATTGTCTGATCCTTTGAGCTATTGTGACATTTAGAAAATCCATAGCATTGAACTTTCTCTCCCTCCCACATTGACTGCTTTGTTTGAAGTGCCGTACTCTCCAGATATCTATGGAACCCCCCCACCAATTTCCCCTAAATTTCCTGCCTCGCCAGTTGCTATTAATTGTAATCTGGTGGAAGTATAATATTTGGGGGAGAAGGGGAATGAATCATTCTCTAGTCAGCACAAAAAATTAGAACCTCTGGATTGACGGATGACTGCCTAGAGTTTCATTTGAACAGATAACTGTTGGCCCAGCAGAAGGAAAGTCAGTAGTAGACAGAAAACATGTCTTTTGTTATTTTTTTTTTCAGGTACACAGAGTTTTCCTTATTCATGAAGCAGTTCAGAGTCAGGGCAGACATTGTTGTTTCCCAATCCAATCTACCCTCTTTAAGGATAATGGGAACAATTTTAGAATCCCAAAATGTTTTGATTGATCAAACTTGGTTTTTAGGGTTGTTGTGAGCTTCCTTATTTTTCTGGCTCATTGAGAAGTTGGAAAGTATCACATTGGAAGTTGGCAGCATGATTTCGTTTTAAGAGGGAGTTCCTGATAATAAATATCATGAATATCATGATTCAAACCTAAAATACAGTAATAATAATAATAATAACAGCAGCAGCAGCAGCAGCAAACACACAGTACTTTCTAGGTACCTGACACTGCTGGATATACTATTTACATGTAATCCATTACTAGAATGTGAGATCCTTAGGACAGGAATCAGGTGCTGCCTTGAAAACTCTAGCACTGGCCAAGTGTCTGACATATGGTCAGTACTCTGCACTACGACAGGTCACATTGGGAACTGAGCGAGATATTTAGCTGGGAGATCATTTCAAACAGAATAAACAAAATCATTTTCTCTCCATTTCTGTCACTGTATCTCTGTCTATATCTCCAACTCCTTGTCTCTTTCTCCCTCTCTTATTTAGTTTAGGGGTTATAATGGGAAATGAATGAGGTTTTAAGATGATTTTTAAATCAAGATGTACAAAACAAAATTTTTTTTTTTAAAGATAGTTTAAAAGAACTCATCTTCTTAAAAAGACGACTAAGACGCACCTGCTTCTTCACTCAGCGATCTCCCTTGGTCCTCGGGGCCCTGCGTGAGATGCTTCAGGGTTGGTACTCTGATGGCTCTTGGGGATCTCCTATGTAAATATGGAAACAAATAATATAATATATCACAATATCTTCAGAAGAGTGGTAAGAATAAAGCACTAAAGGAAAAAATTAGAAAAACTTTCCAGAGCTTCAAATGTTGTGAGGTAAAACATATAGATATTCAACCATCTTAAAGATGAAGAACTGTCTGCATCCCAGAAAGGTCAGTAACTTCCTCAGCTACATTTTGATGAGTGGTCAAACTGGAAGTACCTCCCACTAACTGGGCCTGGATTAGGTTAGGCTGGTGCCTTTTCCACATTTTCATGTTGCATTCACATGATGGCTCTCCTCTTGAATCCCGGAGAGAAAAACTTTGGAGGCTGGCTTCCATCCAGCTCCTTTTACCTGACTGGGAATGAAGTCTCCCACTGGTGATGGCTGAGTGGCCAGGATAGTTCTCACTGAGATCCCTTCCAAAAGGGTTTGCCTCAGAGACTATCATGGGCAGGAGCTCAAGAAATCCCTCAAAGCCAGCTTGGATGATGGTCATGAGTTTTCTTTCTTTCAGGTCTCTTGTTTGGTGTGATGTGTACCTCCATGGCTGTTGCTGCATCCCTCATGGGGGGGGTCGTGCAGGTAATGAAAGAGAAAAAAGATGCTTTTGATTTCAGAGCAGCTCTTACCACTTTCTTTGCTGAAACTTTGCCTGTTCCTCCAAGCACCATTTGCTGAGACTCCCTGATACCAGGTCCAAATGAAACATACCTATAAAAATTTAACCAAAATTACTTTCAGAAGGGGAAACTATTAAAAAACCACTACTGGAAGTCAGTGACATGGTACACCATAATTAAATTAGAACCCCTTTTAAAAATCCAGATCTGAGACTATATGACTGAAATAAAAGTAGAAGTGATAATTATAATAGCAAAACAATAAGAATAATCTCTATTAATTAAACAGTTAACTATATTCTGTTAACTGTTAACGGTATAGGTACTGTTCCAGATGTATTACCTCATTTAATCACTTCTCTCAGGGTAGTATAATTCATATACTGACATTACTGATGAAGAAACTAAGAAGTAGAGAGGTGAGAGGATTGTCCCAGAGTTGCACAGTTAAGGGGCAGGGGAGATGGTATATGAGCCCATCTCTAACTGCCTCCCATCTGTCCAACTCCCACTTCCACAAAACGACCATGCTAGAAGGAGCCTCAAGGATCATGGGTTCTAGCATCTTCTTTTTGGAGATGATTATAGAAAAGAGTGAAAATATCCTGCTTAGGTTCTCCCCACCAGTCAGTGGCTGAGTTTATGGCCCTCGACTCCCGAGCCTCCTCTCTTCCCTCTGCAAATCGCTCACTTCTCCAAGCAACAGTAGATAGGCCCATCTTCACATTCTACTTCCGCCCTCTCCATCCCCCTCGTATCTTTGCATCATTTCAACATCTTTTGTATTATCTTGGCATGGCACATGTTTTCAATAAATGTTGCTTCAACGAAGTGAAGAAGGATGTGTGAGGAGAAACCACTGATTTTTATAGGATGTATTTTAGTTTGCAGAGCTGTGCATCTTTCTTGATCCTTCCAAGGACTACCTATGTAGATTCCGTTCTTTGCCTTTTGAGCTTCAGGGCATAGTTCTGGGAGACCGGGGACACCATAATCCAGCTGTCTACATAAAAACCTGTGGGTCCAGAAACCCAGTGCCCTCTCCAGTAAGCTCAGAACTTACTGTTTCATCACAGATGCATGATAATCTTTTCCCATTTTTTTCAGTCCTTTGCTATTTGCTCATGCACACAACAGAACTGGCAGTGTGAGTGACCTCAGCGGCTAGCTTTCCACCCACGCATTCACAGGGACCAAATTTCCAGGTTGACTCTGAGGCCTTGGGCCCCATGGCTTCCTCCTCTTATCCCAACATTTACTATTAAGAAAGTATCATCGTGTTGAAATTAGTGAGAATTTGAATCACTATATTGTTGTCTCACAGAAGTGTTTGCATTTTAATCTTACTTCCAATTGAGATAGGAAGGGCTTTAGCATAGGCAAGGATCCCTCCACGAGCAGTATAAAAAAGCTTACTGTGAATTGGGAATGATTGTGAAAGTTCTCATCTGCTTGTTCCACTTGTCTCATCTGTTGGGTCCACTTTCTGGATTGTTTAAAATGTTTGCTGCCTAGGGGTGCCTGGATGGCTCAGTGGGTTAAGCCTCTGCCTTCAGCTCAGGTCATGATCTCAGGGTCCTGGGATCGAGCCCCGCATTGGGCTCTCTGCTCAGCAGGGAGTCTGCTTCCCCCCCACTACTGCTCTGCCTACTTGTGATCTCTCTCTCTCTGTCAAAGAAATAAAAAAAAACTTTAAAAAATAAATAAAGTAAAGTAAAATGTTTACCTCACAGTTCACACAATTTAGGAGATGCTGACTGGCAAGAGATGACAATTCTGAGTTCTTGTTTCCTAGAAGAGATATTGTCTATAGGATAACTGTCTCCTTTCTTTGAATATGTCTAATTTAACTGGTACAGAAAGGCACTAATAATTCCCCTATTTAATTTTGCAAACAGCTTTGCTATTTTGATTATAATGGGACATTCATGTTCAGGTTTTACACATGGGAAGGCTGAAGCCTTAATCTCATGGATGTGAGCGATAGAGCTAGGTTTAATTTCATGTTCACAAAGCTATCCCCTATTCATGGTGAGTGTTTTGGGTGGTTTTAGGGGCAGGCAGCTTCAATCTTCTTTACTGTTTTAGTTTAGGGCTTTATAAAGTGTGTTCTGGAGACTTTCGACCTGTGAAATACTCTAAGAAAGCAAGTTTCCAATGTCAAAGACATTTGGGAAATGCTGTACACTGCATTCTCCTCTCAGAAATCCACAGCCATATTAACACATTGAAAGCCCTTGAAAGTCTCAAAACAAAGAAACTTGTTTCACTTTATTTTTTATTTTTATTTTTTAAAGTTTTACTTATTTATGTAATCTCTATACCTAACGTGGGGCTTGAACTCATGACCCTGAGCTCAGGAGTTGCATGCTTTTCCAAATGAGCCAGGCATCCCCTTTTTCATTTTAAAAAATATGTTACCATAGACCATATGTTGGGGACAACAGGGGGTGGTGGTGTTGGTGGCAGAAATAGGGGGAGGGGGAGATAGCAGCAAAGATCACCCCTTAACTGGTGATTTGCAGAGCTCCTTTTGGGAAAGGTCATTGTATCCATTATGCTTCTATCTTAATGATTATCATCTAGTTCTACCAAAGGCCATGATGACTTCCATGCATGCTCTTATCTTGACTTGAGAAAGTGCTTTCTGGGTCCCCACATAGTCCAGCAACCAAATGACATGTCTCAGGAAACAGAGAGCTCACTACTAATAATAATAGTGGATAACACCTGAAACAAATGCAGCACTATATGCTAATTAACTGGAACTAAAATTACAATAAAGAAAAAGAAAAAAGAATAATAGTAGATAACATGTACTCTGGAGTGTTTAGTCACTATTCTGGCCTTTCTCAGATTCCACATTGAATACTCACAAAAAAACCCACTAAGCAAGCTAAGTTATGATCCGCACTTGATCTAGGAGAAGGCTAAGGCACAACAAGGCAACCGCCCCAAAGTGTATGTTCTTAGTCATCATCCCTGCTTACAGGAGTGACTTATGTGAGATTTGCCCACTGCAAAGAAAGCTGTTGGATGAACTTTAAGCCTTCCTCCAACTGAAACTGCTTAAGAACAGTAACAAAAAGAAAGATTAAAAAAATTAAAATTAATTTAGGTGTGTAAATTACAGAAATATATATTTTCAAAAGCCAGAAACTGTTGGATTTCTTTTTTTCTTTCTATCACATGAAGACTGTTTCTTGCAGAAACATATTGGTTGATGACTTTATAAGAGATCATTAATGTTTTTTTCCTCCTCTGGGGAACATGAACGTCTTTCCTAAACTTATTGATTCTCCCATATAATAGCTAGTAAATTAGCTTCCAAATTCAGCAACAATGGCAACTGTAATTCATGTTATCAATCAACAGAGGAAATGTCAAGAATATTAAACTAAGTCCTGAGTTTGAGGAAGAGTATCGACTTCAACCTTATCTGTCTCCATCCTGTAGAAGATCCATCTATGGCACCGACTTCATAAAAAATTAACCCGGAAAACAAACCCAACAATGCATCGCAGCTCATCTTTCTAGAGAAAAGAACTTACGTTACAGCTGGAGGGCACTCGACGGCCTCTCGGTCCTGGCTATTTTTCATAAAGAAGACTTGGAAATAGAACGTATCTGAATTAATAAGAGAAGACTCACCAAATCATAGTAATGAGCATCAGGGTTAGAATCCAAATTCAAGAACTTGTTAGAATCCAAATATCCTATTAGTGATGGGATCTTTCAAGAACTTTTTTCCCTTAAACAAGAGCAGGAGGCCATTATGAGGGCTTGTGTTCTTCACTTCTTCTTCTTCTTCTTCTTTTTTTTTTTTTTCTCTGTAGACTGCCCTTAGGAGAGAAAAATGTGGGTTTTACAACCAAGCAAACCTAGCTTACATCTCTTAAATCTGACTTTTCTCATTTTCTAAATGGAATTATGCCTTTAATATATTTTCCATCAGTATGGTTTTCTCATCTATAAAATTTAGTTAATGGTACCTACTAAAATTGTGAGGATGAAATGAAGTCATGTATCTGGAGTGCCTGGTAGCTCCTTTTAACCATCTGGCACATTGGGGTGCCTGACAAACATTAGGTACATATAGGATCATTAGAGCATCCTCTTCTCAGTTGTTGATCTAAGAGCCTTACAGTTCCATTGTGACAGCAAGATAGGGGCTGTACTGAAGGATAGCTAGCTGTGTGTGTTTGTGCACACATGTTTGGCACTTGTACACACTTGTACACTTGCACACATTTCAGTGCATGTGCATGTCAAAGACTCTTGGGAGGCCATAGAAAAGGCGGCAGGCCAACAGCAAATTAATTTAATGAAAGCTCCTTACCAATTCAGCTCCCACCAATTCAGTAACAGAGGCAAAGAGATATGGAAATGCGTTTGTCAAACCCCCTCAATTTCCAATGAAAATAGAGCCATGAAAAGGAGAGATGAGATAGGGAGTGTCCCAGTGGCCTCCCCATCATGTCCCAACTTCATGCTTCAACATCTTTGAGGTATTCTGGGTGGGATGGTGGGAGTGGGGTAACCTATTATGATCAAAATGACAGAATTGTTCAAACTAAACTAGAATAGGTGGTCAGTCATGTAAGATATGAAATGTAAATTATTGATATATTTATTTGGTATATTACAAAATGAAGTTTTTTGGTAAGACAGAAAATGTAAGCAAATCAGTGAGTTCCACATTAAGGGAAAACTACTACCAAATCCAAATTACTGGTGTGTACATACACCCACACACACACACACACCCACACCCACACACACAAACACACAAATGTATGTTTGTATGTATTTTTATTATTACATAGTGCTTATCTCCCCAGGAGGGAAAAATGACTTCCAGAAAGCACATGATTAATGATTGCCACCATCAGGATTAGGACTAAATTTTATCCCGTGTCTGAGAGAGAGTGATGTCAGGTGACTATGGATTCGGGGGAGTGGGCACATTGATCTGATCTGTCTTGTTTCGCAGGCTGCTCTCAGCATCCACGGCATGTGCGGGGGACCAATGCTGGGCTTGTTCTCTCTGGGAATCGTGTTCCCTTTTGTGAACTGGAAGGTAAGGATCCTGCATGTCTCTCCACGATTCCCAGCTCAAACTGAAGTCCGACTTGTTGGGATGACCACTGGGTGAATCACTAAATTCTATCCCTGAGACCAATACTACACTATATGTTAACAAACTAGAATTTAAATTAAAAAAATAAGTAAAACAAAAGGTCCTGGATCTACCTTTCAAATTGTTTGAAAAGTAAAAACTAAATAGATAAAACTGAAGCCCAGCCATTTTCTCTCTCTTCCCACTTCTCCTTGGAAAGGCCATCTCTCCGTACCAAGAAAAAAAAAATGGTGGCTATTTTCCAGAGTAGAACTGGAATCTCTGATTTTAGTGAAGCCTTCTTAGATGCAGGAAACAAGGAAAGTAAGCCTTCTTAGATGCAGTACCAAATGTCATGGCATCAAACTTGATTCTCTAGGGTTTAAATTGTCGTCCTTAAATTCAGAACCCACCAAATGAAATTTTAAAAATATAATGAATTCAGGAATAATTTAGGTTAAAGAAAATTTTGAAAACCTAAAAAAAATCTGAATTTCATTTTTTTCCATATTTTACCTAAAATTATAACAAATTTAATTAACTTAATTAACTTATTTAAGAAGGACAGAGTAAACAATCCTAGTATATTCTGATCTTACAAACTAGTAATATATTGTTAAGTAAATATTAGTTGGATGACTTTATGTAAATATAAATCAAAGTGAACATTTATTTGGAAAAATAATAACTCTTTAAAATAGCTTTAAACTCATAATTTTCTCAATCTAGCAAAACTATCTTTTATTTTTTTACTATTGCCATCCATACACCTACATGCATATATTTTTAGAAATAAATATTCTTTAGACTACAGAAAATAAAAAAAAGAAATCTTTGGACTACAATAAACCTGAATGCATATTTTTAAATATACTTTAGGGTGCACGATGAAGCCTGAGTCACATGATCTATCTAATTAGGTTTCTGTGGCTTTCTGACCCTTGCTGACCTCTATTCTAGTAAATCTTTCAGAGCTAGGTAAAGAGCATGAATATGTAGGGAGCATTTGGTAATTTGTAGTGTTTCCCTGAGAGTCATTTTTGTTTTAATTAATTTTTCTGATATTGAAGTTGACAAGGATAAGTATGTTTTGGGGAGATGATATAAGAGAAGGCAATGTCCTGGCCATGAAAAAAATAATAATGAACGATCTAACACCTATGTCCTTCTACACGTTAACTTCTTATCTATGTTAGTGAATTGTGGCCCTTCTATTTAGTTCAGAAAACCATCTTGTTCCAGGTGGAGGAAAGGAAACATTACAAATTTGGGTCACCTCCCCCCGTTATCACTGGCCATGGCTGATCTGAGCTCTCTTGTGATCATGGCTGATCACAGTTCTCTTTCCACAGAATGTGGGTACAAACCCAGAATCCTTCCAAGCTTGGCTTCCTAGGCAGCTACTATCACTCACTAAGGGTGAACCTCCTACTGAAATCCATTCACCCTGTACTGGTAGGCCAGGGGACAGCAAACTAGACCCCTTAAGCATCCTGTTTTTGGTATGGACAGCAAGCTTAAAATGGTTTTGACATTTTTAAATGGTTGGAAAAAATTAAAAGAAGAACATGGGTATTTCATGCCCCACAAATATATGAATTTCATTCTCAGTGTCCATAAATAGCTTTACTGGTCATAATCATTCTCCTTTGTTTACGTATTGTGTATGGCTGTTTTTGCGCTATATGGCCGAACTGAGTAGTTGTGACAGACACTGGATGGCCCACAAACTCTAAAGTATTTCCTAGCTGGCTGTTTGTAATAGAAGTTTGTGGACCCCTGGTCTAGACCAAGACACAAGTATTTGAATCACATACATTGCTTCAGTTTCCCCAAACAATAATGAACAAAACATTCTAGTCCTCTTATCAAAAAGTCTTTTCCTGGGGCACCTGGGTGGCTCCGTGGGTTAAAGCCTCTGCCTTCTGCTCAGGTCATGATCCCAGGGTCCTGGGATCAAGCCCCACGTCGGGCTCTCTGCTCAGCAGGGAGCCTGCTTCCCCCTCTCTCTCTCTGCCTGCCTTTCTGCCTACTTCTGATCTCTCTCTATGTAAAATAAATAAATAAAATCTTTAAAAAAAAAAAAAAAAAAGAAGAGTTATGACAAGGATGCCTGAGTGGCTCAGTCGCTTAAAGCCTCTGCCTTCTGCTCAGGTCATGATCCCAGGGAAGCCAGCTTCCCTCCCCTCCCCCGCCCCACCTGCCTCTCTGCCTACTTGTGATCTCTGTCTGTCAAATACATAAATAAAAAATCTTAAAAAAAAAAGTATTTTCCTGAATAAATAGAGGAACTAACAAGTTGTTTTCTCTCACAGAGAAGGCTCAACTGTCAGCAGAGGGTGGGAGCGTCCAGATTTTATTTTCCTGTTGTGGTCACCACTAGACCACTCTGTCTCCTCTACAGGAGAAATGACTCAATCACTCACTGACTTTCCACTGTTTATCACGGAATAGAAACCTTAAACAGCAAGACTAATAAATATGCTTGCTAGTATTTAGACCCAAAGAAAAGCTCCAAGCTTGTGAGTGAGGGTCTCTGCCAGAATTTCTGCCAGATATGGGAGAGAGAATTCCTATACAACAAGTTATCGCTGTCAATGAAAAATGACCCCTTTGTCTCCAGTTTCTGAAGTTGTCTTCCCCAGCTGCCGAACCTCTTCTACCAGGAACCAGGGTCTCAGCAGGTGTTTTTCCCTTCAGTTTTGAAAGACAATTGGCAGATGGCCCTGTATAAGTTTAAGAAGTACAGAATAATGAATTGATTTATATATAGTGAAATAATTACCACATTAAATTTACCATCATCTCACACAGATAAAAAAAGAAAAAAGAGAAAATTTTTTTCCTTTGGAAAAGAACTTTTAGGATGTACTCTCTTAGCTTTCATATATATTATATAGTAGTGTTAACTATAGCCATCATGTTGTACATCTCTCAACAGATTAAATGGTAAGATGAAGCTAAAAGGTGGGGAAAGATTTCCTTCTAGAATTGTAAAAATAGTGACCATTATGACATTCTCCAATGTTTTCATTGAGGGAACAAGTGATTTCTTAATAAAACTGGAAAAAAGGCAGTTTCGTGGGCTGTTTCCAGCTCACGTGGCCAAGATTTGGGGTGGAGAGTAAGACTCTCTGAGGCATGGGTTCCTCATCTCTTTTTCTTTCAACAGCTTTATCAAACCTCTCCTTAACTTTTGCTTTCCCTCCATCAAGGGTGCATTAGGTGGCCTTCTGACTGGAATCACCTTGTCATTTTGGGTGGCCATTGGGGCCTTCGTCTACCCTGCACCAGACTCCAAGACATGGCCCCTGCCTTTATCCACAGAGCATTGTGTCCCATCTAATGTGACAACGTCAGTGCCTACAGTGTTACCTAGCAGGTATGTGGACCTTAATGATGGTGTTCGGTCCCAGAGAGTGGGGCACTGGGATAGAGGAAGATGCATGCTCCAGAGATAAGGCCGATGGGCCAGATCTTGCTTTTCCTGTGAGAATCCCGCCAGGCAGTGCCCAGCATATGCAGGGCTGTTGACTGTTCCCTAGATATCCGTTACCCTACATCCTGGGATTCACAAGCGTGAGCTCAGCAAAAGCATTAATCAGAAGTCTAAGTTCAAAACAGGAGAAGTAGTGGAGGGTTTGAAACTAGGTGCATGATTATGAGGATCAGAGATGGTGCCCTTGAAAGAGTAAAGGACCTGAGTAGAATAGGTTTGTGAACAATGAAGAGAACCGTAGTGGACCTACTTAGCTGGGGGCACTGCTGTGAACTAGCACCTTCTCGATCAAGTTCCAATGGGTTTAACAAACGATTTTCCTTCTCTTTCTGGCCGGAATAGGTCATTTAAGATGCCAAAACACAGGAGATAATATGGTGTAGGGAGAAGACCATGGTCTTTGGAACAGAAATGCCTGGGTTTGGTTGTGGGTTTTACCACTTATCCACTCTATATCTGCATAAGTTAGTAACTTGTCACTTCTTGAATTCTTAAGTCTTTGAAAGAAAAATGAGGGCAATCATCTTTATTTTGCTGCTGCTTGAGAGGATTAAGTGAGAGAAGATACCTAGAGCCTGTGGCACTGTCCCTGACTTTAAGAAATGCACATTCTCACTCTCTCATTATTTGTAGAAACAAATCTAAGAAATGTGGGATAGCTCCTTAACTCTGCCTATCAGGTGGAAAAGTTGTTATGGGCTTTGCTGAAGGATGAAGTAGGAAGAGCTACATTCTAGAACTGTTTTGGCTCCATACTCTATGAGCACTCCATTATGTTGCTTCCTCATGCCTCTGAGTGTTATTCACTTTAGAACCGTTCCTTTCCATAAATCTTACAAATAACACCAACCTATTATACTTCCCAAGTTCCCCATGTTTCTTCCCTCCTGCCTGTGCTTTTTCCATCCTCTTTCCTTAGAGTGCTAAACCGTGGCCCTAACTACCTTCTTTGCTTATTAGCTATTCACTAGTCTTTAAAAATAAGCTCAGGTATTATCTCACACGTAAGCTTTGGTTTGATACTCTTTTAAATTTAAATGTTCCCAGAATCTTTTGCTCCTATTCTACCGAGGTACTACGGTTCCTTTATTGTTGCCCATTAGCTCCCCTTATGTAGGCGTTGTAGCTTACTCATCTTTTTATCTCCAATATCTGTCACGATTTTTGGCACTAAATCTGGGCTGGATAAGTATCTGAAGAATGAATAATACAAAAGAAATGGGAGGCACAGTCCTCCTTGTACTTCTTATAATTTAGTATCTCCATGGCAATATTTGCAACGCAAGGATGGGTTAAATGGAGTGTAAGACCAAGCACAACTAGTCTACAATTAATTCTTTAAAAAAAAGAATAACCAAATGGCAAAAAATTAAAATGTTGACATTTTGAGAAATGCCAGTTCCTGACAAGGAACGGTCAGTGGTCCTCTACATCACTGTGGATTGTGACGTGAGAACTCGTGGAACTGCTGACACGTGCTGTTGTCATCTACAGACCTGCCATCGCCGACACCTGGTATTCGCTCTCCTACCTTTACTACAGTGCAGTGGGCTGCCTCGGATGCATTGCTGCTGGAATAATCATTAGCTTCATAACAGGTGGGGTCTTTAGAGTCCTCTCTTTGGGGCCAAGGAAGACATGGACTAGCCTCACGCATTGGCGGACTAGGTGGATGACTTACTGGTGTGATTTTGGATGCCTGCAAGAAGCCCTTTTTCCCAGAGACAGATGTCTACTCTCTCCAAGCTGATAGGCAAAAACATCCTCCTGATTATCATATAATATTATTGCTAACCCATATGACATATGTTTTAATTTTTTATTTAAAAATATTTAAAGATTTTATTTATTTGTTAGATAGAAAGAGTGAGAGAGAGAGAGAGAGAGAGAGCATGAGCAGAGAGAGAGAGAGGGGGTCAGAGAGAGAGGGAGGAGTAAACTCCCTGCTGAACAGGGAGCCTGATGTGGGGCTCGATTCTAGGACTCTGGGATCATGACCTGAGCCAAAATCAAAAGTCACATGTAAAAAAAAAAAAAAAAATAGTCAGATGTATAACTGACTGAACCAATTGTGGCCCCACAATATTTATTTCATAAAGATTAGATAGGTTTTATAATCTACATAAAAATGTGTCTAGTACACAAAAGGCACTCACCAATAAATATTAATAAGGGATTAAGGATAGTAAAATTCTATTTGGTTGAATGTCTTTTGACAGAGTGACATAATGCCAGGGAATATATCATTTAAATTTCAAATTGGAGCTTTATAGATCTACTTTTTTTTTTTAATCTCTAGAAAGAAATTTGAATTTGGAAAAAGCTTGTGGACAGGCACAATGTTTGGTACATACGAGGAATGTGTTCAAGGTTGTAATCTCTACTCGGCTACCCCAGCTAGGGACATTGAGACGAAATTGGTTATTGAATTAAAGACAGCCATTGAAGGAGATGGGGCATATTTGTGGAAAAACATCCCCCTAAACAAACAAAGAAATCACTGTATTTGCAAATGGTTATCATTATACCAAAATTTAGAAAGGTTCTAGTCAGGGAATACTGTCAGTTTTTAAATTTTGGTTTGACTATCAAACTTGACTATTAAGACTGACTCTTAAACTATAGCAGGGTTTGAAGGAAAGGGTCAATAGACAGTTATATTTTAATGATTGGAAAGGAGATGTGAGGAAGGCCTAGGCTAGCTGGAGGGAATGTAAGGGTATTGCTGATTCAGGATCCTGGGGTAGAAGGAAGAAGAAACACTAAAAATAACATTTTTAATTTTACAAGTAATGACTCTGATGACCTCTAATATACCTGATACAGCTGAAAAACAGTTTTCCTAGAGGAAGAAATACAATTCCTGCTATTCCTCCTGGTGACCTACCAAAGGGGAAAAGTAGAGTTTTCAATAATCCATATCTAAAAATAAATATGGTGTCTCTGCTTAACTCTGTACCTGTGAGTTTGCCTGACCTGACAGTTCGAGGATATTTAAAAACTATCCCCCCACTCACTTTGAGCAGTTACCAATTTCTGTCTATTAACTAGGCAGGCTTATTTTCACCCTTACACTAAGAAATGACCTACTTAGTAAGTAGACAATACTTAAACTCTTAATGAAGCCTTGGAAGCATGTGATCACCTCATCCATCTGTCCTTCTGTTAATAGGTCACCAGAGTGGAAAGGATATTCAACCGCTGCTAATTAGACCAGTTTGCAATTTAGTTTGCTTTTGGTCTGAGAAATACAAACAACTGTGCTGGTGTGGTGTCCAGCACCACGGTGGAACGGAGCAGGTGAGCCGATGTTTGATTCTGAAAAACACACACACGAGCACAAAGAGATTCCCTCTTTGCCCATTTGAACCACCTGCACAGGTGACTGTGAGAAGGGAAGGCAGTGAATGTTACAACCCAAATCTAGTTTCAACATCAGTTACCCCAGCTAATTAGCTTCTGAGCCTGTAAATATGTGGCTCTGTACATGTATCTTTGGGGAGAGTTGCTGGCTCTGCAAGTGATCAATTTCCAAAATTCCTTTTATCCCTTCTAAGGGGGAATTCTAGGAAAAATATAAAAATGAACTGTAGAAAAGGAATAAAACAGGGGACAGCTGTCTAGTATCATGGTGAAAAACATAGCCTTGAGAGTCAGTCCTGGAAGGAATCCCGGTTCTGTGTCTTACTTGCCTTGGGTAGATTGTTTAACCTCTGAACTTCAGCTTTTACCTGGGAACCAGAAGGAGCTCATCCCGTGCCATCTGGACACAGACATTTCTAGCTCCATGAGGTATAAATAGAGAGTCAGATTGACAGGGGGAATTTCTTAAATAGAGAAACAGCAGGATGCATACATTTCCTACCCCACTGAGAGCTGCATTTAGAGCAGGCAGGGCTAGAGACACTATCCAAGTATCATTAGGATCATGGCTACCAAAGACCATCAGGAACAGCCTAGGGTCAAACCAAATTGACTTTGTTGACTTGATGCAGCTCCTGGGGGTGGGGACACTCCAGGGAAGCAGACAATGCTGCCCTTAACAAGAGGGATGCTGGACATGACTTTTGCAAGGTTTGAGTTCCCACTGAAGGATTCTGAGAGGAGTCTGAGGGAAGCTGCAGGAAAACAAAGTTCTCTGGGGCCCATTGAGTAAGAGAGTGATAATCCCTTGGCCCCATATGGAGTTTGACCACAGCAGGACCCTGGGAGATATAATGTTTCCTGTCAAGTTTGCAGATGGTCTTCCCTATGTCTGTTCTCTCAGCCTCATTAAGTGCAGGAGTGTCTGTTTTGTTTTGTTTTGTTAATTATGGTTTATTCACATTCTTTCAGTTGCAGACATTTTATTCTTCTAGTATTTTATAAGACAGACTCTTCACCATGTCACATCACCTAGGTTGTTAATTGTTCTCCTTCCCCAAAATGCCACAGTAACTTGTATATGAAGTAAAACTGAGTGTAACAGTTACTTTACTGAAGTAAGGAGCTTACGGTTTTGACAGGCATTCAGAATGTGAAAGCAATCTATTTTGCTGAAAAGCAGCTGATCGAGCATTGTGTTGTTTGGATAAATGGATTTTTGAGAATGTTCTAGAAGGAAATAATCAAGTTATTTACTGATTTACAGACTTATGTTTCTGGTCAAGAATTTCCTGAATGATCAACCCTGTTGATAATGGCACCTTCTGTTCTCAAGGCTGAGCTGAGAGGGGGAGGGAACACTTAGTATGTCATTCTTGGGCTCCTTCCCTGAAGAATGACATTGGGCAGCCTCTGCGGGAGTCTGCCTGCCTGTCCCTGTCTTATGATCATGAGGTTCTTCTCTTCCCCCAGGAAGGAAGGGAACCACCACCATCTGAGACATGGGTTGGTCTCTCCTCAGGAGATGAAACTACTACCTCACAGGACTCCGATACTGAGAGATATACAATATACATTTTTCACACAACACGATGAATTGCAAATGCTCACTAAATTGTTCCGTTTTTATTATCATTAGAAATCTTAGCTAGATGGATTGAGTCATCTTAGTTGTCAAGAAATGCATTGCTTTCATATTTACATGATTACATGATTTGATATTATATCATTTGCTCATGCCATATAATTTGAGGAGGAGATGCTCAGTAAGATTCCATGTGATTTGGAATACATCAAGACCTGTCTAATATGTGTCTTTTCATTTTCCTCAGGAAAACCTTGAGAATGGGAGTTCCTGGAAACAAGGGGCTGAATCTGTCTTACAGAATGGACTCAAGCAAGAAAACCTGGTCCATATTTCAGGCCATGATCTGAAGGACAACAGCTACAACAATTTGGCGTTTGAGAAGACTACCCATTTCTAACACATGCATGAGAGTACAATACACACACACACACACACACACACACAAGCAAAAGCACACACACAAATACACACAGTACGTATCCTGCTGGCCTACTGGCTAGTAGATTGTGTAGTTGTCACTGCTCAAAGACAGGGATGTCTAATGTCTATTTATACTTATTTATAACTACAAATAACATGACTGTTTCCCTGGATATTCCCAGGATACTCTTTGGAAGACCCCAACTTTCAGGTGAGAAGAAACAGCCTAGTCTTAAGTGCCTTGGCAACTTCTTCCTGGATTAAATTAGGACTGGATATGTCATATTAAGCTTCAGGGTGTTTTGTTTTGATTTGATTTGGTAGTTCTTGAGCCATCATGTATCTTGGAATTCACAGGCAGAATGTAGAAGGGGTTATGCATATTAAATGCTTCTCCATCACTGCTGGTAAAATGAAGGCATGCCATCCGCCCCGACCCCCATACCTCACATAGGTGGAGACACATTTTACAACACCTCACACTGCAGTTGCAGTTGGAACACTTAATTGCCTTTAAACCCCTCATCTCATGCCAGGCCCCCATACCTGAAGTCCTCCTCTTCCGTCATCCCTGCTCCTACAGCTGTCCTGACCAAGCCTTAGAAATAATTTTGCTTAGCACAGGAGAGGGTCTGGTATATCTAGTTAGTGCAACAGTCATCACTAAATACGCTCACCCTTTGGGCTCTTGGCATAGTAGGTCTTTCTATCACCTTACAAAGAAAAATTGATTCTGCTCAACAGAAGTCTAGAGTCTCTCTCCAGGGCCAGGTGAACAGGAACAAGGAATGTCCTAGAGGAGGCTATTAGGCTAGGATCGAGGAAAAGAACTTTGCAAATAGCTTACCAACCCACAGATTTCACTCGTCATGGGGTCTTCTTTGGTGCAAAATACCTTGTCCACAGGATTTATACTTTTCACTTTTTGAGGACTTTATTTCTTTGCTTCTTCTAAAAACCTTTCACTGCCGCTCCATTTTTTTAAAATAACAACTCCTGTTCTGTATTTTCTTTTACTCCAGAACTTAAAAAATGATCTTTGAGAACTCAGCTCTGTTGTGCAAGCTCAAAGTGTTCCATCAGGCTAAGGTGACATCAGGAAAGATTTATATGGTTGTTTATAATTATAAATCTATAATTTATAGAAAGTAAAAAAGAACCAGTTCCACAGAGGCTAGATCAGAGGGAAGATTATAAGAAATACAGCAGTGTCTCAGTGTCAGGTACGTTAGAGCAGTGCCAGGAATTTCTTTTGGTGACCAGGTAAGATTAAAAGGCCTAGAAATAATATGTTAGCAAAATAAAATGAAATGATCCAAATGGGGAAGAATGAGAAGCCCCAAAGGTTCTGTTGTTTAGATGTAATCCAGGAGGAGCAAACCTTAAAAGAAGCAATGAGATAGAGAAAAACATTATGTAACCAGTGTTTGTTATTAGGGAGGGAAGATAGAAAGATGGGGGAAAACCAATGAAGAAATTAAAAAAAAAAAAACTGGGATTCACAAGCCACAACCAAATGCTTGCCTTCTCTCTCTCCATTCTCAGTGGGAGAGGTGAATAGAGTTAGAAAAAGAGAGAACTGGGTTGTGGTTTACAAGGGAGATGAGAAAAACACATTTTGAAAAGGGAGGAAAGAAGTAAAGTAAGAATACACTTGGAAAAATATCTGAAAATGAGAAGGAAAAAAATCATGAAAATGAGAAATGTCTGAAAACATTTCTTGAGGTCCACCAAGTTAACAAAGATGTTGATCTAAGGATCTGCAAATTGGAAGGCGTGATTATTTTCCAAATGATTTAGTAGTTAGGACATTTCTATGACTTAGAGCTCGAGAATATATTAGGTGAATGTCGACATCCGGGCCAAACCTCATTGGTTTAGTTCATATCTTATGACTGGGAAGGGAAGCAACAATTCTGAGGATGAAACCTGATAAACAGTAGCAATTATATATGTGGTTTCCTGCCTGCCCCCTGCCTCCCAGAGGATGCTTTGACAAATTACCCATTATTCATTCACTTTAAGGAGAAGATAAATCAGTTACTACCCCTGCATCTTGCCTTCTCAGCACACCCTGTAGAGATTTTAATGCTGGAGAAAGAACTTGGTGTTCTTTCCACGGCAAGAGCATGGATGGCAGTGCCTAAAGGGTGTCTGAACTGAGCAGTGGCCACTCAGGCATCTGAGAACACCTCACAGTCTGATTTTGAGCTGAGACTCTGCCCCCAGCAGGTCCACAGCGGCCTGCACGCAGACTTGGTCTCCGATGCTGAGAACCAGCACAGAGCTACCCCTCCAGACACACCAGACACAAGGGGCCCAGGGTGAGAGGCACACTGCTGGGGTATAGATGGATGGGATACATTTCAAGGTTTTGAACTTACTCTTGGAATTGCATGAAATCAAAATGTACCATAATGTTCTTCATTTTATTCACAAATAATCCCATCAACATTTCACTAGGACAGCACTTTGCCCAGAGAGTTTTTTAGGACCCCCTTTTCTCTTTTTTAGTTGCTAATTCTCTTACCTGAACTATTATCAAAGCATCAGTGAACTTACAAATGGAAAATACCATTATTATTGTCATTATTATTATTATAAAAATAATAATAATTTTATATTATTATTCACGTAGTGGAACCTGTGGCCTTATGAGTTAATATTTTGAGGTGCGTATAGAGGTCAATATAGGGATCCCTCCTCATTCTTCCTAACTGAACAAATGTATAAAAATCTAAGGCTTCAGGTAGAGTGTCGAGTCCCAGAGGAAAACTATCTTCCACAGTGTCTAAGAACCACGTTTGTTGTGTGGCTGAACAGAAAGGAAATGTGGAGTGCAGTCCTAGGCTCGTCTTCTTGGTCATGACACCTCTCTCCTGCCCTCACTATTCCCTAGGAGCCTTAGTTCAGACTTGAGTCAAGGTTGACCATGCAATATAAGATCTCTCCAGTGTCACGTCCAATCCAAGCCAAGGAGATGACTTAAACCTGTGGTTTAATCTGTCTGGAGACAGATTGGAGGAAGACAACCTAGATTCAGATGGAAGTTCTGATACAAATTATCTCAGGAATTCTTGGGCAAGTCTTTCTAAAATTTTATTACACATTAAAAGGAGCAGAAGTTGTCCCTACTTAGTAGGGTTGTTGCGAGGAATTATAGAGGGAAATCATATCAGCTAGTTAGCGTGGTGACTGGCTCCATGAAACGTTCAATACTTGTTAGTCTTCAATATATGAAGAAAGTGATACTCATTACAGTATTCATTTTCAGTTAAGTTGGTTCACTGTTTCTCTTTAATTTCCAAGATACTGGCTTAGCATATGAATTACTGAAGCACTTTAAGAACTAACAAGAACAAGAGAACCATAAACTATAAACTAAAAGTCATACCATTAATTTCCAAACAGTAGCCTTTTAATGGTGAATTCAAATGAAATATGACTTTTCAGGGAGCAAATTTTCTAGTCTGAAATTCTTGAAAAAAAGAAAAAAACCCCACTGAGATTTATTACTGGAAAAATGCAATTTTCATTTTTATGATTGTTAAGTATTGTGTTTGTATATGTAAACGGGATCTTAAGCCTTGTGTACGACTCAGTGCACACTTACCAGAGATTGTGATTCTCCAAACAGAAGGGGTGAGGCCTTTTCCCTTGTCTAATTCAAATAATATTTCTTGAATATAAATCTCATTCTTTTGTGATTTTACAGGGTTCTAGCATTTCACTTTAAAGAGGAAAAAAAAGAAAAAAAGGAAAGAAACCACACACCAGGGGGCTTGCAAACAATGTTTCAAAGAGAATATTATTGAAATATCTTTATGATATTATAATCTTACTTAAACATTATTACAAAGATCAGATCAGTAAATAGAAATAAAAAACAGAACAGTTTCCTTTTACTTGTTCTCTTAGAAACAAATTGTTTTAAAACAGTACAAAAATTTAAGCTTTCTATGTATACATTTGTATATTTAGAAATCTCATGTGCACAATCTCAGTATTCCAAGGTAACTGGGTTTACTGCAAAGTTAACTATTTTATCTAACTTTAATAACCTTGAAGTATAATCTGTTTCCAAACAACTGAAATTTAATTGATGTTACCAATGATATTAAAATGATACAAAATTTTAATCAAGTGTAACTCATAATTAATAATCATCTAATGGATTATTTTTATTTGTAATTTTTGGAGAAAGTTAATGTTATTATTCTTCCTGCATTCCAGTCTCCTGACCATATCAATCTATATTTGCAAACACCTATCTGAGTAACAAACATTCATAAACTCATTTTTCTAACACTGCACTTGTGGTATTTGAAATATCAGCTGTTTAGAAGACTGAGTTAAACATATAAGTATTTGGCTTCTTAATCAACATGTGTAGTCCTACCTACACTTGGGGTGTAGGTGTATCAGTGGCTCTCTTGTTATACTATCATGATGAATTAGAAAAATAATTCTATTCTATCATGGAAATGTTAATTGGTAATATTTCTGTATATTAGTGTGAAATTTAAGATGATTTTTTTCTATTTCCAAATTTTCTGTCTTTTTCATAGAGCCATGAAATACTATATTTAATGCTGTAGTTATACAACTACTCAATTTTAAGAAATATCTGTAGAATGAACATAGATATATAATTAAGATGTGTAATAATTTTAATTATTTCTTTTAAAAGTAATTTCAGACCAAAGCATATTTAAATGATCAATGTGACTATTTTCTGGGTTAGGAGCAGTATGCAAAATAATTACCCAAATTAAAAGCTTTTATATACGCCTAATAGATTAAAGCAGGTCTACCAAATCACCAAGAAAGCATATGTCAAAATAAGGTTTGACATATGATATAATATGATTTATATGTATTCTGGATTATGCCTATTTTTGGGCTGCTCAGGGGCTTAGGGCACACATACACACACACACAGACCCATATATACTCAGAAGTAACCAGGATGAGGATTTTATGACTTAATACAATAGATTACTCTAAATCAAGAAAGACCACATATAATGGTGATGTCTTTTATGGGCCTTGGCCTATTTGCCCTCAGGAATTTCCAGAAACAACCATTCCTCTGGTTTTAAAAAATGTTAAAGCAATTATGTACACAGGTGTTTTGAACATCCTGTTCCCCATTACAGAATCTGCTTTGACATATTTAAAAAGCTAAAAATAATTTTATGTAGTATGTTGATTCAATGTCCCAATGTAATTACCACGTATGAAAATAAATGAGCAATCCACAAATTGCTTATTTTACCAGCATAAGATGGTCAGCAGAATTTGTAGAGGCAATCTAATTGATTGATTTGGAATCTACATCATAAAGGTTTATGTACCATTATTGTTTACTGTTTTCAAGAATGCCGACCTTAAAATTTTATTCAATCTATTTCGACAGAGCAAATCTTCCTTAGATTGGCTTTAAAACTTCTTATGAAAGCTTAATGATTAAAATGATTAATGATCAACAATCTACTGTATATAATTTGATTTGCAGAAGAATTGCAGACAGTAAAAAGAAAAAAAATCAACATTTAAGTTCATCTGGTTAAATATACGGTTGCAACATAATTTCTCCTATGGAGAATAAAAATGGTTGTAGAAATATACTCCATCTTTTCCCCAAACTTCCTCTTGAATTACAGGACTCCCTAGATCTTTCTTAGTTGAGAAATACAGTACAGAAGCCAATAGTCACACATCCTAGGAAAGTAAAATTATACATATTTTTAAGGGCATTTTCATCTTCAGCATTGTTGTTTATTCTTTAGATGGAGTTGTCACTGAAATCTAAGCTTACCACAGTTAGCTTTGTAATCTTAAAATAAATAAGAAAAAAAAAAACAAGGCGAAAACACTTCATTTCTCTGAACGTTAGAGGATGAACAAAATTGCAATTGTTTTTCAGTCAGAAAGAAGGCTGGGTGTGTGCACAGCAGAGTCTAAAATGGGCTTTGCAAAGCAGACATTTTTGCTCAGGTAGGAGAATCCTAAGTCCCTTCACCATCTCCCAAACATTGGTTCCACAATTATCTATGCCACCAGATTTTTTTAGCCACTCAGTTCTTTTCTTCTCACGAAATGAAAAGTGGGAAAACCCTGCTCATACTAGTTGTTAGAAAGATATTAAATTTAGCCAATGTGGGGGCCCTTGGCTGCCTTAGTCAGTAGGTTGTGTAGCTCTTGACCTCAGGGTTTTGAGTTTGAGCCTCATGGTGGGTATAGACATTAAAAAAATAATCATTAAAAACAAAACAAGAAGATGTGGTATATATACACAATGGAATACTATGCAGCCATCAAAAGAAATGAAATCTTGCCATTTGCAACAACATGGATGGAACTAGAGCGTATCATGCTTAGCGAAATAAGTCAAGCAGAGAAAGACAACTATCATATGATCTCCCTGATATGAGGAAGTGGTGATACAACATGGAGGCTTAAGTGGGTAGAAGAAGAATAAATGAAACAAGATGGGATTGGGAGGGAGACAAACCATAAGTGACTCTTAATCTCACAAAACAAACTGAGGGTTGCCGGGGGGAGGGGGTTTGGGAGAAGGGGTTGGGATTATGGACATTGGGGAGGGCATGTGATTTGGTGAGTGCTGTGAAGTGTGTAAACCTGGTGATTCACAGACCTGTACCCCTGGGGATAAAAATATATGTTTATAAAAAATTAAAAAAAAAAATAAATAAATTTAAAAATAAAAAAAAAAAAAAAAGAGAAAAAAAAAAAAAAAAACAACCCAAACAGCCTATTGTGTTCACCTGGTAGTGTTGAGTGGCATGGGCACTGATGAAATAATTATAAAGGATTTGAGTCAGTTTGAAAATCAGATGGGGCTAGTCATCTTATGACAATTTTATTTTGTGGGGGATATCTAAAGAAATCTCAATACATTGTGCCTTTCAACTAATAATTTAGGAAATTTTTGTTTTCTGAGAAACACCAGAGAAACCATTTTCCCCCCAACACAGAGAGAATTAAAATGGAAATAAATATTCTGAGGAAGTCAATTTTGGGCATATGTCTGGAAATTTTACTCCCTTCCATCTTAGAGAAAGATGCAACACAACCATACAGCTTACTCTCTGGTGTGCTCCGGAGAGTACCCCAAGTGCTTGGGGCCAGTTGGGTGTGGAACGAGGGAGAATGGGGCTGGGGCACATGCTGACACCCTCATATACAAGTAAAGCTTGGGTGCCTGGGTGGCTCAGCCTGTGAAATCTCTGTCTTCTTCTCAGGCCGTGATCTCCAGATCCTGGTATGGAGCCCTGCATCAGGCTATCTGCTCAGCGGGAAGTCTGCTTCTCTGTCTCCCTCTGCTCCTCCCTACTGCTTGTTCTCTCTTTTTCAAATATATAAAATTAAAAAAAAAAAAAAAAGAACAGTGAGGTTTGATGGATAGACGACTTCTTCTGGAGAGTAGACTTTGATTACACAGGAAATTGGAGGAGATCATAAATATGAGTATTTTTTCTATTAACCGGTTTTCATCTTATTTCCCTGGAAAAGATACCTCAATGTGAATGTGGCTAGAACACAGTGGCTATAATACTTGTTTTCTAGAAAGAAAACCAACAAATGTGGTGGTGGGTGTGGTTCTTCATATGAAACCAGATGGCGTGTTCAACTGAAGGTAACATCACCATTACAAATACACAATCCTGGTAACAGGAACCTAGTCTGATCAATGATTCTGGCTGAAGCTAAGCAGCATTTATTCTTGGACTACATGTGTTTGGCACATTTCATTTTGGATAGAAATGCCTATAGGAAAAGTCAGACTTTTCTATCAGAAGCTAGGTATTTTAAGCCACGCCTAAAAGGCTCTCTCTCCTAAGTTACTGAGAATACCAGAAAGAATAAGATGTTAACTGATTCATTGGATAAAATCCACAACTATTCCTAAAGTCTTTTATAATATTGTGATTTTGGGGAAAATGGAATAGAAACACCTATGACCATAGTAGGACTGAGTTGGGCATATCTCACAGTCAGTAAGTGCATGTGTGCACACACACATGCACCCACACCCAGGGCCTCTGTCTACCTGCCTCCAATTGACAGATGGATCAATTCAGCCATATCAGTAACAACTCTTCAGGCCACCTGGATTTTCAGTTTTGATCAAGTTGAGAAAAATCAGGCCATTTGGTGGCCTCTTGTTGGCAGTTGGTTACAGTGCCCCTAAATGTCTTCCTTCCTTGGCAGGAACTTAATCAGTGCTAAAATTCTTATCTTAAGGAGATTTTGACAGCAATTGGTAGAGCCAGCCTAAGTGTGAAAAAAAGCTTCTGTATGACAGGAGCTTCATTACCTTCTTAAGCACTAACCAAGCTTCCTCTTCCATCTTTTTCTAGAAGAAAGCATTATTAGAATCAGTAAGAGCCTCCATTTGTAGGTTTCATGTTTCATGTGCAAATGCCCTGATGATGACAATGAGTTTATCAGAAGACAAACAGCCAAAACTTTTGAAGAGTGGAACAAGGTTTTGCAAGACTTGGAAACCATAGCCTTTGGAGCTAAAGAGTGAACAATCCCCTGTCCCCACACTCCAACTTCTATTTGTAAAACAAGCAGGATCAACTTGAACATGAAAATTGTAGGAAGAAACATATCACATGATTTATTGAGTGAAAAAGTTCCTTTTCATTCCATTCTACAACAGATTGGGCTAAAAGTCATTTTGAAAGAAAGTGCATCATTCAGGAGTTGTATCTCATCATGCAGTCACTCAGCAGCATTTTATTGAAAAGGGCGTGCATAGACTCAGACAACTGCAAACCATTTCGGCTACTACCTAGAGCAATTTTCGACACACTGTATTGGGAAAGTGCTTCAGCTCTGAACGACTTATCAAGGCAGACTGCATGCACCTATATGTTAGTTATTTGCTTGAAAAGACAACAATTTAGAATATGAAAATATATAAGCAGCATTCATGTAATACAGAATTCCTGAGAATAGTGTGTGCTATATAAATCTTTGAGAAATAATTTGTATTCGTATGAAAACCATGATATAAAACATTTCTCTCAATGAAAGCAGAGTGATTTAAAACTCACATACTGTGAGGGGGCTGACAATATTTTGCTGTCAACAATGATGAAGGCAGAGCTAGGTTCTACTGCTTTGTTTCACAAAAAGACATTTACAGATAACTTTTTCATTGTTTCTCTATTTTTTGATTGGTCTGAGAAATTACCAAAGAAGGTAACGTTTACATCAATTTATTATAATTTTTTTAAAATTCAAAGTACCATTCTCTTTTCATGTTTTTCTCTCTGGGCAATCAATACAATTTTAAACCCTAATGGTGGTAATATAAAAATAACTCAGAAAGAACAGAATTCTCAAGAACATGGCTATCATTATTCTTTGCTCTTCTGTAAAACAATTGTCTTTGTCTTATATCCCTAATTTGGGAAAGACCTAAATGTTAGGTTAATTGGTGTCTTCAATAGGCATACAGAGCTTAAAAACTCTGTATGCCTATTGAAGACACCAATTTAAGCTCAGGCATAGTATATACATTTAACTAACAAAGAAAAGGAAATGCTGCAGATGCTACAAAAATGGAGGAGCTTAAACTCCTTTGTGTAGTTAGTGGAATTAGTTGCTATGAGTATGCAGGTGGCAGAAACAGAATCTCTGGGGAATGTGAATGGAAGGGTCCCACGTGACAAGGGCATGGGAGGAAGTTTCGAGGTCCTACCCCTGGTTCAGATTCAGAATCAGAGGGCAAGCAGGGAGGGTAAGTATTTTTGACAAAACCAAACCAAGGAACAACGAGGATCTAGCACAGCTTTTCCCTGGAGCAAAAGAAGAAAAAGCCGAAAGGCCATTTTCAGTGCTAGGATGACAAAAAGTAGTTTTCTAGTAAGAGAAACTTTATAATTTTCTTACTAGAGACACCCTAGCATATATACAAAGTAGCTTTATTTCCATTGTCTTTAGTCTAATCTTTATGCATTGTGGAAATAACTGTGCTTTGTTTGAGCAAAAACCAAACTGGACAAAGATTATGAATCATACATATATAGTATATATCTGAATACGTGAGTATATGTAATTTGCCAACCCCCATTCCCGGGGGAGGAAAAGTGAGATTCATTTTGATTGCTTTGCCAAGGAAAGGTGTCTTCATTTCTCCCATTCATTCCGGTGTTTCAACTCTACTCTTTCCTCCCCTCCCGCTCCCACTGCTTATGCCTCCACCAGACTTTCTTTCCTTGAATCCCTCATTCCTACTTCCTCCATCTGTGAACAATACCACAGACAGAGTTGACACAGAAGTAGCAACTCTACTACAAAGCAAAATGAGATCTTTCAGAATTGACTTGATCTTGGTTTTAAAGAGTTTTCAAAAATCAACCAAGTTGGTCTATCAAAGAAACAGTAACAGAAAACTCCCCTCATCGATGAAAAGAAAAGAAAATAAAAAAATGGGTGTGTTTTTTTAAACAAATAATGCAAATTTATATCCATGCATTAATTTTCATCAGCTCATGAACAAAAATGTACATTGTTAGAAAAGCTTAAAGTGTTGCAAAGCATTTGGCTTCTGATTTCCTGAATAAACAAGTCACAAGGGCATACTATGTATCTGGTCTCAGAGCTGCACGAAATGTAACTTGCATTACACATTGCCAAGGTGCAAAGGTACAAGGAAAACCAACATATGTACAGCATTTCAAGTTATTCTGTTATTCTGCAAGAGTTATTATAATAAACCAAGGAGGAAAAAATTAAAAATACTATAAAACAGCCCTCCATGGTAAAATATGGATGAGTGGTATTCTATATAATATGAGAATAAACGCCCATATTTTTAAAGTATGTGGCTCTATTGGAATTCATGGGTTTTTGGCTTGTTTGTTTTTTTAAAAAAGGCAGTGCGACTTATTCTGCCGGTGAAACAACACGTTTGAATGTAGCCAATGCAATAGGATATATTTCAATGAATAGTATTCTTTTTAGAATCTTAGTTTTTGGTTTGACTACTAAAGGTGGTGTGCAACAATTCCACTGCATAGTCAATGTAAAGCAGCATAAATTCCTTGTGGCACAGATCCATAATCTCATCAAGGAACAAGAAAAATTCTCCAAACCTAGAAGCTGAAGGGACATGGAATTCTGGCAGCAAAGGCAATAACTGATTTAAAGTCATTTCTTGTAAGTCATTTCTTGTAAGTATCTCTACTCAACCTAAGTAATGTTCCAAAGTATGTGATTGAAGACCACATGAGACTTTCAGCATGCCTGGCTTATGAACGTTTACATGGAAATCTGTTGCTAGCATCCTCACCATCACCCTTCCCGTTACACTGCAGCTGATGGAGGGTGGAGGTCTCCCAACACACAACTCCCTGAGGCTGGTTCTGAGAATTAGATCCTGGCTTCCTGCACTGTCAATCTAACCATTCTTTAAGGTCATGAATCATCTTTCTCTTCCCTAGAAGCCTGGACATTCCAAATCCTAGGGATGGTTGTGCTGCATTTCCAAGTAACATATCATACATGTGGTTTGCCAGGCGTTCCTTCCTCCTGGATCCTACCTAGAATTTAAAGTTGCTGTCATTCCCACTAATGCTTTTGCCCCCACTGGGCAACAGGAATCAACTAAGGCCATTCATGGTGAACGGGATGACCACTTTTTCTCCGTTGTTGTTGCAAATGTTCCAGTTCAGCCTCGTACATCATCTCTTGGACTAAGTACTTCTCCCGTCGTATTCGGTCATACAGGTTCTTTGGTACATCTGGAATCAGGTATGCGATGAATGACTTGATCCCAAAAACAAGGTGCTGCAAATTTAAGAGGGGAAAGTACAATTTTCAAAGATTCTGAAAGGCCAATTATAAAACAGATCATAAACAACATTGCATTTACCTTATAGTCCAGCATCAAAACACAGGATATCTAGAATATTAATATTTTTGTTTCTATTACATAATTATTTTATGATGAAAATGTATTATTTTTTTTTAAAGAGACCAATGAAAGTATTGTGTATAAAAAAGACAGGATCAAAAACCAAAAGGTAAAACCTGTGGTCTCAAGTTCAGAGGCTGAATGAGACCACCTGTGTTGAACCATCCCCTAACATGTTAGCTCTGTAACCTTACGCAAATCACCTATGTTCTCTGTGTCTCATCTCTAACATGGTAATAGTAATAGTATCTCTTAAAGGTTATTACAAGGATTAAATGAGCAGATATACGTGAAGGGTGTGGAGAAGGGCTTGGAGCAGTATAAGCACCACTTAAATATCATGTCCTATTATAATAAATGCATCCTTTCTCTTTTCTGTAGAGGACAGAAAAGAGAAGAAAATCTGATACTGATAGAGTTAGCATGATATGTGGAAAAAACCCCATTTACCTACAGGACTTTGTGACAATCATCTCTCCATGTGGAAAGGAAGAACTCGAGGTACTTTTAACTGGGTTTAGTATGAGTATCTCAGTAAACTGCACTGCGGTAAAGCAGGTCCTACTTCCCATAGAAAAGTAGATCAGAAATTTCTTTCCTGATCAAATATTTGGTATTCACAGAACTATCCGGCAGTGTGTCTCAAAAGTATAGGAATAAAAATAAAAAAAAAATTTGTTATAATTTAAATTAGTGAAGAATCTGCACCAAGTCCTTTATGGTAATGGTAATAAATGACCCTATAAACTGATTCACTTAGAGAGACTGATATGTAAAAATGATTCAGTATTTTTAAGACTGTTTGTTTAAAAAGCTGGTTTATCATCTATGAAGGCAAGCTTATAACTAGTTATAGATGACAAATTTCTTAAACTGACATAATTTTTCTTAAATAAAAAACTACAGCAAGTATCATACTTAAAAAAATTCATATTAAATTTGGAAACAAGACACAACTGCTCACACTGCTGCTTTTCCACACCATGTGGAAATTTCCAACAACACACTAAGGCAAGCAAGAGAAACGAGGCAGAAACCTCACAAGTGCAGCAACAAAGCTATTGTTATGGGCAACTTGAATTATTCTTTGAAAAGACAATCTAACAGATTTAACAGACCGAAGATTAGAAAATGAAAGAGTTAAACAAGGAGCTACGCACATTTTAGAAAGACAGACAATTCCAGCAAAAATCAATCAAATCATAATGGAGGTTAACATAGTATTTATAACAGCAATAAAAATATCTACAAAATTTTTGGATATAAGAAGGAATGAACAAGCAAAAGAATATTTAAAAACTCTATTATAGGATATAAGAACGATTTGAATAAATTTCATATTTATTAATGAATCAGCACAGAGTATGTAAATAAGTCAACAAGTGCTTTCTACAAATGTAATTCTTTTTTTAAATTTAACTTAATTTTTTTTCAGTGATCCAAGATTCATTGTTTATGCACCACACCCAGTGCTCCATGCAATACGTGCCCTCCTTAATACCCACCACTAGGCTCACCCATCCCCCCATCTCCTCCCCTCCAAAACCCTCAGCCTGTTTCTCAGAGTCCACAGTCCCCCATGGTTTGTCTCCCCCTCCAATTTCCCCCAACGCAAGTAATTCTAATCATAATCCTTGCATGATATTTGGGGGAGTCTGATGGCTTCTGCAATGTTTATGAATGATTAATAACTCTAAATACCCAAGGCAATTTTTAAAAATAAGAGCAGGCTTGGCAGGGGTGGGAAATAGATGGCTTTATCAGATATGAAGATATATTCCCAAACCACGGCATTTAAATAGTGTGACAGTGAACAGGAATAGACAAATGAAGTAATGAAATCAGAACACAGAGGCCAGGCACATGCTTACTGTAGGGATTTGGAATATTACAGAGGTGGATTTACAAAACAGTGGATAAATAACATATTAGTAAATAGCAGTACAAAAAGTTATTTCATTATATAAAGAATAAGAAAAATAAGTCTTTCCTTCAGACTCTATGAAAAGTCCTGATATCTTAAAAGATGTGTGATAGATAAGACTATAAAATTAATAGTAAAAAATATGGTAGAATATTCTTTTTACCTGGAGATAAGAAAATTTCCTAAAGAAGCTAGACCAAAAAAGCCAACACCTTAATAGGAAAACGATGATGGGCTTGATGACATCAAAATCAGACACTATTTGTTAATTGATAAAATTAATAAGTTATGGACAAGAAAGAGATATCTGGAGTGTTTATAACTGGTAAAGACTGATTTATAACTGGCACACACATAAGAAAATCTTGAGATTTGGTAACAAATAAACTGGAAACTCAGCCAAAATAGATCAAAGTTAGAAATTCACACACACACAAAAAAACCAAAATGACTTTTTAGTAATATAATAGTCAATGTCATGAATAAATTGATTAAAACAAAACAAAACAAAACAACCCCAAAATATTACCTTACTCCTATCCATCTGCAAAATACTAGAAATTCAGACAATTTGAAAATCTGGTGAAAATCTAAGGGAATTTTGGAGGGACCTGTCAGTTTTATGTGAAATCAAGTATGCATATAAATAATTCCAAACCTGAGTAAAATACTCCTGAGAAACCCTTAAATATGGTTCAGAAGGTTACATGTCCAAGATTTCTAATAAGAGATTTATACAGGTGGAAAGAATTATTGTAGGCCTAAATATCCACCCAAGGGGACTACGGCACTTAAATTCAATGAACTATCATACTAAGTAGACAGAAGAAATTATCTAAATGTGGTAGACTTCATGGGTAGATCTCTTTCTATATCTAAAAAAAGTAAAGTGGGTAAGAGATAAAAATGAGTTATCACATAATATCATTGAAGTAATTTTGAAAAAAGAACATTTAAAACAATATTTTATGTGTGTGTATGTGTGTGTGTGTGTATTTTTTTTTTTCCCCAAATAAACATGTGGAAAAACTTCTGAAAGAAAGAGAGTTGGTGCTTTTGGAGTAGGTGGGTAATGGAATTAGTAATGAGAAATAATGAAGAAAAGATAAAAAGGGAATCATATGTATCTACAATGAAAGTTTGTTGTGAATTGAGACATTTGACGAAGTCTGTTCACCTGAGTTCTAATAGAAGATGAAGTGTACATTAAAAACACAGTAAAAAAAGACTTTCCAGAATCACTGCATTAGAAATATGCCTTAACCTTTTTGCTACCTGTAATAAAATGAAAAGTCACACTTTATCAGGAGACTTTTTTATAGGCTCATAGAGTCATTAGTTAATAGAATTTCGTCCTGGATTAAACCTTAGAGCTAAGCATTTGGTATTACAGATGAAGGATGTTTCACGACAAAATTTGACATATTTTTTGGAGATCAGTAGAGAGGTATATTTGCCGGTATGGCTACTTTTTCTCTCTCCCTAAGAAACAGATGCATTCAAAGTGCTTTTTCACAGAATTTGGCGGTACCTTAAAGAATATCCAATATATCCCAGCACTAAATGCTTCACTGTATTAAGCTTCTTATATGCTAAGGAAGCCAATAATACTGTAGCTGCTTCAAGATTTCTTCACAGGACTAGTCTAATATTAATGACTCTGATAATCAAAATTTATGTGTATTTTATGGAAGTGCTCTTGGGCATTGTTTATTCAATTATGCACTGTTCCTTATACAAATACACATGTGGTCAGCTATAATTAAGTTGATTAGCAAATAAGTTTCTCCACCTTGATGAGTAAGTAGAGATTCTCTCATCAAATGATGAAAACCATCCTTTCCTTTAATGTGGTTACTCGGAGGTTCAAAGTTTTCAGTTCAAATGTTAATAGCTTCTTTTATCCTCATTTTCTGGTATTAATACCCATGATCTAATTTCTTATATTTTTCAGCTCTTTCTTTTTTGTACGTTGTATAGCAGGTTCACCATACCTAAACCTTGTACTGTATATCAACAAGTCCTGGAACTCAGTGAGGAACTACTATATTGAAGAGTCAACTAATGTCTCAGTCAGAAAAGCGTTTACCCATAGTGATTTTATCAGCCTGTGACTAACCTCAAACACGATAATGAAGGCCAATCGAGCAGCAAGGATATGCCAGTATTGTAAGGTGAACTCATAGGGTTTGGAACTCCAAGGGGGACCTCTGTAGTCTCGGTACCTAAAATCCACAAGACAAAGATTTGAGGCATAGAGATTAAAGTGCGAAGGCCCCACATGTTTTTAATTTGCCAAAACCCCAAAGTGTCAGTTGAAATGGGCTCATCAGCCCGTAGAGAGAGGAGATGGGAGATGAAAGCAAGAAGAAAAGATAGCTATAATTTATAATGAAGTACCTGCAATAACCAGATTTTCCCATACCAAGCTCGCTCAGGTCAAAGAAGGATAGGCTATTGTTGACATATCCCTTTAAACAACTGGGAGAAAAGAAAAGCATCATGTAATTCAGAGTTATAAGTTTCTAGTTCAATTTCTTCATTACACATGACAGGATTTGGTAAGTGCTGTTATTCCTTCCATTTTAATTATAAATTCCTAACGACTCAGCTCTCTGATTTTATCTCCTCACTTCCATTAATCTATAATTTTATCTCAATGAGACAGAATCTTGTCTGCCGTTTCCCCACCCTTCATTTACCTCCCTTTATTAAGTGTTTACTATGTACTTGGCATTGTGTTAATTATTTCCCATGTGTTAAGACCCTAAAAATATAAGTTTTATAAATATATACGCATATCACCCTATCTGGCTAATTGTAATTAAGCATCCAATTGATCAACATGTGTCTTTGTGATTTATTAACTTATTCAATACATATTTATTGAGAACCTATAATTTGTTAGAAAATTCCTAGACAGTTGGTATTTGACAAGGAACAAACCAGATTGAAATCCCTGTCCTGGTGGTGAAGTATTAAATTGTGGTCAGAATCAACTTTTACCATAACCTTAGAACATATATATTATTATCTTCATCATATAGATTAAAGAACTAAATTTTACAGAGACTAAATAACTTCCTCCTAAGACTGTATTTCTCAAAATTTTTGATCTTGACTAATCTTTACATTTTTAAAAATTACTGAGAATCTCAAGGAACTTTTTACAGAGGGCTATATGTATTGGTATTCAGCACATTAGAAATTAAAATAGAAATTTAGAAAATATTTATCTATTAAGTCATTTAAAATAATTTATTACATACATTAAAAGTTGATATAAATAGCACATTTTTAATTTAATTTTTAATTTTTTATAAACATATATTTTTATCCCCAGGGGTACAGGTCTGTGAATCACCAGGTTTACACACTTCACAGCACACACCAAAGCACATACCCTACCCAATGTCCATAATCCCACCCCCTTCTCCCAAACCCCCTCCCCCCAGCAACCCTCAGTTTGTTTTGTAAGATTAAGAGTCACTTATGGTTTGTCTCCCTCCCAATCCCATCTTGTTTCATTTATTCTTCTCCTACCCACTTAAGCCCCCATGTTGCATCACCACTTCCTCATATCAGGGAGATCATATGATAGTTGTCTTTCTCTGCTTGACTTATTTCGCTAAGCATGATACGCTCTAGTTCCATCCATGTTGTTGCAAATGGCAAGATTTCATTTCTTTTGATGGCTGCATAGTATTCCATTGTGTATATATACCACATCTTCTTGATCCATTCATCTGTTGATGGACATCTAGGTTCTTTCCATAGTTTGGCTATTGTGGACATTGCCGCTATAAACATTCGGGTGCACGTGCCCCTTCGGATCACTATGTTTGTATCTTTAGGGTAAATACCCAATAGTGCAATTGCTGGGTCATAGGGCAGTTCTATTTTCAACATTTTGAGGAACCTCCATGCTGTTTTCCAGAGTGGCTGCACCAGCTTGCATTCCCACCAACAGTGTAGGAGGGTTCCCCTTTCTCCGCATCCTTGCCAGCATCTGTCATTTCTTGACTTGTTGATTTTAGCCATTCTGATTGGTGTGAGGTGATATCTCATTGTGGTTTTGATTTGTATTTCCCTGATGCCGAGTAATATGGAGCACTTTTTCATGTGTCTGTTGGCCATCTGGATGTCTTCTTTGCAGAAATGTCTGTTCATGTCCTCTGCCCATTTCTTGATTGGATTATTTGTTCTTTGGGTGTTGAGTTTGCTAAGTTCTTTATAGATTCTGGACACTAGTCCTTTATCTGATATGTCGTTTGCAAATATCTTCTCCCATTCTGTCAGTTGTCTTTTGATTTTGTTAACTGTTTCCTTTGCTGTGCAAAAGCTTTTGATCTTGATGAAATCCCAATAGTTCATTTTTTCCCTTGCTTCCCTTGCCTTTGGCGTTGTTCCTAGGAAGATGTTGCTGCGGCTGAGGTCGAAGAGGTTGCTGCCTGTGTTCTCCTCAAGGATTTTGATGGATTCCTTTTGCACATTGAGGTCTTTCATCCATTTTGAGTCTATTTTTGTGTGTAGTGTAAGGAAATGGTCTAATTTCATTTTTCTGCATGTGGCTGTCCAGTTTTCCCAGCACCATTTATTGAAGAGGCTGTCTTTTTTCCATTGGACATTCTTTCCTGCTTTGTCGAAGATTAGTTGACCATAGAGTTGAGGGTCTATTTCTGAGCTCTCAATTCTGTTCCATTGATCTATGTGTCTGTTTTTGTGCCAGTACCATGCTGTCTTGATGATGACAGCTTTGTAATAGATAAATAGCACATTTTTAAAGAAAAATAGTTTGTATGTTCCAAAAGATGAAGTGAGGAGAATGACATCCTTTGATGTCTTCCTTAATAGAAGATAGCTAGATTCTCATATTTATTTCTGCATTAAATCTGGTTGCAGTATGTTGTTTTGATTGAAGAATAAGTAGATAATTACATAGATAAGTACTTTAAAAAAGGCATTTTAATAGAATTTCAAGTAATTATTGATTTAAAAAAACTTTTTAAAAAAATTTCTTTTCAGCATAACAGAATTCATTGTTTATGCACCACGCCCAGTGCTCCATGCAATTCGTGCCTCCATAATACCCACCACCTGGCTCCCCCAAACTCCTACCCCCTACCCCTTCAAAACTCTCAGATTGTTTTTCAGAGTCCATAGTCCATAGTCTCTCATGGTTCATCTCCCCTTCCAGTTTCTCTCAACTCCCTTCTCCTCTCCATCTCCCTATGTCCTCCATGTTATGCTCCACAAATATGGGAAACCATATGATAATTGACTCTCTCTGCTTGACTTATTTCACTTAGCATACTCTCTTCCAGTCCCATCCATGTTGATAAAAAAAGTTGGGTATTCATCCTTTCTGATGGAGGCATAATACTCCATAGTGTATATGGACCACATCTTCCTTATCCATTCATCCGTTGAAGGCATCTTGGTTCTCTCCACAGTTTGGTGACCGTGGCCATTGCTGCTATAAACATTGGGGTACAGATGGCCCTTCTTTTTACTACATCTGTATCTTTGGGGTAAATACCCAGTAGTGCAATTGCAGGGTTATAGGGAAGCTCTATTTTTAATTTCTTAGGGAATCTCCACACTGTTCTCCAAAGTGGCTGCACCAACTTGCATTCCCACCAACAGTGTCAGAGGGTCCTCTTTCTCCACATCTTCTCCAACACACGTTGTTTCCTGTCTTGCTGATTATTGATATTTTTCATTGACATTACATCAAAGTTCTACCCGTGGTCATTTCTTAAAGTTTAATTGCAATGTGGAGCCTTAAAGTATTAATAAACTTTTCATATGGATTTTACATTAAAATCCACAGGTCTATCTTGTATTTCAAATTCATATTTTATCCATGCATGATATTGTGACATTAAATATGGGTCACTTGGGAAATAGTTTCCTAAATTATGCAGATCTTCCAAATGTTGTTATATTTCTACAATGGACTATGAAAATCATAATGGACTATGAAAATCACCACTGATTTTTATCAGGAAAAAATCTGTAAGTACTGGGAATCTTTCAAGTTCAGTGGTAGATTAAATTATCCAAAATTCTGATTTTCACTTCAAAACTTGAACTTTCTTAATGGCAACAAATACTGTCAATTATTTCCCCTAAAATGACAAGCTAGTTTTGTCCATTTTTAGAAGAGTGCCTCCTAAATACCCAAGTCTGAATAATAATAGTATATATGGAGATCATTATTTCATGTTAAAAAATTTTGTTTAGTTTGCAAATCCAACAATCATGCAAGTGTTTTTCTCTGAGATGACCATCCCCATACTTAAACATGTAGCAGAAGACCTTTGTCACACTTTGCATTTTATCAAATGGAATACTGAAAAGATATTTATTCAAGGGTGGAGATCTGATAAAATTAACAATCGTTATTGCTTCATCAAGGGCATCCTGAATTTTATTACTGGCACTTTTTAAATGGTTGTTCTACAATGGTGAGGAACACAACCATTGTTAGTACTTTTTGGTACCACTGCCTTCAGTTACATGAAGCCACGGGATCATTTTAACCACTATCACTTTTTTTTTTTTTTTAACCATCTGTACAAATGTCTATTTGGCAAAACAAACAAATAATATCTTAGTATTATTAAGAAAATAATCTGAAAGAGACCTGTCCTATGCTGAGAATCACTCCCCAGGATAAACAGCTGTTAAAACCTGGATTCAAATGTGCATCTATCTCATTCTAACCCCTGAATGCTAAAGTGCAGCACCACACTGGTTTCACTCCCCTCCCCATCCACCTCAGACCCCATGATTTATCATCCCAATTGCTCTCCTGCCAATACCCTCCTCTTCACTGCCATTTTGTCCTTTTGCTATTTTGTTTGGGAAATTTATGATCTGAATGAATCTACTCCAGTTTAGCTGCTAAGGATAACGGGAAAAAATTAAATAACAGGATTTAAATTTAATTTTAAATTATTTAAATTATTTAAATTTAAATTTAAATAACAGGGCCCTATGAATGTGTGGTTCCAACCTCCTCCAAGCCCTCCACATATCTTCTTGAAGTCATTCTACATCTGGTCACTGGGTATGGAGAAGGCAAGGGTGCTATCTCCATTAAAGGCAGGACTTGAAAAGTAAACAGAGATAACCGACCAGTATCATTTCCACCTGCCACTAGGTGGAAGCAAAGACAGTAGCAAATAATGCTTCTAAGGAAGAGGGCTGCCCAAACCTGCCTACATATTATAAACCCTTGAAATCTGCTTCTAGACTATTTTGAATTAAGAAAAAAGGGACCTTTTTTGGTTTTTCACTGTTAGTACTAAAACCAATTGACTTATATGGTCTTTTATAGTTTATAAAATGTTACTTTAGACACCATTTCTTTTTTAAAAAGTTAGTTAATTAATTAATTAATTTATCAGAGAGAGTGAGAGAGAGAGAGTGAGAGAGAAAGCACAACCAGGGGGAGCAGCAAGCAAAGGGAGAAGCAGGCTCCCTGATGAGCAAGGAGCCTGGCGTGAGACTTAATTCCAGGACTCCAAGATCATGACTTCAGCCAAAGGCAGATGCTTATTTGACTGAGCCACCCAGGCGTCCCTAGACACCGTTTCTTTATTATAGGTCCAGACTGATGATGTGTCTTTTAGTAAAAGGCAAAGATAAAATTTGAACCTAGGGTGTTTCATTTTAAGTTAAATTCTCTTGACAAGACTCCAAAATGTATTTTATGCCCTTATTACTTCTCTTTGAAAAGAAGATATTTATGATCAGAAAGGCATTTATTTTAGTGTTCTGAGAAAAACATCAGTTCATCAGTGGAGCAAAGGATTGATTTCATCTTAAGCCACAGCTCAGACTCTTGCGGCACATGCATTGCATCTAAATAAGACGCATGCCCAAAGCTGCTCCTGAGGCAGGAAGGCAAGTGGCTTCTCCCATCACTCCTTCCACACCTAAGGCTAATCTCCAGCTGAAACTCTGATTTCTGTTCCCCAAGTCTAGTGCTCTCTTGCACTCTTTCTTAATATTTGCTTTGAAGAAGGAAAGATGTGAAAAATCCATTTCCCCTTAAACAGTGCTTGTAAACTGGGTGATTTTGTCCCCCAGGCGATATTTTGCAATGTCTGAGGACAATTTTAGGTTGTCACAATCTGGGGAATAGGGAGGTTGCTAGTTGTATCTACTGGGTAGGAGGCCAAGGATGCTACTAAATATCCTACAATGCATAGAATAGCCCCTACCTTTCCCCCAGAATAGAATGATCTCATCTAAAACGTCCATAGCACAGAGGTCAAGAAATGCTGTTCTACTGAGGGTTTTGGAGGGAAGAGGGTTGGGTGGGCCTGGTGGTGGGAATTAAGGAGGGCACGCATTGCATGGAGCATTGGGTGTGGTGCATAAACAATGAATTTTGGAACACTGACGATAAAATAAAATAACATTTTAAAAAATAAAATAAAATAAATAATTTGAAAATAAAACAAAATGCTGTTCTAAAGTATGGACTCAAATTTTATTAACAAAAGACAAAAGTCCAGGGCAGCATTTCTGCACCTTAAAATCCCTAGTTAAAAATCCCTTTTGAAGAAAGGGGCTCCTGGGTGGCTCAGTCCATTAAGGGTCTGCCTTCAGCTCAGGTCATGATCTCAGGGTCCTGGGATCAAGTCTCACATCGGGCTCCCTGCTCAATGGGGAGTCTGCTCCCTCTGCCTCCTGGCTTGTGCTCTCTGTCACTATCTCTCTCTCTCTCAAATAAGTAAAATTTTTAACAAAAAGAAAGAAAACTCTCCTGTCATGTAGCTGACATTTCCTTCATATTTTGTATTTCCTTGCAAACTAGCTTTATTCCCTGAAGCAATTTGATTAACCAGTGTGGTCCCAACTATATAGTCAGAAGATTGCATTAGACAATTTCTAACATCTGTTCCAGTTCTGAATTTTACTTCTAAATACATTATAATGTTTTTAACATTTGGATACCAGTGATGCATTTACACGTATAACAGAGAGACACTTTAAAGTTATTTGCATAAGAAAACACTGTCACCCTTTTTATCCCGCTTGGTTTCATTCAATATGTATATTGTAAGTACAATGATCAAAAACACTGCCCTTAATGGTTACAGAACAGAACTTCCCAATGAGTTCCCATTTCAATCACAAACATAAAACATATCAGAAAAAAGTATGAATTTCAACCTTACTTTTCACCATACTCAAAACGACTTGCACAGGGGCCGTATTTGTATTCATAGACAAAACGTGGGATGTAATCAGATGTAATAGCGATTACAAATGCATTGGTGATCACGGCCAGTATACCAATTCCTTCGAGAATGCCATACCAGATTCCTAGGGGGAAAAAGAGTAGAGATAGGGAATGAAATGGAAAAAAAAAAAAAAATGAAAACCCTTTCATGACTCTTCTTTGGAAAGAGTATTTTTACTTCTACTGGGGCCATGGCTTTGTCCATTATTTACTTTCTTAGTATAATATCTCACTACAGATCCAACATCTACTGAATACTTTTCCACTGAGGGAAAGTTGACCCCATCTAGAGAGATCTGAAAATGAAAATATCATCAGGAATTGTTTCAAGGACCTTTTAAAGTAAAAATATAAAAACGTGTCAAGATCTGGAGATCACTAGCAGACTTTTCCAATTTGGTATACATATGTACAAAAAAGCTTTTGAAATTATATACAGTATCCACATACTATTGGTTCTAGTCAAAACTGATGTTTCAAATAGGATTAAACTTAGCTTTAAATATATGGATATTAAAAAAAAAAAAAAAGTCCTGGAAAGAGATATTCACAAGTGCTAAAGCTGAAGGGATAGCATGGCAACTTCCTCTCTGCCAACCCCTTTCTTCGTCTTTCAAAATCTTTACTATGTTTCATTATATTGAGTCGTAATGAACAAAATAAAAATACGGAAGACATAAGATATAAAATGTCATGAAACAAATCAGAATTCATAAAAATATTCGAATTCATCAAAATTTAACACTTATTTTTATAAAAGTAACAATATTTGGTGAAAAGAAAGCAATCACCAGGGAGAAAATATTTGCTTCACAAAAAATGGACAAAGTGTTATGATATAAAATGTACAAAATGTCCTAAATTTTAAGAAGGCAAGAGAAAAATGGGCAAAGAATACAAATGAGTAATTTGCTACGAAAATGCAAATAATTGATAAATATATTAAAATTTTTTCAGTTACTAGTATTTGGAAAAAGGTCCTCCAAAAAATAAGATTATTAAAAAAAATCTACCAGACTATAGAAGATTTGAAAGTCTTAGACCATCCACTGCTGCTTAGGGATTGTGGAAACCAGTGAACAGAAACCAACATGGTTGTTTGATGTATGACTTGTTAGAATATTTGTGGTGATTAATCTGATATCTTTTAAAATTAAAATATCAGTACATTTTAATCTAGCAGGCCTTCTTTTTGGGATCTATACCTGTACACACACATTTATGGATATGTGATACATAATACATATAATATCGAAGTCTGTGTCTATATTTATACCTATATTTGTCTATTGCTAGATTTATGTATGCTTATTCCTGCTTACAGCGGGAAAGCTAATTAAATGACCTAATCTTGAGGAGATTATCTTGAGGAAATAATCTAAGTATGTAAGAAGATGTGTGTTCACCTCAGTGTTGCTTCTTATAGAAAAAAACTGGGGCTATGTAAGCATCTCTAGTTAAGGGAATGATTTTTTTTTTAGAAATGTCATAAAACGTGCCATAGAAATTTGTGGAGGAACTATAAAGAAGGAGGCAGAGCTATGTTTATTAACATGGAAAAACATATATGAGATCATTTTTAGTGATAAGTTAATGAAATAGCATGTTTAATGTAAAATACTCTCAACTAAGTTAGTGTTCCTTCCATGATTTTGTTAATCAAAACTGCTCTGTTTTGTTATAGTTGGAAGGGAGTCCCAAGAATGGAAACCCATACAGGGCTGAGATCAAGGCTCTTGGCCTCAGCAATGCAAAAGCCATGTGATTTCTGCCTCTTACCTATGTCAGTTGCTCGAGCCGGCAGAGGCCTCCGCCACTGGGTAACAAATTTGTATGCGTCCAGCCTGATCTCAATGATATTGTTCAACAACGCCAAAAGAGGGGCCAGAGGAAAAGCCGCAACAAAGATGGTGGTAAAACCAAACTGCAAAACTGTAAAGGGAGAGTGTTGTAAAATTTGTAACATAAACCGTATCGTTTCTTGAATGCTTTCTTGGTGCCCTCTGAGGGGCTTCCCATAAATCATCTTTAGTCCTTTCAATATCCCTACAAGGTAGATATGCTCATAATATTTTGCTGTTCAGATAATTATAGCTCATATGTGTGAAGTCAGCTTGCCAAAGTGTGCATAGCAAACAATGTGAAAACCTGCATTTAAACTTTGATCTCAAAGGATTGAAAGTTTCTGTGCTTTCCATCACTCTACCAGGCGGCTCGAAGGAAGAGCGAATAAAAAAGTCAAAGAGGTGGCCTTGAAGAAAACCTCTATGGGACCCAAGACACCTAATCTTGTCCTTTCTTTTTATGGAGGAGACGACTTTAAAGGCCAGAGAAAGAGCAAATGTGAAGACAACACACAAAGATTTTAACAGTTGGAGTGAGAATCGGGCTTCTCAAAGAAGCTAAACTCACACCATGTCTGTGCAAAGGTTTATTGCAAGAAATAATCATCACTTTATGTGAGCAGGGTGGTGTATTTTTGATATAGGAATGGGTTCTGATTTATTTTGTTCCTTTAAAAAGATCTGCACTAAAGGTAGATGTTCTACTATGAGAATACCCTCCATTCTGGTCAAATGGGACAGTTGACAAAGGACAGAATTTGTGAGCCTTTCAAGAACATTGTTTTAATATCTTCTCTAGTTATGTTGAGAAAAAGGTACAGAGGTATTTTAGAATGCTTGGGGTTAGAAAGGAGAGAGATGGTTTTCTCTCTTGAACCAAAGCCTATGTGAAGGAAAAAAACAAAACTGTACTAAAAAGGCCAAATAGCTGCGCAGAAGTTTCTCTCCTTACCCATTTCTAAATACTCATCCATCAGCCCATGAATATTCATGGGCTGCAGGTTCCAATCATTTTCCCACTGAGGAATCGATGCATCTTGTATTCCCCGCTTGATTTTATGTCGTGACCACCAGTTCTGGATCAACCTACATCACAGAGAAGACAAGAGGCTTTTGAACTCTTAAAAGCATATGGTAAAAAAAAAAAAAAAAAAAAAGCATATGGTGAGCAATTTATAGTGTAATAAGAAAAGAGAGATAAGCACTACCTTGGGAGTACACTAGGCATTTCTGGGAACTGGGGGTATTTGCATGGTCTCAACTTCCAAGTTTAGGAGGCAGGAATAGGCTTCAACCTTCTTCGACCTTGCACACATCTACCTTTGTATCTGGGAATTAATTCCCCCCCATACTTACGTGCTTCCTGATACTTAATAGACAAACACCCATTTGTAGGATTCCTTCCCTCTACCCCCTCAACCTCTATATGCACTTAAACTTCTATGTTGCCTGTTATGATTACATCTGAGCCCTTCATTACTCATAACCCCAAATCTTCTGGATTGTGCTCTCTGAACATGAGTAAAATCATGTTCCATACCAAATAACTGAGCCCTAGATAGGGTTTCAAGAGATATAGGTTCTAGTCTCCACCCTATAATGCACTAGCTGTGTGACTTTTACTAAGTCTATTTACCTCTGTGGTTCATGAAGATGAAGGCTTTGAGTATTAACAATTACATTTTGCTACTATAGTGAACAATAATTTATGGCAATGGATCTGTGCCTGGTCCATTTAAAAGACTTGGAATGGAATTAACAACACTATTTCCCTAGCTTAGGGGCAGTCTTGAAATTATGTGACCTTGAAATATCCCATCGTGGGGACTTCTGGGCAATTATTTATTTTAAGAGTTAGATGAACATTACCTCCAGAATGAAGTGAATTCCAAAATGAATCCCAACTCTCAATATTAATTAATCATGGACCTAGAACTCAGTGGGTATTGGAAGACCAACCAGAGACCAAAATGTCAGGTAGTCAGTTCCTCACGTAGGTCCCATGGAGGTTGCTTCTGGGGTCTCATGGAGATGCAAAAGGGGCTGGGTGCTGAGATTGAGGCAGGCCTGCTTGGTTTAATTTTATTTACTTCAGCCTGCTTAAGATTTTACTTTAAAAAAGAGAACTGAGTTATAAATGTTTCAAAATTATTGCTTTATTGACTGGTCCACCCCTGTTGGATTCAGAAAAACACCAACAGGATGTCCCTTACCATGGTACGTTAGGGATCTGATATACACAATCCAGGCTGACCACATGGGCAAGGTCATGCTGAAAATGTGTTATCCAAGGTGCATGCTATGTACAGAGGCACATAGGCAACTGCAACAACAAGAATCATTCTCAATAGTATAATGACGACTACCCCATCTTGATGGTGCTTATGAAGCTATTTCAATCACAGCACATCAGATCCGGTGGTGGGCACTTCCTACCTAACCTCCTCAGCTATTTTCAAGTGATGTTTCCAAATCCTGTGTCTCAAACAGATAAGCCATGGATAGGAAGGGATACAAACAATGAACTGGGCTCCCTAATCCCTATGATCTCTTCATTTACAAGAGATATTTATTTTTTCTGTTTTGAATACTGTATAAAAATCTCTTTAAAAAAGTGTTTTGTCATTTATTGATGAGGTTTAAAGATCACTGGGAATTTCTTGTAATCTCCTCCTTTATTTTATAAATAAGAAAAATAATCTCACAGATAGGTCAAGGAAATTACAAGCATCTTCATTTGGCAAGAGGCAGAGAAGGAATGTGAACCAGGTCTCTGTGATTTCATAGTCCAAGCTCTAAGACTGCCTGTAACTTACCACAATAGTTTATGGCAGATTTCAGGGTAAATATCACTTCTCCAGCCCTAAGGTCTCTGCTCTGGAATGTCCTGAGACCATTTGTTGGCCAACAAGGAGAAAGAATCACGGCATAATGAGATGACTAAGCCTAAGCTATTTATATCTTCAATTAGAAATTCCTCAAAATAGTCTTGCTTTTAACCTTGGTTAGGCCTCAAAGCTTCCATCAGACATTGTTTTATACAAACTGTATTTCAGTGTATTTGGAAGAGTAATCTATGTTATTAGATGTTAGAAGTAGGCATTCAACACTCTTCATGTCAGCATTCCAGAGATCATTAAATCCCATCAAAAGGGACAAAACAGAATGCTACTGTTTTGTGAAATCAATCCTGTTCTAATGACTTTTTTTTTTCATGTAATAAAGAGTACAAGACCTCCTTTATCCAGAAATTTATCTTTGTTTTATTCTTTTTTAAGAGGGGAAGCATAAATGTCTTTGTTAAACAATGACAACCTTGGTCTTTTGATTGCCGGAAGAACCCAGAAAGTTATTCTTCTCCTCAAGAATCTATACTGTCAATAGTGATTTAAGAATAGCAACAAACACTTTAATGTGCTGAACAGAGTACCAGGTGCTTGACACCCACTCTTTCGTTTAATCCTCATAAGTGTTTGCTCAAGGCACATATAGCCATTGATTCTCTTAGAGATGTGAAGACTGAGGCTCAGAAAGGTCAACTAACTCACACATGGTCGCTCATTTAGTGAGCAGAAGAGCAGGAACTGAATCCACCCCTGTCTGTCTAATAGGCCCCAATTCTTAAGAACTATTCCCACTACTTCTGTCTTTTTTTTGGAACTATATATAAGGTAAGTTTAAAAATCAAGTGCTCACGGATATCCCAGTTCCATGAAGTTGTTCCATATTTGCTTCAAAAACATGATAACGCCCATCTGGAGGCAGAGGTCTATCAAACAGCCACTGGGATGACACTGAAACACAGCGACAACAATGGTCTTGCTCTTCTCGGTTGGTTACATGTCCCTACCTTCACACTATACATCCAATTCTAAAGCTAGCTACACAATCTCAGTGCATCAAGAAAATAAAAACAAGAAAGAAATAACATGTTGAAGGACACCTGATAGGGAAGTTTCCAGTAATTAGAATGGAATATTGATTGGAATTATAACAGCAATAAAAACAAATCTTTTTATTATTTAAATTCAATTAGCCAACATATAATACATCCTCAGCTTCAGATGCAGTGTTCAATAATTCAACAGTTGCCTATGACACCCAGTGCTCATCATATCACATGCCCTCCTTAATGCCCATCACGCAGTTACCCCAGGTACCCCATGCCCCCACCCACCTCCTCTCTAGCCACCCTCAGTTTGTTTCCTAGAGTTCAGAGTCACAGTTTGTCTCCCTCTTTATTACTTCCCATTCAGTTTTCTCTCCTTTCACCTATGGCCCTCTGTGTTGTTTCTCATATTCTACATATAACAAATCTATCTTTTAATGAGCACTTACTATCTATCAAGCTGTGTATTAGGCATGGTCCCATTTAATGAGTGCTCAGGAATACTGTGTATCTATTAACAACCAGGAGACAGAAAAATGTTTGTTTATAATATGTTCTCCTACAATAACCTTTTTGAAACAGAATAATTTTAAATGTGGTGAAAATTTGCAAGGAAAGTACAGAGAATGCCCATACACACTTCAGCCAATTCCCTCCACTGCCCCTTATGTTATCAAGGTGTATTTGTCAAAGGTGAGAAGCCAACATTATCTGATGTTTTCGTGAGTTTAGACTGTGTCTATGTGTTTTGAGAATGGAGGGAGATCACAGATGTAAATTTCACCACATCCCTTCAGAAGTTATATGATAGCCACAGACATCACTAGTGACATAATCTTCATCAGTGCTTGGTACACTGTTTGCCAGGTATTTCTACTGTAAAGTTAATCATTTTTCCCTTTCCCTATTATTTTCTGAAGTGAATCAAATCTAGCCTATTCTAAAGATAGTAGGCACATGTTAAGATCTATATCCTGGAGAGGGAATATCTACCTATACTAGAATGTATTTTTAAGTGAAAAAAACATGCCACAGAATGCCTCGTCAGTATGATCTCAATTTTGCCTTCCTTGTGCTCCTCTGCTTTTTCAGATGTCCAAAAATGGTTAGAATTAGAAACCCCCCCAAAACAAAAATGTGATTACAATGAAAATTGCAAATGACATGTTTTGCTTGAAAACTTTGTACTGTAGAGGATAAAGCGTGGGTCTGTCTCTTTACAAATGGGTTCATGTCCTCCTCATAAGAACAATAGTCACTAGAGCTTTGATCCTCAGTTTCTATTTCTATCATATTGGTACCAGTGGGACTTCAAAGGGAACAGATAATTAGGACATGAAGAGCCTGGTTTTCCGGTTCCAGCCCAGTAATTTAAAACTCCCTAAACTGAGTCAGAGAGTAAGAGAGAAGCTTGCCAGTGGTAATTTTTATTGTGTAGAGAAGTCACAGTTCTCCCATTGAAGCATGCCTCTTCCTTCTAGTATGAATTTAGGACCCCCTGAGTTATGCCACATATATATGATAAATGGGTTCCATAGAATGTCTGAGACAGAGTAATTACTAAGCTACAGAGGCATACATCACAGCTGCAAGATGAAATGCTTCATTTTTATAGAGAGACTGAAAGATGTCAATTAACATGTAGAAGGTCATACAATGTGGACTGCTGACATGGAATTGAAAGCCTTGGTCTCCTGCACCCCAATCCTCTGCTCTTGTACATAATGCTAAAGATGAATTCTATTTACCCAATATTGCCTTGAAGGGATGGTTTAGCAAAGCATACTATTGTGTAGAAAGGGAAAAAAAAAAGACCATTATTGAACCATCTGATTGGCTCATTCTCCACAATCATAGGCCAAAGTGGGGAGGCCGACGACAGACAATTTTGTTGAAATTGAGACTTCATGGCTTGGTGATTTATAGGGCAGAGAAAGGGATCCAATAGTTTTTGTGGATCTGCCCTCCTCAAATAATGGTTCTCTTGAGCAAAATCCAGTCCTTCGATACTCTAAAATTCATTTGGTAAGAGAGCCTATACTTAGAATAAGTAAAAGGGCATGGATGGGTGTGTGGGACACCCAGGCTTCCATTCCTATTGCACACCCAAAATCATATGACTGTGGACAACCCACAGCTGAGTGTCTTCACATATTTTTCTCATTGGCTCTTCCTGAGAACCTCCTAAGATGGGTGTTGGTATCTCTATTTTGGAGATGATGAAGCCCAGTGGCAGATAGGACCATCAGATTCTGACACTGATGTTCTTTTCACAGGAGCTATGTTTACTCTAAATTCGATTTACATGTGCAAGTCAGCAACCACTCAGCATTCTCTCATCAAAAATGTTTCTATAATTGTAGCAAATTATATAACTTGTCTAAATTTCTGTTTCCTCATCCGCAAGATGAGTATAATAGAATTTTTGCATTAACATATGTAGAGCAGTTAGGAAAAATTGCTGAAAGGTGCTGGTGTATAGTAAGTACTCATTAAATATTAATCATTATTAACATGTTTATACAGGTTTACATAAAATATTTATGTGATATATTACATACAGTATAGTATGAGGAAAAGTCAGTATAGCTAGTTCAAAATGTTTTAAATAAAATCGAGGTTCATTTTGCTTTCTTTATAATGGCTATCATTATTTGTGCCAGGGATTTTATTTTTTTTAAAGATTTTATTTATTTATTTGACGGAGATAAAGAGAGCTAGAGAGCATGGCGCTGGGGGGGTGGGTGGTAGGGGCTGGGGGATGGCAGAGGAAGAAAGAGAAACAGGCTCCCTGCTGGGCAGGCAGCCTGATGCAGGGCTCAATCCCAGGATCCTGAGATCATGACCTGAGCTGAAGGCAGATGCTTAACTGACTGAGCCACCCAGGCGCCCCTTTGCCAGGGATTTTACATGCATGAGCCCAATTCTATCCACCACTCACCAGTCCTACTGAGATAGTTACTCCTATCACAGTTTACAAAAGACCTAGAGATATAAAGATTTGGGTGGGGCAGAATTAGAATGCAGACTGTCAGACTCCAAGACACAATACTTATTACATAACATGGTTATGTTCTTCTCTTTGGGAGTATCAACATCATCAAGAAAGGAAAGGGACTTTTTCATTTGTATACCCCATATTACCCAGCAGAGGCCTAGAATGGAGTATGTGTCAAAAATGCTTGCTGCATGATTGAATTCTGACGATCAGTTCTTATCTTCCATTATGCATATTTATGTCTACAATTCTAGAATTTCTAGGGTCTATCAAAAACCCACGTTTCATTTCACTGATTTAAAAAAAAAATCTTTTGGGAAAATGTGGCCATTGTGTGTGCCATAAATATTGTGGAAAATGTCTAGGGTGGTTATGAAACATATTTCCTGACACCAGTACTGGAATAATTTCCCTGGAACTTCCAAAGAAGAAACATGACTTCCAATAATCTTACCCTTAAGAGTAAAAATATCCAATTAAATGAAAGTATTGGTGACGGCAGTTTATAAAATGGCATCGATAGGCATATCCATCCACCTGTTCGCCATAGTACCCTTGCTAATTCCAGTCAAACATTCCTAATAAAAGGTAAGCTTTGGGTCCCAAACCAAGTACACGAAAGCCTTGTAGAAAATACAGTCATACTTGTGGGCTATGAGTGAAAACTGCAAGTTTGATTGGGGACTTTCTGAAGGCCTAAAATTATTTAAGGCCCTCCTCTGTTCTTGTCTAAGAGGAGAATACTTATGTGGTTGTGGAGAAAGAGCATTGATAACTATCAGTTACAAACTATACAGTGCCTTCCAAAGTCCAGGGGTTGTGCTAATTGTGTTACACAAATTATCTCCTATCTATAAACAACTTGCAACCTAAGTATTACTACTTCTAGTTTACAGATGAGGAAACAGATATTCAGAGGGATTAACTTAAGGGCAAAGAATTAATAAGCAGCAAGGTTAGCAGGTGAGCTCAGGTTTCTATGATGTAAAGCATCTTATTGAGAAGTTTTAGGCTTTCTCCATGTATTTCAATCAACTAGAAGGCTCTAAGGATACAATATCAACGAGGGCTCTCCTGGGTTTGGTGGAAATTTTTAGATAGAATGGAATTACCTCTTTTCTCAGGGAAACTTCTCTTAGCGTCTTTCTAAATTATGACCTCTTACTAATATTACCACATATTAAATTGGATTTTACATTAGAATAATCAAAAAGATTTTGAACTACAGGAGCAATAAACAATCTGACCAATGAGATTGAACAGAGTCCAGAAGTAGATATGATTTCAAGATGTAGAATGATGGGGCGCCTGGGTGGCTCAGTGGGTTAAGCCACTGCCTTCGGCTCAGGTCATGATCTCAGGGTCCTGGGATCGAGTCCCGCATCGGGCTCTCCGCTCAGCAGGGAGCCTGCTTCCTCCTCTCTCTCTCTCTGCCTGCCTCTCTGCCTACTTGTAATCTCTGTCTGTCAAATAAATAAATAAAAAATCTTTAAAAAAAAAAAAAAAAGATGTAGAATGATGAATCAATGATAAATAATCAGTCAATGATAAATCAATCAACAATAGATCTTGAAATCTTATTTTGCCAAATGATGATTAAAAAAAATGTATTATTAGTTAAATATGTAACTGCCAGCTGAGGTGGGGGGAGAATCTTGATTACTCTTTACACAAAAATGAACTTCCAATGCACCAAAGATGTCAATATTTTTTTTTAAAAAATTGGTGAAAAGTACAAGCATGAGGTTTTTTTTTTTTTTAATTTCTGGAATGAAAAACACATTTTTGGCATGATATAAATGCCTGAAGTCATTAATAGTAGTGATATTTTAAATGAAAAATGCTATAGAGTTTTTTTTAAATTATCAAAACAAAACTAAGACAAACAAGGAAATGAGAAATATTATCTGCAGCAAATTTGTAAGGTTAGAGCCTAATGTTACTAGTTTACAAGTTTTAGGACAGAAAAATTTTTTATAATTTTTATAATTTTTAGGACCGAGAAAAACAGTTTAATTGAAATGATCAAGGATAGCACATACACACAGAAACAAAAAATATCCAACAAACATATGAAAAACACTCTTCATCTCACTCAAAATGAAAGGATCTGAAATCAAAAGAAGGTGTCTTTTAGATGTTATATTGGTGAAAATTAAAATGTTTCAGTTGGCAAAAGTCTGAGGAAGTGGGCTTATAGACCACAGGTAGGGTCTATAAGGGTCTTGCATTTTGCATTTTATAAGGTCTTTATTTTATAAGACCTTTATAAGGTCTTGCATTTTATAAGGTAGGGTCTTGCATTTTGGAGTACCGTATGTCCGTCTCAGTGACAATATACAATCTGTTTAACCCTGTGCTCTAGCAATACTAGACCTTTTGTTCCCATGACATACATATTTAAAAATTAATTAAAAAACCTATAGGATTTGGAAGATATACATCTGCATATTTATAGATTGGTGTTTCAAATAAGTTGTCTTTTGATGAAGTTTCCCAGCTTAAAAGGAAACCTAACATATTTAAAAGTTTAAAAACCCATGGAATAGATTATAATAATTCCTCCAAAATGTGAAGTCCTTGGATCTAAATTTCTGAGCTTTGTGAATGGAGGAAATGGGTTTGATAGTAAATTAAAGAGCTGAGGACAGGATTTCGAGGTTTAACCTTTAAGATCACAACTTTTTTTTTTTTTTTTTTTTTTTTTGGAAAGATGTAGTTCCTTCCTTTCTGAACCCATAAGAACTGTCTACAAAAAATGTGTCTTCAGCATGCCTGAAATTCCATATACCCCCCTTCTCTCTCTTTCCTTCCCCTCACTTCCCTCCCATGGTCATTGGCCCATATCCACACCCAGGCCCACATCCACCCTTACAAGGTTACTTACTTCCTCCAGTCTCCACCGGTTAAAGAGTTTATTGTAATTTCCTGGGTGGCCTACAAATCTGTAAAAAGCCATTTTAACTCATTAGCATTTATGTGGGATTGACTGAAGAACATCTACTAATGCATGGGTTGATAGACATAAATGTTCACTGGTGCATCTTGTCCCCAGACTGTAGACTTTCGCCATGCTGACTCATCAAAGTACCTGACTTAAAAGGAAAAAGTGGTGTATGAATTCAATTCTCACCCCCAATGGGGTGAGAAAGTCCAGACAAAACAACCGAAGGAAATTTTCCACTTTCACCTGTAGATCTTTAATGTTTTGTTGACCTAGCTAATGAATATTAATGTAATGTACTGAGTTGTTTAGTTTAAAATGGTTCTAGTTTTAGTATGTTTCCATGGCATTGGCTGGAGCGTTAAGCATAGTTTATTTAATATGCTTCCATTGTGCAGGAAACGTAGGAAAAAATGTTGACGTGATAGTTAGGAGAAGTTTCCACACTAAGGAACTATATCCTAGGGTTGTACAAAAATCATTTCCTATTTAATAAAATCATTACTCATGATCAGATAATCATAATCCAACTGAAGTACGGCACACACGCTTTGTTTCTGTATGCCTACTTTAATTGGTAGTGGCACCTCAGAGCCCTGGACTTAGAAGTCTTTTGATGGAAAACACATGGGAAGGCTGAGTAGCAGTTTTCCAAGGCCGGGGACAAGGATTCACCACCTCTATTAACAAATTGGCAATGGAACTGTTGGCAGTCTTTTTCACTCTACAAAGATGATGTCCATAAAGTTGACTTACCTCCCCAGAAAGAAAGCAATATAGAAGATAGAACTATTTAAATTAACAAACTGGAAGAGGAACATCTTCAAAGCAAAGCTGTTTTCCCATTCAGATTCTGTTCGAGGATATTCTAAAAGGAAAACAGGGTGTGTTTACATAAAGGAGGTGAATAACAAGAAATGTGGAGAGAGAATCAGAAGCCCCACATTTCACTTCTGGTTCAGCCATTTACTAGTTCCATGAGGCACTCAGTGTCTCTGAATTCTAGGGTCTACATCTGCAAAACGTGAATGAGAGTGTACGCTGTGCACACATAGTTGATAAAAGGATCCAATGATATAATCTTCACACTTCCCCCACAACTACAAAAATAGAATGCCTGTTATTAATAATATCTAAAGATTTTCAGGATTCTGTCTGCTGTTGTCATTTGGAAGTAGCCATGTACATTGGATCAGTCCTGCACTCAAACTGCCTATGCTTCAATAAGGAACGAAATTGTCCACAGAGTATTTTGAAGAATGGGTATTTTTCACAGACTCAAGTAGAATGGTAAAGAGGAAAGAAGACTACCTTAGTCATAGAAGCTGGGCTCCTATCTCAACTTTATACCTAATTTTCTGGTAATCTCAAGTACATCTCTCTACATTTTTTGGCTAGCAGTTTTAACATTTATGAAACAAAGAGTTTAGATGAGGTGATTTCAAGAACTTGTCTACTTTCACATCTCATGTTTCTATGACCCCCCCGTTTTTTGTATTTTTTTTTTTTTAAAGATTGTATTTATTTGACAGACAGAGATCACAAGTAGGCAGAGAAGCAGGCAGAGAGAGGAGGAAGCAGGCTCCCTGCTAAGCAGAGAGCCCGAGGCGGGGCTCCATCCCAGGACCCTGAGATCATGACCTGAGCTGAAGGCAGAGGCTTTCACCCACTGAGCCACCCAGGTGTCCCTGTTTCTATGACTCTTAAAACAAAATGATGCAAGGGACTGAATTAAGATGGCAGTGTAGACTGCAGTCTCTGCTCCCGCCCAGTATCCAAATGATGATAGAGGATCTCTATGCACAGCTAATATATATTTTCATATAATTAAAGAATTCAAGGAAGAAAACAGATTAGATCTGATTTAAGGAAAAGGTTGCCCAAAATGGGTGCATGATCCAGTAATAGAATAGGAACAGGTCCTGGAGGATTCCAAGCCCAACTACAATATGTGACAGAAGTGACAGGGGTCTGTGGGCATCCCCAAGGCTGACTTGGGTGGGCACTCAGGAGAGCAGCCAGGAGAACCCACATATCCTCAGGGTTTTAGTGGGCTGTATTTTCACTATTGTTTTCATTCCAAACAGTTTGTGAATTTAGTACAAAACTTATCTGGAAATGAGAATATGGATTTAAAAAAAAATCCCCGTTGTGTAATTTGTTTTTGGATCTCCATTTCTGATTTTATTGCATCATGATCCACAAATGTTCCTGTGTGATTTCTGCTTTGGAGCAAAAAAGTTGTTTTCATTTATGGTCAGATTACTTGGATATGTTTTGTCTATGTATTAAGTATTTGGAAAGAATATATATACTTTGGTAAGCATACAGTTTATATATATTTAAAGAGAAGATTGTTAGTTTTTTTTTGTTTTGTTTTTTTGTTTTTTGTCAGAGAGAGTGAGCACAGGCAGACAGAGTGGCAGGCAGAGGCAGTGGGAGAAGCAGGCTTCCTGCTGAGCAAGGAGCCCGATGTGGGACTCGATCCCAGGACGCTGGGATCATGACCTTAGCCGATGGCAGCTGCTTAATCAACTGAGCCACCCAGGCATCCCAGATTGTTAGTTTTGACATCCAAATATTTTATATCGTGGCTTATATTTGAGTATGGATTTGTCAGTCCTTTCTTTTGGCATTTCTATTATGTTTTGCTTTCTATATTTTGAAGGTTTATAAAAGATGTATAGAAATCATGTTACACTGACCTGGCAGACTGTTGTATCTCTCTTTCCCATTTAAACAGATATAAAATTCTGGTTTGCCTAATATTAATATGGTGACATCTGACTTTATCGTTACTATTTTCTTGATATATGTGCTCTTGTTCCTGAATTGACCTCTATTTGACAAAACTGAAACTTGATTGTTTGGCTTAATTTGCTTCTTGGAATCCATGTTCATTTTTTATAGATAATTCATATTATAGATTCGTTAGTTCTTTATTATAAATAATTTGTCATTTGGACCATAAAACCAAACTGAAAAGAACATCACTTTGGGTCAAATATTATATGTTTTTTCTCACATAAAAAATGTGGTAGGATTAAAACTTTAATTTTTTTTGTGACTTTCAAAAATAAAATATTTGGCTAAAAATAAGTCAAGAAACATAAAGTTTATAAGCTTCTTTAAATAAAAAAATGTGTTACCTCTACCAGGAAGTAAAACCTAATTTCTAATTTGAAGCACAAATTTGCACAGTCTAAAATTACACAGAATACAATGCCATACATATTTATTATATATATGGATTTATTATATATATGGCTGCCTATAATTGGAGTACCTTTGATGGCCAAGCAGATTGATACTCAAGTGGGGTACCTGGGCAGACTCACCAGGCACTACATTTTACTATAATGAAGTCAGAATGGTGGGTTGTGGCTCCAGAATTCCCTTTCACCGGGACTTGAGGACCAGTAGGGTGAGGATGGAATTGCAAACACAAGCTACGTTCAATTCAGTGCCAAGCAGATGGCAGTTCCAATGTGCAGCGTATGTATTCATATATTTATTGTGTTTGTATGTATTCATATTGAATATTTATTATGTATGTATTTATAAATATTCAAATAGTAAACATATATTTATGTCTATATACACATTATTTTAAACAAAATATTATTTTTGTTAATTTAAATTAGTATAGACCATTCATTATTAATTAATAGTTATGAATCCATAGGTACTATGTCATGAGTTATACATGGAAATATCAAATACCAAGTGCAAACTTTGGTGCTCTTGGTACTTAACACAAATAACTTCTAGGGGCGCCTGGGTGGCTCAGTGGGTTAAAGCCTCTGCCTTCAGCTCAGGTCATGATCTCAGGGTCCTGGGATCGAGTCCCACATCGGGTTCTCTGCTCAGCAGGGAGCCTGCCTTCCTCCACCCGCACCCCCCCGCCTTGTCTCTCTGCCTTCTTGTGATCTCTGCCTGTCAAATAAATAAATAAATCTTTAAAAAAAAATAACTTCTGGGGGGCGCCTGGGTGGCTCAGTGGGTTAAGCCACTGCCTTCGGCTCAGGTCATGATCTCAGGGTCCTGGGATCGAGTCCCGCATCGGGCTCTCTGCTCAGCAGGGAGCCTGCTTCTCTCTCTCTCTCTCTCTCTCTGCCTACTTGTGGTCTCTGTCAAATAAATAAATAAAATCTTTTAAAAAAATAACTTCTGTTTCCCATTATTATGATCCTCCAAATAATTTCCTCAAATTTGCTTCCATCCTCGGCATAAAATACTTTAAAAGCAAATGAATATAGAGAACCAGAGCTAGAGGAAAGCTTTCAGACAATCTAAAGTGCTTCATTATCTAGCAGAAGAAACTGCAGCTCAGAGGGTTTAAGAACAATGCAACAGATCATTCCCACTTTCTGAACACTTGTCATATGTCAGACAGCCAATCCTCAGCAGTGGTGAAACAGGAAATGCTATCATTCTCATTTTATCAATAACAAAATCTGAGACTCAAAAAAACAAAAGCAGAGGGAGAACAAAAGGAAGAGAAGCAGTGGAAGGAACAGGAGGAAGGAAACAAAGAATGGAGAGAGAACACTTGCTCACAGTCACAGAATTTCCAAGGGATATAACCACTTATTTCCAGAGCCCGACTTAGGGCCCAGTTCTTCCCTCTACAAACTTTGGTGCTCCAGCAAATGCATTATAGGGGGAAGCAATTGTGGAATGATATAGTTATTCCACCATAATTAAGTGAACTCTGCCACACCTGGGTTTAAATTCTACTTATTCAACTTAATTATCTTGATTTTCAAATTCGCACACTAGGGACCCTACTGTCGTAAAATTGGGAAGTCAATAAAACAAAATCAATGCAGAGTGTCCAGCATAGTGCCTGGGATCTGGTGAGTTTTCAAACAATAAAAGATCACTGCTCAAATAGCTCTGTAATCAAAATTTTGTTCACAAACCAAGAGACCCAAAACCAAGTTTGAGGATGGAGAAAAGGCATTTTAAGACACATAAGGTCTCAAGAAATTTCCTTTCCAGGCAGCAAAGTAAGGAATTAAGCCAAGACAAAAGAACACCGATGGATCCAAAGAGTGATACCCTACTGAGAGAAATAAAGGTAAAAGGATTTCCTAGAGGATGGGAGAGAGGAAGCATAGATGCAACCAACCACAATAAGGGTGGGCCCTCGAGAGTGGAGGAAACAGTAGGTTCGGGAAGGGGAACTCTAAGAAGAAAATAAAATGAGTAGCCTACCTGATGGTTTTGTATGTATTTATAGATTATTCAGAGTTGAAGCAGAAAATTTGAGATAAATTAAGAAAGTATGGAGAAAATTAAAGAAAAATGTGCTATTATTAGCTTCATGAAATTATAAAGATTGTATAAGAAAGGAAACAATCATAGCATATACCACACCTTACATAAAAAAATAGTTATATAGAAACAATGATGTAAACACCAATTATTAATTTGACTAAAAATTCAAATCTGTTAAATATAGCTACTTTGGAAGGAGGAGAGATAGTGTGTGTATAACAGGTGGTAGAAGAGGAAGTGTACAGGGATAGAACGCTGTAGGAACTGCTAAGACCTAAGTTCTTGTCATTTATAAGGGAAAGGCAATAGCTTCCCAAACCTGAAAAATCCAAGAACGTCAAAGAAATATGTTATTTAGAAATAGGGTTGGAAATAACAAAAGAAATTCCTAAAATAAAAGAAAAAGTAGTCTCTCAGGAAATGGAAAATAAGAATAGGTAATGTGGCAGAGTACTGGTTTTAATTATAAATTTTTTAAAAAATATTTTATTTATTTATTTGAGAGAGAGAGAGCAAGCGAGCACACAAATGGGAGGGGCAAGAGGGGAGAGTGAAGATTTCAAGCTGACTCCGAGCTGAACATGGAACCTGAGTTGGGGCTTGACCCCACAGCCCTGAGGTCATGACTTGAGCTGAAACTAAGAGTGGGATGCATAACTGACTGCGCCACTCAGGCACCCCTTAATTATAAATTTCTCAATACTACTTTGCCTTTTAAATTTCATTTATGTAGTATAATATTTTGATAAAAATAAAAATTTAGGGAAAACCCCAACGAACTGAAAAGTTAGAGAGAGAAAAGCACTCCCACCTAGGGAGAGTTCCTCTCTATATTAAGCAATTTGCTCCAACTTCCCATGTATGTCTTTCAATCTGAGTGACAATGTACATAACTGAAGTTGACATTAAAAATGCAAGAGTACATAAAAAACTACAGACTGATATGCCCATATGTTATTCTTTTACTAAGGAGCTAAGTAAAAACGAAGGACTTACCTAAGTTGGTGAGAAGGTAAGCAATTTTTTCATAAGCCTGTAATAAGAGAACAGTGAATGTTATTCTTTCCCTCTAGAAAAGGCTGCTATTGACACTATTCAAGGAAACATTTAAAGTGTATTCTATAAAGTGGCTACATTTTTAATTAAGCGGAGCATGTTTTAAAACTTACTATGTGGTGCTTTACATTTATACACAAACTAAATGTACATAATATAAACATGTTATAAATATGTGTAGATACACAGACACACTTGATTTCTGTAAGAGTAAGTCTTTTGCAGTAGCTGTCTTTATTTCCATTCTACAGGTCAAGGAAATGGGACTTTAAAAAACTTAAAACTTTTTGCAGAACAAGTCAGTCAGCTAATCAGTGGCTGACATGGTGTTTGATCACTAAATTATATGTACTTTTTACTATGCTGAAAGGCTGAGTAAAAGTCTGAATTCTTTATTATTGAAAAGAAATTTTCCAAACTAAGAGGAACATAGCATGATAGCTTGCATTCCAAAAGAACAACAGTGGTTTGGTGGTTATTTAAAACAAGACTGGTTAAGTCAAATCTGTCAAATCCGTAAGTCAGTCACAGGCCAGATAGTTTTATGGTGGTTTAATTTTTAAAGATTTTATTAATTTTCTTGACAGAGAGAAATACAGAGAGCGGGAACACAAGCAGGGGGAGAAGCAGGCTTCCCACTGGGCAGGGAGCCTCAGTCAAAATAGTCTATTAATCTAATATGCTGATTTTTTAAATCTACCCTATTATACTCTTTGGACACCCTTCTTTGTTTGTTTGTTTTAAGTTATAGTGTACAGATGGTACATGGATTTTAAAATGAGAAGAAGAATATAAAAAAGAGTTCATTCCTTATTTAAAAATTCATTTTAGTTGTAGGGAAGAGGAAGAGGGAGAGAATTTTCAAATAAACTCCCAGCTGAGCGTAGAGTCCAGTGCCAGCTCAAGCTCACAACCTATGAGATCAAGACCTGAGCTGAAACCAAGAGTCAGACGCTTAATGGACTGAGCCTACCAGGTGTCCCACGAGTTCATTGTTTTGTTGTCAATGTTGAAGTGGTTAATTGGCTTAATTCCAGATATAAGAATCCTTCTGTGATGTTTCAGTTTTTTCTTTAAAATTACACAGTACAAGCTGCTGTAACCTATTCATTAATTAATTAATGTTTGATTGTCAAGCAACAAGAATATACATTTTGGAATAACCGTATATTTTTAAATTTTATTAAAATCTTGGAGGGGCACCTAAATGGCTGAGTGGGTTAAGCCTCTGCCTTCACGTCAGGTCATGATCTCAGGGTCCTGGAATTGAGCCCCACATGGGGCTCTCTGCTCAGCAGGGGGCCTGCTCCCCCTACCATGACCCCGCCTGCTGCTCTGCCTACTTGTGATCTCTCTCTCTCTCTCTCTCTCTGTGTTAAATAAATTTAAAAAATCTGAAAACAAACAAAAAATATCTTCTTGGAAATATCTGACATTAACCAAGCTGTTTATGGCACCTTTAAGTAGTATAATAGCATTTTATGGGCAGCAACATTAAAGAAAAAAAAAATGGGATTAGTGAAGAGTAATTCCTGGTTTCAAATTTTGGCTTTTCAAATTCTGTAGATTTTTAATTATATGTCTGATAAGAGGTGTTAAAAAATAAATTGAGGTTTTAATCTTGTTAAATTACTTGCAATTTATCTTTGAAAATGTAGTTTCTGATCTTGGCTGTGTATCAAAATTACCTCACATCTCTTAAATCAGTGATTTCCTAGTGCTATGTTAGGCACTGACAGGATCAGAATCACTGGGAGAATATATATTTTTTAAAGATTTTTATTTATTTATTTGATAGAGAGAGATCACAAGTAGGCAGAGAGGCAGGCAGAGAGAGAGGGGGAAGCAGGCTCCCGGCTGAGCAGAGAGCCCGATGTGGGGCTCAATCCCAGGACCCTGAGATCATGACCTGAGCTGAAGGCAGAGGCTTAAACCACTGAGCCACCCAGGTGCCCCTGGGAGAATATTTTTGAATGTTTTGTTTTATATACAGATTTCCCAGCTCCACAAGGGAAATTCTGAAGGGGACTCAGGGCTCTCTAGTTTTTCAAGTATTCCAGATGATTTGAAGCATAGCAAGAACAGGAAACAATCTAAGTTACTTTCATGATCTGTAAGATGGACTTATAATCCAATTTTCATTATTTTTACCCTTATTTTTATCCCACATTGAACATTTATTGAGGGATGCCATGATCCATTTGTTTTGAAGGCTTAAACGATGCATGTTCTTTACTTATTAGTTTGAAAATCACAAGTGCTACAAATGTGAAAGACACTGAAAAGAGAATTCCAGCTACAAAAATAATTTTGAACAATTATTCAAGAGGCTAAGCTCTTTCCAATGTGAATAATGTTCAAGATGCTAGGAAATGTGGAGAATGAAATATTTAAAATTTATTTGAAGAATATATTCTAAATGTCTTTTAGGCCTAGGCAAAGACCTGGGAACATAACAGTGAGGAGGCCCCACTGTCAGGGGCTTATACCCTAAGAGCGGGAGACCAGGCATGCCTAAGCCCAGTAATCAGAAGAGCATTCACAAGAAGGAGTGTTTAATTCCAACAGGGCAGTCCGATAAGGAGGGAGACTAGGCATGTCCAAGCACCTTGTGAGAAGAACAAACACAAAGAGGAGATTATTCGATTCTACATATGGGATCGAGAAAAAACTTCATGGAGCAAGTGATCCTTTATTGGAATTTCCGAAGATAAAGAAACAGCCTCCACGGAGATAAAAGGAAAGAAGGCAAATAGAGGGAGCACTGTGAACAGAGACAGGGCCATGAAAAAGCAGAATGCTGGGCAGCCAACAAGAGGGACCTCGTAGGCTGGAGGGCAGAGTGTGAGAGGGAGGGAGGGCATCCAACTTTAAACAATACAAGAAAGGAAAACTGGCTTGAAATAATGGGAGGCCTCCATGCCTTGTTAGAATTTAGAATTTATACCAGAGGCAATGGGAACCCGCTAAGCACTTTCAAGTACAAAATAAAATGATCAAATCCGTGATTTAGAAATATCCTTCTTCTTCTTCTTCTTCTTCTTCTTTTTTTTTTTTTTTTAAGATTTATTTATTAGAGAGAGAGAGCATGAGTGGGAGAGACAAAGGGAGAGGGAGAGACTCTCAAGCAGACTCCCCTTGAGTGTGGGGTTCAACTAGAGGCTTCATCTCAAGACCCTGAAATCATGACCTGAGCCTAAATCAAGAGTTGGATGCTTAATCCACCAAGCCACCTAGGTGCCCCAGAAAGATCCTTCTAAGAGCAATGTACAAGGGAGGTGAGAAAAGTTGAAAAAGACAGGAAGACTCAACAGTTAGAAGGCTACTGAAATGGTACAAGCTAGAAATGACAAGTAGCTGAACTAAGGAAGGAGAAGTGAGAATGATGAGTAGGGAATAGCTAAGAGAGATGTTACAGAAGCAAAATTCACAACAATCACTGATGTGATGAAAGAGACAAAAGAAATGAATGAATGACTTTAAATTTATGGCTGTGTACTTTAAATATTTAAAGTTCCTGATTTTAAAAAAAAAAGGGTTTGACTAATTGAAACTATTTTGCCATGCCTATATAGATTACAGCTGAAAAGCATATTAGATTAATAGACTATTTTGACTGAGGCCAAACCCTCATTTGGAGAATACAGTTGCACAGAGATCACAAAGTCTAGCTATTAAGAAAAAAAAAAGCACATTTTTATGTGCTGCATATTTAGTGTTGGTCTGAAAATAACAAGAGATAGCATTTGGTATTCCAGGTCAATCATTTTGGTGGTATAATTTTTTTTAAAGAGTTAGCACTTTGATATTAATGGTTTTAATCTATGTTTATCTGATTATGACCTTGAATTAATCCTGTGGGTTCAGGTAAATTAGATGAGCTTTTTGATAATCTGTGACATGTGTTAACATCCTGGATAGGAAGGGAATACATAAATTTAGAAGGGCATTAAGGTTTTACACTGATAAAATCTGAGGAATAGGGATCGCAGCACCTCACCAGAAGCCACCCCCGCAGCAAGCCAGCGAGCGCCAAGGCGTCGGGAAAATGGCAGACAATTTTTCACTTAATGATGCTTTATCTGGGTCTGGAAACCCAAACCCTCAAGGATGGCCTGGTCAATGGGGAAACCAGCCTGCTGGAGCAGGGGGCTACCCAGGAGCCTTCTATCCTGGTGCCTACCCTGGACAGGCCCCTCCTGGCAGTTATCCTGGACAGGCCCCTCCTGGTGGCTACCCTGGACAGGCCCCTCCTGGCAGCTATCCTGGACAGGCACCTCCAGGACCCTAACCTGGCCCAATAGCTCCTGCTTATCCTGGACCACCTGCACCAGGAGCCCACCCTGGGCAACCGAGTGGGCCTGGGGCCTACCCGCCTCCTGGACAGCCAAGTGCTCCTGGAGCCCAGCCCACCGCTGGCGCCTTTGGCATCCCTGCTGGACCACTGACTGTACCTTATGACCTGCCCTTGCCTGGAGGAGTCATGCCTCACATGCTGATAACAATTCTGGGCACAACGAAGCCCAATGCAAACAGATTTGCTTTAGATTTCAAGAGAGGGAATGATGTTGCTTTCCACTTTAACCCACGCTTCAATGAGGACAACAAGAGAGTTATTGTTTGCAATACAAAGCTGGATAACCTCTGGGGAAAGGAAGAAAGACAGGCGACTTTCCCATTCGAAAGTGGTAAACCATTCAAAGTACAAGGGCTGGTTGAATCTGACCACTTCAAGGTTGCGGTCAATGATGCTCACTTGTTGCAGTACAATCATCGGATGAAAAATCTCCAGGAAATCAGCAAACTGGGAATTTCTGGTGACATAGATCTCACCAGTGCTTCACATGTTATGATATAATCTTAAAGGGGAAGATTAAAAAAAAATGAAATTGAATATAAACCCTTACACATTGAAACTTCATGTTTCCTGGTTGAAAAATTTCACTTTTATTCATCACTGTCCTTGTAAATCTTTGATTTAATAAACATCCTAAGAGTTCAAAAAAAAAAATCTGAGGAATAGAACATTCTTTTCACATTTGTTGAGTTGGCTGTGTAGTTCACTTCCTTTATACTAAAATCCATTTAAAAATCTTTTCCTAAATTAGTTGCAGGAGCAAAGGAGAGGTTTTGTGGTTGATTCTACTTCCAACAATCTTTAAATCTTTATGTCAAAATTCCCAACAAGTATAAATAAATAATTAGAGAAAAGATAGTCAGTCTTACATTCTATAAGGAACAACGGATGAATTATAGGACTAGGCAGTTACATGGGATTTTGAGGACCTCAAAAGATTATTTTTATGACAAAAATAACACTATCCTCATCTGCCTCCAGAGGTTTTATTTCTACAATTAGGAGATTCATTCCATCTAGTTCAGCCTTCGTTATCTGTAAAAAGCAGTACTTTGGAAGAAGGAATATATTGAGCCTCTAAGTATTCAGACTTAGTGAGAGGAAGCTTATGAGAGAAGACTGCACGAATATGGGTTCACTGTGATTCTAGGAAAGGGGCAGTGACTGAGGGCGCGGGTTGGAAATGAGGCCGAGTGAGTTTAAGGGACGGGTGATTAAGAAACAACTGGAATAATATGAAATTGGAGTCTGGTACACCAAGGGAGACTCAAGCCGAATTTCAATGTTCTGAACTATCAGTGAAAATAAAAAGAAACTTTTGATAGGGAAAATGTATGAAGGTGAAAGCTCCTATTTTATTTCTTACAAAATCTGATCATGACAAATGCTTCAGCTTGCGTGAAAAAAAGATAGCTATTTCCCTGGGTAGGAACCAAGGATTGACTCCTGGAGCTGGAGGTTCTGTTCCCAGAGTTGTCATGCTTGCCTTCCCAAGAAAAGGTTAATTGAAACACATTTGGCTTCTTCATTTCCCCTATTAAATACTTTCCACCTTCAAAAATATTAGGTCAGTTCCTAACTCACTTAAGATGTTTTTGAAGATCAGAAGGTCTTTGGAACAAATTGTCAAAATCAGGAACACAGGGTACTCTTTTGAAGACACTAATAATTGATGGTGAGGGGAATAAATAGACATGAAACCATTAACATTGATTACCTCCAATGGGTACAATTAGTTTATGATAGGAAGGGACATGAGTGGCATTTTGGGTAGAAAACAGTGACTTTTCTTAATATTTTTAATGTCTTCGTACTGTCAGTACTTTATATAATAAAAATGTATTGATTTTATAATGCAAAACTAAAAAAGATAACAATAGTAAATTTCAGAAAGAAAAATACATATAAAAAAACAAGTAATAGACACATGAAAAAATGTTCATCATCACTAGCTATCAGGGAGATTCAAATTAAAACCACATTGAGGTACCACCTTACACCAGTTAGAATGGCCAAAATTAGCAAGACAGGAAACAACATGTGTTGGAGAGTATGTGGAGAAAGGGGAACCCTCTGACACTGTTGGTGGGAATGCAAGTTGGTGCAGCCACTTTGGAAAACAGTGTGGAGATTCCTCAAGAAATTAAAAATAGAGCTTCCCTATGACCCTGCAATTGCACTACTGGGTATTTACCCCAAAGATACAGATGTAGTAAAAAGAAGGGCCATCTGTACCCCAATGTTTATAGCAGCAATGGCCACAGTCGCCAAACAGTGGAAAGAATCACAATGCCCTTCAATAGACGAATGGATAAGGAAGATGTGGTCCATATACACTATGGAGTATTATGCCTCCATCAGAAAGGATGAATATCCAACTTTTGTAGCAACATGGACGGGACTGGAAGAGATTATGCTGAGTGAAATAAGTCAAGCAGAGAGAGTCAATGATCATATGGTTTCACTTATTTGTGGAGCATAACAAATAGTATGGAGGACAAGGGGAGATGGAGAGGAGAAAGGAGTTGAGGGAAATTGGAAGGGGAGGTGAACCGTGAGAGACTATGGACTCTGAAAAACAATCTGAGGGTTTTGAAGGGGCAAGGGGTGGGAGGTTGGGGGAACCAGGTGGTGGGTATTGGAGAGGGCAGGGATTGCATGGAGCACTGGGTATGCGGCAAAAAACAATGAATACTGTTATGCTGAAAAGAAACAAACAAAAAATACCTAAGTAACAACAAAATACAAAACATCCACTTTTTAAAAATAAAGAAATACCATTAAAATTAAAAAAAAAAACAAAACAAAACCAAGTAAGCCTACTGAAAATTAGCACAGTGGTATAATTTCCACATGAACTAATTAAATATTTTAAATCTTCTTATATTTTAGACATAAATTTGATCAGAAGACATAATACAACACCTTAGATGTGATTCTTTTTCTAAAGACAACTCTTGAGTATTTAAAAAATTATGGGGACGCCTGGGTGGCTCAGTGGGTTAAAGCCTCTGCCTTCGGCTCAGGTCGTGATCCCAGGGTCCTGGGATCGAGTCCCGCATCGGGCTCTCTGCTCGGCAGGGAGCCTGCTTCCTCCTCTCTCTGCCTGCCTCTCTGCCTCCTTGTGATTTCTGTCTATCAAATAAATAAATAAATCTTTAAAAAAAATTATGAATGGGCAATAGGTAATAATTTTAAAAAAGAATGAAAAAATTATAAATAAATTCAGAAAGACCAAAAAAAGATCACTGGCATTTCTATAACTTGGACTAAAGATTAATAAATAAGCTTTATGATTTAAAGATGAAGAGAAAGAGAACAAATAAAATATTAGTATTTTGCAAGAAAGAGAATAGGAGGGTATAGAGATTTTTAAAGAGAAATAAAATTTTAAAATATTAAAGAGAACCAAATAGAAAAAGGTTAACATTTATTGGGCACCATTTATTTGCTAGAGGATCTCATTTAATCTTTCAACTCCCCTATGCATTAGTTTTATCACCTTCACATGAAAGATCAAAAAATCAAAACTCAAGGATGTTACAGGGTCTGGCCAGGATCCCACAGATCAAGTGCAAATCTTCGGTTTGCCTGTGTCTAATGTCTACTGCTTTTTATCAGGACACCAATTTGAGCAACAGGCACCACAAAGTGATGAGAGCCTGAGCAGTATTTTTTCCCCCATTTTACTTAGAGCCTTTTGTGCTTCAACTATGATGCATTCATTCCTCACTGTGTCCTATGTCCCCACTAGACTATAAGATCCTAGATAGTCATTTTTATGTCAACCAGCCTACTACAGATAAGAAAATTGAGTCAATTTAAGACCAGACCAGTTGATTGTTAGTGTTACCTAGAAATAAACACATCAAGTATTTAGGCTCCTTTCCTCAGAAAATGAAAAATTGTCAAAAACAGTAAGGAGGGCATGTATTGCATGGAGTGCTGGGTGTGGTGCATAAACAATGAATCTTGGAACACTGAAAAAAAATTAAATTAAAAAAAATTGATTTTGTTAGAAACAAAATCTTTCACTATCTACCGTAAGAGTTTAACCATAAATATAAAAATCTACAATGTCTGTTCTGTGAATGGCTCCCCCATCAATTGTGGTGTGTGTAAAATGTGGTATGTGTAATACAACACAATGTGGTGACTTTGTGTAATGTGCAATCTATAGTGCTTTCACACATGACCAGCCATGCTGTTCCATCCCATATTGTGTTTTTTCAATGTTTATCATTTACTTTAATCTATGAGTCAAGGACATAAACTCAACATATTGTGTGATTTATTTGGAGATACTGTAAACAGTAATTTCCTTCCACAAAGCAAAAAGGAATCTGAAGAAAGCAGACTCCAATAGAAGATATTAACTGCCATCCTTACATCAAAACTTATTTATCACAGTGACTTTTCACTTTTCTGATTATTTTAGATGGTCCTAGCCCTCTCCAGGCTAAACATGTAACATCAGTGTTCACCCACATATAGACTCAATGCACATTACTTTACATAATATAAACATCATTATTTGTCTATTGCTCATCTATCTTCAGACATTATCTCATGATGTAAATATGCCTGCACTAACACTTAATATATGTCTCATCTAGGGAGAGTTACTTAAGCTCTCCAGATTCATTTCCTTATTTACATAATAGAGAGCATGCTGGCCTTATGGCATTGTTGGAAGAATTGAAGAGATTAATTAAATTAATTAAAGAGATTATTACCCTAAATGTGCCAATCAATGCCTCCTGTCTTCAGAGAATAGGACCCTACCCATAGACCTTGCTGAAGATATGGGCCAAGGTAGATACAATAATGCCCTCTCAGCCAAAGAGTTCACAAGTCCATCAGTGTAGGTGATGTTGAACCAATCAGATGTTGGCTCTGAAAAATTAGTACATTGAAATACTGGGTGATCTCAGTTAAATAGGCTATAGAAACCAACATGATCACGTAGTTAGAACCAAAGGAGGTCACAAAATCTTTGCAATACCACAGCATGAAAGAAGACAGGTCACAGTTAAGCAAGATAGACATTTCCTAATAGAATAGAGCAGATATGCAAACGGAAAATACCGAGGAAGGAAGGAAAGAAGGAAGGAAGGAAGGAAGAAAGGAAGGAAGGAAGGAAGGAAAGGAGGGAGGAAAGAGAAAATTGTTTAGACCCAGAGAAAGAAACATGGAGTAGCTGTCTATTTTCTATTTCAAGTGAGGCTTTGGAAGTAACAAGCCTTCAATTTCAAACAGATTTTCCTATACTTTTATAACAGATTCTCCACAGAGGTTCAGTTTTTGAACCAAAAGATGCTTTATTTGAATAAAAAGAGCATAGCACTTTTTTCAGCACACATAGATACTCAATGAATGGAAATGTTTGCTCATCAAGATTATAAACTCAAAGGACAAGGAAGACAATACAACTGTTACTGGTTTCTGGGGGGAGGGGGTTTGGGAGAAGGGGGTGGGATTATGGACATTGGGGAGGGTATGTGCTTTGGTGAGTGCTGTGAAGTGTGTAAACCTGGTGATTCACAGACCTGTACCCCTGGGGATAAAAATATATGTTTATAAAAAATAAAAAATTATTAAAAGAAAAAAAAAACAAACCCATCATCCAAACCATATAGATTAATTTTTTTCTGCTAAACTGAGTTGCCATTGATGGAAACGTTGGTTGGACTCATTGGCTTCCTGTAAAATACAATCCAAGCATGAAGGAAACATAGACCTCTCCCCAACCTATGCATTTTAACCTTTTGAAAACTGTAAACACTTACAAGATTCAGGGCCATAATGATTACAAAATTGATACAGACAGCAGCAGCCGATGTTGCAAACTGCCAGTGTTGTTTGATGAAATTCCACTTGAATGATGCAAACTGTTCCATGACAACCAGGCGATACACCACAACAGCAAACACTGCAGTGATCACCAAAGAAATCTACAATATGGGAGACAGAAGAAGACATCCATATTTTGCATAATTGACAAAGCAAAAGCAATACCACAGACCAAGATATTGCCCCTGCCCGGTCCCCCGTCCGAAGAGCTAAAGGAATTTGCTTTTCCAAGAAAGGATACATAAATTCAATTTTTTCCTTTGAGTTTTTTTCCTTCAGTTACATTAGAGTCAAAATACAAGTTGTAAGATACTGTTCAAATTTCCACTTTCAAGTGGAATGCTTAGTTTTAATTAATCAGGACAACTCATATAATTTCCATTTTATTTTAGATGGTTTTTGTTTCTTTCAAAGAGTGTTTTATTTAAAGATATTCCCAAACTCTCTTTGTAATCACTCCTTGACTTGCTGTGATTTTAATTTTGTTTAATGGTATGTATTAAATGTACTGAACTGGATATGGTTTGACCCTGAGGCTCACTAAATGAATTGATATCTTAGAATTTCTTTCTAAATATGGGATCCCAGAGCATTCTGATATTGATGGTTGTACTTTACCATGAAGAATATTCCTGAGATAGAGACAAGAAGACGAGTGATTTTGTCTGAGGAAGGCTGATGTGGCTCAGGTTTTCCACTGATGGGATTCACTCTCTCCATCTTGTAATACTTGGCTTCAAATTGGGGACGAAGTGTTTCCTATAAGAGAAACTAAAGTTACTACCTATCAAAGTCATAAATTAAAAAGGTACATATATCCAATAGCTGGAACAAAATCCCTGCATTTTGACCTACTTTTATAGTAAGTCTTGGAAAAGAAGTAACTTTTAAAAAATAAAATGAAAATTTTTTTCCAAATAAACCCTAAGCTATAGTTTATTAACACAATTTTTCACTAATGTAATTTTAGGAAACACTGTGAAAGTCTTTGAAAAAATGACATTACCTCATCAACGGTCTTTCTTAACTTCATGAAATAAGAAATCTTGGGAGTAAAAAACATCAAAGGAAAACCTAACAGTGTTTAGTTCCTTTCAGCTTGGATGTTAAGGACAGTGAATAATTTCCTGCACCATATGTTATTCCAGTTTCTCTGTCTCCTGGTTTCCTAACATCTTACCTCCTCTTCTTCCCATTCAATAAGGTCCCAAGTATAGGTCAGTGTACTTCTTCTCCTTTTCCAAAACTCCAAGAAGACTGTAGCTATAGATAATAATATCATCATCATCATCATCATCATTATTCATTGCCTAACCACATCGCTTTCTTTTATCATTACTTTTCGTTCTGGGATTAATGCATTTCTGTCATATTATTAAATTATTAAAATAAATTAAATTTGTATTAATTTTATACAATTTATACAACTTTTTTTTCCCCTCATCCTCTCTTCCCTGTCTGTGACTACTGCTATCAGCATGAACCCCAGAGAATAGTTTTTTCAGTGGATTAAATAAGCATAGGCCTTTGCTAGCCTGGCCCATGAAAGTGATGTTATAATAGAAAGTCAGTATTAGTGAGGTAAATATACATCATCCCTTTTGTTTTGTATATGCTACTTCAGAATCACATAAAAGACCTTAAAAAGGGGGAGGGGGGCTTCTCCAGCCAGGAATGACAATAAAGATTAGATGCTACTCCTCCAGGATGGGGTGGGAGAGAGAGGAAAAGCACAAAGTTACCATGGTGGAAGGAGAAGAAGAGAAAAAGACTAGAGAAGATACTCTTGGATGAATATTCTAGATGAATTTAGCATAGACTAGAGGACTCAGTGGAAACAGTAAAGAAATGGCTGAATCATTAACTGGATTTTCCGTGTAAACAGCTGAGAGACAGATTGCTTGCTTTCTAGTAAGATGGCTTCACCTCAGCATTCAAGACTTTGCAAACATCATTAAGACCTCATAGGTGCATTCTTAAAAACTGTGATATCATTCATCCATGTAACCATCCATCCATCCCTCTATCCATCCATCCATTTGCTGTTCTCTTATTTGGGGCAAGGTACTCCAACCTCTGGGATCTCCTAATTTAGTAGACAGACACAGTCATCTAAATAAAATTAACTTACATTGCAGTTAGAGTTATAATGAAGACAGAATAATAGCACAAACATAGAAACACATGCTATTGGAAAAACACCACCATCACAAACAATACAGTGTAAAGGAGTGAGGTGTTCTTCCCAGTTTGTGTTTATTCTCCTCTAGCCTTGCAAGTAAAGAAATGCCAGGGGAAGAGGATTCTGAGGTTGTGTGTGTGTTTTTTTTTTCCTTTATAATTAGAAATCAGCCCTGATATTGGTTAGAAAATATAATGTTCATAATCACACTATCTTACATTGTTGTCACACTTCAAAATGTACAAGTGCTTTCTTACACATGATTTAATTTTATTACTTTCATAACACAAGTAAATACGGCAGGTATTACTATCATCAGATTTTTGAAACAAAGGTATAAAATTACTGTGTCCAAGATCATACAGTCAATAAATGGCACAGTCAGGACTGAAACTCTTGCGAGTTATTGTCCATACAGTCTTCATATTTTTAAAAATTATTTTTTCCTCAAGCCTACTCTCCATGCTATCTACTGATTTTATATAAAGTTTAAAGAGAGTAGATAAGGCTAAAAGAATCGAAATAGCCAAGCTCCACTGAAAGGAAGAAAAATGAGGTTTTCCAAATACTGGATCTGCTATAAAAGTAGTAGATCACAATCATTGTTACCAAGAGGGAGATCTAGAACTTAAAAAATAAGTGGGATGTAGAGGAACTATATGGGAGAGACACAGAGAAATAATTTATTATGAAAAGAAAACTGAAGAAGAAAAAAAGCATTATGTCATATAAGCAACTATAACATGCAGTAATTATAAGCCTGGGACTTAAAGTCTTTCAGTCAGTACATGACACAGAATATGCAACAAAATTCTAATTATCACTGATCTCAGTCAAGGTTTAAAGTTGAAATGTGTCACATAGTCATTTCTTAATTTATCTTTCTGGCATAAACTTTGTCTAGAAGCGGCTCCTAGAAAATCTAAGAAGTAAAGGTAACCTTGCTTGTGTGAGCCTGAAAACTAGCTTTGGTATAATTTTAACTTCCACAAATGTTTTGACTTTGAATATCAATAATATTAACTACACTTTGTGTTAAAAATCCATTCTCAGTTTAAGATATATTTACTTTATTCACAGATCATTTAAACTCTCAAGTGAATCAATATTCTCTAAGGAAGTTTTAATTAGAAAGAGGGCATGAAGAGTAATTTATCAGCATGCTGGGGTGCCTGGGTGGCTTAGTCAGTTAGGGGACTGACTCTTGATTTCAGCTCGGGTCATGATCTCAGGGCTGTGAGATAGAGCCCTGTGTCGGGTTTTGTGCTGAGCTTGGAGCCTGCTTGGGATTCTCTGTCTCCCTCTCCCTCTGCCCTTATCCACCACTCTTCCCTTCTAAAAAGAAAAAAAAATTTTAATTTATCAGTATGCCAAACACCAAAGAAGGATGGAAAGTACCACTTAACTAAACCCTAGTAAATTTAATAAAAACAAAATTAATAATAAAAGTAGTTCACTTTGAAAATTAGAATAGTCATCGCTTCTGGGCTGTGATGACTGGCAGGTGGAATGAGGAAACCAACAGAGATGATGAAAATATTCCATATTTTAACAGGAGAAGTGATTATATAAATTTATGTCATTTTCTTTTTTTCCCCAAAGATTTAATTTATTTATCTGACAGAGAGAGAGAGAGAGAACAAACCGAGGGAGCAGCAGGCAGAGGGAGAGGGAGAAGCAGACTCCTCACTGAGCAAGAAGCCAGATGCAAAACTCTATCAGGACCTTGAGATCATGACTTGAGCAGACAATGAACCGAGTAAGCCACCCAAGCGTCCCTTTCATTTTCAAAGGTGATCAAAAGACACCTAGAATCTGTAGATTTCACCGTATGTAAATTATTTATCAAAGGCCAGATTTTAGAAAGTAATTTTTAAAATACCATTTGCAACAACATGGATGGAACTAGAGCGTATCATGCTTAGCGAAATAAGTCAAGCAGAGAAAGACAACTATCATATGATCTCCCTGATATGAGGAAGTGGTGATGCAACATGGAGGCTTAAGTGGGTAGAAGAATAAATGAAACAAGATGGGATTGGGAGGGAGACAAACCATAAGTGACTCTTAATCTCACAAAACAAACTGAGGGTTGCTGGGGGGAGGGGGTTTGGGAGAAGGGGGTGGGATTATGGACATTGGGGAGGGTATGTGATTTGGTGAGTGCTGTGAAGTGTGTAAACCTGGTGATTCACAGACCTGTACCCCTGGGGATAAAAATATATGTTTATAAAAAATAAAAAGTTAAAAAAAAATAAAATAAAATACCAAGTGATTAACAACATCAGTGGGCTTGATCATTACGACAAGCCAGTCGTTTCCCAGGTTTACAGCAGGAGGCTCTGAGCTTGCAGTGAGGGCCTGAAAAGGAAGTGGGAGGCTGGGAAGACCGTATCTCACTACACCACCAGTTTCTGGGGAGTTGCAAACCCAAAGTATGAACACAGGCGATTAGACTACACTTAGAAGTGTTGGCTGAGCATTAAGGAGGCTTGCACAGGGGGCACCTGGGAGGCTTGGGGTGCCTGGGTGGCTCAGTGGGTTAAACCTTCTGCCTTCGGCTCAGGTCATGATCCCAGGGTCTTGGGATTGAGCCCCGCATCAGGCTCTCTGCTCAGTGGGGAGCCTGCTTCCCCACCCTTCCCACCTGCCTCTTTGCCTACTTGTGATCTCTGCCTGTCAAATAAATAAATAAAATCTTAGAAGAGGAAGAAGAAGAAGAAGAAGAGGAGGAGGAGGAGGAGGAGGAGGAAGAAGAAGAAGAAGGAGGAGGCTTGCACAGTAGCCTGACACAAATATATCAAGTAGCCCTGGAAAGAAGAAAGCGTTTGACATATGCCAAGACCTGAGAAAAAGGGCAAAGCAGAAGCGCCCAGTGGAATTGGCCTCAGGGTCATCTCAGGTAGGTAGATAGAAGTGTGGCCCAATATAAATATAGTGAGAAAGGCTGAGCCTTAACTCTAGACTACTGAGTGCTCTGTCCATTTAAACACATTCAAACTCCAATAAAATAAAATCAAATAAACCACCACACTGCCCTGAGTCATCAGCAAGATTTGTCCCACTGGCTCACATTTTGCCCCTAGACTAAAGAGTAGGCTCCAAATGACAGAAATGTAAGCTGGAGAGGCTAAATGCTTTAATGCCTAGTTTGGTGATTTTGTTCTTCCACAAGCATTCTCTGAACCTGAGCCCTTTCCTGATAGAAAAGGATGAGGAAAGGGCTTGAGCTGGCATCCTGTTCAGGACTGAAGAATGGCAATAGGAATTCAAGAAGAAACAGGCATCTTTGAAGGACTCCATGAATCAGTGACTTTAAAAAAAAGGTATATTATAAGCAGTGAAAGTCATTTTATTGTAATTGGTGGTGAAACGTTTGGCATGAACTATGTGGAAGGACTTAGAAACGATCACTCAGAATGAGCAGGGTGACAGAGACCATGAGATGATGAAGAGGACAGGGAGCATATTGAATTGCCTTAATGAAAAGTGAAAATGCTTTAAAAATAAACACGTATAAAGCCATTTCACTTAGAAGGATGTGTCACTATAAATATAGATGTCGATGAATTTATAGAAATTTATAGCATATATTATATATACAGTATAGGCGTTTATATATTGTGTATGTACCATAAGTAACTGGATGAGCCTGACATATGATCGTTATATATACATAATGCCCAAAAGAATATTTACCAAAGTGTTACCACTAATTGTTTGTGGAAATGGATTCTGGAGCACTTTTATTTCCTACAAAGTTAGGAAGTATAAAACCGCTTCTTGTGTACAGTTTATCAACTCTTCCCCTTGGTCCTGTGAGACTGGGTTGGGGTTGGGGTCGGAGGAGAGGCTGCCATTGGAGAAGGGCGTTTTGTGATCCAGGGAAAGCCAGCTTTCACATGAGTCATGGAGGTAGGAGGAATATTATGGAAAAGCTGAAGGTGATACCACATACTTCTGTTCCTTAGCAACCATACAATGTATTTATTTTTTTACTCCTGCCTCTCTGACTATAATGACATACTTTTCTCTACTTTAAACTTCAACGATACATGTGCTGCATCTTGAACTTCCGTTTATTCCTCATGCTCATTTCCAATGGCTTTTCCTTGTGATCCAAAGTCAATGGCACAGAGTCACAGAATCATAAAGTTATGCATCTCAAACAGGTTAGATTCTTCTTCTTTTTCTCCTCTTCCTCTCCCCTCCTTCTCCTTCTTCAAGTAGGCTCCATGCCCAATGGCAGGCTTGAACTCTTGACCCTGACATTGCAGCTTGAGCTGAGATCAAGAGTCAGATACCTAATGGACTGAGACACACAGGTGTCCCTCAAAGAGGTTAGATTCTATACGTAGTTTTTTCCAAGTTATTTATTTCAAATTTAAAGAAATAAAGGCTCAGAGTGGTTGGCAAGTAATATTGGCCTTGTCTAGAAATCTGTCAAAGCATCTACAGTGCTTTACTACAATTTTTTTTTTTTTTTTACATCTGCTTTTTCCTACACTTGAAGTTGTTTCTAGAGTGCCTTTTTCCCTTAGCATTTGCAGTGCTTGGCACACTGACATGTTCCATAACTGTTACATTGAGCTGAATTATTGAGTGGAATCGAGTGATTTTAACTCTAACTCTTGGTCACATGCTCTTTTCATTAGAAACGTTTTCAAATTATGCACGATGGAGATAGTGGAAAGATAGTCCCTCACCACAGAAGTCCATTCTATAACTGTTTTATAATTTGAGAATTCAAGTTCAATTTTATGTGGAAAAATTGTCACTACTTTAAAAGTTTAAAAAATGACTTCACTGTACTTCAGCAGGTGGGGGCTCTTGAAGACGGAGCTGGGGAAAGAGGTCAGTTCCGAACACAAATGAAGTTAAATACGTTGGAATATGGACAACACAAAGAATTCCAAGTATTGTTTTCATCAGAAGAGATAAAGATGGAAAACCTTCTCAAAAGAAGACCTGGCTGAAACAAAAGTTTATCAGAGCAGTACTTCTGAGACTGCCAATGTAGATAACACCCGAGTACCACTAAAGACTTTCTTCCATTCCCCAGATTTATTTTCAGCAACATCCTTGAGCATAATGTGCCTTTCCCACACAGTATTGCAACATCACTATACATGAGGTAGAAATAGAAACCTCACAAAACAGGTTCTACAATTAGCAGGAGGGCCACGAATGTGGAACGCTTTACATTTCCATGCCTAGAGAAAGCTATCTCCTTTCTTTCTTTTCTTTTTCTGGTTAGCACCTTACAAAAAATGTCATTAACGGAGTTCCTTCTATCAGTATAAAGCAGGCTAATCAATATAAGAGGCTTCAATATGTGTGAAGAGACAGAGCCTGAACATTTGGGCTGAACGGTAGGAGACCCAAGCACACGCGAAACTGGTTTGTCAAGACTCTCTTGTCTTGTGAAATTTCCTCTTAGTCCAAGCACATGGAGTCTCTCTCTGACTTCCAATTTCCTCCCTTCCTTCTTCCCTATATTTATTTTTAAGAAATAAATTTTATATATAAATTAATATAATTTAATATATTAATGACAATTCATATATTTAATATTAATTAAATATATTAATATTTAACAATATTAAATTAAAAAAGGAAACAGCAAATAACTAGGTTCTAAGAGCATGGGAAGCCTAACATTTGGACCTAGTACTGAAATTCTTCACCGATTCCTAAAATCAGACTTGATTTTTTCCCCTGAGAAAATTCATCTAGAAATAAGAAGCAACATAGGAGCAGCTTGATATTATATTAAAACCCAGTGAGAATTCTCATGACAATCTCAACCAGAGCAGACTCTTTGGTATCAAGAGTTACCAAAGTTAACTTGTCTGTCACTTGAAGTGGTGTCAGAGTCCATGCAAATAAAACTTGTCAGCTTTTGCCATATATTTTTTAAAAAATATAATGTAACCTTTTAGACACAGGATTAATTTTTCTCAGGCCTTCTCTTCATCTTACCACTCAACTATTTGATACACTTAACATCCTTAATTATGTTGAACATTTTCAGATGATAAATGTAGAAACAGCAGCAAAAATAACTAGAATGGCACCTTGTCTGATTCACTTTTGAAACACAAAGGGTCCGGGAATGCCTGCTCTATAGGAAGTTTTCAATAAATATATGTTGAATGAATGAATCACAAATGCAAAGAAGAAACTAAAAGTTATGTACAATCTCACCATTGGTAAGGAACTATAATTATAATTTTGATAATTCCATCCAAGGTATTTCTTTTGGACAGTCTATTTATGGCTGATTAGTTGCTGATACTCAAAGGTATGGTCATACTGGTTGTGAAGTTATGACTGAAAAAAGGAAAAGCAAACTCATAAGTGAGTCCCTAACTTGCCTCATACCCCTCATGCACTGGTCTGACCTTCCCAGGAAAGCTACACTAGGACAGGATACCTTCACCACAATAGGATACCTTCCAGTTTACCCCTGAAACAGATTATGGCCTCCAACAAAGTGCTCCAGAACTAAGGGCTCCAGAACGAAGGTCTGCTTTCATTCTGACCAGCCAGGGCCAGAACCCTAAACATTGTTAAATATTTGTCTTTTCACCTTATAAGCATCCCTCTGGAACTGGGTACGGTTTAAATTAGAATGGTACTTGGCACCACAGGAGAATGATAGTCACTATAAAAGAAAGGACTAGCTTTGCTTTGATCATCAATATCATAAAATTTATCTTCTTGAGCAAATTACAGTGATCCTCAAAAAACTCCTAGGAAAGGCAATGTGGTGCTGGAGAAAGAACATAGTTTGGGGTAGGAATGCTCTGGGTTTGAAAGCTGCCTAAACGCTTTGCTAACAGTGTGACAAATGCCCTGTATGAAGGTCTACATAATGAGAACAGTGACAACAGTAGAATCATCCTCACAGGGACATTGAATGAATTAAGTAAGATACAGTTTGTAAGTGGTCTAATTATGCTTAATTCATTTTAATAGTACAATAAACTATAATAACCATTTTTTCAACCTTCTATTAGTTATACATAGGAAACTTTACATAGACAAAGTTTCTACTGGGTTTCTACTGCACAAGGGATATACAATACAAAATATACTTTATAAAGTTTAAACATATTGTATATCATCCTGCAGGAAAAATAAAGCCATTGTCATTTATTTATATTTCAATTGATTCACAAATTCAGTCTTGGTCAATTTCCACATACTTTCTTTTGTCCATAACCTAGCAAATGATTTATATTGTCCTTTTTCTTCTTTTGTATTTAAGACTGTAAAATTACTGCTGGAGTAAATAATTCAATTCAAAACTTGTTGTTTTTGAGAGCATATTTGTCTATTCCTATAAAGAGCATACAAAAAAAAAAGTGAAAATGAGTTGCCTCATATTCCCAAAGAGGAAGAAGAGAACCAGCATTGATTGAACACTTACAATGTCCCAGACTTTGTGCTAGCTATTTTTAAAACAACCAGTGTCTTTTCCACAACCAACCCAGGTAAATACAAGGTTATTAATGTCATTCAGTTGATAAGTAAATTGGAGCTCTTAGAGGTTAAGTTACTTGAGAAAGATATTTGGCTGAAATTCAAATCTAGATCCAAATGCTGACCTTTTTCTGTGCCAAAGGAAAAATCACCCCAAACATGGTTTGGGATAGAAGTTTTCAAGCTATATAATTTGTAACATCTTTCTGGGAAGAAATTAGCACCGCAGATGAAATGTTTAACAATCAATCTTTCTTTCTTCCTTTTCTTTTCCCTCCCTTCCCCTCCCCCCTCCTCCCCTTCCCCTTCCCCCCTCTTCCTCTCCCCTCCCCTCCCCTCCCCCCTCTTCCTCTCCCCTCCCCTCCCCTCCCCCCTCCCCCCTCCTCCCCTCCCCCCTCTTCCCCTCCCCTCCCCTCCCCTCACCTCTCCTCTCCTTTCCTTTCTTTCCCCTCCCTCCCTTCCTCCCTTCCTTCCTTCTTTCCTTCTTTTTATTTTTTAAGCAAATTTCTAAAAGACCTAAATGAGATCGAGAACTTCTGGGAGGTTGGCTGCTCACCCACTCAGTGCTCCATCAATCAACAGTCGAAAGCTCTTTGACCATAAATAAATCTTTTCCATTTGTGTTGTTGTTGTTGTTTGGAGTCTAAAAATGATTATCAACCACTCTCTTTTCTTATAGCTGACGCTACCAAGACAGAAATCTTTGCATTGATCTCTTAGAGAACTTCCTTTGCAGATAAACTCTAATAAAATTTTGATACATGCTTATAACTTAATTGTCTAAAAAGATTTTTTTTTTTTTACTGGACCGCTATATCTGAGTTTGCAGAGACAGAAAGAAGCAAACTTAATGCTTCTTGGTCCACAATTCAAGCAAATATTTACTTAGTCCAAGAAGGGTTGGATTGTGTATATTCATAATTTTGATGTGTCTAAAAGCTCCTTGTACACACAGCCAGTATGACTTCCTCAAACATTGTGCAGTAGACTGGCCATGAGTGTTTTTGAAAAAGGAATAATTGAACGTTGACTCAGGGATACATTTAGTTTGCGTTGAGGAAGATATATTTAATGTGGTCTGCAGTCACTTCTACAAGTTGTTCAGTGATTATTAACTATCTTAATATAGCAATGATTTCTGAGGAAACTCCTTTTACTTCATATGTGGACTCAGGAGCCAGACCAGTGATTGTATAGAGAGATGTTCTAGACTCTAGATGTCTAGAGTGTTCTAGAGTGTCCAGCACTGATGAAGCAAGAGAAATACGATCTGAAGTACAGAGCCAGAAACTACTCTATGGAAAATTTTTAAAATTTCAACACTTGGGTCATCTGGGTGGCTCAGTCAGTTAAGTATCCATCTCTTGATTTTGGCTCAGGTCATGATCTAAGGGTCATGTGATCAAGCCCCACATTGGGCTTCACGCTCAGTGAAGAGTCTACTTGAGGTTGTCTCCCTCCAACCCTCCTCCACCTCACTCAAATAATAAACAAAATCTTTTAAAAAATTAAATTTCAAAAAAAAATAAATTTCAACTGGTATGTGAAATGCACCAGAGCTTTTCTCAAATTTACATTAAAAATGCACACTACCAATAATGAATTATAAAGCTGAAATAAACTTTTCAAAATTATCGATAAAGAAGACTTCCAATTAACCATGTTAGAGGAAGAGGAAAGACTTAATTGCTTTTCTATACATTCTCTGTAATATTTTTATATGTTATATTAAAAGGCAATTTGATAAAACAGAAATGTGGGGCAAAAAGCATTACAGAAATATGGTAGTCAGCTAATTAAAATATTGTTACTTTTCTGGATTTTGACTTTATTTATTTGGAGATTTTAAAAATTTGTAAACTTGTGATTTTTCCCAGTTTATTTATTTTTTATTTTTTTTTTTTTTTTTTTTTTTTATAAACATATATTTAGTTTATTTATTTTTATACTTCATTTTCTGTTCATATTTTTGTAGCTTCCAAAACTGTGCATCTCCTTCCCTTGAAGAGTTGTAATGGATCACTCACATATATGCCAGCCATCCTGCTAAATATTTCACACGTTACTCATTAAAGCCTCACAACAGCTCCATGTACAAGAAACAATTTTTTTTTATTGCTATTTCATAGGTAATGATACTACAGTTCAGAAATAAAGTTTTCCTGCCCCAAATGAACTTGACTGTGTACCCCAGGTCACTCTGAGTCCTAAGGCAGGGTTAATGGCTTCAAATACTCATTCAAAGGGACAGTTTCCAATAGTCCTAAGTGTCCTTTAAGGATTCTGTCCTGATTTCGTACAAAAATTTCTTTCTTGTTATACTACAGCTAAGAGCTTCTAGGAACTGTCAGCTTAGTTAAACATAGCATGTTTTCATTGTTCTCTCCAAAGTGTTTAAGGTGCTTAGAGTCTAAATGGATGGGAAAGCCACTTGTCATTGCTATTTGCTGTCTGTGAACTTGATTTCAAAATCCCTTTCAGGTTATGGATAAGTTTCCTTTCCTTCTTCCCTGGGTTCTGAGCCAAGAAACAAATCAAGGACCTTCGTCAGAGTGTATAGACCTAGTCTTGGCATCTTATTCTCTCCTCACTCTGCCCCTTACAAGGTCATGGCTCAGTGCTGAGGACACTCAGCAAATACACTCTGTGTGTTGTTGCTGCCATGGTTATTATTTATTATTATTTAGCTCTGCTAACTTTCTAGACAGGAAAAAAAAAACAAATTAGAGATGCCTGAATTTTATGATTATCTTCTTTAATATATTTTTTAGAATGCATTAGTAAATCAACCTTTTCCTCAAGGTGGCAAAATAAGTTCTATTTTCCATGTACTAGTTTTGCCATTTTATTATATTTATGCCTTGTTGTAATTTCATTAAGTCCCTATAAAAATAAATTGCATAGTTGATAGACTGAGCAGTAGTCATCTAGAGAGATTACACTTTGTAACAAAATTGAGGCTCTAAAAGAAGGAAACTTGCATAATGGTATATTCCATCATACAGACATGGAGGGATTTTGTAGGCATTTCTGCACAACAGAGTATCATGTACTTGTTAAAGATAATAGTATCATTTTCCAGCAGGTTGCCACTTGCAAGTCTGAGTAGTTGTTTTGGGTGTTAGGAATAAGAGGCTTTACTTCAGAATTCTTCTCTGAGCAGGAGTCTAGAGGGAGCCCAGAATTCTCCATCTTAGCAAGATGCCTCCATGTCTGTATCCTACACACATAACTTTTCCTCCTGTTATCCCTCACAACTGGGTCCATCATAACTCACTCACTGTGCTCCTTAATTCTGTTCATATCAGTTATCTCAAGAAGACCAAGATTTCCAAGATTATCCCTTAACCCTCAAAGTCTGATTCTCCAGTTTCAGGGAAACAGAAGACTTTTGTGACCATCTCCCACTCCTTCCCAACACTTTTTGAGATACTTTCACTTTATCCTTTTGTGCTCAATGCCGTAACAGTAACTTAGGTCCCCTCACCTTCTCCTGCTAACTGAAACCTGGGACAATTTCCTTAGGGCATTCTCAGCTAATAGCGATTTGTCTCCCATACCAGTTGAGAGACTGAGATGAGGAGGTGAATTTCTTGCTCCTCACTGCTGTTTCAAGACCATTTCTTCCCCTCCTCATTCACAGATTTGGGTCTCACATTATCAATCCATACTTCCTACTACCTGTGTTAGGGGAAGTCATGTAACAATCCCTGGAGACACATCCCTAGCTTATCTTAATATATTAAAACTCTTGGCTTAGTGCAACTATTTTCAACATGATTTCTAAAATAATTCTTTGAAATTGCAACAAACACAGATAATCTTTCTAGGGCCTTGGCTCTACAAAGTTGTCTTCTCCTTGTCTATTTCATTCATGTACTCCCACAGCATACTTCTGATCAATCTCCACTTATCAGCTCTATCCCTCTAGCTCATTCCCTATAAACTCCAATTCCAATAACTCCTTGACCCATATTTTCAATCCACTGACCTTTGACCAATATTTTTCAATCCTCAGTCCCATAATATTTTGACTGTCCTTTCCTCTCCTGGAGCCCTCACTTTCTTCTTTAAGATTCTAATGGTCTGCCATTATATTCAACCACCTGCATACACCCTCAGATCTCTACCTCTTATCCCTGTTTGTTATAAACTCAGAGTCTGAAAATGACCCTAGTTAAAAACAACAATCCATCTACTGTCCATCTGTCCCCATGCACACCAACATCATTGAAGAAAAAGACAAGTATACTGGGTGGGTTGATTTGTTTTAAAAAATGATTTGAGAAGACTTGTGCCATGCTGTAATACCTTCTCTTTTCTCATTTAATAACCAGCACATACACTCTTACCACTCTTAGGTGCGATTTTGCTCTCTACCTCACCATTAAAAACAAAGTGTTCAGGGGCACCTGGGTGGCTCAGTGGGTTAAGCCTCTGCCTTCGGCTCAGGTCATGATCTCAGGGTCCTGGGATCGAGCCCCGCATCGGGCTCTCTGCTCTGTGGGGAGCCTGCTTTCTCCCCACCCTGCCTGCATCTCTGCCTACTTGTGATCTCTCTTTGTCAAATAAATACATAAAATCTTTAAAACAACAACAACAAAAAACCAAAGTGTTCAGGAGAAATTATACCCCAAAGCCACACCTACCCACTTACCAACACTTGTGTGCAGTAGTGTCTACACTCTCACCTGCTATAACAGAAGATTTATGAATTCATAGTTAAATCAACTATTCTTATAAACTAGCCCCTATCCCTTATTACCAGCTGTAGGACATTGCTCAGTGATGTACATGTACAATCATACAAAGTTGCTTAAGAGATATCTTGATGTGGGAAAAAAGGTTGATCTCATACCTGAAAGAGCCAACAATTAGAATAATATTCTAGGTAGAAGAAATGTGAGCTTGCAGATGTCTTATACTTAGTATTCTCACTTTTGGGGGGTTATTATTGTTAATTATATTTATTTATGTATCTACTCATTAATTCACCCATTTATACACTTAGTGAGCATTTAGTCTGTGCAAGGAATTAGTCTAGTTCTTTGTATGAAGCAATTAAGAAAGAAGACCAAAAATGTTTGCTTTCATGAGCTCTTTCATACAGGAACAAATAATAAACAATAAAAATAATGTAAAAGTACATTAAGTGACTATAAATGCTGCCGATAAAATAATGTGGGGGAAGTAAATTAAAACAGGTCAAGAAAGCAGGGTTGTAGCTTTTATAAAGATAACTAGGGAAAGCCTCTCTGTCAGGAAAAAAAAATAAAATTGGAGAAGAACAATTTTATTTATCTTTTTCTTTTTTTTCAAAGATTTTTATTTATTTATTTGACAGAGAGTAAAAGAGAAAGCATAAGCAGGGGGAATGGGAGAGGGAGAAGCAGGTTTCCTGCTTAGCAGGGCACCTGACACGGGACTGGATATCAGGACCCTGGGATCATAAATTGAGCCAAAGGCCAACTGACTGAGCCAACCAGGTGCACTGAATTATTTCATTTTTCACTCAGTTATTATTTATTGAGCAACTACTATGTGCTAAGCTATAGACACAAACTCAAAGTAATTTAACATAAGTGTTTCCATGCTTGGTTGGACTCATCTCAACTTCTGTTCACATTGATGCTAAAACTTTAATTTCTACCATCTCTAAACAAAAATTACTATAGTTATCATATAATTATAGTTATTGAGCCCTACCACGTGTTTATCTACCTTATCTCACTGACTCCCCACAGGTGACTAGAAGGTAGGTGTCACTTTTGCTATTTTACAAATGAGAACACACTGGGAATGAGATAGTGATTAGACAAGATTATGAAACCAGTTAAGTGGCAAAGCTAGGATTCAACAAGAAAATTGTGAGTTGATGGCCTGAGCCTTTCCTCCATTCCTGCTGTTCTCTAAGAATGAGCCTGTAGTACCAGCCAGAAGAAGAGCCCTGACACTGAATAAAAATTTATGGGGCTATCCTATGCTAACAAAGTTATTCTGGTAACATATGTAGAGGGTGACCATATCTGCAAGGGTAATGCTCTGAGGAAAATAGTGTTTGCTTTCAAAATGTCTCCATCACCTTTTAGCAATATTCCCACTCTCTGGCTCTTTTTTTCCCCCTCCTTGATGGAATTGGAAGGGGAGATAAAAAGGCATAGGGAACTCCTATAGTGTCAGGACCTAATTAGCACAGAAAAATACCCAATAAAATATTCTGTATCTATGAACAACTTGAAGCTTAAGTATCATTTAGAATCAGTTGTCTTCAAAATTTTAGTATAAGCTTTAAAATCCCTTTGTAAAATTGTTATCCGTTTGTATAATTTTATAAGAACATCCAAAATTTCTTTTTTATCATATATGTAAATATTTGCCACAGATGTGATTTCTAGCACATTACAAAAAACTGACATTTTAAAATAAAACTTTCATTAGTCTTTTATACTTAACTCATATCCCTTTAAAATACACTTGCTATAAGATCTTACTATTGTAAAATTTAAGTTGTTTCATTTTTTTTTCTTTTTTTTTTTTAATTTTTAATTTTTTATAAACATGTATTTTTATCCCCAGTGGTACAGGTCTGTGAATCACCACTCACCAAAGCACATACCCTCCCCAATGTCCATAACCCCACCCCCCTTCTCCCTGATATGATTAAGTTGTTTCATTTTATCTTTAAATCTACTTCTGCTTCTATTGCTTCTACCTCAGAATAATATCCTTTATATTTTGTCTGAAAGTATTTATCTTCTCCTACTGCTAACCAAAAAAAATAGAAAATGAAACTAGTCATAAGAAATTAAAATTAATTTTAACTTTAGTCATAAGAAATTAAAATAATTTTTAAAATTTCTTTGACCATGAGGCTCTTTTTAAAATCTGGATTGAGTTGTCATTATTATTAACAAAGAAAGAAAATTTATACCAAAATTTAACAGATATTAAACATGAAGCCTAATATTTTTTTTTAAAAACACCTCTCTTAAGGATATCAATGGGCTTTTTGACTGTTTTTCAGTTGGTTCAGGTATCCATGGATACGTGTTACTTCTTGCTATAGTGAGAGGTTTCAGCAACAACTCTATGTGAATCCTTTGTCTTTATGAGGATATTTACAAAGCAAACATCTACACATAATGTGTAGATAAGAATGCAACATGTTTTGTTATAGTTATGTTGTTTGCTTCTCTGAACTACAGCTGAATTAAAGTTTGTATGTGATTTATCACGTTTTATTAAATCAGGTTTTTACAACCTTCCTTAGCTCCCCATTTTATGTAGGTATGCATCCAAGCATGCACACCTGCATACATGCAAATGCTATGTCGCAACTTGTACCTAACAAAGGGCATTGTTGTAGAATGTCCTTAGCAACAAAATAGAGCACTTAATCTTTACATAATGTGATTGTTAAATGATGACCATATTGTTAAAGATGACCATATTATAATACCACGTGACTTAGGAAAAAAGATAAGCTATGTTAAACATTGGTTGGCTCTCATGAGAATAATCTATTTCTCTTCTCACAGAATACTGAAACAAAAGTTATCAACCATAAGGAATTTTTCCAGCTATCAATTTTATTGTATTCCTGAAGAATACCATTAAATTATCTTCAAATAATATAACCATGTTATTTGCTTTATTATTAATCAAATATTTGTTTCTTAAAGTGCCCATGCTCCTGTGGGGAGATAAAACATGAATTCAACTTATATCATGTTTTAGACTCAGAACCGGCTATTAATGGATTTTGATCTATGGCAAACAAATTCCCGATATATAGCACCACCATCAGGCACATGACTCTATAGGATTTGTATACAAGGAATACCATTTTGGATCCAGAACAATGTTTTAATTTTACTTGAGGCACGGTCCCAAGTTACATTCTGGTTGTATTTTCAAATCCATCAGTGACAATAATGTAACTTCATGTTCTGGTAGAACATGTTGTCAGTTCCACCATTTCAGACAAAGAGAAATTATTGCTTCTTCCAATAAGTAGTATGAGACTTGATAGGTGTAAAGCAATTGGAGAGGGGCCGATGAAAGGTACCATCGTAGGTAAGTACAAAATAGTTAGCCAGGCATTGTACCATGTGTCATCTCAGCTAGCCTGGCTGACTAAATTGCCAGCTAGTTGTCCCTTATTGTTGAGTTACTTTGGAGAAACAAGGGCCAACACGGGATTGATCTTACCTAGAACACGGTATATACTTGGGAATGTATCTCACTGAGGTTTGTTTGTTTGGCAAGAAATTACTTCTTCTTCTTTTTTTTTTTTTAAAAAATTTTATTTATGTATTTGACGGAGAGAGGGAGCACAAGCAGTGGGGGCAGCAGGCAGAGGGAGAGGGAGAAGCATGTTCTCCACCGAGCAGAGACCCAGACATGGGGCTTGATCCCAGTACCTGGAATCATGACCTGAGCTGAAGGCAGATTTTAACCCAGTGAGCCACCCAGGTGCCCCAAGAAATTACTTTTTAACTCGAACTTGGGTGATTTCACAAAGATTTGTGATCACAAGTAAGTGGGCTAAGTAACCACTGAGGCATTAAATGCATGAATACTTCTTATTTTATGACTTTATTTCCAGATGTGCTCATGACAGGGAAGATAAATAGGGTTTATTTGTAGGGTCATTTCTAACCAATTGGTTATGGTTGTCAGGAGGGCAGTGATGAAGGGGAGTCTGAGGTCACAGGTAGAGTCTCTAGAAAAGGGGTTTATGGGAGATAAGATTCGTCTCCTACACAGTGAAAGAAGAGAATTGTAGCAACAGTACCTTGTAATTTCCATGCCTGGCAGAGGCCATAATTACCATAGTCAAGTCAGAAAGTGGTAATGATATTCATACACATATCTAGGAAAATCCCTAAGGGCATGGCACACCCAACCCTGCCAAGTCATGTTCAGATCTCTAAGTAGACAAAAAATATTTTGTCAGTTGGAATTTTTCCTAGTAACTGACTAACCTGAAAAGAACCAATTGAATTCTATGAAGCCATTGCTCAGTAACCAGTTGTTTGATTAAATTCAACTTGCTTTTCTTCATACCAGTGCAGATACAGATGACATACCCTTTGAGTAAACACTTTTTTAGGGGTTTGCTTAATTTCTAATCTTACTCTGAAAAGGCCCTCGGACCTCAGAACATTTAAAACCACACATTACCTTGTTCTTTCCTGAAGCCAATTAACTGGGCAGATTCTTTACATTCATTTTGAAGGTCCTGTACGTTAGCTAAAGTTTCATTTTCTCTCCCAGCAGCTGGAAAGCTATCTCTTTGCACAACAGAAACTAAATGTGTACCTCAGACATACTGAGCTCAACGGGCCTTGGCGCCAGCCCCCAAATACTGGTGTGCAGAGTATCCCAGAAAGTGCAGTTTCACTCTGCTCCCTTTCATAAGCCATGGAAGGAAGTGAAGGAAGCCTGCCAGGTTGTTATTCAACTCCAGGATTTAATCAGGCATTACCTGGGCACTTGTGAAACTCTCCAGCTTCTAAACTGAGAGTAAAAGCAAAGAGAACATGGGATGGAAACCACTTAATTGAGAAGACTCTCAGGATTACTCTGGATCATGTGGCCATTCTCACACAGGTCCTAGTAACTCCCCAAACTCCTGAAAATCAGCAAGAAAGCCCCTCTCAATCCTGGTGATTATTTCTAACTGAACGCTTCGCAGCTTTCTCAAGGAGGCCAATACACATTAATTCACTTTGTGTGAAGTGTGACTTTCTATAAAATTGATTTCAGTGGACTGCAGACAAGACCCCTCACCACTGTGTTTTCTCCATTCAGGTTTTGGTACACAAAGGGCATCCTACTATGGGAAAGACAGGTTTGTTGATGATGTAGGAGAATAACATGGGGCTGTAACAGGTGCAGGACGTGAGTCATTTTGGTTTCCTCACCTGCAAAGGGCGAATCCAGCATGTGCCAGAAATTCCGGATACGCCAGGGAACATTACCAAAGTCTTTGTCCCTTTTTTTTTTTTTTCCCCATTTAGGGCAGGAAATGGATGCCCCTTGTTCTTCCACTGCTCAAGAGAACTAGCCTGCCCCAAAGTCAAAACGATCAACCTATGAAACCTGGAGGGTTGGACTTTTCTTTCTTTCTTTCTTTTTTTTTTTTTTTAAGGTCTGAATGAGGTGATATCTTCACGCTGACAGCTGAGAAGCAGGTCAGTCAGGTTCTTGGGTGCTCTATTACACAAGCAAGATTTGGCCAGCTCCACCTAATTTTGTTTCTCAGACACCCTCCTGCTCAGTGGGACATTGTCATTCTTAACCCATCTGCTTTCTCTAATGCTCGGCAGACTCATTCCAGCCAGGACAGCTGTCTGTGGTATTTCAGTTCCTGTTTGTAAATACCTCCAGAACCTACAGGTGAGTGTGGACTGGGTTACCTAGGATCCCAGCTCGCTCTCGCTCTCTCTCCCTCCCTTCTCTTTCTTTCTCTCTCTGTCTCTCTCCCTTTTTTCTCCTCTCTTTTCTTTTCTCCTTCCCTCTCTGTCTTTGGCTCTCTTTTATTTGCCAAAGAGAATCAAAGTAGGCTCAACTTTTTGACAGGACTCTCTGGCAAGTAGCTACTTTTATAAGGAGACCCTTATAAAAACAGGTAGTTGTTTCATTAAGTAATTACCTACAAAATGAGCATTCGCACTAAGTGACTTAGCTTAGCTTGGGAATTACTGCCAAATTTGCTCAATGATGAAACCAGCTGGAGAGTTAAATAAAAACCTTACTTAAAATGTACATGACTACAAGAGAGAGTTGCCTTAAGTCAGATCTTAGTATCTAAGTTTCACGGTGTTTAAAGTGGAAATGGCATTAATATGAATTGATTATTTAGATTTAAATTATGCTTTTAGGCTTTAAGAATTTTGCAAAAGTATTGGAATATGACAGTTTTTGGAAAACAATCTTTGAATACAATGAATTACCAGCTTCTGTACATCTCTTCCAAAGATTTTATTAATCAAAAAATTGACAAAATGTTGTGTATGTAACTATTTCACTTAGTGTGGTATGTGTGTACATCTGATGCTCACTGGAAATCTGAACGGCCAAGTCACTTGCTGTGAAACACATCTTATGGAATGAAAGTGTGGATCATGTTTCTTAAAATTATTTTCAGTCTGTGGCGAGGTAAAGCTCCTTTAATTAAATGGATGCTGATTTACTGTTTGGCACTTTCTATTTTATCCATTGAGGCATTTCCTACAGACAGTGAAATATAATAGAAGGCTGAAAACTCCATGCTTGGGAGTCTAGGTCTAGAATATTCTGCAGACAGTTTTTCTTTCTAAGCTCGATACTCTTCCACCTAATTATTTCAGTACTGAAGATTATGACTAACAATGCTCAAATTAGCAGGGAATATGACATTCTATATATTTTTCCTGAATTCCTGCATACCCCAGTCTTTTAATGAGAATTACGTTCACAACTAGATTTTTTTTTCCCCCCTGAAAGAAAGCCTTGTCTTCCTTTCTTTTTAAGTCAAAAACGAAATGATATGCCTGCATTCCTCAGGTACAATCCTCCTTTCTGGCTTCTAAGTATTCTCATCCTTTCAAAACCCTCTTATTAAAAGAGGCATTTCTAGAAGCATAGTTCATTATGTCCTCATTTATTACAGTTCTTTCATTTAGGAAAAGCAAGATACTGTTCAAGATTGTAAAGGCTACTCAAAAGTAACACCCACGGTCTGCCTGGGATATAGGCTAATGTCAGACTGAATTTCCTATGACAAAGAAAAACAAAACCCATCTGTATTAACCTATATAGCCTGAGATCCATTAAAAAAAAAAAAAAAAAAAAAAAAGTAAAAGCAACTGAGAGAGAAGTAGCACATTTTAAGTTCTATTTAGTTATTTTGCTGCAGAAACATGTTTTTATAGTACCCCTCAGTGCACTGAACTAATGTTATAATTTAAAAGCTTAGATTTTGATTGACTTGCCAATAACTAGCATTTCTCTTCCCTTGCATAGGTTGATTACCTGATACAAACCAGGGTACCTCCTTATTTTTAAAACTTGATATAAAATGGGTATGACTCAGTTATAACAAGAAGGCTGGGCAGAATAATGACTCCATGCATTTAAGGGGAAGCAAAATTATGTGGAGAGTCTGGACTTGCTTCCCTTAATGGACGGGGTTGTTGTGTTTCTCTTACCACTTTCTACAGTCCTCCCTACAAAAGTCATAATGTGAAACCACTTTTTAGTGTCAACACCAAAAACAGAGGAGAAAACTGTGTTCATTTGTTCTGCATAGAGCAATTATTTAAAAAAAAAATAGTGCAACTCACACCCTTTGAAAGTATATTTTAAAATTTGTTAAATACTACAAATAATGAAAATAGTTCAATATATACAGAAAGGGTTAGAATCTGTGCTTAAAATACCATAAAATGAGTGGAAATCCTTTTTTTCTGTTCCCTTCATAATAATTCTAATCTTAGAAGTTTTTCAAGTTTGTAATGATCTTAGCTCTGTTCCTATGCTCTATACCCTCAAATTTCCTCTCTCAAATTTCCACCTAGGGGACAAAAAGGGCAAAAAGAACAGGAGGGGAAATGATGCTACCAGGTTCTCTTGATACACTCTCTTTCTACAATTGCATTTTTTCTTTGGTTCCACCTCTGTCTGCCTCCACAGTGCACCTGGCTGACAAATGAATTTGGGCACACACAAGTTTGCCAACCATCACCTAGCATAAATTTACACAATGGGTATACAACACACTTTAAATACTTAAACTCTGGAGATGGAGAGAGGCTGAGAGGAAAGTGCAAAGAGAAAGAGCACGGATTTTTTTTTATTGCTCTTCAGCACTTTCTGTACTAACTCCATTAGCCTTTGGGGCTTACACTGCGTTCAATTCAGGATAGGGTTGAATTTAACCCAAATTTCCTAGTCCTTGTCCAGCAAAAGTCCAGGGCTGGGGTTCAATTTCTCTTTGCTTCTATCCCTTTAAGATGAAGGGACCTGAGCAGAGAGGTGTAACCTGTTTCTCCTGGAAGCTAAGGAGCAGAAACAAAGTTATCCTCCACTGTCAGGCCAGGATAGCAGGAATAAACCAATTCTCCCAAGAGCCTTACACGTAACCATATTATTTTTGGAATAAACTGCAAATGGTATTCACAACACACATCAACCCTTTCTCCCATCTTTCTCTTTTCCCTGGAGATAAATTATAGGCAGTAACAGAACGCTTGGCTCATTTGGAGTATTAATACCTTAGGTTTTCAAGTTACAGTCAAAAGCTGGGTGAGGGGTAGAGAGATCCCATTGGTGGTTCAATGTTACAAAGTGAATCAGGAACAACAAAACTCACTTTGCTGACTCTTGATATGTGGATTCTCATTACGGGAAGGGAGTGAAAGCTCAATACCACGTTCCTCATGTAACATGAGAAAACTAGAACAGCTAAGGCCTATTTTTTCCCCTTCTGGTGACCACTTCATTAGGAAAAGAAAATAACCTCGAAGGGAAAGTAAATCAAAATGTATAATAATGAAAAAATGGGTGGCTAAGGACGATTCATAAATTTAATGAGACCACTGGAATTAAATAATGAGAAGGGCTATAATGTTTGCTATGAACTTGACAGAGCTCACAGGAGAAAGATTTTTCTGAAAAGAGGCATGGAAGTATTTTTAAACTAAATTGAATTGTATTTTAAATGTGCTGGGTGAGGTATCAGTTTAATAATGTGTTGGTGAACTGGAGGTCCTGGGGATAACTTTTGTTAATTTGTAAACTACATGCCAAAGGGGTCTACCTAGAATCATAGAGATAATTGTTGGGGTTTTCTTAAATTAGGATAAAAATGTATTTAGTGTATTTGAGGGGTACTTAAGGTAGAAGGCCCTATTTTTCCAGTGTTTAAAATAATGGTATTATAAACTACTTTGAGTAAATGATAAAACTTGGAGAAGCTGTGCTAAAAAAAATGTTGGTGGGAAGAAGTTCTAAAAAGCAGCTGAATTCTATATTTCTTTGTAACCAATTTCTATATTCCTTTGTAACTTCTGTTACACAGATGGTGATGACTAGCTTTAATGCCGAGGTTTAAATCCTAACCCGATCTCTGTCACTACTCTGTGTCCTTGACACTTTTCTTTTCAATTAATTAATTTATTTTAGAGAGAGGTGGAGGAGGGGCCGAGAAAGAGGGAGAGAGCATCCAAAGCAGACCCTACACTGAGTGCAGAGCCCCACATGGGGTTCCACCTCACGACGCTGATACCATGAGCTGAGCCAAAAACAAGAGTCGAAGGCTTAACCAACTGGGCCATGCAGACTCCCCCCATTGTTTGCATTTTTAATGCCCCATTTAATTATGTGTAAAACAGGATTGATAATTCCTTCCTCATTGTTGGTTTGTTTTTGGTAAGAACTAAATGAGAAAATGTGTGAAACATCTGATTTAATAAAAGCAGAGTAGTAATATGTTTTCCAATGATGTTAACAATTTTTAGGATCTAAATCCATATTCTTGGTTATCACAGAAAAGTGAATGAAATATAAACAGACGGTATCACAAATACAAATACCCACGTAATTCCTACCAGATCAGGAAACACAGTGTCAGGAGTATACAGAGTCTGCTTCCAGTAGATTTATTTATTTTAGGGGGTGGGGACGGGCAGAGGGAGAGAACCTCCAAGGAGACTTCCATTTAGAGTGGAGCCAAGAAGCCAGGCACAGACTTCCATTTCATGACCATGACCTAAGCCAAAACCAAGGGTCAGACATCTAACCATTGAGCCACCAAGGCACCCCTGCCTTGCCTTTTAAGTAGAATTTATTTATGTGATAAGCATAGGGCATGGAAGATATTACATTTTGAAAGCCTTAGGAATCCACAGGTATGGGCTAATAACTGAAAGAAAAATATGTATCAGGATGTATTATAAATATAATTAAGTTGTACCACTATGTAAGATATCATTTAGCAGGAAGAAGGCACTTAAATCCCAAAGAAAATCAGAAGACGTATTTAGAGGCTCCTCAGACCCTAATGAAAAATTAAGGTTGACCATAACTGTAAACATTTCTGGGAGAGCTTTTAAGAAATGCTATGTAATACTGGACCTTAAAAATATCAGGTGCACATCCTTCCTTTTCTTATCTTGGTCATCATGGAGGCTTTTAGTGAAAAATAAGCTCTAAGATCCAATTCAAAGAATAGGAAATCAGTTATCAGACTTTATTGTTTGGGGAGGAACAGTCTAACATTTTAAAAAGAATATTTTCTATATTAAAGATATTTCAAATTTTGTTTTTTTTTTAATTTAAATTCAATTAGCCTTTCAAATATTAGCATCTAACTAGGTTGAAGTCAGTAGAGTTGGATTTCAGTCATTCTCTTCCTTTCATTAGCTGTCTCCTAGCCACTCTGAACCTGTTTCTTCTTTTGCAAAATAAGACTATGCAAGTTATTTATTTATCTTTTTTTTTGTCACAAGGGATCATTGTGAGGATCAAGTGAGATGATAATGCAAACTCTCTGAGATGTAAGGCACTTACAGGAATATTATTATATTTTCATAATAAAAAATGGAAGTTAATGTCTACTAGCTGCTTACTTCAGGCCAGGTATTGATTCAAGTACTTCTATCTATACAATTTCATTTAGTCTTCAGAACATTGTGATTTCAGTATGATTACAATGATGAATAAAGTAACTGCTTATTATGTTGATTATTTTTCACAGGTTACTCATAATACAAGTCAGAATTTTAATATAAATCTAATTTTGAGATCTTTTCCCCATATCCTACTATTAATGAATTATGGTACTTCCACATTTCAGAGGCAGAAGGTCTGGACCAGGGTTTCAACCTCAACTCTGCTACTATTTAACTACGTCATTTTTTCTACACATGCTCCCAGACAGATGTTTCATTTATATAATAAGGGCACTCAAGGAAAGATTATCCTGAAATCTGAGAGTCTTCCTGATTTTCCCTAATTTTGATTAGTAGGAAGAAGGGCATCATGAAAAGTATTGTGAAAAAAGGGATATTAATTTAAAATTCAAATAACTCAAATGAGGTACTAATAAAATGTTTTTAAGTGGAAGTCCCAACTGATTCATTTTAAAGTAGTATGTTTAGAGTAGAATCAGTAACTTCATTTTCACAATAAACATTCCAAATCATATCTTTATAAAAACCATATTTTCTTAAATATGTTAAAGAAATCAGCCAGGTGTACATGCTCTATATTTACAATATTCTACTTATCAATCCAAATATAATATTTCAAATACATACAAATATTTCAGCTTGTCCCAAGATAAATGATCTTTGAAATAGTGGAATAGTGGTATGTGGCTTGACAAAGTTTTTGCATGGCATTTCCTTAGAAGAAAGAAGAAATAGATATTATATAGAAAATAAAACTCACTCTAGGTTTAGTATATAATCCAAAGAAAACTAATTTTTGGAATAAGGAGTATGGCATTATCAATTCAGTATTATATCTCTAGATGTTTACTTTAAAGATATAGATCCTTTAAAAAAAAACACTATGTCATTTAATAATTCAGATGCTTATTATTTGCTTTTTTTCAGATTCCTCTTAATAACACCAATACCAAAAAAGGCTACAATGTTGACCTCAGCCAAAATTCTATTGATTTCAAATTTGTTTAGTTTACTATTAATTGGAAGCCATGGGAAAGAAAGTCTAGAGAGAAACACAACACAAAGCATTGCAGCAGGCTCAAAAACAATGGAAAATGAATCTGTTCCTTTGGAAAGTTTTAGAAATTTAAGCTCAAATAAAGAAAATAGAGAAACCTCCAATCCTGAGGCAAGTAATTCCTCTCTTTGGGACCCATTAAATAAACACCATGGAACAACAGACGTCTTCAGCAATTCATCAACGAACAACATTTCTAGGAACCCAAGACCCATGCCTACGTCTCCCACAAGCCATCCTCTGATCCATAGCTCTGTTTCTAAATTGTCTTGGAACTCATCCATAGCAAATGAAAATTCTCTTCCAGTCTCAGCACCTCCCAAAGCTACATCTGCTGTATCTTCAGAAAAGTTCACTTGGTCTTCAGCCAGTGACACCATAAAAACTCCTGACAACAGTTCCATTTCAGTTAGCATCCTCCCTATAGCACCAAACATCACATCTGTGACTCCCATGGTAACAAAATCAGATGAATGGCTCACCACATCCAATGACAGCTTCATAGGGTTTAACCCCTACCGAGAAACAACAACTTTACAGCCCACCTTAAAATTTACTAATAATTCAAAAATCTTCTCCAATACATCAGACCCCCAAGAAGGTAAATATAAATGGATTTAACTTTCCTTTTGTGTGAAACTGAATCTCAAACTAAGTCATACAGATTATATCTAAATGTATGTAAAGAATGTACCATATTGAAAAAAAAAAGTAAAGAATGTACCATATTGGAAAAAAAAAAAACAACTACAGCAGCACAGGTGGTTCACACTTCTGAGGCACAACCATGATATTCAGTGGAAGTAATAAAGGGATTTTCAGGCTTTAGTCAGCATACAGTAGTCATTACGTATGGGAACATGATGAGACAGCGGGACAAAATTAGAGGTAGGTTATTAGGTTGAGGTAGCCGTACAATTTTGAGATACTGGGCAACAATTTTCACTGAATCTGAGAAAACTGCCTGAAATGCCCCCATGCTTTTAGGAACAATACGCAACTGAACTTTAGAAATATATGTATGTGAAAACTGAATGAAATAAGTTAATTTATAAATTATCTGATATCACATAGCAATCATAGGAAAACAGAACTCTGATTTTAAAAAAAAGTAAGTAAACTCAACAAAATAAATCCTCCTGAATTCTTAGTTTAGTACCTAATGAATACCATAAAAAATTGTTTCTTAAATTCCACATATGAGTGAAATTATATGGTATTTGCCTTTCCCTGAAATTTAAAAAAAATACTCCTTTTCCTCCCATGAATTCAATGATTCCAAATACAGCTTACTTCAAGATTATATTAGTGATGTAAACACTAAATCATACATACAAATTCCTATTTTGAAAGTTGTAGTGTATAGAAGTTTTAAATTTTGAAATCTAGGCTTTCTAATAGCACTGCAGCTAATAGATTGTATGTACATATATTTTCAATTTAGCTATAATTTTAACGCATCCTTTCATTCATACATACTCTGATACTACACCAGGAAGTTTTGTTTTTGTTTTGTTTTGTTTTGTTTTGTTTTTGTATTTTGAGATAGAGGGAACGGGGCGGCAGGGCGTGGCAGGGAAGAAGGAAAGAGAATCTTAAGCAGCACCACACCCAGCATGGAGCCCCACATGGGGCTCGAGCTCATGAAAGTGAGAACGTGACCTGAGCTGTAACCAAGAGTTAGACGCTTAACTGACTAAACCACCCAGGTGCCCCTACATTGGAAAGATTTTTAATAAATATTCTCTTTCTTTTGTCTCTCTAAACTCAATATGCATACTAAGAATACTGAGTACTTGTGCCCACCAGTGCTCTTTAATCAAAAGAAAATTGGTTAACCTTGTTTCCCTTTTATTTTAGTAGTAATTTTGCTGTAAGGTTCCAGTGTGTAGGTTAATGTTTTTATAAATGGATTTTAATATAGAATTATACACTTTATAAGACTCCTTAATAACATTCTCATGATTTTTTTTAAAAAAACCCTGAAAATACAATACACTAAATATGAGTTCAGGGAGAATTGCATAGTTTGTTAACAACAAACTCAGGCTTCATGTAAGGTACTTAGTAAAAAGGGAGATAGAGTAAAATTTTGGGGTCCCTTAAACTCAGACCTACACATCTGTTCTCAATGTGCAAGACATTGCAAACATCTTGCTTTGGTTTATTTATTGCATCGGGAAACGTCCTGTATTAGGATATACTGCTTTTCCCTTATAGTGCCTTTTCAGTTGGGGTTTTATAGATTCATTTCCTATTACCCACTTACTCCCATTAGCTTTTTACTTTTCAGTTATTATAGAAACAAGCCCAAAGTTCATTTCATCATTAACGTTCATTAGAGATTCAGAGTTGATTAAAAGCAATATAGCACTCAACATAGAAATTAGATCTTAATGGAACATACACATGGCACTTCAGTACTATTGTTTTTAAAAAAAGAATGAGAGACAGTTATAAAAATAAGAAGTATTTAAACATAATTAAAAATTTGAAGTATGGTTTTATAAGGAGGTATATTTGCCAATATATCCCCAACACACAGTACTTCACAAAATACACAAACATATCACTATTATCTAATTTTTAAAAACCCAATATTGTTTAAACATTCTTTGTTATAAAGAAAGTCCAATGTACATATTTCTCTTCTTTGAAAAATTATTTTCTATTTCTTTATCTGTTAATTATTTTTTCTCTCTTCTCTAGAAAATAAAAATACAGGAGTAGTATTTGGGGCCATTTTAGGTGCTATTCTGGGTGCTTCATTGCTTAGTCTTGTTGGCTACTTGCTGTGTGGAAAAAGGAAAACGGATTCATTTTCCCATCGACGACTTTATGATGACAGAAACGAACCAGGTAAAAACAACTTTCAGAATCTCACCTGCACACTGTGGATTTAATAAAATGAGGATGCTAATGTTCACTACCTTATCTAGAAGGGATCTGGAGATTCGTATGACAGAAACAGATGAAAGATTTATTCTGATCTACTCTCTGTTTCTCAAAGAACATAACCAAAATAATTATGGGCCTGTGGGTGGAATTTTAAAACTATACGGGGCTGTGGATCATTGCATCACAATTAGTTTTAAATAAACCAAATCCCAGAACCTAAAACATGTCTATGGAATTGGAAGAGAATGGTATGCCATTGAGGGAAAAAGGGTCAGTGCTGTTAGCAAGTAACTGCACAGCCACATTTTCTGCCATTGTTGGATCTCGTGGCAGCAGTAATTTGAACAATGATTTATTCCAATCTGAAGTTCTTCTAAAGTTTACACGGAGGCAGTAGCCCCTCAATCAATTGTCTTAATGAGTCTCTAAAACAGAATCTAAAGAGTTGTATATTTGGGTATATAAAATCACAAAACAGAGGAATTTTTCACTCATGGAATAGAAAAGACCAACTCTAAGATCTAAAATGAGAAATGTGTCTGCTAAGAATAAAGAATTGGATTTCTTCTTAATGTAATACTGATTAGAACAGAAATGAAATAATTTCACATAATTGATTTGTCTTTTTTAAAATACTTCAGGGGAAAAAAATGTTTTCTGTTCTACAAAGGACTCTTGCCACCATAAAAAATACTTAAATGCCCCGGTACATCCTGTCAATAAAGTCTTGTTGATTTTACTAAGTTCAGAGCATGACTGACATACTGTTCATCTTCAGAACCAAATCCATTAACTGTAAATTTAACTGAATTCTATTTGGGGGGCTTCTAGGAATCCATATAAAATAAGAAGTGGTACTTTTCAAAATTAAAGGATAGGATTTCAAACAACAGGGTTTTCCAAACCTTTTTTTTTAAAACCCCAGATTCCCCTGTAATCACATGCAAAAGCTCAGTCTGTCAAATTAATACAGTCTAAGATGTTGTGATTAAGGCATAATGGAATAACTCAATCACAACACCTACTTTCCTCCCTCAAGACAGCTTTGAGAAACCTCCCCCAAGTCCGTAAGGTTACTGGGCACCCAGTCTGTAAACAGAAGGGATAAAGAATACATAGGACATAGGAATACCTAACTGAATAATTAAAATTAAATAAAATAATAATAATTTAAATAAAATTAAATAATAATAAATTAAATTAATTAATAATTAAAGTTAAATCACTAATCTGATTAGTAATTAGTCACTGTCTAGTACTTAAAGATACCTAGCACATACCAAGTTTTCTTTGAAAATAAATTCAAGATCATTAAGGATGTAAAAACTGGCTGTTCATTGAAAAAGTAAAAAATAATCTCATATCATTAATCAGAGAATGCCAAGTGCATGATAACGAGGATCTACCACAAAGAAATATAAGGTTTTACAAATAGTTTTCTTCCACCTCCATCTTCTTTGGCTCAACCATAATGATATTGAGACATTTAGAAAAAGAATGACACTGATTTAAAATTAAGGCTCTTCAGTATTTAAAAATTATTTTTTTACACCAGAAGTAAAAATTCTGAAGTAAAAATTCAAAGCCCTGAACTCAAAAGTCAATGAGACATATGTCTGTCTGTGCTTCTTCATACAAAGTACCACTCTACTTTCATTAGGATTTCTCCCTTAGTTCTTTTATTTTTGGTTCACTAGTAGTAAAATTATTTTAGAAGTTTAACTGTTCTCTTAGTCTTAGAAAGAAATGTGTCATGATAAGCATATGCTTATTTAAAACTTCAAAACCAGTATCTGCAAAGCCCATATGAAAGTTGTATCTACTTACTAATCTAGAACAATTCCTATAGTCTGGCAGATGCCCAAGCATGCATCTTCCAGACAGTCACCATAAAATAATTTTTTTGTTGCTTTTTTAGTTCTGCGATTAGACAATGCACCAGAGCCTTATGATGCGAGTTTTGGGAATTCTAGTTATTACAACTCCACTGTGAATGATTCATCTGTGCCAGCAGGCCAAGAAAATGCACGGGACGGCATCCCTATGGATGACATACCTCAACTTCGTACCTCAGTATAAAAGGAAAGGGAAGAAGGCTTCGGACGGCAAATGATCGCTTACACCCTAGTCTTTCCACAAGCCCATCTTCCGAAAGCTGAAGCAAGATCTCTGTCTTGTGGCTGTGCCAAGGAGAACTATAAAAGTATGAGACTAGTAGCAGAAACGTAGAGGATAAATCATCTAAAAGGTTTCCTTTCTTACCATTTTTGGCTGTACAGAATCATCTATTGAGTAACCTTAATTTGTATTTTGGTCTATTTTACTCTTTAGTGGGAAACGTTTGTGGGAATCAGGTAAAACTAAAAGGGTTCACGATGCTTGCCCTGCCTGATAATTTAACTAACCCTGTTGTCCTAATTGCATGCATCAATATTGGCATTTTCTTGAAGGCAAATTAGGACACTTTCTTGAAGGAAAAGTTTTTTAAAATTTTGACTTAGAGAGTATATGGAGTTTCTGCTCCTGGGGAAATTAAGGTAATGGGAGTGAGAGACTTGTATTGTAGAACGTTTTACTTTCCTATCTCCAGCACATACATGGTCAGCCCCTTGAATGGCCAAGCAGACAATGACTTTGCATTCAACAGGGCAATGGTAGGGAAGCTGACTCTTAACCAGGAATGGTATCAGTTCTCTTCAAAGGGTGAGGAATCTTAACATGCCTGATTTCTTTTAGGACTCAATTAATTTGGGTGCTTTAAAGAGTCAATGAGAAACATGGTGATAAAACTCAGCCAAAGCATATACCTGTACATAATTTTTACAGTTTTAAGATGTTAAATAAGAACAAGATTTATTATGTATTAGATATCATTGCTTAATCAAACATGGAATAGATTGTCTATCTAAGTGTGTAAAGTGTAACATTAAAAAATAGACACATAGAAATATTATGCAAACAAAGCATTTTCTGAGCATTACTTCTACACGCAGAAGTACAGGTGTTATAAATTTGAATTCTAGTATGTTCCAGTTTTTTTTTTTTTTTTATAATTACCACCAGCTTTCAGCAGGAAAAACACACTCCTCAGTATAGAAAGGTCAAGGCTTTAGGGACTAGAGGATTAGCAGAAGAGTTAAATTCTCAAAGAAGCCATGAATGTATGAAGCGAACAAAGCAAGCAAGAGATTTCACTGTTGAATTGATACACAGGGTGTGTTTGTGTGTGTGTATGCGTGTGTGTGTACATATGTGAAGAAACAACAGCCTCAGGAAACAAAGACAAGCAATTAAGTAACAGAAGAACATACTTACCCCATATTGCCATAAAAATAGCAAAGAAGACGGTCCCTCCATTATCAAACAAATATGTCACCTTAATGGAAAATGAAGCAAAAATATTAATCACATACTGATTATAGTAATCTAGTGATTACAGTGTACATTTAAGTTCTATGATTTTTTTTTCCAAATGAATCACATTATTTTATGGTCTGTAAATATAAGATGTATGATCCTTTCATGAGTCCTGTAACTGTTTCTTATGATTTTTTCATGGGAAGAGATGAGGAGTCAACATTTTCCCTATTTTCTTCTTTGGACTTCACCTTCATTTCTGCTGAAAAGGGGCTCTAGCACCCTGAGGAAGTACTGTGGGCCACTGATCGTCAGACTAAGTTTAGCTTTTCAGTTGAGGCATACCTAGTTGCACTTCCTGTCTGCAAAATTTCCAGGACTGGGGAAGCTGTAACTACAACATGCAGAATTCCACCAGTGAGCCGGCACTGGCACTTTCAACGGAAAGGTATCATAGTGCTTGCCCTACTTTTGGACATCTATCAGAATGTGTCATGGGTCCAATAGTGGCTACAACTTTTTTCAAGAAGTTTCATATATCATTAAACATTTAGGATATTACCCAAGTTTTTTTCAATCAGACATTATCTGAATTTTTATAAAGATCAGTGTACAGTTATATGATGTTACTGAATACAATATTCAGGGTTGCAAGGATTGTTTGATTTTAATAAATCATAAATTCAACTTACTTTTGCTTCCTTTCATTTGCATAATGCCCTCATTCTCTATATATTTTATATTTATAGTGAGGGATATTAAACCAATACAGCCAAGGTAATATATGTTTTGTGGTTATATATGTATGTGCTATAGAGACTATAGGGAAAACAGGTACACTATCCTCATAGAAGAGAAAGGCCAATTAGGGGCTAAAGAACATTATTTAAAGGAAAATGGGAATACAATGGTGTCCTCTTTGCACAGTCTACAGTCATTGAGGGCATTAAAATAATACCAATGTGTATTTTAACTGCAATGTTTGGGAAATACTGCAAAATAATTGCTAATACAGATAAAGGTAGAGTGTGTTTTCCTGTAAAATAAGACAAAACGTGCTCCTTTAGAAGGTTTGTGGTTAGGTGCAGGAAGTCCTAGTTGGTTCTAACTTCTATGGTTCTTAAGGCTTGGGATTTCTAAAAATGTTGTAAGAATTGGTTTTCACCACAGTCATCACTATATATTATGCACAGATGAGAAAATGGCCATAAAGAAATTCTCTACAGAGCTCATAAAATTACACCCACTGTGGGAATCCAGCGTTTTTGTTTCCAAAGGCATCCCACAGAGACACTGCTGCCACCACGCTGGTGAGCAGCTGTCTGGTTTCCTTCAGAACAGACCCAGTGCAGGAAAAAGTCTCTTAGAGTGTTAGAACAGAGACCTTACACATGGGGACTTAAAGGTCACCAGGAAAACATGGCTCTCCCCCTGCTTCAGGAACAACAGTGCTTTCAGAAAAGGGACAAATACAAAGCCATGCTTACCAATAATTGTGTTGCCTATGTTCTGTCATAATTTAAGTCACATTTTCCTTAAAAAAGCTTGTCTTTTTTTTTTCTTCTAAGTTTTTTTCATAAATCTTTCAGGAATTTATTTTTTATTCAATAAATTAAGCATTAATTTTTAAAGAAGCACATCCATGAGGTACAGGGAGGTATACGTGTAATACTAATATAATGAGAGATTACATATACCTAATGTGAGATACAGCTAAAGTAGGAGTTACAAACTTCAGAACTCACCCTAAGGAGGAGTATAAAATCGTTGTGTTAGAGCCACTAAGATATAACAGGTGGGATGTGCTAAGATATGTGAGAGGCCACGGACTTCAGGATAATTTGAAGTCTGCATTAATAGCTGGAGGTGCTGAGGGTTGCACTTAGGGTACTGATACCTGAACTGTCGTATGAAAATGGGGGACAGGGAGAAGGAAGAGTCAAGCATAGCATGGATGCCTCAACTTCGACTGTGCGCAACTGGCAGGAGAACAAAGAAGGAAAGACCTTCTGTCTATTAGGAAAGAGACTCTTGCCTGTAAAAAAAGTTCCAGATGAAATCTCAAGAAAATTCCCAAAGCAACATAACAGGTTTTTCCAAAAGCAAAAGGAAGTGTGTCCTATCTACAGGTGTGTATTTGCAATGAATTATTTTACTAGAAAGATAGCTTGCCTTTATGCATGGGGGACCTACGGACAAGCATTTTATTCAACACTGTTGATGTGAGTAGGAATAATATATAAAGACAGAAGCAAACGAAGCCTCAAACAAAACTATGTTTAAGTACAAACTCTCCATTATGTTTGACATCTGATTTCTCTTGGGGAGCTGAGTATGGCTGGAAATCAATAAATGTAGATATTGTTTAAAGGGGTAAATTTCTTATTAGGTTGGAAAATTACAGTCTTGATCTCTTCTACTGTAGTTGCTAGGTCTGTCTCTAAAATTGTATGATGGGTTTAGGATCACATTAGCTTCTGGAAACTCTCATTTACATTCCATTAAAGCTGTTCTAGGCCAAGGAGAACAAAGCACTTCTTGGGCAGATTCAACCCTGCATGTCAGGCTATTCTGTGGGAAGTGGGGGGGAAGGGCAGCAAGGAGTTGGAATTTAGGCTAGAGTTCAGGCCTCTCTCACTTCCTAAGTCCTTAATTCTTGGACAGGGCAAACTCTGTGTAACCACCCATGTCCACTGGACCTCAACACAAGCTGCATCAAACATGGCAGTAGTCCATGCCCAACCTCCTCCCTGTTCCTGACCAATTATTATTTAGAGCAATATGTGGTATCTTTTGGAGGAATCACCTAAGGATCTTGTTAACATGCAGAATTCTAAGCCTGCATGTTAAGCCTGCAGAATTCTAAGCCTGCAAGCCTAAGAATTGTAGGACGTGGGGCCCAGGAATCTACTTAACACATGTCCTATGTGATTCCTACATGAACTTTTTCATGAAGTTTCTTAAAAGAAAAAAATAGCCTGTCTTATTTCTGTGTAGTATCAATATTGGTGTATGGTCTGAGGCCCATACTTGGTATTGAGTAAATGTTTACTGAGCAAATTAAAAAAAAAAGAAAAAAAGCCCAGAAACTAATAACTGTTATAAATAAAGCTGACCTCAAGGTCAGAATCACTTTTAAAATGATACGAAAAAACAAAGCAAAACCCTTCTAATGATCTCACCTAAAATGAGAAAGCTTAGCATAATGCAAATTGACATTATTGGTGTCAGATGCTTTTAGTGAATGTGCAAATATCACTGAATTACTTAGTTGGAAAACATTTTTAATTATCATGGTTGTAAATATTAAAAATGATGTTAATATGTTTAAATGTTAAACTAATGTTAAAATATGTTAATTACTTAAATATGAATTTTATCACGTGATGGGACCAATTTTGTTCTATGGAACACATTCCTAAAATTATTAAGAAAATAATTATGTGTAGACACACATACTTTTCAATAACATGACACTTAATTTTCTGTTTCTTGTCCAAAGTGGTGATGGATTCCATAAGAAATTAACAAGTTTCTAGATGATGTGGCTAGGTGATCTTAGATTGATTTGCCTGTTTCTTTGGTAATAATCTATTCTTTTTTTCAAACACTGTCCATCAAGTAACTTCTAGATGTTTAAATATACAAACTGATATTCCAAAAGAATGTTAGTTCCATCAATAAAGGAAGAGTAATTCTGATTTTAAGGTGTAAAACAAGTAGCTGCATTTTATCTTAGTCAGAAGAAAAAATACAATAGATATTAAATATTTCATCCTGGTGGGATTTTTTTCTTGCGTTGTTCCAGAAGGTAATAGTCTTCTCTGCCAGGTACCTTTCCACCTTCCTTATAATAGTTATTAAGTGAATTCTTTCTTAGTCATACATGTCTCTATACATACTCTTTTTTTTAACCAAGAAAAGGAGGGATATAGATATTATATAATGACAAAAACCCTCTATACTTAGTGTTTCCTTGGATAATTTCTTTATCCCTCTGTCATTGGGAATGTTTCTTATTTTTAGAATTCAGATACTGCTAGGGTGTTTTATTAAATATGTACAAGTAAAAGTAGAAATAACATATATATATATATAGATTTGCTGGTATCTCTAAGGCTGTCATATATCCTTGAAATGCACAGGTTAGGAGAAGGGCATGTATGTATGTATGCAGGTGTATGCATACACCTAATGACTTTAGTATGCTTGGCTTTTGCAAAAAGTATTGAGAAAATGCTTCCCCAAACAAGACATCTTTATGGAAACATTCAAAATGATTCAAAACTAAGCATACTTTTAGAAATTAAACTGAAAATAAAACAGATTTTCCTCATGGTTTACATTCACAATAAATAAGTCCGAAGCTAATTTTCATAAGTTCTGGCTTCATAGTAGGATATCGAGTGATTTCTGATTTTATACCCTGTTTTGTCAAAATTAATTGTATAGAGACCTCTACTTCTGAACATGATGGGCTAACAAAGATTGATTTTACCCCATTCTGGAGACAACCAAAGAATGAATGAAATACATAAGCAACAGATTTCAAGACAGTAGATATGGGGCAAGAAGGGCAATGATTTCTGAGAAGTGGGAAATAAGTGAGGTGAGCATTAGGATTGCCTCAGGTTATCACACTAAAAGAGTTCACAGGATGCAGATAGGGGCACCCCAAATAGTGCCCAGTGAGCATGTCTGTGAGGAGACCTACAAGGAAAGAACCACCTTGCATGAGTACCAGTATGCCCATTCCCACCAGCCGGACTGGAAATCCTTCATTTATGCTGCATCAGGTACTGTACACAGACAGATCTTGCTATCATTGTGGGGAAAATTTTGTGCTGGTTACAGTATTGCTATGAACCCAGCTCACAAACCTTAAAAGCAAGATCCAAAATGTCCATATTATTTCCAAGTAACTAAATCACAACATCTCTATACATTTATGAGAATAGTTAGAATTTAAAAAACTGGCCATCCTGAGGATTAGTGAGTGTACACAAGGCTGAAACTCTCACATACTGAGGATGGGAATGTCAAGTGGCATAAATACTTGGGAAAACATTTTGGCAGTTTCTCAGAAGATTAAACACCCACCTGTCATATAATCTTGTCATTTTACTCTTGGGTTTTTACCCAAGAGAAATAACAGTGCCCGTCTATATGGAGATTTATAGACAAATGTTCAGAGCAGCTTTATGTAAAACGGTAACTCAAAACAGCCCATGGGTCCATTAGTAGAGGAATGGATAGAAAAATTCTGGTATAGCTGTGTAATGCAATACTATTCAGCAATAAAGAGAAACGATCTACCGGTAAGTGTTACAGCATGGATGAATCTCAAAATAATTGTGCTGTGAAAGGAGCCAGAAAACACACACACACACACACACACACACACACCCCATACACTGTATGATCCCATTTACATAAAAGCCCAGAAAATACCAACTTATCTATTCAGAAAGTAGTTGGTTGTCTGGGCACAGGAGTGGAACTGGGGAGGGTTGGGAGGCCAGGATTACAAGAGACCATGAGGACAGTTTTGGAAGTGATTCCATATTCATTACCTTGATTGTAGTGATGGTTTCACAGATGCATATATAATATCAAAGTGTATTAATTAATACATTTTAAGTGTGTGTATATTATATTTGTTAATTATACTTCAATAAAGCTGTTTTAATAATGAACAGTAATCACTGCAAAATTCAGTTTCTCAAACTTGTATGCACATTGGAATCACTTGGGAAAATTTAAAACAGTCTGATGTCTAGGCTCTAAATCCAAAGGTATTGATTTAATTATTTGCTCAAATGTATGGCTTGGGATTCAAAAGTTAAAAAAAAAACCATTCTAATGGGCAGCAACCTGAGAATTTTAGTATGTTGTTTGTTTTTCTCGTAAAATTAAAAGTATTGTGATGAATGTTCATGGAAGTTACAAACGTAATCATTAGTAATGGAAACCATCGTCTTCTCCTTAATAAAATCTAGCTGTCATTCCAAGTGCAAGTTTATGTCTCCTATGACAGTGATCTGTTATAAAAGCACTGGAAGAACAAAATATTCAAATAAAAATGCACTCATTTTTTAATGGCAGCAGAGTGACAGACTAGACAGTTGTCATTGTTACTGATTGTTGAAACTCTTGGGAACACTTAAGTTTGTTTGGAGGACTTTTTACTATCTGCTTCAGGAAGGAGAATGTGAGGGTCCACACTTACCTTGGCGTAGATACAGCTTTCGTTGAGTCTCTGCAGTGAACAGTTCTTGTCACAGAGAGGGCACATGAAGACTTCGGTGGCCTTGCAAATTTCTTGGCTTGAGAAACCAAAGGAGAAAAAGAAGGCATGAACCTCCACATATAAGAGGCGCTTAGCCCCTCTGGCAATCTTGTGGGAAGCCGCAAGGCAGATAGGAAAAGAAGAAATGGATACAGTGGGAGTGATGAACAGATAAGGAAGAATTTGTGTGGCTCCAACTCAAATTTTTAGGATATTTGTGAAAACAGAGATTTGTGTTTGCTTCTTTGTTTTTAGAAGTCTCTGCTAGGATACTGTAATGATAATAGGCCACACTTTGTACTTACGAGACACTTGTGGGACTTTGCTGCAAAGACAGTTAACACAGGATTTCATGGCACTCAGGATACTCTGGTGAGGAACACCCAAGGGAGTTTTAACCAAACTCACAGCTTGGAAATGGCTGAGCTGAACCAAATCTGAATATTCTGATTTCTCAAGTCTATTGACCTTTCTCCTGAATCTCACAGCTTTCGAATCACTAAAATGAACAGCATCCGTAATTCACACAACTTCATAGCTCCCACTAGAGTCAATGGAGACATTATGTTCACTGGAAATATGAGGGGTTGATTTTTTTGCAGGGTCTTGACACACAGTCATGATGATAAGACAGTTCTTATTTACTTAATATGTGTTATATTCTCTATGAGAATTAAATTGTCTAATATTTGTCTTTTTGGTTTTATATACCTATTACATTTTAAAGGTCTCAGCATCCATTACAGATGACTTTGTTATATGAGGTGGACACCAATAACAATTTCTCAAAGGCTTCCCAGCCTGAGAGTTCACAGCAACATATTTTTAAAATGTTTTGTGCCTTTTTTCTGTCATAAGTGTCCCTTTCCCACTTAGTAACTTCTAAAAAATGCTTTTTAATTAAATCTGCTTTGGAAATGTTGAAAGTAATTTAAAGGATTTTGAAAATATATCTGGAAATACAGCTGCTTAATAAGTAATACAAGTTTAATTGTCAGGGTTTACAGCATGATTTACTGCTTTCAAAAATACATATACTCAAATGAAGCAAAAAATAATGTATATGTATTTCAAATCTCACTCCAAAGCAGGAATAAATAGTAAGTAATAATACCATATAGTAATACAGAACTTTAAAATGGGCATGTTCGTTAGGTCTGGTCCACACTGCAATCTCCTGCAATGGTACTTGTCTCCAAAACTAAGAGGAAACTGACGATTAATTTAAGTAATTTGCTCAAGGTCATACAGCTAACAAGAAGTACCTCAGGGACCCAAGTTTAGGTTTTTGTGATTCGAGGTGCAGTTCCCCATCAACTGTAACATATCTAAAAGAGAAAGATTTATTTCATATTAAAAGCAACTTTCCAATGAAGGGAATTAAGAGTACATGTCTCATAAAAAGCCCTGAGTAATGTATAGAACTGATGAATCTTTTTATTGTACACTTGAAACTATATTACACTGTCTGTTAATTGTACTTGAGGAAAAAAAAAAACCTGGCAAATAAAAAACAAAAAAATAAAAGGAACTTTCTTATAAAATTAGTTTATTAATGGTGATGATAATCTTAAAGGTCTAATACTGTAATTCTCCAATTCTCACAGACATCATCCTGCTAGTAATCAGGACATTTATATGAATTAGAAGAAAAGCAAGTAAAACACTCATATTAAAAGATCAAAAAAGAAAAAAAGTTTATACCTCCTCTTAGTTTTACCATTAATTTATAGGAACAAAAATTAACACAGCCCTTGAAGGAAATTTTGATTAAAATTTCATAATTCACTCTGTTTCAAGAATGACACAGTATGTCCTACATTGAAATCTCATACTAAAAGTGTTAGAGTCACTTTTTTTTTTCTTTTCTTTTTTTTTAAAGAGAGAGATCAGAAGTAGGCAGAGAGGCAGGCAGAGAGAGAGGAGGAAGCAGGCTCCCCACCAAGCATAGAGTCCGATGCGGGGCTCGATCCCAGGACCCTGGGATCATGACCTGAGCCGAAGGCAGAGGCTTTAACCCACTGAGCCACCAAGGTGCCCCTTAGAGTCACTTTATACCACATCATTTTTTCCATCTCCCACAGGGTCAAACAAAAGTACAAACCTATGAAAGCACCATGTCTAGGATCCTACGCCATTAGACTGAGTCCTATTTTTTGATTCCAGAATTATTATGCTCATTTTCTATAAGTTGTTCAAAGTTCAACTTGATATGTAACAACAACAACAAAAAAACAACTTTTAACAACATATTTTGTAGTCTAAAAAAGGAAGTGAATACTATCACAAATTTCTTTGACTTAAGTTAACCACTAGAGGGAGGGGGAGTGTACAGCCAGAGTGTTTCTTCACTTCGTTTGCACCGCCTGATAATATAAACTGCCACTTCAGTTGTGGCTTTCTTTCCTTTTATATCTATTAGTAGATATACACATCAAGGACTGATTCAAAGGAAATAATAATTACCACCAACTTAAGATCATGGGAGTAGGGAGTGATTTGTCCTTTTGGGAGTAGATGGCTGGACCTGCTCCCAGGTCTTGATGTTTCCTGTGATTCTGTTAACATGACAAGAAGAGAAGAGGATGCTTGGTGATGTCTATTTTGAGGAAATGTGAAACTGTGAAAGTGGTCTTAGGGAAGGTAGTATGAAAGCGTGAGGAAAACATGATTTTAGAATCAGATATAATCATCAGGGAAAAGTAAATCAAATCACAATATATTACTCTATATCTGTTAGGATTGCTATTACTAAACAAATCAAAACAAACATAACATGTGTTGGCAAAGATGTGGAGATTTTGGGACATTTGTACACTCTTGGTGGGACTATGAAATGGTGCAGCCACTATGGAAAGCAATCCCACTTCTGGGTATATAACTAAAAGGACAGAAACTAGGATCTAGAAGAGATATCTGCACTCCCATGTTCATTGTATTGAATGAACCTGGAGGACACTATGCTAAGTGAAATAAGCAAGCACAGGATAAATGATGCATGAGTTTACATATATTAAGTGTTTAAAATAGTCAAATTCATAGAAACAGGATAGAATCATGGTTGCCAGAGGGTAAGTGAGGGGGAAATTGGGAGTTGCTATTCAACAGGTATAAAGTTGCAGTTATACAATATGAATAAACTCTAGAAATCTGTTGTGTGACATTGTGCCTGGAGTTAACAATACTGTAGTGTGCACTTAAAAATGTGTGGAGGGTAAATCTAATGTCAAGTGTTCTTTCCACAACTTAAAAAAATCCAATAAAGGTTTAAAACTTAGCTGACCACTTATTACATACATTCCCCTGACCAAGTCACTTACCTCTCTGAGGATCAATTTCTTCATCTCTAGATGGAGATAATATCTAACTGGGGTATTACATAAGGGATATTGATACTGTGCCTGGAACATCATAGGCACTAGACAGACTTCATTGCTAAGGATGTTGTCAGGAGAGGGTTAGAGAAGTCCTTTATGACTCAACAGATTTTGAAAAGCAGATCTGATGCTGATGATAACTTAAATTTCTCAGGGAGTTCTAATGGCAAAGAAGAAAGAATGGACCAGAGAGCTGGGGCTTCTGTTCTTTACCTTAGACCTGGAAAACCATTTGATCTGCCTGCTTGTTCATTTTCATATTCCTATGATATATGCTCTGCTAGGTGAACATCTGACCACATTTGGTTAGGTAAGACCAATGAACACATGTAAATACACATATGCACATATTCATAGAGTAATAATCTACAACTTGATCGCTGCATAGTTTTACAATTAACTACAGGGCAATTAAGAAATATGACCTTAGTTTACATGAACATAGTTGATAGAAACATAATAAACACAACCTAGTCTTCAGCTTTTAAGCATATTGTTACCTTGTCATAAAAAAAGAGCTTAATAAAATAATTCTAAAACAAAGCAATGCTAAATAAAAGCCCTGTGTCCTCCCCTGACCTGCCATGACAACACCTACAACCTAGCCATGACTTAACTATGTCTGACACCTTGAATAGAAAATTACAGTCCCATGAAATTTTGAAAGTCAAGATATTCAGTGATGCTTATCTTGGTTTAGAATAGAAAGTCTGACAAGATGTTAATTATAGTGTGACAGAGTAGCAGTAATATAATACCATAAAGCACTGAAGAAAAGAGTTTGCTAATGCCTTTTAAAACACTCCTTGTACTAAAGATACTTATATGCAAAGAGTCTAATTCACTTTGTTGGTACATAAATCAATAGGAATGGCAAAACTATTCCTTTCATTGCCTTTTGTTTATTTTCGGCTTTGTAGAGGTAGAGGAAGGAGTCTACATCACATAGTAAAACTTTTTTAAGAATATGTTCTCCATGGAACCAACTTGAACAGTAGCTATCCATCTAAAAATCATTTTATGTCTCTATCAATTCATTTTAAAACAGTGTTTTCCCCAGATTTCTCCACATTCTGTTTTCCCTCCCTTTCCCTACAGAAGAAATCAGAGAGGTAGACAAACCATGAGAGACTCTTAACTATGGGAAAGAAACTGAGGGTTGTTGGAATGGAGGTGTGTGTGTGGGGAAAGGGCATTAAATAGGGTATGTGATGTGATGAGCACTGTGATACGTGATTGACAAATTACTGAATTCTACGTATGAAACTGATGGACTATATGTTGGTTAATTAAATTTAAATTAAAAAAAATAAATAAAAATTTAAAAAATAAGTGTGGTTTTCTAAGACCTTGAAGAGTACCAAAAACACTGTTAGAACTAATAAGTGAATTCAATAAATTTGCAGAATATAAAATCAATATACAAGTATCAGTAGCATCTCTACACACTAACAATAAACTATCCAAAAGAGAAAAAGGAAACAGTTCCATTTACAATTGCACTAAAAAGAATAAAATAATTAAGGGCTAAATTCAACTGACGAGGTAAAAGATCAATACATTGAAAACTAAGACATTGATGAAAGAAATTGAAAAAGACACAAATAAATGGGAAGGTATTTTGTGCTCATGGATTGGAAGAAATAATACTGTTGAAATGTCTATGTTACTAAAAGACATCTACAAATTCAATGCAATCTCTATCAAGATTTCAATGGTATTTTCACAGAAATAGAAAAAGCAATCCTAAAATTTGTACAGAACATAACAAATCCTAAGTAGCCAAAGCAATCTTGAGGAAGAAGAACAAAATGGGAGGCATGATACCTCCTGGTTTCAAATAATATTATAAAGCAATAGTAATCAAAACAATATGGTATTGGCATGAAAATAGACCCATAGATCCATAGAACAGAATACAGAACCCAGAAACAAACCCATGTATATGTGGTCAATTTTTGACAAAGAGGCCAAAATATACGATGGAAAAAGGATAATCTCTTCAATAAATGGTATTGGGAAAATTGGATATCCACATGTAAAAGAATGAAACTAAACTCCTTTCTTATACTATATGTAAAAATTAACTCAGAATGGATTAAAGACTTAAATTTAAGACCGAAACCATAAAAATCCTAGAAGAAAACATAGAGGGGATAAACTCTTTGAAATTGGCCTTTCCACTGATTTTTAGTATTTGACACCAAAAACAAAGGCAACCAAAGCAAAAATAAACAAGTGAGATGGACTGCAGCAAACATAGCAAAGAAACCCACCAACAAAACAAAAAGAGAACCTACAGAATGGGAGCAAATACTAATAAAACATATATCTGATAAGGGGTTAATATCCAAAATATATAAAGAACTCATATAATCCAGTAACAGAAAAATAAGCAATTTGATTTTAAAAATGGACAGAGAAACTGAATAGATCTTTTTTTTTTTTGTCCCAAAGATCTATAAGTCAACAGGTACATAAAAAGAAGACCAACATCATTAATCATCAGCGTAATGCAAAACAAAGTCACAGTGAGGTATCACCTGTTAGGATACTTATAATCAGAGCCCTGCTGATGGGAATGTAAATTGGTGCAGCCACTATGAAAATCAGTATGGAGGTTCCTCAAAACATTAAAAAATAGGATTACCATATGATCCAGCAATCCCAGTTCTAAGTGTGTATCCAAAGGAAATGAAAACAGGACCTTGAAGTGGTATTGGCATTCTTATGCTCACTGTAGCATTACTTAACAATAGCCACGCTATGTAAACAACTTAAGTGCCCACAGATGGATGAATGGATGAAGAAGATGTGGTATGTGTGTGTATATACACACAAATAAAATAGGATATTCAGCCTTGAGAAAGAAGGAAATCCTGCCATTTGTGACAACGTGGTTGGACCCTGAGGCTATTAAACTAAGTGAGATAAGCCAAAGGAAAAAATATTGTATGGTATTCCTTTAAAGTGAATCTTTTAAAAAGCCAAATTTACGGCACCTGGGTGGCTCAGTGGGTTAAAGCCTCTGCCTTCGGCTCAGGTCATGATCCCAGGGTCCTGGGATGCAGCCCTGCATTGGGCTCTCTGCTCTACAGGGAGCCTGCTTCCTCCTCTCTCTCTGCCTGCCTCTCTACCTACTTGTGATGTCTGTCCATCAAATAAATAAATAAAATCTTAAAAAAAAAAAAAAAAGCTGAATTCATAGAAACAGAATTAAAAAGTAGTCCAAAAAAGTGCTTTTCTTTTCAAAACACATTATAACTTCAAATCACAACCTGTTTTCTTAGCCTCAGAAGTTACTGATTTAACAGCCTACAGAGAAATGCCCAAAGAGGGATGGGTGTTTCCACTGGGAACAAGTTTGTTTAGGAAGATGCTGCCTTCCAAAGTGGTAGTAAGTTTGCAAAACTCTGAAATAAACCTATGACTAGATGAAATGTGTTTGAACAGTAGGTGTTTCTTTGTTTTCAAACTAATTATCATTTGGCGTTCATGGAGAGCAAGGGGATACTAAGACACCAATCAAGGTTGCTGGTTATGGAACTGGATTTAACTCTAGGACAATGGAAGTATTTCATTTTCAGGCAAATTGTTAACTGTACACATGGGTATATTATATATATATTTATTTAGAGAAAACTCAAGGAAATTATTTTTATGATCCTGTTAATTGCCATGATTACTACCCAGTAATAAGGTCATGGTTAAAAGATGGACCACAGGAGAAAAAAGTGCTGAGCTTTAAAGGAGGGGAGAAGTGTTTTACATGTTTTGAATTATATCATACAAGCCTGAACTTGGTGATATCCTTGTATAGATTAAATAGGACATTTATTATGAGGATTCATTAATGCCCAGGGGTGAGCCTTGGATCTGCTGAATAGTAATGTATCGTTCCTCCACCCAAATCTTGAGTCATTTCAACTTTAACAGTAGAATCACCATTCTCATAAATGCTTGATTTTTGTCAAACCTTATTTTACTACCATCTTTTTTTTTTTTTTTTTTAAAGATTTGTATTTATTTGACAGATCACAAGTAGGCAGAGAGGCAGGCGCAGAGAGAGGAGGAGGAGGCAGGCTCCCTGCTGAGCAGAGAGCCAGGTGTGAGGCTCAATCTCAGGCCCCTGGGATCATGACCTGAGCTGAAGGCAGAGGCTTTAACCACTGAGCCACTCAGGCACCCCTTTTCCTACCATCTTGATACCATAAGTGGATACTAAAATACTTATTTGTTCTTATAGAGAAAAAGAAGAAAGTAAAAAGTGATTTTATGTTTTCAGGAGAGAAGATTGCTTAGAGCAGGATTTATGTCCTACAGATATTTTGTTCAGACATCTCTAACTACATAAGGTTCCCTCATCTGCAGAGGAATACTTGTCTCCAAGGGTGGTAAAGTTCCTATCAAATGAAAAAACAAGAACATTATTGGGAAGCTCTTTGTATATTTTAAGTGCTTAAAGAATTGTAGTTATTATTTTTTAAATTTTATTTATTTATCTGACATACAGAAATCACAAGTAGGTAGAGAGGCAGGCAGAGAGAGGGAGGAGGAAGCAGACTCCCCGTGGAGCAGAGAGCCCGATGTGGGACTCCATCCCAGGACCCTGGGATCATGACCTGAGCCGAAGGCAGAGGCTTTAACCCACTGAGCCACCCAGTCGCCCTCAAGAATTGTAGTTATTTTGATTATCTAAACTACTGTAGTGAGAGGGCATTCTAGACTACCAAATACTCTGGAAATGTAAATGATATAAAACTATCATTGTATTGTTGAATTATTAAGTGAGATATAGTGGAAAGAGAAATTTTGCATACAGAGAAATAGTCTTAGAACATATCCAAGAAAATTTGCATATAAAAATATGGAAATGACCTTTTAAAAATAGTGCTTTTCTCTTCTCCTCAAAAAATCCCAGCAAATAAATTATAGAACTATGAGTTGTTTTTCATAGTCAGCATTATCATAAAGCTTTGCCAATCAGAATAAAGGCCAATACGTTTTAAAAAGTAGTATTATTAGCTATTAATAGCTTACCTTACTTGACTTCCATTCATTGTAAATATTCCATAGAAAAACACACACAAGCCAACAAGTGCTGCCGGAATCAGCATTCCAGTGTACCATCCCAGCCAAGCAAAGTATAGCCCGATCTTCTCACCAAAGTACAGCCTGCACAAGAAAGCAAACCCTTAGTTTAAGGCAACATAAGCAACACTGCAAATGTTGCTGTCACAACTAGTCAGAATTTAAGAAGGACATCCCAGCTCAGTTCCTCATCAGTTTCATCCGGGGTATCTTGACTTCCCCACTTGTTAATGAATCCAACAATGGTGACGCTGTTCGTCTTTAAACATTGTCATCACGGGGGCAATTTTATAAAAGGTATTCTTTCTGAGTCAAACTTCTTAACAAGGTTCATAAACTTTTTATAAGCCAATTCTTGCCTTTCTCCATCTTCCCAGTAAAATGTCTTTTTGTTTTCCACACACAGAACCGTGCTACACCATACTGCTTTTGTGTAAATTAGAAAAAAAGTCTTCCCTGTAGGTAGATGTTGAAAGTAGATTCGGTTTCAGTTTCCATCTGCACCCTTGGCCAGATGCCCTTATGCTAGACACAGTCATGTCACACCTTCCTCAACAAAGTTAACTGCAGTTCCTGGAGCACATGATTCTTTCCTTGGTCAATGCTGCTCTCTTACTTTGGAAAATTACATTTCATCCTCTTCCTTTGTCTGGCTTATATGCATCCTTCACTTTACATCAATTTTTACAGGAAGCCTTTCCTGACTTCCACTGCTACCCTTGCTTAGATACCCCTGATCTTGCTCCCATTCTGCCCTCACCCATATTTCAGTGTCCTAAACTTATAACCCTTTATGACAATTAACTCATCCATTCCTCTCTCTCCCCATGAGACTTCAAGTGCCTGAAAGTAGACTTGTGTCTTCTTCACCAGCATCCACCACAGGGAGTAGTGAATGAAGCTAAGGAAATGGATATATTTTATTTCCCTTGAGCTGATGAACATAATTTATATGGAAATGGCAGATGAATAAGATAGTTTTAATGACTACCCAACTGCTCTTTCTTCACCCAGTCTACTGATCATATCAACTGCTATGCAGTTTATAAAGCTCTGGTAAGAAATAATAATTTTTTGAATTCTCTATGACTGTTTGGTCTCTATCTTCTAAAAATGGTTACTTAAAACAGTTTTGTTTAAGGGATATTTTAAAAATTGGTGTTTTACAGTTCATTTAGGAATATTGCGCTGAGCAGTGATTCTTGCTAGGAAGAAAATCCTCTTGGTATTTTTTTTCTGGGACAAGACAATTCTCTTGGTATTTTTTCTTTCTGAAAATAATTCTTTTTCTACATCACTCTCTGCATTGTGCCAATTAAAATTTTGCATATTCTACCAGGTATAGAAATAGAGTCATATTTCATTTATCCAAGTTTTTGTTTTTTTCATTGATTTCTCCTTGGAGACATAGATCAGTAGACCATTCACTTCTCATACAACAATAATGTTCTAGTTGAGACAAAAGCTTATCATAGTAACAGGTATTTCAATAAAGCCATTTGTTCCTTATAAACAAGTGTTCCTCTGTGAAGTAGAATAGGTTTTTGCATGTATTACTAATATAAGGAAATGCCTTTATAATAATGACTATAGAGGGTGGCATAGACAACCCCCTTTAAATAGGGAGAATTATACTGAGATTTTAAAGTATATACTGTTGAAGGTTAAGGGGAACAACAATATTGCTTGACTGTAGTTTAATCACCTAAGTTCAGGAGATTTTAGATCTGATCCAGGAGAAAGAGAAGCTAGTTCCAGGCCAAGGAAGCTGATGGAAACCCCCTTGACCTATAGCACTGGTATTCATAATATTCTAGGATCTCTAGAGGAATCTCAAAAACTATGCCAAGGCAGGGAGGAATTGCTAGGTTGCTACTGGGGTCACTCTTCACTACACCCATAGCCATTCTCTTTTTATCCATTTTATATTTTGCTAACAAGCAAGTTTCTGGAGAGTAGGAACATGCTGGATCGTCTATATTCTTTTATGGCCTTCACCTCCTCCCTCTTTTTAGCCACTTGAACACAAAATATATAATTTCCGTAAGCAAAGTTTCCCTTCTTTGTCAATAGCCAAATAATTGGCAATAGTAGCCACAGAACCCTATTATTGAAAATAAAGGTTGCTTGCTGAAATTACCTGAAGCCATAATAGCAATGCATCCAATAGATAAGAGATTATTGACACTAAAATGTTTGCTTGAGAACAGCAATTTAATTTTAGTTCCTAATAATAAATGTGATTCTGTGAGTGAGCACATCTCACTGTGTTCACATATCTCTAAAATAACAATTCTTTCCCCTCTCTTTCTCTCTAAATAAAATAATAATAATAATAATAATGGGGTGCCTGGGTGGCTCAGTTAGTTAAGTGTCCAACTCTTGAGTTCAGCTCAGGTCATGACCTCAGGGTTGTGAGATTGAACCCCACTTTGGGCTCTGAGTTGAGCGAGGAGCCTGCCTAAGATTCTCTCTCTCTCTCTTCCTCTGCCCCTCACCACTGCTCACTCTCTCTATCTCTCTTAAAACAAAACAAAATAATTTTTCACCTGCACAAGTAAGAATCTGATAATTTATTGTGATTAACAGAATTAGAATCAAAGCATCTTGATTTTGGATATGCCCAAGTACTTAACGTCTGAAATGGTTTGGTGCTGGATATTATGATTTGTATATCCAGATCATGTTCTATCCCTTTTCCTTTCTGCTCTATGCCCCAGGAGGCTCACCTTCATGAACTGTATCTCTCATGCTCTTTCTTTCTTCTGCCTTCCTGAGGGGCTTTTTGGCTAACTGAAGGTACTAGCAGGAGATCACAGAGTGAGATCTAAGAGATATCGGTGTATTGATTATCCTGACTTTCTCCTTCCTGGAGAATGATCCGCCCATAGCTGCTTTCCTTCTAAGACTGTAACTACTGTCAGGCATCCCCCCTTTTTGTTTTTGACAGGTTCTACCAACTGTTCCCTCCCCCTGCTCCTCCAGGCCAAGGTTTGATAAAAGCATCTAATTTTTACTTGTCCCTGGAAGCTTCATCATCCTTATCCATTTGCTCCCTTGATATTTCTTACACTTCTGCATATACTTCTTTTATTAGATTTTCTTCTGATAGCCTTTCTATTCTCTCAGTTCTATCAGTTTCCTGCTGGGACAATGCCCACAGTTATAAGTTATTCTTGATATGTACATTTTATAAACTGTTCAAAGTATCAACATAGATAAACTTATAAAGGCTCTTTTTTTTCATTCATTCTAAGAATATTTATAGTTAGCTAGAAACTTGATTAGGTCATTTTTAATATGTATTTCCTGGTATTTTTTTAAAAGAACAAATTATTCTCCATCAAAATTAATTAAATCATGAATATAACAGTATCTGGAGATTAACTGAAATTGAGAGCAGTTACTCACTAGAAATGTGCTTCCTGGAATAGAATAGATACTCACTAAATTCTTGGTTGAAATACAAATATATGTAGAGATGCTGTGTTGGTCATTTTCCTCTTTGCTCTCAGATCCATGTTCTGCCTTTCCCTATTTTGATTTGTTTCACTGGGAAGTATATTACAGTTTCCATTGTAAATTTCTCCTAGTTAAGCTGGATAAGGAGGTGCTGGAAGACTCAAAGATAGAGGTGGGGGGCGGGAATCATTCCTTCTCACTTGGTCATCCTCAGGGAAAAGTGGTCATACCTTCTCCAACACTTTACTTCTCTGTGGACAGTCCTAGTCATGGATGGTATAGCTCCTGGCCAATGGCCCAGGTAGGGGTCTCTGGAATATACTTCATCCCATTTTCCTTCCAACCTCAGGATTGTTGGCAATCTTCTGCTGTTATTAATCTCTGGTTGCCTTACTATTCCTCTCTGATTTCTCAGCTTTGTCATCCACTGTTTAACCAAAGCCCTAAATTAAGTTTCTTTTATTGAAAAGACCTACAGTGGCTTCTTTTTCCCTGACTACATCCTGAGTAATACAGACGATTTGGTGGGCGAATGAGGTAATTCCAAATCTAGGAAAATGACAACAGAACAGCATAATATATCTTTCATTATCAATCCACCCACATTACCTGATTAAATCCAAGGGCTGATGCTTATACCACATTCCCCAGCGTGCCCAGCGCTCATATAATAGATGTCTATTATTCTGAGGTCCATGCGTTTTGATGGGTTGGTTACTTTTGTAGGCTCCCTGAAACATAAAACCAAAGATAAGTTCCCTTGGTAAATTTGAACTAAACAGGAATTGCTTTTACTATTTTTTCCTTACAGAACAATTTAATAGCGTATTGAAAGCTGCAGATTTGTAAACTTAAGTCCATCACTGGAATGATTTAGTAAATGCCTTTATATATCTCTTCTTCATTGAAAATATACTGATAATTCCTTAAAAGTCCTTTCTTAAAGTCCCTTTTTAAACTAATGAAATCCCTTTCACTTAAAGTAAACTAGAATTTGGTTTTACTATTTGTAACCTAAAATCTTTTAATAAACACTATCTCATCACCATCACTGAGGGAAATAGTTGTAATCCTTATTTCAGAAATTAAGAATATTATTCTACCTTAAAGAAGTGACTCAGTCCCAGGAAATATTTCTTTTATTTACAGAAGCTAAAGAAGAAAGTAAATGTTCAATCAAAAAGTGTAAGAAGCCTAAGTCACAAGTGCTAATCAAGTTTTTAAATTCTAGAATCCTTAGACCTTACTTTGGATAATATATATTCCAAAAATGGAGACACTTTCAAATTCTTTATATCTCCCCTCAAAAATTGTCATAAGGTTGCAATTTTAGACACATAGAATATATATGCCTGATAGAGGAACAGCTTTGATTTTATAATCAAAAAGGAGGGGAACAAATATGGTTACTATTTTCTAAACCAAAACTTAGGACAGAATTTGACAAACTCCCTCTTATTCCAATGTGTGATTCTACTTTTTTTTTTTTTAATATTTTATTGATTTATTTAACCGAGAGAGACAGAGAGATCCCAAGTAGACAGAGAGGAAGGCAGGCGGGGGGTGGGGGGGGGAAACAGGCTCCCCGCTGAGCAGAGAGCCCGATGTGGGGTTTGATCCCAGGACCCTGAGATCATGATCTGAGCTGAAGGCAGAGGTTTAACCCACTGAGCCACCCAGGTGCCCCTGTGATTCTACTTCTATAAACAGTTTAATGAAATTTAAAACAAGTGAAGTCATGCCTTAGTTTCCTTATGTAGATGATGAGAGTAAGAGTCAATTTAATGATTTCCACCATAGAGAGGTTTTGTGAGGGCCCACTTGCAATATAAAGTGCTGGGTACATATAAAGTACAAAGTCAGTGTTAGTTAATTTTGTTTCTGATATAGTGTGGCCATTGAAAAGCAGAAAACTGTCATTTGAGTGATCCCAGACAACCAGGGATGTGAGTTCTTATGAAGAAAGAACACCCTGAATCACAGTGCACCAGGCTAAAAGGAGACACATATGTGGATTTCACTCTGTGGCTTCCTAATGAAATAGATAAATTAATTAGGTAAAGATGGAAATACAGTTAAAGTGCTGATGGGCAGCATCAGGTTCAGGGCAGGCTGCCCCAGAATGTGTTACTTTGGCATGTAGATTATTTCTAAGTTGAAAACAATTAATGACCAATAAACTCAAGAAGAGTTTTTTTACCTAACCTCTTACCTGCTCAAAATAATTTAGATAGGAAGCCTATAAGAGTAAGGAGAACTATTACCAAAGATAACTTTTTTACATAAGAAATACTTATCTCCATGACACGGCAAACATTTGTTCACCCAACATTTGCTCTTCCAATGTCCTGTGAATTATCTCCCTCCTAGACCCCTGCCTTCTTCTTAGCTCAGGACAGCATATAAACCTCAATTCCTGATTGCTACAAGCCTCTCATATCTTTGTGGGGATCTGTATATGTGTAATTACATTTGCTTTTCTTCTATTAACCTGCTTTATGTCAATTTATGAGGTCGGTCAAAGAACCCTAAAGGGAAGAAGAGAAAAGTTTTCCTCTCCAAGTTTTTAAGTCCAAGTTTTCTTCCTTAAGAGATCAAGGCTTTTAAAGCCTATAGACTAGAAGGTAAGGAGATAAAAGTGAAGATAAAAGATTTCAAGCATGGGCATGTCCACCCGGGAAATGTCTGTTTGCTTGTCCAGCTAGACTGATCTGTTAGGGTAGACTGCCTGAGATTGGGTAAGTAAGGGAAGGTGAACCAAAAATCTCAGTTTTCTTTTAGTCACTAATGATAATCTTTCTAAAATACTTGACTTTGCTTCCCAGTCTCAGTGGGCAGACACAGGCACATCCTCAGTCTTAGGGTCTAAGCTTAGAAACCCTAGTAGAGGAGGGAGGAGTCAAGATGGCAGAGAAGTAGCAAGCTGAGACTGCTTCAGCTAGCCGGAGATCAGCTAGATAGCTTATCTAAAGATTGCAAACACCTGAAAATCCATCGGCAGATTGAAGAGAAGAAGAACAGCAATTCTGGAAACAGAAAAACAACCACTTTCTGAAAGGTAGGACCGGCGGAGAAGTGAATCCAAAGCGACGGGAAGATAGACCCCGGGGGGGGGGGGGGGCGGCTCCCGGCAAGCGGCGGAGCAACCGCGCACAAAATCAGGACTTTTAAAAGTCTGTTCCGCTGAGGGACATCGCTCCAGAGGCTAAACCGGGGCGAAGCCCACGCGGGGTCAGCGTGGCCTCAGGTCCCGCAGGGTCACAGAAGGATCGGGGGTGTCTGAGTGTCGCAGAGCTTGCGGGTATTGGAACGGGAAAGCCGGCTACAGAGACAGAGCCGACAGTAAGCTCGCAGCTCCGTGTTACCTTGAACCGGTCGCAGGCTCGGTGAGCTCGGAGCGCGGCCGGAGGTCAGGCAGACGGGAGTAACTGGGCGCTGTTCTCTGAGGGCGCACTGAGGAGTGGGGCCCTGGGCTCTCGGCTCCTCCGGGCCGGAGACCAGGAGGCCGCCATTTGTATTCCCGTCCTCTGGAACTCTACGGAAAGCGCTCAGGGAACAAAAGCTCCTGAAAGCAAACCCGAGCGGATTACTCACCCCGGCCCCGGGTAAGGGCGGTGTAATTCCGCCTGGGGCAAAGACACTTGAGAATCACTACAACAGGCCCCTCCCCCAGAAGATCAACAAGAAATCCAGCCGAGACCAAGTTCACCTACCAAGGAGTGCGGTTTCAATACCAAGGAGAGCAGCAGAATTCCAGAGGAGGAGAAAGCCAAGCACGGAACTCATGGCTTTTTTCCTGTGATTTTTTTTAGTCTTGCAGTTAATTTAATTTTTTCTTTTTCATTTTTTTTTTTTTTCTCGCCTTCGGGTAAAATTTTTTTTTTTAACTGTTACCTTTTTCTTTTTTAACGATTTTTTACTAGTTTATCTAATATATATATATATTTTTTTACATTTTTCTTAGGTGTTTTCTTTTTTTAAAAAATTCTTTTCTTTTCTTTTTTTTTTTTTTTCTTTTTTCTTTCTTCCTTTTTGAACCTCTTTTTATCCCCTTTCTCCCCACTCACGATTTTGGATCTCTTCTAATTTGGCTAAAGCATATTTTCCTGGGGTTGTTGCCACCCTTTTAGTATTTTACTTGCCCCTTCATTTACTCTTATCTGGACAAAATGACAAGACGTAAAAATTCACCACAAAAAAAAGAACAAGAGGCAGTACCGAAGGCTAGGGACCTAATCAATACAGACATCAGTAATATGTCAGATCTAGAGTTCAGAATGACAATTCTCAAGGTTCTAGCCGGGCTCGAAAAAGGCATGGAAGATATTAGAGAAACCCTCTCGAGAGATATAAAAGCCCTTTCTGGAGAAATAAAAGAACTAAAATCTAACCAAGTTGAAATCAAAAAAGCTATTAATGAGGTGCAATCAAAAATGGAGGCTCTCACTGCTAGGATAAATGAGGCAGAAGAAAGAATTAGTGATATAGAAGACCAAATGACAGAGAATAAAGAAGCTGATCAAAAGAGGGACAAACAGCTACTGGACCATGAGGGGAGAATTCGAGAGATAAGTGACACCATAAGACGAAACAACATTAGAATAATTGGGATTCCAGAAGAAGAAGAAAGTGAGAGGGGAGCAGAAGGTATACTGGAGAGAATTATTGGGGAGAATTTCCCCAATATGGCAAAGGGAACGAGCATCAAAATTCAGGAGGTTCAGAGAATGCCCCTCAAAATCAATAAGAATAGGCCCACACCCCGACACCTAATAGTAAAATTTACAAGTCTCAATGACAAAGAGAAAATCCTGAAAGCAGCCCGGGAAAAGAAGTCTGTAACATACAATGGTAAAAATATTAGATTGGCAGCTGACTTATCCACAGAGACCTGGCAGGCCAGAAAGAGCTGGCATGATATTTTCAGAGCACTAAACGAGAAAAACATGCAGCCAAGAATACTATATCCAGCTAGGCTATCATTGAAAATAGAAGGAGAGATTAAAAGCTTCCAGGACAAACAACAACTGAAAGAATTTGCAAATACCAAACCAGCTCTACAGGAAATATTGAAAGGGGTCCTCTAAGCAAAGAGAGAGCCTACAAGTGGTAGATCAGAAAGGAACAGAGACCATATACAGTAACAGTCACCTTACAGGCAATACAATGGCACTAAATTCATATCTCTCAATAGTTACCCTGAATGTGAATGGGCTAAATGCCCCTGTCAAAAGACACAGGGTATCAGAATGGATAAAAAAACAAAACCCATCTATATGTTGCCTCCAAGAAACACATTTTAAGCCCGAAGACACCTCCAGATTTAAAGTGAGGGGGTGGAAAAGAATTTACCATGCTAATGGACATCAGAAGAAAGCAGGAGTAGCAATCCTTATATCAGATCAATTAGATTTTAAGCCAAAGACTATAATAAGAGATGAGGAAGGACACTATATCATACTCAAAGGGTCTGTCCAACAAGAAGATTTAACAATTTTAAATATCTATGCCCCCAATGTGGGAGCAGCCAACTATATAAACCAATTAATAACAAAATCAAAGAAACACATCAACAATAATACAATAATAGTAGGGGACTTTAACACTCCCCTCACTGAAATGGACAGGTCATCCAAGCAAAAGATCAGCAAGGAAATAAAGGCCTTAAATGACACACTGGACCAGATGGACATCACAGATATATTCAGAATATTTCATCCCAAAGCAACAGAATACACATTCTTCTCTAGTGCACATGGAACATTCTCCAGAATAGATCACATCCTCGGTCCTAAATCAGGACTCAACAGGTATCAAAAGATTGGGATCATTCCCTGCATATTTTCAGACCACAATGCTCTAAAGCTAGAACTCAACCACAAAAGGAAGTTTGGAAAGAACCCAAATACATGGAGACTAAACAGTATCCTTCTAAAGAATGAATGGGTCAACCGGGAAATTAAAGAAGAATTGAAAAAAATCATGGAAACAAATGATAATGAAAATACAACGGTTCAAAATCTGTGGGACACAACAAAGGCAGTCCTGAGAGGAAAATATATAGCGGTACAAGCCTTTCTCAAGAAACAAGAAAGGTCTCAGGTACACAACCTAACCCTACACCTAAAGGAGCTGGAGAAAGAACAAGAAAGAAACCCTAAGCCCAGCAGGAGAAGAGAAATCATAAAGATCAGAGCAGAAATCAATGAAATAGAAAACAAAAAAACAATAGAACAAATCAACGAAACTAGGAGCTGGTTCTTTGAAAGAATTAATAAAATTGATAAACCCCTGGCCCGAATCATCAAAAAGAAAAGAGAAAGGACCCAAATAAATAAAATCATGAATGAAAGAGGAGAGATCACAACTAACACCAAAGAAATACAAACTATTATAAGAACATACTATGAGCAACTCTACGGCAATAAATTTGACAATCTGGAAGAAATGGATGCATTCCTAGAAACATATAAACTACCACAACTGAACCATGAAGAAATAGAAAGCCTGAACAGACCCATAACCAGTAAGGAGATTGAAACAGTCATTAAAAATCTCCAAACAAACAAAAGCCCAGGGCCAGACGGCTTCCCGGGGGAATTCTACCAAACATTTAAAGAAGAACTAATTCCTATTCTCCTGAAACTGTTCCAAAAAATAGAAATGGAAGGAAAACTTCCAAACTCATTTTATGAGGCCAGCATCACCTTGATCCCAAAACCAGACAAGGATCCCACCAAAAAAGAGAGCTATAGACCGATATCCTTGATGAACACAGATGCGAAAATACTCAACAAAATACTAGCCAATCGGATTCAACAGTACATTAAAAAGATTATTCACCACGACCAAGTGGGATTTATTCCAGGGCTGCAAGGTTGGTTCAACATCCGCAAATCAGTCAATGTGATACAACACATCAATAAAAGTAAGAACAAGAACCATATGATACTCTCAATAGATGCTGAAAAAGCATTTGACAAAGTACAACATCCCTTCCTGATCAAAACTCTTCAAAGTGTAGGGATAGAGGGCACATACCTCAATATCATCAAAGCCATCTATGAAAAACCCACCGCAAATATCATTCTCAATGGAGAAAAACTGAAAGCTTTTCCGCTAAGGTCAGGAACACGGCAGGGATGTCCATTATCACCACTGCTATTCAACATCGTACTAGAGGTCCTAGCCTCAGCAATCAGACAACAAAAGGAAATTAAAGGCATCCAAATCGGCAAAGAAGAAGTCAAATTATCACTCTTCGCAGATGATATGATACTATATGTGGAAAACCCAAAAGACTCCACTCCAAAACTGCTAGAACTTATACAGGAATTCAGTAAAGTGTCAGGATATAAAATCAATGCACAGAAATCAGTTGCATTTCTCTACACCAACAGCAAGACAGAAGAAAGAGATATTAAGGAGTCAATCCCATTTACAATTGCATCCAAAACCATAAGATACCTAGGAATAAACCTAACCAAAGAGACACAGAATCTATACTCAGAAAACTATAAAGTACTCATGAAAGAAATTGAGGAAGACACAAAGAAATGGAAAAATGTTCCATGCTCCTGGATTGGAAGAATAAATATTGTGAAAATGTCTATGCTACCTAAAGCAATCTACACATTTAATGCAATTCCTATCAAAGTACCATCCATCTTTTTCAAAGAAATGGAACAAATAATTCTAAAATTTATATGGAACCAGAAAAGACCTCGAATAGCCAAAGGGATATTGAAAAAGAAAGCCAACGTTGGTGGCATCACAATTCCGGACTTCAAGCTCTATTACAAAGCTGTCATCATCAAGACAGCATGGTACTGGCACAAAAACAGACACATAGATCAATGGAACAGAATAGAGAGCCCAGAAATAGACCCTCAACTCTATGGTCAACTAATCTTCGACAAAGCAGGAAAGAATGTCCAATGGAAAAAAGACAGCCTTTTCAATAAATGGTGCTGGGAAAATTGGACAGCCGCATGCAGAAAAATGAAATTGGACCATTTCCTTACACCACACACAAAAATAGACTCAAAATGGATGAAGGACCTCAATGTACGAAAGGAATCCATCAAAATCCTTGAGGAGAACACGGGCAGCAACCTCTTCGACCTCTGCCGCAGCAACATCTTCCTAGGAACAACGCAAAAGGCAAGGGAAGCAAGGGAAAAAATGAACTACTGGGATTTCATCAAGATCAAAAGCTTTTGCACAGCAAAGGAAACAGTTAACAAAATCAAAAGACAACTGACAGAATGGGAGAAGATATTTGCAAACGACATATCAGATAAAGGACTAGTGTCCAGAATCTATAAAGAACTTAGCAAACTCAACACCCAAAGAACAAATAATCCAATCAAGAAATGGGCAGAAGACATGAACAGACATTTCTGCAAAGAAGACATCCAGATGGCGAACAGACACATGAAAAAGTGCTCCATATCACTCGGCATCAGGGAAATACAAATCAAAACCACAATGAGATATCACCTCACACCAGTCAGAATGGCTAAAATCAACAAGTCAGGAAATGACAGATGCTGGCGAGGATGCGGAGAAAGGGGAACCCTCCTACACTGTTGGTGGGAATGCAAGCTGGTGCAGCCACTCTGGAAAACAGCATGGAGGTTCCTCAAAATGTTGAAAATAGAACTGCCCTATGACCCAGCAATTGCACTATTGGGTATTTACCCTAAAGATACAAATGTAGTGATCCAAAGGGACACATGCACCCGAATGTTTATAGCAGCAATGTCCACAATAGCCAAACTATGGAAAGAACCTAGATGTCCATCAACAGATGAATGGATCAAGAAGATGTGGTATATATACACAATGGAATACTATGCAGCCATCAAAAGAAATGAAATCTTGCCATTTGCAACAACGTGGATGGAACTAGAGCGTATCATGCTTAGCGAAATAAGTCAAGCAGAGAAAGACAACTATCATATGATCTCCCTGATATGAGGAAGTGGTGATGCAACATGGAGGCTTAAGTGGGTAGAAGAATAAATGAAACAAGATGGGATTGGGAGGGAGACAAACCATAAGTGACTCTTAATCTCACAAAACAAACTGAGGGTTGCCGGGGGGAGGGGGTTTGGGAGAAGGGGGTGGGATTATGGACATTGGGGAGGGTATGTGATTTGGTGAGTTCTGTGAAGTGTGTAAACCTGGTGATTCACAGACCTGGGGATAAAAATATATGTTTATAAAAAATATATGTTTATAAAAAATAAAAAATGAAAAAAAAAAAAAAAAAAAAAAAAAAAAAAAAAAAAAAAAAAAAAGAAACCCTAGTAGATCATTGTTCTAATTCTGCTCAAGAACCTCAACCGTACTGTTCTGGGTTGACAGTGACACCTGGTGGCTTTAAGAGAAAATTGCAGTGATGACCCTTGCTGGCCCACGTGTTTCCAGTCCTGTTCAGAGGACCATGTGCACTCAGTGACCACCCCTCCACATCCTCATGATCAGTCCTCTACTCCAACCAACAGAGAAGAATAAACAGGACGATTATTTACAACCTATTCCAAATAGGTTCCAAATTTCACACAAGAAAATGTCAAACGAACATAGACTAGTTATGTAGACGAAATTACTCGCAATAAGAACAAACCGTAAAAGCTCTCCCAGGGCCTTAGATTTGCTAGTCTGAACACTGTACCACTTACCAACTATGTCAAATCTGACATCGTGGTTAATTTCTCTGAGCTTTATATCTGCATCTCTACAATGAGAAAATAATATCTATCCCTCCAGGATTATTTTCAGATTAATGGAAAAATCTATGCACAAGGCCTGTTGTTGCATGAAATGACCTAACATATTCCCCATTATTATTATTCCCATTCCTACAGTAAGTAAGATATTCATAGCACAAGGAATAGATGCATTGGGGTCTGGCTTCCTGGGCCCAAACCTGTGCCTTTGATAGTTAATTTTTCTGTGCCTCAATGATCTAGCTATGAAATAGGGCTATTATTATTGTCTCTCTCAAAGGGTTTCCCTAAGGATTAAATGAGATTATTCATATAAAACACTTAGCTCAGTGCCACATAGGAAGTACACAATGTATTTTATCCTTTAAAAATTTTACTAGACTAGGATTCTTCAGGTTAGGGGTTACACCTTATGAGTCCTCAGCCTTTATAAATAGAAGTGATGGGTTCTGAGATTGCTGACCCCAAACCTCTGTGTTGGGAGACGATGTTCAAAACTAATTCAAACGTCATTCATGACTCAGTAGGCAGAACTCACCACAGTCTGGAGCAGGTGTTTCTAATTTAAAATTGGTAGACAGGTAGCTTGGCTGAGAATTAAGTAAATAATGGGGTGTAGGTTTGTGTTGTGGGTTTGTCTTAGATTTTCAGACATCTCAAAGTAGAACTTGCACTGTTTGGGAGTGGTGTGGATCCCAAGGTGGGTCAAGCTTGGGACTCTGTTTTGAAGCAGAGGACGGTGGTCAGAGTGATTGAACCATGCCCCTAAGTTCCCTCCAAGGCTGGGACTCCTTACAAGGGAAAAACTTCACTAGGGAATTGTCCTGGAGAGCACTGGGCCCAGTGTGTAACCAGAGATCATAATGGGGTCTGAGAAAGGCCCAGAGCCACTGACTGACTGAATCCTCCTGAGAGAGGGTGGCTAGATTTTAAAAATAAATAAATAAAATAAAAGAAGGATCAACAATGAGTATGAGAAACTTCTTTTTTTTCCCCCAATGGAAATTGTATTTCAAAATTACCTCGTGAGGGGGAAAAGCTGCTATATATGAGCCATTGTTTATAAGTTTACAGATACCTGGAAAGAGAAACAAAAGAACAGTTTTTGAGTCAGTTCAAATGAAGACTTCCCTCTGTAACAACATATATAAATTTGGGAGAAAAAATTAATTTTAAAAACTTAAAATAACCCAAATGACACCCATAGCCACATCACCTCTGAAGGCCAAGGGCTATGAAAGAGATCAGTACTAAAGAGTCTATTTGTATTCTTACAACATGAATCAATGGAGATTTGTAAGGTGCCAACACATGGCATTTTGCCGTATCATGAAATATGAGGCATTTTAATACCCATTTATTTGGGATCACATGAACCTGGAGCAAATATTTTTTTCTGCCTCAAAACAACAACATTGGGACATCTGGGTGGCTCAGTGGATTAAGCCTCTGCCTTTGGCTCAGGTCATGATCTCAGGGCCCTGTGTTGGGCTCGCTGCTCAGTGGGGAGCCTGCTTCCCCATCTCTCTCTCTCTCTGTCTGCCTTTTTGCCTACTTGTGATCTCTCTCTCTCTGTCAAATAAAATCTTTAAAAAAAAAAAAAGAAAAAAAAACAATATTTGGTCAAGAAAATAGAGGAACTCTCTACCCACAAAATGTCTCTAAATGATACTGGTTTTGAGAAGTCTTTAATTAATACTGAGCCAAGGATACATAAATATCAATATGTGACACTTCTTAAAATCTCCTCCAGCTCAGCCAGAGTGTAGTGAAATGGACATTCTCATATTGTCCCAGCAAGACTGGGAAACTTCTGGAGAATAATTTTTGTTATGGTTTTATTTATGTTAGTAAAGAATAAGAAATAATTGTATTTCCAAAATTGGGGAATCATTTAATTATTATGGTGCAATCAATTATACTAAGTACTTGGTAGATAACTGAAATTTGATGAATGCTTATAATAGAATCTTGTACAGCTATTTATAATGTTTACAGGCATACCAAAGGGCTTGAGAAAACACTCATAAATACTTTTTAAAAAAGACAAAATTGTAAACACTGCATGATTCTAATAATGATGTGTATATATATCATATTCAACAAATCATTATTAGAATCATGCAGGTTTACTATATATACATTCAGTATTAATGTGGGAGAGTGACAACTGAGTTCGTGGATTTTTTAAATTGCTTTTATTTTATTTTTTTATTTCTATTTTTTTAAAGATTTTATTTATTTATTTGACAGAAAGAGAGAGAGAGATCACAAGTAGGAAGAGAGTCAGGCATTGAGAGCGGGGGAAGCAGGCTCCCCGCTGAGCAGAGAGCTGCTTGATCCCAGCAGCCTAAGATCTTCACCTGAGCTGAAGGCAGAGGCTTAACCCATTGAGTGACCCAGGTGCCCCTAAATTTTATTTTTATACTCTTTGTGTTTATTGTATGCTCTACAAAGGGCATGATATCTTTACAATCATTGAAATGTCATATTTTTATTTTTAAAGACTATGTAAGCACATAACACTATCACTTAGACACATTTTTATTTTACATTCTGGGTTTATTTTTATGTCTTATTTAGAAAACTAAGTGTTTTATTGGAAGGCTGAAAAATAGAATGTTTAGAATTTGTGTTCAGTGCATTATATCCTCATATTTAATGAATGAAGGCACAGCTTCAAATGTGAAAATAAGTATTTCTGGATATAATTAGTAACAGCAAATATTACCTTCTCTATATTTTTAATTAGTGTTCTTACCCACTTTTGATATTCCATTTTCATATTTCGTGTGCTGTAACATGTGATAGACTATCCTGCTTCGAGTAGCATTGCTGAAGAATGTGTCCTTATTGTTTATTATGAAGCTGTTAAGATAAGGGGATTGGTTTTATTATTCAAAGCAGAGCCCAGAGTCCAGCAACAGTTACAAGTTTCTAAGTAGTCATCCATCTGTTTTCTCCATTAAAACTAATGCATGAGAAATACAGTACATCAAAAGACAAACTACCCTCTTAAAAATAAATCAACTGGCAGAGACAAAATACATTTATAAATAATACAGGCATTATCAAATATTCATTTAAAAATCTTGCAGTTTATAGGGGAGCCTAGATGTCCTCCTATTTCTTGTTTAGCATGAAAGAGGGACAGCAGCATTAAATTGTCCGTTGCCTCCCATAAATTCTGTACTACCTTAAGCAATGTAATTCCAAATAGAACACATTAATTATTGATGTCATTTCCCCATATCACACCTTCCAAGCTAACATGTCTTCTTTTCAGAACCTGGGTAAGAAGCAGCAGTTCTCCCTTCCCTTCATGCCCTGTACTGTCCCCACATAGTAAAAGCTGCAAAGAGAAACAGTAATGAGAGCCAATGAGTGAAGAGCAAAAGGGTGATCCTGACAGCAAAGGGGGGTCTATTTCAGTCTATTTTGTAATATGCTGGCATCCTCAAAAAAATGGAAACATCCTGGACCTTACTCAATTTCTGACAGTTCCTGGTTCCGGTTGCTTTATCTCTGTAATAATCAGCCATTTTTTTCCCCAGGCACTTAGTACTGAAGTATTAGGTCTTCTTTGATTCTTGTTTTCTTTTTACCATCCATATTACAGAACCAGTCAACTTTTCTAGCTGAACTGTGTCTATCTGGCTTTGAGCTACCCTATTGTTCTGGGTCTCATTGCCTAGATCATGAGAAAGGAACGTCCTCTTAATTGGCCGCCCAATTTCCCACCTGACTTTTCAAGCACAGCTCTGGTTCTTAGAGCACTCCTACTACTAATGTCAACATTACACACATAATTAAATTTCTTATTTTCCTCTCCGGCTCTCTATTTTTGCATTTTATCCTCTGATTTCCTATAGCTCTGGCTTTTTGCATCTGATAGTCAAATTGTACAATTTATCACACCTCGAAATGTTACATTTCTTTTCCTTGGGATTTGCTCTGTCTCTGATATCTTTCCCCACCTCTTCCCACCTCCCTCCACATTTTTACTGATGGAGAGTACTATCTCCTTCAAAAAGTCTTCCTAGATCCTTTCCTCTGGCTGTAGCTTCACCCTCTCTTATTTAAAAAAAAAAAAAAAAAAAAAGTGCATTGTATTTGTGTCTTTCCTAGCAGGTTGATTTTATTCTGCTTTTTTTTCATGGTATCTGTAATCATGTCCATTTTAGTAGCTTCCAGCATTCTGATATTGTGCTTTTTAGTTTTGTATTTGGAGGCAACAAGTTAGCACAGATGATCAGTGTCCTGTTAATTCTCGGTATCTGAAGCAATGTCCACACAATTCTTTCACCATCAGATTGATGCAGAATTCACTGAACAAATATTTCTCTAGACGATTAAGTGTCCTTTATTCATGGAGTTATATTATGGAGGGAGGAAACAGATGGCATATAAATAAACAAATTGCAGTTGTTGTCTTCATAATATTCACAGTATAGTGGAGCAGACGAAAATGTAAACTAATAATTAAAGAGAATAGGGTAAACATAAAGATAGGGACTTGCACAGTGTGGGATGTGGGACATTGAGAGGCAGGATGAAACAGATAACTGGAGCACCAAACATGCTACAGGGCAATAATCAATGGGGAACTCTCTCCTCCCACATATTTGATTAAATTCATTAATTTCATCCTGCCTTTCAACATCCATAAAGACAGGGACTGTGTCATAGCCTCAATCTGTATTATGCAGAAACTCAATAAACACTGGTTGAATGAACAAAGGGATAGAGACAGATATGCTGGTATGTAGATGGATAGATATGCAACAAATCCCTAAAAAATGTCCCATTTATCTTAGTTTAATACAATTAAAGTCTATTAAATTAATAAATGCATATTAATTAAGTATAAGTATGTATAATAATTTATTAATTGGAACAATCCATTATTCATTCATGTTACTTGATAACAATGTTACTTTAACTGGGTAGCTTACCACCATTGTAATTATTTTGAAAGAACTGGGACCTAGACTATCAGCCCATAAGTTTACCATTAATTATTCATTTCTTGAATTTCTCTAAATCAGCTGATACGGAATTAATAGTGCTAGCTGAGTACTATTCACAAATTAAGTGCAAAAAACATTTTAATAAAATGATGCACTCTCTGACTTACTTGGCAAACAGTGGAACTGCTCCAAGGTATTTTTATTCTATCAATAATTCCTAGGTAATGAAAGGTAACAAACCAGGTGGTGGGAGAAAAAGAAACATGAACTTACTGGTGAATCCGTGCGCGGCTGAAGGGGCCCGTATAGCAGTCTGACTCCTGCAGGTTTGGAAAAGCTGACTTATCAAGAACCATTGGGTTTTGGGACATCCATTTTTTTATTCTCCTAAAATAATTTTGTACACTGGAACAAAGTCACATGAACTAGATTAGGTTGCATTCCAGAGCCATGCTATCTTCTATACCATTCTGATAAAAGAGTTCCAAAAAGACATACACATACCCACACTCACACCCACTCACAAGCATTTCTCCTGCTCCCTCACAAAAGAAATAAATTCCAAAACAACTCTTTCTGTGCAACTAGGTTATCCTTACAAGAAAAATTTGCGGGGACGCCTGGGTGGCTCAGTTGGTTAAGCGGCTGCCTTCGGCTCAGGTCATGATCCTGGTGTCATGGGATCGAGTCCCACATCGGGCTCCTTGCTCTGCAGGGAGCCTGCTTCTCCCTCTGACTCTGCCTGCCTCTTTGTCTGCCTGTGCTCACTCTCGCTCTCTCTGACAAATAAGTAAAAAAAAAAAAAAAAGAAAAAGAAAAATTTGCGGAAGATGTTTTTATTTTTTAAGATATTATTTATTTATTAATTTGCACAGAGAGAGAGATCACAAGTAGGCAGAGAAGCAGGCAAAGAGAGAGGGGGGAGGCAGGCTCCTTGCTGAACAAAAAAGCCCAATGTCGGGCTCAATCCCAGGACCCTGAGATCATGACCTGAGCCGAAGGAAGAGGTTTAACCCACTGAGCCACCCGGGTGCCCCTGGAAAATATTTTTAAAGAATCATCATACATAAAGATGGTGGTAGGAAAGAACATAACAATAAAGGGGTATGACACACTTCTTGAAGTTGTGAGTGCATAGATGTATGTATGTATACCGGTATATGTAGCCATAGGTCATTCCTGGATTCTCTGAAACCTCTACAGCCATGTGGCTCTCAAGTAGAGACTGAGAGGAAGTAAATGTCTACCACACACTTTGTTGTGTGAGCCCCAGCTATGATGGAAACAGCAGCGGTGTGGGGGGAGCAGCAGGGGTCTTGATATCAAGCAAAACCCAGTTCAGGGGCTCCTGGGTGGCTCAGTCAGTTGGGCCTCTGCCTTCTGCTCAGGTCATAATCCCAGGGTCCTGGGATCAAGCCCCACATTGGGCTCCCTGCTCAGTGGGAGGCCTGCTTCTCCCTCTCCCACGTCCCCTGCTTGTGTTCCTTCTCTCACTGTCTCTCTCTCTCTGTCAAATAAATAAATAAAATCTTAAAAAAAAAAAAAAAAAAAAAACTCAGAAACAAAAAACCCAGTTCAAAGGCAACTTGGCCCCACAGTGGCTGTGCGAACTGATAGATGTTATTTAACTTCTTGCCTCTATTTCCTATTTTTAAAAAAGTGACTTTGTTAGAGATTTCTAAGTTGGTGTCTTATTTCATTTTTTAGAAGATTTATTTATTTACTTATTTTTAAAAGGGGAGAAGCAGAAGGAAAGGGAGGGACAGAATCTCAAGCAGGCTCCACACTGAGCTCTATCTCACAATCCCGGGATCATGACCTGAACTGAAATCAAGAGTTGGATGCTTAACTGACTGAGCCACCCAGGCACCCCTGGTGCCTTATTTTAAACTTGACCCAGGGTGGGCCTACTGCATTCCTAACCAGCTAATATTCTGCATTTGTACCCAGCTCCTAGGGGATGTCCATGCTGCTATCTATTGGGTGCACTTTGGGTAATGGGTTTAGTACAGACACCAGATATATGACATTAAGATACTATTTCAGGAAATCTTACATCAGGAGTCTTTGCTCGCAACTTTAGATTACAGTCATCACCCAATTCTTATGTATATATATTGATTGGAATTGTATTTACTTTACAAAGAAAAGCAAGTAAAAGAAAGAGATATTGAATCCAGAGATTGATTCTGAAAACCTAATTCCAAGTGACTATAATAACAATTGTGTTTACTTAAAAGAACTGCAATATTTACACACTATTTATGAGGTTCTATCTTTGTCAATTTTTGGCCTCTTCCACAATAGTAAGATTCAAAGTAGCAGAATAGGGCAGTTTCCTAGACAAGTACAATGCATCTTAATATCTGTTTGTCCAATGCTGTGTAAATTTTTAAAAAATTTAGTATAGCAATGTGGAGGCAGCTAATAGCGTATCTTAAGAATTATTCCACTCAAGTCTATTATGGTAAAATTACGATGCATAATTTGAAATAACAACGAATTCCTGATGTAAAGTTCAGCATGCAGAGAGTCTGGACCTTTAAATCTCAAGTCACTTTTGGTTTTAGAAGGACTAAGCTTTTCTTTCTAGCCTAAAATAATAAATGCACAATATCTGAGGTGTTCATTTTGCTGCTTCTCACATAACGAAAGCCTCTGAAATAACAGAGTATCTCTGTATTTCAGCAACTACTACACAGATATTTATAAATCACTTAATGGATAATAGAGCCATTACTCCAGCTTTTTAAAGTTGGCACAGTGAGGAACACAGGGGAGGGAGGAGGTGGAGGAGGAGTCTTCCGGGACTGAATTTGCCGGTTACTGAAACTGAAGCAAACATTTTTAAACTTTGAGCTTTAGGATCTTTTAGGTTCTTTATCTGGAGAGAGGGGAAGTGATTTTATCTGTGATTCTATCTGTCCTACCTTACTAGGTGTCGGAAGAATCAAATAAAAGGATACCTTCTGACTGCACTTAGGAAATGTTGATGAACCACAGTTCCTGAGGGCCTATCTCTGACAACATATAGACATAGAAGAAGGGGAGGTGAATTTTAAAGACATTAATGAAACAGAAGGGCCTTCAGACCACTCTCATTTTTTATAGACATAAATAATATTATAATGTAGACTTTTCATATACTCTTTCTATGAAAAAGTAAATGATTCTGATAGTGTAATGTGCTCAGGCCTGGTCAGTCGGGGTCAGGCCTAGACTGAAATCATGGGATGTGAAGTTCTAGATTATTACCCAGCTTCCTTGATTCTTATCCAATTTTCTCATCTCTTAAGGGAAGAGATATTTTGAGAATTAAATATGTAATGCCTACATCCATAGTGCTAAGAACCCAGCAAGCACTCAATGCTTATGGTAATAATAAGGAAAGAGAGTATTACTACCCTGTCTACTACTACCAGTCTCACCAACATGTCAAGAACATGATCTAATGCAGAATTTACACTCTACCAAATCTTTTTCACCTTGGCCATCTTGCAGACTCAAGATTTCATGGCATATTGTGAAAATGACTTCTAAGGGAGTTTTAAGTTCCTTGGCTAAAATCAATGGAAAGCAGAGAATTCTATGGAAATAGAAAAAAAAATCTGGATTTTTGGTCAGAGCATCAGCTCTACCCAAACAGCTGTGAACTCTGGAGGAGGAAGCATGGGGTTAGTAGAGAGTGGTAATAATGGTCACTTTTTCTCCCAGATCTGTAAAACTAGTTACTCTTTGGTCTGCCTCCCCAAACGGTCATTTTGAAGATGTTTTGATAACCGGATATGAAAGTGCTTTGTAAACAAGTGATAAACAACAGCAACAATAAAACCATAGCCATTTCCTATCAACCTGCCAGAAGAAATGACAGTCTTCAAATGCTGGATAATTGCCCGTACATTATTCATCACCTAACATTTACTGCTCAAGATACCTACGCACAAAACATCTTTCCCACTTCAAGAAAGGAAAAGCACAAGTGGAATCTAAGTGCACATAATTGATTTTCATTTCTCTCTTGCCAATTGCCTACAAATTAGGTTTTTAAAATTTTATAACAATGATGGTCACCACACACACACACACACACACGGGGGGTGGTACAAACGGGGATACTTAAATTTTCTCCAAAATTAAAGTTTAAAAAAAGAATCAAAATCAGTTATTTCCCTAAGTGAAAGTCTAAATTCAAGCAAGTAACATGATATCCTTTTTCTCAGTTTAATATGTCATATACTTCTGTAAATGCCCTTCCCAGGTATTTGGTATCCTTTCCATATGCATCCAGAAAGCCAAGGAACAAAAAAACTATTTGTAATATGTAATATTAAAGAAACTATTTGTAATACATAAAGTTTAAAGATTTTAATAAGTATCTGGAACATATAATTGAATTTTCATTACATGGAATTAAACAGAAAATAATAATAAACACAACAAATAATAAAACATATGATACAAAATACAGCATTTATTTTTCCAGCCTACTTTAAAGTTTGACCAAAATAGAAAAAAAAACCTCACATTTTTCCACTATTAAAAATGTTTTTCCTTAGACGTTTGTCATGCATTCTAAACACAAGTGCATTCTGAAACTAAATTATATAATGTAGAAGTTTGTTGCTATTTTAATATACAGGATTTTACCCTCTGTTGGTCTTTGAAAGAAAGATGCTTGTTTATCAGAAAACCCACTAATTATACAGTAGCAAAATCTCACTAAGTCTATAGAGCTCACTGAACCTAATCCAAAGACATTTTATCAACACATCAAATACAATGCAGGTACATGCAGAGAAGAACAAACAAAACCCTCGGCAGTTGTAAATTCATATATTTGATTTCCAATGACTTTTACTTTATGATATAAAAATAATTTTGGGACTCTGCTATAGACTAGGACCAAATATGCCCAAGGGGAATGACAAAAGTTCATTTTAAATCTGAGCATGTTAACCCAACAAGCCGAGGAATCTGACCTGGCAGAGGAGCATCATTAATAATTTTAGTATTTTAAAGAGATTTTAAGTACTAATTCCTTTGTTATTCATTCTAACTTCAAGTCCCCCCCCCCACCGCCGATTATTCACTTTTCTTGTCGCCCGTTCCTACCACATCTAAATTTAATGTTTAAGAGAGAACAACATTCTCCTCTCCTAAAATGAAAAATTTTCCTAAAGCTTTAATTATATTCGGCCACTTTCTCTGGTAAAGAACTAGACTTACAGACTCCTTTCTTAAAGTGCTCTGATGTTCACTCTATAGGATTCCAGTTTTGTGTCATTCTGTATATAACATCCTACATTCCATAGAGTGTACTCTATCACATTTTGTTTTCATTAAATGATTCTTTTGCAATGAAGAGAAAAACACCTGAGTATAAGAAGCCTTTTTTTTTTTAGCATCCATTGAATGGAAGCTCATTTTCCTCAGTGAAACAGGCCAAGGTAATTCCGGTGGGAGAGCTTCTCCTGTCTCAGGGTTGTGGTTTGGTAAATTCCTTGTCATAGCTACGGTTACTGCAGTGGGTAGAGAGAAATTTTGAAAGGAGGCTCTTGAAAAAGTATGTTTTCGATATTCGGATAAAACAGGCAGCTCAGCTGGTGAAATAAGAGCTGGCCTGTGATCCAAGAGATGCTGTGTGGCCTTGGCAGACCACTTCGTCACTCTAAAGGCTGGTCTGTCCTTGACCACCTCTATCAAACAAGAGATCTGGACTGAATGATCCAGAGGTTTCTGCCATGTCTGCTCTTCTAGGACTCCAGTGGGTCATCATTTGCCCATCAATCCTGATTTTATAACTGTTTTTTAATTAAAATCTCCTGAGATGCTAACTTGCAATTAAAATCCCCTTCTCACAACATTATATCAAGATGATTGCTGGGACATCTGAGTGGCTCCATAGCTAAGCATCTGCCTTCAGCTCAGGTCATGATCCCTGGGTCCTGGGATTAAGCCCCACTATGGGCTCCTTGCTTGGCCTCTCAGCCGCTGCTCCCCCTGCCTTGTGTGCTCTCTCCCTGACAAATAAATAAATAAAATCTTAAAAAAAAAGAACACAAAACAAAAAGAGGATTGCAGGAATGGCAATGGTAAATAGAAAAAAAAAAAAAGAGATGATCTGATTTTAAACATTGTTAAATTTGGCATAAGTCATTTTGGAAATATTTGAACAAATCAACAAAGTATTTATTCCTAAAATTTACAACTGCTGATATGGGTAATTGAATGTTTTATTTTTCTTGCTTTTTGCCAAATGACAAATTGTTATAAACAAATTATGCATCAGCCACTGACCTGCCCATTGATTTGTTCCTCCGGTCAGTGTAGTAGCACTTTTTCCTGAAAAATAATAGGAACAGGTGAAAACAGTCATGTGAAAAAAGAGAAACCAGTGAGTGACAACATTCAATCATACTGAGTATATTAACTCTCCAACTTCCACATACCTAAGACAAGAAATAAGCCAATATGATAGTAAGACTTCTGAATGTATGTTGTCTTAATTTCAGATTTTAAGTCTCTAATAACAAAAAACTTTGATACTAGATATGGTGCATAAACAATGAATCTTGGAACACTGAAAAAATAAAATAAAATATAAAAAAACTTTGATAAATTAATAGATCACTTCTGAATATTTGACTTTTAATTCCATTTTTTGAGTCTGTCTTCTGCTACCCAATGCATATTAACTGGATCATTTGCTTATATGAACTGATCCATTCTTCCATCCATCCTTCCACTTATTTATATTTCTATCTAAACACATATGCAGTACGGAGCTATTCTGCGAGCTACGTTAAGGTATAACCATTAAAAATGTAGAGGAAAAAATGAGGGCATCTCCTTCAAAGAGTCTCCTTAACAGTTGAGGAGACAAGTGATAGTTCAAATAAATTGTGATAATGCAGGAAAACAGAGTGCTAAGGAAGGACCTAGGATGGGGTCTCAATTAGTTTTTGTAGATGAAGGAGAAAGGAGTCAGAAAAACCTTCCCAGAGCATGTATTATCTGTGGTGAATCTTGAGGTATGAGTGGGAGTCGTCCTCTGAATAAAGTACGTAGGACACAGTATTCTTGATAGAGGCCGCAGCATGTGACATGGGGTTATAGGAGCAACACCAAGTATTTTCAGATTCAGGAAACTGCAGCTACTTTGGTGGTCTCTGGAGTATAAAATTGCAAGTTGAGCACAGTGATAAAAGAGCTGGCAGGGATGGTGAAGAAGACACAGATAATGAGGCGTCTTACCACTGACTCTAAGGTTTTTGGATAAAAAACAATGGATGAAAAACATTGAGTGTTTTAAGTAGGTGTGCAGCATGTCTGATTTCAGAGAATCCAGAAGTTTGTGACAGAGGATAATTCATCTCCTTAAAGATTCTTACCAGGTCCTCATTTTGGAGCTCAGAAATCTCATAGTCAAGGCTTTCTAAAATGCCTTTTTTCCCCCACCCAACAAAACCCATTTCAGAGGATCAGTAAATTCCTCCCTCTGTGGCATCTAAAAAGCAGAGCTGAGTCAGGACAATCGATATTTGGTCCTAACTGTGTTATTAACTGCTTAGAAAACTTGAAAACCTGAACTACCATATTTCATGGCAAACACTAGTTTTACTGCTAAAAACGATATATTTTTTTCAGTTGTCCTTGACATACCTCAATACTAAATTCAAATATGAAATTTCAAGTCTTGCCATGTCTATCCTAAACTCATTTAAATATCTTCCCCTTCATTTTTTCAAATATACAGAAAATTCATGTGCATACGTAATTCCATCCCCACTGGAATATAAACCATCTTCTTTCTGAACTGCCTCTACACAGATTGTCTTGCACTATTTCATCATCATTATATAACTGATAATAGACTATCTTCTACAGGACACTGAGCCTCTTGAAAGTAGTGGTTTTATTTCATTTGACTTTGTATGCATGCTGTATATTTGGCTCACTGTTTGATAAATAGCAGGTGCTCAGATAGCTGATGAGTAAATGAATGAGTCTTTGTTTAATTTACAGTTGCATTTATTTCCTTCAGTGCCTGAGATCACTTTGCACTTAATATTAACATTTGCTAAATAACGAATTATTTTTTTAAAGCTACAAATGTAGAAATTAGTTTAAAATAGTTTTTTGCACCAAAAAACATAGAAATGTTATATAGAGGAGATAAAAATTATTATTATCAACCACAGATACAGTAAGGAATATTGCAAGGGGACATTTAGATTTAATACTAGTCTCCATTTATCTTTATTGCTGCCAGTTTGAAATTTCTCATAAACTTTTTTTTTTATCTTTGAAGTGCTTTGGGGACAATAAGGAAAAAACAAAGGAAGAAAGCCACAAAGGATGAATATATACACTTTTCAGAGTAATATTATAAAAGCAAATAAAAATGAAGAGACTCACTTTTCCTAACTAACACTCTCTATCAGTTAAATTCACGATGAACTATGTGTGACAATTAGTGCTGTTGGGTCCTCTTGCTTGAGGACTGGTTATTGTTTATCTGTTTGGCTATATTAAAGGGTGAGATTTCTTTCTGTCTTTGCAATCACTAAGCAAACTGCCTGTGATGTACATCACATTTTGATTTAACGCTTAGGCAATAATACAAGCATTTTCTTTCTCTTATACTTTTGTGAAGTTTTCTCGGTTGAGGGAGATTTTGTTTTTTCCCCCTAAGTGTATTTTTAATCCATGACGTCAATAATACCTTGCTCTTTTCCTTAATTCTTCTTCATAAATGAACCAGCAGGACCAAATAATTTTCTACCCATAATCCTCCACCCTGTACTTTATTAACTACATATTGTTCACAGACAGAGCTTTCTTTATTTTCCCCTTAATTTTTCATTTGAATGATTCTATGATTTTATACCTTGCATCAAGGCAGCATCTATCTCCCGATCTATCTACCCAGCTATTTAGAACATCCACTCAAAACTGTAAGTAAATAATAATGGGAAGCACGGTTTTCCAAACCAGTGTTCCACTCATCCCTGTGGTCACAAGTGGAGATGCCTGCAGGGCCAAGGGGGATGGGCAGTCACCCGGGTGGAACCCTGGGTCCTCACCTTGTCAGGGAGAGTAGCTCCAGTTTTACCTATTTCATATGTCGGGCTCCCTGGTTGTTTCTAAGTTATTTTATTTTTGAGTGAAGTGTTCTTTGCATAGAAAAGTGATCTAAATTTAATCCCAATTGTGATGAAAAATTATTCTTAATGGTTTAAAAATATTCCCCCCCCAATCTGCTATGTTTAAAATATTTGTGGGAGAAGATTAAGAATCCTATTAAGGAACTCAAATTGAGGGGGGGGGGGGATGACCGAATCATCTTAAAATATGTTTGACTCTTTTATTACGAAAGGGGTAAGAATGAATAGGAACTACCTTTGAAACAAAAGAAAAATAACGAAAGCAGGACTTAATATTTCTGGAATGTGGAAGACACAAGCTAAGTCCTCGCTGATAGAAGAAAAAAAGAAAATTTGAACTATTTTCATCCTCTGAAATTTTCTTGGGTAGTTTCTGAAACATCAAGTCTAATACATAGGCCATATTTACTTTGGAAAAATAATCAAAAAAGGAAAGAGCTAGAAGATTTAAGTATAAAGTTCTATACATATATTTAAGTAGAGAATTTAAATAAAATGCTTAAGATTTCTGTTCATACAATAATTTCTCCTTATTGTATGGTAGGTTACAACTCTAATAATCTTTTCTGTATACATTTGCAGGTTTTCTTTGTGAAATACAATATGGAGGTTTTAATACTGAATATATATGTGGGATAGCCAAGCATGTATAAGCTTTTTTATGCATAAATCTTTTAAAAATTCTTATCCTAAAAAGAAGTATCTGTTTTTTCCTATTTAAGTTCTTTGTTATTGTATATTTTAATTTTAAGGCAGGATATATGTTCTTAAATTTGATAACAGTTGACAATTGAAACTGACTCAGCCATCATAAAAACACTTTGCCACTTAGTGTATGCTTGTATAGCATTCTCTTTTTATGAGGCAATGGTTATGCCAAATTTCATGTGCACCTAATAAATAAATGAGAAGTTAGTTATTAAGGAGTTACTGTTACATCTATTATTTAAACTGATCTGGAAAATGTTCCAAGAAAACTCTGTGTTCCAGTATTTGTCAAACTGTTTTCCCAAGAACACCTACATATTAAGATTTTTTAAAAAATCCTATCCTCAAATGGAAAGGGTGCTTTGTAAAACCAACTCTTGAAATGTATAAAAAAGGTCAGAATTACTAAAATATTAAAATTGCTAAGACAATACTTCTTTGCCATCTGCATCAGAATCCTGTGGGATGCTTGTTAAAAATGTATATACCTTCTATTCTAGAATTTGTATGCCATAATCCCTGAGGGGAGGGCTCCAGGAACCTCATGTTTACTAAGTGTCTCAGGTGATTGTAATGCACTCTACAGGCAGCATGAGAGCCACTTCTCTAAAAATTCCTACAGTAAGGAAACTTACTGTTCAACTCAGAAATTCAGAAACATATTTGCTCACAGGATATTTTTCTCTTAAGAACCTGTGGAACTAGTATTCCTTTGATACATTTCTGAAAAATGTTGCATATTAGTTCTAATATTTATATTATTATATCATGAGAATTTCAACAACATTTTCTATCAGTTTTAGTAATGTATCAATTGTAGACATTATTTTAAAAGACATGTTATAGGGAGGCACGTGAGTAGTGCAGTCAGTTAAATGTCTGACTCATTCCCATGTATCCTCTGAGATTGAGGACAGATCTAAGAGATTACGTGTTTGAACTGCAAGGAATGATTCTTGCTAACTGCTAGACCAAGAGAAACACTCTCTCTGCTTACAAATGGATGCTACATATACATCCTGCCTTCCACTAAAGCCGTGAGACCCACCCATATGAAATAAGAACTGAGACTGATCTTGGAAACAGGAAGTCAAACTCTGAAAACAACCATTTTTCCCTCCCTCTAGGCCAGTCCACCTAGAAACGTTATAAAACATCCAAGGGACCATAAATTTTATCACATTTGGCAAATATATGAGGAGGGAAAAAAAAAAAGTGTCCAAGATATTGTAACATTTGGAAGAAAAAGCTCTGTAGAAAGAGTTAATTAACATTTGTTTCTCTAAAGTTTTGCAAAGAACAGAATAATCTTTGAGATACATTGAGATAGAGTGAAGTAAAATTTGGAAGTACCTGAAGGGCATCCTGATATTTAGTCTTTCTGCATACTTGCAAAGCGTATCCCATGGAATATGAATTTTAATAAACATGATATCAGGGTTTGCGACAGCTGGCTGCAAAGGATAGAAAGGCAGTTATCAATAAATCATTGTCACTGATTTAATCAGGATTTATATTAATAAAAATTTGTAATGCAGAAAAACCTTCATAAAAATGTAATAATGCCATTGCATATAAGAATGATTTTTTTCTTATATTGACTGTTATCAAGATCCAGAATACCCAACCAGAAAAATCACGAGCCAGTTAGGAATCTAAAGTTATTCTTTTTTTTTTTTTTTTTTTTTTTTTAAAGATTTTATTAATTTATTTAACAGAGAGAGATCACAAGTAGACAGAGAGGCAGGCAGAGAGAGAGAGGGAAGCAGGCTCCCTGCCGAGCAGAGAGCCCGATGCGGGACTCGATCCCAGGACCCTGAGATCATGACCTGAGCCGAAGGCAGCGGCTTAACCCACTGAGCCACCCAGGTGCCCTAAAGTTATTCTTGTTGGAAACTTTATCATCATTCTGCTCAGAGGGAACAGAAAACACTCACAGCTGCCACTAATCATTCATTGATTCATTCACTTACTCTTCTAGCAGATTTTATTGAGTAACTAATACCGGCTAGGTCCTATGAAAATCCTGGGAGAAAAAATGGAGCATAAATCATACAAGTCCATGACCCTACAGAGCTGTCAAATTTGCACACTTACTTTAACCTTTTAGTCCAGAAGAATTGAAGTGTCTTTGATCCACACAAAAGGTTTTTAAGCAGAATCAATTGTGCACCAAAATTATTAATGGGCTTTTAACAAAATTCTAATTCTTAAGAATTCCCAGAATTGGATTCCATTGTTCTGAATATTTTGTTCATATTACTAATAGATAATCAGCTGCATTTTCAAAAAAGATTTTATTTATTTATCTGACAGAGAGAGAGAGAGAGATCACAAGTGTGTGTGGGGAGAGAGAGATCACAAGTGTGTGTCTGTTGAGCAGAGAGCATGACCTGAGCAGAAGGCAGAGGCTTAACCCACTGAGCCACCCAGAGCACCCCTGCAGCTGCATTTTGAACCAGATAATTATCAGGATTCTTAGATGTGTCCCATTAGGCTAAAATAGGTAACTATGTAATTGACTAGTTTGGCCTTACATATCATTCATGGTCATATTCTTTTTTTTTTTTTTAAGCCTAGACAGTTATTATTTTTTTTTAAAGATTTTATTTATCCATTTGACAGACAGAGATCACAAGTAGGCAGAGAGAGAGAGAGAGGAGGAAGCAGGCTCCCTGCTGATCAGAGAGCCTAATGTGGGGCTCGATCCTAGGACCCTGGATCATGACCTGAGCCAAAGGCAGAGGCTTAACCCACTGAGACACCCAGTGCCCCTAAAGCCTAGACAGTTATTTTCTCAAGGTCCTGTACTATCTGAGGCCCACATAGCAAGAAGGATGAATGTGACTATTCTAGGAGTGAATTCCACAGAGTTTACCCTTCAGGTGGTTATTAATGCTAATATATAAAGGAACAATTGTGTTTTGCTTTCACTTAGCAAGGTTGCTAGGTTAGACACAACTGGACTCTATTTGATTAGCACTGTTCATTTAAATTTCAGATAGCTGGAAATTCTCAAGAAACATAATCATCTTAAAAGCTCAGAAGTATGGAAGAAATTTATCATTTTAATTTAAAATCACATATATTTTATAATTAAACTGTACAGTTTTATGTCCACACATTAATATATTCATAAATTTATAATCAATACATTATATCCAAAATATAGCCCTGGGGGTGCCTGGGTGGCTCAGTGGGTTAGGCCTTTGCCTTTAGCCCAGGTCATGATCTCAGAGTCCTGGGATCAAGCCCCACATCAGGCTCTCTGCTCAACAGAGAGCCTCCTTCTCCCTCTTTCTCTGCCTGCCTCTCTCCTATTTGTGATCTCTCTGTGTCAAATAAATAAATAAAATCTTAAAACACATTTATTTTAAGATTATATATATATGTATATATATACATATATATAGCTTATATTTTAGGTGTGGCTGATTTCATAAGTTTGCAGAACAATATTTCAAGTATGTATCACCAATATTTAAAGAGTATTCTTAGAAAACCATGGGGCAATCATCTGACTGATACTCAGATATAGGGGGCATTATTGCCATAGGACAGGTACTTTTATTGAACAGCATTTGCTAAAGTTTATTTCCCAGAGTACAATGAAAAAAGAAGCAAGATATTCCATGGTCAATAAAATTTTGGATTTCTCGCTAGAGGACTTGTGAGACACTTTAATATGTGTGTACTTGCTAAAAATATCCAAGAAGGTGAAAAAGTAAATTAAATTTCCAAAATTTGGGGCCATGGATTATTTTTTTCTTGAGAGTTTATTGAGGTACTTGTATTTTGCAAATCATCATGGGAAAAATAGCAAAACATGCTTTCATATAAGTATAATTTCTTATATTATATTTCTTATATTAATTTCTTATACTTTCATATAAGTATAATTTCCAAAGAGCTTTCCTACTTTGAATATGCTTATTTTAAATTACAGGTAAAAAATGTGGGAATTAAATTAACAATGACACAGTATATGTTAAATATTAACAGGCCTTTGAATTTAGACCACATGCACCCCAATGTTTATAGCAGCAATGTCCACAACAACCATACTATGGGACGAGACCCGATGTCCACTGATAGATGAATGGATAAAGAAGATGTGGTATACATATATAATGGGATATTACCCACCCATTAAGAACAATGAAATCTTGCCATTTGCAATGATGTGGATGGAACTGGAGGGTATAATGCTAAGAGAAATAAGTCAGTCAGGGAAGGACAAATACCATATGTTTTCACTCACGTGGAAATGAAGAAGCAATACAGATAACATCGGGGAAGAGAAGGAAAAAATACAATAAGATAAAAACAGAGAGAGAGGCAAACCAGAAGAGACTCTTAACTACAGGGAACAAACTGAAGGTTGTTGGTGGGGGGATGGGTAACTGGGTGATGGGTATTAAGGAGGGCACTTAATGTAATGAGCCCTGGATGTTACATGCAACTAATGAATCACTAAATTCTACCCCTGAAACTGCACTACATGTTAACTAAATTGAATTCAATAAAAAAAAGAGAAAGATTTCTGTGTAGGAGTGATAGATCAAGAAAATCTTTCTAAACATACAAAACATAAGCATTTAAATGACTCCTTCAGTGAGGCAAGTGAAAGAAGAATGTCATGTTTTATTATAGTTTTTCCTGCTTTAGTCATACAAAAGTTCTTATATTGAAACTGATAACAAAGATGTTTCTTTTGAAATTATAGTGCTGGCTACTGGTGTTAGACCAACTTGCCTTTTCACTTACCAGGCACAACTTAAAGTTCTTCAATCCTAACTGCTTACTTAGAAAAAAAAAAAAAAAATCACATGGTATGGTAGACAGAACAAAGTGTTTGGAATCACAAAGACTTAAGCACTAATTCCATCTTTACCATTTACTTAGCTCTGTGAGCTTGGGGAAATTACTTTATCTCTTTGATCCTGCTTTCTCTCCTGAGAACTGGAGACAATGATCTTAACTCAGAGAGCTGTTAGAAACTACTCAAGTGTAAGAGGATATCCTGAATTGTTCATTCTCTGTCAAGAGCATGCTTCTTTAATCAGACGTGAGCCAAAATAATAGCTAATTTCAAAGCTTCACTAGAATCTTTCTCTCACACGCTCTTTCTCTTTTTTCTCTGTAATTCTTTATCCTTTAGTTGTGTAAGCCTTCAATAATAGGCCTTTTGAGTTATACAATTATAAAACCAGTAACAACCTATATTTGGGGGAAATTCTACAGTAACTAGAATCAAGTGATTAAAGAATTAAATATTTTTCTGGTAATATAAACTGGGTATAATTGTAATATAACTATTTCTGTGGACTAGGGTCTCTTTGGAAAATATCTCTTCCTTTATGTGTATTTAAATTATCCTATACCTGTATGTTATAGCTAGTTCCTAGGGAGAAGTGGGCTCTTTTTTAGCAGCTATAAAGAGAGAAAAAAATGACACCCTCAAGATTACAGAAAACATATCAGGTATTAATTTTCCTCAGATCTGGAAGAAAGGCCTCTGTGAAATGAATGAGTCTAGACACAGACAAAAACCAATCTATACCAGACTGACACATTCTACGCGTGGAATGATTTAAGACTGAGTAACAAGCCCTTGAGAAATGCACTGATGTTTGAACATTGCATTCCCTCCGATGGTACCATGTGAGTTTGAAAGTAGGAATCTCTATTGTGAAACACACAGTTCCTGGGACAAAAAAAATGGTCTTTCAGGAGCTGGACCTTAATCTAGTGTGAATGGAGATCTCATTCTCATTCAGAGCATCATGGTTCCTGAAGCCTAGGCATGTTGGTTGCCAGAGTACAGTTGTGGCATGAAGAAGGTGTGAATGACACACATTTTAGGAGAGGTATTAGAAGGTTTAACTCCCACAGCAGGAGAGCTTGGGTTCTATTGTACCAGGGGTATCCTGATTTGTTTTACCTTACAGTATGTACAACCAGAGTCGATCACTCTCCTCTTCCCCACCGCTCCCACCCTGGTCTAAACCATCATCATCTCTGGCTTAGATTCCTACTGTGCTGTCCAACAGAGTCTCTACTCACATTCTTGCCCCCAATAATGTATTCATAGCATAAGAGCCAGAGTAACTCTTTAAAATAGAACTCAGATCATATAACTTCTCAGAACCCCTTCGCATTCAGAGTGAAAGCCAAAGTGTTTTCAGTGACCTACACAGCCTTTTATAATCTCATGCTCAATATCTTGCTAATCACTCTCTCCTACTACCTTACCCCTCACTCATTCTACTTCTTATCTTCCGGTCACTTGTTACAACTTGCTTGTGCTTGCCCCATCTTTCTCACCTTCTCTATTCTTTTCCTTGTTGTATTTATTATCTTCTAATATGTGAATCTATTTATTTATGTTAGTGCCATGGAAGAAGTGATCTTCATTTTATTCATTTATGTTTACTAAGCACTGAGTTCCATGCTGGGCACAGAGTAGTCACTCACTAAACATTTGTTGAATGGATGAATGAGTGAGTTAACTTATTTTAAGTACACGTCCTATGTAACTTGTACCTCACCAAGAGATGATGGAAACAAGAATGCAAATAAACCAGAATTATTCTGGAAGAGGCACTATGTCAAAATTCAAATTAGCATCATGAATAGCTGGCATAGCACTGATTATTAATTCATTCCTGTCAACCTTTAAGATGTGAAAATATCTAATACACTTAAATAAAAGAGATGCTTTAGAAAGATGTTTCTACATTAATTCTACCATCAAGAGTGAAATGTCAAGCTAAGTGCACATACAGCTAGAACATTTCTAATTTTGTATGTCTTAACTTTAAATATATATAGATCTTTTTCAAGCAGCATGAACTGTCTTTTTTTATAACTTCCTCAACTTAATTTCTCTTTTGTTATACCTCTACTTAAAACAAAACAAAAGTAGTTTCGTGTTCTTGCAGCTACTGAGCAGGGGGTTGGTGAAGGGACGGTGTTGCCAGGGAGAAAGATTACTTTCCCCCTTGGAATCAAAAGCTCCCAATCTGCCGCTATTCTGTTAGCTCTGATGAAGGCAGCCTTTTTGGATGGAACAAACACCCACCGCCTTCACACTTCACATTATTATTTAATTATTCCATCCAAAATTCCCAAGAAGTAGAATATTCACTCTTGAGAGAAGGAATTTAAAAACTTGAGTTTTTACAAAGTCACTCTCTGCAAGCCAGTGGCAGAGAGCTGAAAGAAAACAGAATGTGGTAGTTGAGAAAGAACAGATCTAAGAAGACAAATTGCTCATACAACCTGAAAGTGTACTTGGAACACAAGCACAGTTACAGATCATCTACCTCTTCATTCATATGGCCTTCCAATATGAATCCCTAACTATTGATCATGTGATCGTCTAGAAATTGTCCATGTGAACGTGTGATACAATGAGGATTTGAAACCTGTTCTCTGCCAGACTCAAGGCTTAGCTCTGGTGAATGTAAATTTAAAAACTGGGAACTTGTTGCTTGAGGGATATTCCTATTTTTCAGCTAACAAGTCTAATACTTGCTGACGTGTTCATAATTTCCTTTTCTCTATCCTCGTATTACAAACCCTTTCTTTTCCCTCCCCTCCCTCTTCTCACCCTCTCCTCACCCTTCTTTCCCATCACCATTTAAGCATCTCATATAAGAATAAAGAAAGAAGGAGAGAATGAAACCTCCTAAGAGCTCTTGCCCATCTCTGGCTACTGCTTTCCATCCTCCCACCCCCAGGGTAACATTAGCTGCTGACTCTGCTTTTCCACCCTTCAAACTATGTCCATCTTGCTTGCACGTCTGTCTCCTCAGAGAGAGGATTCTCCTTGCTTTCACCAAAGATTTTTCTCAACCTCCAATGGAACGAGCCTCCTTCTTGTCTTACTGGACTGCTCAGCGGTACGTTACCCTGCTAGTCCCTTTTCCTTGTGACTCCTCTTCTTTGCCTCTTCCATCTACCTCCAACTCCTTCAAATGTCTACTCTCCTCTCCTACATTTTACAGGCTGTCCCCTAGATGCATTTTCTTTTCTTCTCTCTAGTGGCTTCATCCTAATACGTGGCTTATATTACCATCTATGTACTAAAGACAAAAGCATTAACTTTCAGTTCACACTCCTCAGTGGGCTCTAACACAAAATTCAAACATTTTCTACTTATATTTCTCAAAGGTCCCTTAATTACTAGCTTACGATCTTTGTTCCCATAATCCCACTCCACTTTCTCCCCGAATTTGCTCTCTTCTTGTCAAAAGTAGTTTTGTACTGGCTATTCTTTCTGCCAATAGTATTCTGTCCCCTAATCTTCCCATGATGGACTCCTTTTCATTTATAACTCTTTCGGATCACACATGCATACATAACTAACTACCTAGCCATATTCCCTATATAAGTTATTCTGTTTGAGGGGCACCTGGGTGGCTCAGTCAGTTAAGGATCTGACTCCTGATTTCAGTTCAGATCATGATCACCATGGGTGTAAGATCAAGCCCCTTGTTAGACTGCATGCTCAGTGGGGAGTTTGCTTGAGATTCTCTTCCTTCCTCTTCCTCCGACCCTCCCCCAACACATACAAACTCCTGCTAATTCTCTTTCTCTAAGATAAATAAAACTTGAAAAAAAACTTTAATAAATTATTCTGTTTTAATAATTGCATGACATTTCTCATTATGCAGTTTTTCTTGTTGATTTATGGTTTCTCTCCTATGAGAACGTTACCCATTTTTATCTATCTTGATTCCCATTTATCTCCAGAAGATAGTGTATAATAAGTACTTCATTAATGCTCCTTGAATGAATAAAGAAATAGCTCAAGCCACAATCCTAAATTACCCTTGAGATCTTCCTCTCTTTTCCTATCATAACCAAACCAAGTATCTACATTTTAACTTAAATATTTATCAGATCCATATCTTCCTCTTCCCTCTCTAATGCCATCCATGATATCTGTGCCTTTAGTCCTACTCTTCAAATCTATCCTCTTTTTAGGATTCCAAGGTATCTTCTTAGAAAACAAATATGGTCATGATCCTGCCCTGCTTAAATTTTTTCAATAGTTCCCCATTTTTCTTAAGAAAGTCATCAAAAGTCTTATATTACTAGGTGTAAGAATTTAGCCCTCACCATTCTTTCCATACTCATCTAGTACCCTTTTATTCTGGTACTAAAAAATGCCAGGGTCCTTCCTCCCACTACCATTAAGATAATCAATTGATTCCTATGATGATGGGGTTTGGCATTAATAGATTAAGAGATCCCCAGGTGATTAGAATGTGTAGTCAGTACTGAAAACCATGTCTCGCCCTTTTATTTGACTTATTTTAGGTATTATCCATTTTTAAACTTCAAAGATTATTTTTTTAATTTCACTTCTTCCCTTCCTCTAGTGTTGCCTCACCCTTCAGACTAGATCACTGCCCTTGATATAAATCTTTCTAGGATTACTTTTTTTGGGGGGAGGGGTCACTTATCACAGATTATGATAAGTTATCATAATTATGAAAGACTGACTCCTATGTAGTGTCAATGAAAGTCTACTTACTGATTGGATCCCCAGTAGCTTGAATAGTATGTGGTAAGATTATTTGCTGAATTAATAAATAATTGGAGATATGTAAGCAAAATAACTAATAATATTATAATGGGAGGTATGTATAAATTGCTCTGGGAACAGATGAGGAAATGATTGATTATATGGAGGAGAAATCATGGGGAAATAAAATCTTATCACAAGACTGAGTTCATAAGGTTTTTGTAATAAATACTTGTTGGTTGAATTACTCTAGTGATATGGATGTTCTGGATTAAAATTCCCAGAAAAAAAACAAAAAAGGGAAACACAATTAAAGGAGTCAATAGAAATTGAGACCAGAACTCAACTTGATCAATTCTATAGCACTAGACAGTGTGTGAATAAATCCTTACCTTGTAAAAAGTCAAGGCATTGTAATGTTATTTTATATATATTTTAAAAGTGCTAATAAATATAAATACATCAGTTTTCTAGAGCCTCCTCAACTTATAATTCAGTATATCCTTATGTGTTTCTTAGAAAACTAACAACAGGAGCTGTCCTGTGGGAATAAAGGGGAGGAGGCTCCCATTTCATATGTAAGTACCTGTGAGCACTCTATTTCACTGACACTGATTAGCAAATTACTTAGATATTTAATCAAAGAAATGATCAACAATTTTCACTTTGTGCCATTCTTTAGAAAAGTAGTTGAATCACACTTGTAGTAATTTAGAGGCTCCTCAAAAACTTAATTTAAAAATTTTCTTCGAATAAGGGAACGGCTAATTAAATCCCCAAGTTGTAACACTATACACCTTACAAAAAAGATGAGCTGGATCAAAATATAATGGCAATTTAAGATATTCATAGTACATTGTTAAATGACAGATTGGAGTAGTAGATTAGTATGCATAAAATGACTGTTTTTTTCTAAAAAATGTATACATTTTATATATACATAGAAAATATCCTGAGGGACACCTAGGAGAATAAAATCAAGGTATTAATAGGGCTAATAATAAAGAAAAGGACATGATTTGGGAGCTAGTAGATGTAAATTTTAACTTCTTACTTTGTACATTTTTATACTTTAAGTTTTTCACATTAAGATTTTTTTTCTTTTGTAATTATGTGTTTAATGGATGTTTTTTAGGACTTGATGGCAAGAGGTTTTTGTTTTTGTTTTTGATAAAAGGAGTGTGAAAGATATGTTTCTATCTCCTTTCTCTTTACCTACTTTCTATTTTTTTAATGGACATTGATAGTTTTATTGTTTCAGTAGAAAAAAAATAACATTCTTTAAAAAACACTTTAAAACAATCATTCAAGGAAAAAAAGTTGTCAGAGATAAAGAAGGCCATCTCATAATGATAAAAGGAGCCAATTCTCCAAGAAGACATAACAACCTTTAATATGTATGCACCTCATAAGAATGTCAAACTGTGTGAGGCAAAAACTGACAGAACTGCAAGGAGAAACAAATGAATCCCCTGTCACAGATGGGGACTTTAACAATCCTCTATCAGAATTAGACAAACCCAACAGGCAGAAAACCAGTAAGAAAATCGTTGAACTCACAAACACCATTGATCAAGTAGATATAATTGACATCTATAAATTACTTCATTTACAGCAGAATACACATTTTTCTCAAACTCACATGGACCATTCAGAAGATAAATTATATTCTGGGCCATAGAACATATCTTAACAAATTTAAAAGAGTAGAGATCATGTTACAATGTCTGCTTTCAGACCACAATGGAATTAAACTAGAAATCAATAACAGAAAGATAACTGGAAAATCTCAAAATATATGTAGATTAAATAACACACTTCCAAATGACACATAGGGCAAAAATGAAATCTCCAGAGGAAAAAATATTTTCCTGATTTGTGCAAGTGTAAACACAATTTATCAGTATATATCTTGAGGGACACTGTTAGGTGTCCCTCAGGATATTTTATATATATATATTTTATATATATATATATATATATACATATATATATATATATAAAATACTATCTAAAATTTAAATACAGTGAAAGTTGTGCTTAGGGGTAAATTTATAGCATTGATTGCATGTACTTAAAAAAAGAAGGAAGATTTAAAGTCAATAATCTCAGTTTCTACCTTAAGAAACTAGAAAAAAAAGAAAATTAAAATCAAAATAGGTAGAAAAAAAGAACAAGAATTAAAGCATATCATATCATAACATTATGTCAACAATACTTCAATAAAAAAGAATTAGTGGATAAACCAGTAAAATTGGGAACAGAAAAAAACAACAACAGAAAAATTGGTGAAATATTTATTCTCTGAACAGATCAATAAATCATTAAGCCTCTAGACAGCTTACTAAGAAAAACAGAGAAGACACAAACTATCAGTATCAGAAATGAAAGAGGGGACTTGACTACAGAGCCAATGGAAATTAAAAGGTTAATAAAGGAATATTATGATTCACTCTATGCTCACATATGATAACATAGATGAAATGGGCCAGTTTCTTTAAAGACACAATCTGCCAAAATTCACATACAAAAAGTACACAATCTGAATGGATCTGTATCTATTAAAGAGACGGAATCATTAATTAATAACTTTCCAAGAGGAAAAGCACCAGGCCCAGATAGGTACACTGATGGTTTCTACCAAGCAGAGAAATTGTGCCACTTTTCTATAATGTCTTTCAGAGTACAGAAGTGGAGAGGAAACATCCTAACTCATTCTATGAGGCCAGCACTACACTATTATTAAAATCATACAAAGGCACTCCAAGAAATAAACAAACAAACAAACAAAAAAACTAAGACCGATATCTGTCATGAACATAGACACAAAAATTTTTAACAAAATATTAGGAAATAGAATCTAACAATGTATAAAAAGGATTATATACCACAACCAATTGGGATCTATCTTAAGTATGCAAGGCCATTTCAGTATTTGAAAATCAACTAATGGGCGCCTGGGTGGCTCAGTGGGTTAAGCCGCTGCCTTCGGCTCAGGTCATGATCTCAGGGTCCTGGGATCGAGTCCCGCATCGGGCTCTCTGCTCGGCAGGGAGCCTGCTTCCTCCTCTCTCTCTCTGCCTGCCTCTCTGCCTATTTGTAATCTCTGTCTGTCAAATAAAATAAATAAAATCTTTAAAAAAAAAAAAAAAGAAAATCAACTAATGTGATCCATCATATCAACAGGCTGAAAAGGAAAAATCATATGATTATATTAATAGATGCATAAAAAGCATTTGACAAAATTCAATATCCATTCATGATAAAAACGAAGTAAACTAGCAATAAAGTTGAACTTATTCAACTTGAAAAGGATTGTTATAAAACACCTACAGCTAACATACTTAATGGTAAGAAACTAGAAGCTTTCCTACTAAGATCAGGAAAAAGGCACCTGTTTACTCCTTTTCAACATTATACTGGAAGTACTAGCGAATACAGTGTGGTATAAAAAGAACAAAAATGGTACATAGACTCAGGAGGAATAAAGAAAACTCTCTTGTTCTCAGATGACATAGATGACAGAGACATGTAAAAATTTCAAACAAATCAACAATAACAACAAAAACAAATCCTGGGACCAATAAATAATTACAACAGGATTTTAGAAGATGGAAGGTTAATATATGCAAGTTATTGCTTTCTTTCAGCAATGAACAATGGAATTTGAAAGTAAAAACACAATACCATTTACATTAGTACCACAAAGATCTAATTACTTGGGTATAAATCTAAAGAAAACATGTACAATATCTATATGAGGACAACTATAAAATTCTATTTAATGAGGTCAAAGAACTAAATAAATGGAGAGAGATTTCATGTTCATGGATAGGAAGACGATATTGTTAAGATGTCAGTTCGTCTCAACTTATCTATATATTTGTGCAATGCCAATCAAGATTTCAGCAAGTTATTTTGTGGATACTGACAAAGATTATGGAGAAGAAAAAGACCCAGAATAGCAAACACGACTTTGAAGGAGGATAACACATTTGGAGGACTGGCGCTACCTGACTTCAAGATTGACTAAATAACTACAGTAGTGGAATTAGTGAATAAGTATGCAAGTAGAAAAATGGAACAGTATAGTGAGCCTAGAAATAGACCCACATAAATATCTATGACTTATGAAAGCCAGCTAATCTTTTGCAGAGAATCAAAGGTCAAACAATGGAGCAAAAACTGTTTTTTAAACACATGATGCTGGAACTGGACATCCACATGCAAAAGCTATCTAAACAAATCTAGACACAGTCCTTACACCCTTAATGAAAATTAGCTAAAAATAGATCAAGACCTAAATGTAAAATGAAAAACTAAGTAACTCTTAAAAGACAAAATAAGAAAAAATTTATATGACCTTGGGTATGAGGATGCTTTTTAAAATATACCACCAGGCTAAGCCTGGTGGTGGGTATTAAGGAGGGCACGTATTGCAAGGAGCACTAGGTGTTGCACATAAACACTGAATCTTGGAGCACTGCATCAAAAACGAAGGATGTATTTTATGGTGACTAACAAGACAATAAAAAAAGATTAAAAAATTTAAAAAATAGGGGCGCCTGGGTGGCTCAGTGGTTTGGGCTGCTGCCTTCGGCTCGGGTCATGATCTCAGGGTCCTGGGATCGAGCCCCGCATCGGGCTCCGTGCTCCGCAGGAAGCCTGCTTCCCTCTCTCTCTCTCTCTCTCTCTCTCTCTGCCTGCCTCTCTGCCTACTTGTGATCTCTGTCTGTCAAATAAATAAATAAAATCTTTTAAAAATTTAAAAAATAAATTAAAAAATAAATAAAATAAAATACCAAGAATACAGTCCATGAAAAAAATTGATAAGTTGGACTTGCTTAAAATTAAAAACTTCTGCTCTGTGAAAGACAGTGTCAAAAGAAATGAGTTATGGATATTGGGGAAGGGTATGCGCTATAGTGAGTGCTGTGAAGTGTGTAAACCTGGCGATTCACAGACCAGTACTACTAGGGCTAATAATACATTATATGTTTATAAAAAAATAAAAATATTTTTTAAAAAAAGAAAGGAGAAAACAAGCAACAGACTAAAAAAAAAAATGTTTGCAACAGACATATCTGATAAAGAACAGTTACTCCAAAATATATAAAGAATTCTTAAAACTTAACAATAAGAATGGGGCGCCTGGGTGGCTCAGTGGGTTAAAACCTCTGCTACCGGCTCAGGTCATGATCCCAGGGTCCTGGGATCGAGCCCCGCATCAGGCTCTCTGATCAGCAGGGAGCCTGCTTTCCTTCCTCTCTCTCTGTCTGCCTCTCTGCCTACTTGTGATCTCTGTCTGTCAAATAAATTAAAAAAAAAAAAAATTAAAACTTAACAATAAGAAAATAAACAGCTGAAAAGCCTTAACAGATACCTCACCAAACAAGATATATAGATGACAAATAAGCACATGAAAAGATGCTGTACATCATACGTCAGGAAAATGCAAATTAAAAAAATGAGCTACCACTATCTACTATCCTACTAGAATGGCCACTGTTCAGAATACTGGCAGCAGCAAGCACTGGTACGGACTTGGAGCAATGGGAACTCTCATTCATTGCTGGTGGGAATGAATGTAAAATGGGACAGCCATCTGGGAAGATGGTGTGAAGGTTTCTCACAAAAATGAACATACTTTTACCATATGATCCAGCAGTCCACTCCTTGGTATTTACCCAAAGTTTAAAACTTATGTCCACACAAAAGCCTGTACAAGGATGCTTAAAGCAGCTTTATTCATAACTGTCAAAGCCTAGAAGCCACCAAGAGGTCCTTCAGGAGGTGAATGAAGAAACACACTGTGGTACATCTATATTATGGAAAAGTTTTCAGCACTAAAATGGAATTATCTATAAAGCCATGAAAAGACATGGAGCAGCCTTAAGTACATATGAGTCGGTGGAAGACATCAAGCCTGAAATGGCTATAAATTGTATGATTCCACTATCAGACATTCTGCGAAAGGTAAAACTATGGAGACAGTAAGAAGATCAGTGGTTGCCGGGAGCTGAAGGTGGCAGAGAGAGGCACAAGGCAGAACACACAGGATTTTTAGGACAGTGAAAATACTTTGCACTATACCATAGGGTAGATACGTGTTATTCATGTTATTGTACATTTACCCGAACCCATATCATGTACAACGTCAAAAGTGACCACTATTGGACTATGGGTGATAATAATGAGCCCATGTAGGTTCATTAATCCTAACAAAGGTATCACTCTGGTACAAGGATCTTGATGATGGGAGAAAATCTGTGGGAGCAGGAGGTCTATGGGAAATCTCTGTACCTTCTTCTCGGTTTTGTCGTGATCCTAAAATAGCCCTAAAAAAAAATAAGGTCTGAAATAAAATAAAAGCATTAGGGGGAAAAAAAAAAAAGGACTGAGGAGGAACTCATTTACAGTTCCAATATTAAAACCCAGACATTAACGGCTTGGCACTCTTTCAGCATTTTTCGTTTCGTAGGTTTTGTACTTTATATAGGTATAATGATTTCTTTTTCAATTTGTGAAATCGTAAAAATAGTTATGCCCTTTGAAAAATATTTAAATTTACGGAAATGTGTAAGTAAAAAAGGAATACACATTTAAATGGGACCATACATACGTATTTCTTTTACATTTGGGAGAAAATAACTATGCATTTTATAGAAACATGTGTGATACGCTTCCCATGCTAAAACATAAGAGATTATATCCCTCCTAGCCCATTATGTCACATAAGAAGTGTTATTAAAGCACCTACTTCCTTTTCCAACATCAGGCCTTCTGCTCGGAGGTTCTTTTCAAATGTGTTTCTTTTGTCATATTGTATATTTGACTTTCTGTAAACCAGGATGTAATCAATCCGTTTTTTGCCATCTTTAAACAGAAGTCCACTGGATGCTATGTAATTCATGTCATTCTGCAAATAAAACAATGCTTGTTAATAGCGTAGGTTAGACAAGCACACATATTTTGGTTTCAGTCACTTTGGTTTGGATATGGGCAATCCAAAAGCAAAGCAAAAAAAAAAAATGTGTTGTTTTACATTCCAGTTATAAGACATGGAAAGATGATTAAAGACAGTTGCGATCTATAATGGGAGACAAGCTAACAAGTGATGTTCAGAATTTGAAATTACACAGTCTCATACCAGAAACTGATTCTCTGATGTTGGCATCAAAATGTGTATGTTTTATTCAATAAGGTCCTATAAAAATAATATCAGCTAGCATATATTGCATATTTATTCAACATCAGTCTCAGACTTAAGTGCCTTACATGTTTGATCTTATTTAATACTTACAACTCCCATTTCAAAAATAAAGGCACAAAGTCTGAATAAGTACTGAAGCCAACATAGCTTCCAATATTAAATGATACTCAGAATAGATACTATTTTCTAAACTTATGTTCAACAACACTAAACCAAACAATAATTCCTGAGCTGCTTGCTCCCCAAATACTTGTTCACAGGATATAAATCCGTGAGCCCACTGAAAGAGCTTACTTACCAAGACTAATCACTTGCTCATCAAAATCGCTTTAAGGCCCTCCCCTTGCTGCACCCATCCACCCATGCTATTTTTTTATAGACTGGTCAATTTTCCACCAAATTCCTGCCTTGTGAGACTTACCTGACCTGACAGCTGAGGCACCTGAGTGATCTGCCACATTAGAAATGACATCATATAACTCCTCTCCCCGAGACCCTTAGCCCACTTTCCCCAGTCTATTTTTCTTGGCACTTACTAACTTCGACCATGTTATATAACACTAAACAATATATTATCTTTTGTTTGCTGTCTGCCTTGTCCTACTAGAATAAAAACTGTATCAAGGTAAGGGTTTTGTTGTTGTTGTTGTTGTTGCTTCATCATTTTGCCTCAGAGTATTCCAGACATCTAACCCAGAATCAGATACATAGTAGGCATCAATAAGTATTTGTGAGAGGAACAAAGGAACGCAGGCAATATCCATAATCCTGTGTATCTAGGTAAGGCTGACCTCAAGGATATAAGGCCAAGAAGAAATCGTGTTTTCATTTCTCATCCTCTCCCCTCCAGTACTTAAAACAAATAAAATTACTAGAGGTGAAGATAATTGCAAAATTACAGCTGAACTGCAATAGGCATGGTGTGCCCTTTGCTTTATACCCACTTCATTTATGACCCATTGTCTCCAGACATCATTGTATTAATTTAAACAAGGACTGGGTTAAAACAAAATCATATACAAATTTTCTTCTGCATTTTCCTTTGCTTGAAGTATACCATCCACTCCAGTCCATTATTAAGGGTCATCTGAGTCTTATGGTACTAATAACATATTTAGTCCCAGGTGAAGGCAAAAGTCCTTCAGTGAGAAGACCTAGAAGTAAATGAATGGTTGGTAGGAAAAATAAAAGAAAATAAGATAGTTTTTTAATCCATTTTATGTGCTTTTCATATTTTTAATTTTTTTAAAGATTTTATTTATTTTAGAGAAAACGAAACAATCACAAGGGAGAGGGATCACAGAGGCAGAAGGAGAAGCAGACTCGCCGCTGAGCAGAGAGCCTGATGTGGGGCTGGATCCCAGGACCTGAGATCATGACCCAAAGGGAGGCAGATGCCCAAATGATCAGGCCACCCAGGCGTCACTGTGCTTTTCATATTTTAAAAGCAGCATGGACTGAAAGTGGAACCCTGTCAGATACTGTTACCCATTGTTCTAAGTCTAAGCAAAACAAATGTTCAACTCTCCCAGAGAAACAGCTGCCTTACTATCAAATAAAATCAATATATTTTTTTGTTGTTTTTATAATAACTGACCTTAGGCATTATTCACAGCTTTTGTTTCTGAGTGAATGTGTTCTCAGTCAAACTATATTAACTAGAATTCTAATTTATTATCTAATGATTCTATGAATTCTAAATTATTAATGATGAGTTTTACCAGGCCAAATGAAAAATAGTGATCAAAATGGTAATAGATAAGCATGGAGAAATATGGAAATCTCTTCTGAATCTTGTTTAAAAAATGTCGTATAGGGGTGCCTGGGTGGTTCTGCCGATTAAGACTGGCTCTTCATTTCAACTCAGGTCATGCTCTCAGGGTCTTGAGATCAAGCCTCGCATTAGGCTGTAGCCTCAGCATGGTGTCTGCTTATTCTCTCTTTTCCTCTCCTTCTGCCCCTGCCGCCCTGTGCTCTCTCTCTCAATCCATCTAAAAAATAATAAATAAATAAATAAATCTTTAAAAAATTGTACAGGTTTTATATAATTCCAAGGTTAAAGGCATTGTATTTTACTTTAATAGATATATGGCAACTATTAACCAATATATTGATTAACCATGTCCAAACCTTAAAAAGCAGAACTGGCGGGAAATTCATTCTACATTTCATTGTATCTAGACACCAAAAGAACAACTTCTTTAATTGTTCGATATAATAATGTTCATTCGAACATGAAATCAAGACTTATCTCTTAAATTATCTGGAATAGTGAAATGTCTTTCAATCACAATATAGATGCATTTAATTTAGAAACAATTTTCATGTTTATGAATCTCAGAAGACAGAATAAAACTAGTTTTGCTCAGAATAGCTAGGATGCTGATCATCCACCAGGTACCTTATCTTTTAACAGTTCTGAAAACAACTTAATTATTTAATGCATTACAAACCACAAAGCTCAGGTACTTTCAGAAAAGCTGGCCTCTCTAAAGAATATCTCGACAATATGCATGTTACGGCTCATGCTGAGAAAGAATCCTTTGCAAAGATTTTTGCACATTTAAAGTAGCAACAGAAGTCTGCCTATTTGCATGAAAAGGCACTTTTGGGTGTTTTTTAAATAAAATTATGGTAGTAACTGCCTGTTTGTGAGATGCATATTTTTTTCAGTATTTGTTCTTTTCAAGCTAACAAGAACTTATTGAACACCTAATATATGCTAGGTACCGTGTTAAACTTGGGGGATAAATGTAAGAGGACAAAGAAGTCTTTCAGGAAATTTAGCATACATCTGGAGTGGCAGACATGTAGATGTTTAGTTACAATGCTCTCTAACATGTGCAGGAGTAGAGGCCTGAGCTTTGGAATTGAAGAACGTCAAGGTGTATGAGAGGAAGACTGATTAACACATGCCGGGAGCCAGTAAGGGTCATGTTGTCTTGGGTGAATTTATCATGGTCCTCTGTCAGGCAGATATGAAATTAGGTCAGGTCATTAATCTGCAAGTGATTGCTGACCGATTACATGGTTACCATACTTTTGAGTTAGTATATAATTCAGTATGATATGCTGGTTACGGTACTGGTATCTGTATCAGACAGACTGGGGTTTTAATTAATTGTGTTCTTAGGTAACTTAATCTCACTTCTCAGCTTCAATTCACACAGCTTTTCAGGGAAGATAACAGTATTATCAACATTGTAAGATTATAGTTATGACTAAATGAGGTAATATACACAGGCTACTCTCAATGTTGTTAAAAAAAAGTCAGCTATGGGGCGCCTGGGTGGCTCAGTGGGTTAAGCCTCTGCCTTCGGCTCAGGTCATGATCTCAGGGTCCTGGGATCAAGGCCCGCATCGCATCGGGCTTTCTGCTCAGCAGGGAGCCTGCTTCCTCCTCTCTCTCTCTGCCTGCCTCTCTGCCTCCTTGAGATCTCTGTGAAATAAATAAAATCTTTAAAAAAAAATTTTAAAAGTCAGCTGTTATCACAAAAAATAAGGTAAAATATGTATGCAATGTATTAATTTGTTTTGGGGTCTGTCTTGTTTTCTGATTATTCCAATGACTCCTTCTAATTTTTTGGAAAATTATCTTCTTCAGGACAAAAACAGATGGAAACATAGATAAGTAATCCAAAGGATGTTAGTGTGGATATGGAATCAGAGCAAAGGAAAGCAGGTATCCTTTGCATATACTTGTGAAACAGCATTTATAAAACAAAAAGTGCAATAAACAAATGCACAACAGTGAATTATTATAAGACAAATACCTGTATAATTACTACCTAAGTCAAGAAACAGAACCCCCCATCTCCTTCAGAAGCCCCCTTACATCATCTTTCTTAGTTGTGATGTCCTCCCTCCTTAGAAGGTAGTCATAATCCTATTGTTTATGAAACTAATTTCTTGCCTTTCCTTAGTTTTATTATCAAGGGACATATCCTTAAATACTATATTTTAGTTCTGTCTCTTTTCAAACTTTGTGCAAATGCAAATATAAAATGAATAAACTTTTTTGTCTGGCTTCTTTCCTGTTACATTATGGGTGTGCAATACATCTCTAATTTTCTTGTATTTGTAGTTCGTCTTTTTTCACTGTTATATTATTATATAAATACAAAAAAAAACTTATTTATGCTTCTCTTAACTGCTATTCAGGCTGTTTCCAGTCTCGGCTATTAAAAATAAAGCTATAATAAACATTCATGTGTGTATCTTGCAATACACATGTGCATACATATCAGCATGTACCTAGGAGAAAAATCGTTGATTAACAAGAAAAATTTTCTTTCAACCCCTCAGTATGCCACACAACTCAGAATGGAGCCCATGAGTACAGAGTCTAATGCAATTTCTGATGTCTTTTAAGATTTTATGGAACATGGATGGCTTTGTACAGATGGAATCTTCTTGATTATTGAGTCCTGGTCTTAGTAAGTTACTAACTAACTTAGTAAGTTACTGGTCTCTACTAAGTTACTTTTGCTTAAAAATGGACTTGTTTTGCCATACTATGTGGCATGAAAACCTATAGTATACATAGGTTTCAAGTGCTGTGAATATCTACTCCCACCTGCAATAGTCCTTTTATCCAAATTTTGCTATTCAGAATGCAATCAGTTATTGTCATGCCCTCTTCCTGGGTATTTCTGTTTCTGTTTGGATTGAGAGAGAGAGAGAGAGAGGCACATGTGGACAAGGCATGACTCTGGCTCAGAAAATTGGTGTTTTTAAGGGCAGTGGATGCTTAGTTTCCTTCGCTGTGTGGCCCTTGCAGTCCAACATTTCAGACCAATGATGGGCCAGGCTAGCCCAACTCTCCACTGTGATCTGGTTTCATTTCTTAAGGCCAAGTTTCTGTGTTTCATGCTTGTGTTTCTTAATCTTTTCCAAAACTTCAAATAATGAAAATCTTATTCATTACTTTTTAGCAGTGGTGTTTGTTTTAGTGTTTCTGTATCGTTTTTTGGCAATCATTAATGAGATATTTGGAAATGACTATATTGATGTTGATAGTCTGATGCCATGTTTTACTCAGAAGTTCTAGATTTATGCTCCTTAAACAGAGAAAAATCCAAACATCCTTAGTATGTAACTATAATTTATTTTGGAGTTAAAACCATTCCTTACAATAGCTCTTATTGTTAACATTACCCATTATGGAGGGGGGGAAATGTTTTTTAGGGTGTTTATTTGAAAAACACCCTAAAAAACATTTGTCTCATTTCAGACAAATGAGAAACGGTTTTGTCAAAAAGTTCACATATTTACAACAATAAAAGCAACCCCTGTTCAAATAAACTAACAGAAAATACACATGCACTGTAGTTCAAGAGAAATCCTGCACAAGAGTAGAAATTTACTAAATGCTGCTGAATTAGTAAAATTTCTGGTTTTTCTGTCATGGAAATTTTTTATTTTAAAATGGTACTTACGGGAGAAGAATGTTTTAATTTTCTAAGTGTCCTCAGGGACACAAAGCATATTAATACATATATATCTTTTAACACACCTAGCTTAACTAAAAATGTTTCAGAAATGTAATTACTATGCAAATTTTCCTATGCAAATCATCTTTAATCATGAGTCTTAGGAATCTCAAAAAATCACACTTCAGTGCTATACAGGCGTGGCTTTCACTGTGGAGAAGACCCTGGCCAGGCTGGTAGCTTCCTTAACAGAAAGTCAACCCTAATTCTCATCCCCATCGTCTTTAGAAATCTGAAATTCTGATACTTTTATCAGATGGTAGATTGTATTCTAGCTCCTATTACATCTGGTAGAGAAAACTATTTAAGAAAACAATGACTAACAAAGTCATAGCTAAAGAAATAATAAATACTAACATAAGATAAGCAGAAACCAAGCACTCTTCTACACACCTTGCATATCTTCACACATTTCATGCTCATAAAAACTGAGAGATAAGTGCTTCCCCCACCCTCCATTTCATAGATGCTGAAATTGAGGCAAACTTTGAAATAGATGGAAAGGTCTTATGTTAGCCAAAGAGCAAGTTTATCCCATCTGGGATTTCCATAGCAATTCATCTTCCTTTTACTTGACACCAAGTGGGTGTGCAAACTGTGTCATTCTGAGCAGCTCCCAGATTAAGGGATGAGGTTTTGGAGAAGCAGGGCAGAGCCTCTTCTCTCTCACTGCTTATGCTTCCTGGGTATACAGGGAAGGAGCAAACCACCCTGGCCTAGAGGCAGGTGCAGAAAGATTCTGCAGCCTCACCTGCTCACAGGATATGTAACAGGTGGGCTAAAGCTGTTTGCTCCAAATGGCATATCTATATCTAATCACAGCAACAAAACAGTAACCAAGCATATTCCAGACATTTCAGACCTTACTCCAATCTTGACGTCGATCTGCTTCTTGAGTTTTACTCTCCCAGGTAGACTTACAGGGGAAGAAACAGACTTGGGAAGGGGTAGGAGTAAACATGTCCATTCTTCTTCTTGCTTGCTTATCTTCATAGCAGCCAAAGTTTTGTGGTTTGTTTTTAAATCATATTAAGGTTTTCTTTTTGTTGTTTTTTTTGTTTTTTGATTTTCCAGCTTCATAAATGACCATGTTGCCAAGTGAAAGAAGCCAGGTCTGGGAACTCTACATACTGTGCAATACAATATGACATTCTGGAAAAGGCAAGACTATGGAGACAGTAAAAAGATCAGTAGTTGCCAAGGACAGGAGAGAGGGAGGGCTGAAGAGGCAGAGCACAGAAGATTTTCAGGGCAGTGAAACTACTCTAAGTGATACTATAATGTTGGATACATGTTATTATACACTTGTTCTAAGGCACAGAATGTACCACACCAAGTGTGAACCGTAATGTAAACTATGGACTCTGGGTGATTATGACGTGTTAAAGCAGGTTCAGCAACTGTAATAAATCTCCCATTCTGGTGTGGGATGTTGATAATGGGAGAGGCTGTGCATGTGTGGGGGCGGGAGTATACGGGAAATCTTTTCCTTCTGCTCAATTTTTCTATCAACCTTAAACTGTTCTAAAAAATAAAAGTATTTTTAAAGATTTTTAAAAATTTATTTATTTGACAGACAGAAGTCCTAAGTAGGCAGAGAGGCAGGCAGAGAAAGAGGAGGAGGCAGGCTCCCTGCTGAGCAGAGAGCCTGATGTGGGGGTCCATTCCAGGACCCTGGGCTGAAGGCAGAGGCTTTAACCCACTGAGCTACCCAGGTACCCCAGAAAATAAAAGTATTTTTAATAAAGTGTTTTTAAAAGTTTTTTTTTAAAGACTAAGTTATGTCATATATCTTATCAGCTACCTTGTATCTCTTATTGTCACATTCCTAGCAATATTAGTTAAATACACATGTTGAAGAGCTAGAAAGATGTCTTGAAGTCAAAGTCCATTCTTATAATAAAGCCAGAGAGCTCTATTTCTTTTTATTTAGCACTGTGATCCTTTTTCTCTAATAAAACAATATAATCATATTTATTTGTATAAAGTATTTATTACCTATCTACTATGTTCTAAGAACTCTTGCAGCTCTGAGAATTTAGGAATAATGAAGCAAAGTGAGATTGCACCCTGTAAGGTCTGATATGGTAAAAAAAAAAAAAAAAAAAAAAAAAAAAGAATACAAGATGTAATTCCAATGATAACAAGTAAAATGCAAATATAGGTTTGGTGCATTGTAGAAACATCAATAAAGGTCATTTTAGATTATTAAAAAGATAAGCTGTTTTCTTTTAGTGGATAAAAGTAAAAATTGTATTTGCAGTTAGAGCATTCAAGTTACAGAGAGAGTCAAATTTTTCTTCCTAATAATATCAACAGTTCACACAAGTGTAGTGAAGTGAAAATTAGGTATGGCAATGTGCCCAAGAAAGATGTCTCTTGTCCATTTTAACATCCAATCATTGAGGGACACCTGGGTGACTCAGTCAGTTAAATGTCTACCTTGGGCTCAGGTAGTGATCCCAGGGTCCTGAGATGGAGCCCTGTGTTGGGTTCTTTGCTCAGTGGGGAGTCTGCTTCTCCCTCTGCCTGCTGCTCTGCCTCTCTCTCTGCCTCTCTCTCTCCCTCTGTGTCAAACAAATAAATAAAATCTTTTAAAAATTAATATCTTTTAAAAAATCCTATCATTGAGCTCAGTGGGTTAAAGCCTCTGCCTTCGGCTCAGGTCATGGTCCCAGGGTCCTGGGATCGAGCCCCACATCAGGCTCTCTGCTCGACGGGGAGCCTGCTTCCTCCTCTCTCTCTGCCTATCTCCTCTGCCTACTTGTAATCTCTGTCTGTTGAATAAATAAATAAATTAATTAATAAATACATCTTAAAAATCCTATCATTGAATGTATACATAGGACACTCTAAATATATGCTTAATGACATGATGCATAAATGACAGAAGTAAAAAAAAATGTAAAATATTACAGATATGCTTCTTCTTATTACTCTTATTATTATTTGATGTTATTAAGTAGGGATATAGAGGAGAGAGAGGAAATTCTAAAGAGGAAGCCCTCTGTGCGCAAGAAAAAAGGAGGGGGAGGTTTTAGAAAGATAGCTTATTAAAGTAAAGTGCTTAATGAGATTAGGTCATTGTAATTTTTGTTAGACTAAATACTTGGTATTGTGCCCATAGAGCATCTTGTTGACTTAATTTTTATTGAATTAATTCAATTAATGTTTACAAGTTGGGCAAAAATCATTTACTCAAAACTTCAAATCTGTTTCTGTCAGGCAGACAGAGCATCTTGTCGGTTACATTTGCCTGGCCTGCTAGCAAGCTCCTGCTGGTGGATCTGAGTTAGATAATTGTCGGTTTGCTTCATTAATGGTACACCAACCATTCACTGATGAGGTTGCATTTTAATGTATCAGATTAGCATATTTTATGGTATTAGTTATCTATTGTTGCATAAGAAGCGTTCCACAAATTTAGGAGCTTAAAACGATGCAGATACATCACTTCCATTTCTGTAAGTCAGGAGTTCAGGCGTAGCTTAGCTGAGTCTTTTGCTTAGAAGACACAAAGCTGCAACCAAGGAAGGAGTCAGTGTGGAGCTTTACTCTTATCTTAAGGCCTGACTAGGGAGAATCCACTTCCAACATAACTCAGATTCTTGGCCGAATTCATTTCCTTGTGGCCAAGGAATGAGCGTCTGACTGCCTGCTGGCTGTTAGCTGGAGGCCACCGCTGCATCCAGAAGCTTCCTACAGTTCTTGACATGCGGGCTTTCCCAATAGGGCTAAGACTTAAATCAAAAAGAAGAGTCTTCAGAGTGAATCTGACAGCAAGATGGTTTTGTACAATGTAACAGGGTCAGAGAAGTGGTATCTCATCCCCTTTGCTTTACTCTGGTGTTTGGAAGCAAGTCATAGGGAAGAGGATGATGCAAGAGTATGAATCCCTGGAGGAAGAGATCGTTTAGACCATCCTAGAGTCTGGCCGTCAAAGTAAGATTTATAAATTAGGTCAAAATTAAAGAACTTATTTAAGGGGCGCCTGGTGGCTCAGCTGTTAAGCGTCTGCCTTCAGTTCAAGTCATGATCCCAGGGTCCTGGGATAAAGCCCCACATGGGGCTCCCTGCTCTCCGGGAAGCCTGCTTTTTCCCACTCCCACTCCTCCTGCTTGTGTTCCCTCTCTCATTGTGTCTTTCTCTGTCAAATAAATAAATAAAAATCTTTTTAAAAAGGACTTATTTAAAAGATTAAAAGTTGACTTTAAAAAGAAATCATGAAATACCGTACTCGGGAAAGAAGGCTACAGTCTCACTTACCAAACTTCCCCATAGGATAACTAGGGGATAACCTATCAGTTTGGAAACAGCCATAACAGAGAATATAAAAAAAGAAAATGGAAGGAAATAAAAGAATCTGAGTTTACTCATAGTTCTATTCTCTTCTTTCATGGCTGTAGACAATCTCAGTCCCTACCATGAATCAAAGCATAGGTGCTATGACAAATAAAGGCCCTTTGTAGCTCTGACATTCCATGACACTTCTTCTTTATTTCTCCAGGAAGTTGTTTTCTAAGTCCTCTAAGGGTTTTTCAACTAACTCTAGGTAGGGATTTTTTTTTTTTCTGTACAAAATGATACATAAATATTGGGCAGTTGAATTCATTCCTTAAAGTACTTCAAATGTCTTTTCAGAAAAAAAATTATAAATGACAATTGAGATCTGTTTGACTTCAACTGAGTAAGCAACTTTGATATCATGAAGGAGAAAATAGGAGACAGGGAGACAAGGGTTCTCTTATTCCAAAAAGAAAAGCAGTCTGATCTACCTCAATGTTATCAAATTTCCTAAGTTGACTGGAATACAAAGCTCATACTTTGGGACGTGGCACTCTTTTTGACCATGAAATAAATTAAAGCATAAAGGGGAAAATGCAGAGATGTAAAGTACTCCCAGTAAAAATTTAGCTCCAAGTTTCAGAAGTAGGGCATAAAAATAGGAAATCAGGGTTGTGATTCCAGTATTATGGCAAACAACATAATTTCAAAACCCTGATGTCATATAATATCTAGAAATGATAGATAAAATAAAATATGCATCTATTCAAATTCTAGAGGAATCAGCAGGAACATATGTATAACTTTAGTTTCCAAGTAGAAAAAAAAAATATGTAGAAAACCGTAACACATGCTGATAAGTTAATAGTGTGGCTTCTCTGGATGAAGATGTAGAAATCAATTTAAAAAAGAATAACAAAAATAATGGAAAAAAATATTGATAAATTTTAAAATAAAACTTCTAAATAACTAATAAGCTAAAGAAAATTCAGTAAAGCTAGGAAAGGAAGTGAAGATATAGTTGCTTTGGTAAATAATGCTGATTCAGATAAATTAGATATTGGTGTAAAAAAGTTATTCATACTTTATACTATATTCAAACATCAATTTTAGTTCAGAAATAAACCCATAAAGTTATGATCAACTGACCTTCAACAGTACCAAGGCAAGTCAATGGGAAAAATGTTCTTTTCAACAAATGGTGCTTAGGGCAACTGTATATCCATTTGCAAAAGAGGTGGGATCCCTGTCTTAAACCATACACAAAAATTAACTCAAGATTGACCATAGATCTTAATGTAATGAAGAAAAGTATACAATTATTAGTCTGAACTATATGAATAAATATGTGGGGCCTTGAGTTAAGTACAACACCTTAAGTAATAATTTCTTAAGTACAACACCAGCATAAATAGGAGTATATAAAAATTAAATACTTTGTGCTCCAAAAAATATGCCATTAAGAAATTAAAAAAGGTTGTGGGGGCTTGGTGCCTGGGTGGCTCAGTCAGTTGAGCAGCTCACTCCTGATTTGGTCTCAGGTCTTGATCTCTGGATCATGAGATGGAGCCCCGTGTGGTGTTCCATGCTTAGCAGGGTTCTGCTTTTCTCCCTCTCTCTCTCGCCACGTGCCTCTCCCCTGCTTGTGTGCTCATTCTCAATCTCTCTCTCGCTCTCTTTCTCTCTCAAATAAATAAATAAATCTTAAAAAACAAAGAAAGTGAAAATGCAAACCACAGAATGGGAATAATATTCTTAAAATATGTCTGATAAGGGACTTATATTCACAATATATAAAAAGCAATAGAAACCTAAATAACCCAGCTAAAAATGAATAAAGGATCTGACTACGGATTTCTCCAAAGAAATGGCCAACAGTCCTATTCCCTAAATGAAAATACTAGGGAAATGCAAATCAAAACCACAGTGAAACACCACTTCTCACCTATTATGATGCTTATAATCAAAATGCCAAACATTAAACCAGAAATGGGAATCCTTGTCCATCACTGGTGGGGATGTAAAATAGTGAATAAGCTTTGGAAAACAGTTCAGCAATTACTTACAATGTTAAACACAGAGTTACCAAATCATCAGTTTTACTCCCAGGTATATACCCAGGAGAATAAATCCACACAAAAACGTGTGTGTGTGTGTGTGTGTGTGTGTGTGTATTCATAGCAACATTATTCATAATAGTAAAAAAGAATAAGCAATGCAATGTCTGTAAACATGATAAAACATGTAAATAAAATGTGATAATGTGTAATATCCATATAATGGAATATTATTTGGTATTGAAAATGAATTAAATACTGACACATGTTATAACACAGATGAACCTTGATAATCTACAAAGTAGAGGAAGCTAGTCACAAAAGACCATTATTATATGATTCCACTTATATGAAATTCTATAGTAGACGAATAAATACAGAATATATGTTAATCATTTCCTAGGGTTGGAGGAGTGAGTGGAATGGAAAGTAACTGCTAATGGATACAGGGTCTTTTGGGGGGTACAGGTTTTCTTTAAAAAATATTTTAAAATGGATATTACAGTGATGGTTGCACAAACCTGTAAGTATACTAAAATCATTGAATTGTACACTTTAAATGGGCAATGAATGTATGGTATGTGAATTTTATCTCAATAAAGCTCTAAAAATAAATTACAGATGGATTATTGATTTTAAAATGCACGAATATATATATGTATATATATACATATATATATTTATATCTTCTAAAAGCTGACATAAGAACTCACAGTAGGTGAATATTTCTTAGACAGGACTCAAAAGAAAAAAAAAGATACATAAATTTGCCTATACTACATGTTAAAGTATTTGTTCATTATAGCAAGACCGGTACTGTGAAAATGCTATCTCACATTCACTATAAAGTTGGTCTCTAACTGAAAGTCTAAGTATGGTTTTGTATACATGTATGCACTTAATGAGCTAATCTTTATATTATATGGAAGATCAAAGTGTATTTGATAGGAAAATCTTGAAAAAGAACTAGGTAAGTGGGCATGTCTTTTAAAATGCTAATATTTGTTACAATTCTATAGTAATTAAGGCAGCAGGGTATTCATGCTGGAAGAGACAATCTAAGAAACAAAATACAGATCCTAGAAAAAGACCTACATACAGAGAACTGAGATGGAATTACAAATACATGTACTTTTCCTGGATAGGTAGATGAGTCATTTAGTGACACTAAAAAAAAAGTCTTTTTTCTTGGAATAATACCAAATACCTAAAAATAAAATAAAATAAAATAAATAAATAAAATAAAATAGTTAAAAGACAAATGTGAAAAGCAAAATTTTAAAACTTTTACAATAAACTATAGACTATTTTGATGATTTTAGTAGACAAGTAGTTTTATGTGTTTGTTTTTTGCATTAAAAAAAGCCTCTAAGTCCGTATATAAGATAAAGCTATTATTAGTAAGCCTACCTTCAAATAAAACCTTTGTACATTAAAAGATCATAAAGAATGTGATAAGGTAAGCTTTCATTAGAAGATATTTTTCTTGACTACAACCAATAAAGGAATAGTCTCCAGGATATATAAATAACTTCTTTAAATCAGTAAGAAAAGACAAAAAATCCAACAGAAAACCAGTGATGCTATTAATAGGCATTTAACAAAAGAAGAAACATTATTGCACTATCTGGAACAGAAGATTAGAAACATAAAACTTCTCATCAACCAGGATTGAATAAACAAACTGTGGTGATACGTTAATGCCATTCTTTGTGTAGGCATAGGATGAGATATGGTGTATCTGCTCAAATAGCTCTTAAAGAGGAGCTCTTGAACTTTCAAAAAAGCAGTATGAAATACATTATATATTTCTTCAGAGTTTAAAAACCTGAAAAGCAACACTCATTATTGTCCCAGGATAGATAGATAGATAGGTAACATAGGTGATAAAAGTACAAAAATATTCATAAGAAAGTTAATCACCAAAATCATAAGAATGGTTACACTGAGACAAATTGAGGAAAAGGATCAGGAAGTATTACATGGAAGTCTTCAATTTTGTCTGTAATAATTACTTGGAAATAGTTCTAGCAAATAATTCAGATCCAGTAAAGCTCAGTATTCAATATAGCTTGTTATAGCTAAATATGGTCTAATAATACAGTTTTCAATACGCCTGAAATATTCCTAGTGATAATAATTCAAAAGATCAGCATTGCTGTTGACCCTTGTAATTAACAGTTTGGGATTATGTATTTGTTTAGCAGTTAAAATCTTACTTATAACTTGACCCTCAGTTTCCTTACCTGTCTAATGGGAACAATGACAATCTTGCATGCCTATTTCAAGAATTAAATGGATGAAACACTCTATGATACTTAAAATGACACACACTATAGTTATTATAATCAAAGACATTTAAACAATAAAACTTCAATTTTAATCATGGTCGCTAAACCGCACACCCCCTTCAGTCAACTATACTTGTGCCTACATTATCATTTTTTTTAAATGAAATATGGTAAAATAAGCTTATCAGAGATATTAAACTGAATGTATTTGATCGTTCAGAAGGAATCGTTCAGAAGGAATTCCATGAGGTCTGTTAAAAAGACCACAGGCATCACTTAGGTTAAGGTCCCAAGTCAGTAAACAAAGACTTATTACCTAACTTAACTGCTGTTTAACCCCACATTGCATACACATCCCTCCTCCCCAAGAATTAACCCTTTACTAGTCAACATGGGAACTTCCTGGTCAGTGCTAGGTAATTTACTAATAGACCCCTTTCATTCCCCTTAGGAAGGTGATCTGTTCTGTTCTTTCTCTACCTTTAAAAACCTTTCTTTTCTGTAGTCCTCTGAAGCTGTCCTCTACTTGTTAGAGGGGATGCTACCTGATTCATAAACAGATTAATAAAGCCAATTAAGAACTTCAGAATGTAGTTGGTTGAATTTTTGTTATATAACAGGTCTCAAGGGCATCACTAGGAACAGATGATGACCTCAGAGCTCATATGCTGAAGAGATGCAAGCACTGTCAAGTCTCCCGTCAGCCACCTACAACTTAACACATAAACTCTGTTTAAATCCAGCCTGAAGTTATTCTGTACTTCTGGCAGTGATCATTTGGAAATTAAAAAAACAAATGCAAAACCACTTAAGAATTTACTGTAAGCGTGAGAATGAAGATTTTTAGACTAAAAGATCAAATTTTAAATGCAAAATAAAATCAAATACCATTTTATAATAAAAGAGTTTGAGGAAATTAACTTTGTAGAGAGTTTGAAAAAAAATCAGTAACATCAACACATTTCTTGCTATCGTGAGTTCTATATTCTCCCTTACACAGCTCTTTATTTAAAAAAATTTTTTTTAATTACTATTTTTTTTTTTTAGTAATCTCTACACCCTATATGGTGCTTGAACTCACAACCCCAAGATCAAGAGTGTCATACTCTTCTGACTGAGCCGGCCAGGAGCCCCAGAGCTCTTAAAACAAAACAAAAAAAGGGTGTTCATAATGAAGGGTAACTTGATGATTTCCAACATGTGTTTAGGAAAGTGATTTAAAAGACTGGTAATCTCACAAACCCAGCAGAAATTTTTTTTTAAATGCTGAACTACTTCTAGTTATTAATTAGTCCTTCCTATGAAAATAAATAAACATTATGCAAAGCAGAGCCTTAAAAATTTTTAAAGAATTCACAAGATAGTGAGGAGTTGCTAGGTCAATTCAGAACAGAGTAGAAATCAGAAATGGCGAGGTAAGCTGCATACCTGAGCACATAGGTCACTTCTACCTTCAAGGACATTTGCAGATCCTGCAAATGTAGGCTTTTGTATTAGCACTTTCCTGTGTATGGTTGCCAAGGATACACAGGTGAATAAACGAATCAGCCTAGTTTTTCTAAGATATTTTTAGGACACGTCAGAGTAAATGTACCTAAAATATTAAGATATTCTCTCCTTTTGGCTCTGGATTTATAATAGATGAAAGGTTTAACAGATGCCTAAAAGTAATGGGAAGCTCAATACAGAAAAGCCCCATTTTAACAGGGCAGGTTGCATTTACTTGCAGTTTTGAAATGCGAAATAAAAATGTCAAGTCAAAATATAGAATAGGGTAAAAAATATCTCTGAAACACGGTAGTGGCCCCGAACCTTATCCTGGTCAAAGGCTCCTGTTTCACTTGATTATTTAACTTGAAATGGCAGACCTACTGATCAGGGTATCAGATTTTTTTTGGCACTGAATAAATGGTTAGTATCATCATTGGTGTCCTTGACCATATGTGGAAATTAGGAAAGTTCATATAATGCTCCAAAGCAAACTATTCTATTATTCAGTGTTTAACTGAATTACATTCGCTAAAAAGGCGTTGGATAAAATCTCCCATAACCTTCACACCAAGGTGGATTTGATCTGGTGAGAAGAGTATTGGCTCCTGCAGAAGAGATGAGACTTGTGTTCCTTACATTTGCAGAAAATTATTTCTCATGACCCAGCAGTCCACTGTTCCTCTTTCCTTCTCCTTAAAAGCTCTATCAATAAGACAAGAATCTCTTGAGACCAAGCAAGCAGAAAACAGATTATCAAACAACTGATTTTGCTAACATCATAAAGCAGATGACCTTTTCACATTGGCTACAAATAATCTACTGAGCAAAAATAAATCAGGTCATGTTGGAAACTTTGGAAAGTTGGCATTGAAAATATATCATAGAATATTAATGCCTATTTTGCCATGAGCTTAGTTCTTTCCAGCTCCAGAGCTACTCTTGCTGGATACTTAAAGAGAGAGAAAGAAGAATTCTATGGTCCCCATGAGTTTCATTTAAAATTATGGTCCTGGCTATTTGTATTTGTACAGGCTTTTCCAGTGCTGGTAGGTTAGTCCCTTAAGCTCTAGAAGGACAGGTCAAGATAAAACCAATGGTTTTTTAATCCTTCTTTGGTAATAGGCAGTATCCCAAGAAAAATACACATACTTACATATTTGTACAACCATGCATATAATAATTTCAGAGAGTTCACAGATGCCCTGGGTTCATGTGTGGGCCTGCTTAGAGCTCTCTGGACACCAGGCAAAGAACTGGGTCAGGTGCCTTTGTCCGCTAATCTCCCTTAGCTGGCCTTGTCAGAAACAAAGTTGAATCTCTTAAAGCAAAGCCTCTAAGCATGTTGGAAACCCCATAATTAAATTAACAGGGCAGTCATTTGAATTTATTTTTAAAATGGACATTAGGGAAGGTATACAACATTTCCTTTTCCCCTACTAATCTTTCCTTTTCAGAGACTAGGAAAAGCTAACGCACAATAATGGCCCGTGTTTGAAACTGAGGTCAGTGAAGACATTCGTATTTCTTTAATTCTATGAAGACAGCATGATTTATAGTTGGAGCACCGGAGATGAAGACTCAGTTCTGCTTCTTATCTCACGTCACTGTGCCCAAAAGCTTAATTAAGGATGCAGCATCTGTATTTATGAAATGGTAATAATAAGGCCTATTTATTCTCTGGAAACTGTGAAGATGGTGGTTGAAGTATGTACAAGAACTAGCAAGAATACCAGACTGCCTAGGTTCTCGATGAATGATGACTGTCATCTGAAAAGTGATTAGACAAGATACAATATGGCATTGTTTATCAACCTTTAATCATATATCTCCATTTTTGGCCATAGTCCTAGACCACTTATTTAAAATGTTTTCTTTAGCTTGTACTTTTTCTTAAAAAAAAAAAAAAATAGCTTTTGCCGAGATAACATTAACCTAAAAAATAGTAAGCTTAATGTGCTGGTTATTTTTTTTTTCTCAACACACATTAAAGTAAAGTCCTATCTTAAAAATGATTAGGTCATTGTGGTTCAGTTTAAAAATTATTTTGAAAACCATGCTTTGGCAAACACGTAGTTGTAACAAGCTGCTAATGCTTTGCTTTAATCAGATGTAATCTGGGTTTATAATTTTCATTGGAAAGAGCAAGATTTGAGGAACTGTCGTTGGAGTTTTATTGGTGGAGAGGGAAGAAGGAAATGCCCTGAGGAAGCTAAGGTGTAGTGCCTTTTGCATCTGACATTTAGCCAGAGATTTCTAGTCCCTGAGGCTGAGAGCATGGAGTAGGAAGACAAGATGCCAGGACAGACATCCATGAAATTTAAAATCTGATTTAAAAAAATGATCTCAAGTCCAGAACTGGGTTAACTTGTGTCCTTCCTACCACGTAAGAGCTTCATCTCTAGTCAATGGCTGCAGTGTTCTAAAACTGGCAAAAAAATAATAGATAGCTCATCACTTAAAAAACAGAAATAAGAACATAAGGTAAGAATAGTCAAGACATTTTGGAAGGCAGAAAAATTGACAGTATTCTGCTGATTTACTGATGCAAATCTTTTATAACACACCTCTGTTTAGAAGCTAAACGCAGGATTGTAATTCTTTGAAGGATGTGGAAAGCCATTACACCAGAGCTTATTTTTTATCCAATAATGCCCCTGGAACTACCCACAGCAGTCCTTTTCCAGCATGTTTCTATATAGACATTAAACAAATATGTCAATAAACAAGGATGAAAACAAATGACATGCCATGAAAGTTAGATTACTTAAACTCAAGAGGTGCAACTTTCATGAACCTAAAAAGTGCACACACATGCGCACACACACATATCTACTGTACTTAGTCACATTCTATAGGAAAAAAAAGGCATCTATCATTCAACAAATCTCTTTTTAGCTCCAACTCAAACCCAGACACTTGTTCAAGTGACTGGATACAGAGGTGAACAGCAATCAGAAAAATGAAATGACTATTAAAGTCATGCCCTATATATTCCAGTTTGAACAAAAGAAGTTTATTAATCACCTATAATGCAATGCAAATTGTGCCCTTTTCTTTACCTTAGCTATTTCTTTCCATCACATGGAGGCGGACAGATCTGGATTTCAATTCTGACTCTGCCTTTTAACTAGCTAGGTGGACTTGGATTTTACTAACTTTTTAAATTTTATTTTATATTATTTTTATTTATTTATTTATTTTAAGATTTTATTTATCCATTTGACAGACAGAGATCACAAATAGGCAGAGAGGCAGGCAGAGAGAGAGTAGGAAGCACATTCCCTGCGGAGTAAAGAGCCCGATATGGTGCTCGTTCCCGGGACCCTGGGATCACTACCAGAGCTGAAGGCAGAGGCTTTAACCCACTGAGGCACCCAAGCACCCCGGATTTTACTAACTTTCGTGTTCATTGATTTCCTCATTCATAAAGGAGGAGACAAATATTCCCTACACCATAAAATTATGTGCTCTCCAACGAGTACGATTTAGTGTTCCATCCTGGTTACTATTTTAGGCATGTGTGAGAAACAGTGAACAAGACAGACACACCCTGCAGTCCAACCGTGTGGATCAGTGAGTGGGTTTATGGGAGAGTGTTTAGTGGGCAGTTTACGCCGTGAACTGACTACTGTAATTACTAAATGATGAAACTCCGAACAGGCACCAGGATGAGGAATGCATCTGTGTGAAAGCAAGTAGTTCCATAAAACAAAATGGCAGGGATTAAATCACCAAGTAGCTATCTGGCAAAATGATAAACATTTTTAATTATGTTTTTACGAAATTCTAACCAAGTGCTGCTGCAGAAGTTCAGTGCAGGAAGTTATCGTGCCAGCTGGGGCTAAAGAAAGGTAGCCTTACTGAACAGATGGGTTCTCCTAATCAGGTACCATATTACAAGTAAAGTGACTCTTATGCATGCAGAAAGAAAAAAGTTAAAAAGAAACTAATTAGACTATATAAATGAAGAGAAAAAATCTAGATCATATGGTGTCATAACTACTTAGGCAAAAGCTTCTATGAACATTCACACTAGAAGCAACAAAGAAGAGGGGAGGTAGAGTTGGGAGGTCTACACACCCCGGTTCCCTACCTCATTAACAAGCCACCAAGGCTTAGCCTCATTCTAATGCATCAAGTAGAGCCCAATTTTATTAAACATCATTTTAATTCTAGATGCCCAAGCTACTCCTATGCCACGGCCCAAAATCAATATATACATACTTGTTCATCCAGACTGGAAAAAGAAATCGCAAACAGAGGGGCCCCCTGTTCTTTTAGTGACTGATTGAAAGGTGACATTGTTTGGCTTTAGAATTTACAAACAATAATTTAAAAAGATATTAAGCTGTACTTAGGAAAAAAATTAAATATCCCTAGTGTAACTCACCACTTAGTAGATAATGTATAGGTAGTTAAAATACTTTGACTTTGAATTTTTATATTTTTGCTTCTTTTTAAGAAAACTTCATAAAATTATAAATTTTAAAGCAGGTCTGCTCCATGCCCAAGTGCCGTTTCGTAGAGGGAGGAGGTAGAAATGGAGGTGGGAGCTACATATGAAGGGTAGGTTCAGATTCACCTGTTTTCCACCCAGGTGTGAAGAGGATACGGATGAACTACATCAAAAAGTAGAAATTCCTTCTGGTTTCCATAGCCAACAGAAAAGGTGAAGGAAGAACAGAGACAGTTTTGTGTCCTTATGGTCTGGGGCTTCTCAGGGACTCCTGGTAATGAAGCCCTGTGATTCCCTGCTTCTACTCTCTGAATTACCCATCTTTACACTGAGATCTTTCCTTTTTTGAAGCCAGCCCGCACCTGCTCACAGGACCCGATTCTGAAATCTTCGGGAATTTTGAGAACTAGCACAGTAGTATCTTAAATAGACCAATATGGGGATCAGCAGATGCTTTTATTTATTTATTTTTTTGAGCCCTTTTACCACCATTGTTTATTTATCTTAATGTATGAAGAGACAGAACAGGCCTTTGTTGCTTACAACTGTTTATGTGGTGCTTAGTCTAGTACAGGCCCTAAAGTGAGTGTATACAAGCCAGATAAATCAGACAGGAGAGTTAGCAAATACATGGAATAATTCATTTCAAAATCTATGTATGACCCTTAAAATCAAAACTACTCAGCCTTGTAAAAACCCCCAAGTGGGTGGTGTCTCTATCCTACTATTTCCATAATTCCTTTATGATAAGGAGGAGATGCACAGGGATAAGTTATTTATATATGAGGGAAGGCAGAGTAAAACATGGCTTTTCTAATAGTCTCTGGGAACTCAGTCCATGTCAAGCCAGGACATCTCCCAGCTGGGGGGCAGAGCTGATCACAGCATACTAGCTTAAATGGGTTAAATATTTTGCTTTCTGAGCAGAGTTTTGGTGAGCTAAGTTCTGAAGTTGCTTTTCAGCTTCCTGCTATTCAAAACCACCATGGTATAGGAATAGAGAATACAAAGGGGTTCAAACTAAAAGATTATTGTGATTCACTTCTTGGAGACTTTGGAAGCCCAACATTTATATATCACCAAAGAATCCCTGCAACACCAAAGAATCCCTGCAAATCAGGCTGGGGTCTGCAGGGCAGGGGCAACCACATTAAGGAATGGTGACTGAGGAGCATATAGCACTAGGGGTGATTCTTAATAACAGGGTTCAACAAATGTCAGTCCAGACAACTTTTTCCACTTAAAACCTCCCCTCTTGTCTGCCTGTTTTGACCCAGTTACACTTTAAGACCCTGTCAAACAAAGATGACAGATTTCAAGGGCCAGGTTCCACGAGAGTAGTAGTTTCTCTAACCTCTGCCCTGCCCCAGGATCTCTTTCTTTTTACAGACGGCTACCTTAAATCCATTAATAACAAACACTCTAGTCCAATGTCAAAAATGCCAGTTGTATCTGCAAAACTCTAAGATTCATGTCAGGGTAAGAAATTCCTTGAAGGCAGTCTCCTGTGCTTCTCCTTGTTACCGGAGGAAGAACTGCTTACCTAAGAAGGACGAAAACGAGAATTCACATGTATAAACACGTAAACATTTTGGAATGTTTGGCATTTGAAATGCTCTGTCAAGCATTTGAAGTTTGTTTTTTTTTGTTTGTTTGTTTTGCATTTGAAGTTTTGGAAAATACGGCTTTCCAAGGCAGAGGCCCGTAAAGGAAAAGCATAAACAGTTACAAATAACGTCAAGTCCAGAGACTTCAATTTAGGAATCCTAAAAGCATTCTCTTTTAACCATTTAATCCCCCACTCTTTTTTTTTTTTTAATTCAAAACTTCCTAAAAAGTATTAGACTTACTGATGCACACATATTTAATTTAAAAAGGCAATATTAAATAAATTTTAGACAATATAACATACACATGGAACCCAATTCAAGGTATACATGAATTTTTCTTACATACAGCTATGAAAACATGTGAAGTCAGATAGTTTCTGAGTGGGATGTTTTTCAGACACATCTATATAGCAGCTGTATTCAACTTCCTTCTTAGTGAGAGAATGAAAGATAAAAGAGCAGATTTGTAAGTATTCTATAAAATCAATCCCGAATGACGAGCATGTAATCCCCAGAAGCGCCCATGATCCAAGAGACACTTAGCAGGAGAAGAGAACTGAAGACTGTTTAATCTTTAAATATGTATTTTAATCTTTGAAACATATTTCTTAGGTTGTGTTTGCCTTTTCTAAATTTCTCAGAGCAACAACCGATTCCTGGTTTCTTTACAGGACTTCTTCCCCTTTTCTCGGTTTCACATCCTCCATTTGCTCAGGTGCCTTATTTTGTTCTCTATCTTCCCTTTCCATCAAATACTTGAAGATAAGTCTTATCGACAGGGCCCTACCTAGACACTATCAAGGCCCTTCAAAAGCTAATAACCATTTGTTTGTTGGTACAGGGAGAAACTAGCATTCCGGTATTCAGCAGGTTAGATCTCCTTTCTTAGGTTATATACCTACAACGGATAGCATGTATGAGCTTCCCTCACCCTCTTTACTGCCCTCCCCACCTCTCCTCACAAAATCCCATCCATGGAGAGCATTAGTAAATGAAGCATAACTCATCACCTGTAGTGTAGAGAAAAATGAGATGTTTCACAGCACCACACGCTTCTTCAGACAAATCTCTTCTCCAAGATCATTTTTTTCCCCTTTTCTTTTCCCTTTTTCTCTTATAGGCCTAAAAGTTCTAAACACTTGCCTCCTCCTTTCTTCTTTTCCTAATCCCAATCTCTCTCTCATTCTCAGCCTGGAATCAGACCACCAAAGGGATAAGGCCAGTCTTGCCACCCATTATGACTGTGTGTCCTTGGACCAGTTATTTAATCTCTCAAATCTTCAATTTCCCTATCCATAATAACATGAATCCTTTTTTCTTATTAAGAAATTGAGCAATTACTATGTGCCAACACAATTCTAACTTTTTAAATGAATATTCATTCATTCCTCACAAATACCCTAAGAGGTAGATATACTAACTGCCTCCATTCCCCCATTTTATCTCAGATAGAGGAAATCTGAGGAACAGTGAATTTAACCCTTTTTCCAATGCAGCTTCTAAGAGGCAACACCAAGATCCAAACTCATGTGTCCTAAGTCCAGGAGCCAAGTTCTTAACTCTTCTTATACTGAAAGGCATATAACTATAAAATGTGCTAAGAATTATTATCTATTTCACAGATGTTTATTACAGAAAGCCCTATGTACTCTTTGATACATATTATTTGTCAATTGCTTCTATAATCTGTTACTATTTTAATTCTTAATTTTTACCAACTACTCCTCTCAGGCATATGAAAGAGCAACATCCTGATATCATCAACAAAAGATCCTCGAATGCCGTATTCGCCCTTCAGGGTCAAACAGGGGTCTAGTCCATAATCCGAAAAGTTCATTAAGTAGTAACGTAGCCCCAATTTGCTTTAATGATGTCTGAGTCCACCCAGCAGCCGCTCCATTGACTGACTGCAATCCAGCAGTGTGTGTGCAAGGGCAGTTAAGACAGCAGGATGTCACAAAGGTTTGAGTTCAAGGGTGTGAGGCACTGCGTGCTCCTGAATAAGACATGTTACATGAGCCCATATTGTCCCCACATGCACAGTCCTTCCATGGCCCCACACAATGTCCTACACAGCCAGGTGTGTCTCTTGCCTTGGCTGCTGCACACACATGATCTAGTCCAGACTCCAATCATTGGCTCATGCTGCTCTTCCAGTGGTTTAAATCCCTACTCTGCTCTTAACAATTGTTCTTGCCAACTCTCTCTCTCTTTTTTATTTTTTCCTGACTCTGCCTTTGTTTTTCCAATAATACATATGATCAGTACAAAATGGAGAGAGTAAGTATTGCTACAGGTAACAGCTCAAGGATAATTGCCAGTACAAGCTCAGAGTTCCATTTCTTATTCTTTCCTTTTTCTCCCCACAAATACAGATGTAACAGCATGTGTGTGTGCACAAATATTTATATGATATATGCAATGCAATATATAACACAGGGATGCACATGGAATTTCATACATATTGTTATAAAATCTGTTCTTACTCAAAAGGATATCATAAATATCTCTATCAATCAGGACTTTTTCAGTTCCAAATGACAGAAATCCAGCACAAATCAGACAACTATAACTTCCTTTAGCCATAAAAGGCTTTTTCTGCCCACAGGGGAAAAATTATTCAGCTCTCTCACCCTAAAAAGTCCAGGAGTAGAGCTAGTTGGCTTCAAAAACATCTAGTAGAGGAGACTCAAATGCAGTTGTCAAAATTTTCATTCTTTCTACCATTGCATATTTTCCTTATCTCTGCCTCTTATTTTTATTTGTCTTTTGTTTTTTTCTGCTTTTCTCATCCCTTCCCTTTAAAAATGACTTCCTTTCTATAGTTGAGGAGGGAATATCATTCTTTACAGTTCTTGCAGAACATCCCTGAGAGGAATTCAGCTTGAGGATTTTGTCTTTATATATCCCTTTGGTTGCAATCAAGAGGATGGAGAATTCTGATTGACATTCTTAGGGTAAGGAAAGAGGGTCTGCTCCACCTGAACCACAAAGGAAGTGATGTTTTGGTAAACAATAGAAGTCCACAGGACATCTTTATTTCAATAAATGAAATTTTATATAATTTCATTTGAGTTAGGCCAAAAACAAAGTCTGTTCCAGGTAAAAAATGGGTTATTTTCATCTTGCTTTAGTGCAAAGAATACAGATGAGATTAAGGGTACATGATATTGGGGTTCCCTGAAATTTTCCCAGCTCTTCAGGGAAGAGTGTCCATGGCTTTGTTGTCTCAGCAGCTTGTGTGGAATAGATCTGCTGGGTCAGGGAATCCCAGAACCAAGGGTGGAAAATACCTCAATTTTGTATTTCGATGTTTTATTTATTGTTGTGCCATCGGCCCACTTGAGGATGAATGGTTCGGGCTGGCTTAGTCGAACTGCCCTGGGAAACAGCCGAACAATGTTAAATAGCTGAACACTATTTTCAGTTTTATGGTTGGATCATTATTTATTTACATCTGACTGAAGGATATTTTGGCTTGTTTTGCTAAATTATCCTTTGCTATGATTCATAATGATGTAATAAATATCTTGTTCTTGTAACTCTGTTAATGTCTCTAAGTATTTTATTAATACACATTCCTAGAAGTAAAATTACTCAAAAATTTTTATCTGAAAACAAGCTTGATTTCCTTTTCTCCATAAACTTTATCTTAACTCTTGAAAGCCACTAATAACTTTACTCCCCCTACGGTTCTAATATTCGCTTTCACATTCACTCATTTGACAAGTTTATCGTGAGTTCCTGTTATGAGTCAGGCTCTATGCAAGGTGTAATGTAATTACAAAGAAAAATAATCCATGATCCTCATCCTTCGAGAGAGTAATTTAGTCAGGTAGACAAATAGCAGGAACAAATAATTACAATTTGGTGTGATTTGTGCTAAAAGAGGGGTGAGTACAAGTGCCATGAGAGCAAAGATAAAGGGACTATCCAGACAAAGAGAACACATCTTCATTCAGTGGGGATATGTTCTCTTCAACAAATGTTGCTGGAACAACTAAACACCCAAATGTAAGAAAAAAAGAAGAAGAAGAAGAAGAAGCCAGACATAGACTTACACGCTTCACAAAAAAATAATTCAAAGTTGATTACAGACCTAAAAGTAGCACACAAAACCATAACACTCCTAGAAGGTAACACTGGAGAAACCTCAGATGACCCTGAATATAGTGATACCTTTTTAGATATAATACTGAAGACATGATCCATCAAAGAAGTAATTCATAAGCAGAACTTCATTAAATTTCTTCTCTGGGAAATATGATATATCAAGAGAAGAAAAAGACAGGTCACAGACTGGGAAAAAGTATTCTCAAGTGACACAGCTGATAAAGGACTTATCCAAAATAAACAAAGAACTCTGAAAATTCAACAACAACAAAAAACAATTAAAAAACACCATGTGATCCCTTAACAGACACCTCACCAAGGAAGATGCAAAACGACAACACATATGAAAAGATGTTCCACATCATATGTCATCACGGAAATGAAAATTTAAAAGACAATGAGTTACCACTATACATCTTATTAGAATGGCCAAAATCCAAAACACTGAAAACAGCAAATGCTGGCAAGGATGTGGAGCAACAGGAGCTCTCACTCACTTTGGAAGTACAGCCACTTTGGAAGGCAATTTGGGGGTTCCGTACAAAACTAAACATACTCTTACTGTGTGATCCAGAAATTGCTCTCCCATAATCCCACTATATGGCATTGTGGAAGAGACAAAACTATGCAAACAACAAAAACACAAATAAAAAGATCAGTGGTTGCTGGAGAGGTAGGGGGAAAGGCTTGGAAGATGAACTTGGAAGTTCATCTATTGAAAGATAAACAATAGGCAGAGCAAAAAGGATTTTTAGGGCAGTGAGAATTCTCTGTGTGACACTATAATGATGGCTATATGGCCATTAAATATTTGTCCACATCCATAGAATGTACACCACCAAGAGTGAACTGTAAGATAAACTATGGACCTAATGATCATGATGTGTCAATATAGGTTCATCCTTGGTAAAAAATAAATGCACATTGTGGTGAGTAACATTGACAATGGGAGAGGCTATACATGTGGGGGGCATAGGGGGATACAGGACATCTCTGTATCTCCTGCTCAATTCTGTCATAAACCTAAAACTCCTCTTTAAAAAATGTCTTTAATAATATGTGATTCAGTTCCTGAGAAATAAATAGGTAGAGGGGAAGAAAACTCTAGATGCAAAGACAAAGGGCATGGAAAAAGGAGAGTATATTCAGATTTATTAGGGTGTTTGTTGTGGTAGGAGCAATTGGTACCTGGAAGGGCTGTCAAGCGGCATAAAGGATGATTCTTACTGAAACATTTGAGACCTATTGCTCTTATTTCCCTATTCTTCTCAATAAACTGCAAACTTTTTGAAGACAAGAACTAGATTTTATTCACTTTTTATCCACTATACTTTGCATCGTATCTGGAATTCTATGTGTGTATGTACACACACACACACACACACACACACACACACCTGACTGAATTAATCATTCAAATTATGATTGTCTTCTCAAAGTCAGCTTTTTCTTTCTCATTAAGTATTTTAATTTGGAATTTTATGCTAATGGGTCTCTTTTCATATTGCATAAAAAATAAAAGGAATAAAAATCACCTGTAATCTTACTATTGTAATTGGTCTCTCACACATACACAATTATAATTTTGCTTTCAAAGCTGCTTTCTTTTTATTTCCTTGACGTGTTTCCATGTCATTATAATCAGCCTCAAGGTGATTTTTTGAATAACTGTCATCTCTGTGGTTATATATCTAATGGTTTCCACATTTTGATATTAGAAACTCATGCATCCACCCCAACTACAACTGCAGCTAGCTAGAGCATCGTCCTCTTTCGATTGGAAGGCTGTAATATCATCCCCACTTTCCACCATCATTCCCCCACCCTCAGGAACAGAATGAGTTCATGAAAACTGAAATCTGTTTAAAACCCTTAAAAGTGAGAATGAAATCCAAACTCCCCATCATAAGCCCTTACAGCATCGCGCTTGCTTACCTCTTTCTCTCCTCTCATTTCGGCCATCCTGGTGTTCAGTCTCTGTGTTCCTGCCACACAGGCCACATATCAGTTTCTCAAACACACCAAGCTCTTTCCCACCCCAAGGCCCTCCTCGAGGGCACTCTGCCTGGAATGCCTTTCTCTCACACTTCCCTCCTCAGCTGACCTCTCATCTTTCATTTCTCGTCTTTAATCTCTTCTGAGAGATTGCCCCAAATAGCATCCTTTCCACTACCAAGGACCCACTTTAATGTACTGTTTACAACTTGTAAACAGATATGTGGGTTGTTTTACCTATCTATTTTTTGACTCCCCTACTAGACTACAAACTTTGCAAGGGTAGAAGTTTTGCATGAATATGCGTGAATGCATTTCCAGCCTTAGTACAGACACTGGCACATGGTAGGCTCCCAAAATGCGGAGTCCACTGGAGATGCTAAGAGAAATTTTGAAGCAGTCATTCTCAAATGTAGTGCTAGCATCGGGAGCATCAACATCATCTGAGAACTTGTTAGAAATGCAAATTATCAGGCTTCAGCTGGAATTATTGTTATTGGAAACTCTGGGGGTAGAGCCTGGTCATCTGTTTGTTTTTTTAATGAGCGCTACAAGTGATCCTGCTATTCCCAGTTTGAGAACAACTGCTGAAAGGTATCTTGCTAGAATAAAAAACAAAACAAAACAAAACAAAACAAAAACCTACTTTGTTTAGAAGTTGCTGCAGCCAAAATTTCTTAGAATGTGAGATACAATGATATATAGTATATCACTTGCGTATCACTAAATATAGTCTCTCATTTTATTGAAGAAAAAAAAGTCTCCAAAAGAAACTTTTATGTATTTAAATCTAATAATTAGTGATAGTCCTGCTTGTAAGTTTACTTTTAAGATAGTAAAGCATGCATATTTCTTATGAATATGAAGTATAATTATGCAGCACACACTCTTTCCTGAAAAGAGTCTTCAAATACACAGCTACTTTCATACTGATGGCTGAGTATTAATTCAGTTAAATTCAGATATAATTATGGAACATTTGCGCTTCCTACTTCTCTCAAGATGGTTCAAACAATGAATTGATCTGGATGATTTATCTGACACTTTGCCTTTGAGTTGAAATTTTCCATGGTGATTTTAGTTTTTTTATTTAAGGGGAATCATTAGGTTTTCACATTTGGAATGTCCTATAAAACAGAGCTGGCTCATTGAGCAACACAGTATCAATGGGGTCACAAAGAAGATAGAAAATTCATCATTGAAGACAAGACTTCAGACTGGATCCCAAACACCTGAATTACCTAACCTGCAGAAGTGGATAAATTGTGGCTTTGAATACCATATGATAAGATAAAAATATCCACTAAAAGAGTCAAAATTATGAAGCAGGTGTAAATATTCTTTTAAAAAAGTTAAGGAACTAAAAAGAGAGACAGACAAGAAGGAAAATACTGAATGAATTTCTATTATGTGACAGGCAGCTTTTTAGGCTATCTTCTATTATTCTCTCCACCTATTTTTATTTACTCAAAATCGAATGTTTTCTGGTTCAGCTAAAGAAAACCAAAAGCCAAGCCTTTCTAAGTAGAACAGTCTGTGATGGAGCATACGTTATGGTTTTCAAGTGGGTTCTCAAAGAAATAAACATCTTTAAAATATGTGGGCTTTAAATATGATCTTAGTAATTTACTTCCACTAAGAGAATATATTTGAGTATACCTTTCCTGCTCACTGATATTAAAAACTATATAAGGACTCTTTTAAGTGCTTACTTTTCTTTAAGAAAAGGACACTTATTTCCATATCCATTTTAAGTGCTCGAACCATAAATGCAGACTTAGACTGAATCTCTGATCGCCAAAGGGAAGCAGTTAATATTTTTAAACAAAGAAATTAAAATTAAGCCTGTAGAATGGAAACAATAATAATTTTACCACCTTTAAAACTGTGAAAAAGTAAAGCTAGCAGGTTGAAACATTTTGTTCCATTGCTTAAATACAGTGACTTTCACAGCTTTGTCACTTGTTTACTTTAACATGTTAAGCTATCAGTTATGCTTCTCTAAATTCAGAAGTTTTTCTCAGATTTTCTATTTTGACGGAAATTATTTACTAAAATATCTTGTATAAAAATAATTTCTTAAGAGCATTTAAAAACACATACTTTTACAAATAATTGTATTTTATATATTCTTGAATCAAGAATTAATTTTACAGTAGAATTTGTGAGTAATGATTTCAATGAAACCAATAATCAAATGCATTTAAAAATAGTCAAAACTTCAGGAAGGTGCCATTTGTTTTACATGCAAGATAAACACAGATGCTCACAATGTAACAATTTAGATCATATATTTGTTATTTTTTTAAATGCATTTCTAATATTTTGAAATAAGAGACACACTCATCCCAATTCTGAAACCAGTATCAATTATTCTTAATTGGCCTCTCTACACAGTTTTAAGAAAACAGAAAAGTAATATAGAATTCCTAGATGGATGTACTTTGAAACATACCACGGTCAGAATTCTGGGTTCAGCTGCATTTGGAATCCTTCATTGCTGACAACAGAATTGCAAATGACAATCTTCTTTAAAGCACTCTTCAGCATGACAACAGAAAGTTCTCCCTTCCACTGCCTGCTTTTTTTTCATTAGCTGGAGTGTTACATACTGAATGCTGCATGAAACGTTTGACTGGAGGGTTTTTAGACAACTCTTTAAATGCCTGAGTCTGAATAATGATTAAAAAAAAAAAAAAAACCGTCATCTCTTTATAAGAACTTCTCATTGGTTTTTTCTTTTCTTTTTTTTTTTTTTTTTAATTGATTTGAGAGGGTTGGCTTGAGGGTGGGGTTAGAGGTTCCTACGTCATTGGTTAATAGCTTCTATGGATGATTCACCTAAGTGACATTTAGTCATATAAAGTCAGTGACATTTTGATAATTTTACTGTCAATTTTTAATAATCTATTGCACCTTCTTATGTTATTTGAATGAGTTGGGAGATTAACATAAAAGGTGGGAGGTATGTGTCAGTTTTGAATAATAGTGGTCTGGCAAAGAGAACTAACGTTTTTATTGGTGAGCCAATAGATGTTTTTGATAGCCGAACGGTGTTCACTAGGATTTCCTTTTCTTTCTTTTTCTTTTCTTTTTTTTTTTTTTTACCCCCAGCATTTCAAGGAAATTTGCTTTATTTTCTTATTCATGGTGGAAAGCTAAAATAGAAACCTTCATGGTTTCTGAAAAATCCTGCATCCATTAAATTTGGCAATATGCATCATACTGGCTCTGGGCTGCATATAGTGAAGTGATTATAATCTGAGAGCAACAGAAGTACCTTTTACCTAAAAATAAATAAACAAATAAATAAAATTGAGCATTTTCGTCCCTTTCTGGTTAACATTCACATGATGAGATGCAGCAGAAGATTACATTTATTTCTGTCAAGAAAGCCTCCACAGGACAGCTTGTAATTGGGACTGACAAGACACTGAAGAAACAGCCAACTACTGGATATGGTCTTGGATTAATCAACGTACTTAAAAATTGATTTTCTGGTAAGCCACAAAATAGGAAAGTTTAACCTCACACAATAGTTTGAAATCTTTAAACAACAAAGGGTAGACTACTATAATCTCTGTGTTTAAACTGCCTGTGGCGTCACAGGATTAATCACATTGCCCAGGTGTCCATGACAGAGACCCTCGATCTGAGCTCTTCATTTGTATCTTATAAGGAATTCAAAGGCAACGACTCAATTTTAAAAAAGTCCACAAAGCATCAGAAATCATTTAATACACTGCTTTATTTTTGTTGATGTTTTCTTTTCTTTAAAGAGTGACAGCTGCTTGAAATATTCGTATTTTGATGGGCTCATTGGGTGAGATTAAGAAGTCTGCACGTTGGTGGGAACAGAGGAAAAGGACATGGGAAGACGGAAGGGTAAGAAACAGCACAGAAGGGACGAGTATTTTATAGTTTAAAGGATCTGAGCACAGGCGTCTCAGTTTTATTATATTTTTTCTTTTTTTTTTTTAAGATTTTATTTATTTATTTGACAGACAGAGATCACAAGTAGGCAGAGAGGCAGGCAGAGAGAGAGAGAGAGAGAGAGAGAGGGAAGCAGGCTTCCTGCGGAGCAGGGAGCCCGATGCGGGGCTCGATCCCAGGACCCTGAGATCATGACCCGAGCCGAAGGCAGCAGCCCAAACCACTGAGCCACCCAGGCGCCCCTATTATATTTTTTCTTAAGCATAAAATATTGAGGAAAACACCAAATTCATGGTCTCTAGTGCATAAGATCATTCATTCCCCAGTAATGTGAACCTATTCTCTAACTACCTAATGCACTTGTCTCATGGCTTCTACAGGCCCTTGTGCATACCTCCATTCAGTATAACATAGCCAGTGCGTCACAGTGTGATGGACTCTATACAATTCCCAGCCATATACGAACAGGGAAATCACTTGGTCATTCCAAGCCTCCATTTCCACACCCATGAGATGGGAATAAAAACAGACTCTACCTTTTTAGAATGGTTGTGACGCTAAAACAATACAGGCCATCAACAAAATCCCTGAATAGTCCTTAATAAAAATTAGCCATTGTAGTTATTTAATATTAGCATTATTATTATTTTTTAAATTTATTTACTTGACAGACAGAGATCACAAGTAGGCAGAGAGTCAGACAGAGAGAGAAGGGGAAGCAGGCTCCCTGCTGAGCAGAGAACCCGATACAGGGCTCAATCCCAGGACCCTGAGATCATGACCTGAACCAAAGGCAGAGGCTTTAACCCACTGAGCCACCCAGGTGCTCCTAATCTTAGCATTATTATTATTAATGTTCCAACTCCTAATCCTATGTTCCTTCCACTACATACATAAACTGGAGGGCCTGGAGGTGGGATATTAAGGAGGCAAATTTGACTTTAAATGTGTTCGAATAACATTAGTTTTGATGTGGCTTCTCTGCCAGCCTTCATGTCTAAGCAGAGAACTGGTTTGATGTGAGCCTATCATTGACCGAATGTATAAATGTCAAGTAGAACAATTATCTAAGCAATTTATCCGGTATGCTGACACACTAATTTACTGAGTTTACTTTCACATCCCATAAACACATGCACAACGTCTGCAGACAAGTTATTGCAGCTCTCATTTTAGAGCTAAGTACTCTAGGGAGGCTTAAGCAAAAGATCTCCCAAGATGAGCTCTTAAGTTCTCATGGAGAAAACCAGTAAGTTGATGGTTCAGGAAGCCTCCTATAGGGCTTATTACCTAAACATTAGTGTCAGGAGAAAGAAAATATCTGTGCATCTTGTTTGTTTAGTTGTACTGGCTATGAAATAAGACTTCCTTTGTAGGCATATCTTTTCCTATATAGCTTCCAAAGAAACTGAAGACAACAACCTCATCAAATTCATCCCTCACCTAAATCTACTCTCATAATTAAAATGTCTCCATGTCCTGATTTTTTACCCCTCTGTTCCACTGTTCTAGACATAACTGTTGAGCTATTTTTCTTTCTTTCTTTCTTTCTTTCTTTCTTTCTTTCTTTCTTTCTTTCTTTCTTTTTTGATAGACAAAGGGGGATTCCCATTCTATATGGGAGATGCATTTGAAAATATTTCATCCACTGATTATTCTGTAACCACCAAGGAATATGCACACCTTCTCCCTTATGGTTACTTTCCTGAAGTTTAGTAATATTCAGTTGAAACAAACTTCTTGCCTTTTTACTTGGTTAATTATTGATGCAAAAGTAAATTACAAACAGGTCAACCGATTCATAGGATCTTGTGAGTTAGCCACACAAGTTGTAAAAAGCAGAGAGGTGCCTGGGTAGCTCAGTCAGTTGGGCAGCCTCTTGATTTTGGCTCAGGTCGTGAGCTCAGGGTCATAGGATCAAGCCCTTCATCAGGCCCAATACTCAGCAGGGAGTCTGCTTCAAGATTCTCTCTCCCTCCCCCTGCTTGCTCATTCTTTCTCTCTAAAATAAATAAATGAATCTTAAAAAAAAAATAAAGCAGGGCTACCTACTTCAGAGCAATGTTTTAAGGGTTTACAAAGGTGTGATTAATATGCAGGTATACATCTTACAGTTCACTGTAAGTCAGTTAACCAGAGTCCGAAAGGCACAGGGTTCTGGAATCAAAGAGACACACTATAATCCCACTGTATTCCTGTCTAGCTCAGAGACTAGAGAAGAAACCTTTACATCTTTATCCTTTATTTTCTTCATTAGTAAAATGAGACTACTACTCTCACTGAGCTATGGGAAGTTATGAGATAATGCATACAAAGTGTTTACCACAGCTTCTGGTGTATAAGTGACCAATGCATAATGGGGGACAAACTGAAAGGCTAATTATGATGGTTACCAGACCACGCAGATGAAGTCCTGAACTGTTCTTCTCTTGCTAGTGTAACAAGCAGAAGTGTAGTTTCAGGAAACAGAACCATCTTATTTTTCAAATCTTGCCTTAGTCATTCATCAGCTATGTAAAATTTCTAAATGGGGATAATACGATAATACTTATGGCTTAAATTTAAGAATATATGAAATAAGATTTAGGCCATTTGAAATCTACCATGCAGTGAAAACACTATAAAAATTTGTTGTGTATAATTCTGAATACTTTCTCAATAAGAGATATTTTGATATAATTGATATCATACCATACATTTTGCTTTTTATAACAACCTTCTTATATAATCACATGTTATGACCATTTCCCATCATTCTTAACTACTCTGAAAGTTTATTATTCAATTTTCGTATTTTTTTAAATTTTACCTTTTACTTTCAAACATTTAAGTGTTTAGTCACCCTCAACGCCTCACAAACTGCAATGTGAGAAACATCCTTAAACATTATTACATGGGCTAACACCTAATTATATGCTCCAGATAAATTCTTAGAAGTGGGTCAAAAGGTAAGATTATTTTACGTTTTTTAATCCTTATTGATAAACTGTTTTCCAGAAAATGAGGATTAAAATACACACCTACCAACAGGCAATTAGAAGTTATAGTTTACACTGTCAATACTACTTTTCAAAACTCTTTTTTAATTTGATTCACAAAAATATTGCAGATATTTGTCTTTTAGCAATTGCTAGTACTGCTAATAGTTTTGTGTTAAAATATACTGTTTTTCAATTTTTTTCACTCTTGAATTCATTAATTATGTAATTATATCTTTGTAAATTAAGAATATGAACTATTGCTTGGCTTGTGTATTTTTTTTTAAGATTTTATTTATTTATTTGACAGACAAAGATCACGAGTAGGTAGAGAGGCAGGCAGAGAGAGAGGAGGAAGCAGGCCCCCTGCTGAGCAGAGAGCCCAATGCAGGGCTTCATCCCAGGACCCTGGGATCATGACCTGAGTGGAAGGCAGAGGCTTTAACCCACTGAGCCACCCAGATGCCCCATGGCTTGTGTATTTTCTACTCTGTCAGCTCATTATCATATCTTAAAGTTTATCCCTCACTCTAACTTTATTGTAACTTTGACACTGATTAGTATGTAAATAGTCAAATCTATCAAGGCTTCCATGATCGATTTCATTGTGCTTTTACAAAGACCATTTGGAAAGATCATTTTACTATTCTGTGATTAGGAAAAAAAATGCTTATTTTATATTTAGGTATTCATTGTGAGTTTATTAACTATTTAGCTCTTCAATAATTCATCTTGGTATAAGATATGCAGCAGCATTAAAAATAGTTTAACCCCTTAATGACCTAGTAGTGTGAGAACATTTGCACATTTTTTGAAAGACCAATAGGTCATCACAGATATGAAATGCCGCCTTTATCATAACGCACACCACACACACACACACACACACACCAAGTTTAGGTTTAAGCAAGGTACAGAAGCCTTCTGTAAGGCTTCTAGAAAATCTTCTACTAAATCTTCTGTAAAATCTATACTATCATTCAGCTAGTGTAGCACAAGTCCCCAGAACTCACTGGGGAAGACTTCTGACAGTCAAAGTAAGTACTTAAAAAACACAAGGAAAGATGCCTTGTATGGTTGCAGGGAGGATAATGCTTTCCTCTGTATCAGACGAAGACTCTGCAGACAAGACTAAGCAGCCTGGAAAGAAGTCTTCTTGTACAAGGCAAAAAAAAAAAAAAAAAGTAATAATAAATCTAAGATGCTGGCCAAAAAGATGAACAAGCCAAGATAACTTGCTGTATGTTCCATAATATATATGAAAATTAAATATTTAGGACACCATTTCCCATAATGGTATTATTAAATAAAAATATTACTTCAGGTCCTAAGCTTATATAAATACTGGGATTTTCCTTAGAAACTGACTATCCCAATAAATGCAAATAATTAATATTTAACTTCATATATAATCTTGTCAACTAAGGCAACCCCTTAGGGCTGAGTTTAGTCATTTATCTTACAGTTTAAGTCATCATTATCTCACAACTGCTAGAAAAAAAATACACACAAGTTCAGAAAGCTAACGATCCCTGTGGATTATCGGGAAGCAAAGAGCTACTGAGGTACATGAAATAGTTGCTGATGTCCATGTGAAAGGTACATATTGCAGGAGACTGCAGAGGCCACTCTCACCTTCTCCAACACATGATGTGTCTCCAGCTTTGACAGAAAATTATTTCTGTTACCAGTTGAGTTAAAGATGAACATCATCTGCCAATGCCAGTTAACACAGTCAAACTGAATGGCTTTGAAATCTAAATTTAATGAACTACTAAAATATTCATGTCAAGATTTTCCTGCTCCATAACCTTTTCCTGTCTATTTTGATACTCGGCATCCTTTAAGAGGAAAAGTCACTGTAATTTGGAATATAGATTCATATTCCCAGACTCATTCATTATTGGTAACACCTGCAATGATTTTCGGCATCCTGAGGGACAGGAGTAGCAAGAAATTCTTCATTAATGTCCACTACAGAAACCATGGTTCTGCTTCACAGATTTGTTCCTTCTCACCTAAACTAACTATAGATGTTCCCTGCAAATTACCCACATCTAGAGACCTCAGCTAGTGTGTAGGACATGGCTCTTTGACAGAGAGGGATTTTGCTTCCAAGGATCATCCAGCTGGCTCTAGGATCTTATCTTTAATTATAATTCACAAGTCTCTCAATATTAATGAGAGGGAAAAAGGCAATACTTACCCAAACTGTTTTAAAAACAATCCCTCTCTATTCTAGAAATTTGCCTGCAGTCAGCAGGTGCCTCAATCTATGGATTTATAGAACTTTTCCTTTTTTTACATTACAATTTGCTTCCTGAAATTTCTTGTCCACGTAGGTGTGACAGAGACTTTTTGTCAAAATGTAAAAAAAGAAACAAATTTCCCTTTTAAAAAATAGCTCTTCACCAATTTTAGTGGGTATTTGTGATTGCTAATTATAGACCCATAGTTCAACTGAAGGTAATCTTGGAATTCTACCCTGATTTAATGCTATCACAAAGAAAACCCTTTTGTAAACAGAGGTTTTGTATTGTTTTGTTTTTCTAAGATAACGATGTCAAAATGTTTTAGATAGTCTGGCTTGATACTATGTTATTTAGGTTATGACATTTAAAACATACTTGGGCTCTGTAGAGTGAAATGGATAATATGAGTATGCTTCAGGAAAACCCAGGGACAATTTTTCAAATCTCAGTAATTGAGGAAGAATTCACTTTATGTTAACAATCAACTGGTATCAGCCAACAGGCTATCCTTTAACATTTATGGCTGCACCCATTACCTACTGCTGAGAAATAAATCATCAGCAAACAGTTTTCATTTAGACCATGATTCTGTGGGTAGGCTGGGCCCAGCTGGGTAATTCTGATCTCAGCAGGGCTCTTACAGGTCTGAGTTTCCTGGTCTTTGTCACTGAATTCTCTCACACCTCTGCTTCAGTTGGGGCAACTGTGCTCAAGGGGCCCTGATCCACAGGACTCATCCTTAGACAAGCTCATTCATGCTAGAGGCAGAGTCCCAAGACAAAGAATGCAAGTGCAAAATCTTTTGAGTCTAAGGTTCAGTGTTGGCACATTAGCACTTCTGCAGCATTCTACTAGCCAAAGCAAAGCCCAAGGCTATCCTAATGATTATATCTCTTGATGAGAGACGCTGTAATGTCTCATTAAAAATAGAGTGGATATGAGGAAGAAAGACTTGGCCTATTTTCCATCTACTACAGTGTCTTTGAGTTATTTAAATATGGCTCCTACCAAAAAGCCTGAATCTAGCTAAATCAGGATTGATCCCATAGTCAGTGTCATCTCTCATTTCTAGAGCCTCTTACCTTTCTCCATTTATAGGCACACATCCTGTAGTGCACCCTAATATCTGGAAAGCAAAATCTGTCCACCTGTGCCATATTTCTCTTTTCTACAAATGGCCAGGTTTTGCACATACTAGCTTCCAAATAAATAAAAAAATATTTACTACTATTTACTATTACTTTATCAATACTATTTCATCATAGTTGATATATCAATATCATAGCTATTTTTATTTCCTAAAATATTGAAGTATTTTGGTATAAATGACATACCAAGTACTCACAATTTGTTCTGTTCTGTTTTGTTTTGTTTTAGAGAGAAAGAGAGTGAAAGTGAGGCGGGGGGAGGACGAAGGAGAGGGAGAATCTTAAGTAGGCTCCATGCCTAGCATGGAGCCTGACGCTGAGATCAGGACCTGAGCTGAAATCAAGAATTACATGTTTAGGGGTGCCTGGGTGGCTCAGTGGGTTAAGCCTCTGCCTCAGGTCATGATCCCAGGGTCCTGAGATGGAGCCCCACATCAGGCTCTCTGCTCAGCGGGGAGCCTGCTTCTTCCTCTCTCTCTGCCTGCCTCTCTGCCCACTTGTGATTTCTGACTGTCAAATAAATAAATAAAATCTTAAAAAAAAAAAAAGTTAAATGTTGAACTCACTGAGCCATTCAGGTAATTCACGACCTAAAGTAAAGTATCATAAGGATACAATTAATTGTTCTGAAAGTTAATTTTAGAACAAGCTATAGTGCCTTGCAAATGCACTTAGCTTACTAAATTATCATAAGCAGTGGACATGAGATCAAAATTTAAACTCACCATGCTGACCCAAGATCATTCAGGAAGCACTGGCACAATAGTTGATGAATCAAACACTCCAGACATTTCTAGACTTGCTTGTTTGTTTTTACAGACAATAAGATGAGCTCAACAGACTTCCTCATAAATTCATATGTAAGACACCACCTTGGAGGATTTGGAGTTATTTTTTATGAACCTAGTTTATAGCTCATGGCAAATTTTGTTGGAAAGCTCCGTTTGTTTTTCTGTAATCCCGTACAGAATATGGCGTATCATTACTCACAATATAGTAGTTTATATTAGCAGTCACTTTCCCTGGGATTTGTGCTCCCTTCCTGTTGACTCTATAAACTTGTTCTGTCATGTCTAAAATAATTCTGTTGCAAATGAGTAACTTGTATAAAGATATAAAATATCAAATGCATTGCATCTTATGCATAAGACCTGTTGCAACCAGTACAATTATCCCAACCAAATAATGTGTGAGGTAAGATCTTCAGCCATGAAATTTATACCTATGTTAATACATGCTAATTAAACAATATGAAAGTTGCTGTTCTATAGCACAAAAATGAGGAAATCTTGTCAATTTCATAAGGTCTATCTTAAAATGTATATAATCTAATATATACACACTAATATGTATATAAATACCCATATTATTTAGTGGTGGGATGGAGTAAGAGGAAGGTTAACAAATTTATAAGGGGAAGTATATCCAAATACCAAATGGCATAGTCCAAATGGTAGAAATATAGGTTGCTGCTCTTTGAGCTTCCCTGTGACAAATGTACACAAATAACATATTCTAAGGAGATTATTTTGCCCTTCATTTGTACATAAGCAAGTAAACAGTTAATGGCTTTTAAACACTTTTTTCTTTTTGTCACAAGACCACTTGTTCAAATGGAATTTATGCTGTGCTCTAACTTATGAAAGGACAAAAGTAGACATATTTTAATAGAAACTAAAAGAATGAGTCTAAAAACATTCAGGTGATGCATTACTTTTTTTTTTTCCCACATTTTGAGTAGAAGTGCAATAGCAGAAAAGTATGTATTTGGGCAGATTCAATAAGACATTACACTAGCATTTCTTGGATTGAACAACTGTGGTATGTTATCATCACACACCATTCTCTTATTTTAACATTAAAAATAAAATATGCATGCAGGTTTAACTATTCTTTTTTTTAAGATTTATTTATTTAGTTGAAAAGCAGAGAGAGAAAAAGCAAGGGAAGGGGCAGGGGCAGAGAAACTCAGTCTCCCTGTGAGTGCAGAGCCTAATCTGGGGCTTGGTCCCACGACCCTGAGATCATGACCTGAGCTGAAATCAAGAGTAGGCTCCAGGGGCGCCTGGGTGGCTCATGGGTTAAAGCCTCTGCCTTTGGCTCAGGTCATGATCTCAGCGTCCTGTGATCGAGCATGGGCTCTCTGCTCAGCAGGGAGCCTGCTTCCTCCTCTCTCTCTGCCAGCCTCTCTGCCTGCTTGTGATCTCTCTCTGTCAAATAAATAAATAAAATCTCTTAAAAAAAAAAAAAAAAGAGTAGACTCCATAACTGACTATGCCACCCAGGTACCCCTTAACTATTTCTTCTTAACTTTCATATTCTACAGTTCAAGCCCAGTCTAAGTGAGACTGAGGAATGGCTACTCTTGAGTAGAAATGACATGGCAGGTATCATTGGTGCATGTGGTAAACTCTAGGGAAGCAGATAAGACAGAGTTTATTCAATCTTAGTGCCTTTTCTAATTACTTAAATCATCCTATGTTTGTCTTCTTATTGGTGCTATGGGGATCTTGAGGAACAACATCTAGGTTTTTTCTCAGGATTTCTGATAACTCCTCCTTCTCTCAGGTGACTTGGAATAATGGTTTACAGATCGCAGAAACATTCTAAACACCATGTTGATCTGACAGACACAGGAAAGCAGATGAAGTAAACAGATGAACCCCTGACTTGTAAAGATAATCTAAGAATTATTGGCACAAAGCACTGACCCCATTTAACACAAAACAAAAGAGGAATGAAGAAATCTGACACCAGCATTTATTTCTACATCTATTTATTAATGTTGGTCTAATTTATGAGAGTAATATTTAAATTTTATCGTGTTTTTTCTCTGATGTTTTAGTGGTGACTAATGAAGGGATTTGCAAAATTAATTCAGGCCAAACCAATCAAATATTAGAGAAATACTTTTTCAAAGATGAGACTATTTGCCATGCAGTGACAGTGAAAGCTAAGTCATTCCCTACGTTAAACTGCAAATTTCTCTTACAAAGGCATTCCCACTTAAATCAATAGAAAATAATGGGGAAGAAGAAAAAGTGGGCTTAGACTGAGCCAGATATTTCCTTGGAACATACCAAAAATGGATAGTATTTGGTATTGAATGACCAAACTCAGAAGCTTTGAAGAGTCCACAAAATCATTATGTTTGTGGGATGGAGGCATTGCTGCAGCCAGGGTTTTTTAAATCTGAACTCTAGCCCAGTGACCCATCTGCTGATGGACTAGAGTTTCAATGAGGTGTTCTCAGCTTCCAGGTTGTTATAAAAACCTGCTATATAGTCAGTCTTTCCTATGCTCTAAATACTTTCACGTGGTTTTCTCAGGCACTCATCAAAGAATTCTGTCAAGCAGACAACATAATACAACTTTACAGATGAGAAAAACAATGCTCAGCAACTTTAATTAACCTGCTCAAATGATCACAAATAGTAAGGCATAGAATCTAGAATTCAAACCTGGGTCCATTCCATGCTTTCGTGAAATCATGCTGTTTTTCCAAAAGTATGAAAAAATAAGGTAATAACCCTCTAAAGGTTAATTTTATGTTTCAGAATTTTTTAAAAAAAATGTTGATAACATAAAGCAATATGATGTCTACATACAACTTTCCACCTTTAAGTCCTTAAAAATACATATTAACCTGTGTGCCCTCTTCTCTCCAGCACAATATGCATTAATATTGAAAAGAACTGGAAGGTTTTAGAAATGTTACTTTCACATGACTTATTGATAGTTTAGTTTGTATTACCTTCGACAATTTTGCCTTGGATTCAGAATTATCTTTGGGAACAGAGTCTTTGATTAGCCGAGATCGGTCATAATTAGCATGTTCTGATTCATCCATGTAATCCTTATCTTTCCCTAGAGCTAGAAAAGAGAAAGAGAAAATTATATCCACTTTTATCCTTCTTCCTTTTCTCTCTCTTTAAATGTACTAATCTCTCTTTTATTCAAGCTTTTCCAAGGTTTAGCCAAGTATAACTTTCTTATGACCCATCTATCCAAAAAGTAAGCAAAAAAAAAAAAAAAAAAAAAAAAAAAAAAAAGAAGAGAAAAAAAGGGCAAATCTTCCCTGTAGTGGATTAATAATGAAACTACAGTAACTTTCATAAAAATTAAATGCATCTCTGCTGCTTAGTGGACTTAAACTTTTTGAAAATAAAATTAGAACCATGCAAACTCATCATCTCTTTTGAACATGAAGATAAAGATATTTTTTTAAAGATTTTATTTGTTTACTTCAGAGTGAGAGGAGGAGTGAGCGAGTGAGAGAGCACAAACAGGAGGAGTGGCAGAGGGAAAAGGAGAAGCAGGCTCCCTGCCAAGCACGGAGCCCTACCTGGGGCTCCATCCCAGGACCCTGAGATCATGACTTGAGCCAAAGGCAGACATGCTCAATCTACTGAACCACCCAGGTACCCCAGGTAAAGATATTTCTAAAAACTCAATAGATTCCCAAGCATTTATTTGCTTAATTAAAAACTGTATTAATTTCGAGAATTTGTTTTCTTCAAAGTTGTAGCGTTTTCTAAATGTGAATTTAACTGAAGTGTGACAGAAGTCTGAGAAATCATAGAAGCAATTCTCACAAACGTTACAAGAAAAAACTTTTTAAAAATATAAGATCGAAATGAAACTACAGCTGCAAATGAGAAGAGAATACTGAAAACTAATTACCACTAGAATTATAAAAAGCGTAGGGCCTTGTAAGAATATATATGAACAATAAACAAGCTATAATCAATGCAACAGTACAAAACAAGAAACCTCTATGGGACTGTCAGTCCAACCAAAGACTCCTGACGTGCTTCACGCAATTTGTATTCCGTGTGATAGAAGTACCTCTTTGAGGTCAAACACAGACAAAATTGAATATATTTAGCCTTTTCAAATAAATGAAAATGTTTTGGAGAGCTATTTTATTCCATCTGTTAACACCTATCAAACATAAATTCTGACATAGACAACTATGTATAATGCTTTAAAGATTTCCATCACTTGATGTAGTATTAGAATAGAAAATTGTTTAAAATATATGCACTAATTTCCTTATTAGGAATCTTATAGCATATATTATGCCGTGTACACCTAGACTATCAGAATCTGAGTAGTGGTATGAATTAAGACTGGACAAGGTAATATTATGTCGTAGTATGTTCTTAATTGCCAATTGTGTTTAAATGCTCTAAGCACTTAGGATTAAAACCAGAACTACTAAAAATAGCTAGCACTGATGGATGGTTAACAGTAGTTGAGTATATTCTAAGAGCCAGAAACTTTACAGGTATTATTTCCTTTACTCCCTATAACATCTGTACAAATGTGGGTATGGTTTTGACCTACATTAAACAGTAAATAAAGCAGATGGAGATTAAGTATTATGCCAAAGTCACTAATTTATTAAAGAGTGCATCTAGAACTCAAACACATCCAGATCTGATTCCAAAGCTGATATTTGTAAATATACTATTATGTTTTCCCTAGGTTTAAGAAGATTGCATTTTATTCATTTAACAATTATTTATTAAACACTCATGATATGTCAGACATAGTTTTAAGAGTTGGAAATGTAGCAGTGAACAGAATCCTGCCTTCAGAGAGCGTTCAAGTCCAAGGAGAAAAACAATAAACAACACAAATTAAGGGAATAGTAAGCATGTTTTGTGGTGAGTGCACTAGAAAGTAGAGGGCAGAAAAGAAGGACAGAGGTGTCACAGGTGTGAACAAGGGTGCTCTTTTAGTACAGAGAATCGTAGTCACATTTGAGCAAAGATGCAGGAAAATGAAGCAGTAAGTCACACGGGTAACTGGAGGAAGAATGGTCTAGATGCAAGGAAAAAAAGTGTAAAACCTGGACTTGTTCTGAATGGGTGTCAGATGAGTGAAAAAGAAACGGAAATTTTGGAGTTAATTTTTTGGATCAGTTATCTAAACCCCATCATGTTCAGCTTGCTGGTTTGTAAGGCATAAAGGTTTCACTTTTTTTTGAGGCCAATAGGTTTTTTTCCTTTCATCTTCTGTCCCTTTCCTTACCTTTCTCCTTGTCTCCTTATCTTTCCCTCCCTCTTTCTCTCCCTCCCCATCCTTCTCTTTCTTTTGATATTGGAGACATAGGAAGAGACCTTTGTGATTAAATGGCAGTAGGTAAATGGGCAGCGAAAGCTGGGAGCACAAACCACCCTGCAGGTCACAGTACTGTGGTTCCTCAGCCTACATCTGCCCTGGTCCTACATCAGTTCTCTCCCTGGCAGTCTCTCTTCTCATCTGTAAAGAGGTTTTTGAAGACATCTCAAAGGGTCTTCCTCTATGCTCTAACAACTGTGTGATTACTAACTTAATGTTTACAAGAGAAAATGCAATTTATGTTAATACATCTCATTTACCACAGAATACAAGAAATACAATGTATAGAAGTTTTCCACTCATTTAAACTTTATTCCATTCACAATTACATTTTCTGGGCAGAAATTTTTATATTTTGTTTTGCTTAATTTTAATTTAGTTTTCTCTTCTCTTTAATTCCTATAACACAAATATTCCTGGAACAGGAACATCCTTACATCATCATCTTGTTGGAAGAAAGCTCAGTTTTGAAAGTCTTGCCAAATGCTACCAACTTCATGAAAGCTTCTCAGATCGTCTCCTCCTTCCTGCCCCAAAGTTCCAAATAGAATGAATCATTTTCTGTCCTGAATTCCATCACATTTGGTTTTCCCCTCCTTTTCTTTATCTTTCTCTTCTTCCTTTCCTTCCTTTCTTTCTTTTTGTGATTCTTTTTATTTTTTTGAATTTAGACAAAATTATCCCAGGACTATGTTCAATCTCTTTTTCATGTGTGTTCAATTTACTACAGAGTCTATAACAACTTGTATATCATAGGAGTTAACTTAAAAAGAAAAAGAAAAAAGACTTGTTATTTCAAAAAATCTGGATCATAGTGACATAATTTTTAAAATTTCCTTTTATTGCTAGGAATGTAAGTATGTTTCCCTTTCTTCTTGTTTTTCTTGAAAGTATAGGGAAGGATTCTTCCATATATAATAATAGTACTCTTTTTTCCTTTTACTATTAGCAAGATTAGCAAGATTGCAAACTCCTGTCATTGTAATGTAAATTTTCCTTTCCTATCTTGTCTTTTACAATGTCCCTATGGTGTTCCTATGTTAGAAACAAGAAACCTCTACTCTTACTGACTTAACATACACTATTTTTGAATATAAAAATGTCTTAAATGTTCGTATTCTTTTGTTAAACACTGGATTTTTTTCTTACACTAACTTTATACACAATATTCCTGTAACTAATGACTTGTATTCTTTTTCACATGGATTGCTAATTAATTATTTAATTGCTAGATGTATTAGGTATTCTTCATTCATTAAATCAATATATTGAGCTAGATCTACAGTGTACGAGAGATTGTTCTACTTTGAAGGGAGTAGGAATCACAATGAACAAAAATCCTTACCCTCATGAAGTTGAAAGTAATAAAGTTAAGAAAAGAACAAATATAACCCCTATCTATTAAATGATGATATGGTCAATTAAAAAAAAAAAAAAGAGGGCAAGGAGATAATAGGGAGGGCAGCAATTTGCAATTTTAAATGAGGTGGCTAAGGATGGCGTTCTCGAGGTAACCTGGAGCAAAGATGCCAAAATGGTAAGTGAACCTCTGTAGGAGAGCATCACAGGCAAAGGGTACAGCAAGTGCAAAGGCCCTGAGGTGGGAGCATGCCTTTCTCATCTGTTAACAGACAAACAGATTAGTGTGACAGGTAAGGAATGAACAAAAGTGAAGGTGACAAGGTATCATGTTAAAGTGGTAATGGAGGAAGTAAGAGCATATGAGGGAGGGCATGGGACCATCATAACGATTTTGGTTTTCATTCTGAGTTAAAGAGTGCCATTGGATGAATCTGAGCAGAGTAAATTTGAGCAGATTTGATCAAAATAATTCTGTCAGCTGACATGAAAATATGCTGAAGGGGCCAAGGCCAGAGGCAAAGAAGCCAGGTAAGAGTTATTGCAATAATCAGGTAGAGAGGATGTGCTTTGGGTCAAGGTGGTATTAAGACTAAGAAATGGTCAAACTGAGGATGTGGTTTTTTTTAAAAGAAAAACTAACAGAATTCTATTTGCTATGGCATCTAAAAGAGAAAAATCAACAATAATTTCAATGTTTCTGGTCTAAGCACTGGGAAGGGTGCCATATTATTTCCACATATCATTTGACTAAATCCTAGTAACAAGTATTGTTACTAGCTTTTGTTACCAGTGAGGAAATGTAGGCAGTTACCTAGGGTCTCACATTTGGTATGTGGCAGAAGAAGAGCCCAGGAAATCTGGCCCTAAACCTTACATTTCTAGCCACTATGTAATACTGTCTCTTGTAGTGTTGGAAAAACAATGATTTAGGAAACTTTGAAGTCATAAAATATTCACAAGTTAAAAAAAAAATTTGGGTTACATAAAAATTATAACATATTTATTGAATAAAAAAGGGTAATCTCTAATTATAAACATAGCTTTCTATCCTCCTTCAGTTAATGATGATGGAGACAAATATTAGTATCCTAATAAAGATAAAAATTGTCAACAAAAAAGAAATAAAGATGAGATAAATTTAGTAAAAACTTACTTATTTTTATGTGGTTTAATGGTCTCCATGCCCAAGAATTTAAAATTTAAAAAGTACTATTTTATGCTAGTACATAGTTTTTTACATCTTTCATTTTTAATTAAAAATATCCATTGCTGACAAGACACTAGGGAAACTGATAATAGTCATTTGCTTTCTGTACCAATATAAATTAGTAAAATTTTTGGAACAAAGTGTGTCAGTATGTGTTAGGGGCACAACTGAAGAGGGATCTGAAAGTCATCAAAAAGAAAAAAAAAATCTGTATTCCCAAGAATGTTTCCCCAAGCCAATGGATAATAAAATAAAAAAATAATTACCACTTTAATAAATAGCTACTCCATTCTTCCAGCTACAGAGGCCAAGATCCTGACTCCTCATTTTCTCTTTTACCTTATGTCTGATCCTTAATTAAATTCTGCTGACTGAGCATAAAATATCATTTTTCTGCTTTGCTTTACTCTTTAGCACATACCCGTTTCTAACATGCAATATGTTGTCTTTATTTATCTTCATTTATTTACTGGAAGAGAAGGGAACAAGTGCAAAGGCTCTGTGGTGAGTGAGAGCATACTTAACATCAAGGAACAAGTGCCGCTGGATGGAGGGTGAGGGTAGGGTTAAAGGGGAGGGACAACAAGTGGTAGTAAGGGGCCAGATGATGCTTACACAGTGTGCCATAATGCAGATTATGGCTTTTATTTGGACCTACAAAAATATTGAAGGGTTTTAAGTAGAAGTCTCATGTAATTTAATTTAAGTTTTAAAGGGGCCACTCTGGCTGATATGAAAATCTGGAATAATAAAATCTGTTTCAACGATTAAATAAAATAATCTATGTGATTTGTACATATAAGGTATTGAAGAAATATACATTTTTTTTCTTTGATCTTTCTTTAAATTCACAATTCCAGTAATTGGGAATCTACAAAACTAATCATATAATTTGGACCTACAACTAGGTCATATCTTCCACTTCAAAGCTTAGGTGGATAGGAAACCATGTAATTAACGTGAGTATGCCAATAAACAATTTAAAAATTTAATTTACACCTTCTTCCAATCATCAGTAATATAATTTATGATGAAAACTTGAGTCAAGTGGGAATCCATTAACTCTTGCAAATTTTGTTTGCAAACCAGTATCAGTTCAAAACTCAAGGGAACCAATGAAGATAGCAGGCTCCTATGATTGTAACATAAACCTCAGAGCAGCTCTCAGAATGGAATTTTAATAGACAAATTATTCCAGTCAATTCTTCTTTATTTTAATGCCATTTCATTACTTTGCTACATTTTAATATAACTGCTGGAGCATCTGGAAATTGATGAGGTAACTGTTAAGGCAATTTTAAATATGTGTGAGTGATCTTATTAGTTGGCCTCTACTGACTTCCAACAGTGTGACCATCCCATACATTGCTAATGATAGTGTGTTCCAGGATTGCCAAAGTAGTTGGGGCTGATGATTAAATAATAATATTAATGGTTTAAGGTTATTTTTATTCTTTATAATTTATATATACTAAAAACCACTGAGCTGTACACTTAAAATTGGTGAATCGTATGGTATGTGAATTATATCTCAATAAAGTTTTTAAATTAAAAAAAAAACCCAAGATTCTCAAAGCTGAAAAAAGTCATTTAATATGTTGAAGCAGGGAGCCTGATATAGTGAAAAGAGAACTAATGATGATTTCAGCAAACCCAAATTAATTTTTTGTGTTAATTAATGTGAATTAATATATGAATATTTCCAACATACATTGTTTTATTTGCATCTCACAAAAACTCTTAATTCAAATAATCTTATTTATATTATAAAAAATCAAACCATAATATTGATATCTCCATTTCATAAATCAGGAACCTAAGGCACAGATGGTGTACCTTTCTGCTGACTGATAGAGTTAGTACTTGATCTGACTGCTAATAAATTCCATGATTTTAAAATTATTATTCCACCAAAGTTTCCTATGAAGAACAAACCTAATGGTCCATATATGGTTTACTCAGTGGTTAGAACGTGGTGATAATGAAGATCCAGACTTAATCATTCTTCGCAGTTCCTATACTGCCTATTTCTCCCAACACTCGCATTGTTCAAAAGTCCTGATGCTAGACAGTCACACTGAGGGTATGGTCGGAGCTGTATTCAGTCAACCCCATAACCAGCAGATCTTGAAGATAAATGCTTTCCACTGTCAGCATGCCAGTGTTTATTCTATCCACATCTATTGTTTCATACATTCACCCAATCGTCAATCATCCATACATCTTCAAGTAGACAGTATATATTAGGTAATACGAAAAAATAAATAGCCATTATTATCATCTAGTGAACTGAGTACAACAGTATTATAACTAAAGTGCAATAATAATAATAGGAAGTAGGAAGCATCTAAATGGATGATGTTCCGGAGGACTTCCCATAGGAATAATGTTATAAAGGGATTCTCGTACTATTTAAGAAGAGTCATAGCTATTAGGTCTTTAAATGCTCCATAAAAGGTTTGTCAATATGACTTACATGAAAAAGTGTAACACAATTAGATTAGGTCTTCACTAAGAAAAATAACGGAACACTGATTCCTAACCAGTGGGAAAAATCACAGCAATGAATGACATCATGGAAAGCAAAGGAGTAATGGAGAGTAGATTCTCCAGAGATATGTCTGTCAGTATCATTTCATCTATTCATCTATCCTTTCAGGGACCCTAAAAATACTCTCTGCACACCTACCACATGCTAAGTACTATTCTTGATTCTGGCCCGTATGCACCAACAAGACTAAGTCTGTGTCCTCTGGAAATGGAAAGAGGAAAAAAATAAATCTTATAATTTCCAGTAATACCTCTTAAGTCAAGATTAGGAGACACAAAGTGAAGCTTGTATGACTCTGGTTTCTCTCAGTGGCGGGACTTGAGATGAGAGCAAACTTATCATGAACAAAGAACAAAAGAGGACTGGCATGGCTGATGCTCTGTGAGTCAAAGGAAGCATTAGCAAATGGTCTAGAGCTGGAGCAGGTCCAGACCTCGTAAGGCCTCTGATGGCTCCAGTAAGGAGTTTACATTTTACATGAAGTGGGAAATCAGGAGGGGACTGAGTAGAGAAATGATGATATTTCATTCCCCTCATATGAAGGCTTCCTGTAGCTGCTGTATGGAAAACAGACCATAAGGAGGCAAGCATCAGAGGAAGGAAGTCATGATGCTGATCTACTCAGAGACTGAAACACTGGACAAGGCTTGTGGCAGCAACTACTCAACAGTGTCAGGTTCTGAAAATAATTGGAAAATTGAGCCCAAAGGACTTACATAATGGGTTTAACTAACAACTGAAAAGATGTACAGTGACTGTGAGGCTGTCGCTCCTGGAAAACAATCTGTTCTTTCAGTGTAAATCCCTTATTTCTGTGATTCTGAAATAGGCTGGTAATATTACTATGAAGTTGTTTTTTTTTTTTTAATGCCATCTTAATATGAAATGCTATTTGAAAAAACTATGAAAAATTATTGGAGATTATCAAGTATCGTAGAATGAAATCAAAATCACTGCGTACTCATTTGACCGTAACCGTTTTAAGAAATAAAATGAACACTGCAGCAAGCTGAACGATGAAGCTCACAGAAAACAAATTATCTTACCACTCTAATATAAATCACTTCCTAAGGGACTCGCTTCATAGCATTAAGGAAATGTTGATTTCACAAGATTAGAGAGATGTATATTTTAGTTGGTTGGACTCAAATTACGTTGGTTTTAGTAAGCCCTGATTATTTTACTTAAAAGTTATCTGTTTTTACTGCAGCATGAGTGTGAGCAGACTCAGCCATCAGTCACTTGTTAATATGGGTGTCTCTGTCCTTGTCATTTTACAGAATACGAGCAAGAGAGAGGGTGGATGATTATAGCAGGGCGTCCAGGACTGATAGACAAGAGTATCGGGGCGCCTGGGTGGCTCAGTGGATTAAGCCGCTGCCTTCGGCTCAGGTCATGATCTCAGTGTCCTGGGATCGAGCCCTGCATCGGGCTCTTTGCTCAGCGGGAGCCTGCTTCCTCCTCTCTCTCTGCCTGACTCTCCGCCTACTTGTGATCTTTCTCTCTGTCAAATAAATTAATAAAAAAATCTTTAAAAAAAAAAAAAGAGTATCGTCACATCAGGATTTCAAATCCATTACATGGACTGACACTTTCCAGAATAACTGTGTGTGTGTGTGTGTGAGAGAGAGAGAGACAGTGACAGAGAGAGAGAAAGAAAGAGAGAGAGAGACTGTGTCTGTCTGTGTGGCTGAGGGCACAAGGCAGAATGGTGTTTTGGCTCTGTGAACTGTTCTATGAAAAGTAGAATTCAGAGCACCTGGGTGGCTCAGTCAGTTGAGTGACTCTTGATTTTAGCTCAGGTCATGATCTGAAGATTATAGGAACCAGCCCCATGTTGGGCTCCCCACACAGCGGGCAGTCTGCTTGAGGATTTCTCCCTCTCCTGCTATTCCCCCTGACCTCTCTCTAAAATAAATAAATCTTTAAAAAAGAAAAGAAAAGAAGACTTAAAGGCTCACAGACAGCAATATAAAGAATGAAGGAAGAAAATGGAAGAATGGAATTCTAAACTCCCAACCTGATTAGCCTTCTTCAATCAGTCATCTCCCACATATAGTATGTCATGCAATGTTACCCCCATCTTTTGCTGCTCACAGCCTCATACTCATTAGCATTGCCGAGCTGGTATTCTACGGACATCGCTAACCACCTTTCATCTCCATGGATTGTGATTCCTACTATGATGATTAAGGGAGAAGATGAAAGATGAAGACTTCCTGGGTTAAAAATCTCAACTCTTCCTTGGGAAGACGTATGGCATTTGGCAAGTTATTTTATCTCTTGGCCAATCAGGTTCCTCAGGTATAAAAAGAGGCTCATAAGAGTACCTAATCCAAAGAATGGTTAAGGGAATTAAGTGAGGTAAGGCAGACACAGAGTTGTGTAGTAAGTGCTCGGTAAATCCTTGTTATTTCACTCTGCCATAAAAATCACATTTTGGTGATAATGGTTAGTGAAGATATCTCTGAGCCCAGCAAAATTTGGGGTAAAAGATAAGCTTAATGAGTGAGTGAATAAAGTAATGAGCAGGTATTTGTTGAATCTCTATGATGTGCTAGGAGAGTGATGGAGTTATGTCTCTTCATTTAACTCAATCGTCTTGCAAAGTATGGATCATTAATTCCAATTTATAAGATTACTGAGGTTCAGAGTGGTAAATAACATGCCACAGTCACACAGCTCATAGATATAAGAATGGGAACTTGACCAATGTCTGGCTGGGAAAACAACATTTCATCCATAATATGTTACAGTTATATCCTGTCAGGCAGTCTTAATGGAAATGTCCAGCTCTGAATCAACAGGACCACGAATGCTTCTTCCTCCATGGCTATCATTTTGAACAATGAGGTATACTCATCCTCAATGAAACACTGACTACATGCAGTTAACTGTGCCACAGCACTGATAGTCTCATGGGGCAGTTCAAAGTAGTACACTGGGGGAAAAAAAAAAGTACGGGGGGATCCTGGGTGGTCCAGGTGGTTGAGTGTCTGATGCTTCATTTTGGATCAGGGTGTATGGATCAGGATCCAAATCATAGGATCGTTGTGACCAAGCCCCATACTGGGCTCAGTACTGTGTGTGGAATGTGCTTAAAATTCTCTCTCTCCCTCTCTTTCTACCCCTCCCCTCACACTCATGTGCATGTGCTCTCCCTTTCTCTTGGAAAGAAAAAAAAAAGCCATTAATTAGATGTATCCATCAGGTTCCAAAAATTGTATTAGGGCCTGTTGGTACTTAAAAACAAGTACCAACAATCAACACTGGGTTGTTAACCAACCCAATGCTAGAAGCTGGCAGTTGGCACTCTAAAAGCAAAATTAGAAAATGTAACTTCATTGAATTTAAAAGGAAGGATGTATTGCTAAAACACTCATGCTTTATTTAATTACACTCTTGGTATATTTGACATCATTTTGCTTGATGTCTTCTCAAAAGCGATAAAATCATATACATCTTAGATATGCGGCTGTTTCAAAAGGAGTACTTTCCAGCCAGGTGTTACACCAGGATGGATTCTTGGAACGCTTGGTGATGGTACAGTCAGCCAGAGCTTCATTCTCACATTCACTGTAAAAGGAAATACCTCATGTGTGCATATTTACCCCTTCAGAAGCTGTGACAATTTCCTAAGTTGAATGAATGGTAGATCGATGCTGGGTGTGCTAAAGTATTGACTGTGAGGTACAATGCCTGAAGAGAGGAACACGGGTCAAGTGTGTCAGATGATTGGGACACACTAGAATGATAAGGAGAGAAACATTCATGGAGTTAGGACATCCAATTACATTAAGCATTTAGAGAAAATGTTAACATTTGTGATGACACTATCATGATTATTTCACTATCAAAAATAAGATGCATAAAATTGAATGGAAAGGCTTGCATGGCTAGAGTTATTGTTAGGTTATTAACTAGTATTAGTGTGGGAAAATTATTATGAAAAGGGCTATGTAAACTACATCAACCGTATGGATATTTTGAACAAGGTTTTTGTTCTTGTTTTTGTCTTATCAGAAAAGTAATAATAGTAACCTCTTTCAGAATTAATTACCATGGGAAAGACCTTTGTACTCTGATTGAGTGTATTTGTTCTAATGAAATGTTCTCTTTGATACTGATGTTCTATATGAAATGAAACTGCTGGTGGCTGTCTTCTTTTAATTAGGAAACTTAATAAGCCAGCACTGTCTTGATGTCACACACACAAAAGTGAGTATTGTAAGAAACATGACTAATTTGCAGTAATTCAGAGTGCTACGATAAATAACACAGCTCATTGTTTAAAAAATTATGAAAAAGTATCCTAACAATGTCCTCAGAGAGAAATCAAGATACATGTTTTAGGCTAGAAATTCTTTTTTTTTTTTTCCCCCTAAGATTTTGTTTATTTATTTGTCAGAGAAAGAGAGACAGAGACAGAGCACAAACAGGGAGAGCAGCTTGCAGAGCAGGCAGAGAAAGAAGCAGGCTCCACAATGAGCAGGGAGCCAGACGCGGGGCTCAGTCCCAGGACCCTGGGATCATGACTTGAGCTGAAGGCAGATACCTACCCACTGAGCCACCCAGATGCCCCTAGGCTAGAAATTCTAAATTCTAGCTACATTTAATATTTGCCTGGGATACAGTTAAAAGTATGCATCATTCCTTAGACCAAGTAAAATTGATTCCTGGGAGCTGAGACTCAGAGGTTTAAAAGCTCCCAGGTGACTTGAATGCATAGCCAGAGTTGACAACCACTGATGCAGGCGGTGCAGTCAGGCCACCGAAATGTTCACTGCTGAAAACTCAGGGCTAACCCTCTGAAGGTTATAAATAAATTCACTCTAAGTTTGTGAAATAAGCGTTGTAACAGATGAATATTACTCTTTGATAAATTCTGGCTTTCTTTTCTTTCTAATCAGTTTATGAATTACCAAAAAAAAAAAAAAAAAAAAAGTTCAAAGGCATTGCTCATAACCAAGTCTGGCAAGCTATAGATCTTAATGCAAATCTCACTCAAATGAAGTAAATCTTGCATGATAATAGCAAAAGGGAAGAGAGAAGGTTGAATAAACTTATCTCTGTTTATAGGAAAAATAGTAAAAATTATACTGACTACAAACCGAGGGTCAAGACAGAATCTTTCAATATTACTGTTATTCCAAATACTGGGTGACTATCCACCACTTTCAAGTTTCAATTCTGAAAACTCTCCATTGAACATATGCTATTTTGACAGAAATATGAACAATTTTTCTTACAAAAAATTCTGATGTAAATTTATTCTTTACATATTCTTATTATATAATATTTGTATATATTGTTTGGGGGGGGAAGAAAACACAGACAACAAGAAGAAACCACAAATAATCGTACCACATGAAGATACACACTCTTAGGTAACATGTTTGTTCCTTTCTTTCTACCTCTTTTCCAATACATTTTTAACTAAAATGAGGGGAGGTCTACATTTATATTTAAGCTATTTTTCCCCACCCAGAAATATGTCACAAAATGTACTATAGTACAATTACTATAATGTTGAATTTTCCTCTATTCCTAAGTTAAGGCAGCTGTGAGGAAAATTATTTTTCAATTTCTGATACTATTTTTTGGAATAGATTTTTAGATGTAAAATTCTATAACAGGTCTCTAAAATAAGTGTTGTACAGGTTTCATAGGCTTATATAGGCTTATACAACAAAGTGCTATACAGGCTTATACACCAAAGTATCACACTGAAGAGCTGTGTATCATCAACTTGTTGGTAGAATAAACAAACAAAGTTCAAGATGGCTGAATGAGCTTTCAAGTACATTTGTTGTCCCTTGCTCTGGAGACTTAACATGATAATAAATACTTTCTAAAGATACAGGCCTACAGTAGTTTTCTAGAATGTAAAATTCTGATGTAAGAGTGTTAACTGATCATGTAGTTTAATCTTTTTTAAAAAAATATTTTATTTATTTATTTGACAGAGAGAAATCACAAGTAGGCAGAGAGGCAGGCAGAGAGAGAGAGGAGGAAGCAGGCTCCCTGCAGAGCAGAGAGCCCAATGTGGGACTCGATCCCAGAACCCTGAGATCATGACCTGAGCCAAAGGCAGAGGCCCAACCCACTGAGCCACCCAGGTGCCCTGATCATGTAGTTTAGCCTTGATTTTGTGCAGAGGCAGGAAGACAATGAATCATCCTAGAGATGACCAAACTCAAAGATGGCAGGTAGACAAAGATATGAGTGAGATTTAGAAGTGAAAACCTGAAGAAAACTGAAGGTCTGAAAATAAAACATGCAAGCACAAACTTTTTATCAAAAGAAATACAAAGCGCCGCCACTTACTGGGAGCCGGCCCCTCCCCCCGGGGTCTACTGGGTATTTACCCTAAAGATACAAACGTAGTGATCCAAAGGGGCACGTGCACCCGAATGTTTATAGCAGCAATGTCCACAATAGCCAAACTATGGAAAGAACCTAGATGTCCATCAACAGATGAATGGATCAAGAAGATGTGGTATATATACACAATGGAATACTATGCAGCCATCAAAAGAACTGAAATCTTGCCATTTGCAACAACATGGATGGAACTAGAACGTATCATGCTTAGCGAAATAAGTCAAGCAGAGAAAGACAACTATCATATGATCTCCCTGATATGAGGAAGTGGTGATGCAACATGGGGGCTTAAGTGGGTAGGAGAAGAATCAACAAAACAAGATGGGATTGGGAGGGAGACAAACCATAAGTGACTCTTAATCTTACAAAACAAACTGAGGGTTGCTGGGGGGAGGGGGGTTGGAAGAAGGGGGGGTAGAAGGGGGGTGGGGTTATGGACATTGGGGAGGATATGTGCTTTGGTGAGTGCTGTGAAGTGTGTAAACCTGGGGATTCACAGACCTGTACCCCTGGGGATAAAAATACATGTTTATAAAAAATAAAAAATTAAAAAAAATAAAAGAAATACAAAGCGCAAAAGCAGTAATGTGGGAATCAGCACTCTGGAGTACAGTCTTCCATCTGAGATTGGGTAGATCACCTACGTAATGGCCCCTTAGCCATTCACTCTGTAGTGAGAGCTTTCCTTCCCTGAGACGTCTCCAAGTACCCAGAACTCTGACTCAGCCTTCCTGTTGTTTTTTTCTTAAATGTAAGCAGATGACCAAAGATCACCAGAAATTGTTGGAAATCCTACAGCCTAAAAGAGAATGACTAATAGAAGCACGCAGGAAAATGGATCACTGGAACAACAGACTAAAACTTAAAAAAAAAACGAAAACAAAGAAAAACTTAAGAAATCACAAGTGTAATTAGAGAGATTAGAGATGTTATGTTCATGAAATACAACAGATACCCTGAAAATGTTACATTCTGAAAACAAAAAAAGACTTGGAAATCAAATATACATATATGATCTTACCCTCTCCCCAATGCGTACGCACGCACGCACACACACACACACACACACACAGAAATGAAAAGTCATTTGGAAGAAAAGTGTAGGAAATCTTCCAGAACTGAGGCAGAAACCAAAATCATGAGATAAAAGAAAATGCACCTAAACATAATGCTGTATAATGCTGTATAATGCTGTATAATTCTGTAACACAAAAAATAAAGACAATAAAAATGCACAGAGAGAAGAAAAAAAATTCAATGACAACAGAACAAGAATCAGATAGCAGTTGGAATTTTAGCAGTAACAGTGGATGCTAGGTAATAGTGAATCCAGTCTCCAGATTTCAAGGAAAATGATTTTCAACTTAGGACTTTATAAAATACAATGAAATGTAAGAGTGAACTGAAGTCATCTCAGACATACAATAACTTAGAAAGTCTGCATCTCACATGAGCCTTCAGAGGTAGTTTCTTTCTTACTTTCTATTTTTTTTAAAGATTTTATTTATTTATTTGACAGACAGATCACAAGTAGGCAGAGAGGCAGAAAGCCTCTCTGGCTGAGCAAAAAAGCCTATGCAATGTGGGGCTCCATCCCAGGACCCTGGGATCGTGACCTGAGCTGAAGGCAGAGGCTTTAACCCACTGAGCCACCTAGGCGACCCTCAGAGGTAGTTTCTTAAGGATACACTGTGGGGAAAAAAATGAGGTTGAAAACTAAGAAAGAGGAATATGTGGTACAGTAGAAACTGGCATTAACCCAGGTATCTAGATATCTAATGAAAAGTCAGTGAATACCAAGAATTTCTTAAAGAAGAAGAATGAAGTAAAGGATATAAAAATTAGAATCTGGAACAGATGGGAATATTCAGAAGGTGAGATATTTTCTCCTCCCAAGAAAAAAATATACAGATAATCTAGGAAAATAAAACTAACAAAAGTTAGTGGCATAAACAAGAAAGTAAGTTTAGTGTGGCATGATTTTGAGTAATTGATGGAGAGTTGGAAAGCGGAATCAATTTGACCTTGACTCTAGGACTATGTAAGAGTGGCAGAGAGGTCATAACAACTTTAACTATAGAAAAGGAAGTCATCCTGTGACTGTCAAAAGCATTATTTTCATAGTAATACTACATTTGCCAAGTGGAGAGTAAAAAATACTGTTAAAATGTGATAGAACATGATATAAAGGTGTAAATATGCTATTTAAAGTGACAAATTTAATCAGCAGAGAGGTTTAAAAATTTAAATGATAGTGTAACTATGAAAAATTGAAGGGTTATGTAAATAAGCTAAATCTTCATCTAACACCACAGTGGGGTCAACAGACACTGCTGAAATTTAATAAATCTAGAAAATAGCAGAATTAATGTGCTTATTCATAGGGAATTGAAAGATATTTCCAAAAGCTCAACAGCAGAAAGTGTTAAACGTTTTTGGTTATGAGATTGTTGTTCATTATAAATCTTGTATCACTTGAATTTCAAACCGTGCATAAAATACCTTAATCATTTTATAACCTGAGGATATTACACTCATCCATCAAATATTAAAGACCAAACAGGTATTATTTTCTTAAAAAATAATATTCTAGATTTGAAGAAGACAGCTTACTTTTGGAGAGGGGGTAAAGGAATAAGGAAATACTCGAAACCTACTTACCCAAGCAAAAGTCACTGAGGTCAGCAAAAGAGCATTTGAGCACAGAGTCTTTTTTATCCTCCTCAGCATTAACTGTAGGGGGAGAAAAAAAAAAAAAAAGACATCGACATTCATAGTTTTTGGAAATAAAAACATTAACATTTAGAAAAATGACTGTGACTGATGGCCAAGCATAAAGGAATATTTTAAGTTAATGAGTTGAAATTAGTTATTTAAAATTTCACTCAATAAGGGCAAGATTCATCTCTATTATATTTCAGTACCTTCATCCTCTTGAATAATTAGCCACTTTTCTTATTGGACATGGATGTAAACTCTTATTTATAATTAGTAGTGATTTCACAGTGTTACTGAAAAGAGAATCTTGGTATTTTCAAGTTATCCAGAGGAAGAAACAACCCCAAGGAATCATAAAGGAATGCATTCTCTTCAGACAAAAAAGCAACTTAGAAACAGATGGGGAAATAGAAACACACCTCATCTACTGAATGATAGGGGGCTGGGTTGTATTTTGACTCCTGGCTTTGTGAAAAGGAATTGTCTAAAAGCATAATGATGTCTCAGATGGGCAGATGTGTGCAGAAAGTGCCCAGGGCAGCCACAAAGTATCTTTAATGTGGCATCCAGCTGGAACTTCCTTGTATTTCAGCCCTTTTGTTCTAAAGCTTTCGTGCTAACATTTGATTGCTAATTGTCCAACCACATCTTTCTGGAGTCAAATCTTCACTGCTTTATTGTCAATATTACTTAAAATCTTTGGTCTTTCTTTTTAGGAAACTGAGTTTAGTACTGCTGACATACTCTCTTCAGTTACTGGTTACAGGCTCTCTCCAGAAATGATGAGGCAGAAATTCAGGTAGCTGGTCCGTCTTCTCCTGCAAACAGGAAATACGAGCTCCAGGTTCCCACAAGGTTGGCTTCTTTCAAGGCAAGAAAGACGTGAAAACACAGCTAGCCAACAAATGTCTCCTGTCTGACGGGTGAAATGTTCTCCTTTCTATGCCAGCCTTCCAGCTAATGAGTTCTGTAAGGACTAATAAAATAGATGAAGGAAGGAAGGAACGGTTTGAAAACACTTATTTTTTGCAAGTTGAACAAAAAAAGCAGGAATAGCTGCTCACCTGGCTCTGCTTTGTCCGAGGAGATGAAGGTTACAGAAGTGGGAGCCTGAGACTCACTCTCGGTGGACTGAAAGAGTGAGGTAGACTGGCTCAAACTCTTTGAGTAGGCGTAGCTCTGGGCGAGGCAAGGCAGGGATCTTCTGGATGGTTTCAACGAAGTTTCCTTTGTTATCTCACTCTTGCTTACATTCATACCTGCAAATTCAAAATGGTGAGTTAAGAAGTATATACTCCGCAGAAGTCAACAAATAATTTTAATTCTTGTGGTGGCTGTTTCAGGAAAGTATTTTTGAAAAGCACCACCTAGGGGCATCTGGGTGGCTCAGTGGGTTAAAGCCTCTGCCTTTGGCTCAGGTCATGATCCCCGGGTCCTGGGATCGAGCCCGGAGTAGGGCTCTCTGCTCTGTAGGGAGCCTGCTTCCTCCTCTCTCTCTCTGCCTACCTTTCTGCCTATTTGTGATCTGTCTGTCAAATAAATAAATAAAAATCTTAAAAAAAAACCCCAAAACCAAAAAAACCTACCATCTAGAGACTTGAACTAATTGAGTTCGTTTTGTTCATATTTTATAAGGGAAAGTGAGAATTTTGTCAAATAGTCCAGAGGAATAAATAGCTTCTTTTCCAGTTGACCTTCCATCATTTTTTTTTTTCTCACAAGAAAAATGTTTAATGTAATGATTCAAGATTCACATCATGGTAAGATATAACATTGAATACTTTCTTGTGATAAAAGTTGACCTTTTGCATTTTTTCCTATTTGACTTATCCTGCCATCTTTTTTCCTGTGCTTTCATAATTTTTAAGAATTTGTATAAAAAACAACAACAACAACAACAAGTGGTGAAATTCATTTAGGAAGTTATGAGAACAATCATTTGGATTGTCTTTGGATACATCTAACCATTTAATTCTCAAAGTGGCAAAATAAATGAAACAATACATAAACTTTCAAGTTGTTATTTACTAAATAGAGCCCTTCTTTGTACTCTATTCTTCCTTGACTTTCCAACAATCTTATAGAGCAGGCATTGTTATTTCTATTAGCTGTGGGGAGCTGAGACTTGGAGAGGAAAAGTAACATGATTTATATCACACAGATAAATAAGCAGATAAGATTTTCTATCCCAAGCTAAAACCACCACATCAGGGTGAATCTATAAATTAGTTCAAAACTCCTGAACCCTATCTCTTTTCCCCCAAACTCACAGACACTGAAATGTAAAGAACATTTAGCGAAGTCCATACCAATAGAGACTAAAACACAGAAAGAGCACAGAGATGGCCAAACTCAAAGATGGCAGATAGACAAAGTTTCCACTAGTTTCCACGAGCCTCCCTGCCCACATGCTGATTCTCTGTATTAAGGTAAATTTCTAAGGGAGTGATTGAAAAGTGAAAGGGATAGTACCAATGCATTAGTACATAGCACATTCAATTAAGGAAGCTTTTGCTTTGCAGTTACTCATTTTAATTTCAATTTTGAGACAGAGTAGAATCTGGGTCATAATAGATATGGACAAGGGGTAAAGACAGAGAAAAGGTACATTTTCATTAATTATTATATTTAGAATATAAACAAATTTAACAAAAATCCACTCAAATTGCTCATGTTAGTAATTTTTTAACTATTCAATTTTATAGTCAGTTTATAAATTGACTCAAAGTTTCTAAATAGCTCTTCAAGTAAACGGATTCAAGTAAAGACAAGCAGAGGTACAAATGTATACTGTCCATTGGAACTAATGGGAATACTGAAAAAAGAAATAACAAAACAATTTTTGAAAGAAGTTCTACTGAAACAAGATATGGTTGAAAAGAAGAAATTCAGGGCACCTGGGTGGCTCAGTGGGTTAAAGCCTCTACCTTCAGCTAAGGTCATGATCTCAGGGTCCTGGGATGGAGGGGATGGAGCCCCCATCCGGCTCTCTGCTCAGCAGGGAATCTGCTTCCCTTCCAATCTCTCTGCCTGCCTCTCTGCCTACCTATGATCTCTGTCTGTCAAATAAATGAATAAAATCTTAAAAAAAAAAAAAAAAGAAAAGAAATTCAGATAAACATAGGAGTGGGCTTCTATCTTTTGGTTTTATAAAACTATGTATTTTCATATCAAGTCTCATTGTATACATAGAATATGAACTAGAAAGAGATGCAAGGAAGAACTATGAATTGACTAGAAGCATAATACCCAGTCGCTTAGCTTTCTGGGACCTTGTATTGACAAGAAAATACTTCCCTGAAGAGGAATTTCCCAAGGTCCACAGAAAGCATACTGAAAACCACAAACATACCAGACAATTCCCCTTAAAGACCAACTAGTTTTTTCTATACTACATCCAAGAAATGACACAGGGCAAATCTGTCCTAGTACATTTCTATGCCTATTAATCTTTCTTAATATGATCGATACATTCTTTTAAGAAATATCTATGTAGGATATTAAATGGTCAGTTTTCTGTTTCTGGACCCTGGTGGAGAGGAGTCTTTTACTCTGAATAAATATTTGGGGGTGGAGTGGGGGAGAGGGAAGTTGCATAGATAGAAGACAGTGATTGTTGATGACAAAGATGTTGACTGAAAGAGAAATTACCCTTGGCCCCAGAGAAATGGCTCAATGGGAACTTTATAATAATACTGTATTCACCTTAATCCACTGACACCAGCATGTAGCTTCCAAAAGGAGCAACTTCTAAATTTCCCTTTCTTACAATATTCAAACAGGAGTGAAAGTTCCAACTTTTCTTTGGGTGAAAGATGACTACTGAATCAGTAGATACTAATTTACAAACCAGCATGGGGTGAGACTAACTTAATTATGCTCACCAATGTCAGTGTTTTCTGTCATTTGATTCTTCCAGTATTCACCTAGGCAGTCAACAGACACTCACTGGGCCTGTGCTCTCTGAAGGCACTCTGCTGACACTGTGGTGAGTAAGGAAGACAAGAATTCCTGGCCTCAAGGGACTTCTATTTTAGTTGAGACTCAGACACTGACCAAACAAGGAAACAAACAAAAAGAATAAGTATATACATGTAAATTGCCTGAAATACTGTGAAAATACAAGTACTTCTTTTTTTTTTAATTTTTAAAGATTGATTTATTTTTTTCAACGTAACAGTATTCATTGTTTTTGCACCACACCCAGTGCTCCATGCAATCCATGCCCTCTCTAATACCCACCACCTGATTCCCCCAACCTCCCACCCACCTCCCCTTGAAAACCCTCGGATTGTTTTTCAGAGTCCATACAAGTACTTCTATATAATGTGACTTCCTTTAAGAAGTGGTTAGGGGCAGTTTCTCTGAGGAAGTGACATATCAGGCTGGAAAAAAAAAAACACAAAAAACCCCAAACCATGAAGAACCTACTCTATAGAAAGATGCTTACATATGTTTGTGTTATGGTAATGTGTGTGCATGTGTGTTTGTGGGAAGTGCTTTTAAGACAAGATACAACATGTATGAAAGTCATGAGGTAGGAAGACTGCAATGTATTTAGAGAGCTGAAACAAAACCCCAAAACTGTGGCCTAGTAAGACAAAGAGGCATAAAGGAATTACTGTTGCAGTCTAGGTTGGGAAAAAATTAGCTACTGTTCGTTGAGGCATTGTTTTATTTATATATGCATTTATTTGCCCTTTATTTCTCACGGATTTATATCTTATTTTATTTCCTTGAATAATTGTGTTTGCCAAAATTCATAAAATATTTTTAAACAATGCCTACCCTACATGGGAAGGAAACTGGGAGAGGTTTAGATATTTACTTCCTCAAGTTCATCTATCTAGCAACTGGCAGAACTGAATGTTAAAGTTATAAGCTATGGGATTCCAAGCCTATGATCTTTTCAGAATTCTCTATGGCTCCCCATGAGCCCCAATCCTACATGGTTCATTGCCATGGTTTCGTTTGGTATAAATACCACACACATTTTCAGCAGAGAGCTCTGAATGTAGAAACCACAGAGCTAAAGCAAACCTCAGAACCTATAATTCTATATCCACAATCTTAACAAACTGTGGAATATAATTTGTTGAAAAATGAACAAGAGCTGCTTGGTACATATTAATAGGGAATATCTACCCACACTATCTATAAAACTGTATTTCTTATGTGCATCTATAAAAGAATAGAATAATATTTAATATTTATTTATTAATAAATATCAACATTTATATAATATAAATATTATTATATTTATAAATAATATATAATATAAATATTGTTATATTCATAAATATTATATAATACATGTTATATAATTTATAAATTATATAAATTTCTATGAATTATATAATTATAATATAATTTGTATAATATAATTTGTATAATAAATTGTAATATAAATTATGAATAATATTTATAAATATTATATAATTATAATATCAATATAAAATTAATAATATCCATATAAATATTAATATTTATATGAATAATATTTAATCTGCTGTGAGTTAGCAATGTATGTAACTGAGTTATAAAACATAGGTATCAATTTTTATTTTTAAGACTGATTTGTATTCATTTTTTTAAATCATTTACATAATAATTTCAAACAATTCTTGAGTTCTTTATCTGGGCCAGGCCTTGACTCATTGTTGAGCATAACATGGTGCTCACTCACAGGGGAAGGAGATACATAAAAACAGATTTTATTCTAAAAAAACAATATGAAATACACACAGCACATTATAAAACGATCCAAGAAACACTCCTAATCCAGGTGGCAATGCCAGTGAAGTCCTGTCTATGAAGGTAATATGAGTGGATTCTTTTTGGCATATTCCTACTCCTACTTCTCTGTCTTTATTTATAATTCTTGGGTTCAATACATTTTCTTCAAAGGATTATGCACATAAGGTAGAAAACTCTCCATGAATAACATAATTGCTGAAAATATTTGTCAAATGCAACACTTAAAGAAAACTGGGGAAGAAATGTTGACGATGAAACAAATGTCCTTCCCAAAGCTCTGCATTTTCTTCCTATACATCTTCAAAGCAGTTCTCTCTCATTTTCTGAACTGTCTCCAAAGCTCTTATACAGATCATCTTTGCTAGAAACTTATACAATTTAAACAGAAAGTCTGATGTCCTAACGTTCTAAAGAGTACAAAGTGGGCACCTGGGTAGCTCAGTTGGATAAGCATCTGCCTTCAGCTCGGGTCATGGTCCCAGGGTCCTGGGATCGAGTCCCAGATTGGGTCCCAGATTGAATCCCACACTGAGTCCTGCATCGGGCTCCTTGCTCAGTGAGGAGCCTGCTTCTCGCTCTGCCTGCTACTCCCCCTGCTTGTGTACTCCCTCTCTATCTCTCTGTCTCTCAAGTAAATAAATAAAATCTTAAAAAAAAAATAGAGTACAAAATTTCTTTTCAAAGTTTCACATGAAATGCTATCCCATTCTGCTGAGCATAACTAACGGTATCTGTTCTGTGCACAGCATGATTAACACCAGCTACCTCCATAGTATAAGAGTTTATTTCTTCAACATTCTAAAGTTCCATTTTTTTCCTTGTTGGATCACCTGATACCCTTGAATAATACTTGATAACTACTCCTTTAAAGCCAATAACTAGAAAAGAGATCATAGTAACATGTCAATTCTGATAGGCATATGAAGCTCATGAGTTCAAGCATAAATCTATAACCTGCAGAATATGTGTCATTTCCTATATTTAGAATAGATTTTTCTCAAGTGACAATTAATTACTTCCAATTGTTCTAAGAGCACTTCATAAATGCAGACATATTTAAAGGGATCAAATGAAATGACCATTTCACTCGTGTATAAACAAAGGTCCCAGAGTCGCAATTGCAAATAAGATATCTTCTAGAAATGCATTCACATAAGACATCTGGCACCAAAAGAGGAAAAGTTGCCATTCAGGTACCATTTAAACTCAATGGGCTCTGAGTTGATGTAGAATTTTAATTGGAAAAACAATCCTTAGGAAATTTCAAAGAGACAAGTGGAGAGAGAGAAGAAAAAAAGATGATTTTCTTTTGTTTTAAAGATATATTTATTTATTGTAGAGAGAGAGATTTGGGGGGTAGGGAGAGGGGCAGAGGAAGAGAATCTTCAAGCAGACTCCCCTCTGAGTGCAAAGCCCTATGCAGGGCTCCATATCACAACCCATGAGATCATGACCTGAGCAGAAACCAAGGGTTGAACACTCAACCTATGGAGCCATCAAATTGCACCAAAATGGTTGGTTTTCTTAGCGCAAAACACAGATTTTCAAAAGATCTACTCTTTCAGTAAAATTTCTCCTCAAGAAAAACTAACTCATCTTAAGGTCTCATATGAAAAAAAAATATTTTTTATAGAACTAACTCAGAAAATTCTATCAAGTAAATTGTTAGAAGAATTTTTGGAAGATTTATAGCAAAATAATATGATATTATGACCTAATGGATTTTACATTATGTCCATAATAAGTTTTGTCCATAACAAATGTAATTGTCTGACTCTTGCTATAATCTCAAGATGAATTCTGTAGTTTAGTAAAACTTACACCTTTCTCCGAAATATTTTAGAATCGATGGCCCGAGAATGGGTAATGGTCTCAGCATGTCATTTTATTTTATAAAATCCAAATACACTTTCCTCTAATAGCAGATAAAACCAAAGCATATTTATCTAAATAGTAAGCATTGGGGAAAAAAAACAAACACACTCAGAATTTTCTTCTTCTCTTCCTTATCAAAACCACTGTAGCTTTGTTGTCTTCAAAGGAACATTTCTGATTTGTTGCTTGAGTGTGCCCTTTTTGGTGGAGGTTATTGCTAGTAATAAAAAACACCATTTACTGATTGCCTACAAAGTGTCTCTTGGCACTATAGTATGCTCTTGCATACTATATGTTATCAGTAATTCTCATACTAGTTCTGTTATGAATTCTCATCTCCACTTTACACGTGAGAATCCTGAGATGCAAAGGACCACAGTAACTTGTCTCTAGTTCCACAGGTAGGAAGTTCTGGAGCCTGGAACAAACCAGGTCCATCTGACATCGAGGCCTCCACTCTTTGCTATAAAACATAGAACTTCTTTGTTTACTCAGAAACATCTTTATTTACAATAGTTTGTTCTTCACTCATTTTTCAGTTTTACTCTCACTAGGAACAGGGAAATAAATCTATGTCTCTTGTATCAGAGTCCTCATAGAATAGGGATGGCTAACTCACAGTAATTGAAGCAAGTTATATATATATTTAAATTTACAAAGGGGTGAGCAGAACTAAGAGAAACCAATAGATGTTGATGAAATTCTTTACAACTAACAAGGGCCAGAAGCCTTTATCACCCACAGGCCTGCTGAACAGGAACAGGAAGCAGACGTAAGAACCTGGAGATAATTATAGCTGGAGGAAAGGGAATCTGACTTGCTTTGTGCAAGACTGTGCAGGAGACAAAAGTAAACAACATACACTCAGTCTTAAATAAGAGTAATTTGTAAAATAAAAATTTATCTCATTCAATTAAAATATATTAATAAGAAGTATGAATAAGAAAAGCTCTCTAATAAGTCTACTGCAAGACAGGACACTGTAAGAAAGGCACAGAGTTAAGAAGGAGTTTATAAATTATTGAAATACATTTCAAAAGTCCTGAAGGTGACACGAGAGCCCTCATTTTTAATCTTTATCTGTGTGTAGTCTTGTCTGAGTCTAACTTCCAAGTCGACAAGCCCACCCAAATAGGTTCATTTTCTTCACTGTAAGTCCTCTTATAAACTTATACTTTGGGACGCCTGGATGGTTCAGTTGGTTGAGTGTTCGACTCTTGATTTTGGCTCAGGTCATGATCTCAGGGTTGTGAGATTGAGCCCTGCATGGGCTCCACACTGGACAGGGAGCCTGCTTGGGGTTTTCCTTCCCCCTCCCCTCTGCACTTCACCCCACTTATGCTCTCTCTAAAACAAGAAAAAGAACAACAAAACGTACTTTGCTTTAACAGAATTTCACATTTGCATTTATGTATTTATGAGGTTGCTATTTAACAAAGAGTCTCTCTAGCTGCACAGGGAGCTCCATGAGGACAAGGACCATGCTTGCCTTGTTCATGGACACACATTCAGCACGTGGCACTGTGTCTGCAAACAGACATTTACAAAAAGAAAGACCGAAGGGTCTGTTAATGAGTTTACCAGTGAATATCTTCATGTGACAATTATTCATTCTCATAGATGTCAGATATTCCTTCTAGAAAATGGGACACAGTAGTGAACAAAGAGATAAAACTCACTGCTCCAGTAAAGATTAAAATGTCAAGAGGGCATCAAGAAATATTTATGCTTCATGAAACAGGGTTCTGAAAGTTCAATATTCATACAACCTATAACCTATAATGCTGTGTGAAATACAAGTAAGATTTTTCTCTAAATTAAATGCTTATATGGTAGTGTCATAAATATGGACGTTATTATTTTGTACACAATGATCCACACATTAGTGGAGCTATCCCAAATCCCACTCCTTCCCTGCAACGGCTATTCATTTCCTTGCTTCTCTTTTAGGACTCAAATAGATTTTCACAGCAATTGAAGCCAAGAGTAATAGAGATTCCTGGTATTTATGAAATGTGCTGTGATGAAAAGGCCTTTGTTTAGAATGCATGCGGGGGGGGAACAAAAGCAGAAATACAAGATATACCTGCAGCTGAGGTTTTTCCCATTGTTTTGGGTGTGTGTACAGGGGTAAAACCAAACTCCTGATCTTCCTTGCGTGCCTCATGGAAGGCAATTCCAAATGAAAACAAATCTTGGGTTTGGATTAGGATATAAAATTTGAGGTTTTCTATTACTTCTGACAAGCTACAAGGTTACAATGTTTACACCACTGCCAGCAACAATACTGCTGGTTTCTCTCTGAAGAGCTCAGAGATGGGATTGGGGTTTCCACACAACTGCATGGAGTCAGCAAGAAGACCTGGATTATACCTTATTCTTGGAGAGGGGAAGGTCTGAAGACTCCCGCTACACCTCACAGGTCCATGATGGCATTTTGAAAGACTAAACATCTGACCTCATCTGTTCCAACCACACACTGTCATTGGTGAAACCAGTAACTCAACCAGAAGCAACTGATGTGTAGTCTCTGAACCCAAACACAAGCATGACTAGTCTAACCAGCACAGCATCAGGATACAACCTGTTCTATATTTTTAGCCTGCCAGGAACATTTGTAACCACAGAACTTCCCACTGCTTGAAACCTGCTGCTGTTTTTTTGTTTTGATTTGTTTTGTTTTGTTTTGTTTTACTGATGGGTTTCACCATACCATGCCAAAGGCTGGCAATTCCCACAACTTCTTTTGAACATAGTTGGAGAATTTATAATTGAAAGCCATTTTAAAAGCTTAAGAATGGGAAAATGTAGTTATACTAGGAAAAAAAACAGGAAAATAGTATTGATTCTGGATATTTTTTTCAGTGAGTTTAGGATGAGAAAATCTAAGCTACTAGTATTATGGTGTTTTTTTTTTAAAGTCCATTTTAAAAGATAAAGGATAAATAATAACGGCAGTAAGTATTATTGTTAGTATTAATTATCATGTTTAATTATTATGTTGGCTAATAATGAATTTACCACCAATTATTTACAACCTACTCTGCTCAGTAATAGTCACATTACAGAAAGTCAGAATTTAAGCTGTAATTTAATATCATTTGACTTTCAATTTTTAAAAAAATCATATTTTAAAAATCATGGGTTTTATTCACAGGAAGATGATGCTATTTTTGCAGAGTTTTGAGTTCAATAAAACCTAAGCTGCTTTTTTCCAAATACTTTTAATTTTCATTATAAAACCTATATGTATTTTTAGGGATAAACCAAGTGCTTATTTTCTTTCTTTTCTTCATCTACTTTTTTTAAAATATCCATGGATAAAGTCAACATTTCTAGTGTTAAGTTTTTTGAGTTTTGACACAAACAGACATTCTTACAACAATTTCATTGACAGGATACACAAAAATTACAACACTTCAATCAATTCTCTAGTCCCATCCATTTGTGCTTAGTGTCCTCCATTACCCAGCTTCAACAATGAATGATCTGTTCTTTTTACCTCTATTTTTTGCCATTTCCAGAAAGCCATATGAATAGAATCATACACTGTATAACTTCTAAGATTAGGTTCTTTCACTTAACAAAATGCATGTGAGAATCATCAATTTTTATAAGCATCAAAACTTTGTTCCTTTAAATACTAAGTAGTAACTTCATTGTGAGGATGTCCTACAATTTGTTATCTATTCATCTATATCTATCTATCTATATCTATATCTATATATATATATATATATTTTTTTTTTGGTGAAGCCTGTTCAGATATTGTCCCTTTTTTTTTAACTGCATTTTTGTCTTATTATTAAGTTTTGAGAATCTTTTCTACTTTCTGGATATAAATCCTTCATTTGATATGTGATATGCAAGTATTTTATATCTGTCTGTGGTTTTGTTTTGTCTTGTTTTGTTTCCTTAATAGTGCCCTTTGCAAAGTTTTTATTTGCAATGAAGTTAAATTTTATGAATCCTGTTTTTGGTGCTATGTCTAAAAAATCATTGCCTATCCCCAGGTTATGAACATTTTATTATAGGCTTTTATACTTTCGTATTTGACATGCAGGTCCATTATATATTTTAAGTTAGTTTTTTATATACAGTGTGAGGTATAAAACAATAATCATTTTTGGCATATGGCTCTCTAATAGTCAACTATTCCTTAAAGGACTGTCTATTCTCCATTCAACTGTCTTTGCACTTTAATCAAAAATCAGTTGTCCATACTTATTAGGTTGCTTTCTAGATTTTCTATTCTGTTTTTAATTATGTGTCTATTCCTTCACCCACACCATTTTGTCTTAACTACTCTAGCCTCATAGTGTATCTTAAAAACAGGCAGTGCTAGTCCTCCCACTTTGTTCTTTTTTTAAATTGCCTTGGTTATTTGAGTTATTTTACCTTACCTTATACACTTTGGAATCAGCTTATTTATAAATGATAATTGACTTATCTATAATTGTGATATTACAATTGAGATTGAATTAAATCTCTATATCACTTTGGGAAGTATTAATATCCTAACTATATCAAGTTTTCCAGTCCATGAAGCCAGTCTGATGATTTCTTGAGATTTTTTCTTTGAGTTCATCATATTTTTTTGGCTTTCTCCATAAAAATCCTGCACAAATTTTATTAGACTTAAAGCTAACAATGTCATTTTGTTGGAGCTTTTTTAAAAAGGTAATATCTTTTTAAATTTCAGTTTTCCAGTTTTCAACTGTGCATTGCTAATGTATAGAAGTGCAATTGATTTTTGTTTATTGATACTGTATTCTGTGAACTTGCAAACTTGCTTAGTAGTTCCAGGAAAAATTTTACAGATTCTTTGGAATTTTCTACATAGAGAAGCACATTGTCTGCAAATAAGAGTAGTTTAATTTCTTATTTTCCAACTGAATAATTTTTCTTTTTCTATTCTCATTTTACTTTATAGTACTTCCAATGCAAATATCAAGTAGGAGAGGTCAAAGTAGACAATCTTGCTTATTCTCAATTTTAGAGGGAAAATAGACTTTCATGGTTAAGCACAATGTTAGATGTATTAAGTGTTCTATAAATGCCCTATATCAAATGGAGGACATTTCTTTCTATTCCTAGGTTGCTGAAGTTTTTAACAACATAGATGTCGAATTATATTTTCTGTGCCTGTTGATATATCAGGTAGTTTTCCTGTCGAGTGTGTTAGTTTGGGAAATTACACTGATGAATTTTTGATTGTTGAACCAGCCTTGCATTCCTTTGTGACAGGTGTTATATTTAATTCTCAAATAATCCTGAAAGAAAGCTTTAATTATACATATTTAAAATAAGACAACTAAGATTAATTAAAGACACTTATAAAAGACATTCAGCGCCTTAACTGCCAAATCTATGAATTGAATTCAAGTCCATAGGATACCCTAGCTATGTTCCTTTTACTGTAGCATAATAGCTTTCATATGTGCAAGAAGAAATATTATTGATGGGCTCCAGGGCCATGAAGCATCTCCCTTTCTATACTCCACTTCCAAGGTAAAGAGGTCCTGGTAGGGTTTTAGGAAATGGACACTTTTGTTGTTGCTCTCAACAACAAAACAGTGGGTATACTGACAGAAAAGATTATATTGTACTGCAATATATAATCTCTCCTGGTCTTGTCTAATTCTCTCTCTCATGTGTTGGGACTTGAAAAAGTGAAACAATAACAGGATAGGTAGGGCCTATGCAGCTAAGCTTTTGCATGGTGGTTTAACCAGTTGAGATTACACTTTAGGAATATTTTCATTTTCCTTCAAGATTTCCTTGTGTTTATGAAGGCTTTGAAAAGATGTAACATTAAGTTTCAAATTAGATATAGGTGAAGAAGAAACACACCAAGGATGCCACTATGTCTGCTGTTATGTTCTATCTTAAAGCAGAGCCTGGTTTAGCAAAGCCAGTAATTTTATATAGGATTCTGAGCCAAGGCCCTAGTCAGAAAAATAAAAACAATTGGTTTTTCCTGAATGTGTTTGTGTCTACTCTGCATATCTTTCTCATGAATCTGTTTTAAGTTTTGAAAATAATCATCCTGGGTTTCACTAAATCTCTGCCTTAACACAGGAAATACTTACAAATCCCCAGGAATACTGTGCTTATAGATAGATAGATAGATAGATAGATATAGATATAGATAGTCTAGTTACACAGCATTGGAACACATCTACTGAATAGAAATATCAACATTCAAATACAGGCTAAGAGAAAACAAAAACCTGTTTTAATAAATGTTATTTAGGGCAGAGAAGGAGAATAGAGTTTGGATGATTTTATGATATATATCAAGAATATAACTAAAGTATTTAGAGCAACACCACTTGCTATGTAAAGTGGACGTTAATAAGAAAAACATTGTCAGTCTACAGAAAATTGATGCTGAGCACTTTAATCATTCCATCTAAGCTGAAAACAGTAAAAAAAAAAAAAGAAGAAGAAGAAGAAGAAACCTCTTACTTCTGTCAAAGTCTAATGTCAAAAACTTCAAAGGAGTTTCATTGCCTTCTAATTCTCTTTCAAAGCTCTCTGAATATAAATGTTCTGATCTTGTCACCGCATAATACAGAACATATTTAAATTGACAGACTGACATTATAGAAAAGAATTTCGAAATCATTGACATTGTGGAGAGATTTAGTGCCCAGTTCAAAGATAAAAGAAAACAAAACATGTGCCTGGATTTATTTTACTGGTTTTTCAAGAAATCACTGGTCCTTGATAGGTTTTTTCTCTCCACAGTGACACACAGAAAAGCAACAAAATGATTAGGACTTTTCTAATCCTTAAAAAAGAAAGATGGACTGATGAACGAAGAAGTGCTACATTTTGCAATGAGAACCATGGGAAAGAAATGCAAAGTCAGATGGGAAAGATAGGAGCCCACCAGCTATTTTGTGTCTGTTAGCAGACGCTGTAGGCACAGTTTCTCACTGAGATATCCATTTTCCATGGTTACTTTCTTTTTAGCTTACGGACTGGATTACAAGTCCTTTGCAGTCAAAGAGGCAACAGTGGGCAAACAGATGGCATGGGAATTAGTATAGGTTCCAAGCACAGTTGAGGGTATAGCACTGAAACTGAATGTAGCATCTTCTGCTAGGCTTGACAAGAATTTCTGTGTACACACTGTTATTTGAATGAATAAGTTTAGATGGGACTCTGATTCAAAGGGAATACCATCCTCTGAAATTCCTAATCAGGTCTGCCACATTCTTTCCATATGCCAATTGGTACAATGGTGGTAGAGCAGATCTAGGAATATTCAGGAGCTTCTAAAGAAATTCTAGGTAGGCCTAAGGATATACAGGACTTAAAGTTTCTCACATGCACTCTCAAACAGACGCACACACAGCAGTCTGGCTCTGCCTGGGTACCTATGGTCACTTCTTCAACAGCCAATCCTGTGAGCTGGAGATGGAGACGTGGTTTTAGGATAGATAAAGAAACCAGTCACTCCTAAATCCTAACCACTTTTCTCCTAATCAAGACAAATAAATTGACCAAACCAAAGACAATTCTGAGGAAGAATACTGCATGTTATTAAATGAAACAAAACAAAACAAACCCTCCAAATCATTGTTTTGCTCCCCTATTATATTTGGATTAACTTCTACAATCTGGACAATTCCAATTCCAAAATTATAACATGCTATGGTTTTCAGTAGTTAAGTTTTGCGTTCTGTTTCTTTTTTTTTTTTTTTTTTTTTAAAGATTTTATTTATTTATTTGACAGAGAGAGATCACAAGTAGACAGAGAGGCAGGCAGAGAGAGAGAGAGAGAGGAGGAAGCAGGCTCCCTGCTGAGCAAAGAGCCCGATGTGGGGCTCGATCCCAGGACCCTGAGATCATGACCCGAGCCGAAGGCAGCGGCTTAACCCACTGAGCCACCCAGGCGCCCCTTGTGTTCTGTTTCTAAGAGAAATCTCAAGGCCTTTATTTAGTTCAAATTTTATTCTACTTATTCTCATCTGTACTTTATTTAACCTCTATTCAATTTCTTAAATCTGTCACTGTGGAGCTGCCAATAAATGCAAGAAGACTATAAACTCAGTGGCATATTTTTATAGACTTGGGCAGGATCCCTTGTGTGTAAATTCTCTCCACCAATCCAATCCCTTTGTTCTGTTTTTGGGGAAAAGAAAAAAAAAGACAATTCAAAGATAAAAGCAATGAAAACAGTTCATAAGTAGAGTTTATGACATTAGTGCTTTGGGGGTCAAGTACAACACCCTTCCTAAAGTAAGAAGTTTGTTTCACAATTAAATGTATTCCAAATAAAAAATTAAATTGGTTCTCTGGCATATTAAATCAGACTGAAATTTATGATATTTATATATATATAGGTTAGAATAGTAAGATTTTTCTACAAGCATGACAGAATTATTATACTGAAATAGAAAACTTAGACAATTACAGGGAAATGTATTTAAGCCATATTCAGAACATAGTTTTCCAAAAACTGCATGGCATATTTGCCTTCAAATATTCTTATTTAGGGATTTAAAAAATTCATCATACAGACAATCTAATGATTATCTTTGGTTAAAAAAAAAATGAAGTAATTTCTTAAATACCCATGGGAAAGGCATTCAGAGATACCAGGATGACAATTTGAAAATGTGGGTCATTAAGCCAGGCAAAGCTCCCTTCATTTCCTCCTTCTGCTTTAATGAGCAGTATGGCAACTCAGTGCCAAGGAAGGGCTCAGTACCGCTGAGTAAATATAGCTCATGGCTGCCATGGGATTGTCGGATGAAGTAAGAGCATTCTCGCCATTCCCACTGAAAGGCACATATGTAAAATATTCTGTGCCTTGTGAATCTTTTTAGAAAGGATCTCTGGCTTCTGAAAAAAAAAATGTTGATTGTCTAGAACACTCATTCCCGGAAATACATGGAGATTTTTTCTGACTCCATTTATGACTGCTTAACTAATAATGGTAGTTTTTATTTACATTACAATTTTTGTCAGTAAGATATATTTTTACCATTTGGTCTCAGTCCTTTGAGGTTAGGGATCAAGATTCTTGCTCATTTCCTCCACAGGAGCTTGCTCATGGGACCATTGGAAGCACCATGTAGCTTGCACTACAGCAGGGGCCAGCCATGATCCTTAAAATATACTTTCAAGACTAAAAATCCTAAAATAACTATCAGAGTATTAAATCAAGAGCAATATTCCTTCACTATACTCCAGTTTAAGGGGTTAAGTATTTTACTTCTTAAAAACATATATGCATAGAGATTAATATTCATGTATTATTTTTATGATTTTGATGTGTTATTTATCAAAAAAAAATCTTTTATTTGACTTTCTTGTTTAAATTTAGTTATTAGTATTATAGTGATTACATTTCTTAAGGTCTTTTTGTAGGCCAAACATAGTGCTAAACCATTTATGTACAGTATTTCTGATCCAATAAAATGTTTCATATCCTCATCTAACATGTGGCTGAAAATATAGGCTCAGATGGCCTAATTAAATTGCTTGAGGTCATATAAAGAGCTGAACTTGTATTCAAATCCAGATTTGTACTTTTCCAAATCCTATGGTATTTTCACAATAGCTTTCTTATCTCTCTATAAATATTTAACATTTAAAAATTATAATGTGCTTAATTTAAGGAATGATCAGTATGTAACTGTATGTATTTGTTGTTGGAGGTCACATTAAAATTAACAAACATAACTCCAATTTTATGCCATTAATTTTCCAATTAATACTCCTTTAATTTTCAGAATCAACCTCACACAATAAGTGTTCACTTCACGGGTCCTACCTTGAAAAGTCACAAGGATAATGGAAGATGTAGTTATAATACTTAATCTTAGACTCTATGAAGGAGGAAGGACAAGTCTAAATGCAATCTTTACATGCAAACGTGTTAAAACTCATAAAACTAATTGTACCCATAATACAGAATTTGTAAGGTTACAAATAATGAAGAACAGGAGAAAGGCAAAAAACAGGTGTTGCTTTCTTGGTTTGAGCAAATGAACAAAGACACTAAGAAGATGAGACACAAAGACACTAAGTGAGATGAGTAGAGAAGTATTCATTAAGTGCATACAAACACGCTAGCACATCATTCGGAGATCGTACTGGCTAACATTTGTGAACATATCCCTGAGTGTTTTGACTTGAATCATTAAAAGACAGTACTTGGTGAAATGCAAAATTGCATTAGGATGATCAATTTATTTTTGAAACTCCATGATAACTTTTTTTAAAATAAGGTGTACTACTATCCAACCTAATATTCACTCTGATTGACATATCTCTAAAAGGAATATAGGTTTAACTTATGTAATTATTGCAAAAGTGTAAATGATAAACACTTTTCTCACACCGGCAAAATGCTCAACTCGGTAATCTAATTAGTCTTTCCAAAAAATGTTTTAAATTAAGATTTTATTTATTTATTAGAGAGAGAGAGTGAGAGAGCACGAGCAGAGCGAGGGGAAGAAAGAGAAGCAGACGCCGCACTGAGCTGGAAGCCTGATTTGAGGCTTGATCCTGAGACTCGGGGACCATGACCAGAACTAACACTTAACCGATTGAGCCAACCAGATGCCCCTAATCTAGTTTAAACATTTTATTAAAATAACGTCTCCTTCTCTGGATTACAATAGTGATTACATCACTATTCTCTGTTAGACCATAAACTACTTGCAGTCAAGATCAGCAACTAATTTATCTTTACATCTTCCAAGCCACAGGACACCATACTCTGCATATTTTGCAGAGCGAGCAGATGACTGAATGAAAGAATGAAACATTTCAGTCCTCAGATCAAGCTGAGCTTGTTTTCCATGTATCAAGTTTTACAAAGGGATGTTTCTATTTCCATTAAAGATAAAAGACTTTTCTACTTCTTCCACTCTAGAAAATTACTGTAATTTAAGCCAATAGATTAATCCCAGTACTGGACAAAGCCTCTGTCAGAGATTCAGGAATCTCAGATCCCAGGACAGAGAGACGAAGCTGCTCTGACAACCAGCAGGATCCTTAATACATGGAGCATTGATCCTCCAAACAATGGAAATTTCTACTGCTTCTGCTCTAACACCAAACTCAGCAATTCTGCTCAGATTGTCATTCAGGGCTTTAAAACTGTTGGTGGCTCCCCCTAGGCAGCCTGCTCCACATTCAGACAGTTCCAGCTGTTAAGACCTTCTTTTTGTATAGCTGAAATTTGCCTTTGTATGGTTCCCAACATTGGTCCTTGTTCTGCCTTTCAGAAAACTGAAAATTAAATGCAGTCTTTCTTCCATATGACAGCTCTTCAAATATTTGCACACATCTATTACTTCCCCTTTAAGTCCTTTCTTCTCTCAACTAAAGATCAGGTTTCTACAACTGGCTTGTGGGATATTGCCAAACCACATCATCTCCCTTCAATTCTCACAAAGGTGATGAGTCTGGATTCAATTCAGAATAACCTCTTGACCTGCGCTCAGTTCCACTGTGTTCTAGTTGGCCCATTTCATCAGCTCTTGATATTATAAAAGAAGGACATTATCTGCAGCTACTTAAGACATATTTTCTCAGTTATATGAGGTTTCCTTTCTTATGACCTTTTCACATATAGGCATGTAACTCCATTGTAATTAAATAAATCTCCCTGTAATCATTTGATACTTGTCTAAATACCTACTATACGGTGAGTCCCCAGAAGGCAGGACATATGGCTTTTCACAGGTACACTGTGAGACTACCACTGAGGCCACCACAATGCATGGCACATAATAGACACTCAGTAAGTTTGCCCTCTAAGTATGGAATACACAGAAGATAGAGCAGTACCTGAATACTCAATATTAGGGCTTACCTTTATGTACATTTATAAATGTCAAAAGCATTTTTTTTCTTTACAGTTCATTTGAGGAATCGATGATATATTCCTCATATAATCATAATATTGAATGAGACAGGATCAAGAAAAAGAACTCTGCATCAGAAGGTTTACAACCATAAAGAAAATTACTATGGCATTGATCCCTATCACTGAGACACAGTCATTTAATTACTCAACCACATTAACCATCAGCCATATGGCTGCCTTGTCTCTAAGGGTATCGTATCATCCCTTTTACCACATCATTTTGCTGGAAGCAAAAGGAGAACAACACATCACTTAAATTGCTATCCTTCTCACACAATTTAATACTCCTGCAAAGGCACAAACAGAGACAAGACAATTAGAGGGGAATAATCTGCTGTGGGAAAAATAGATGATATTCATTGCTTTCATGGTAATTTCTATCTCCATGAAAATGAGAGATATCATGTTATTTCATTACAAATATCTCAGTACTTAAATTCACAATATACATACAAGGCAAACGGCATGTACTGGCATGAACTCATATAATTTTTGTCCCTCAAAAGTCAGGTCATTAAACAATAGACAGTTGACATGGGGAGCTGAGGTCCAGTGTTAAAAACTGGGTGAATAAATAATTACACGTGCATTCTTCAATGCTTTGTTAGCTGACTCCAAGCCAAAAGCATCTCTTTTCTTTTATTTTCCAATAAAACATTCCATTACCAAGTACATGCCATTTCAGTATTTCCACGTTTGTTGAACTATGTGCCATATATAGTCTCAGATCTAGGAAGAAATGCTGAGTTAGGCAAAAGGAAGCAATGATGTGTATGAGAACTTACACTTGCTAGGATGTGAGACATGCTTTGGTAGGGAAAGTGCCCAAAGCCCCTGCCGCGTGTAGGAGGGGCTTCTTACCAAAACTTAAAGTGGGAGTGGGGAGCAATTAAGACCGTCCAGAGGAAGAGATTTCTAAGCTGTACCTGAAGAATTAGATAAAACGGGAGCACAGAACTTTCTAGAGAGAAATAACATCATGTAAAAACATCGGGACGTGAGGGAAAAGTTTGGTGTTACTGGTGAACAGAGCAAAAAGTGATACAGAATGGGGAGGGATGGGGAGGAAAGCAGGGATCAGCTCTTGCATGGCCTGGCATGGCCTGTTGAGAAGTTTATTCTTCATTTTAAGGGGATAGGGAGCCACTGAAAGCTTTCAGCTGCAGAGTGACACAGGCTAATTTGTCTTCTCAGCATGCAGAATGTATGTGAGTTGGATACAAGGTAAGTCATGGCAACAAAAAAACAGGCTGCTTCAGTTAGCCAAGGGAGAACATATGGTGGCCTTCAGCTAAGACTGTAGCTGTGGGACAAGAGAAAAGTAGACAGAGTCAAGAGAAGCTTAGGAAGTTAGCATTCACAGGTCATGGAGTTTGAGTGAAAATATTCATTTGATACTAAATATGAAGGAACATTGTCATCAACAGAGTATATTCCAATAGCATAGATGCAGAAGGATAACAGACGTTAGCTCCAAGTGGAGACAGCAACAGTAGTAGAAGAAAAAAAAGTGTCATTTAAATTAGGTCTTAAAGAATGTGATTTTCAGAGGGCAAAGCCGGGTGTATAAAATAGAACAAATTCACCAAGGCATAGGGGTAGACAAGTTTGTTATATATTCAGAGAACAACTTGGAACACTCAATTAGAGAAATGTTTGCTTTGTTTTCCTGATCAATGTACATGTTAGAAGTTGGACTCATATAAGTTCATATAAGCTTTTTTCTAATTCATATATATATATATATGAATTATATGTGTGTGTGTATATATATAGTGTATATAGTTCTATGGAAATAAATCAGTTTAATAAAATAAGTGAGTTAATCTTCTATTTTCTAATATAAAAGCAAGTTAAACCAAGTCTTGATTTCTATAAAACATACATAGTCATTTTTGTAGTAAATCATACACTTGAAGGGAAAGAGTAAGCATATTTCGTATGAATGCAACAACTCAAGACACTGACATACGTCAGCCACACACACGCCTGTCACCAACCCACCAATACCAATTCCCACCCCAATACACAATCTCTCTCTCTCTCTCTCTCACACACACACACACACACACACACACACACACACAGAACACAGGCATTTTACTCTGGGCTGGCTTAATGTTTCATCTCCTGCAAAAAAGTACCACCTAAGAGTTAACAATTGGTCATATACCTAGTCTTTGCCAGTATGATCAATAGGGCCACATAGACTCCCAAATCTTTCTTTCTCTGTCTAATTCATGTAAAACACTAACTACACCAACAAAGTTTTCTAAGAATCTCGTGGTTTTCTCTGAAAATTCTATCAAAAGAAAAAATGGGACTCCTGTGGAATTCTTATAAGAATTCCGTATTAAAAGTTGCATTCAAAGGTTTATCAGCAAAGGCCATGAGAGATGAAATATAGTCACCAGGAGGAGTCCGTGTTTGATCCTACTTATTAAATATGCCATTTTTAGGCTTGGAATGCAAAAATGCCACTTTCAAATATAGCACTTAGAAGAAAATGAAAAAAAGAACACCTTTAGAAATTGCAGTTTGAGGAAACCCTTTAGATAGCTGATGTAATTTAGTGTGAGGTCTACTTAAGTATATTTAAATGCAGTCTCTTCAGCTTTTCTCCAAGTCTCTCAGAAAGGAATATAGAATCTGAATTTTTAATATACACATTTGTGTTCCTAAGTGTGAAAAGTACCGATATAATGTAACTGCGCATTTAATGGACAAAGTGATCGTCAGAGACTGTAAATGACTTGCTTGAAGTTGCAGGAGTAGTTCTTACCCATGCTAGGACTTGTCTCAAAACTCAAGAAAGACAAACACCATAGAATTTCACTCATATGTGGAATTTAAGAAACAAAACAAGTGGGAATGGGGTGGGGGGAGAAAGAGAAAAAGGCAAACCAAAAACAGACTCTTAACTGCAGAGAGCAAAATGGTTACCAGAAGGGAGGTGGGTGGGGAGACGGGTAGAACAGGTGATGGCGATAAAGGAGTGCACTTGAGATGAGCTCCGAGTGTTGCATAGAAGTGTTGAATCACGAACTTATATACTTGAAACTAATATTAAACTGGATGCTAACTGGAATTCAAATAAAAACTTTAAAAAACTTTTGTGCCAGAATCATTTGGTCTCAATCATTAGCACAGATGTATGGCACGAACAGAGGGTGATCACACTCTCTCTTCACCATCTGATAGACTGACCTATAAAGAATGTGTACAGACTTGGCCGCTAATATCCTGAGAGTCAGTGTCTTCCCAATGGTTTTTCATTCATGTTTGGTTATTGAGTTTTGTCAGCAAATATAGTAACATGTAAAGGTAAAGAACTAATGAAATGAACACACAAACATTTATAATTTCTTTATCAATAAGAAGACATACTTCCTTTCTATTTTCCTTATCAGAACCTTCAAGAAAATAATCCCGAGAACAGAACTGGTGACAAATTCAGAAAAGATCCGGGCAGTATTGTGACATCATCCAAATGTGATGAAGGAGAATTCCACAAATGGCTTATTTCAAGCATCAGAACTTTGTTGATGAGGCAGGTGGTAACATAAAGCAAGTAACATTTTTACAATTAAATTCTTCTCATCTTTTTTTCACTTTGTAGATTATTTTTCCCCACAGGAAGAGTAAAAACCTATACGGCATCCATGATGGGAAGAAAAAACTAACATTTTTTGAATACCCACTGCGAGGTAAACACTTACATTGGGAACTGCCCCTAATAACTTTAGATTTTGCCCTCTACCCATACACATACACTAAGTACTTATTAGTCAAATTAGCCACTGGCTATTAGCAAATCTACCAAGAATTAGCAATGTGATTTCAAAACTTAATTCTACTGTACAATTTTATGGTTTACCTTTAAGTATCTCAACTTTTGTGGTATTTCTATAAAATCACTGTTTCCCCATGTAGCTGTCTCATCACAACACTGATAATGGTTATGTTATTATAATTATTGCCTTACATAAATGAGTCTCCCTCTAACCCCTTACTAAATTGGAAGTATCATACGGAAGAGCAAGCCAAAAACAAAGTTTTAACTGAGTAACGGTAACAAGTGCTCCAGTTATTACTGCCACTACACTGCCAGATTTTTCCATAACAGTCTAGGAACTTTGTTTCCATTAATTCTATGCAACATTTTTTTTCTCTTTTTTAAAGATTTATTTATTTGACAGAGAGACACAGAGACAGAGCTTGAGCAGGGAGGGGAGGAGGCAGAGGGAGAGGGAGAAGCAGGCTTCTGGCTGAGCAGGCAGAGGAGTTGCAGGGCTGGATCCTAGGACCCTGAGATCATCACCTGAGCTGAAGGCAGATGCTTAACTGACTGAGCCACCCAGGCACCCCTATTTTTTCTTTAAATAAAATCATATGCAGGGAGAGGTTTAGTCAGTAAGAGCAGCAATTACTCTACAAATCAGACAGGGAATAAATTTGTCTTGGGAAACCGTAGTTTCCAAAGTGTTTAGGCACTAACACGAAGTTGGCCTCACAAGGTATGTAAGCCCAGTGTTCTTGCATACAGAGTTTAACAAAACGAAGCTCAAGCCCATCACGTAGGGTCACCTGGACAAGGATGGATGAGGACTGGGAGTTACTCAGTGTAGCTTCTTTTTCAGATACATTCATTCATCCTTTTATTCAAACATTTACAATACAGAGCACCCACTATATGACAGGCACTGTTTTAGTCCTACCACATTAAAAGAATGAACAACACAGACAAAATCCCTCCTTCACGTTGTTCGTAAATGGGAAAGATTGCCAATACAAGCATGTGATGTCAGGTATTTATAAGTGCTCAGCAAAGAAACCAAAGGCAGGATATGAGAACAGAGAATGGTGGGTAATACAGGTTTAGATGGGGCCACCACAAAAATTGATTCCGAGGAGGTAAAGGATGAGCAAAAATCAGAATGTGGTGGGGATGAAGTATGCAAACATCTGGGATAAGAGCATCCTAGGCCAGATGCAAAATCAGTGCAGGTCTTGAGTTTGAAAGTACTTGAAATATTTGAGGAAGAGCAAAGAGGTCTCTAGGGCTGTGGAACAGGGAACAGAAGAGTGACAGAACAAAAGTAGAGGCAAAACCAGAAGCCATATAATGTAGGAGCCCGTAAATCTAAAATAAAAGGAGTTTGCCTTTTATTCTAAGTGTGATTGGAGAATCACTAAAACCTATTCCTGGAACCAGCATAACACTATATGTTATACTAACTGGAATTTAAGTAAAAATTTCAAACTAAGTAAAATTGGAAATCAGTGGAAGGTTAGGGACAGTGACTTGGTCTAATGGCTGTTTTGAAGGATTGCTCTCTACTGTGTGGAAAATAGGTGAGAAGAAATAAGGCTTGAAACTGGACAGTCAAGATGATACAGAAGGGCAGTCCAGGTGACAGAAAACAGATGTTGGTGAGGCAGAAGTGTAAAAAGGTCCCATTCAAGCTAAATTTTGAAGTTAGTGCCAAAAATATTTGCTGATGAACTGCCATACTTCCTCTTGTATAAGTAACTGAACTTAATGGAACCACCATTTCTACATCTTTAGCATAAAATATCATCTTAGTGAAATAATAAATCAAGACAATGATCACTAATGACTGCTATTATTACAGAGATAGAGTGAAAACCATGTATTATGTGCTTCCTGATGGAAATGTGCAATGTCAATTATGAGATACTCTCGACAAAAATTGAATCTGAATCTGATCATGTTTCTAAATCTTACACAAACTACAGGAAGCCAAGGCACATGTTCACACCAAGGGAATATAACCAGCAAAACCTAAAATATGGATAAATCTATATGAAAAATACAATTGTGCATCAAATAAACAGCAAGAGACAAAATGAGAATGTGAAGACTCAAAGCATTAAAAGAAATCTGAGAAACACATCAGACAATTACAGTGTATGAGTCTTTTTAGATTCTGACTCGAACAACTACCAAAATCAATTTATAAGACAATTCATGAAATCTAAACAAGAACTGGATATTAGTATCCTGACATTAAGCATGCTAATTTTAAAGATATTATAATAATATGTTGGGTTTGGTTCAAAAAAAGTTTTTTTTTTACTATTTTTTTTATTTATTTGAGAGAAAAAGAGTGCACAAGCAGGGGAGCAGCCAAGGGAGAGGGAGAATAAGGCTCCCTGCCTAGCAGGGAACCCGATGCCAGGGCTCCATTTCAGGACCCTAGGATCATGACCTGAGCAGAAAGTAGATGCTTAACTGGCTGAGCCACCCGGGTGCCCCTAAAAATTTCTTAAAGTTTAGAAGTACATACTGAAATATTTACTAAATAAAACATGATATATTGACAAAAACTAATCCAATGGATGGTAGAATTGAATAGGGATATAGATAGAACATGTTGATGGAGTTGATAATGTCAAAGCTGAGTATGTATACGTAGGTATTCATTATATGATTCTGTCTACTTTTATATTATTTGGAATTTTTCATAATAAAAGTTTATAAAACTAAAAAATTTGAATAACTGAGTAGAAATATTGGAAGGATTGTTGCTTAACTAATCTACTTTTCCTATCCAAGTGCATTCTTTGAACTTTTGGGGGAAAAATGTAAACATGAATGATAAAAATACACGCAATATTTGATTAGTTAACTTCCCTATGGCTAGATTTTATAAAGGAAATAATTCACAAACATCTTTCAGTATATTTTTACATTATAGGTCTTTTACCACAAAAATCCATTTCCTGTATCACTGTAATAAGGACCTAGATTTCTTATAATTGAGCATGTGACACCATTTATATCAGTGGAGAATGAAAGGAAATATGCTACTGGGCATTAAGTGGAAATTTTCTCACTGTGCAAAGGAGATATAAGGAAGACTTTTTACAGTGGGATGTTGTGTGTGTATATAACTGCAGGGCTTGCTGTAGCTATTTTGTGATTATGAGGTACACTAGCCTAAGGGTGAGAACAGGACTCTGGAAATGGAATGGCAGACAAAAGTATAGAACCTGGATTTTTGCTGACAACACTGAGATAGTGATGGTAAATGGGTTCACTAAACAATCCTAAAGGAGCCCTAATTTGGAATTTCTGGTTATGTGAGAAACTAATTGTTCCTCATTGTTGAAACTGTTTTGAATTAGGTTTTGTGTTATTGTCAAATCAGAACTTATTTAGGAATAGCAGGGACTATTGGTAACAGACTGATGGTCTGATGGTAACAGACTAAAATGTGGAATTAAAAGAGTGAAGGAGGGGGGCATCTGGGTGGCTCAGTGGGTTAAAGCCTCTGCTTTCAGAGGCTGGGATCCAGCCCCACATCGGGCTCTCTGCTCAGCGGGGAGCCCGCTTCCTCCTCTCTGCCTACTTGTGATCTTTATCTGTCAAATAAATAAATAAAATCTTTAAAGAAAAAAAAAAGAGTGAAGGAGCTGGAGTGGGGGGGGTCAAAAAATTATGGTCTGCAAGTCAAATCTGACTTGCTACATGTTTTTGTGAATAAAGTTTATTGCTCTCTAGCCATGTGCACCTGTTTACATATTGACTACAGGTCTTTCATGCTGCTAGTCAGAATTGAGTGGCTGCAACAGAGACCATATGGTCAGCAAAACCCAAAGTATTTACTATTGGGTCTTTCACAGAAAAAAAGTGTGCCAAACTCCAGTATGGCACACAGGGCACTGACCCAATTTCAGGCCTGGGAGATGACAGTCCTTATGAGCTTGTAAAAAAGTTACTTGTTATCTATTCCTTAGGTGTGTAATATCAGGAAAAATTTTTCTAAAAAAGGAATCAGAGTGCTTCCATATGAGAACTGATTCTTTTTTTTTTTTTTTTTTTTTAGTAGTCCTCCAAGAAAAGACAAAATTTAGATAAAGTTGACTCATCAAAAAAAAAAATCAAGAAGGAAGTAATATATAGCTTTTCTAGGAAAGTGTTTTGTGATATACAGTAAAAATGGATGCTTTGGAGTCTTACAGAGCTGGAAAACTTAATTTTCCTTTTTTTTTTTTTCTCTTAAGATTGTACTTATTTGTCAGAGAGAGAGACAGTGAGAAAGGGAGTACAAGCAGGGGGAGTGGGAGAGGGAGAAGCAGGCTTCTTGCCTAGTAGGAAGCCTGATGCTGGGGCTGGATCCCAGGACCCTGGGATCATGACGGGAGCCAAAGGCAGATGCGTAACGACTGAGCCACCCAGGCACCCCTTAATTTTCCATTTCTGCCAGAGAAGCAGAACATTTAGCAATAAAGTTCACAAACTGTAAGGAAATATGGCTAAAAGGAGGAAATCTCATGTTAATACAAGGTCATAAAATATTGGCTGCTGCTATTGCATGAGATTGGCAGGAAACACATGACCAGGAGCACACTAAATTACAATGAAACTCAAACACTAAAGAAACCTAAAATCTGTTTCACAAAAACCTCTAATTATTTACCTATTAAGGCAATCCACGTATTTCTGAATTTAGACACCAGGAAGTGGATTCCTAAGCCTGTGCTTCTTCTAGAAATCATCCACCTCAGGTAAGGCCATGAAAGAGAATAATAGGGGAGACACTTGGAAGGTAGAACCAGGGCAATGGAGTACAATAAACCTAGTGAATCATTTCAGAGAACAGAATCAGGGGCTGCTCCATGATTGGCTGAGCTGAGAACTCACTCTCCTTCCACGACCAAGAATCCAGACTTTCCCTATTCACAGGGTTATGGTACATGTCAAGTCCCAGTGACTACTGTGTTTTTCATTTTCCAATCTGCTTTTTGGGAACAGGCTTTCTTCTTTTTGGCAGACGTCATGCTTCTTCTGTGCCATCTTATACTGGGCATCTAAAGGTGGATGACTTAATTTCTAGCCAGAGAAACAGATAACTTTCTAAAGAGAATAGTAACACTCTCCAGAGTTGCCTTGACTTTTGGGTGAAAGCCGTTCATGGAGGCAACTTGGTATTTTCTCTCTTTTTAAGCTATGAGGGGAAAGCGTTATTAATACATGTGCAAAGTAAAAAAGGTATTCACTTTTGTGGCAAAGAGAAAGGCCATGAGAGGTACTATTAAATACCTGTTGAAAGATACTCCCCATTTCCTCCATACTAATAGAAACTCTATTTTCTTTAATTGTTTAATATATGCATACCTATATACTATGTGCATATAGGTATTTTTAAGTTGTATTTACCATGAATGCTTTCTTCACCATTGTATCTCTAACAACATCTAGAATATTCATTGACAGAAATCAAATGTATGAAAAAAAGAAAAGGAAAATACTAAAATAAAATTATGGAATAAAAAGCAATATGCCAAATGACAGATGTACTATGTTTATGTTTGAAACTATGAAATATGTATATCTATGGTCCAAGGACCAAAAGGTGATATGCAAACCAAATGCACAAGTGATTTTTATTACAAAATGGTTTTCAATATTGTCTTATGTTATATTTTCCATAGACAAAAAAATAAACAAAACTTGAAAGATGTTCAAGATGACTTCTTCTTTTCATATGCTATGATTTTTTTCAGTCCCACACATATGGGAGCTGCCTTATGTCTATGTAGGCATCCATGATCAGTTGAGTGCTTCCTCAGCATTAAGATCTGATTATGAAAATGCCCCAGCAATCCACTGTATGCTCATAACCAGTAATAGTGGAAACCACTGCTCTTAATGACCTCACATATTAAGTTTCCTCAAATGTTTGGGTTCATGTCCCAGTTTGGGACCATATAGGCATACAAAGGCGTAACAATCTCAGCTTTGCAGAATCACAACTTGTAGGTACACAGGACTTAACAGAATGGTGTTATTGCAGCAATAAAGATACAAATAAAGGAATCATATCCTTTATTAAAAACTTTTATATTTTATATATAAAATATATATTTTTAACTTTATTAAAAACTTTTATACTTTATTAAAAACATTTTATTTAAAACTTTCCTAAATACTGTGTGTTTTATCTTGAGTTTAGCTTTTGCAGACTGCAAAATGAACAGTTTAGATCCAGAAGCCAATATAATGTATTTCGAATTTGAGGAGGGCAGTTAGTAACTGTAAAGAGAAGAAACGTGAGAGAAACAGAGGGGGAAAAAGCCTTACTTTCTAATGTGAAAAGGGCTGGACACAAGGTGTGGGTTAAACCTTTTAAAACTGGTGTAGCTGGGGCCCTGGGGGTAAGGAGGAAGGAAAGACAATCCATTCAATAATCAACAAAAGCAAAGGAAGGAACTAACTCTATTGAGAGTTTGATATCTCTAGAAAATCCTCTAAGCATTTTGCATTGATTTTATTTCAATATACCAATCACCCTTAACCTTAAATACTTTATCTCATGTACAAAAAAAGAGCCAAAACTCCCTAAGGAAATAATTTATCCAAATTACAGCTGTGGTAAATGGTGAAGCCTGTAATTAAGCCCTACTTGCATATAAAGTGTGGGCTCTTGGCCCACCCCTAGCTGGATGGGTTAGTCCAGGAGAGGAAGAAAGTGCAGGCTGTAAAGTGACTGTAGCATATGGTGAGTAGGACAGAATTTGATGAAATGGGACAGATCATTAGGAGCCTGAAAGTCATGCTATGGAGTTTGTATTTTATAGATTTTGTGTATTTGATGGGAAGAAACTGAAACCACTTACATAAAGGGGAGTTTTAGAAAGGTTTTCCTGGTGCGGGTGCTCTATCCCTGAAAGCACCATTCTTCTGCATAGTCCTGTTTTGGAAGGCAAATGACTGACAGAAATAAGACCTTAAGTTCTTAAGACTTTAGTGCAAAAGTGCTCAATGAAACTCACAGAAAGAGACTGGTGGACAGAAGAAGGGAAAACAGGGCTGTGAAGGAGAGCGAAAAGTGAGCCTGGGCACAATGTTTATTTCCTGAGATTTGTAGTTATTCCGGGTAACAGTGTACTGGACAAATTCAGAAGTGGAGGGATGCATAAATCATCAATATTCTCAACTCTATGACTTTGCTTTTATAATTACATCTGCCTGAAAGTCTGTCTCTCTCCTGTACTCCAAATTCTAGTCATCTACCTACCCAAATTCTAGTTCTTTCTCTAGCCTGAGTTCAGAAGTCACATTCATGAAACTGGTCTTGCCCACTTAGTTCACCCCAATTTCTAAATGACACTTTGGTTATTCGTGTTCCTCTACTTCATCTTTCCTTCTAAGGCTGATGAATGGAACAATACCAGGGAAAAAATCCCATGATAATTTACATGAATAGTATCCCTTGATTTCTGCAGGGCATACCCTGCATGGCTCCATGAAGAAGGCCTCCCTCTACCAGACAGTGAGGGCATTGCTTATGTTTCACTCTCACCTTATATAGTTACTTTCGCATAGTGAGCCCTAATCATCTTCATCCATGCTGTAGTATGCCTCATGATCTGATGGAAAATCAATTTAAAAATATTAAATATCTCAGATACACCAAAGAAACTGAGTATATATAGTATAAAGTGAAGATTCATGTAGTAAAATACCATATTTGACAAATAATTAACTTTTTATTAAACTTGATCCGGGTCATGCTTTACATTGCCCATACATATGAAATATACTTTTTATTTCTTCGCAGTTGTTCCCAGCATTCCTTCCAAAATGTAACTCTATACTCACAGAAATCTTTTGAAAATTCATAAAGCCCTCTCTCCTTGATCATATGTTAGTTGAGAGTTCCTTATTTCCTGCAAAAGCTCCCTCTAGAGTGCTGTAAAACTTTACTTATGCTACTTGGCTTTCCCCAAATTTAGTGTGCCCAGAACCTTGAATGGAGTGTGATTCTGATGTGGGAAACAGAGGCAGAAGAAAAATTATTAAATTTCCTTACCTACTGACAAGCCCTTAAACCAGGCAGAGTGACTCTCCTCTAGAGACTCAACTACCCCCACCTTAAGGCTTTGCTAAGCGCAAAGGGCAAAGTACAATCTTAGCCTGACTACCCCCTACCCCCAGCCAGGATCCTGTAACAATTCCTTTGGAAACTTTTATGTCTAAACCTCCAAGATTATGCTGACAATCATTCCCAAGCATATGGCCCACTGATAGATATCTAAAGGGTCTCACAAAAAGATTTCATTTTACAATCTGAGGGGTTTGAAGTGGCGGGGGGTGGGAGGTTGGGGTACCAGGTGGTGCGTATTATAGAGGGCACGGATTGCATGGAGCACTGGGTGTGGTGAAAAAATAATGAATACTGTTATGCTGAAAATAAATAAATTTAATTTAAAAAAAAAGATTTTATTACTGGTAATGAATAACCCTTTCCCCAGACAATGGCTAGCCCCTCAAGGTCCTAGAAACCTCGCTTCCAAAATTCCTTAGAGTCTTACATCATCCCTAATCCCCTCCCCAATTTACAAGTATGTAATAGATCACTCCTCACATCCCTGGAGCAGCAGCTCTTTCTGCCCACAGGTCCTGCCCCCGTGCTTTAATGAACAACCATTCTGCACCAAAGATGTCTCAAGAATTCTTTCTTGGTCATCGCCTCCGGACTTCCCCCACCGAACCTCACCTATGTTCTAGAACTTCACCAATTCTAGGTACGCTCTTCCTTAATGGATTAAGGCCTAGAGCTGCCACTTGGGATTGCACCAGATATTTTTAGAGTACTCTTTTCCTAAATATTTATTGAGCTCTGCAGATTTTAATCACATGTCTCTTACATAACACAATATATACCATTGTATGGCACCTTTTATTTACAAGGACTTTTTTCACCCATCCTCATAATGATTGAGAAAAATTAAAGAGAACAAGTTTTCTTCACCACTTTCTAGCTGAATGAAACCATGAACTAGAGAACGTAAGAGAGGCTGAAAGGGTCACAGATCATAAAGTAGTAGAGAAAAAAATCTTAACCTCTTTCAACTATGTCTTCATCTTTTCTCAAAAGTTAAAGAAAACATAGTAGCATTCTTTCATGTTCTTTTCTTTCTGTATCAGAGAACTTCAGCTCCATTTTTATGGATAAAGAAAATTGTGTTAGGAAATCTTGGGAACCTAGGCTCTTCTAGAGTATTGATTTAAAAAAAAAAAATTCCAAGTACTTTTTTTTTTTTTTTTGTACAAAAGGGAAACAGATTTAAAAATGACATTTAATGATACTGGATGTAAATATCTAAATCCTACACTGTGATGCTAGATCTAATTTATCACACCTCTTAGGAAAAAAATTTTAACATTTTTACCACTGAAGAAATTGATGTTCAAAGTAAGTACAAATCCTGTGTAAGGTCATAGACATTCAAGACTGGGATGCAAGTCTGTCTGACAATTGCCTATATCCCTTTGTTTCTGATCTTTGGTATTTTCTTCTGAGTTAATTGATTGAACTGAACAATCCAATGTGCATGGACTGGAAACTTCCTTAGTCCTTGTGATGAGCTTGAGGCAGCATAAAGCAAGTTTCCTTATATGTAAGGAACATGATGATAACAGCTGCATCTAAATGTCTTATGAACTGAGGATAATTGAGAAACTTGAAGTTCTAGAACTGGAGTCTTCTAGCCCCAGGGGAGGGAGAAAAGCCAACTAACCAAATATACTAAAATAATGCCTAGTGTATGGGTCATTGTGAGAAATCAATAAAAGAATCCATTTTTTAAAAAGATTTTATTTATTTATTTGAGACAGAGCATGAGAGAGGAGAAGGTCAGAGAGAGAAGCAGGCTCCCAGTGGATCCCAGTACTCTGGGATCATGACCTGAGCCGAAGGCAGTTGCTTTACCAGGTAAGTTACCCAGGCACCCAAGAAAATCCATTTTAAAGATAATCCATTTTAGGTGCTCAGTCAAGTGTCCATACATAATAAAAGCACAATACATGGACATAGTATACCATTATGTTATTAATATTATTATGGAAATAAATCTTACTCTGCACTATCCAGAGTCCACATAGAAGAGCTACAGGAAAACAAATCATCCCCTTCACAACCATGTACTGATACCTGGTCCGCAGTTGAGGATACCATGTCAGGTGAAGGAGGACACCCATGCAGTAAGATTTGGTTCTTGTAGTTGAGAATTACACAGTCTAAGGGGGGAAATGCACAGTTTCATATAATTACAATGGAGTGTGAGAAGTGTGCACAGATAAGGACCAAGGAAATCTGAGGCTGGGAAAGAATTCTCTAAGGATTTGAGGGAAGCCTCATTATAAAAAGGGACTGATGATGCTCCTGCTTCTGCTACTGTGGGACTATGGATGAATAAAACGACCCCCAAACCTTTGGCTTCCCACCTGCAAAAAAGGGCAACACAGAGGTGTGTGGTAGCCCTGTGAGTTAAGCATCCAACCCTTGATTTTAGCTCAGGTGAGATTGAGAGATTGAGGCCCATGTTGGGCTCCTCGCTGGGCACCGAGCCTGCTTATGATTCTCTCTCTGTCTCTTCCTCTCCCTCCCTCTCTCTCTCTCTTTGTTGTGAGGAACACACACACACACACACACACACACACACACACACACACAGTTTCTCTCTCTTTCTCTCTCTCTGGCTAAACACTAAATTTTAATGTTGAGTTTATCTAAGTTTGCAGATTTGGCCCCAAATTACACACAAGTTTTCCTGTAATATGATGTTGTTCCCAGGAGCCTTAGGAGGCTGTGAAAAGTGCTCTGGAGAAGTAATATTTGCTGTCTGCTTGCTTATTTATTGATGACTATGTATGAGATCAACAACTGTAGAAAACTGAAAATCTACAGAAATTAATTTAAAATTTTTCTTCAATCCAGACTTTATTATTGAAGACATTAATCAGTACTGTTTTTTAGGAGAGACTTAGAGTTTTGACCAGTTTTGTTATTTGGCCAAAAGTATCACTGATTAACATTCTAACTCCATAAAATTTTTATGGATTTTTAAAATTTCTAAACCTATTTATAATATACAAAATGTTTATAATTCTAAATCATCTAGAAAGATAACTTACTCCATCCACATAAATACAGCTTTTAGGAAGTAGCATAATATGTAAAGATACATAATATATGATAAAATGTCTACAGAATGGACTTTATGGATACTACATGACCTACCCCATACCAAAAAAGCAATTTTGAGTCAGAAGGCCTGAGTTCTAGTCTCTGTTATGATCTAAGCAAGCAGTATAATTTCCCTGAAATTTCCCATTTCCCCTTAATTATAATAATGTCAAAAGCAGATAATCTCAAAAGTTCTCTGATTTTCTAACTTTTCTAATTCTTATTCAGCTAATTTTTCAAGCGGTGTGTGAAAAGATCTAGCAGCTGCTGTAGAAAATATTTTAACTCAAATTATAAAGTATTAAAATTTTACCTAAGTATTAAAAACAGTAGACTGAGCAAGTGGTTTGGCAAAACAAACAAACACAAACAATAAAACCACCAAAGCAGGTGACTTACAAAAGATCCGTTATCAATGAACTAGTAAAATTTTGACAGTTAAAATTAATCTTTGGTATTCTAAAAGCTGAATCAGCCATCTTTATCAAGTTGGTCAAAACATTCCATTATTTAGAAAGGTCACTTAAATAAATGTTAAAATGCTTTTATAGATCAAGAGGATATTGTTAGTAGATCACTTTAAAGGTAAATTCACTGTATTTTCAGGTCAAAATCAAAAAGATTTTATCTAAATGTAAAGATAATCCCTTATATTTTTACCAAAGCATTAAAAAAGTTAGCAGTATATGCTTTAACCACTTATTTGTTTGCAGTTTTAAAAAGATCATTTTATGGCAATAGCAATTCTGAAATATTGATATGAAAAGAGAAAACTGAGACTGAAATATTTGCTAGCATATCAAAAACATTCAGTCTTACATTTGCTTTTTAATATTGAAGGCCTTCTGATCATTAAGGCAACAAATGTCAACTGAATTGACAGAATTTAATTCCAATTAATATGTATCCATTAAAACTGTTAAAAAGATGGAATCTAGACAAGGTCAAGGGTCCCCATCCACTGTGGGGTGGAACATGGGACTCTTCATTGTATTATGCCAGATAACCTTGAGTTCTTGACCTGTCTCCTCTGCCTTTAGATACTGATTTCTTCTTTTTGTCTCACTCCCTCTTTTCCTTCCCCAAAGAGAGAATGTTGCAGGGGGGATGGTTTTATGATTCTTTAGGGAAGGAAATACCAGGGAAAGGATTCAACCTGGCCTTCATGGAGTGTTATAACATACACAGGGCTGTGTTTGGTGCTGTGGTAGATACCTGAAGGATGGTCAAGATGAAGATTGTGTAGGATCTAAGCAAGAAAAAGCATGGACTCAGACAGGCATGAAATGAGGTGTGTGGGATCAGAGCCAGGAAGAGGTAGGAACAAGGAAGTCTGGATGAATCTTAGAAAGTCATATGTACCCAGTTGCCCCATCATCCATTGCTTTTTAGAATTAGAAGGTACATCTGAAATCATGCAATCCAAATCTTGCCAAGGACATTTCTGCATATTAACCACAGAACTAAAATCTCTATCATTATTTCTTCACATTTTTAAACATCTTGTTTTAGTCTTCAACTTCCAGACCTCTGCCCCTCACACTTGTTCCCTATAGCTCTAACCTGACTTGTTTTGCAAATAAGACTAGAGTTTTCTTCTGGACATCCCCAGTAGTCTCCTAATTTCTAAACCTATTATCTTTTTGATGTCTTTTGTTGTTTTTGTTATTTATTTACCAATTAAGAGAGTTAATTTTATGTGTCAGCTTGGCTGGATCACAGCATGCCCAGATATTTGGTTAAATATTACTTCTGTGAGCTTGTTTCTGGAACACATTAGCATTTGAATCACTGGACTAAGTAGAGTGGATTGTCTTCGCCTATGTGGATAAGCAATATCCAATGTACTGAAGGCCTGAATAGAAAAAAAAAAAAAAAAAGATGGAGGAAGGAAGGATTTGCTGGTTCTCCACCTGACTGCTTACCAGAGACATCAGTCTTCCCCTGTACTCTGCTCTTAGTTCTCAGGGGAATCTACACCTCCTGTCCCCTTCTTTGGCCTTCATGCCTTTGACCTATACTACCTTCCAGGGTCTCCAGCTTGCATATGACAGGTCATGGGACTTCTCAGCCTCCATAACTCCATCAGCCAATATACACCAATACTTTAGCCTGGGTGGCAACTGTAAGAAAAGCCAGCTAAATTACCTTTTAAAAGAAGAAATGTTGAGCATAACTTTTTAATATAACAAGATGGACGAAAACAGTTAACTCATAAATAACCAGGATGCCTTAATTAATATGCATTTGAGGGGGTGATTATCTTGGTAGGCACAAATGTAATGTGGAATTGAAGAAAATTCAAAAATAAAATCAAATGTGCCAAGTGCAAAAAAAAAAAATGTGCCAAGTGCATAAAGTATTAAAATATATATCTATATATATAGATCTATAGATCTATATCTATATCATTTTGTTGTTGTTGTTCTAGAGAGACCTGATTATTAGAGCATAACACAGCAATGTGGTATGTGTATTCTTTAGTTGAAATTTTTCTCCTCTGTTTAAAATGACACTTTTTTATTGTTTATATGTCTTAATTTTGTTTTTACTTGATTTTATATTTTTCATCTACTCTTCATTTTCCTCTCCTATAAATGTAGATATTTCCAAAACTCATCCTTTAATTTTCTACTTTTTTTGCCTCTATCATTCATTCTTAAACTGCAGCATGTGCAAAAATGATTGCCTATGAGTGTGTGTATTGTGTGTGTGTGTGTGTGTGTGTGTGTGTGTGTGTGTGTGTGTGTGTTAGGGACAGGGAAAAAGGCAGTTAATAAGAATATTCTCAGTACCTACTTCTCAAAATTCTGATTTAGAATCTGTGAAATGGAAGTCTGACTGAATTTTTATCAGCCCCGACAATAAATGTAGAGGGTCTATTACCTCTATATGACCAAGGAATCTCTTTCTAAACCTACTATTTCCCTCTGTCTAGTTTTACCTCTGAAACCATCAAAGGGAAACTTTCCATTCTTTGTAATGAACACAGTCATATCACAAAGAACTTTTTTTCTCCTCAGTTGAACAACATCATACACATAATGAATGTTTTTCTTACTCAGAATCACACTGTGTGAAGTTCACAGGTGAGCAAATGTAATGCTGTACCACATGGCTGAGGACACAGAAGTTCTGTGTGATCAAGCCTTAGAACTCCTACGGGCCTCACAGCTAGTGTGTTATGAAGACCCAGCCAGAACCCTGCTCAATATCATTTTTTTAAGCACTTCCATGTGCTTAACTACAGTTTAAGTATTATAATTTTCTTGACTAAAAAGCTCAGGTTCTTACAAAGTCCATGCAGAGACATTAGGCTTATAATTACAAAAGCAGATAGATAACTCAGAAGCAGGAAAAATGTGGGCCTGGGTATATTCATGGGTCTTTCCATCCAGAAGCTTCCCTGAATTCAAAGTCTTAAAAATAAGAAGAGTAGACTCATGGCAAAAACAGACTACCAGAAACGGCTAAATTTGACCCCTATGGACTATAAAACAATCTAGAATTTGACCAAATAGGGACCAAACAAACTAGAGTTCTCTGTTGTCCACTCTCATGCCACTGTTGGCAAAGACAGATTAGCCTCCACAACAGAAGACCTGAAAGAGTGATCTTTAATAGCATCAAAAAGGAAGAAGGAAGGAAGGCAGGAAGGCAGGAAGGCAGGAAGGCAGGCAGGCAGGCAGTCTGGGAGGACAAAAGTGCATTCTCAGAAATGTAGGATCCACCAAGCTAGAGCTAGTTATATATTATTAGCAATTGGTACAGATGGAGAATTTTGCAGCAGGAACAAAGGGTAAGAAGTTAATTTAACAAAGGCACAAGATATTCCTGAAGGGAATGAATGTTGAGGTACTGGAAAATCTGGCTATTAGTGATGGTCAAATATCATACCAAGAATATTAGAATATTCTATATTCTCTCTTTCTTTCTCTATCTCCCTCTCCCCTGCCTCCACTTTCTCTCTCTCGATATATATATACACATGAAGGATGGTGGTTGGTAAAGAGTCGTCTATGCATTAGTTAAAGATACAGTGAACTGTTAGAGGAATTTATGTAACGAGAAATGAGAGGGAAGGGATGGATTGAGAGACACTGCTGAGAAAAAGAGAAAGAGATTAAAAAAAAAAAAAAAGAAAAAGAAGAGAAGAGATAGAGAATAACCAGAGTTTGAGAGTAATGGAGAGACTAGGTGGCTGAGGCAATACAGCGTTAAAATTAAGATAAGGCTTTAAAGTTTAACAAACACAGGGCATCTTTCTAGGCATCACCATCTACTAGCCTTATGTTACAGAACAAATCACTTAGATTCTAGAGTTACCATTTTATGTGTAAAAGCACTGCCATGAACAACCTACCAAGTTGTTTTAAAGATGACACATAATAATATATATGGAACATTCAGGACCATGTCTTGTACTTGCATTTCAATTATTTAAAAAAAAAAAAAATTGAAAAAGGTGCCCTGAAGTGTGAGATGAGTCCTTCAGAAACATAACATGGGGAGAAAAGTTGAAAAATGATGCAAGGTAACGACTTATATTTATTTATGCAGGAAGAGGAGACAAGGAAGGAAGGAAGGATGGAGAGAGCAAGGGAAAAAGGGAGGGAGTCAGATTAGGAGAAAGAGAACCAGGAAAGAGCAAGTCATGGAAGCTGAGGAAGGTAAGAGATCAATGAGGGGTGCTCAGGCAGTCCAGAACCATACTTTTCCTACCACATTTCCAAATAAACTCCAGATGATTTAAAAAGACAAATATTGATAAAATATAATCTTCCAAAAAAAAAATAACTCAGGTGAAAGGAGAAATGGATATGTACTAGCTCTGTGAAGAATTGTATTCAACTTTGAAACAGAAGACAAAAAGTTACAAAGGAAAATCATATATACAATATATAAAACTATATATATAGTTATATTAAATATACATAAAAGTAAAAAAAACAGATTAAAAAGAAAATGGAGTAGGAAGATATTAATATTAAATGTGATTGGGAAAATATTTATTTTTATTAATTATCTTATCAATGTAAGTCTTCTGTTAATGGAGAAAATATTAATTATCAAATATGAGAGATTTTAATAATTAATAAAACAATGCAAATAATTCACTTAGTAGATGTTTTATTAGTGTCTATGAATAAGATCAAGATATTAGTAAATAAAAGATGAGTATTAATCAGACAGAATATTCAAAGGGAAGAAAAAGCACAGAGTTTTAAATAATTGTAAATATTATTCACCAAAAGCATATAAATTAAAAAGACACCGGTGACTCTGATAGTCATAAAAATCAGAAAAACATAAACACTAAAGCCCAGGTTTGATGAGGTAGCTGAGAAACTGGTAAAATTATAAGCCACTTCTAGCTTCAACAACTGGCTTAATCACTGGGGAAATAAAACAGCAAGATATAGTAAGAATATGATGATGTTTATCCTTAACAGATGATTTCGGCCCCAGGAATTAATCCTAATGAAATAACTAAAGGGAGAAAGTAGTCAAGAAAACAAGATTCATGGACTTTCAGCCTCCTTCTGAGGCAAATTTTCACGATTCAGAAGAGGTAGCTATGAATACTGGGTTCCTTCATTTCACCTGTGTAGTTTAAGAATTCACAAAGCGCTTTCACATGCTTCGAACTGTATAATCATCCATTAGGATGAGTATCATTACTCCCATGTTATGTTGGAGGGAATGTAATTATCCATTGTCACTCAGCTAATGAGTCACACACACCCAGCTTGAGCTCAGGCCCAAATACCTCCCCAAATCAAATCATTTTGAAGCTTAAGGAATAATTATAAGTCACTATAATCTTTTCAGTTACTTCAGTTTCTCTCTCTCTCTCTTTCACTCTTTCTCTCTAACATAATGTCAATTCCCACAAAATTCAAGATAAAAGGGGTTTTGCAGTAGGTTTTGGGTCTCCATCTTTTCTCATCAGTGCCTCTTTTACCTCATGGTAATCGCCTGCTAAATGTGTCTCTTACCTCTCTGGGTCTAATCTCTCTCACTATAATTTATACTGTACGCAACATTGTACAAAAGTAATCCTTTATTGAATTACTGAGACCGTAACATTCATCCAATATAAAAGAAATGCTTGAGGTCTAATTTGAGTCCATATTTCTGTAAAGTTTCAGTGAAAAAACTTGACAGACACTTCTGGTGATATTCCAGGAGTTTGGTACACGATTGTCTGCCAACCGCAAAATTATATGCTATGGTTTCTAACACTTAGAAGACGCTTATAAAAGACAAAATTATCTTAAAGTAAGAAACAGTGAGTGGTTTCTTATTAATTGTCCTCTTTTTTCCCTTCTTAACTTTTATATCTTTTTTTTTTAATTTTTTATAAACATATAATATATTTTTATCCCCAGGGGTACAGGTCTCTGAATCGCCAGGTTTACACACTTCACAGCCCTCACCAAAGCACACACCCTTATATCTGCTTCCAAGTGTTACTTCTCGATTCAGACATTATACATATACTGAACTTCCTAAGACAGCTCAGTACATACTTCTTGAGTTAGGCAGCAGAGGTGTACAGTGCCATTTAATTATAATATTTCAAAATACATTAAGTTTATTATAAACCTCTTTTAAATTCTAGGATTTTGCAGCATACATACAAAATTAGAATTTCAATATTCCTCAGAGCCTTTTATTCAAGAAGAAAATAATACCTTTTCAGTATGCATAATGAGAAGATAAAGGACTATAAAATATAACTTGAGATATTCAACTTTTAAACAAAATTAGCAAACATGTGGTACCTAATACATATTCATAATTGTAAAGTAAGACTTTTCATAGGAATCAGAAAACTCTTTTCAAATGTTAATCAAAGTTTATAAGGTCTCTAAAGAAGGGTATTTATAGCTATCAATTTGCAAAGAGTACCCATTTGAAAACGAACAGGTCAGGTTGGCTAAAGATAGAAAAATAAAATAAAAACTATATACAGTGTAATAATTATGTATCAGATCCTGGAGTCCTTCCTTCCCTCCCTTCTTTCCTTCCTTCTTTTCTTCCTTCCTTCAGTTATATTTACTGACCTTTAAAATTCATAAAATCCTTCTAAGATTCTTCTAAGAATCTTATCATATTCATGAGGAAACTGAGGCACCAAGAGTGTAAGTCAGCTCAAAAACAGAAGTGGTAGAGCTAAGATTTTAAGCCCGGGTAGTCTCAACACATGTTCTTAGTCAGTGCTGTACCATTTGGTTCTAAGCTTTTTTTTTTTTTCCTAATAAACAGAGAGAGGGGCGCCTGAGTGGCTCAGTAGGTTAAAGCCCCTGCCTTAGGCTCAGGTTATGATCCTGGGGTCCTGGGATCAAGCTCTGCACTGAGCTCTCTGCTCGGCAGGGAGCCTGCTACCTCCTCTCTCTCTCTCTGCCTGCCTCTCTGCCTACTTGTGATCTTTGTCTGTCAAATAAATAAATTTTTAAAAAAATTAAGAGCGAGAAAAAAAGTTATGTGGAGTAGCTGCTAATATTGTTCTGAAATTGACCTGATCATATTGTTATGGAGATAGAAAAAAGAATTCCAGTTTATAAATTATTTTGACATATCAAACAAAGTTGTCCAAAGGATTCATTGCCTAGGAAGAAATTCTGGGGGCCTTCCCTCTAAGCACTGAATTCTGCCATCAGAAGACAGGTACAGGTCTAAGTTTGCCTCAAAGGTGATAGCTTTTCTCAAGTACATAATGTTCCCCCAATATTTCCTGCAAGTGCTAACAGGATACAGAATGCTCAAAACTACTCCATTTGAGTGAAATCCACAGAACAGAATCCTACTAGAATAACTTAAGAAGGAAGGCTACATAGAAAGGTGTGTGTACTGGGTATGTATGTTCATGTTCATATTTATGTAGTTATCCATTTATTTATGTTTACATAATACATCTTTGTGTAGGTGCTGGCATTCTATAAATGGGGGTCATCATCAGTGCCTTCAAGTGGCTCCAGGACAAATAGACCGAAAAATTAGCCATATTGGGACCACTTACAAGGGTTAGTGTTAAGCAATTTATTTAGCTCTCTCAGTGTTTCCTCATCCATAAAATGGGAAAATGGTTAGTACCTAGTCATACACATATTACAAAGGCTTAACTGAGATATTACATGCCATCTACCTGGAACATTGTTTGTCACATTTAAATACTTAGTAAATTTTAGCTACAATTAGATATGTTAAAAGCTATTGTGAAGAGATTTCAAATAGACCTTCATTAATTCATTTGTAGTTCAGTTCATTTCAACTGTTTTGTGTGGGGAAGAGTGTTAACATTAAGACAACAGCATATATAACATTGGTGTTATTTATAAGAGATTTATAGCCATTTCAGGAAGAGTAACAAAATACATAAAATATTCTTCTTTTTGCATAATGAAAGACAACACTTTTAGGGTTCTTCTACTAGAGTATTAATGTGATTCTGCTTAAACATATTTGAATATATCTCTCACTTCATAGGAAGTAATAAAACTTTCTAAGGGTCAAAAAATAGCAAAACAAAACAAAACAAAAACAAAAACAAAAAAATGAACAACAACCAAACAAAGAAATAATCATGATCTGGAACCAGTACAGAAATAGTGAGTGGTAAGAATGTGAAAGCCTGTGTTGTCCAAGAGATTAGATCTTTGGCCACTTCAAAGTGAGGAGCTGAAATTACAATTTCTACAGTAAGCTTGGGCAGTTAAATTAGGGAAAAGTGGCTGTAGGAAAATATAGCCCATGGGTCCCAGTAAAAGAAAACACAGATGCATCCCTGCTTTAAGCACCCATGGTACTCCACAAATTAAGATCTCACAAATACAAGACACAATAAAGATCACCCAAAGAAACAAGGAAATAAGCCTCTAATGAAAATCAGGACAAATAAAAACAGGTTTAGATCCTTAAGGATTTTGGATACTGGAATAACATAAAAAACATAAAGTAACTAAGAACAAAATATTTCAAAAATAAAATACAGACTCAGAAAGATGAACAAGCAAAGAGTAGTCATAGATTTAAGAAATTCATTAAGAAATTGTAGAGATAAAATAATAATTATTAAAATATAAAACTCAGTGAAGTTATACAGTAGACTGTATACAGTTAAAGAGAGAGCTAAGGTATTGGATTTAAACAAATTACATAGAATGTAGGACCAAAAGGAAAGGAGATATAATAAAAGAAAGGTTAAGAGACATGGAAAAAAGAACTAGAAGGTATCAGATTTGACTCTGATCACCTTCATCATTACCACTTTGGACCAATTCACCATTTTCCATCTTCTCTCTCTTATTTGTTCCCAACACTAATTATTACAAGAATTCTAAAAAGCTTTCTGAGAACTACTGTCATGGTTCCTCATCATCCCTAAATATTTAAGTGCATCACCTCCTCTCCAAAACATATCAGCCACATTTCTACATAAGGACAAACAATACTCTAACTCAGGAAATCAGCATTGATACAATATTCTTATACAATCCACGGATCTGTTTAAAATTTTACTAATTACCTCAACAATGTTTCTTTTCCCTTTTGGGCCAAGGATAGTTTCCAAGAATACATACATATTTGTCCTGTGGAAACCTTCCAATCTGGAATATCTCTCAAATCTTTGAATTTTAAATAATATAGCCCTTATATTCTATAATATGAACTTCAACCTGAATCTGTCTGGTGCTTTCTTATAAGAAATTCCTGGCAAAAATACCACAAAAATGCATTCTTTCCAGAGCATTGAATCATCAGGCTCAAGGTGTCAACTTGTTGCACCAGTGTGGCACAACTGTAGATCACTTGGTCATATTGGTATCTACCAGGTTTCTCCATACAATCAAGCCACCATCTTTCCTTTGTAATTGATTAGTGTTCTATGCAAAAATAACATCAAATTATGACAAATTATATTCTTTATCAAATTTTCTCCCACCGGCCTTAGCCTTTATTGAAAATTACACTTGAATTGACTAGCAATATGATGATTTGCTAAAATCGACCTGTCTCCTTCATCCCTTCTGCAGAAATAATTTTGCATTATAATGTAAAAAAGAGCCTTGTCTTACCCCCAATTTATGTATATATATTTATTCATACTTAAGTAAACCTGGAGTCACAGATTCCTATTTTATTCAGTAGGTTAAATATATTATTATCATTTATTTTAATGCTAAAATGATCTCATATTTGGTCTGTGTCATTTTTACATCTTTTCAAATGTTCTTTGGAGTATATTCTTACTTTCTAGCACAGGAAATTGTTCAAGGTTTAGCATGTGTTTTCCCTGCTCTAGTCTAATCATTTCTAAAGGAGCTCTGTTTCTTTCACTGAAGGGTGGTATTTAAAACCAAGAACTGTCAAGTTTCATTCTTCTATACATAGCTGTCCAATTTTCCGGGCACCATTTATTGAAGAGACTATCTTTTTTCCACTGTACATTTTTTCCTACTTTGTCGAAAATTAGTTGACCATAGAGTTGCGGGTCCATATCTGGGTTCCCTACTCTGTTCCACTGGTCTATGTGTCTGTTTTTGTGCCAGTACCATGCTGTCTTGATGATCACAGCTTTGTAGTAAAGCTTGAAATCAGGCAAAGTGATGACCCCAACTTTGTTTTTCTTTTTAAACATTTCCTTAGCAATTCGGGGTCTCTTCTGGTTCCACACAAATTTTAGGATTGTTTGTTCCAGCTCTTTGAAAAATGCCAGTAAAATTTTGATCAGGATGGCATTGAATGTACAGATTGCTCTAGGCATTATATACATTTTGACAATGTTTATTCTTCCAATCCATGTGCATGGAATGGTCTTCTATCTTTTTGTGTCTTCTTCAATTTCTTTTATGAGTGCTCTGTAGTTCGAGTATAGATCATTTACCTATGTGGTTAGGTTTATTCCTAAGTATCTTAAGGTTCTTGGTAATAAAGCAAATGGAATCAATTCTCTAATTTCCCTTTCTATATTTTCATTGTTAGTGTAAAAGAAAGAAACTGACTTCTGTACATTGATTTTGTATCCTGCCACATTACTGAATTGCTGTATGAGTTCTAGTAGTTTGGGGAAGAGTCATTTGGGTTTTCCATATAAAGTATCGTGTCTTCTGCGAAGAGAGAGAGTCTGAATTCTTCTTTGCCAATTTGAATACCTTTTATTTCTTTTTGTCAGATTGCTGTTGCTAGGACTTCTAGTTAAGAAGACATACAGATGGCTAACACACACATGAAAAAATGTTCATCATCATTAGCCATCAGGGAAATTCAAATCAAAACCACATTGTGATACCACCTTACAACAGTTAGAATGGCCAAAATTAACAAGACTGTAAACAGGTGTTGGGGAGGATGTGGAGAAATGGGAACCGTCTTACTCTGTTGGTGGGAATGCAAGTTGGTGCAACCATTTCGGAAAACTGTGGAGATTTCTTAAGAAATTAAAAATAGAGCTACCCTATGACCCTGAATTGCACTACTGGGTATTTACCCTAGAGGTACAGATGTAGTGAAAAGAAGGGCCATATGCACCCCAATGTTCATAGCAGCAATGGCCACAGTCACCAAACTGTGGAAAGAGCCAAGATGTCCTTCAATAGATAAATGGATAAAGAAGATGTGGTCTTCTTTAAAGAAGATATATACTATGGGGTATTATGCCTCCATCAGAAAGGATGAATACCCAACTTTTGTGTCAAAATGGATGGGACTGGAGGAGATTATGCTGAGTGAAATAAGTCAAGCAGAGAAAGTCAATTCTCATATGGTTTCACTTATTTGTGGGGCATAGGGAATAACACAGAGGACATTGGGAGTTGGAGAGAAGAAGTGAGTTGGGGGAAATTGGAAGGGGAAACAAACCATGAGAGACTGTGGACTCTGAGAAACAAACTGAGGGTTTTGGAGGGGAGGAGGGTGGGAGGGTTGGGTAAGCCTGGTGGTGGGTATTGGCGAGGGCATGTATTGCATGGAACACTGGATGTGGTGCATGAACGATGAGTCTTGCAACATTGAAAAAATCAGATAAAAATAAGATAAAATAAAACCAAGAACTGGGGACTTTTGCTTGCTGCCACTGGGTATCCTTCCTTCCAGATTCTCTCAGCACAAAAAGTGAGGAAATGACACACATACACAAACATATACATGTAAGTACATATATGTGTCATAGCTTAAATACCCTTTCCATTACTTTCCCTGTATCAGATGTTACATAATTTTAATTAATTTTAAGTTAAAAATAACGATATCACATTTGGAAAGTTTGGAAGAATAAATAGGATTTAGACAAGTTAAAAAAAATACCAAACTTCAAATGCATTAAACAGTTTGAGAACAAAAGTAGATATTAGGACGAAGTGTAAAAGGGTAAGCAGAATTTTGGAGACCAGACAGGGAAGAATATGATGATATATGCATAAACTATGACATGTTCATATTGACATTTCTAGTTCTCCTCTCTGAGAGGCAGAATAATACTCCCTTCCCAAAGAGGTCCACACCCTAATCCCTGAAGCCTGTGACTGAGTTAAAGATCTTGAGATAAGAGGAGTATCCTGGATTAAGTAAGTGAGCCCAGCACAATTACCCAGGGCCCTTCTGAGAAAGAGCAAGAAGCCTCAGAGTTAGAGGAAGAGAAGGCATGTGGGAAGCAGAGGTCAGAGGACCAACAAGAGAAGGTGCTGTACCACTAGCTTTGACGGAGGAAGGAACCATAAACCAAAGTAATCCAGGTCGACATTAGAAGCTAGAAGAGCCAAGAAAACAAATTCTTCCCAAGAGACTCGAAAAGGAATCCGTACTACTGATAGCTTAATTTAACCCAGTGAGTCTTATTTTAAACTCCGGACTCCTAAAACTTTAAGAATATAACTCTGTGTCATTTTAAGCTACTAAATTAATTTGTGGTAATTAGCTCCAGTAGCAATATGAAACTAATGCACCTGCCAGAGAAACTTAGTTATTTTTAGCTTTCTTCTCTGTTTCTCCCCAACATCTTCATTGTATTTACTTTTTTGTTCAGTCTTTTTAAAATTTGTCAGTTAATTCATTTATTCATATATGTATCACATCTTAAGTGTTCTTTTCATATAAATCCTGTGTATCAAAAGTTATATAACTTTAAGTTAAAAGTATCAGTACTATGTAAGAAAAGTTTTGTAGGGTAAATAGGATTTAGGCTGGTATTAAAAAAAATACTTTAAATGCATTAAACAGCTTGAGAAAATGTATGTTTGCGAGACTAACTGTACCTGGGTAAAGAGACCAGAGAGGCAAGAACATGATTAAGCAAGACAGAATTACTAGGGAACAAAGCCAGGCAGGATGGAATTGCCAGGGGAGATGCTCACAGAAGGAGTGAAAGGTCAAATCAAAGAAGTTCAGAGAACAAGACCCATCACGTTTACCCAGTGATACTTCTGCAAAGTTCTTCGAAGGGATGTAATATAAGGATTAAGAATAGAAACAGAAAAACCAATCAGGAATCAGATTAACCAGGAAGAGCTGAAATGATCTGGCATGTTTTGGGGGTAGAAGTGAGGGACAAAGCAACAAACTGGTTTTAAGGAAAAAAGGGTGGAGGAAGAATCAAGGGAAACTGGGAATTGTGCCTGAGTTTTTGGATGCTTTGGAGGGTTCTCCTTAAAAGATGTTCGGTTAATCCTGTTTAAGCTCTACCCGTGTCGCCCATTCAGAAGTTCTTGGTATTTACAGTCTGAGCTGTTCTGGATTCTAGGAACTAAGAGGCATCATTCTTGCTGGTTTCTCCAGACACTCAACTTTCAGTGATCTCGTGTCTAACGTTAGCTACTACTTGTTTATCTGCTCTTCCCAGATGCCCAAACTGCGAGAGCATCTACTGCCAAATGTTATTATGTGGAAAACACTGAGAACAATGCCTGGCACAAAATATTTGGGATATAGCATTAGTCATTTGTTATTCTATTGCATTCTCTTCTAATCCTTTACTTCCACATCCTTACTAGTTTTGATTAGATTAAAAACAAGCAAATATTAGTCAATGTACACATTTAATCAGGAGTCTGAGTAATTCTTTCTCTCTCTTAGCTCAGCCTGAATCTTGTCACTTGCATTAGGTTTTTCTTTTTTTTTTTTCTTTTTTGCAAAGTAGTTCTTTAAGGTCAGCCTAAAATAATTGTGTAAAAATACTGTTCAACATGTTAGATGTCATAATGTCATAATTTAATAGTCATTTAAGCTGGGGGTAATCCGTTACATCAACTTCTGTAATTTCCGGAAACAATCCACTATGCTAATTTGAGTTTAACTGTCAGGAGCATTCTAACATGCGATTGTAGGACGTCTACTCTATCATCCAAAGTGGAAATAAGACCAGATTCTCACAGCTAGACTAACAGTTAAACACGATAGATTACATAGTTTGAATGACTCACTCTTTGGTTGAAATTTCTCAAAGCATTTTTTGTGGCATTCTTTTCTAGTATGTTAGTGTACACTGAAAACAAGTCTGTTTGAAACCAGTTTGGCCAGAGCTTGGTAAAACTTATTTGTGCCTTCAATATGCTAATTTTAGTTAATATTTGCCTCACTTCAGAAGTGATTATGAAACCATAAATACTAAGAATAAATTCCTTCCTCATTTGGTCATTAACCTCCTTGTTTATTTTCTTAAAATTAATAGAATTCCAGGGACCACGCTTTGGAAAATGTGGATGTAGGCCAAGCTTCACCTAAAAAGGGCTGCAGTCTGCAAGTGAGTGCATTTTTAAAAAATTTAACACTAAAGATCACAGTGATTAAAGATCATAGTGGTTATGACATTACAGATATCTCAAGTCAGATATATGTTCACTTGAAGTCCAGAATACAGAAGATTAGGATACATGTGATTTCCTCAAAAGGATTCACCAGTGTAGGAAAATCATTAGGAATAAAAAATAGGCAAAGGGGCCTGTCTTCAAACTCTAAAATGATGTCAGTGTTCTCATAATTGAAGAGCACAGTCTGCAGCTTCAGCAAGCAATGCATTTTTTCATAGTTCTGAGATCCTCAAGGAGGCAGCAACTAGGGTTTACAAGGCTAAGTACATAAACGGCTGTAAGCTTGCTGCTAAATAGAAGTGGGCTTTGAGAGAATATTCATGTAATTTCTGAGATATGATGACTAATTCTACAGTAGAAAACCATTTGGGAAACAACCAACCTGTTTCTAGAACTGTTTCTCCTTAGGTACCAGCTTTAAAAAATAACACCATTTTTATTAGATATTCTTAAGGTAGGAGTTCATGATTATTTTTATCTGAGAGATTATCACAGTGGGTAGACGAGGGAGAAGAGTAGAGGAGCCAAGTGTGATGTGTTAGAGAATGTTCTTGCCAATTAATTTCTAATCTCTGAAAATCCTAGCAAACTGGAGAGTAAGGGTGTCAAGTTGGCCAGCAGTTATGAAAAGAATGTTGCTTGTTCAGGAGAAGTGTGAAACATTTAGGTAAGAGATGCTGAAAGGGCATGATCAGATATTTAATGTAGAATTTAAAGTTCCTCTAATCTGTCATGGGACTACTTTTCCCCATGTCTTCTTTTTCCCTTCCCCTGTCTTTTCAATTTTTAATACACCTCTTATTAATAAGCACAGAGGCTGGATCTGTTTGGGGAACTGTGACTTAAAGTGTAATTTTATAAAGGGTGGCATAAGGAGTGAGTGGAGGTCAATGTCAGGATGCCCACGGAGCTGTTATAATGGTCTCACACTCTTCCATTCATGTACCTGTAATGACATATTATCATTTAGTAATCAAATACATGCTCTTTAGATACAAAGTGGTGTTTGAATCCAATTACCTCAAAGTCAAGTAGCCTCTATAAAGTCTTTCTTCCAGTCTGCATACTTTTTTTTTTTAATTTTATTTATTTATTTGACAGAGAAAGAGAGATCACATGTAGGCAGAGAGGCAGGCAGAGAGAGAAGGGGAGGGAGGCTCCCCGCTGAGCAGAGAGCCCGATGCGGGGCTTGATCCCAGGACCCTGAGATCATGACCTGATCCGAAGGCAGAGGCCCAACCCACTAAGATGTCCAGGTGCCCTAAGAATGTATACTCTTTATCATCCTTAATATGATGATACCCTTTGCATTTTGGGTACATGATTGTGTACATCTGAGGATGCACTCTTCCCCTCCCCACCACTGGAGACTTCATTTTCTTTTCACCCCAAGCATGTACGAGAAATTTAAAAGTAACCTTTGAACATCTGACCCTATACACATAGGGTTTTGTTGGTTGTTTTGGAGATAATATCCCCCTTGGCTTAAAATACTCCATGTTTCCACTAGCCTGTGGCCTATGATGATAACTCTGCTGCTGAATTTTTCTCTCATTGTCCATGCACATCTATCTTGTCTCCTCTTTCACTATTCAAAAACTAAACCATACACAACTTGAACATAAAAACATGTCTTACTCTGTACCCTCAAAATGTTTATCATAGTGCTTGGGCCCATAGAGAATGGGGAAGGAATACTAAAGTTCCTGTAGTTTTGTTACATTAAATGTTGTAGCCAGGAATAACCCACTCACTCATTCATATTTTAACATTAATTTTTCCACCAAATACCAAATACATATTAATAACTTACAGATAAATTTCTAGGTTATACATAGAAATATACATGAATAAAAGGAGTTCTTCATACTCTTATGGAACAGAAATTTATCATTTTTATTATCCTAATTTTACCACAATATTTAATTTTAAAACTCAACCTGAATAAATTATATAATTAAAATGGGGGGAGAATTATTATTACCTTTTCTGTTTCTATCAAAATTTGTTTTGTTCCTTCTGAAAGACCAAGTTTCTTGATATTTAGGGTATCAGTTATAAAGACTGATTCCAGAAACAGACAAAAGCATCAAAGGAAAATAGGTCAAAAGTGATCTGTACATCCAAGTGTGGATCTTTAATTTGTCATACCTCTTACGCAGGACTGAGAAGAATCCTGCTTTGCCATCGCCAAACAACTCATGAATGTTTAACTATTTCAACTTCTAATGTGATATTTATCACATCAAAGAAGAGTTGATGTTTTAGATGGTTTCTTTGCCACTCACATAGAAATAAAAATGAGAAAGAGTAACTGTTGGAGGGATCCCCTCCCTCCCACAGAAAAGAACTACCGATTCCAGAAACAGAAGAGCCTGAAAGGTATATGAGTCTTTAGATCTTCACAAGAGATCTTCATTCAAAGTTACTTTAATTTACCCAGGTCTATAAAATCTGGCAAAGCAAATTCCGATGAAGCAGCTGTGAACCTGGAAGCAAAAACGATCTCAAAACCAAGTAGAATTTGCACAGTTTGTATGCTTTGCTCTGCTGGGGTAGGTGTAGAAGTCTGTGTATATGCATATTTGCCTGTTTGTTCTTAAAACTTCTTGAATTCTTATGACTCTGTAAGCCTGAAGCCATCATTGTTCTATTTTACATGTTTGGTCAATCAGCTCACATATACAACTTGTCCAAAACCACAAAAATAGTTAGTAGGAGAACTTAGTTTTGTACCAGAACAATTTGGTCCTAGAATCCAAGTTCTTTCCTGATATACTCTAGAGCCACCAACAGTGAACAGAATTGGCTTTTCAACAAACCTTTACACTTAAGTGTCTGTGTTTATAGACATGCATAAATACAAATGTAGGCATACATTTGTATGTATAAACCTTAGACTTTGAAAAATAACTGGAAGGAAATAAACCAGTAGGATAAAAGTTATAATTTCTAGGTAGTAGTTTATGATTTTTTATCCTTCATATTTTTGCATTTTCCAAATACTCCATAATCATATACTATTATTTTCATAAAATAATATATTCAAAAACAAAATGTTTACAAAAATGCTCAGTAACTGCCCAATCTCTCTAAAATTTTGACTATCACTCTACCATCTTATGGACATTTTTCCTGCTTTAATTTAATCTCTTTGATGTCAGTCACCATGAGTTGGATACATTATGCATTTTCCTTACTTAACACTGTCTCTCTACCAGAAGAATATTAATTCCCTGAGAATAAGAATTTTTATCTGTTTTGTTAACTGCTGGACTTAGAACAATGCCTGGTGCACTGTAAAATCAATCAGTATTCAGTTAAAATTACTTATATAATATAAAAAGCACTGTTACTTAAAGATTCATACTTTAAAAGGAAAAGGAAATTCCATCTACTGACAACCCTTTATAAAAGTACAGTAACTTCTTTTATTAAAAAAAATGAAGTCCAATTTATCCATGTACGACTGTTCATCATGAAGAAGAATATATAGAGAAGAATATACAGAGGGAGAGAAAAGATAAGAAGGTGTGCACCTGCCCAATCTCATTTATCTTTGGATAATCACCAGGATGCAGAAGGTGGAACCACTGATGCTTAAACTGAAATTCTTCTGAATATCCAAGAATGAACTCTTAACGTGATGGTTCAGTGATACATTGAACTAGGAAGATTTCAATTTAGGAAATAACAGTAAGCAAGAGTGTCAATATTGCTTACGGGGAAGTGGAAGGTATTCTTTATACAGGGATGAAGAGAAAATGAGGATGAAGTCAAGAAAAGGTATAGTGTTGAGTACATAATTTGGGATTAAGAAATAAAAGTAGATGCTATTGAAAATAACAGCTAAAATTAAAGGTGTACCAGGGTGCCTGGGTGGGTCAGTTGGTTAAGAGTCTGGCTTCGGTGCAGGTCATGATTCCAGAGTCCCAGGATCCAGTGTCAAATCAGCAGGCTCCCCACTTAGCCGGGAGTCTGCTTCTCCCTCTGATCCTCACCATTCTCTCACACACTCTTCTCTCTCAAATAAATAAATAAAATCTTTGAAAAAAATTAAAGGTGTACCCTAAAGTTTGCCAAGGAACTAGAACAAAAGTTAAAAAAAAAAAAAAAAAGCAGTAACCAACTGTGTATTGTCTGTTCAAAAAATCAAAGTATGGCAAAATCAGCTTTGTTAACCTGTTAGCCTTAGAGCTCTCAAAATGAAACACAAAATTTAGAGGAGGAGGAAGCAACTGAAAATTGGAAATATCAAACAGAAATGGTGTAGTTTCTTTGACATTCAAATGTTTCCAGACAGCACAGATTCTGAACGATTTCCCGATTCCCTTCTGAAATTGGATAAGGATTTCACAATTCAGTTTCCGCTGATTTTGCCACCTTTACTGTCTCACTGCTCACCTCCACACTTCCAGCACACACGTGCATGCACACAGATTCGTTTCATTTGAAAACATGTGTTACTTTACAGTCACACTTAATTGATTTAGAATAGGAAAATAAGCAGGTTTTATTTTATTTTATGAAAGCGGCCCTGTAAATTGGGGGGGAGGGTGTGTTATGCTGTGACCATAGATCTTTGTGCTTTTTTTGTACCTGAAGTATCATCTTTTAAAAAAGCAAATTCTTCAAAAAAATTCCTTTTCTCTCTCCCCATCTTCTTCTCCTTCTCTGCCCCTCTCTTCTTTTCACTTTCTACCAGTCCTTCACATATGGCCCAAAGGTACTATATTTCATATACAAAACCAGGTAAGAATACAAGAAATGGAATTTTGTCAATTTTATTTCCAGAAAATGTATAGTTTTAAACTGGGTTCATTCATATCGAGGTTACTGACATAAAATTTGATACAGAGATCATTCAGGGACTGATATTAGAGCTAACTTAATTACTGGAGGAAAGTCACAGTTCATAGATTCTTCTGGCTCATTCCATAAGCCATGCAGAGCTATCCGTCATTAATATTTGTATTCATTGTGATGAAGGAGAGTTCCCTCAACACTTGCAGTTTAGAGTTCTTTGTCACCAGGATGTTGCCCACTCAAGTGGAATTCAACATTTAAAGAATTCAGAATTTCAGTCGGAGAGAGAATCAACACAGAGACTATGGTGGCCTCACAGCATGAACTGGGAAGATTCTGAGAAATGAGGCTTTTTGGATCAATGGCAATGATGTTTTAGAATTACTATGAAATTATTAACTATATTAGCATGGGATACACTGTTGAACCAGTTAAGTTTTTTTTTTTTTTTTTTTTAAGATTTTATTTATTTATCAGAGAGAGAGATTGCATAAGCAGGGAGAGCAGCAGGCAGAGGGAGAAGAGCCTTTTTCAATGCGGGACTCCATCCCAAAGTCCCGGGATCCTGACCTGGGCCGAAGGCAGACACGTAACCAACTGAGCCATGTAGGCGTCCCATAATGAGTTAGGTTATTAAACCTGAGGAGTAAGTAGGTTCTGGCTGTGTGCTTCTGGATGATACTCAAAGCAAACGGGTCCCAAACTTATAGATATGGGACTGAGTTTGCCAAAAGATTCATTCTGCATGGAAAAAGAAATGAAGTTAAAAATCTCATCTCAGCTTATTGGATTTGGAAGCCAGTAGAGCTATGTGGACTCACATTAAGGCCACAACATTTACTGCCATTTTGAAACTGAGCTCCTTTTGCTTCTGAAATGGATAAAATATCTATTCTACAGATGTTAATTCCAGTTTCTACTAGCTTACCTCTTCATCTGAGTAATACCACAAATTAATATGCCCTAATCCCTATTACGAAAGCAGTGTTTTAAGGAGTGTCATTGTCATAGCTGAATGGACCAGAAGTAGGCACCTGAACTTTAAAAGACAATCTCTTCTCTCCTTAGAGAACTATGATATCATCTTTCTTTGAGAGAGAGTTAGGCCAATTGGTTTCCTCTCTCTTTTTTGCAATGCATATCAGGGAACATGAAGAAACCATAGCTACCAATAAGAACTGAAGCTGACAGAGACTTGAAGAAAAGAGAAATTCATTAGGAAAGAGTAAAAAAGTATAGGTTGCCTCAAGAATATAAAAACAACCCAAACATACATCCTCAAAAAGCACAGACTTGGACCATCTTAAAACCTGCATTGTGTCCCCCACAAGGACATTCTAACCTCTGACAGTACATGGAGACAGGACCTTTAGAGTGGTCATTAAGATTAAAGGAGTTCGTTTGGATGGGGCACTTATAGGACTAGTGTCCTTATATGAAGAGGAAGAGACTAAGGATGAGTCTACACAGAGAAAGAGGCTATGTGTGTGTTTTTTTTTTTTTAAAGGTTTTATTTATTTATTTGACAGAGAGAAATCACAAGTAGATAGAGAGGCAGGCAGAGAGAGAGAGAGGGAAGCAGGCTCTCTGCTGAGCAGAGAGCCCGATGCGGGACTCGATCCCAGGACTCTGAGATCATGACCTGAGCCGAAGGCAGCGGCTTAACCCACTGAGCCACCCAGGCGCCCCAGAAAGAGGCTATGTTAGTTCAACCAAGAAGATGGCTCTTAGTAAGCCAATGAGAAAGGCCTCAGGAGAGACCAAACCTACAACACTTTGATCTTGGACTTCCAGCCTCTAGAACTATGAGAAATAAATTTCTATTATTTAAGCCATCCAGTCTGTACTATTTTTTGGCAATGCTAAACAGAACCTTGATTAATAGAGACCCTAAAATTGGTATCAATTAAGGTTTGCCCCTGGATGACCTGATGCCTTTGTATTCTGCCCTTATCTAACTGGATGATTTAGGGGAGGTTGTTTAGTCTCTATAGACCATAAACCCCTCATCTGGATGATGGGAGTACTCTGTCTCTAAGGTATTCAAAAATTTAAATTTAATGGGAATGTTGACATTCCTAATTATTCCAACTCCCCGAAATTTCCCATTCTCTTGATAAATGCATTTAATAGATTACATTACTTACTATAATACAATCTATGTAGGACAAACTCACTGTAATATAATCTAATATATGACAAACATCAAGTGATATCATTTCTTCTTGATTGATACATGCATATTTCATTCCCACCTGTAGAGTTGGGAGAGTCTTGAGGGAAGATTCCAGATCATGCATTTAGGTAGTCACTTAAGAAATATTTATTGAACATATCTATGGGTAAAGCACCACTGATGGGAATAAAATTATAAAGAGAAAAAAAATTAAGAGTCTCATGCTCTACCGACTGAGCTAGCCAGGTGCTAAAAGAAATTAAAAAAATAAAATTATGAAGAGGATGCATATGCCAGTTTCCTTCATGGGGACTAAAAAGCAAGATTATGTAAGTTAATTCAGAACTACAATCATGAAAAAAAATGAAATAATATTAATTAGTATTTGGAGAAAAACATTGTAATTTTATACTGGAATTCACAGGAAGATAATTCCTTCTCCCAAAGATCAAATTATTAGGAAATAATCTGATTATCTGAGACTTATAAAAGCACATTTTGTTCACACAGATGAAGTCATTGGTGAAATCCCTCTGGTTAGGGTCAGTCCTAGCTAGTATGAGTTCATAATTGCTACATGGCTACCTGCTCAAAGAAACAAGAGGGAAACAAGTCAGGTATATATAGATGTTTTAGAGTTCATAAAGAACAACCTGAATTTAAATGACTTAAACTTTCAAAGCTTTATTTTTCATAACCGAATGATGAAAAAACACAATCTACCTTGGGCAGTTATTATGAAAATCAGAGATCAATATACACAAAACTCCAAGCAGACTATTTAATATACAGCAGGCACTGAAAGTATTTATCATTATTGTTTTATTATTTTATTTCAAAGCAAATATGGGGAAATGATGATGATTGATTGTGGAGCACCACCTTGAGACGATATAAGTCTGTGACTTGACTCAAGATCCACGATCATCAGTGAGAGAAGCTGCAATCTGAGTTACATTTAATCATCATCCTCATGTTAAAATCTCCTGTTGGAGGAGGGGTCACTCAAGATAGTAATATACAATTCTAACTCTCCTCAATCTGTGACTCAGGTGCTGCATAAAAGAAAATCATTGACAACTGTTCAGCTAAATTCTAATGGTGGTAAGTAAAAAGAGAATAAAAAAAGGTGTTTTACAAAAATCTGGCACAGAGTGAATTCAGTACTCACAGTCAGAAGCAGAACATAACTAGTTATGGAGAGGAGATGGAAATATTAAAGAAATGGAGATTATTATTTTTTCAAGATTTTATTTATCTGACAGAGAGAGAGCTCACAAGTAGGCAAAGAGGTAGGCAGAGAGAGAGGGGGGGAAGCAGGCTCCCCTCTGAGCAGAGAGCCCAATGCGGGGCTTGATCCCAGGACCCTGAGATCATGACCTAAGCCGAAGGCAGAGAGGCTTAACCCACTGAGCCACCCAGGAGCCCCAAGAAATATGGGATTATTGCAAAAAGAAATCAGAGTATCAAAGAGCTGAAGATAACTGTTTACTGGCAGTTTTGTAAGTGGTTCCCACTGTACTGCCTAGGACATACTTAAAGTAGTTGGAACACTATTTTCAGAAATATTACCTTCTAAATCATCAGCAAACACCACAGTGAGCAGTTGACACTGGAAGTCTAATTGCCATCTCTGTTTGCCCTTAAGAACATGTTTATTGAAAATGTTCCCTTTTCTTTTTGCCTGGCACTCATAAGGGAGAAGCATGAACAATAATAGTTCAAATAAATCATTACAATTACACCAACAGTTATATTGCAAATGGCCAACCCAAGTCACATTTCTGTGTTAAATTGAATAATGTTTTATTACAAACATTACAATAAAAAATACATCTCTTCAAAATGTGTAGCACAAAGTGTGGAACAGTAAAATGTCATCAGGTATTCAAAATGAAAAATAAATCTAATACTCCTAAACTTCTGCAATTACAAAACACATGCAAAAGCACTGATGGGCCTTTCTTCCCAAGATGATGGAACTCTTAAACACTCGTTAAAAATCTGAATACATTTCATTTCAAACAGCAGCTTTTCATGAACCAGGGTGTAAACACTGACCACTGATATGATTAAACCAAACTTCAGATTAAATTTAACTGGCCCTTTCTGGCTTCTGGCAAACAAGTATAAAATATGTTTACATTCTAAGTCTGAAGATTAATAGTACAAAATTTAGGGGTGAAATTGCACTTACACATCAAGTGCAATAAATTGCTTTTTTAATGAAGTGTAATTGACATATAACCCATTAGTTTCAGAGGTACAACATAATAATTCAATATTTGTATATATTGCAAAATAATCACAATAAGTCTAGTTAACACATGTCATAATAGGTAGTTATGAATTTTTTTTCTTGTGATGGGATCTTTTAAGATCTATTCTCTTAGCAACTTCCAAATATTCAATAAAGTATTAATTGCAGTCACCATGCTGTACATTAAATCCCTATGACTGATTTACTTAATAATTGTAAGTCTGTATCTTTTGACTTCCTTCACCCATTTGCCCACCTATCCCAACCCTTGCATCTGGAAAATAAACAATCTGTTCTCTATATATGTATCAGCTCTACTTGTTTAAAGTTCCACATATCAGTGAGATGATGTGGTATTTATCTTTTTTCTGTCTGATTTATTTCACTTAGCACAATGCCTTCAAGGTCCATCCATGCTGCTGCTAAAATTTCCTTTTTTGTGGCTGCATAATATTTGTGTGTGTGTGTGTGTGTGTGTGTGTGCGTATCTCCACACTATCCATTCAACCACTGATGGACACTTAGGTTGCTTCCATGTCCTGGTTATTGTGAATAATACCACAATGGAAATAGAGGTACAAAAGTATTTTAGAGTTAGCGTTTTTCTCTTCTTTGAGTAAATACTCAGGAATGGAAATGTTGGTTCATGTGGTTGTTCTATTTTTAATTTTTTGAGGCACCTCCACACTGTTTTCCATAGTGGCTGTATCGATTTACATTTCTACCAACACTGCTCACAGGTTCTTTTTTTTTCTATATCCTTGACAGCACTGGTTATTTCTTACCTTTTTGATAATAGCATTCTAAGAGGTGTGAAGTGATATCTTATTGTGGTTTTGATTTGTATTTCCCTATGATTAATAATTTTGAGTACCTTTCCTCTACCTGTTGATCATCTCTACGTCATCCTCAGATTTCTAAGGATGACATAGAGATGATCAACAGAAGAAATCTGTCTCTTTAGTTCCTCTATTTTCTGATTAGAGTTTTTCTATTGAGTATATAAGTTCTTCATATATTTTTTATATTAATCTCATCTGATGTATGATTTACAAATATCTTCTCAGATTCTGTAAGCTGCATTTTCATTTTGTTGATTATTTTCTTTGCTGTGCGGAAGATTTTCAGTTTGATGCAGTCCCACTTGCTTGTTTTTGTTTTTGTTGCCTTTGCTTTTGTTGTTAAATTTAAAAGGTCATGCCCAAGGCCAATATCAATGTAGAACCTTCTCTGGGTATGCAACTGATACTTGTTCAAGATTGCCACTGAACAAAGATATCAGGTTATCCATTCAATAAGAAAAGATCTACCACAAACTTTTATCACTTATATACTTACTCCCAGAACCCCACCAAAATAAGAATCAAAAATACAAATAATTATTAATGTATAGATCAAAGAATACATGATGAGAAAATGTTAACTCAGCCACTAGAACGAACTTTTGGAACACAGATATAAGGTGAGGGAGGAAACTAACAACGTACAGAAAGCTTCCAGTAAAAGCATGCAGAGGAGACTCCATGAGGCCTTGACTAAGAGATTCAGCATACTAATGCATCATTTGCTGTGGAAAAGCCAGGTGACTCCTAGAGCTAAAACAGACTGACAGTATGATTACAGAGAGGTTCATCTCCCAGGTGCTGTGGTGCAATTAACAACCTAATTCCACTACAGTGAAACTCATTTGGACTTCAACCACAAGAAATGTTAAGAATAAACTTGTGTTGTTTAGCTCACTAAGTTTGTGATAATTTTATAGAGCAGCAATAGTAAATGAATATACCATATAATATAATGCTAATCAGCAATAAAAGGGGTGAACTATTGATATAAACAATATAACTGAACATGAAAATAATTCCTGAGTAAATTAAAAGGACAAAAAAGGAGTTTATGTTGTATTATGCCACTTTCATAAAATTCTAGAAAATGCAAAGTAATCTAAAGTGACAGAAAGTATGTAAGTGGTTGTTTGAACATAAGGGACAGGTAGATGCAGGAAGGAAGAGTGGCAAAGAATCACTTTTGAAGGTGAATTATATTTGCATAATATTAACTGTAATTTTGGTTTCATGGGTAAGTACATAGTCAAAACTTATCAAATCACACACTTTAATTATGTGCAGGTTATAGTAGGTATATTACACCTCAAGACTTTTAAAATTAAAAATATGTATGTAGGGGGTATATATATATATATATATGTATGTATTATATATATATATACACACATAAATATAGAGATATCTCTAGATATATATATAAATATATATCTATATATATAGATACATAGATATAGAGATATCTCTAGATATCTAGATGTCTAGATAACATATATACATCTCATATGTGTAAATACACACACATATATAGTGTATATATAGAAATGAATAAAAACAAAAAGATAACCAGGACCCCAGAGCTCCAATATTTATCTTAAAATAGCTTTAGAAAAAAAAATGAGTAAAATAAAGAATTAGAGAATCGTTATAGAGCTAATAGAGGAAAACATCCCAGAATTAAAATTATCACTTTATAGACTGAAAGAAGCATCTAAGTGACCAGAAGAACGAATAATTAGAACCATGCTAAGATCCACGATAATGAAATTTCACACAATACTAAGTTAAAGAGAATTTTAAAACTTAGAAAAGTTGGTATTGGGCAGGAATGAATACTCGGGAGGGAGGGGAGAAAAGAAATAAAAATTCACAAGAGAGACTTGATTTCAATCCAGAAGGATATTAGGCTATTTGAAAGCAAATCTATCTGTTGGAAGTCAGCAGCAGAATAATGACATAAAAGCTTTGAGAATAAATAATATCCATCTTAGAATTCTTTATCTAGCCAAAGATTCAATCAACTTTTCTGGTATGGGAAAAGAAGACATTTTATGATGTACAAAACCTCAAAAAATTAACTCCTGAAACACAGTTTCTTAAAAAAGCTATTCGAGAATGTCCTAGTAAGATATGGCAGCAAATTAAAAAAAAAAAAAAAAAAAAAAAGGAAAGACATGGGGTCAAGAAAAGGAGATGTAATATAAGATAATTGGAAAGATAAGTCCCAGCTCTGCAACAATCCTGAAATTTAAAAATTTCTCATTGGGGCAAGAGATAGGTAAGATGGAGAGGCATCTTAAGGAAAACAAGTTATAATTTCATGTGTTTCAGTGTAAGGAAGAATAACAGCTAAGCATTTGATAAATTATTTTTGAACATTAAAAAGTTATGGAAGAGTTATGATGAAAATATAGCAAATGTAAAAACAAGTTTTTTAAGGAAAAATAAGAAATCTTACTTACTTGAAAGGTTATTAATTTTGTATACTACTAACTGCTTGATGAAGCACTAAACAATTTTAATGTGAAAATAATATATACATTAACTATTGATTTATTCAAGATCAGTACTGGGAAAATAAGGAAGCAGGGATTGCAGAGGTGTTGTAGTGGTAGTATGAGAAGTTTAATATCCACTAATTTGATGGGAAATCAACAGATATTTTAATGTAACAAATACTGGATCATAGGTATACAATTAAGAAATTCTAGAAGTCTCAGAACAAACATTAGTAAGTAGTAAAGCTAAAGAGTTTGTTTCTGAGAATAGAGCCTAAGGAGTACACAGGGGTGGGCAGGATATTGCCTTTTTTTTTTTTTTTTAACTTTTGTCACTCTTCCACTGTGTTTCAAGTCATTTTTTTAAAAAGTGTTTTCTTATTAAAGAAATCAGCAATGGTTGCCTTAGCAATACCTCCTAATTAGTACAGCTCTGCATGAGTCTCTATTATTATGTTGAATCATTTATTTTCAGAAAAATATGCTTTAGGTTCACAAAAGAAAAAAATAACTAAAAATTTTTAATAGAGTTCTTGATTTTTATCACCCCTGCATAGCAATCTTTCAAAAATAGAATTAAAAGTATCTTCCGTGTGTCAGGCGATTTCAATTTTGGTGATAAAAATTAATAAGAAAATGTTCTCAACAGATTATAGTTTATTGGTGGGTGGCAGTGGCAGCAAGTACACAGAAAATTAGAGTTCACTGTGATTATGTTTAAGAAAGCAGGGAAAGTAGACAGTTTAGCTATAGAGAAATCAAAAAACTGGAACAGTTTCAAATTTATAGAAAAATTTCTTGGATGGAAAAATGTAATCAAGATAATGAAGGGGGGAATGTGTGAATGATCCGATATATACTGAACAGCAAGAACAGGCCAAACCATTAGTAAAATTTAAAACAGAATATATACCTTCCAAGCCATTTAAGTTGAAAGCCAGCAAACTAAATTTAATAGAGCAAGGACAGAAAGCAAAGGAAATATTAAACATAAAATCCAGGGAGCATTAAAGAAAATGGAAAAAGGCAAGGCACATCCATTTTGAGAAATATAATACATATATTGGTAAAGTTTACAATTAAATTTCTTAAAGAATTCTGGGGAAATCATTTGTTAAGGATTAATTTCCTCTCTGAACCACCCTCTCCATTCCAATGGCCAAAAAGATGGAGGAAGAGAATGTGAAAAAGTAAATGGATGATGCTTCATTTCTACCTCAATGCAAGAAACTAAAGAATTATGGAATAGACAAAGTGAGATTAAATAAAGATGTCTAGTCATCTTTGGTGATGTATTGCTGCAAGAAGGTTGAAGGGATCTTGGTCTGAGTTCACCATTATTTCTTGTCTGGAAAAGCAAAGCCAAGTGGACAGAACAGATTAAGAGACTGTTTGATACCCTTCATCTCTAGGTATTAACAAATAAAGAGCTACAGCCCAGGGCAAGTGTGTCCATCCCAAACAGAAAAAAAGTAGAGCTTTTCACTGATCCTACTGGGTTTTTCTTGATACGGGAGGAAAAAAAAAACAAATAAACAAAACCACAATGTGCCTAAAGTAGAAATCAGGCCAAAAAGAAATTTTCATTAGTAAATATGGCCAGAGGTATAGCTGACTAAATAAATGTTTTTAAAAATAAGCACCTATAGAGTCTGCCTTCAGGTCATCTCAAGATTTCTAGGTCACTGGACTTGGAAACAAACTAAGAGTTGTCATCGATCTTAAGATCTAACTGGAGGATGGTAAACTAGCAGTGATCAGGAGAATCCTTTCAAACAACTTTGGGTTAAACACCTGGCTATATAGATCTCTCCTTCCTCAAGGAGGAGGATGAGAAATAGAAATTAAGTTTCCTTTTTTCCTCCCAATATAAGAAGAAACATGTTTCAAAGGTTGCAGAAGAGAAAACCTTTGAATAAGATATGCTACAATAAACAAAGATAATACAGACAGAATCAGGGATCTCTCCTTAGATAAAAATGAATTCTCAAAAAAATTATGTTACAACATATCAAAATGAAAAGAGAGCTAGGTAAAATAAAGGCATAGTTTAGGGTTAGCAATTTGTTGTTAACATTAAAAATGCTTTTTGAAGAAATAAAGATCAGAATCGACCTATGGAAAGACTGAGTCATCGGTAGAAAAGAGAATCTTAAGGAGCACCACCAGAATGTCTGGGGGAAATGACAATAAAAGAAAGGAAGATAAATTGATTTGGAAGATGTATATCTCCATGAGTTTATGCAACCAATTGTGATGGTTAAATAAAGAGGCAAAAATGAAAGAATCCGAAATGATAATTAAAGCATTGCTACAATAAATTCCTTGGGCTGAAAAAAGAAGCACTCTGTAGTTCAAAGTTATAATATTTATGGAAAACTATTCCCGTCTTAAGTATCCTAGAGTCAAAAAGTTTTCATTCACATATGAAGGTATCAAGAGAATGTATCCCACTGAATAAATCTGAACCTTCTAAAAAAAGAAATCATAAAGTTGTACTCTTTTCAATCAGGAAAATAATAAATAAATGTATTTATATAAATATAAATTTATTAATATTATATCATTAGGATATAATTTAATATATTAATATTAATATCATTGTATTTCTTATAGATATATTAAAATAAAATATATTTATTCATATATATAATGTGAAACTTGAAAAAAACCACTGAAGATGGATGCACCTACACATAAAGTTAAACCTAAGTAATGATAATCTAGAAAAATGGTAAATAAGCCCATATAGTGATAAACTAGAAAATCAGAATCTAATTATCTTAAAATGTGTAGAATATTTTAACAGGCACAATTTTTAAAGGTAATAATGTTTTTCCAAATTTTCTACAATGATCATGTTATTTGAATATTAGAAAACAATTTTTAATTTAGGCCATGTGCAAATATCTGCACAGATCCACTTCCTGCTAAGCAGCCTGCTCAGACCTGGTGAGCAGTTGGAGTTGGTAACAGGTCCTAGATCAGAAGGTGACAGTCTGCACTTGTGCAGGACCCACCTCCCCAATGTTGATGGGTCATCCCCTGCTGATCAACCTCACTCACACACCTCGCAAAGGAGAATGGACATGGCTTTTACATTCACCCACAGTCCTTATAAGAGTTTGAAAATTGGGTCCTTGGTATGAGCAGTGAACTGGCTTCAACATTTTGAGTTGCTTCGGGGGTTTTTCACTTACTAAATTCACTTACTTGTGGAGCATAAGAAATAACATGAAGGACATTAGAAGGAAAGGTAAAGTGAAGAGGGAGGGAAATTGGAGGGGGAGGTGAACCATGAGAGACTATGAACTCCGAGAAACAAACTGAGGGTTTTAGAGGGGAGGTGGGTGGGGGAATGGGTGAGCCTGGTGGTGGGTATTAAAGAGGGCATGTATTATATGGAGCACTGGGTGTTATATGTAAACAATGAATTTTGGAACACTACATCAAAAAATAATAATATGTCTGACTTAATCAGCTAAACACTATCTCTTATTAACATAAGAATCTACTAATAATAAGACCATGATTTCCTTTCAAAGGGTCTCATAAATGTTTCTCTGTGCTTACAATCACAGGTCCTCCTTGGTAAGGAGTTTTAAAATGAGGTGAAAGAAGAAAACCCCGTTGATTTCATAAGAGCAACCACATGCTTCTCCTGAAAACCCTGTATCCTCATATTAGGATAGACCTCCTGCTCCTATTTCCATGTCCTTTGGTTGCCTGTCATCAGCATTCTCAAACTCTGTTGTGGGCTGCTTGTCCAGCTCTCTCCTTGTTAGGATGCCAGATCTTGCAGAGTTAAGGCCTCTTCTGATTTTTTTTTTCTCTAAATCCCTTGTATCTTCCACAGTGTCTAGTAAAATCACTGAATGAGTAAATCAATTAAAATATGAATAAATGAGTGATTTTAATTTCAGAGTCATTCAAAACCTGGTCTTCAGGAACTCAGAAGAGTTAACCATAAATATAGGATGAATAAAAGTTAGGTCAAAAGTTTAATGTCCGGGCACCTGGGTGGCTCAGTTAGTTGAGCATCTGACTCTTGATTTCGGCTCAGGTCATGATCTCAGGTCGTGAGGTCGAGCCTTGCATCAGGCTCTGTGCTCAGCAGGGAATCTGTTTGATGATTTTCTCCCTCTCTTTCTGCCTCCCCCAAAATAAAAATATATATTTTAAAAAGTTTAATGTCCATTATTCCCATTACTGTGACACTTTTACAAATAGGTATGAATTGGCCATCTCTGCAATCCTTAAATTTAACTCAGTTTATGGATTGTAAACCTCAGAATATAGAACATGGTAAGAGTTTGATCAATATATATAAAATAAACCCTTTTAGATTCTCAAGTTAGACCTCTAAGAATGTGGCCTCAAAGATATTTCAGAGATTCTTATAGGAATGTCCTATGCCTTTCTTGGTTTTGGAGGATTAATGTATTGAACCATATTAATTGTACACCTAAGAAAATGACTTTCTATTTGACAAAGATCAGTATATTATGATTACTACAAGTCAAGCTTAATTATTAGTTTCTATCCTATCATACTGCATAAAGTAAGGCAGGATGTATTTAAGTGGTGATTTGGGATTACTATTTGTCTCAGGATCAGGAATGGGATAGGAACAGGAGAAAAGAGTGAAATACGTTGCAAGCTAAGTCTAATATTACGACGGGAAGAAGAGATGGGATTATATATTAAATGAGTGGTATTTTTTGAGGGATATTACTAAACTAGAAGAATATCTATACTTTTTTTTTTCATCTCTGCAAACAATACTCAGTGATCAGGGCCAGAGAGGACTATAGATACATCATAACCAGAGTCTTCTGGCTCAGGATCAATTTCTTGGTCCTGTGGAACACACGATATTGCACAGGGTATTGTACAATTTATTAGTTTTTAAATAAACCAAATGATATTTGGACTTCCAAGATACTATGCAAGCAGTACCTGAATTATTGCATAACTCCATCATAAAATAAACTCCCAATTTTTTTTTTTTTTTTTTTTTTTGCTTTACTTTGATTGCTCTTTTTCCCCATTGTCTGTCCTTCTTTTCTCTTATAAGTACTGTCAAAAAGGACCTTCTGGGTGCCTGGCTGGCTCGGTGGGTTAAAGCCTCTGCCTTCAGCTCAGGTCATGATCTCAGGGTCCTGGGATCGAGCCCCACATCAGGCTCTCTGCTCAGCAGGGACTGTGCTTCCCTTCCTCTTTCTCTGCCTGCTTCTCTGCCTACTGGTGATCTGTCTACCAAATAAATAAATAAAATTAAAAAAAAAAAAAAAAGAAACTTCTGCTCCTGTGCATTCTTTCTCTCTCTCAAATAAGTAAATAAGTAAATAAATAAATATCATTTTTAAAAGAAAAGAAGAAAAATGTACCCCTTGTCTTTAAGAGATTGATAAGAACAGAACAAATTTCAGCAGCAGAGTGTAAAAGGAGTGATACTGACTTGTTCTCACCATGGGTATAGGTAGAGATGAATTCCAGCTTGTATAACAAGTCTGACAAAAATATTTCATTTCCACATGAACTCTGTCCGGGGGGTGCCATGTAAGGAAGCATTCTAAAGTCAGGCTTTGACTTGCACAAAAGAGGGGGAATGATAATTTAGAATACAGACATTTGCCTTCTCTGTTCTACAGTATCAATACTGCATGCGTGCATTGACAGTGCAAGCATTTGAAGTTTCTGTATGGAACTACCACCTTATACTACCTCCTTATAAAAATTAGATGCTGGGAAATTTTACTGAAAACATTTCCAAAGCATTACTATAGGCAGCATAGTTGGATTTCGATGCTGGATCAGCATTGAATTATCCCAAGGACAAGGCTGACTCTAACTGTTCTTAAAGCTCTTTGCTTCCTTTCAAAATTTTAAGTGATTCCTTGACCACAGGAGTACTTTTATGATTTAAGCAGGTGTCCAAACTGATGACAGCCAGTTACTTCTTCAATAAAAATGGCTAAGAGATACTTACAGTGTTTCAACAGAGGTATCAATGGAAAAGAACATAAACCCTAGCAGAGATACCTCAACAGATGTCAAATTTCACTGAATGTTGTATTTTCAATGGTTAGCATAGTGCCTGGAACACGGAGGTCTTCTGTTAAGCTTTTGCCCCAAACACATAATTGTGGGGCCTAGGATATGCTGCATCATGATTCCTGGTCCCCCATCATGTCTCGTTCCAGTACAAACAAACTTAGAACTCAATATTCACATCCAGGTGAAATAGCAACAAATGTTAAAATCCAGATTTGAGAGGGTAGGATGGAGGATACACTAAAGGGAATGGGTATTGTTGGAGAAGGTGGTTTAGAGAAGCGTGAGAATGGAAGGGAGTCTTGCTGAGATGATAAGAAAATCTTCATCACCATCTATACGGATCTATCACCATCTATAGGATCGTCACCATCAAAAGAAATGAAATCTTGCCATTTGCGACAACATGGATGGAACTAGAGCGTATCATGCTTAGCGAAATAAGTCAAGCAGAGAAAGACAACTATCATGTGATCTCCCTGATATGAGGAAGTGGTGATGCAACATGGGGGCTTAAGTGGGTAGGAGAAGAATAAATGAAACAAGATGGGATTGGGAGGGAGACAAACCATAAGTGACTCTTAATCTCACAAAACAAACTGAGGGTTGCTGGGGGGAGGGGGTTTGGGAGAAGGGGGTGGGATTATTGGGGAGGGTATGTGCTTTGGTGAGTGCTGTGAAGTGTTTAAACCTGGTGATTCACAGACCTGTACCCCTGGGGATAAAAATATATGTTTATAACAAATAAAAAATTAAAAAAAAAAAGTGAGGTATAAGCTGTAACAGAACTTTTGAAAGATTCTTTGTTGATATCTCTGCTGTATCTTATAACTGACTGAATTTCATAAAGGGCCAAAATCCTTCCCCTTTGCACTGTGTACAAAGATCATATCCTGACATGTTTACAGTAACTATTCATCAATGCACTATTTTTTCCTAATCCAATTTCTTCAGTGTAACTCATGATAGAAAGAAGCTACTCTCCCTACCCCTAGTGTATCTCATGGTACACTAGCAAGTCCATAGGATTTAATCTCATGTTTGCTACATATTAGCTATGTGGTCATGTGCAACTTCCTTAACTTCTCAGTCTGTTTCCTTACCTGCAAAACAGACTTTTGTCTCAAAGTGTTAACATAAGAATTATGTGATAGAACATATATACAATGGTTAGCACACTGATGGACACACAGTGGGCTCTGAACTATTATCAGCTCCTTTCAGCCATCTTGGTAAAAGCCTCTATAGAAAAGAAGATATGCACCCACATTGCTGATCCAAATTCTAGCTCTGTTAAGCACCTGTCTTACATTACCAAATGCTCAGCTTATGTTACTACATAAACTATCAGTCATGCTATGGTTCGATTTCCTTACTGTAAAATGGAATGAGTAGTACCTTCTTTGATGGATTTTTGAGAATTAGATGGGTTAATGAATATCAAGCACACAGTGATGAGCCATCTTCAGTAAGCTCAATTATAAGCCCTCCGTGTTTCAAGACCACTATCTTTAAAAACCTTCAATGAACACATAACATCTTTTCATTTACTGAGCAGTTAAATAAGATTTAAATCTGACAAAATATTCTTGGAAGAAATAAAATTCAAATATATTAAGCTTTATATCTATTTAATATCTTTCATATCAAGGATTTTTAATTAGGCTGAAGAAATGAATATTAGATAACTTCAAAGAAGACTTGATTGTCACATTTCCCATTGGCTAACAACGGTTGGTTTTTCAAGATTCGGTCTGAAGCAGAGAAAGGTTCAGAATCTCCCCACCTTTTTTTTTACTTTTTGATATCAAATCATACCATTCCTAAAGACCATACAGTACTCAAGTACCCTGCAGGACTCCAATTATATAAAGAAAATTGTAATAATTAGGTCTTAAACATCATATTTAGATAGAATTTTCTCAGGCATACTTCATTATTCAGTTATACAGCGTTTTTAGAGAGAATAAATTAAGTTTTGCAAAACATGATTTTATATGGACTATAGACTAAAGTAACTGCTTATTTGTGACTTAAATTCTAGAGTACTCTTTTCTAGCTGGGTATAAGTGCCTGTGAGTGGGTGATTTCTTCACATCTGGTAAGAGTTATGACTAACTGCAAGCTGTTCAGTGTGGTACATACCACCAACTCACTTGTCTTGGAGCAATGTGTGAGAAATAGAAAAGCATTATTCAAAATATGAATGCTCCAAAGGAGGCATTATACCAAAGATAGTATTTTAAAAGACAGTGTTTTCCTCAGTAAGGAAATTTGAATTTACTGCTTTACCCCCAATTCTCTTGTCTATGGTTAGTGACTGACATCTGAAAGCTATTTCTTTTTTATTATATCAGGCCATAATATATTTTATAATATATAAAATATGGTGAAGAGAAAGATGTAATTTGAACCCTTTCTATATAAAATTCTTTGTAATTATCACTCTACTTTCATTTCATGAATATCATTTGGTGAGCAAAATATCATAAACAATCAAAAATTGTTAATACTATATCAGAAGTAAATATAAATTCAGAGACTAAAAGTCATGTGAATCATATTTTGATAATTCTATTTTCAAAATTTATACCTTATGTTGAAATTTGTAGATTGAACATGATTAAAAAGAAGTAAGTCTAAGAATTGGACTGTAAAGAAAAAGTGTTAAACTTGACTTTTCCTGACCTATGTTTAGTAGGAACATTTATTCAACAAACATAAATTATACTGGAATGTCTTAGAACTTCTTAAGATCAGAAAAAGTAGCAAAAAAATAGAGTCAGATTTGTATATGCATTTTTTTTTTTAAGTACACACTACAGCAAGTTATCCCCTAAACAACCCTACCAGTTCCAATTTACATAGGACAAATGGGAAATTTAGAGAAATAAGAACATTGGCAAAAATCATACATTACAAATCCCAAGAAGCATAATTTTTTAAACATTTAATTATTTATTTTTGAGAAAGAAAGAGAGCACGGAGGGTCAGAGACAGAGGGAGAGAAATCCTCAAGAAGACTCCCCACTAGGTGTAGAACACCATGTGGGGCCTATCTCAGGACCCTGAGATCACAACCTGAGCCCAAATCAAGAGCTAGAAGCTCAAGTGAGCCACCCGGGGGCGCCAAGAAGTGTCATTTGAATCCAAGCTGCTTGACATCTCCCTTCAAGTTCTTGACCATTTATCTCATTCATTATAAGTCTGAGGCCATCTATGTTACTATGTTCAGTCGGTAGTCAAGGTAATTCTAGGCAAGTACACTGTAAATGCACCACTGTCTGCAAGTACACCACTGTGCCTATTAAGATCCACAGGTTCACGGCTAAACAACTTTTGAATAAGTCCAAATAGAGCTAATGTTAGGAAATTAGAGTCATTTTACCAAAAAGGGAAAAGAAGTTGAATTTTTGCAATCAGCTAAACTTTGGGAGAATTATTTGAAAAATGCTTTGGGAAATATTGATATAACCAAGTGGAAGTAGAGATTATGTAGGCAAACAGAAAAACCCTGTGCTGAGTAATGGGCAACCATTAATTTCACTGATTTGAAGTTAGGATAGGGAGCTACTAGTGTTTTACAAAAACATTAGTCACCAAATATTGAGCCTACTATATAAGCAATTGCTGTAGAAGGAGTTAGCCATACAGAATTGCTCATTCTCATGACATTTCCACCTCTGGATAGCTACCTTAGTTCTGCCACTCCTACTTGTGTGACCTTGAACACTAGCTTTTCTATCCTTCAGTCTTCTCAACTGTGAAATTACAGTAACAGATATGTCTCTTTATGAAGATTAAGTAGGATACTATAAGCAATATACTTTAAACAGTGTCTGGCAAAGAACACATGTTTAATAATAGTATTTGTTATTCAGAGTTCATAAGTAAGGAAATTGAAACACATTGAAATTAGCTTGCCCATGGTCACTATGTGAACAGTTTTAAGATTTGAACACAATTCTGTGATTTCATATTATGCTTCTTATTTCACATAGTGTTTTCACCATGACTTTAAATTATGACAATGAATTATTAAAAAAATAAATAAATCACCACAAACCTAATGCACATCTTCCATATATGTAAATCAAGAAGAACTATAAACTTTTACAATGTATTGTACTCTTAAGGCCCTGCCCTGAATTATTTCATTATGGGAGGGTATGCGCTAAAGCTTCCTTATTTTTCAAAAAGTTATACAGTAAAAAAATAGGACCTAAAATACCTACAGCAAATATAAGGAACTGATAGAATTTGAGGTATTTATAAGGGTCAATATAGAAGAACTGAAGGCAAAGTCTGAGAGCTCTTCTCTACAAGTCAGATAACTCATTTGCTGAACTGTCCAGTAAATGAGACAAGGCAGTAACTCCCATTTAGGAAGTTTCCTCATACCTTAAAAAGGAAGGATTTGGCGGGGGCGGGGGGGCACCTGGGTAGCTCAGTGGTTTAAGCCACTACCTGGGTAGCTCAGTGGTTTAAGCCACTGCCTTCGGCTCAGGTCATGATCTCAAGGTCCTGGGATCGAGACCCATATCGGGCTCTCTGCTCAGCGGGGAGCCTGCTTCCCCCTCTCTCTCTGCCTGCCTCTGCCTACTTGTAATCTCGCTCTCTGTCAAATAAATAAATAAAATCTTTAAAAAAAAAAAAAAAGGAAGGATTGGGGATTGTAGTTAATATAGAGACACACTAAAGTTATATTTTCTTAGGACTAAATGCATGTATTCATCTAAGTCTAGGATCTACATAGTTTACCTCTACTACTAATAGAGAACACCTATTCACAACCTGCTGTAGCCCACACACTTTAATTCATTATCTCATTCAGTGTTTATGTAGTTACTATTTTATAAAAGTTTTTCAAATGGGCTCAGTTGTTAGAACCCTATAGGATGCATGCTTGCTAAGGACACAGATTCCTAGTCTCCTCCCCTGGAGGGAGAAGAGATTATACATCTGGAGGGACTGAAGAATTGCATTTAACAAGAACTCCAGGTGATTCTTCAGATCTTGAAAATTTGGATCTTCTAATTAAAAACATGAGCTAAGGTAGATGAAACAAATTGCTCAAGATACCACTGAGTGATGGAAACACAGTTTAAACTGGACCTTGTACTTGTATCTGGAAAGCCCGACCCCTTGCCCCCTGACTAAATTGCTGTTAAATGTGCATATACAATTTTATAAGATATAAGATATATACAATTTTAGGGAGTGCCTGGGTGGCTCAGTTGGTTAACCATCTGCATTTGGCTCAGGTCATGATTCCAGAGTCCTGGGATTGAGTCTTACATTGGGCTTTCTGCTGAGCAGGGATCCTGCTTCTCCCTTCTCCCCACTTGTGCTCTCTCTCACTATTTCTGTTGCTTTCGCCGTCTCTCTCAAGTAAATAAATAAAATGTTTAATATATATGTATATACATATTATATAGATATAAATATATACTTTTACATAAATACATTTGCATAAATATATACACACACACAACTTTAGGAGTTGACAGATGTCTTTTGGTCATCCTATTAATTTTCTAGAAATGGAATGCTAAAAAGACTAAGACTAATACAGTGCCTTTAAAAAACAGTCTTCATGTCCACCCAGTTTTATGCATGGGGAAGTCCTCTCCTCTAATGCCAACTTGGTCTCGGTGCCAGTGAGGATGTGAATAGAGGGACTCGTGTTTTGGTGACCGTGGATCCTGCATTTGGTTCTGTTTTCTCATGTGCCTGCTGGGTTGGAACAAATCAGAATTTAAAGTAAATGCTGCTTTGTAATGCAGTTAGTTTAGCAGTTAAGGTAGTGACGTGAAGGGACAGGTAGGTTTGTTGTACCAATGCACTGCCTGCTGGAATATGATTTCACACTTCTGTAACTTCTGATGAACTACAGAGTCAGAAGGTATCACAGACATTATCCCATCTAAAGTTCTCATTTTACTGAAGCCACATAATGGACAGTGAGCTATCCATGATGTAGCTCAGAAATTACTGAAATCTGCCTGGAACTCTGATAGTTTTATAGAGGAGAAGAGATTAAAACCAGAAGACAAGCTACAGACAGCCAGACAGTGGAAATCAAATGGGAGTGAGCAGCCTTTCAGCTGCCTCGGTTTTGTTTTGTTTTGTTTTGTTTTGTTCCTTCCTCCAGAGGACTTAGAGCAAGTAGGCTTCCTTACTTCCTTATGGAATGCAGAACAATTCTAAGGTAGACCTCAGAGTCAGGAAGGGCTGTGTTCACCGCTCAGTTCTGTCACTCATTAAGAGCTAATGAGCTATACCTCAAAGAGCTACACCTCAATTCTCTCACCTTGAAAATAGGAAAAATGATACATGGAACTACTAAAGGTTTAGTGAGCATCCAATATGAAGTGTACTTTTAAGCTTTGGGGTGAGTAGTATCTACACTGTATTTGCTGTTGCTGCTGCTGGTTTTCGTGGTGGTGTTATCATTATCCTCCTCGACAATCCTGAGAGTGGGGATGATTACCCACGGATCTGGATAAAGAACCTATGGCTCAGAAAAGGCAAATTCGCAAGTTACAGAGATAGTGACAGAATTCAATCTCGGAATTCCAATCCGTGTTCTTTTCATCAAGATACACCTATTTCACATTAATCTACACACTTTACCTTAATACTTTCTAAACATCTGCATAATTGTAAAATACTGAAATAATAAACAGAAAGAGGCCAGGCCTTTTTTTTTTTTAGGTTTAGGTTCTTTTGAGAAGTTGATTTATATAATTATCAACCCCCCATTTTTTTTTTTTTCAGTAACAACCATGGGCAGAGTAGAATGTTAAATCCTTGATTCAAATGAAGACTTACGCTCCTTAGAATCCTCAAGAAATGTGATATTTTGGGTAACTGAACTTCTAGATAGCTTTGAAACACTCATATTTTTATCCTATAATTATTTTGGATGAAATTTCTTTTAAATGTTATCACTTCTCTTCATTCCTAAGAGGATATTTATTTATCACATATTCTATACTGTTTTTGCTAATTCAAAGTCATCATTTTAAACCTCAATATCCTTACTTTGAAGTGACACAGTAATTCTTCTAAGCCATTGGACGTATGCAGCATTTTTAAAGAAAATGGTCCAAGATGGCTGCATAGTATTCCATTGTAAATATATATACCACATCATCTTGCCATTTGTAAGGACCTAGATGGAACTAGAGGGTATTATGCTGAGTGAAATAAGTCCACCAGAGAAAGACAATTATCATATGATCTCTCTGATATGAGGAATTTGAGAGGCAGGGCGGGATGTTCTTTGGGGGAAGGGAGGGAAAAATGAAACAAGATGGGACCAGGGAGGGAAACAAACCATAAGAGACTCTCAATCTCAGGAAACAAACTGAGACTTTGGGGGGTTGGGGGAGAGATAGGTGGCTGGGTGATGGACACTGGGGAAGGTATGTGCTATGATGAGTGCTGTGAATTGCGATGATTCACAGAGCTGTACTCCCGAAACAAATAATACATTATATGTTAACAAAAAAAAAAAAAAAAGAAAGAAAGAAGAAAGAAAAGAAATGGCCCCAGACACATGTGTTTCCTATTTGGATAGAAATTTCTTTACATTCCCTTCATAGTTGGGCTCTCCCCCAGTTGGGAGATTATCATTAGGAAACTAGAGTTGTAAATATGTAGGAAATCTACAGAGGAGGTAAAGAAAGAGAAGGGTGAAAATTAAGAGACAGAGTAGAAAGACCTGAGGGGCTCTCCATTAGATTCAGTGCCTAATCCTTTGTGATCAGGATGATAGTCAGCACCAGCCTGAGAGAAGTACAGTTTCTGACCCCAAAATATCCACCCCCCCCCAAATTTTTTTCTCCTACGTGGCAGGAATTTTTTAAAAGAGGCAATGCCTTCTCTTCTCATAAATAAAAGAATCAACTAGCAAAATACCAGGGAGAGTCAGTACACACGTGTGAATACATTTCTGTCAGTGTATAAATGGCTCCAGATTTTTTTTTTTCTCATTTTACCAGGGGAAGAGCAAAAGAAAATCCTAGATCCTAAAGATATGAGTGAGAGGAAAATGAGACTTAAACAATGGATATCAGAGATTCTGAAACTAGGTATTCCCCCCAGCAATGTCCCTTCAGGGTCTTGGGAACTAGGAACTGAACACAAAGCAGGATGGCTGCTGAGAGGCTTCACAGATGGGCACCTGCCATTGCAAGTAATTTATTTTGAGGAAAAAAGATAGAGAGAGAGAGAGAGAGAGAATACATGCGCTTTGTGGTTTGCAGATTCCCAAGTACATGTAAAGATTATTATTATGATTAAGCCACTTTTTGAGTAGGAAGTGTTTGATTCCATGGAATTATTAAAAACACTCTTTTCATGTTTACCAAATGTCCCTTAGAATAATGATGAATCACTTAACAGCTTCAGCTAATTCCATTAAGCCCAAGCCTTTTAGGACAGGCTGTGTTTGAGGTGACCTATGGTTTCCTCAAAGTCTTGCTGGCTGTATTGGTAAATAACAGCCACTACAAGCCAGAGCTCACATTGTCCTTTTCTTGCCCACTTTTGCTTGACACATGAATTCATCCTCCATCAAGTGAACAGAGCAAGCCAGGCTGGGAAGCACAGTTGGACTTTCACCAGATATCACTGCTGACTTGCCAGCTAATGTGTTCCTCCAATATGTGCGAAGGCAAAGGCAAAAACACAGTCCTAGTTCTCTGTAAGCATAATACACTCCAGTGTAATCTTGAGACTTCAGAAATAAACTGTGGAATACTCTGCCCCCCTCCCCCATTCTCCCAGTTTACTGCCTAATTTATTAAGCCTCTTAATAAAACAATGTAAATTTAATCAAAGTAGAATAAAAAATTATTAGAATATTAAAAAATTAAAAATTCAGAAAAGAAAACTTAACTGGCTTTGTCAATAAACAATATGTCAACATCTTCCTAGAAAAATACAGAGTTTCCTATAATTTGCATAAAGGTTGTGTTTAGCAAACCTCTCCGCCTTCCTACTACACAAAGTTTTCTGAAGAAGACTTTTGCAGTAATAGGTTCATGAATGAAAGCGTTCTTGACAATGCCATTGCTAAGCACCATATCTGACATATGGCAAGAGCTGAGTAAATATGGGTTGAGTGGAGAGTGAATAAGTACAATTTATCTGCAGTGAAATTTTGAAATTATGAAATGAACATCTAAACTTACTCTATGGGAATTTTTGAGAGGCCTTCCTGAGAAATGGGCATGGGAGTTGTGTAGTTTGTGACTGTAAATCAAGACTATTGCAACGAATTTTTAGATGACCTAGAGTCTCATTTTCCTTAAAAATACCCCAAAATAACAAAAGTGAGACAAAGTAAAATAAAGGGCAACAACTTCTAAGGGAACTGTTGAGGGTGTTGTTGTTGTTGTTTTTACTCCTAAGTAGTCAAGAATAAAAGCAGATGGGCCTGGGAAGAAGAATAGCCATCATTATTTTTTTATTATTATTATTAATTATTCACTATACTTATGGGTCCCAATCTGTACGCCAAACTGCTGAACACATTAGGGGTTTGCAATGTAGATATTATTTTCATTTCACAGAGGTAGTAACTGAAGTTTAGAGATCTTAAAGAAAAAAACTTGTAAGTAGTATATGTAGAATTAAAATGCAAGGCTGAAAATGAAGATTGCAGATTAAATTAATGGAGAAATCTGGTTTTTCAGATAGTATTTCATTTTACAGAAAACAATTCTGGCATCTATTAGACTTATTGAAAAATGCTGATTACCCAATTAGATAGATATTATTATCAGTGAGGGAATTTGGATCAGGGATTGATTAGATTATTACATAGTTCTACATACTACATACATTACTACATAGTTCTCCTGGCTTGCTGAGAGTTTATTTTACTTATTTTTTAAAAGATTTTATGTATTTATTTGTCAGAGAGAGAGACAGAGACAGAGAGAGCACAAGGAGAGGCAGAGAGAGAAGCAGGAGCCTGGGATCATGACTTGAGCGGAAGGAAGATACTCAACCAACTGAGCCACCCAGGCGCCCTGCTTGCTGAGAGTTTAAATAGAGAGTGTGTCTATTTTTCAAGTGATAGTGAACATTTTTAAAGTCTTACACTAATGGTGTTTTCTGAATATCCCAGGCTCTTTCTAGGTATTATAGAGTTGAAATCAAAATAAAAACAAACTTTAATTTCACTTGATTAAAACAAAAAGTCATCCCCAGAGACTGGTTTGCTCAGCTAAATCAATCCATCCATCCTTCCTTCCTTCCTTTCCTCCTTCCTTCCTTTCTTAGATTTTATTTATTTATTTGAGAGAATATGGTGAGGTGGAGAAGATGGGGGGAGGGTCAGAGGGAGAAGCAGACTCCCTTTGCTCAAGGTTTTTAAGCTAATTAACAAAGGCAAGCTTGGTAATTAGAACCCTATAGAGTTCCAGCATATTCTCCATTTTAATGTGAAGTTTTCAGGTTAATGTTATGCTGAAAAGCACCCCTAAAAGCTTTCTGTCTCATGCTTCCTGGATCAGAAAGCATCTAAAATCTTATTTTGCTTCTTCTTTGAAAGATTAAAGTAGCTAATCCTCAGTTTGTTACATCTTTTTGGAATGCCCATTCATGGTTAACAAGCAATTAACCAGAACCACTTTATTGGTGCTTCCTTTCCTATCCCTCCTCCTCTCCACATTTATCCTTCTGCTAAAGTTGTTTTTTGTGCCAAAAAGTAAAAGACTTGAAAATAATGCTCATAATGCATCATAAAGGAAACCAAATGTTTTTGGACAGTATGAAGAACAAAGATTTGTACTATTTTTGATGACTCACTTTGAGCAATCACAGGTGGTCCTTAAATTGGCAGTTGTTAGCTTTTAAAAGCAAAATATGTATGCATACATAATAATAAGTTGTGTGGGGACCATTTCAAGGTTCCATGTTCCAAGAATGAGTCACCTATAGCCATGCATCAGAGAATATTAATTGTATGAAGCTAAGGTAAAGTTCCTACTATCTTTGTCTTCATTCTTAAAGTGTACATGTGTTTAAAGTAATGATTAAAGAGAACATGACTTCTTGAAACAATCTAATTCTCTTTGGAACACTTAGATTTTACGTGGAATGGCACAACATATTTTTTCAAAAGAACCTAGAGAATTTGGACTGTAACAGTACAAAATTATGGAATTTGAAGCTCAATCAGTCCCATATTCTGCCTAATGCAGGAATCCCTATTAGATTATCCCTGGTATGTCCATCCAGATTTTGCTTTAAAATAGTCAACAATCTATACAGAAACAATTGTTGACTGTAGATAGAGAGATGGACAGATAAGAGTACAGATAATAACATAAGTAAATATTCACTTCGCTATGAATGAGTCAAGTTACCATTCTAGAATTCACATATCTTAGGTACCTGTGGTCAACTGTGGCATAACTGCCATCATCATTATTAATTCAATAAAATGGTAATTATGTTATTTAATACATGTTTTTGGACCAACTGCAAAGAATTGTAAATATGCCTAAACATAAACATGCTCTAGAAAAATACTTTTCAACAAAATAGGGAATAAGGACTAAAGAGTGAAGATAACTAGGGATATTTCTTAATTTGATTATGAGCATAGGTACTCATACCACTGCATCCAGAGAGAAACATGAAGGACAAGCTAAGAGAGATAATACAAAGCCCCCGGAAGAGGAACCTACCAACAATAACAAAAGCCTGAAACGCAGAATCAAACATAGGATGTGGGCAAAATTAAGTTTTCCAAGAAAGTTTCAGAACCCTTTCAACAGGCCAACTTATCGAACTGACCAAAAATTCATTTATCTAGGACTGTGTAAAAGCATCTCAAGTAAGAGATTTATTCATGTGAAGCTTCTTAGCCATTTGAATGACAGACTGGGGCAAACAGGGTCCAATATTACTGTCCTCAAACCTCAGAGCACTACTGGGCTGGTAAAACAATCCTTACTCAGCTGGTTTACTGCAATGCAATGAAACAGTCTTAGGAGAGATAGTACATTAAATCAAGTCCCTGAAATGACGAATTCCGCTTCTCCCTGGGACCGTGCGGAGGCTCAGAAATCAGACTCATCTTGGATGCAGAGTAAAGAAGCATTTTTTTTTTTTTTTTTTAACTTCACAGAGTTCTCCACCTCTGCGTCGCATTAGCCTGGAAAGGATGCTCCTACACAACTGCAAGGGCATGCAGAGGGGGACGTGACGCCCTTAGGGAGGGGGGACCAAGATCCCAACTGACCTTTTTGCTGTTTAAAGGACTGAATCGAGCCTGAGTGGTGGACCATTTTCACTCTGCGCGTCCCCGCTGGGTTCGGAAGCTGTCCGAGAGGGAGGCGGAGGAACAGGAGCCAGACTCTCTGAGAGGCTCCCGGGCGCCACACAATCCCTGAGCCTCCGCGAGCGCGCTGCAATCCAACACCTGCTTTAGCCGGCGCTTTGCTCCTAAGGCTGCGCGCCCACCGTTGTTATGGCAACGCCGGAGGGCGGTCCAGCGTCCAGCTCCCCTTAGCGGCTACTCGGGGAATTAACCTCGCATCCCCAGAGCGTCCAGTGCCGCAGTGTGGGTGGGCGTTGCGTTGGGTTTGCCTGGCAAGGGAGGGGAGGACTTTTCTTAGCGACTATAAATAAATCCTAGCAAATCTCTGGAGCCACTGAGTAATTACCTCTTCTTCAAGTTTCGAGTCTGGTTATTATATTGAGACACAGTTTTGATTTCCTAAAAGTTGGTCTGTAAATACTGGCACTTACAGAAGGGCAAAGCTAATCTCGCCTCTGAGAGAAATGCAGCAGCAGATGGAGAGACGTTTCTGTCTTTCCCTCTCAAACTCGAGCATAGAAATATGGATAACTTTCACTTAGCCACTAGAATGGTTTTATTAGATAAGTTATGTTAAATGTCAAGCACATTACACGTGAGTTATCCTCTTGTATTTGAGCTATTGAGGCCTCGAATCATACGATAGTGACATTGGGCCATTTATTTACCTACTAAGTAACAGGTATTGAGAAGACACTATCTACCATGCTAAATGTAATCTTCACAAAAGCCATATAAAGTAGATAGAATATTATTTTAATATAGTAAAAGAAACTGAGGCCTGGGACAACAAAGAATTCTCAAGACCATAAAAACCAACACTTTAGTTGAGAGAGGTGATATCTGACACGCAAAGGGGTGAAGTAACTTGGGGAGGACCAAATCACAGTGGCCCCAAAATAGGGACAGGAGCCAGTTCGGCACCTTCCTCAGTGGCCTCTCTCGTCTTCTTATCTTCTTCTTCCTGCTGCCGGACTCAAACCTCATAGCTCCTCCTGGAAGATGGAGCATTACCGCACAGACACAGAAAGCAACTATGCTTTTCCTGATTTTTGAAGGTTTGTGAGACTAACTCAGTCAGTTGAATTTAATTAAAGGGAGATGGAAAAAAGAAAGATGGAATGATGTCAAGGTTTTCAAAACCCCAAACAGGTTGAGTTACCATCATGCTTTGAGTTCACCTGTAGTGTATAGCACAAGGGCAGGCTGTGAACAGGAAAACATTCCAGTTAAATATGACTGCATAATCACTCTGAAACTAAAAGATTTAAACTATAATTTATTAATATCTCTCATGATATTTCAGAAGTTGGTCAGTCAGCCTGGTGGTTCTGACTAGATTTTTCTTGAGTTTTCTGTGGCTAGGCACTGAGGAGAGAGAAATTTGATTCTACTCTCAGGGAAAGGCATATAGCATAGAATGTGCAGGCTTCTTTAATGAAGGATAATGTTTTTTCCAGAAGGAAGATGTTGAACATTCAGTAAAAGCCCAGGATGCAAACATTGAAGAAATACTTGGTAATGAAAAATTAACTCAGTGTGAGTTTATCTCCAACTGAAGACCCCTTCTTGAATGGAGGATAATGGATTTTCCAAAAGGAAAATGTTGAACATTCAGTAAAAGCTCAGAATGCAAACATTGAAGAAATACTTGGTTATGAAAAGTTAACTCAGTGTGAGTTTATCTCCAACTGAAGATCCAGAAAAAAACCTCAGAGATTATCTCCACAGAGCCTCATTTTACAGCTATTTTACAGAAGGGGGCTTTGAAACCCGAAGCAATAAATGAATATCTGAGGTTGTCTTGGTTATGTTTATTTCATCTTCAGTTAAAATTCTAATATAGCTTGACTTATAGGTCATTCTGACACAGTCCAACTCATTGGATTCTAATAGCACCCAATCTCATGATTCATTAGATCATATAATTAAAGACTAGTTCATGGCAGCAAAGCAAAGCTCAATAAATATCACATACTATTATAATTATAACTCCTGAGGATCTGATCTTCTTTTACAAACACTTTTAAATCACTATTGGAATCAGAAATATTTTTGAAATATGAGCTTTAATTCAATTTATGATCAGGAGGAACAGTTGAAAGAATTAAAGGCTCATGGTTCTACTCTACACTTCCAGGCATAAGGACATCTTCAATTTCTTAGAACCTCTTCTTTGTGCTGATGTCTTATTTTCTCCAACCACAACTCAGCAGGAGGTAAGGATGTATGGGCACTGGAGCTAGGAATGAGTTAAGAATTTGAACCTCATTAGAAATTAATTATTTTTAAAAAGCGATTTTGTATATCTAACACCATGGCACCCTAGCCTATGCAGTGCAACTATGATTAAATTATATTCTCATAAAGTTGATTAGTTTTAATTAGTAATATTTTAGGCTGGACTGACATATTGGCTAGCAGGGAATTCAAAGAATATCTTTGCTTGTTTTAAAATCGTCTTTTAAGGAAGGTTGCTAGAGGAACAGCTTTTGTGAGGGGCCTAGGCAATTTCAAGCACCATCTGCTTTACAGGAAAGGCAATGCAAAGAGAAGGAAAAGCTGTATGTGTATGTGTATGTATTCTGAAAGTGGAGATGGAGGGGTTTGAACAAAGACCTTCCCCAAAAATAAATCTTTCTGTGATCTGATAAGAAATATTTTGAATCTAACATTTCCATTGTAGAAAGTTTAGAAATGAATACTTAATAGCCTCATCAGAGAAGGCTAAACTGATTTTTTTTTTTTTTTACTATTTTTGGTTTCAAATTTCTTTCTTCAAATTTTAAAAATGAGAAAATACTTTATATAATGTTCAGTGAGGGAACATGATTATCATACATAATGATCTTAACTATGTTTTGCAATATATTAAAAAAAAAAAAAAAGACTTGAAAGAAACATACCAAAATGTCCAAAATAACTAATTTTGCAAGTAAGGATTAAGGCTGATTTTTTTAGACCTCCATATTTTTTTGACATGTTCTACACTGAATTTATATTGATTACATACATATATTTTTAAACTCCTTCAGTATCTATCATTCTACCAATCTAATATTTCTTTTTCAGTCTTGGACCCTGGTTTTCTTTGTTCTGTTTCCTTGCGCAGGTCTCTGCAGTGTTAGCTCTCCCACAGCTCACCACCTGTCTCCTGTCCTTCTTAGGTAATTAATCTATCAGGCCCCATGCTAACTTTTGCCTCCCCGAGAGGTAAGAAACTCTGCTTTTACATCAAGCGGTTTTCTATTCCTTTGAACTCAGAAATATGACCATTCAGCTCAGCCAATTGTGAGGCTCCCCATTTTGTGCTCTATCACAGGAACTGAGAGAGTTCTGTCATTACCTCTTTGCATCTTGAATAAATGACTCAATTGAAACTGGGATTGCCGATTCTGCTTCTCTTTGCCTCAATGGAAACTGAAATAAAGATATTCTCTTTGCAGTCATTCTCTTTCTAGAATCCAGTTATTTAAGGTATTAATGGGCAAAATGAAATAGCCAAGTCACACCGGTAATGGGTTTATTTGCAAAGAGTAAGGAAGGGAGAAGGGGAGAGAGAGCTCTCCCAGAGACATTCTTATAGGGAGACTCTGATCTCCTTGAGAACAGATAGAGTGTTTCTGTTTCTTCAGAGACCAGTACAGTTCCAGTCACACAAGCTCAATGAATACTTACTAGTGAATAAATAAAGAAAGTAATTAATTTAAAATGACTTCAAGAAAAATGCTGCTTTAGTGACCTGAGCAGTTGTCTTCCTTATGCAAAACCAAGAGAAATGATATTAAACCACTTATATATTTTATATATATATATATTTATATTTAATCTATTAACTACTTTCTTGGTTCTAATCACTATCCATGGTTTATTAAAGGTATAAACAAGCTCTTGAAAAAAACGAGTGCTGTGATAAATGGAAGGGTGGAATACGATTTAACAATTGCTTCCCCAAAGCCTTGGGCTCCTGGGCACACGCGACAGTGTAACAACAGGTTAGTCCTGCTGACAGCCAGGCTAGACACTCAGAGAAGCATTCAGAACTGATGTTCCTAATGGATCTAAGTGAGTTAAGAGAAAACACTGGAGGAAAATCAGCAGCTTCTACCTAATCTGAATCTAGCCTGAGGTGGTCTTGTTACACAGTATTCTGAAGAGACAGGGACACAAAACAGTTTAAGAAGACAGCATTAAGAGAAGGCAGATGTGTAGAATAAAGGAGGTAATGACAGAATAAACATTTTCTATTTTACTTCTCTAACTTGAAAACTTTACCATTATTTCAAGTTGTCTATAGAATGGAGTCCATGTTTATCATTCTATCATTCAAGGAGCTCCATGATCTGCTCTCAGCACTTTCTAATCTTGTTTCTAAGACTCTCTATACTCAGCTTTGGTCCTACAATGGTTTTCTTCCTCATAAGCCTCTCTGCTTTTGCTGCTGCTGTTTTCTGCACTTGGGATGCTCCTTCTAAAACTCCTAGTCATGTTTTCCCCACCCCTACTCATCCTTTAAGGCCCCAGAGCAATGCCAATTCTAAAACGAAGACTTCCTCTTTCCACATCCACCCACTATGAAGCCAATTAGATGTGAATTTAATCTCCTATAATTCCTATAGAATATGACTAACATCATTTCATGGCATTTTTCATCATGTTTGTATTATGCATTAGATATACACTCCTTTGAAAGTTAGCACAAACATTTATTCTGTTTGTCAAAAAAAGTCTAATAATAAGACATTCAAAGATAAGTCAAGTGTATTAATTACCTTTCAAAATTTACATGCAAGACTGTGGTTTTATATTGTTCTGTGATTTTACTTATTCTAGGTAGATAATTTCATAAAGATTGGTCCTGTTGTTTTGAAAATCTAGGACTGTAATAGTTGTTGGTTTATTTTCTACATCTGTTCATCTTCATAAGCTCTTAAACTGATACTCTGGTCATATTGACTACTCTACCACATTTGGTGAGCTTCCATGCTCTTGAGTCAACTTTTCCATAAATACTCACCTAGAGTTCTAGGTGTGAATGTTGTCTATAGCTAGCATCTATTCTGATAGCTTGATGCTTCTATCAACTGGTATAGGTCTGTGCTGTGTCTGTTGTTGGGGTTATTTGCCAGTTGGAGTGGAAATAAAGTAGCTTCTGCAGTTACCTATTTTCTTTTCAGAGAAAATAAGTGTGTGGTCCCTGGGAAGCTGGACTGACTGGCTGTGAATACACTGTGCTCTCTGTTTGAATATAACCAGTCCAGGGGGAGTAAAGAATGTGTCTACTGCCTTGACATTCTTCCAAAGACATTAAAAATGTAATATTAGGAAATCCTTTAGAGATACCTGGGTGGGTCTGTCGGTTAAGTGTTTGCCTTCGGCTCAGGTCATGATCCCAGGGGCCTGGGATGGAGTCTCACATTGGCTCCTTGCTCAGAAGGGAGCCTGCTTTCCACTCTCTCTCTCTGTCTGCTACTCACCCTGCTTGTACCCTCTCTCTCGCTCACTGACAAATAAATAAATAAAATCTTTTAAAAAAAGGAAATCCTTTAAAAAGATAGTGTGCATGAAAATTTATTTCCTGATATATTGTTTATTAGTAACAAATTTCAAAAGAATATTTCAGTATGAGATCCATTTTTGCAAAAAAAATATATGCATAGATAGAGCTATAGTAATAAAATTAAAACATATCAAAGTCTACATAAAGAAAATACGAGTGAAGTAATAATTTTTTCTTTCATTTTGCTTACTGATATTTTAACCTTATTTTCCATTTATTCCTAGAGTGACAGTATGTTCTGGGTTGCTTTTTGTTTCAGTGTAATCATTAATAGCTCAAACTTTAAAATGTATCCTGTTTTGGACAGTAAGTCAAACAGTCACTTTAACCAACAAATACATATTACTTACATTAGAAGAATAAGTGTAAAGAAATAAAAAATGATAAAAATGTATTTAGAAATAATCTAGGTAGAAAATGTTGTTATGCCATTTTAATCCAATAGTAGATTTAAAATTGAAAAGGAAAATCAGCACTTGGCCATGGAGGTCCTCTTTTTAACCTGGCAGAGAAATGTGGAAGAGATGGCACTACTTTGGGAGTCTATAGCTTATAGACTGGTGTATAAAGTTGTATGCTCTCCAGCAGCGTGCAAATCACCTTGCCTTCTTGGTTCAAGGTATCCTATCTGTAAGAAGGCTGATGGATTAGATGCTTCCTAACTTCTCTTCTGTCCCTCATATTCTAGGATTCTTGTCAAAGAAAATTTCTGCTCTGACTTCAGAAATACAATCCTTTTGGCTGGTTTGACCAGGATTAGTCCTCTTTCCTCTCTGAAGGAAAATAGTGGAAATGGTACAGAAAATCTACAAATATAAACTCTGTGGCAATATGAGCTTGAGTGGGGTCAGAAATTAAACACTAATATGATGAACAGACTGTTTGCCAAAATAAAAGCTATAGGATGGAGAGATTATTGAAGTAATTATTTAGTGTGACACCACTGAATTTACTTAAAAAACAAATACTGGCAACTTAAAAGCAAATCAATAATCAATGTGCCATTTATAGCCTTTATATTCATTAAATTAAATCTAAGTAATTTATGTTAGCATCACTGAGTAGATGATCACATAATGTTACCTTGAAGAATATACAGTAAATCATACTTTATATCAAATAAAGTTCTTCTTCCTCCCTTCCTATAATTTCTATAATTCCTATAATTAATAAGAAAAAGCTACATATATTTTCAGTACATTTAAGAGATATATACTGGAATCTATTTGCCAAATTCAGCCAGGATATATATTTTTAGTCTTTGCAAGCTTTATACTAGAAGAAGAGTGCATCTTCGTAATTTCTTTAAGAATAGACAGCAAATGGTTATATAACCTCTAAATGTTTGAAGCTCTAAGTATTCCATGTTTGTGGTGTTTTATTGTAAAACTGTCGTTAAACATTAAAAAAAAAAAACTAGAGCATCATATTTTATACAATAAAAACATTAATTTTCTTACAGTCCCTTGCAGGAAAGTTTGGACCTTAACTCTAGTGATTATATTTTCCAATCTTCAAATTAGGTTTTGTCACCTAGGAATCAGTAAAATATTGACTAAGGAAAACCAAAAAGAGACTGATCATACTCTTTAATATGCAATGCTGGAAGCTAGAATAGCTTCTTCAGGATGATGATATAAATGACTTCATCCCAGAATCACATACCTCTACACAAGATATAATTATTCTCAAGTCTTGGAAGAAATTTGAAGATTTGCAATAATTTGAGGAATATATAACTTACATAGTCTGATTAAACACTTATGGGTTCTACTTAAAAAAAAAAATAACTTAGAAAAAAGACCTCAAGATAAAAGATGAGTAAAATATAATAGTATCAGATCTTGATTTACCTAATTAAATTCAAATGGACAATAACACACTCTCCAGAGATACTTAATATAAGAACTATAAAAAGCTATCAAAAAGAAAACACAAAAAAATCCTAATTATTAATTCAATAAATCCAGGTAGTTGGGAGTGGGAGAAGTAAGAATGTTACGGAAGCCTAAGGAGGGGAGAACTAGAAAAGAAAAGTGGAAGATGAAAATAGCATTAAGATCTTCTTTTATTGGGGAAGGATCAACAAAAGGCAAAGGAGAAGCATGCATGTTAATAGAAAAAAATAATTTGGTTTAACTCATTTAACTATGGGAACAAGGGGGAAAAAGTTATATTAAATGAATAGGAAAAGAATGATGAGTTGTCCAATGAGAAAACGAATGAAATATATTACACCTTGATCAAACCAGGAAAAATAAAAGGAAAATGTGGACTCAACAATCAACATAAATTATAGGTTCAAAGAAAAATGGAATGAAAAAGATCAAGTTATTGGCCAATATCCCAAATATGAGCACTCTTTTTTCCCCACAAAAGACAGTGACTTAAACTGGATTAAAATCAAGATATGTACTCCATGAGAAATAAATATTTAATGTTAAGTAATAAAGGGTGGTCATAGTGATTCTAGGTAAATGAAAAAAGAAAGCAAGCAAGTCTAGCCATATTGATGTCAGTCATGATGGAATTTCACATTAGAAGGACTAAAATGTTAAAAAGGTACATTGCCTAAAGATAAAGGTATAATTTATAAATAAGATGTAAGTCATATATTTTATGCACCAAATTTTACAGCCTTTAATTTAAAAAAACAATCAAATCAACAAAACTACAACTGTAATGGAAGAAAATATATACTTCCCAAAAAATTTAAACAGTATAATAGACCAAATAACAAATAAAGATCTAGATGGACTTACTGCAATCAATGAACTTCATTTAACAGAATTTTATAAGATCATCATACATTATCTTTGTACTTTGCAGACATTCACAAAAATCAATCATGTGCTTTGTTACGTTCCTTTTGTGTCAACTTCACTAAACTCCAGCCATGTTCTCCAGAATTGGTTTCCCAATATAGTTCCAGGTTAAAGCTGATCAAAAAGACATTTGTACAAAGATAGTAAACCTACAGGAAAGCAGTAGCCAGTGCACTCTGAAGGTCACTGTGCTTTCAAGCAATGAGAGAATGACACAGGGATAGACAGAGTCTAGCTAGCCCCTTTTTTTCCCAGTACCAGATTCAGCTTTTTTTTTTTTCCCCCCCTCTATGGAAATGCCATGCAGAGGCCATAGTCTTTCCACAGGGGGCTCCACCAATGCTCCATGATGGTCCCATTCCAGACTCCCTGACAAACTCTTGATTTCTTTGCCACACCCCCAAGTGCTTCAGGAAAGCTGGTTAGTGGCTTTTCTCTGATTCCCCAACATTCCTTTTTGGACTATTCTCCCAAAATTCCCATTCCTATAACAAATCCCAATTCCATAATACTTACAGTGTATCTCATTCTGTTTTGCTCATTGAACCCTGATTGATAAAAGGAACAAAAGAAGGAAGAGTAAAGCAAAACGGGGAAAAAAAATGCAGAGTATTTACAGACTACATTTTAAGATTATAATCTAAAAAAAATCATAAATAAAATGAAAAAAATTTTTCTCTGTTAGTCAGGGAACGATAAGTTAAAATAACAAGGTATATTTTTAGGCTCTTCACATTAGCAAAAATGGAAAGGAGCCATGATATCTATTTTTATAGAGGATGTTGGGAAAAGCATTCTTTCATACATTGCTTTGGAATCGTGAAGGATTACAGCTTATTTTAACCAATAATCCATCTCTTAGCAGTCTATTCCATTCAAACAAAGCACCCATAAATAATGACCCGTAAATAATGATCCACATGCTTGTTGCATCATTGGTCTTGGTAGCAAAATACTAGAACAAAACTCATACCCAGCAATATAGTAAATTATGGTTTATCCTACTAAGGCATCTATATGATTAGTTGACAGGAAGAAAATATACAGAAATCTATGTACTGGGCTGTTAACATGGGTAGGTAGGTTAATACAACTGGATGGAAGAAGAGAGGGAGAGAAGGAAGCCTAATAAGGGAAAAAGAAAAACAACTAGACATTCAAAAGCATGTGAATATCCACATGTGTGCATTTATACATGAATATCCACATGAATGCATAAAGTTATGGATATGTATGTGTAAAACAAAATTAAACATTAAGGACATTCTCATAATCTGGCCCAATCTAATTTAATGCACCAGATTTCTCTGGACTTCACAGGAAACTCTGGGTCCGAATATATTCCTTGATCTGCTTCACAAAAACAGCCCAAAATACTTCTCTTTGTTTCCTCTTTGGGGAACACTCTCCATCTGCTGTTATCTGCTGTTCATCAAGTTCTCCCAGGCCGAGTTGATGTGCCACCTCTTCCTTGAATATACCAACCCACATGAAGTCTCTTCTGAACTTGTTCATCCTTGCTAAATAATTTAGCACTTAATTATATAGGATCATGAATTATTCTGATTCTTTTGTGCCTGTTAGTCATGTCCCTAATGATTAATCCTATTCTCAGGTTTCTATTTCTCTTAACAGATGCATCACCAAATTGTACCTTTAGTGTAATGACTTTTATGTTTAGCATAATGCTTGGTATTTGGTTTCCAAACAGGGAGATGGTTAGAAAAGTATCCAGCCTTGACCTCAGAAGATCTCAGATACAATCTGTGCTCTGTTACTTCCTAAAGAATGTGTCTGAGTGTATTTTGTTTCTCTTAGCTTTAGTTCTGGTATCCATGGTCTCTGACATTTAACATAAAACTTGAAAACATCCTGGATTGTGGAAAGAGTTCCGAGTTTAGGGTCAGCTAATCTGGCTTTGAGCCTGGACACTATAATGGTTTTTATCTCAGATAGCACTTAGCAATGATTGACTTACGTCCCTGCATTCATGTGATTTTGGTCTGTCTATAGCTATGACACTTGTAAGCAGTAATAATGCCACCCCAACTGGCATACTTATGTGTATGAAAGGAGTCATTATTAATGATTACATTGGATGGGGTAACAGTTATAAATAAGGACTGTCTCTGGCAAACCAGAACCTACAGTAACCCCATCTAGAATAAATGCTTGAACCATAGGTCCCTCATTTTTTAGTAGCAGGAGATAGATTTATTCTTTATTCACCCTTTCTGTTCTCACCCTGCCCCTAGTGGAGATGATAGGTCCATAGTAAAACAGAATAGAGAGACAGAATATTGGTGTAACTCATCAGTCACTTGATGAAGGACAGTCCATATTAACAGGGCTAAGTTTTGCTTATCTTGTCCTCTATCAAAATTCTGAAGCTAATGAAGCAGAGATTTGGGGTTTACTAACAAGGGACAAATCTGTCTTCGGGGTCCTTTATTAGCCTTACCTAGTATTTTTTTTTTTTTTTTTTAGGGATTTGAAGGCACTGCCAACATTATGAATTGAGAGATTTATATAAATATTTGGATTTGTAACTTGGAAAAATTGAGGACATCTATTAAAACTGAACCTTGGCTATCACTTGTCAAAGGTCAAGTGGGACTGAAAATTCAGTGTCTCCTCTCTAACTCTCTATCTCATCACATTTTTCCTGAAGTTGAAGTTTAGTTCCATTTACCATTCCCTTTGGGATATTGTGGACTGCCTGCTTAACTCATCCACTTTTTCCTACTGAGACCCTTAATGCTTTTTAGACATTCTGAGCTTCAGGTGAACCTTGTTCCAGCAACTTGCAACCAACTCTTTCAGAGTGGTTTTGGGAGCAAAAAAAAAAAAAAAAAAAAAGAGCTAGAAAAACTCAGGTTTTGGGAGGGAAAAGAATAAGGACTAAAAAAGAAAAAAGAGTGGACTCTAGCCATTTTTATGGACTGACTATAATGAAATTAGAAATAATATAAAATACAGTTTTTTTACAGACTGATAACTAGATGGACTGCTTATCGTCTGAACACCACAGGCGGGAATGATCATCACAGCTGTTTGTTTTTTTTTCCCCTTTTTTTTTTTTTTTTTAATAACATACTTATAAACCTGCCTAGAATTTATAAAAGGGATACAAAGATTACATATAAAATAAAAAAGTAATACTTATTTAACTTATAAAATTATTGGGATTTAAACCAGTAATAAGGGGATATGACTTATAAATAGCTTTACAGTGTTAAATAGCTTGACGGTGATGACAATCAATTATGATGGGTCTGTATTTATGAAGCATGATTTTTGGTTTGGTAGGTTTTTAGAATACCCAAACAAAGTGTTTATTTTTTGCTTCTTATTATATTCATTGAACACCTTTTGTTAAAAATGGAGGAAAAAAAATCATTAGATTGTTACCAATAGGACTTGATTCAGTTTATCACTTATCTAACTTCTTTCTTGTGTTCCCTGATTCCTGAATCCTAGAATCCTAAAGCAAGGAAGAGCCAAAATCTTTGCAGTGGGATTGCAGCAAGGCCATTGATAGTAACCCTGGCCTCATATTGTTGCTGGGAAGAGTCAACTCACGTAGAGTCTAACACAGTCCTTGACACATGGAAAAACTTGATAAATATCAGTTCCTGCTAATATTCTAATGGTCATTTAATTTTATCCCAAAGCCTGTTTTTAGTCATGTGTTTCTTCATTGACTCATCATTTATCCTTGCTAGTTTCCACTCCACCCTCTTCTGGATCTGCAAAAACTTCTGGTAATTTCCTACCCATATTATTTAGTACAAGAAAGCTGTTTAGAGGCAAAATAGTGAGTGATGTTAAGTACTACAGAAAGAATAGCAAACTTTATACCAGAAAAAGGCTGGCTTACTGATTGCTGAGAGGAATCTTAAGGTAACAGATTGATTTTTAGTTATAATCTCAGAAATCTGACTTTGACAGAAGGAAGCAGAACCTTTTTCAAAGGTGGAGTCATGGCAACCAAGTTCTCAGGATATATTAATAATAGCAATACAGCACTGGGAAAATTGAATAACCACATACAGGTTAGGGAAATTAGACCCCTTCCTTCCACCATGTACAAGAATTATCCACTTTAATTAACTTAAAGTAGATTAAAGATGTAAATGGAAGACTCACAAGCATAAAACTACTAGAAGAAAACATAGGGAAAATGTTCCTTGACTTTGGTCTTGACGACAATTTTTTGGATATGACAAAAAAAGTCACAAAGAGTGCCAGCAACAATAGTAAAAATAAACAAGGAAGACTAAATTAAACTAAAAAGCTTCTCAAGAGCCAAGAAACAATCAGCAAAAGAAAGGAAACTTACAGAATGGAAGAAAATGTTTCCAAACAATCTGTAAGGGGTTAATATTCAAAATATATAAGGAACTCCCACAAACTCAATAGCAAAAAACCTTATGATTAAAAACCAGATAAAGGACTTGAATAGACTTTTTCTTTTCCTTTTATTTTTTTTTAAGATTTTATTTATTTATTTGACAGAGATCACAAGTAGGCAGAGATGCAGGCAGAAAGAAAGGGGAAAGCAGGCTCCCCGCGGAGCAGAGAGCCCGATACGGGGCTCGATCCCTGGACTCTGAGATCATGACCTGAGCAGAAGGCAGAGGCTTTAACCCACTGAGCCACCCAGGCACCCCTGAATAGACATTTTCTAAAGATGACATACAAATGGCTGAGTGCACGCTCAACATCACTAATTATTAGGGACATGCAAGTTGAAACCACAATGAAATATCACCTCATACCTGTTAGAAAGGCTATTATCAAAAAGACAAGAACTAATAAATGTTGGTTGTAGAGGAAGAGGAACCCTTGTGATCTGCTGGTGGGAATGTAAATGAGCATAGCCACTATGAAATAATATGGAGGTTCCTGGGGACCTAATGTGTAGCATGGTGCTTATACTTAACAACACTATATTATATTTTTGAAAGTTAAGAGAATAGATCTTAAAAATTATCACAACACACAAAAAGAAGTAATTATATAAAGGGTGGGAGGTGTTAACTAATCTGATTGTGGTAATCATTTCCCAGTGTACACATGTCTTAAATCATTATACCTTAATACATAAATTGCATAATTACATAAATTATATGTCAATATCTCAATAAGCCTGGAATAAATGATACCAATACAATACTAATAAAATTATTCTTAAGCCATGAAAATAATACTGCTTTGGGTACTGACAGTTACGGCATACATTCAGCGTATACATTTCCCAAAATACACACACTGGAAATTGGATTCTAATGCAAAGATTTCTATCAAGCCTAGAATCAAGGCAAAGTAAGTGAGTTATACAGTTTGAAAGGTTAGTAGCACTGAGTGTGAGAGCTCAATGTACCCATCGACATATGGTGCAGGGGGATATCTTGAGCCAGAATAAATTCTTCCATTAAGAGTTCTCTAATAAGCATTGCCAATGCTTGCCTCTCTTTATTCATGTTTGAACCATATACTTTCTGAGTGATCTATCCTCTAACCATGACAATTTAGTTAACTGTATTGCTAATACAGTTAACTAATTTTTAGATTAAAATTATTAATAATTAGATTTTAGATTAAAATCTAAATTAGATTATTTTTTAGATTAAAATTATTAAAACTAATTATTAGTTAAACTAATAGCCTTGTTCTTTCTCTTTATGGCTGGATCTCAAGAAGTTGATTGCGAAGTGTGGTTTGCATTTATCTTCGTTCATCTATTATGCGTCAGTTTATTGCTAACTTTTAACTTTTTAAGGTTTTGGGGCAGTTTGCTATTTTATGTTGATAGATGTTCCTACAGGTCTTCCTCAAATTATGATGATGTTATATCCCAATAAATACATTCTTTTTTAAAAAAAAATTTTATTTTTTATAAACATATAAAATATTTTTATCCCCAGGGGTACAGGTCTGTGAATCGCCAGGTTTACACACTTCACAGCACTCACCAAAGCACATACCCTCCCCAATGTCCATAACCCCACCCCCCTTCTACCAACCCTCCTCCCCCCAGCAACCCTCAGTTTCTTTTGTAAGATTAAGAGTCACTTATGGTTTGTCTCCCTCCCAATCCCATCTTGCTTTATTTATTCTTCTCCTACCTCCTTAAGCCCCCACATTGCATCACTACTTCCTCATATCAGGGAGATTGTATGACAGTTGTCTTTCTCTGCTTGACTTATTTCGCTAAGCATGATACGCTCTAGTTCCATCCACGTTGTCGCAAATGGCAAGATTTCATTTCTTTTGATGGCTGCATAGTATTCCATTGTGTATATATACCACATCTTCTTTATCCATTCATCTGTTGATGGACATCTAGGTTCTTTCCATAGTTTGGCTATTGTGGACATTGCTGCTATAAACATTCTGGTGCACGTGCCCCTTCGCATCACTACGCTACCTAAAGGAATCTACACATTTCCTATGTGTAGGAATTCCTATCAAAGTACCTCCATCTTTTTCAAAGAAATGGAACAAATAATCCTAAAATTTATATGGAACCAGAAAAGACCTCGAATAGCCAAAGGAATATTGAAAAAGAAAGCCAAAGTTGGTGGCATCACAATTCCGGACTTCAAGCTCTATTACAAAGCTGTCATCATCAAGACAGTATGGTACTGGCACAAAAACAGACACATAGATCAATGGAACAGAATAGAAAGCCCAGAAATAGACCCTCACCTCTATGGTCAACTAATCTTTGACAAAGCAGGAAAGAATGTCCAATGGAAAAAAAGACAGCCTCTTCAATAAATGGTGTTGGGAAAATTGGACAGCCACATGCAGAAAAATGAAATTGGACCATTTCCTTACACCACACACGAAAATAGACTCCAAATGGATGAAGAACCTCAATGTGAGAAAGGAATCCATCAAAATCCTTGAAGAGAACACAGGCAGCAACCTCTATTTCGACCTCAGCCACAGCAACATCTTCCTAGGAACATCGCCAAAGGCAAGGGAAGCAAGGGCAAAAATAAACTATTGGGACTTTATCAAGATCAAAAGCTTTTGCACAGCAAAGGAAACAGTTAACAAAATCAAAAGACAACTGACAGAATGGGAGAAGATATTTGCAAACGACATATCAGATACAGGACTGGTGTCCAAAATCTATAAAGAACTTAGCAAACTCAACACCCAAAGAACAAATAATCCAATCAAGAAATGGGCAGAGGACATAAACAGACATTTCTGTAAGGAAGACATCCAGATGGCCAACAGACACATGAAAAAGTGCTCCATATCACTCGGCATCAGGGAAATACAAATCAAAACCACAATGAGATATCACCTCACACCAGTCAGAATGGCTAAAATTAACAAGTCAGGAAATGACAGATGCTGGTGAGGATGTGGAGAAAGGGGAACCCTCCAATAAACACATTCTAATTTGAAAATATCATCAGTCAACAATGCATGTAGTACACCTAACCTACAAAACTTCATAGCTTAGTCTAGCTTCTTGTAAATGTGCTCAGAACACTTACAGTTGGGCAAAGTCATTTAACACAAAGCCTATTTTATAATAAAGCTTTAGTGATCTCACGTAATTTATACTCTGAATACTCTACTGAAAGTGAAAAACAGAATGATGATATAGGTGCAGGATGAGTCTAAGTATATCAGTTCTTTGCCCTCATGACTGTGTGTCTGGAAGCTGTGGCTGCTGCTGCCCAGAATCATAGGCATATGTTATGCATATCACTAGCTGAGAAACGATCAAAATTCAAAGTACAGTTTCTCCTGAATGTTTATCACTTTTGCACAATCATGAAGCAGAACAGCTGTAAGTTAAACCATCATAAGTTAGATATTGCCTATATATATAAATTATATACAATATAGACTCTATATAATCCACATTAAATATCTTACATCAGAAGTTATAAGTAAGCATATATCAAATGGTTTGGCAGTGGCCTTGAGCTGATTAATTTATTAATACTTGCCAAGCTACTAATTTATAATGTGAACATTTTTTTCAAATATTTATTTATTTATTTTTAGGAGAGAAAGAGAGAGAGGTGGGGGAGGTATAGATGGAGAGAATCTTCAAGCAGGCCTCCTGCTGAGTGCAGAGCAGGACAGGACTTGGGGCTTGATCTCAAGACCCATGAGATCATGACCTGAGCTGAAACCAAGAAACTGACACTTCACTGACTGAGCCGCCCAGACACATGACTCTTAAATTCATTTCTTAAGAACAAGTGGTACAAAGGTTTTTGTATGTTATATCTTGCATAAGACATTTACAAGTAAATGTAATTTCACTAGAAGCTTGGGATAAAACTAAGTAAATTACAGATATGAATGTGCTTTGCAAACTGCATGGTAAGTTAAAGTGTCACATGAATAATTAATAACATGAATGTGATAATACAAATCAGTGTTAAATTTTCACTCCCGACAAAGACTCTGCAGTTGCTACTCCATTATACTGAAGAGCGAAGTTGGTGGGAGCACCTGAAAATCTACCCTCATAACTCACCTTTATGTTTGCCTTTGGCAGCCCACACACTCTTCTCCAGCTCACAATGAGATGAGCACAACTCTTGTAAGCCTGTAAGAGGGAACAAAAGAACAAGAAACATTTTGCTTAGAAACTCAGTAGACCAGAAGGAGAATAGGAAATTATCATGAAAAAAGAGCTTTTCATGTTGACTATTTCTGCTGTAAAACTGCTATCTGGTATAGGTCAAATTAGTTATAAAGAAGTGTGTAGGAAGATACAACTTTTTAGTAAATTGCATTAGAAACTAAGCAGGTGGGTAGGTCTATGTACTGTTATGCAAGCTGATTTAGCTGTCAGTGTTGAAAAAGCTTAGAATGGCTAGATTTTCCAATTACTTTTTCCCTGGGTGAGTAATACCCTCTTTTAATATTGTGCCCTCCCAAACTCAAAAGCCGTACCTTTCTCTTTGTTCATTCCCTGCTTTTCTGTGCAACCAGACTAAATCACCAGAATTCCCTGACCATAACCTCTACTTCTTTGCCTCTGGAATTTTGGTCAACCTTTTCTATGTGCCTAACATGCCTTTCCTACCCACAGGATCAATGGGAAGTCTGCTCTGCTTTTGAAAGAAGACTCAGCTCCAATGGTACTTTGACAGGCACTGCTCTCTTCTAAGTGACATGTCCATTTAGAAATAATCTCCCTTTAAATAAGCCTTCCTCCAGAAATGCTTCTAAGCCTCAAAAGACACCTATTGAATATAGTGGATAGTATATACTCAGAAATAGGAATTAATAATTACTACCTTGGAATATTGTTGTAAACTTTCAAGTTTGTGTATGTACAGTAGCATTTGTAATGTTAAATTCTTAATTAATTGTAGTAATTCCTTCATCTTTATCTGTATGCCTCCCTCATTAGACAATTGATTCCTTAAATGTAGAATTCATTTGAATTCATTTCTGTATCCCTCACCCCATTCCCAATTAACTAGTGTTTGGCACAGGACCTTGTAATTAGTAAGCTTTTTTGTTTTTCCAATAAAAATTGCCTAAGCTTATTCAATTAATATGTAGGAGTGATGTAATTTATAATGTAATTTTGTCCTGTTTCTGGTATAGAGCTTCTAAAACCCTTGGAGTTTCCTAAGTGATGAGAGCATAGAAATATCTTTTGTTATGTTAATGAGATGACTTTTGGAAAGCACATAAGGAGGAGGGGCTGCTAGCCAGGACAGCCAACCAGGTGATTAGACTTGGAACTTCCAGTCCTACCCCCTGACCTCTGGGGAGGAGAGAGGCTACAGACAGAATTCAACCACTAATGGCCAGTGATTTCATCAACCTTGCCTATGTAACGAAGCCTCCATAAAATCCCAAAAAGATGGAGATCAGAGCACTTCAGGGTTAGAGAATACTTGGAGATTTGGTGAGAGCAGCCCACCTGAGAGAACATGGAAGCTTTGTTCTCCTTTTCACATCCAATGCCCTATGCACCTCTTCCATCTGTCTGTTCCTGAGATAACTTTTTTTTTTTTAAATAGAAGCTTTTTATTCTTTTTTTTTAAGAAGCAGTCATTATTTTATTTGTAAATTTTATCATTACTAAAAATTCCAAGACAATATATTGAAGTACAACATAGTTAATGAAAGAGATTTATATAATGGATGGAAAAATAATACACTATGAAAATCTATATCATTTCTACACACACAAAATAAATGAAATGATCATGTAAAGGATGACTTAATATCAGAAATTTCAAATTCCAAACTTCACACCCTTGAGCTCAGAGAATAGAACAAAATTATTAGTTGCTATAAGAAAAAAAGAACACAGTTTCATAAGGGATTTGAAAGTGAGAGAAAGAAAAAGAAGAGGCATGATAGAAAAGAGAGGAAAAACTTGATAAAAAAGACACATTTCAGGGCACTTGGGCACTCTGTTAAGCATCTGCCTTCTGCTCAGGTCATGATCCCAGGGTCCCGGGATTGAGCCCTGCATCAGGCTCTCCGCTCAGTGAGAAGTCTACCTCTCCATCTCCCTCTGCCTCCTCTCTCCCACTCAAGCCTGCTCTTTCTCCCAAATATATAAGTAAACTCTTAAAATTAAAAAAAAAAAAAGAGGCATTTCAGTCAACTGTTGAACTGGGCCCCCTACCTCCTGTCACCACCACCAAAAATAAATAAATAAATAAATAATAAAAGTACAAATAATCAATTTCTTTGCAAATATGGTAAAGGTCTTTAAATGATTCTAAAATGAGGTTTGTCTTTTTTTTTAATTTTTAATTTTTTATTTTTTATAAACATATAATATATTTTTATCCCCAGGGGTATAGGTCTGTGAGTAGCAAGGTTTACACACTTCACAGCACTCACCAAAGCACATACCCTCCCCAATGTCCATAACCCCACCCCCCTACTACCAACCCCCCCTCCCCCCAGCAACCCTCAGTTTCTTTTGTGAGATTAAGAGTCACTTATGGTTTGTCTCCCTCCCAATCCCATCTTGTTTCATTTATTCTTCTCCTACCCCCTTAAGCCCCCATGTTGCAGCACCACTTCCTCATATCGGGGAGATCATAGTTAGTTGTCTTTCTCTGCTTGACTTATTTCGCTAAGCATGATACGCTCTAATTCCATCCACATTGTCGCAATGGCAAGATTTCATTTCTTTTGATGGATGCATAGCATTCCATTGTGTATATATGCCACATCTTCTTGATCCATTCATCTGTTGATGGACATCTAGGTTCTTTCCATAGTTTGGCTATTGTGGACATTGCTGCTATAAACATTCGGGTGCACGTGCCCCTTCGGATCACTACGTTTGTATCTTTAGGGTAAATACCCAGTAGTGCAATTGCTGGGTCATAGGGCAGTTCTATTTTCAACATTTTGAGGAACAGGTTTGTCTTTTTTTTAATCAACTGGTGAACCCAAGGAAGAAAGGGATTATGGGAATCTGTGATTTTTAGGCGGTTGGTAAGAAGTACAGGTAACAACCAAGTAACAACTTGCTACTAGTGTCTGAGGTTCAAGGAGGGGTTTGCTCGAAGGTCAAATTTGCAGCTAGTCCATCAGAATCACAGGGGATAACCTGGACTTATGACTGGTAGGTGGAGTGGGATGGGGCTGGGATGGGAGTCATACTGGACCGAGCCCATAACCTGTGGAATCCAAGGCTCTCTCCAGGTAGAGTTACAAATGAGTTGAAGTTTAAAACTCTCAGATGGTATCCCAAGAGTTGCTTGTTGGTATGGGGATGGGGATTCCCCCTCACACTAGAACTGGTATCAGAACCTGTTTAGTAGCATGTCACTTTAGTAGCATGTCAACTAAATAAAATTGGTTTCATATAGTAACAAAAAATTATGTTGATTCTGAAGTTTGAATATTCTTATAAGGGCATGGGCTTGAGAAACTTAATGATCACCAGATAAACATGTAATAGAGGCTATTTTATAATGATAGAGTTTGTTTTATAATAGTAAAGTATATTTGACACTATGTTGACAAAATGTCTTTAAATATCAGTTTATGGATCATAAACTGAAAGGGACTTGAGAACTATTTACTCTAACCCTACCTATTTCACAGATGAGGCAATTGAGACCTCGTATCGTATTATGGGCTTGGTATGTGGGCTTGGAGGAGATATTCCAAGAAATGTTTGGAAATCACAGAGCTGAGTCTTATGCTCAGGTTTCTTACCTAGCACTTATGCAGAAGGCTATTTAGGTTTTTCCAGTTGTGCTATGAATATGACAAATGTGCTATTAATATGATAAAACAGGGGCACCTGGGTGGCTCAGTGGATTAAGCCTCTGCTTTCAGCTCAGGTCATGATCTCAGGGTCCTGGGATCGAGCCCCACATGGGGCTCTCTGCTCAGCAGGGAGCCTGTTTCCCACTCTCTCTCTGCCTGCTGCTCTGCCTACTTGTGCTCTCTGTCTGTCAAAAATAAATAAACTCTCTTTTAAAAAAAATGATAAAACAGATAAAATAATTTTGTTTTTGTTTTTTTTTTTAAGTTAAAAATTCCTTAATTTTTTAATTTCTGGCACCACTACCACAATTCACCAGGCAATATATCTGATGTAATGAAAAGAAAAAGAAAAAGAAAAAGCTAAAACAGATAAAAGACCTCTGAAATGTACATCTAATTGACACTACATTGCATTAATCAATAGCTGTACTTTCTGCAAACTGTGGTTATGACAGTCCTGAACAAGAAGTGTTTCCTGTTTAAGCTGCAGTAACTCTTCTGACTATGGATCATTGTTCCTTCTGTGGCAGATTTTTATAGTTTTTCTAATGCATTTGGGACAACTGTCTCAAAGTAACCTGCTGCTTTCCTGTTAACTCCATACTCTCTCTCCTGCAAAGAACTATAGCCCCTTTCCCCTGAAAATTTTTTAGAACCTTCTGCTACCATTTCCACCATCTCCCCACCAGATCCATAACTACCACTATAGGAATTGCCCAAGCTTTTTCCACCAAAACTGCCCCCCCTTCATGGTTCCATAATTTGATTGTCGTTGTCCACTGTAATTTCCACAATCATAGTTCCCACCACCACCATCACGGTTAGCTCCAAAATTTCCTCCTTCATTGTGACCATCATATCCTCTACCACCACCACCACCACCATATCTTCCTCCATGGTCTCCATATCCTGGTCCACCATCACCATAACCTCCTCTACTACTATAAGCAGGGCCACCACCATTGTTGCCACCATTACCTCCAAATCCATTATATCCTCTATCACCTCCTCCTTAACTACCTCTGCTGCTACATCCTCCACCATCATAGCCTCCTCCTCCACCAAAGTTTCCACCATGGCCAAAGTTACCACCACTTCCAAAGTTTCCTCCCTGACCCATGAAGTTGCCAGATCCACTTCCATGACCTCTTTGTGATCCAGGAGACTGCATTTCTTGTTTAGAAAGGGCCTTTTTTACTTCACAATTTGGCCCATTAATAGTGTGGTATTTCTGAATAACAATTTTATCAACTCTATCATGATCATCAAAAGTTACAAAAGCAAATCCTCTCTTTTTTTTCACTCTGCCTGTCTTCCATAATTTCTATGGTTTCAACCTTGCCATACTTTTCAAAGTAGTCTCTCTTCTGTGTCTTTAATACCACCAACAAGAAATTTCTTCACTATTAGATGGGCACCAGTCTTTACAGAATCCTCTCTAGAAACACCTCTCTTTGGTTCCACTACATACCCACCAACATTGTGTGGTCAGGCACACATTTGCTGCACCAACCTCTTCAACACAAGAGTAAGTCACAAAACCAAAAGCCTTGGAATGTTTCTCATCACCACACTATCTGTAAGTGAACCCCATTTTTCAAAATATTCTCTTAAACTATCATTTGTAGCTTCAAAGCTCAAACCACCAGTAAACAGTTTTCTCAAGTGCTCTGGTTTCTTTGGATCATGGCTCCCTCCTCCCAGCAGTAGCGGCAATGGCGGAGTCAGACGGGGGGTGACGGGGAGGTGGTTTTACCTCTATTTTAAGACTGGACTCACCTCTTCCAACTTGAGTTCAATATGGGCCAGATAAAATTATTTTGGAGAGACAAAGACTAGATATTTTTTTCTTTTTTCAGAAGGCTACAATAATTTTAAACTAAATATCTTCAGTTAAACCTTCAGGATTTAACTTGAATTTTTAAATTTAAAGAATTTGGATAGACCAAGATTACAAAGTTAATTCAAGTGTGAGAAATAATGAGTCAAAGTATGAAACTAGAATAGCAAAGGCTTTCTTAGAGACCTGTTTGTGGAACTCAGACAACAAATGCAGAGAATGACATAAGGAAGCCAAGAAATACGTAATCCAACTCAATCATGCAATAGTTAACAAAACTGAAACATCTTATCTTTTTCACTAAATCATTAACTGCATCTGAAGGATAGTGAAGAGAAGCCCTAATTATTGAAAGTAAGTTTAGGAAGACATATCTGGCAATTGTGTGTAGAAGATTATGTGTAGATTCCCAAAGATCATCTGGGAATTCTTAAAGGGCTGAAACTCCAATCAATACTGTAGCAGTAGAAACTCAAATCATGAGTAAACATTGCAAAAGAAACACCAGGAAATCATAATTGCCTGGAGAATTGGGTAAAAAAGAGAGACAGAAATAAAATAATAGCTCAAGTTAATATTTTAAGTTCCAGAGACTTGACATATGTTTTCTATTGATGAAACAGGGAGCGGGGTCAGGTAGGTATGAGATAGGGTAGGCCTAGTTTCAGACAGACTAACTTTGGGTTGACTCTGGGATAATTCAGTACGTCAGTTCCCAAGCCTGAGGGAGAGATAGGAACAGGAGACTTAGACTGAGATGCTATGCATCTCATATAGGCTGAACCTATATAAGAAATAAACTCTTGAGAAAGAAAGATAGGGAGAAAACAGCACAGGGGGCCAAGACAGACCCCTGCCCAATGATCACAGCTGGTTTCAGAGGAAAGGAAACTGATGAGGGAGGGTCTGAAAAACAAAAACAAAAACAAAAACAAAACAAAGAGCTGAAAATATTATAATATTGATCTTGGAAGAACTCTTCATTTCAAAGATAGTTGGAAAATGTGTCCACTATGTCTATGTCTATCAACTTCAAAAGACTAGTTTCTGTGTCAGTATTTGGCCAAACGGTTCCAGTCTTTTGTGAAAAATTATAGAAAATTCAGTGAAGAATGTTGAAAGAAGAAAAACCACATTAGACTAATTCATCCTCAGAAACACAAAACATATTAAAATATTTCATTAAAATTTTGGTTTTTAAGTATGTTCAGACTACTTGTAAATATTAGAAATCAAACTTTTTATTGTTGTGAAAACCCTCTATTTTGAAGATTTGTGACTAAGGCAAAAATTCAGTCTGTAGTCTGACTCAGTGGAAAAGCCTACACTAATCTGGTTAAATAGCCTAAATACAGTGACAAATCTGGATACCGACGTCATCAGAGGAGCTACATATAATCTTAAAAAGGGAGGGCCGCCAATGTCAGAAGTTGTTGAAATGCAAAAGTTGAGACTCATCAGTGTTGCTTTCAAACCATTCACTGATTCAACGAATACTGATCTCTAAATCAGAATGAATTATACACTATAAATTCTGAGCCAACTTAACCTACAATTAGTTTTCTTGATTAGGATCAAAGTTGTTAATGTGAATTATTTTTTTCTTTTCAGAGAAATAATGCTCATTTGTCCATTAGTTCAGAATGAAGTGAGTCATGACCGACTAAGTGGATAATCTTGGGACGTTCACTTTTAATTTCTGTCTTTGTAAAATGAGCAGATGATAGTGGATGATCTGAAGTCCCTATTGTCTTATAAAAAGGTAGTTTCTAAATTATTGACCGGGGGTGATAACATGTTCTTATCAAATCTTCTGCAACCTGACTTTTCACATAGTTGTTATCTAGATATGGATGTAGGCATGGGAAATGTAACATGATCTAGGTAAAGCATTGAATTCAATCATTAGACTAAAGCAAAATTGATAACATGGTGCATCACCAGGCTTCTAGGAAGAGACAGCCATAAGATTTATGTTTTGTGGAACCAATAAGTGTATTTCTGAGCACATTCTCTGACTTCCATTCAATAAAATTAGAAATTAATTATAAAAGTACTTAGAAATCAAATATTAACAATCTAATGAAAGAGGAAATCAAGACACAATTTAAACTGCAAACATTCCTTAACATATATAAGGAGATTACTCTTGAAGAATGTGAAAACTTAGGAACAGTAAAGGAATATAAATTAAAACAAAATGCCATCAGATTACCAATATTTCTAAAATAAATATTAGAAGAGCCAGGGTTGGCAACTGTAGAGAAATGGGTGCTGCCACATACAGTTGATAGGACTTTAACATGGCAAGTCCCATTTAGGGGAGCAGTTTGGCAGTAAGTTAAAAACTGAAAATACACATACACTTCAATGGAGCCATTCTACTTCTGAGAATCTCGCTTCCTGAAACAACACATACTAAGCCCAAATACAGATACACAGTGATGATTATTGCTATATTGGATATAAAGTTGGGGGAAAAAAAACAACAAAATACAACCGTATGTCAACCTATGAAAGAGCCATCAAAATGAACGAGGTGAGGGATCCTGGCTGGTTCAATTGGTAAAGCATGTTACTCTTGATCTTGGGATTGTGAGTTCAAGCCCTATGTTGGGTTGTAGAAATTACTTAAAAATAAAATCTTAAAAGAAAAAAAAAAAGGAATGAGGTGGATCTACATGTGCTGATATGGAAAGATATTATTCTTTAGTGAAAAATGATGTTTTAAAACCTATTATACTAAGACCTACCTAGGTGTAACCCACCTTTATAATATGTACTTACCTGTACTATAGAAATTAGCAAACCCATAGAGTATTGTATATATTAAGATGTAATAGTAGTTACCTGTGGTGAGTGGCTTTGGGACGTAAAGGAGGAACCTACATTTCATTATTATTAAATTTTGTAGTAGTCTGAATTTGAGAAAATTAATTTCAAAAAATAGAATAGCTTAACATGAATTTAATGAGTAAAAAGTTAACGCTTCGTTATTATTACTCTTTGGTGACTTTTATATTACATATAAATTCTTCACACTAAAGCATTATATAGACATTGCTCTGCATTGGCTATTGCTGCATGTACTTAAGCATACTATTTAAAAATAATTTAATAGCTCAGGGCGCCTGGCTAGCTCAGTCAGTGGTGCATGAGACTCTTAAACTCAGGGTCCTGAGTTCAAGCCCCACATTCAGGGTGAAGCCTACTGAAAATACAATACAATACAATACAATTAAATAATTAAAATAAATTAAATAAAATAATTAAAATGAAATTCAAAAAAAAATTAAAAGTGATAAATTTAAGTCATTTTAAAAAATCCTAAATGGAAAGCTTGCTCTATTCTAAAAGCAAACTTAAAATATAAAAAAAAACTAAAAATTATGTAAATACTAAAGGATATTAATCCTCAGAAGTAATCAAAGAATCAAAGAATCAAAGAGATCAAGAATATGGCATTGTACTATCAAAACTAAAATGGGTAACAGTTAATATTTGTGAGAGTTTGATCACAAAGCACTTTTATATATTGCTGATGGTAACAATTTTTCTTATGGTGTTATATATCATTTATACACACACACACACACACACAGCTACATAAAAGCTGAAAGTAAATATTTTAGAGTATTAAGAATTTTAATCTCCAAATAATATTTTAGATTTGTTATTCCCCTCTGAACTTTAAATACATTCCAGCAGTTGGAATTCATTATCTACATTACTTCTGTAGTGAGATAAATATAAAAGGATGTTGAAAGTAGTATTTAAAGACCTTAGCGTATTCATTAGAATTATCAGAGGTATTCTGACTTCAATCATTTAGTGAACTCTTATACATTAGCCACTTCTGTATGAAGGGGCCTTTCTCTCACTTCTCTAAAGGATACAGTGACCTTCAGTTTATGTCTAAGGAATTATGAGATGATACCACATGATGACTGGCGTTTTGGCTGAATCTTGGCAGGGGCTTCCATAGCCTCTGCCCAGTACTGAGCTTAGCAGAACTGAATCACCAGTCTCTTCTCCACTTGGAAATTTTTGATATTAATCATTCTCCACCACCCTTAACCATACAAATTTTTATAACAAATGCAGGTTTATTTCTGTCATAGGGCTTAAAAATGAGATGAAAAGGCAAAAATGTCTGTCTCAATCTCACTTCGTTTCCTTTGAGACTACATCACTGGGGAAAAAATAAAACAGTCTACGATCTGTGGTATTAAGGGTTTAAGGTTCTGCGCAACTCTGCATGCATAAGCATCTTTGGCCTAAATCCTTCACGTCTTTCTGTCATGCACGTGCATGTGTTGCGTGCACGTGCACACACATACACACACCCCTCTAGCGTGGAATCATGGGCTGATACAATGACAGAGCCAAAAGAGATTATTAGATCCTGTCATCCAGCAGTTTTAGGATCATGATCCTTGGAGCATTTGGACTCTGTGTAGCTTCTCAAGGAAACCTAGGAAAGCAGGAGGATGTTCAGAGAGTAGACAACTAGGCCACTGTAGCTCTGGTTAAAATTAAAATTTTACTTCACTTTCATTTCTCATAAAGCCCAGGTGCAGCCACCTAAAAATGATCTCAACCACTGATGAAGTCCATTTTACTCATTTAGTACGTTAGGAAACCAGTGTCCCAGAAAGTTCAGTTACTTCACCAAGGTTATAAGCCTATGGCGGAGATAGGATAAGAGATCTGGATTTTTAATTCCAGATGGAAATTGGAAAGCTAGTGACAGTGGCAATTCTCTGTAATTCTGAATTTTCCATGAGTTGCTATAGCTTATGAAACTCACATTATGAAGAAGCAATTAAGAAAATGGAGAGGTAACCAGGCAACAATAGTGCCATTTTCTTAACAGTGTGAGTGACATTACGCAGGCATAGGTTACTTCTGCTTCAACTGAGCTGGTGCGTATATGGGAGAAGACAGGTTGAGCATCTGCTGGGAAATAGGACAGACCTTTTTCTACACACCTGTTCTGCAGAAGAATATCTATAATGAAAGCTCCAGCAGCTTGCTCCTATGTGACTGCCAAAATCTGAACAAGTAATATCCCCTGGACATATCATAACATAAGGCAAAGCTGGATCTGTGCTATGGCTCTAAAAAAAAAAAAAAAAAAAAAGAAGAAGAAAAAGGAGACGAAAAGAAAAAGGTGAGGTTTAGTTGGAAAATCACATGAGTAGAATTATATAGAATCCTGTGTACCATTCTCTGTCCCCTGGGCTTTAGTTTTCCTAATCTGTAATGAGGGGAATGAGATTGATCTCTAAAAAAATTTTCAATGCTTACATATTCAGTTATGTTAGTTGGGATGTGGTACTTTTTGTTTGCTTTTAAAATCAGGTTCAATGTCAAGAGGGAAAAAGCCAAAAGGAAGAAAAATATGAGCAACTGTCTTAGAGACACATTATCAAACATTTGTATTATTTTTAAAAAATACTATCTCAGACAAGCTATAACATGACCATGGATATTGTTTAAAAGGACACTTTTGAATAGAATAGGAAATACACAAAACAATTTACTTTTAGATATGAGATGGGTGTGTGTACATAATATATCAATTGCATGTGTACACCTAGAAAGTTCAACCACAATTAAAGAAAAAAAGCATGCCAACATGTAGACTTATCTCCCTCAAATTCATCACAATAACCTCAAGTGAGTCCTTAATGTTGATAGCAGTCAGCATATTTCCCTGGTCATCTTATTTTTCTACTCACCCAGAAGACTACTTCATATTTTATTCCCTCACTTCAAATTCTGTCTTCTAACACCCACCTCCTCCCCACTCTTCACTCTCAGCTGATAGTTCTGCTTCCTATTTCTCCGAGATTGAAGCAATCTGCAGAAAACTTCCACAGCTCCCACCCACATACTGGCATCCCAAACCCCTATATTCTGACTTCCTGTCTGATACTCTACTAAACTAACTGCACTCCCAGCTAAGCCCATCTCCTCTGCTTAGACACCAATTTCCATTCCTTCCACTTACTACAGCCTGATAATTCTCCCATCTCTCCTTACAGAATCAAGTCCAGCCTCCCATCACCATGCAAGCATTAACTACTAAAAAATTGGAAAGAAGAAAGAAAGAAAGAAAAAAAAACCTCTTTTGGATCCAGTTCTCCTGATGTTTTTTCTCCTCAATTTTTTGTTCCCTTTTGCTCCAAAATTCCACAAAAGTACAGTCAATAGTAACATTTCTAAGTCCTCTTTTTAAATCTTCCATAAATTTTGTGGTTTCGTTTGTTTTGTTCCATACCTCCACAAAGTCTTGTACTAAAATTATCCATGTTCTCTTTACTGCCAACATCAACAGTGGATTCTTAGTTTTCATCTTACTTGCTACATTAGGGACATTTGACATAATTGCTTGTGATCTTCTAGATACACTATCTTCACTTGGTTTCCAGGGAGGTAGAGGTTGATTATTCAACCTTACTAGATGCTCCTTCTTAATCTCTGTTATATCTTCCTCTCATGTCTTGAACTTTTAACTTTGGAAAGCTCTGTGACTCAATTATTGGGCCCTTATCTTCTTTACTTTTTCTTCTTTGTCGTCATCTTCTCTTCTTTGTCTTTATTCCTTATCCCTGGTGATCTCACCCATTTCATGGTGAAATGAATTGATACACTCATACCTCCTAAATGCATATCTCTCATCCAGATATCTGTCCATAACTCCAAGCATTTATATCACATCTGTCTTCTTTTTAAAATTATTTTTATTATTTTTATTTTTATTTTTTTAAATATTTTATTTATTTATTTGACAGAGAGAGATCACAAGTAGGCAAAGAGGCAGGCAGAGAGAGAGGGGGAAGCAGGCTCCCCCCTGAGCAGAGATCCCGATGTGGGGCTCTATCCCAGGACCCTGAGATCATGACCAGAGCCGAAGGCAGAGGCCCAACCCACTGAGCCACACAGGCACCCCACATCTGTCTTCTTTACATTTCTACTTGGTCTGAAAGAATCATGTCCAAACTCAATATTCTTAAATGAAACTTCCAATATTTGTTCCCAGACCTAACCCAACCATATAGTCTTCCCATATCATCTGATGGGAAAAACATTAGAGGCCAAAATCTGAATATCTGTCTTTCATAACCTCACTTCAATCCACTTTCAAAGTGTATCCAGAACCTATCCATAGCTTCTCACTCTCTCCTCTGCTGTGAGTCTCTTAAGTGGCCTCTCTACTGACCAGTGTGAAGGTAGGTTTGAGGTTCACAGTGAGTAGACACGAGGCAGAAGAATTTAAAATGAAATCCAGCTAATACGAATCTCCTGCTTAAAGCCCTTCATTTGGTAAACTCGCATTTCACTAAGAGTAAAACCCCAAGTCCTTACAATTATATGACAAGCCCAAAAAGGTATGAAATAACCTTGCTTGCCATTGCAGATATAAAAACACATCTATTTCAGGGAATAGCTTTTCCATATCCTTCTTTAAATTCATCTTTAAGAACTCAAAAAATTAGGAGTTCATCACTGCACAAATGCTTATAGGATAAACACCTCATTATCCTTGTAAGAAAACTATAGGGCATATGTAATTTAATTATGAGTTTGTGCCACATCTCTCAGTACCCTGTACTCTTTAAAATGTTGCTTTCATTTAACATTTTTTCCAGTACTAATGCTTCTTTTATTCCCCCCTCTGTTACTACTGTGTTCATTTACTTTCCTTCCTAATTTATTTGCATACCTAATTCTATAAATGTTTTATAAACATATTACCTCTCTTTGGGTAATAAAATATGATAGTCTTTAAAGGATTTTTATATCATTGTCAACAATAAATGTCAGTTGTTTAAAGAAAAAAACTCCTAGATTAGTGTCAGGAAGGATCCAAATTCTCCTTTTCATTTGTTCTCCATTTTTGTTAATAGTCTGTATTATAAGATGGCATATTAAGAAAAATAGTCCCGTGTGGAGGGACTTGTAGACTTCAGTGGGGATGTCAGTGTAGTAGACTGCACTCCTGGCCTTTCTTCCTTTGGGGGGGAAAAATTAGCTTATCAGGATTATGTGGTTCGCAAATTTGGAAAAATTTTCTTCTTTCTTCTCCATTTCAATCTGTTCCCCTTTATTCTGCTAATAATAAGGGGTCTGACACTATGGGGGATCAGATTTCCCAGCTGAGTCACTTAGTTGATGGGTAGGCCTCAGATTTATAAGGAGAGGGAATTCAGAAGCTCATTTGGCCACACATCAAAGTCCCATTTTCCTAGCTTTCATCAATTATAGAGCTGACCTTTTGATATCCATCTGTCAGTCTGCAGAGCTCTATTTCTCCCCTGGTTCGGAATTCAGGCAGTGGGAGAAAGGTGTTACCTACAGGGTCCATCAAAATCCCAACATGGTTGTAACGGTTCGCATACTAGTTTCTAAGCATCCCATTTTTGCATGTATAGTCTGAGGGAAGGAGGGTGTCGTGGAAAGAATGAGACTCTGGTATTAGACAATCTTGGCTTCTAATGTCAGATGTATCCCTGTGTCACCCTGAGTCAAGTTATTTAACATATCTCAGACTATTTTCCCTGATCTATACAGTAGCATGAATAAGGACTTCATTGCATTGTTGTGGAGTTAAAAGAAATAGTATATGCGGAGTGCTTAAAAGGAAACCTGGTACAAATGGATACTCAGAATTACTATCTTCCCTTTATATCAATAATCCATTAAATAAATAACTGAAATCAAATCAGAAATAATGATATTTATCAGAAGTCAGCAGAATTTATTTACAGACTATGAAGTTGAGTGGTAGGAAGAGCATTTTGGGGGAAAAAAAAATGGCCAGTCTTTTATTTTGGACGGAAAGCAAAATATATTTTCTTCTTGCAAAACTGAAGTAGACTAGCAAAGAGGAAAAAAGGCACCAGTAAATCTGTCCAAAATTTCTATAGTAGCTGATGTGGGTGGAATAAGAGGACCCTTGATTCATCCAGCCCACTGCCTGTGCTCTGCATAATTACAAGTTTTTATGGTTTCTGCAAGGGTGCTGTTGATCATTATAGGACAACAAAACCCACAAGTATTGGTGTGTATTAGAACAGTGACACTCACTGGTTATTTCTGATATTGACAGAAGTACTTACTACCAAAAAACATCCCTTTATAAAGCAAAATTTAAAATGATCCTCATAGACATCAACAAGGTAAGCCAACAAGGAGATAGTCAGGGGTATCTACAGGTGTCAAAAGGGAATACTGAAATCCTTAAAAATACTGAATATGACAAAGGAATTCACATATACGTGCATACGGAATAGTCAAGGCAACTGGGGATATTTGGCCAGAAGAAGAGAGGGCACAAGGAGCCAGTGATTGCTATCTTTAAATGATAGGAAATGATATCCTAAATTAACTCTGTAAGTGTAATTTGTAAATATTTGGACCAACATGATTGTAAGAGCTGTCCAATATGGACTGAGCCTCCTTGGTTGTGATTCCCTGCCTCTAGATATACCCAACCATATTTGAACAGTTTTGTTTTTTTTTTTTAAGATTTTATTTATTTATTTATTTGACAGATAGAGCTCATAAGTAGGCAGAGAGGCAGGCAGAGAGAGAGGGGGAAGCAGGCTCCCTGCTGAGCAGAGAGCCCAATGCGGGGCTCGATCCCAGGACCCTGGGTCCATGACCTGGGCCGAAGGCAGAGGCTTAACCCACTGAGCTACCCAGGTGCCCCCCATATTTGAACAGTTTTAACTGTGGTAGCCCTTAGAGAGGATTCATGAATAACAGGAATCCTTGATGATCTTTAAAAGCATTTCAGCTTCCAGGTCCTGTTACTCAGTGCAAACCCACATTTAAATGACTTGTAAGCTAATAATATTTCTTGTAGTAAAATCTGGCTGCTTTGCTCATATGTAAATTATGAAAGCCTGTTTTAATCATGAAGGCCCTACTGGTTTCAGAAATTGGAGGGCATGCAAATCAGTGCCTTTGCTATTTTTCATCAGCGATAATTATGTACTGCAATGAAATATAATAGAAGCATCTATGACTTTTTATAATTTTGCTTGTTTATTTATTTATTTAGTAATCTCCTCACCCAATCTCTTTATTTATTTATTTAGTAATTCTTTGTGGGGCTCAAACTCATAATCCCAAGATGAAGAGTCCCATGTCCTTCCGCCTGAACCAATCAGGCTTTCTGCATCTACAACTTCTTATTTATGGGATGATGTCCCCTCACCGAACACAGAAACCGTAAAGAATGACTGATCCTTTTTCTTCTCTTACCTCCTAACCTCGGTAGATATTTCCCGTCTCATGACACATTAATCTCAGGCTTACGGAGGAATGCAATCTCTGTGAGTACTGGTAGGACTCTACCCTGAGAGCATATCACAATTTTCTCTCCCTTTTAGACTAGCTAAAAACAAACAAACAACAACAACAACAGAAAAAAACACGATTTGAATTTCAGTGATTTATATATGTTGCTTAAAATTAGTCACTCTCCAAAGCATTAAAAGCAAGGGTCAGGCTTAAGTGGGTAGAAGAAGAATAAATGAAACAAGATGGGATTGGGAGGGAGACAAACCATAAGTGACTCTTAATCTCACAAAACAAACTGAGGGTTGCCGGGGGGAGGGGGTTTGGGAGAAGGCGGTGGGATTATGGACATTGGGGAGGGTATGTGATTTGGTGAGTGCTGTGAAGTGTGTAAACCTGGTGATTCACAGACCTGTACCCCTGGGGATAAAAATATATGTTTATAAAAAATAAAATAATAAAAAAAAATTAAAAATTTAAATTTAAATTAAAAAAAAAAAAAAAAAAAAAAAGCAAGGGTCAATTAATCTAGGGCCAGAACCAGCCCTGGCATCTCATGGAGACATTTTCTCATTTCTTATTTTAGAGATGCTTACATTCAGGGACTCATAAAGAAACTGCTTACTTGCCTAAGGCAGGAGAGTTCTAATAAACTCATTCGTGTAATAAGAGCTTATTTTCCCTAGGTACCAAGAACATTTTTACATATAAATAAGTGCACAGAAGACCAGTTACCAGCACAAGAAAAAAACAAAAAACAAAAACCTTGCTATCTACCATCACTTTATTACAGAGAATATTAAACTGATCTATTTTCTTTTCTTCATTAAACACACACACATATTTAGGCAAGACACAGCATCAGAAGCTGTTTTTATCATCCTCTTTCCATTTAACATTGGAGTGTGCTTATCACAAGAGAATTTCTAAGCTAATAAATAAAAAGAGAATCATCTAGAGAAAGTCAGCTCTGTAGACGGAGAGGAGGAGAAACAATCCCAAGAACACTGAGGGTAGAAGCAACTTAAAGGTGGGAAAAGGGAAGAGTTTGGCTCAAAGTATCCACTGGGCACCATTTTCTCAGACTCATTTCCAAACAATTAACACCTGCAAGAACAAAACCCAGAGATATAGTAAAGCTAGCTTTGAAAATTTCAACTGGATCTGATATCGAATGGAAATAGGAGTTGATGATCTATTTCACATCTATACCTTTATATCTTTTAAATATCTTTTAAATGACTTTTTAAAGAACTACGGTAACTTTTTTTTCTTTTTTGCTGTATGACTTCATGTGTGAAAAAATACATTTAAAGCCTTTGACTGGTCTTACTATTCTCCCATAATTTCTTGGCTTAAATGAGTTTTATTATTGCTAAGGGAAAAACAAAGGCTTTATCACAAGGGGGTTATAAAAAATGTGTTGGAGAAATGACAGAAGTGGCAGGCTATCAGTGGGTGAGATCTACACCCCTTGCCTCAGACATATTTCTGTTTCTTAAAGATATAGAAAAAAAGGCATGAATTATTTTTCAGTTTTTAAAAGTTTCAAAGGAGAATTAGGAATCAAACTGTAAGTCATAGTCATTCTTTTTCAGGAAGGGGCAAAGGTATTTGTGTAGGTGGTAAAAGTAGAGAATTAGGTAGATTTCAGTTCTGTCAGTTTTGTTGTGTGACCCTGGGACAGCTGCTTACACTACTGTGCCTTCTGTTTCCCCACTTGGCAAGAAATGATGATCATTAAAATAACAACAATATTAACAATGAGAACAGTGCTTTTTCGAGGATTCAGTGTGGCCATGTTATATAAAGCACTGACACAGTAGCTGTTGCAGATGAATCCTGAAAATGTAGATGGTTTGGAGCAGAAGAGCTCATGGCTCTCCACGAGTTTTATATATTCCTTGTGGAAACTGTGATCAGAGTAATGACCATACTTTCAGCATGGGTCAGCTTCTGACCCCCAAGATGACCCGCAAAATGTTATAAACCATATTTTCTAAAACAGTAGATAACAGTACTTTAAAAACATTTTATTTCCACAGAGCCCAATTTCCATGTCTAGTCTTTCAATTTCTTTCTACTTTTTCTTGGGGGGGGGGCAGTGGGCAGGGAGCAAAGAAAGAGGCTGTGAAAGGTGAAAGAATCACAAGCAGGTTTTACACCCTGCGTGTGGTGCTACATGGAGCTCAATCCCATGACACTGAGACATGATCTGAGCTGAAATCAAGAGTCAGCCGCTGAACCGACTGAGCCACCCAAGTAACCCTCAATTTCCACTCCTTCCTCCTACTCTCCAAAATATGCCATCTTCCTAGGGCCTTCCCCAACAACCACACAGAGACTCTCCTGTTGGAATGCAGTCACAAATGTTGGCAACATATGGTAGCAAGAATATTTAGGTAGGAAAAAAAAAAGATATTTAGGTGAATAATGAAAAGAATGCCAGCTCTCTTACTTGAGTGGGTTATTTAAGAATCTTTAAATTCTATCTGAATATATTTCCATAACATAACCTCTAAGCCCCCACCCCGGATTTCTTCTATGATGAAGTAAAAGAGTGAAAAACAAGAACGACAGAAACAACAACAACAAAAATAAATGGAATCCTTGGACCTGCTTTACACTGAAGCTGGTTCTACCAAAACAACCACCTCCTCCCAGAAAAACAAACAAACAAGCAAACAAACAACAAAAACAAAATCAGAAACTACAGAGCACAGATGTTATAGTTTTCTAGCAATATAAAACCTGGATCCATTTACTGGGAAAAACGACTGCGTCAGGAAGTAGGGGAAAAAATAAAAATAAAAAAAGACATTTCAATGATAGAATGACAGAATGAGTTTCAGAGCAGTCACTTTTATTTTTCTATTTAAAGGGTAGGTTTTATCATGAATTCATGTCCAGGGTTCTGGGACAAAGCCCCACTTCCCGTGAGCTCTTTGCCTCATCCTATCTTTAAAGAAACATTTTGAGAGCAAGTACAAAAGAGAGGATGCTCTTGCATGGGTAGCTAATAGTTTCTGCCTTATCTAACTACTTGTCATTTCTGCCCTAACCAATGAACTTGAACCACAGGAGGCATTTATAAAAACTGCTTGCAAATGCATTTATTGTTTAAGATAAAGGGTATAATAATCTACTGTGTAACATTTGATGGAATAAATTCCTCTCTGGTGAAGACCCATTTTGATAAAATTTGGAAGAGACTTTAACTTGCTTTGTCATCCTTATATAAAGGAAGATATATACTACCAAATTTATAGTCATTGCAACATTTAAGAAACATTTTAAACTGAATATCTGGTGAAAAGTCATGCAGTAATTCAAAATCAACTCATTCCTGGAACCCAAAGCCCCATTTCATAATATGGGTTACTGGGGATAAATTTGCTTATTGACATGAGTAAGAAATGTTGTGTGATGATATAAGGGCTGTAAATATGATTGACTTCATTCTTACTTTGAGATAAGTCTTTTTTTTTTTTTTTTCTTTCTCACAAATGTTGGTGCCAAAGGCTGTGGAATTTAATAAATAAAACATAGCTCACATTTCCAAGGTAAACCATAGTAAGCCCCACAATAAATTTTAAAGCAGGATTTATTTTAACTTAAAGTCCATGATTAGGTTTTGGGGATTTTCTTAATCATTTAAATTATATTTAGGACTTTTGTGTATGAGTATATATGCATTTGTTTCTGGGAGTTGACCCATAATTTTCATCGGTTTTCCAAAAGGGCTGGGGACTCCTAATGATTTCAAGCTACTGTTTTAAATTGCTTATCAACAAAATGTTGATGGACATATTTCCTCTGATCACTGTAAAATAAATCATAGCTGCACCAAAATGATCTTAAAAATATCTCTATGTATTTATATATAGTTTTGATGTCTATGTATTATATAGTTACCTATACAATCATTATTTAGCACAACAAGCTTTGAGAAGCACTGAGTAGCATCAAGGCAAAGACAATATATAAAGATGCTTTGATTTCCAAACATTTTTTTTGCACATAAAATAAGTATTATTTCCTAGTAATGAATGAATTAGAGGGAGCACATTTACATTCTTGAGTTTTAAAATCAGGTGTACAGTAGCTTCTCAGGCATTTGCAGTTTAGTATAACTTCCAGAATCTCCATGTCACTTCAATAAGGGGATGCAGAAAGTTCTAAATACACTGCATACCATTCACAAACCACAGGATTTTCTGACTACTTCCTGAGGTCGATCTATCTGTCCACCTCCTTTTCATCCCTATATTGTATATGTCAGCACACAATCAAAGCATAGAATTTCCTAGAGGTCCCTAGAATCCTCAGTCAATTCTTATGTTTGTGCACCAAGAGCACAAATATTCTCAGACTCTCCAAACTTAATAGATATTTACATTAACCTCCTACTCAGGTTCCTGTCAGAGAAGAAGACAGTTTGAATCCTAGTATCACACACCTTGTCTGGTGCATTCCTCTTTTTTCTTTTTCACACTTCACAATAGTGCAGAGTGTACATTTTTCTCTTTTTCTTAGTATTTGCCCAGGGACTTCCCTTAGATAGATAGCATTTAAGATCTATCTATCCTTTACGTTTCTGCATGCTAGTCATGAAGCAAGTAGGAACTAGAAAGTACCAAGAACAAAAATGTCAATAGATATGTTTACTTATGTGATTCAATAAGAGCATGCTCTAGGGTGTTGCATCTTAGTGCAATGGGTATTCAGTTTTCAAGGTAACATACATACATGGTAGAGAACACTGTGGTAATTATTCCTTCAAACAGCTACAGAAACTGTGTAACAACTCCTGACATCTTGGCAAAGGAAGACATGTCAAAGACATTAAGAGACAATGGGATAACCCAAGGTGTTGCAAGTGTCAGAACATGGTGGAACCTATGGCAACAGAATACAGCATCAGGCTACCTGTTTCCCATGATTATGTTTGAAAACACGTATTATTCATTTCCTCATTTAATTAGCTACAGTTAAGTGCCACCTTCTGTGAAGGGTCCCAGGTTGCATAAAATTGGACTTGCCCTCTCAAAGCTCATAACCATCCTCATCATTATGTAGATCCTTTCTGTCAGGCACTATACTCATACTAATCTTAAAAATGGGTATGAGAATTACCACTATTAAAAAAAAAAAGAGAGATGACTGAGGTACAGTCAGGTTTAACACTTCACAAACACACAACATGTTAGTGATAGAATGAGAAAAAAAAGAAAAAACTTGTCATGCTTTATACTCTAAAATTCATGCTTTTAAGTAACTTGCTGCGTGTCTATGTATAAACATCATTATAATGGAAAGAAGTAATAACGACCTAAAGAGAAGTACAGATAAAGCATTTTGATGAAATTTCAGAGAACATTATTTTTTAGAGGGGTAGGATGAGCAAATACTTTGTGAAGAAGATGTTTTGATTCATATATACAAGATAAAAAGTTCTCAATTATAAAAATAATCGAGGTATCCCCCAAAGTAAAGAAGACTATATGAGCAAATTCTTTGGGGAAGGAGGTGGGTAGGAAGGCATGGAAGCCAACATAAAATTTCATTGGCTGGCGTATAAGTCTCATCAAAGGAAAGAGAATGGAAATAACATTCTTGAGTGTGTTCCTCTGTGCTAGTCACCGTGCTGTGTATTTCACACAATGTACCTCATTTTATTTCATCTTTATAATAACTCGGTGAAGTAGATATATTAGAGTTTTTTTTAAGATGGCAGAGAGAGAGAAGGGAAGCAGGCTCCCTGCTGAGCAGAGAGCCTGATGCAGGACTCGATCCCAGGACCCTGAGATCATGACCCAAGCCAAAGGCAGCAGCTTAACCCACTGAGCCACCCAGGAGCCCAGTATATTAGAGTTTTAACAAAAATAAATAATTGACAAGATGACAGAGAAAATATATTATGGTGAGAATTTGAAATCAAATTTAATTATAATCTGTGTTCTTTCAGAAATATCAAATATTATATCATGAAAAAAAATCCTATGGACAAATTTAAAAATGGAAATTGGAACCATATTGGGTAGGGCCTTGGATTCCAAGATGAAAAATATATTGGAGTTAGCTTTGAAGATAATCATGAGTCATTGCAGGCATTTCATAGCTATACCTTAGCTTTCTCTATATGTCAGAAACACATGTTAGTCATTAACTGATTAAATTTGTCTATCATCAAGAACCAAGGTCAATAAATTCTAAACTACATTAATTGAAAATTTGTTCTTTCAGCTAAACTTAAAGTCCCTGAGTCATAACTCCTATGGAATAGTCAACAAATAAAAAAAATCAAAATACTTAGTGGGTATACATTCATGATGAAAAAACTTGTCATCAAATTACTCATAAAGAGAGTAAAATAAAATGGGCAGTAGGATGGATTCATGGTATGAAGCTTTAATGTACTATTTATATAAATAAGACTAGATCTTTGCTTTGGTGAAGGAGGCAGCCACCTTCTTGTCAATAGCCAAAATCTACCACTGAAATGTCACTCCTTATTTATATCCTTTCAGTTGTTTTCCTGAGAAAGGATCCTTTGGAATTAATTCAATCAAAGCAGTATTTAGAAGCACAAATCACGTAATTGTGGAAAAAAAAAAAAAAAACATAAAACAGCAATGTGAGGATATACCCTAAAATATTAATGGTGATTCTGGAGGTGTCTGACTTATGGTTACTTTTGATTGCTTTTTCATGATATATCTTTGCATTTAGAAAATTTTGTACAATGAGCACATACTATGTTTATGTTGAGGAAAAAAAAAAGGCATACAAAATGGAAGGAGTGAGACAGAGACCAAACTGAGAGTCCAGGGAAGATAGATTCCTCCTCTTCTCACCCTCTGTCCTTCTACCTTTGGCCCCTCTGTGTATAAAACTTGGCACATGATACACCTTAAATGTAGATCGGGACAGAAGATCCACTCCAATCTCTTGCTACAAAATGTCAAACCATAGAACCTAAACCTAATTTGGGTGTTTGGAAGCAATTTGACCTAGCAGGTCATCAGTTTATCCTCAAGCTGTAATTAGCATGATTTAATATAGGACATATTATATTTCGGCCTGAAGAAAGGCAAAATTCATTAGAGTTGTCAAGTGAGGACTGGAATGTGACTCCATGTTTTAGTAATTTTTCACAGCTTATTTCTTTTTCTCAAGACCAAGAATCCATGACTCTACCTCATGTTTTATGTCAGCAAAACACTTTGGATATTTACAGTATCAATGATCATATACCTTAAACTTTAAACTCAGAAATGTTACCTGGTAATTTTTGATTTGTGTAGATGTGTATGTAAAAAAGACCCCAAATTTCAAATTTTGAAGATCACATCAAAATTTAAATATATATTTAATGATCACTTTAATGGGGAAAAGTGCATTCTTAAGAAAATTAGATTTTGGGGGGTGTGGTGCCTGGGTGGCTCAGTCAATTACACATCTGCCTTTGGCTCAGGTCATGATTCTGGGCTCGTGGGATTGAGTCCCATATCTGGCTCCCTACTCAGTGGGGAGACTGCTTCTCCTTCTCCTTCTCCCCCCAACTTGTGCTCTCTCTCTCTTTCTCTCTTTCTGTCAAATAAATAAATAAAAATCTTAAAAAAAAAAAAAGGAATCTAGGTATTTTGTTTTTTTATATCAAACACTTACCACTCAAATATATTGGCCAATATTAATGCACCAACTGAATATTTTTCTGTAAGAAGTACTTTGACAACTAAAATTTTATTTCACTATATTTTTCTTGATCATCTTATTCAACTTTCCATCCCTGAGTCTGTTGTTCAAAAATCTGAATAATGGGGGCACCTGGGTGGTTGAGTGGGTTAAAGTCTCTGCCTTCGGCTCAGGTCATGATCCCAGTCCTGGGCTTTCTGCTCAGCAGGGAGCCTGCTCCTCCGCCCTCCCACCCCCGCCTGCCTCTCTGCCTACTTGTGATCTCTGTCAAATAAATACATAAATAAAATCTTTAAAAAAATGTGAATAATGACTAACGTTTGTTATTCTGCAGGCAAAGCAAATACTTATCTTTTTTCAATTTGTATTTCTTTTAGCACTTCACTTGATAGCACAAGTGAAAGCCCTAGATAAATCATTTAAACAATAAACTTGTTTTGGGAGAACCTTTACCTACAATAAAGAAAGCAGTTGATCTGTAACAAAGATTATACATACATTTGACACAAGGCAAAATATAGTCATTTAATAAGAATATGGAAAATTATCACAACACAGTTTTAATAAGCAGAACATAGCCCAGCTGAATGAGAAAAACTTGAGTCTTTAGGAGGGTTTTCCAGTGAAGATGAAGAGGGAGAAGGCATTTCTGATACAGATGGAAACCATCAAGTACAAATACTTCAGCAGTAACTTGAGTATCATAAATATGTATCATTTATATGCATAAATGCATGCAAAATGTACAGAGTTATAAATCTAGTGGAAAGCACATGACAGAAGCACAGACCTTTTTCTCTAGCCATATGCAATTAATTGCTCCTCTGGATTCTGTGCTGCTCCATGGTGCGTTGTTTCCTTGTTCTATTTTCAGTGACTATCACCAAGCCAGCAAGCCAGCAAGAGTTGATGTTAATGCCTTAACACGAAAATGTGCCTTTTTCATAGTTTTAGAAGCAAACAATTTCACTTGAGTATTAGACATGTTTGCAAATAATGTTCTAATAGTTGCTTTTGACATTCCTAGAACATATAACCTCTCAAGACTGCTGTAGCAGTGCCCAGCCTTTGCTATTTTAGTGCATGTCTCTCTGAATTTTGCTGCCAGCATCTGTGTCTCTCTGCCTGAAGGGTTTCTCTCACCATCTGTGCCTATTCCGTTGGTGTGAAAGGCAAGCTAGGGGTTCTAGGGAATTAGCATCCATGGGAACATCTTTCAACTAATGATTAATGGGTTTTTAGTAGGTAAATACCCCAGGTTCTTCTCTCTTTGGGTGACCTTGGGGTGCGTGAGGCATGTGTGCTATGTCATTCCTACATCACGTGGGATTCAGAGCAGGTCTAAGCTACATAAACCCACAACAGTGACTTTATTACTTCATTTGATTTTTCTGTTTCCTGTCTTACTTTTCTATTTCCCTACCCTCACTTCCTGGAATCACCTCACAAAAGAATTGCAATAATTGTATTTAATTCTTTGTCCAGAGTCTGATAAGTACTCATCAGAGACTCACGAAACATCAGGGCTACTCATTCTAAAGTTGACTAGTAATCACTTAATCTGTTGACACATTGATAAATTATGTCCAAAGTCAAAGTCCTGGATTAGGCACTTAAACCAGCTCCTATTGATTCCTTATACCTAATGTCTCTACAGCCCAGTCAATACAATCTTCCATAAATCAGTGACTCTTTCTTTTTTGTCCTCCATATCCAATTAACAGCCAAATTTTGTCAATGGTATTTCCAGTATGTGCCTAGGATGTTACTTCCTTTCCATTATCTAACACACCAGAGATTTAATCTGCACAGAATTTATTGTTTGATGTAATGAGGTAATTTATTCCCTGAGAAGAGCTCATACTTAAATAACTTTCTATAACTATTAATGATTCAATCAGTAATCTACAAGACTTGGTAAATTCTTCTCTATCATCCACGCTTGTAGCATTTAAAAAAAAAAAGGCTACAAATTCTTTGGCCCTTTTCCCATTGAAAAATGTAAATCCACATTTTGTTCTCTTGGTTTCTCTGTGACCAATTTGATGAAGTACAGATGTAATAATCTATTGGCCTAAGCAGTGAGAGACTGGCAGATACAGACACTTCCTTCATCTGGTAATAGTCATTCATGGAAGCCAACTATCATGTAAACAGTGTGATTTTGGGCATCTGGGTGGCTCAGTTGGTTGAACGACTGTCTTTGGCTCAGGTCATGATCCTGGAATCCTGAGATCGAGTCCCACATTGGGCTGCCTACTTGGCAGGAGTCTGCTTCTCCCTCTGACCGCCCCCAACCCATGCTCATGCGCTCTCGCTCTCTCTCTCATGCCCCCTTCAAAAAAAAAAAAAATGAAATCTTAAAAAATTTTAAAAAATGAAAAGATGTGATTTCCATGGAGCCACCACACTGTGAGAAGCATGAACCATGCAGAGAGGCTCAAAAGGATGAGGCATTTTGTACAAAGAAAGAGGTACAAAAGTCATTCTGGACCTTCCAGCATCAGTCATCTCAATTGGGGCCACATGGATCAGACACTAATTGTCCATCTAAAGCCTTTCCTAAATTCCTGACCCACAAAACCTGCTGGTTTCACTTTAGGGTCATTTTTGTACAAAAATAGATAATAGGTGCAGTCTCCATTTCCAATCCAATGAGTCCTGTTAGCTCTGCCTCCAAAATATATCTTGATTCTGCCCATCTTTCATCTCCTTCTTTGCTCTTCTAGTTCCAAACAGAATCACATTTCATCTAGACTAACACAAAAGACTTTTAATTATTCTTTCTACTTTTACCTTACCATTTATTCCCTGCACAGAAGCTATAAAATAATTTAGAGTTAAATCAGATAACACTGCTTAAATTCTCTACTAACTTCTCACTGCAATTAGAATAAAACTGCTTATGATGGATTATAAAGACTGACAATAATGACTCACACTTACTGCTCTGATCTCTCTTTCTTGGTTACTGTGCTATCCATGTGCCCCCCCTTTTTAAAAAATTTAAATATTTATTTGAAAGAGAGAGAGACAGCAAGCATGTGAGTAGAGGGAGGGGCAAAGGGAGAGAGAGAATCTCAAGCGGACTCCAAAATGAGCATGGCGTCCAATGTGGGGCTCAACTCTAAGATCATGACCTGAGCCAGAATCAAGAGTGGGATGCTTAACTGACTGGGCCATCTGGGCACACCCCTCCCCCATATGCCATTTTTTATATATCTGGAATGTTGTAAACTCATACATATCCCAGGGTCACTGGGTTATATTTGTCTCTTTTACCTGGAATAGTCTTCTCCAGTTCCTGATTTGCTTTTTCTCATGATGCAGTTGTCTTCTCAACTACCTCCCCTTACGGAGAGGACTTCCCTGACCACTAGATCAAATTTCCTCTTCCTAGTTAATATGATCTATGCCTTTAGCCTGTTTTGTTTTTTGTACCTTTATTATTATCTAGAATTGTTTATATGTTTACTTACTTATAAACATATATTTTTTATATACATATATTTTTACTTATTGTTTATTTCTTCCTTATTGAAATGCAGTGTCTATAAAAAAGAGACCTGAACCATCTAGTTTGCCACCATATTCTTAAGTCTTGACATATTGCCTGATAGATACTGGAAACTCCACAGTCGCTGAATCATTGTGATGTGAAATAGGGTAATATAATCTCCGGATTTAGAATCTATTTCCTAGGAACATTTTATTAAACTTTGACTATCAGAAAAATATCAATATATTGATATCAATATTTGATATCAAATATCAATCTATCAGAAAAAAAAACCCAGATTGTGTTAATTTATAATCCACTTGATACGGCTTCCCAGGAGGTAATTTGCAGGGAAATACATATTGTATAGTAGATCCATTGCACCATTTAATTAAACAATCTTCAATTTAGAAACACCCATGTTGACTAATTTAGTGTATCCAGTTGGAAAGACTGCATTTTCCTCTCCTTCTACCCTGATGCTTTCCAGACATGCTACAGATTAAAGAGGACAATGCTGGTCTGCTTTAGATGTTTTCTTTCCTTATTGCTCTAGGCACACAATGGCCAGTGAAACTTATCTGAAATTTAGAAAGAAGACAGAGGCCATGGAAAGTCTACCCATCCATCCACTCTAGTTTGTACTCATTATTATCCAAGCTAGAATGACAGGCACTTCTGGATCTGTTAGAAAAATTAAAGAAAGCAAGCAAGCAAATTAGGGATTGTTTTGTATCCACTCACAAAAAGATGACAATTTAAGAGTCTAAATTTATGTTTTCTCCTGTAGGCCCTTTCTTAGAACATTTTTTTTTAAAAAAAAAAAAAAAAAACAGTGAAAAATTCTACTTTCCTGCTGACATAAGGTCCATTTGTGCTTTTCCGAACAACCACTCCAAATGTCAGCAGTAGTGGAATATCTGTGAAGTAAACTCTACTTCTTTATCTTAAAAGCAAATTAGGAAAAAGGCAGGCTGATGGTTTCCCCTGAGGACGGTTTCCCCTGCCCTATGACAGGTAGAGTATAGCCAGTGCCCCTTTCTTGGGCCTCCTCTGCCTTCATTCCCTTTCCCTCCTGGGCTTTTAGCCTCCTGGCCCAAGACATAAATATTCTCAGCAAGAAAGAGGGCTACACTCCGCATTCCACAATCATCTGATTAATTTTATGAAAGCATTAGTCTGTGGTGTAAACAGCCCAAAATACATATGGAGAAGAAAATGGAAGGGCAATTGAATCCACAGAGGGTTCACATGACTCTTCAGAAACTAGCATATTCTATTTGACAAACTTCTCCCTTGGTTTCAGTAGCCAAGTAGAGAACAACTTGGACTTCTTCCTTATGATTGAAAGACAATAAATCTGAGTCTCAACCCATGCCTGATTATTGATTCCTTTTTGACATTTGAGTAAGTCTCTTATATTTTCAGGGTTCTAATTTGCTCATCTATTAACTGGTTCCTAACTATTGGGTTTATTGCAAAGCTGTATAAAATAGTAGTTGGGAGCAAAAGCTTAGAAACATCTACTGCCTGGGTTTAAATCCTGATTTCGCCAATTATTAACTTTGTGACTTTGGATAAGTTGCTTAACTTCTCTGGGCCTCTATTTTTGAATTGGTGGGAAAGCATCTCAAATACCCACAGACCTGATTTTACCTACTATGTTAATGACAATCAGGTGAGTAATAAAAAAGCAAATGCATTGTGTTTCCATTCATTTATGTACAGTTCATTTGTTATAAACTCCTTTCTGCTAAAAATCTACATGTCTCTTTTTTCAGGTTTTCCCAGAGGAAAATAATATAAGCTGAAAGTCTTAGCAGATTCTGGAAGAAAGCTAAAGACTCTTGGAAGATAAGCTGAGAGTATGTCAACAATCCAAGAGCTTCTACATGATCAAGCAATAATAAATATCACCAAATGAGCAGAAAGAGTTCTGGCATCTTAGGAGCTATTTATCAAGACAGAGAAGCCTGCCTACACTGTTTGGTATCCTTACTCTGCAGAATGGTGTGTTCACAACAATATCACTATCTTCTGGGAACTCGGGCTTTACACAGAGACACTGAATCATATTCTATATTTTAACAAAATCCCAAGTGATACCTTGAACATAAAGGTTTGGGAAACATCAGTGATTTCCAGTATTGGTTGTACTTGGAAAACTTATAAAATGACTTATGTCTGGATTTCAAGCCTTGCAATTCTCATTTAATTGGTATGAACTGTGGCCCAAGCATCTGAGCTTATTAAGAAATTATTTTCCCAAATGATTTCAGTGTAGAGCCAGAATTCAAAGCACCAAGCTAAATCTTGAGATGTCCCAGGCCTTTATATTAAATATAATTTCTTTCATGTGTTCTGAATACAAAAATGTTAAGATACATCAAATGCACATCTTTCATGGTTAAGAAAGGTTGATTTCCCAGATTTTATTGGCACTTGCTGGATTCAGAGCTCCCTGGGCTATTTCTTCCATGGTAATTTCAGGATGTAGAGAGCTGATTTGCTTATTTTCAGAAAGACAACAAAAGGTTGACTCCCCTGCAGGCTAATCTAATGGCCATCTGTTAGGATGCAGCAGTATGGATTCAAAAGGTGGTATTCGCCACTGTATCTGGTATCCGGATTCAACACGTGAAATCCAAGCCTTTTAGAACTCACAACACCTTCTGTGTCAGATTCCAGAGAGGAAGGCAATCCCAAATTAGAAACACATGCTTCATTGGACAGGCACTCATCTACAAACACCTTGGAGTGTCCACTCTGAAGGAGGCCTTTATCATTCATATCATTCCATGCACTACTACTATGCTGCTGCCAAAGGCCTCATACAACATTTCATAACTGAGCGCATGACAAAGGAAAGGGACACACCAGGGTTGTCCTGTCTTGCCCTGTATCTGAAACCAACCCTTTCGATCTGATGAAACTGACACCCAAATGGTTACCATTATTATTATTATTATTATTATTATTATTATTATGTTTGTGCTTATTTTGTGTTGTTCATTTCATTGGAAAGGTTGATCCAAGCGCTCCAAAAATTCCTATAGCACAAAGATTTTATATTTGGTAAGGCATGACATTACAGGAAAAACAGTTTTGGGGGCCATGCTCGAAGTAAACTTTAATTATTCATAAATATGTATTATATATTCACCTAAAATTAAAAATAAAGATAGCACAGTGACTAAGAAAGAACCCATATAATTTGGTACATGTGAAGGTAATAATGATGGTATCTATTAAATTCTATATAATTTTACATGTCTTTTTTTAACTAAAATATTTTTAGAATTTTCTTTACCAAGTTTATATTTTTAAAGATTTATTTATTTATTTATTTAAGAGAGTGAGAGTCCGTTGTGAGCAGGGGGAGGGGCAGAGGGAGTGACTCTCAAGCCGACTCCCTGCTAAACTGAACAGGAAGCCCAAAACTGGCCTCAATCCCAGGACCCTGAAACGTCAGGTGCTTAACTGAGTAAGTCACCCAGGCGCCCCTCCTCCACCACCAGTTTAAATCAGATGTTTAGTTGCAGATAATGTAAATAAGAGTTTCTTTTTTCCCCATTTCCTAAATTTTCCTTAATCTCCTACATTTTCTCCTTCCAAACAGCTTTTTTTTTTTTTTTTTAAGATTTTATTTATTTATTCGACAGAGAGAGATTACAAGTAGGCAGAGAGGCAGGCAGAGAGAGAGGAGGAAGCAGGCTCCCTGCTGAGCAGAGAGCCTGATGCAGGACTTGATCCCAGGACCCTGAGATCATGACCTGAGCCGAAGGCAGCGGCTTAACCCACTGAGCCACCCAGGCGGCCCTGCAAACAGCTTTTGATGAAAACTTTAGGATCTTATGCAAACTATGCATATGGATTTCTAAAAGATAACAAAATGAACTTTATTAAGTTTAAAGTGACTTTATTAAGTCTGCGGGTGACCAAAAGGTACTAAGTTTACCACGATTATCAAAAACAATGTACAGCCAGGAGGAAAACAAAACACATTGTGCTGGCTCCCTCTAGTGGAAATTCTGAAGACACACCGATTCTAACAGAGTAGTTCTGAATTCACAGGCTTGAATACATAGCCTCTTGAATACAAACCTTATTTACAGATCGACTAGGCCCCAAATCCAAAAATTTAGTGGGAGGAAGGAAGATCAGCATTCAAAATGTGCATCTCTTAAGGCAAAAGAAGAAACTAATTTATATTCTTCTACTTCTGAATTCAAGGCTAGGAGGGAAGTTAAAGCTCTCTTACCATCCATTTTCTTTTTTCTTTCTTTTTTTTTTTTTTTTAAGATTTTATTTATTTATTTGACAGACAGAGATCACAAGTAGGGAGAGAGGCAAGCAGAGACTGCTGACTCTCTGCTGAGCAGAGAGCCTGATGTGGGGCTCAATCCCCAGACCCTGGGATCATGACTTGAGCCGAAGGCAGAGGCTTTAACCCACTGAGCCACCCAGGCGCCCCACCATTTTCATATACATATAGTGAGTATGAAAACAGTCACCTCACAGAGTTGTTTAAGGATTAAATGAGATGTTTCTCCTCAGTCTTTCTCCACATCTGTAAAAATATGTGACCCCAGAGAATCAAATTTGAATCCTCTTTCTCTTGTACTTTGCCTCATTATAGTCATGCAGCGATGACCACAGATTAAGTCATTCCCCTCCATCTGCAATCTATTCCTAGTACAAAACACCATCCCTCTGGCCTCTACCGCTGGAACAGCTTCCTGAGTACCCTCCCCACTTCCCTCCCATCATATGCTCCATGATGCACACGGTAGACTGAACAGACATTGTGTCTTGTGGACCTGAGAGCCAGCCCCACATTGTTCACCACTGCACTTGGGACCCTCCCTACCTGGCCTCCAAGACTGCAGTGAGCTGGGACCTGAGCCACCCACATCACATCACAATGGCCACCCACCCACTAATGCAGCTCTAGCTTTTCTCTACACTGCCCCAAACTGGCCATAGCATTCTCAGTCTCAGGGTCTTTGCACAAACTGATCCCACCTCCTGATGGCATTTTTCTCTTTTTTCTTGTGTCTGGTTCCATCCCATCTTGCAGGTCTCAGAATAAATACTGCTTTGGAAATTTTCTGTGTCTGAATGTGGTCTCCCATCTTCCAATTGTCTTTCTCATAGCACTCTGTTTCCTTTGGAAGAACACTCATGACAATCTGTAGTTATTTGTTTAATTGTTCATTATCTGTCTTCCCCATTAAAATTTAAGATACCAGGTCTTTTCCTGTTGCCAATTAGATTCCTAGTATGCTGAAGAATTGGTGCTTTTAAGTATTTATTGAATAGTTTTGTAGATGAATTCAATTTTTATAGAATTACTAAGCATAGGTTGGACTAATTAGGCCTTCACTAAATCCCAATTCTCTTCTCTTTCCAAGGAGTCATTGGGCTCTATTAGTTTTCATTTCTAGGAACAACTGTGAGCTGCTTTTTTTTTTTTTTTTTTTAGATTGAACTAATTGTTAAATGTTTTAAGTAGTTGACTAAAGACATGGTTCTTCTGTACTTGCTTACAGGACAGATTTATAGTAAAATGAATAAATCTTAAGTGCCCAAATCCCTCATTTTCCTTGGAACTTTTAAAAATTAAATTAATTTTTTTTTCCTGTTAGAGAGAGAAAGAGCAAGAGAGCAAGCACAGTGGGAAGGGAGAACCTTAAGCAGACTTCACACCCAGTACGTAGCCTATTGTGAAGCTCGATCTCACCTCCTTGGAACCATGACCCCCCTGGAACCACGACCTGAGCCAAAATCAAGAGTTGGACACCTAACCAACTGAGTTACTCAAGGGCCCCGCCTTAGAAGTTTTAAGGCCAAGAAAGGGACCCCAGATTTATGTTTACATTGTCATAAGTATGTATTTTATTTCTTAAAGGTAAAATTATACCAACAGATTAGTGCATGAGTAACATCGTTTTCTGCACAAGAAAATGTGAATGCAATGACATCACACTGCTCATATATGAAGGGAATTTGAAAGAGAACATCACATAGTTGATAAAAATCCTAAAGATTTGCACTACAATATTGATAACAAGTTGTGAAACAAACAAATTTTAAGAAAATGATTAAAAATATTTGGTCAATTTCATGGAGAAAGCAATGATTGTCTTTCAAATTTTTTTCTAGAAAATGTTATAAAATTTTAGAAAGATATAAATGCTATAGAAATGTTATAAATATGCATTAAAATATTCAAGAAGTGTGTAGTCAAAATATACGAAAAGTAATTACAGAGCTGTGATAGGCAGTTACTTAGGATATATGCTATTTTCTGTTTTTTCTGATGTTTGTAGGTTTTGTGACCTTTTAAAATTTATAATCTGCTTTTGATTTATTTTCTCATTTACTTTATAGTTCTGTATTTGTAACTTTGTATTCTTTTTGAAAAGTCTCCCCAAATTAAAGACCACAGGGCTTCATGAAATCCAGATTTTCCCCTGATGCTTGGTTGAAGTGATACGCAAGTACTGTTTTTAACTGGATAGATTGGAGATATAGTCTTCTGTTTTCAATTTTATTTAATCATATTAACTTCTTTTTTAATGCCACAAAGTGACCTACCTACATAACGCTAGGAATAACATATTAAACTTCTTAATTTAAAGAGTAGTCTTTTTATGGGGTGCCTGAGTGGCTTAGTTGGTTAAGCGTCTGCCTTTGGCTCAGGCCATGATCCCAGGGTCCTGGGATTGAGCCCCACATCGGGCTCCCTGCTCAGTGGGAAGCCTGTTTCTCTCTCTCCCTCTCCCACTGCTTGTTTTCTCTCTCTGGCTGTGTCTTTCTCTGTCAAGTAAATAAAATCTTAAAAAAAAAAAAAAAGTCTTTTTTAAAGAAATCAATGAATACACATGATAAGATTTTAAAAGTAGAGAAGAAATAGAATAAGAGCCAAGTATTATTGGGAAAAGATGCATTCAAAAGTGCCTGAGTAGGTCAGTTGGTTAGGCATCTGGCTTAGGCTCAGCTCCTGATCCCAGAGCTCTGGAAGAGAGCCCAGGGTTGGGGCTTCCTGCTCAGTGAGGAGTCTGCCTCTCTTTCTGCCCCACCCCCAGCTTATTGGCTCTCTCTCTCTCTCTCAAATAAATAAATAAAATCTTTTTTTTTAATGAAATTAATATGCAGAATGTGGGCTACGGAGTCCTCTAATTTTATTAGAAGTTGGCAACACATTTGTCCTTGAGGTTCCTAACAATCAACAAAAAGATCCTCATAATCAGAGAATCTACTCAAGAAAAGAGAACAAAAAACCAGGATCCTGTTTGCTAAGGAAAAGCCCAATTCAGACGGATTCCTGGATCTCATTCCATGATCACACGACCAGCATCATCAGCTCTATTTTCAACTGAGCACAAGAAGTTTCAGAAATTTTTGTTTGGGCTGATCATATCACAGCCAAGTCAAATTGGGTGGGGGGAGGGGAAGAGTTCCATTGACAGTCAAAATAACATTGGCCCAAACCCTGCTTCACAGTTCCCTGCTGCTAATAGGCATTTTGAAAGAGAACAGACACGTGTAAGGTGAAGAGAAAGGGCTTTCATGTTTTCTCTTTGCCATAGGATAAGAATTATGGCTCATCTGGGTGGTACTACCATTGTGTTTTGTGATGCACATGAGCTGTGCTGGGTCACATATCTCTCAAAAGAGAGGACAATCTTAAGGAAGACCTTCCCCGACTGCAAAGCCTACCTGGCTTTAGTTGTAACAGGAGTCAGAGGGACACGGGCAGGGCTCTGTCCTTTCAAATAGTATTTTCAGGAACCTACCAGCACATAACCAAGTTCTTGGGCTTTATACTTCTGCACCATCTTTGGATAAACTAAAATGTTTCATGCTCTCCTGACAACACATTTTGATGAAATCCCTTATAAACATTTTTGCTGGCCCTTATTTGCTTCCCCGAGTGGAATAAGAGATTTCCATACATAATTACTCCAGATTGGAACATATTGGCCAAATTTCAGTTTCTGAAACTAAAGTTTTCCATAATCTTTTAAAGGTAAGTGCAGACAAATATCTCTTTCAAGTCATCTGAGATGGATGTTGGATGGTCTTCAGCTAATGACAATTTGGGAGAAAGGCTTCTCTTCATCATTTCAATCTCTTAATTTTCTTATTCTCACCAGGAGTTTGGATGGATTAGAAGTGCTATCCGGAAGATGAATGTGGGGGAGAAAGTAAGTATTTCCTACTCAGTCATTCATTTCTTTAACAGAAACTAATGGAATGCCTACTACAGCATTATATATACCATATAAATTCTGAAGCCATTATCTTTGTTATTTATAAGGCTATATGAGTTCGGACAAGTTACTTGGCCTTTTATATCTTCATTTCTTCATCTGTAAAATAGAAACTATAATTTTACTATTTCATAGGATTACAATAAGATTTAAGTGAGTTCCTATATGAAGAGTATTCAATATTTGATATATAGTGAAATATTATTACTACTATGTACCAAGTGCTAGGGATAAAACAACGACTGATGTTCTGACTGATTTTGGCAGCCAGGAAAACGAGCCATTCTGCTTCCAGAGAGCATGGTTGACTAGCTTCCCAGTTGCCACACCCTAAAATCTATTATTGTGTTTGTGAAGAGGTCTGTTGGCTGCTCCCTGACAATAACTGAGTGAAGCAGAGAAACACTATTCCTGGGGAATGGATACCTCTTCCAACAGGTGGTTCCAGAACAGAATAATGGTTAACAGGGTTTAAAAATGGTGGACGATCCGGGTTTGGGGTGGATGTAAACATAAAGAGGGAGCACAAGAGAAGCCTCTGTGATGATATAAAAGTTCTATATCTTGGTCTCCATAGTGGTTACACAACTTTACACATAAGACAGTATGACACAGGACTATACATACATACTGTACCAATGTAAGTTTCCAGATTTTGATAGTATACTATATATACAGTTCTAGAAGGGATGGAATATACAGTTCTATAAGTTAGGGATGGAGTAAGGACTACCCGTCCCCCCCAAAAAATCCCTCCTTCCTAAAAGCAACAAGAAAACTGGACAACATTGTTAGAATTCCCTTTTACAGAATTGTGGAAATGAACCAAATGAGCCAATGGCAGCTCCCTACCCATATTAAATTGAAATCTGCCATTCATATCCTGAGAGGGGGAGGGAGAGACAGAGAGGCTTAGTCGTAGTTTGGGTTCCCCAAGAAAAAGACTCCGAGACAAAATTTCAAATGCAAGTAGTTTGCTTGGTAGGTGCACAGAACATTAACAGAGAAGTGAAGAATGGTACAGGGAAAAAGTAGATAATAAAGGGCAGAATAACCAGAAAATTACTACTTAGGGTCACTGGAGTTTAAAGCACTGGGGACTTTGAAACACAGGTGCAAAGCCCAATATGTAAGAGTTAGTTTCCCAGAGGTCCAAACCAACAATGGTATTTTTATGCTAAATATTGAGAACTATTTACTAATAGGATGCTTGTTTTCTTGCTGCTTGAGTCCAGTTAAGTAAGACTAAGTAGGTCTGAGTAAGAATAAATAGTAAAATATATATGATCAGTTAGGACTCTTTAGGCTCCATAAAGAGAACTCAATTTTAAGTGGATCACCTTCCAAAATATGCTTTATTGAGTCATGAAAATTTATATTCTTAACCATATCACCAACACCCCAGTTTCTGTCTCTGCACTCTATTACCATAATGTTGGCTTCGTATGGTAGGAAGATAGTGGAGACATTTCACAGTTAGTGGGAAGGTACGAGTTTCCTTTCCAGGACAATTAACAAAGATCTCAGTGTTGTCTGTCTCTGAATCAATCACCAAGGCCAGAAGAATGTGTTGCTTTTATTAGTCAGATCTAAACCATGTGCTCATAAACGGAAGCAGAACTGGATGGAGTCACATCACTGGAAGGTCAGAGGAGTGCATGGAAGGAAGCACAGAATGAGAGTCTAAGAGTTGTTACTACAGTGATGGGACTGGGAATCCTAACTAAAATAATGGGGAATCGACGCTAAGCTGACAAAAAGACACCACCAACAATGTCTTAGAAGGAAAGCCATAGGTAAAATTAAGTTCAGAGTATATAGACCAGTTTCTAATTAGAAACACAATGGAGTTTATTTATATGTTAAATCGATTTTTTATTTATAAGAGTGTTTTACCTGAGTTATGTTTTAGATCACAGGCACACTTCCAGGCTTTAAGGAGATCCTCAAAAACTCAGTTCACTACATTCAGTGATGATGTGGTAGAATGTTTAAGGCACAAATGGGGAAAAGGGAAAATCAGGAAACTTTTACAAAGATGATATTTAAGTCAAGCTTTAGACAAGTCTCTGGAGGATAGAAGGAAGAAGGGAAGAAAGGCATTTCAAGTAGAAGGAACAACATGGGTAAAAGGATAGAAGTCTGAATGGATATAATTTGTCTTCATACACGTAGTTTGATTTGGCTAGAATCTCCGATTTGAAATGAAGGAATAGCAAAAAAGATTAAAAAGATTGTTTTGACCCAAATAGTGAAAGCCTTGTTTATGTTGTTCTTTTTTTTTTTTTTAAGATTTATTTATTTATTTGACAAACAGAGATCACAAGTAGGCAGAGAGGCAGACAGAGAGAGGAGGAAGCAGGCTCCCTGCTGAGCAGAGAGCCTCATGTGGGGCTTGATCCCAGGACCCTGGGATCATGACCTGAGCCGAAAGCAGAGGCTTTAACCCACTGAGCCACCCAGGCGCCCCTGTTTATGTTGTTCTAAGGAGTCTATATTTTCACTTATTGGCAATAAGGATCCAATGAAGGGTTTTTAACAGTGGGGGAGATGATGGGAATTCAGACATCCTGGGAATCAAAATTTATTCCTTAATATCAATAATAATAAGATATTTTATGATAGATATTTATGCTAAAGCTTAGACATAGTATGGGCAGTTCTGTCTCCGTGTGAGTTGCTTGTTCCTCCCCTCATATGATGGGAAATAGCCATTTAATAAACATTTTTTTAAAGATTTTATTTATTTATTTGATAGAGAGGGAGATCACAAGTAGGCAGAGAGGCAGGCAGAGAGAGGGAAGCAGGCTCCCTGTTGAGCAGAAAGCCTGATGTTGGGCTCGATGCCAGGACCCTGAAACCAGGACCTGAGCAAAAGCAACAGGCTTAACCCACTGAGCCACCCAGGCGCCCCGCCCTTAATACATTCTTAAGGCGTTTCCCTAACAGCTTATTTTTCATTAAAAGGCTATTCATGTCAGCTCATCCAAAATAATACTATGAGAAAAATACTCACACTAAGGACATTATTATTTGGTGAAATGGAAAGATATTTATTCTTTGTTCGGATGAATTGATTTCTGTCTTAAATTGCTCTCCTGGCGCCCCCAACCCCAAGAGTAAAGGCAGAAACAAAATCTCTGCAGTGCAATATGACTGGTGGCCACTAGAGGGCATACGTACTTCGTGCTGTGACCAACTAGCACAGAGCTGCTTTAATTCAGAGCAAAATTGAGCAACAAAGGTGACCTCAGCAGAGGTTAGGAAGAACCCATCGCTGCAAAAGGATAGGTCAGTCTATCAAGTGACAGATATGAAATATCAGTTTAGTCAGATTGAAGCCATGGTGACCAATTATACCCATCAAAGCCCAACGGTAATGAAATCCAGAAAGGCGAAGAGTGTCATTTTGATGGAGATGACCTCTAGAAGAAGGAAAGGGGTGGCAAGCCGGGTTAACCAATTTTACCTTTACAGGAGAGAGGTGGGCCATTCTTCAAACACATTAAATTGGCTACTGAAAATGTGTTCTAACCTGATGTATCCCTAACAAGTAGAACAGAGTGGAAAGTGCTGTTCTAACTGAAAATAATGGTTCATTAGTCTGTTACTAAAATATGACCCCTGAAGGGATAGCTACCTCATGCGATCTTACTCATTCGGAAGCTGATCCCTATTTGAATATAAGCATGACCACGCTAAAGCAGTCTGTACGCAGCCTCATTTCTGATTAAAACCTTGGGTTATTTTTGTAAAGAGCTAAAAATTATGCAAATGTCAAATTCACTTATAAAAAAGAAGCTAGAGTTTTTTCCTAGGACCCCTTTCTCAGACTCACTTGGGGGAAAGTTGCTAAAATTTTCATTCCCAGGTCCCATCCCTGATCTTCCTAATCAGAATTTCTGAGGTGCGTCCAGGTGACTGCAGGGTTGGCAAAAGCCTCAGACAATTCTTTTCCCTTGCAATATTTGAGGACAAAGAAATGTGGCATAATTTGGGATACCCGTGTTAAGCACTTTTGTTGAGTCAGGCTCTTAAATGCAGCTAGGTGAGGGTGATCTGTTTTCTCACAAACACACACACACTTTTTATAAAGCAGGCAACACCTCCCTTGTGCAGAGCACCTGTCTTTGGTCACAAACAATGCTAAGCACTGGGTGTATGTTATTGTACTTCACTCTCCCCCAAACCATTGAAGACGATATTTTTGCTCCCAGTTACAACTCACAGAGAACACAGTTTCAGAGAGATTAAATGACTGATCCACAGTCATGCACTTAGAAAGCAAGATTTATTTCATTCTGAAGTTACAAAGCTAAGAAGGAGAGGATGAAGGAGGTGTTTAAAGGTTTATTAGTTTCCATGTATGAATTTCCTCGCTATTTCTTAATCCTCAGGTTTTGGATTAGATGTCAGAAAGCGCCCTCTCCCATATCGAATTGGCATCTGCCATTCTAGAACCTTTACCCAATCTCTGACTTCTGACCTACAATATGACTTTAGAGGAAAAACATTAACTCCTGCCTCTGTCCCGAGAGTGGAAGTAAGGAAGAGTTCCTAATGGTTTTTCCTTGAAATAAATACATTTTAAATGTATTTTTATTGGATTTCTTTGGTTTACAGATTTGTTTGTAGGACTTTGTAAATGATGGGTTTTGGCATTTAAAGTCAGAAGAAGGTCAAACATCTCATCTCTACCAAAAGTAAAATGAATAAAAATCCTGAAAAAAAATAGTGTGGCTTCTTTTAGCTTCTCTAAAGGATCCTATTTCAGTCTAGTCAGAGCCTAGTCAAGAAATATTATAGCATAAAGTTGAAATATGTCTTATTTTCTCTTCTTTTTAGTTGATCTGACCATTCCTATTAAATAGAGAAAACATTTTTTTTGTAAATTGTATTGCATTTCAGAACCACTCATGTAAATATGTCAGCTTGGAGAGCATATCCAGATTTTCATTTTTTTAAATATATAATCTTCGTCAGCCCCACAAAAAATGTGAATAAAGCAACACACTAAAAATTAACCCTTGGGAAGCCGGGGTAGCTCAGTCATTATGTGTCTGCCTTCTGCTCAGTTCATGATCCCAGGGTCCTGGGATAGAGCCCTGCATGGGGCTCCCTTCTCAGCAGGAAACCTGTTTCTTCCTCTCCCACTCCGCTTGTATTCCCTTTCTTGCTGTGTCTCTCTCTACCAAATAAATAAATAAAATCTTTAAAAATTAAAAAAAAAACTTAAAAATCAAATGACTTAGAATAACTCCCTCTGAAATCTTTGATCATATTTACAGGGGTAAGGATAAATTATGTGTGTTCAGCTAGACTTTTTTTTAATTTTGAAATTTTGAAATATATGTATTCCTCTTCTGATATCATAAAAAGGTATGCATAATTAATATAAACAATCTGATGAGTTTGGAGATAAGTATATATTGGTGAAATCTATCTATCCTAATATTTTTACAAATAATAAATTAATAAATATTTGTATGAAGTAAAAGTTTTTCCTCCTCCCTCTGCCCCTATGTCCCTCCTTCCTAACCATGGCTCAGTTTGTTGGGTGTTGGAGTTTGGGAATATAAAACTTTCATAATACCCGCTCAGTGTCAGCTCCAACAAACTAATGCTGTGGTAACGATGAATGACTCTGAAACCCCAGTGCTTTCCAACGACAATAAAAAGGAAGCACATGATGTAGGGAAGAGTGGTAGATGTCTGTTCCATGAATTCATCAGTCCTCCACTGTGAGACTGGACTGCTGGCACAGCCACTCTCTGGGACACTGCCTGTATCACAGCAGAAGTAAGAAAAAACAGAGAACGCTGTTTTTGTCAAAAGAGGGAGGCCTCTCTTCTCACATTTCCATGCCCTACTTAAGTCCTTTGATTAAGCGTGGCATCAGTGGGTCTAGGATTTGTGAGGAGGGTGAACAAATATTTTTAACAATATATAAATTATAATATACATGTTTAATAATAATACTATCTGCTACTTCTAATACTTTTCAATGACTTCATATATGTCAGATGAATGCATCATAATTTATTTGTCATTTATTCTGATTTTTCAATAATACAAATAATGATGGACAGAACATACTTTGACATAAATCTTCATGCACATATTTCTTTTGGAATAGTTTAATAAATACAGATTATATAGAATTGTTTTAGATATGAAAATCATATAATTCTCGATATGCCTGCATTTTCCTCACACTGGTTTTTCTTTTACAAAATAACACAAGTCATTCTTGCCTGGTTAAACAGCCTCTCCTTACATCAAGTACTAATACTAGGAACTGATTTAAACTGTGAATTTCTGTGCTAGAAATCTAGAATTTGATGTTCTTTTTATTTCTGATCATTTATTTTAAAAAGAGAGAGAGAAAGCAGTTTGGGAAGGGTGATCTGCTGTGCTGACACTATTTTAATCATATTTTTTCCCCGCCTTATAGACTTATATTACATAAGCAATTAATTCTTTATGATCTCTTGGGGTACTTGCATATCATTAGCCAGATTTGGCTCAACTCTGGGGTATCTTCAATTTCTCCATTTCCATGTAAAGCCCTAACACACATCTGATATTCACCCATTTGAAAGAGATCATGCCGTTCTTTTCTTTTGTTACTCAACAAACAGAATCAGTGGGTCATTTTTTGTTTGTTTGTTTCAAATCAATGAACAGTTATACTTGGTGTCACATATTATTTAAAGCCATAGTCTTGTTTGTAGTTTTGATAGACATTTATGGTAATTTATGACACATAAATTTGTTAATTACAATGTTTCTGAGCAACTGAAAAAACTGCATGCATAATTTTATAAATTTATTCATCAATCAGATATTCCGAAGATACTTCCTGAGAACTAAGTATGTGAAAGACCCCAGGATAGGTGCTGGAGTTATGGGAGAGACAAAACAACATGGTCTTCTTACCACACTCTTCTGATTATTACCTGGCAGACTGTGACCTGAAACTGTGAGACTGATCTTTCAACAAAGCCTATGATTTTAGCTACCCTACATTATGGCATTTAGAAATGTGTGAATACTATATTATCAGCAAATATATTACGAGTCAAAAATAGCCTTGCCAATTCTGCTTGGTTGACAAACTGAAAACATAAAAGCAGTGAAAATGGACTTGTCTTCCATAACCACTATCAATAATAAAAGAGTACAAAGAAATAAAAAAAGTTTTTTTGTTTTTTCTTTATTCATAATCTATTCAACAAATATTTATAAAAACCCCACAGACATTGTACTGTGTGCTATTAATTCGGTGATGACCAAGAAATCCAGGAAAATATAATTAAACAACAAAGAAAGAGCTACCTTAAAAGGAAGAACAACACAGGAAAGCCACAGAGAATGAGCAAATAAAATAGAAAAATGATTACGAGAAAAGTATACAAATAAAAAATAAATCATCCCAATGATCCATAATGGCATTCTTGACAGAAGCTAGAAAAAGTATAGACAAAAATGGAAGTTTTATGAGAAAGGAAATTTGTTTTGGTGGGAGATGGAAACTGGAGAAAACAAAACCTGAACTATGTAGTTTTAAAAGGAAATGGTGTCCCAAGAAAATTTACAAGAAATGATGAACCATGAGGCATACAGATAAAGTTGCTGTATTTTAAGGAGAAGGATTCTTATGAGTGGACCAAAATTAAAAAAAAAAAAAAGATAATCATACTCACAAACTTTGAAATAAACTGACTTAGACTTTTCCAGAAAAATATAAATATAGAAGGAAGTATGAAAAAATTGTTCACTAACTTTTGTTTTTAGAAAGAAAGAGAGTGCATGCACACAGGTTGGGGGAGTGGGAGAGGGAGAGAGAATCCTAAGCGGACTACCCACCAAACTAGAGCTTGATTGCAGGACCCTGAGATTATGATCTGAGCTGAAATCAAGAGTCGGACACTTAACTGACAGAGCCACTCAGGTGCCCTGCCACTAATTTTTAAAAAATATTTTATTTATTTGTTTATTTATTTGAGAGAGAGAAAGAGCCCAACTTGGGGAGGGAGAGGGACAAGCAGACTCCATGCCAAGTGCACAGCCCTATGTCACTAACATTTTTATACCAAGATAACATACAGCAAGAATAAAAGTAGGAGTTCCAGGGAAGATGGGGAGTAGAAGGACTCTAAGCTCACCTCCTCCCAAGGACACAACTAAATAATACCATATCAGTATAAATAACCCAGAAAATGACCCAAAGACTGTTAGAGCACTTTCCAGAGCTAAATGTAGAGAGAAGGCCACTTCTGAAAGAGTAGGATGGTGATACAGAAGCTAAAAGGACACAGGGGCTCTACGGGTGCAGAAAGGAGAGAGAAAAAAAGACCCTCATCCAGTCATTCCAGGCTTAGGGAACCTGCGCAGGGAAAATGAATTCTCAGAATATTTGGCTTTGAAAACTAGAGGGGCATAATTTCACAATTCTTTGATCAATGGGGTATAATGCCTGGAACTTTAAAAATCAGCTGGCTGGGGCACCTAGGTGGCTCAGTGGGTTAAGCCTCTGCCTTCAGCTCAGGTCATGATTTCAGAGTCCTGGGACCTAGCCCCGCATTGAGTTCTCTGCTCAGGGAGGAGCCTGCTTCCCCACCTTTCTCTGCCTGCCTCTCTGCCTGCTTGTGATCTCTTTCTTTCTGTCGAATAAACAAATAAAATCTTAAAAAAAAAAAAAATCAGCTGGCTGGGTTTTAAAGTAAGAGGAAACCAAATCCCCACCCTTAAAGAGATAGCACAATGAACAGTTGTGTGGAGTTACAGCATTGAAGCAGACATTTCAAAAATGCCAGGGTCATATCGGTGGGAGATTTGTTTACTAATCTCAGAGCTTGTGCTGGAGGGGCAGAGATCATTGGGAGACTTCCCCCAAAACAGGGGAGCTGGAGGGGGCCATTTCCCTCTGTCACCCCTCCAGCCTAGATACGTGCACACATCTGCAGGAACTGGCCCAGCACCAACACTTCCCCCCTTACCCTCCAGTGTGTGCCCCAGCCCTGAGCACTTCTGCACATCCACTCCTTTTACCAGGCCTGCCTTGGCAGGAGCTTTTCTTCTGTGGGCCCAACCCTTCAACCCTGAGGCAGGAGTTTTCTAAAGTGGCCTTAGGTCCCCTCTCAGAATGGACCCACACAAAGCTGCTAACACCATGTGCCCAGCCCCTGTACTTTCCAGCCAACCTGTACCCTGCAATATGCCCTTTGCCAGAGCCTGTCCAAAGCAGTGTGTCAAGCCCCATCTGCCCTGACAGATGTCAGCACAATTCTGAAACAACTCCTGCTACAAGGAGAAGGGAAAATACTCACATACGTGGTTTTTTAAAGATTTTACTTATTTATGTTTAGAGAGAGATTTTTAAAGTTTTATTTATTTATTTTTAGAGAGAGAGAGAAAGCACAAGCAAGGGGAGCACAAGACAGGGGGAGGAAAAGAAGGGGAAAAGAATCCCAGGCAGACTCCAGGGCTGACTCTAGACTCATTAGGCTGAGTGGGGAGCCTAATGCAGGGCTTGATCTAAGGACCCTGAGATCATGACCTGAACTGAAACCAAAAGTCAGATAGATGTTCAACCAACTGAGCCACCCAGGTGCCCCTTACCATTCTAAGTGAAGCCCTAGCAGTGAGCTGGGGGCAGGCATCTGCTCTAACTGCAGACCCTACCCACCAACAAAAGCTTCTTAAGGGACAACACACGGAAAGCATCCTCCACTTCTGTGCTATTGCATCTCTGGCAAATGCCTGGTCTGGTTCAGCTCAAGCCCAAGGTGGCCCTGGACTGGCCCACCAAGAACACAGGGACCAAACTCTGTCCACAACAGGCAAAGAGAGACATTGCAAATGATGGAACTAAAGATGAAAGTGGCTCAGCCATAATAGTAGGGGACACGCAGCACACAAAGGACACCTTGAATCACCAGTCACCATAGGACTGGTTATTGCACTACAGATAACCATAGGACCTCTGCTTCATGAAGCAAATACTTTCAAGAGCAGGAGACTTAGCTAACTTTCCTAGCACAAAGACACAGAAACAGAGAATTAGACAATATGTGGAGCCAGAGGAATATGTCCCAAATGAAACAACAGGTCAAATATCACAGCAAGCAAGCTAAATGACATGGAGACAGGTAGCATGCCTGATAATTTAAAGTACTAGTCATAAAGATAATTACTGGACTAGAAAAAAGGGTGGAGGACTTCAGTGCGACCTTTAACACAGAAATAGAAAATAATAAACAAATTAGAAAGGAAGAACTCAACTGAAATTAAAAATACACTAGATGGAATAAACGGTAGAATAGAGGAAGCAAAAGAATGGATCAGCAACCTGGAGAACAGGGTAATAGAATGCAATCAAACTGAACAGGAGAGAGAAAAAAATTATAATAAAAATGAAAATAGAATTAGGGAGCTCAGTGACACCATAAAACATAATAGCATTCATATTTAGGGATCCCAAAAGGAGAAGACAGAGAAAAGGCGGAAGAAATATTTGAAGAAATAATAGCTGGAAAATTCCTAAATTTGAGGAACGAAACAGAAATCCAGACTCAGGAGGCACAGAGATTCCCCCACTCAACCCAAGGAGGACTCAACCCAAGGAGGTCCATACCAAGGTACGTAGTAATTAAAAACCCCAAACACACAGAACAGATCAATGAAAAAAGGAGCTAGTTCTTTGCAAAGATCAAGAAAGTTGAGTTTTTCCAGCTAAAGCCAGACTCATTGAAAAAGGGAAAAAAAAGAGAGAGAGAGAGAGAGAGGACTCAAATAAGTGAAATCAGAAATGAAAGGGGAGAAATAATGACGAACACCACAGAAATACAAAGGATTATAAGTGGATATTGTGAAAAATTACACCAACCAATTGGACAACCTAGAATAAATGGATATTTCTTAGAAACATATAACCTCCTAAAACTGAATCAAGAAGAAATAAAAAATGTGAACAGTCCAGTTACCAGCAATAAAACTGAGTAATAACAAACAAACTCCCCACAAAGAAAAGCCCAGGACAAGATGGCTTCACAGATGAATTCTACCAACATTTAAAGAAGAGTCAATACCTATACCAATTGGATTTTATTCCCATAAATACATTTGCCAATATCTATTTACCTACATTTGCTAATTAACATTTTGTCTCTTGTTTTGCCATTTTTAACATGGTGAATCTGAAAATAATATTATAAGTGGTTATTTATGAAGCTCATCATCATGAATTGGTAGAATCTACATAGAATATGATTTTTCTTTCCCTCCTCAGCATCCTACAACCTTCTGGATTCAGTCCAGAGCCGTTTCAAAGACAAAAATAAAAGCAAAACAAAAAAGACAAATCTGAAATCAAACGAGTCTGAGTAAATCCAAGCAATGAAAACTATCAGTTTCACAAAAATGCTATTTAATTAAAACTTGGACAGGATTTTATGAATGTAGTTGTAATTCATTCAAGCAGAAACTAGTCCATTATAAAGTTTTTCATCCTTGGCTCTCCAACCATCATTCTTCAATTAGCCTAGGTTTAAGGGAAACAGCATGAAATTTGTCAATAGAAATGCTTGAGGTAACACTCAAGTTTTGTAACATAAAACAATGAGGTAAGGGTCAAATACTTAATATCTTTAATGGTCAGTTTCTTCATTCATAAAATGTAGTTAATCCCTGCCATTAAGTGTTTCATGAGACTTAATGAAAAAAAGCTATAAATACTCAGAACACAGTATAGGCTTAGTACTTAATATTGTCGTTCACCCTTTCTTAATTTATCCAGAGTCTTGAAAACATCCATGTTCATCCAGAAATTGTCATACATAAAAATCACTGTTTTGGGGTGAAAAAATAATTGCCCTAAATATTTTAGAAGGAGAGAAAATATATACAAATATAAACAAAAGTATAGCAAAATCTCAAAATGTAATTTAAAACTTATCTTTTAGTTTATAGCATTCATAAAGATCTTCTACATTTCTTTCTTCAAATGGTAATGCCATACCTTTAAATTATTAATTAAACATGAAATCAAGGAAAGGATGACAAACAATGAAGGATAAAAAAATCAGTAGAGAGAGCATGGGGGAAGAATACTAAAGCACTGCAGTTATTTGTCCTGGATAATATTCACCAACTTACAGTTTCTCAAGAGTAATTGAAATTCTTCAATCTTTATGAATATCCTTTTGGTTGTGATTTTTTCCCCCAGTAGAGGGTTTTTAGACATGAAAATAATATGTCTTACATCAAGACTATCTGAAATTCTCAGCCATTTGCAAGCAGGTGCAGGTATATTGCTCGTAACATGTTTTTGTGTCTGACCAGAGAGGAAGTAGGGGAAAAGCCGCATGTTGGCCTCAGGCTGGCTTAGGTGGCTTCTATGTTTCCAAACATGTCTCTTGCACATCCAGGGTTTTCTCTTGTCCCTTTCTCCCTCCTGTCTCCTATTGTTCTCTTTACACACTCCAGTTGTGGCGATTACAAGGATTTCCCTGAACATGTCTGTCTTTTCCAGAATCTCTTTTTTTCCTTCTAGCTTATGTTTCCAGACTTTTCATGATTGAGCTCAAATGTTCCCTCCTCCTAAAAGTCAGCTCTGCCCTTCTTCTATTTGCATATATCTCTCTCAGTACAAAGCATCCTTTTCAGATATCGCACAAGATATTTAGCAGTGGGGAGTGTGGTTGCTTCTAATCTGCCAGATTATGAATTCCTGGAAGACAGACAGGTCTATATTTTTCTCATTTCCTATATCCAAATCTAGCTCAATTCTTATCAAATAGAGAATTCCCAATAATTGCTTCATGAGTGAGTTTAGGATGTATCTCTAAATAACCTCATTTCCTAAATCCTATTCCTTGCGTGCTTGAGACTGCTAGGAGTGAAGAAGCTAAAAACATGCTTCTCAATTAAGCTCTAAATAAGAAGGCTTAAGAATAGGGAGAAAAGAAAAAGAGGGAATATTTCAAACAGAATAATAGCATGTGCAAAGACAAAATGCTAAAATATCGCAGGTGCTGGGAAAAGAGAGTCTATCAACTATAACTGAAATGGGAAACTGGGGCTGGCTAATAGATGATATGATGGGAAAAATAAAATGGGGCCATTTTAGCAGATTGTTTTTAGACCATACCAATAAATTTAAATATGTCCCAAGGACTTTTAGGAATTGTTAATTTATTTGACATAGGTAAGTGATATGATCAAGATGAATCTTCCAGTATATGCAGAATGTTGGGTGAGAGGTCTTAAAATAGAGAGGCTAATCATGGAAGAAATGAAGGCCATATATTTCAAGCTAAAAACAAAGGAAAATAAAAGCTGGTATTTCTTGAGTATTTATAATACTCTTTACTTGATTTTCTTATATTTTAAATGGTGTCATGAATCAATTATTAATTTATTCCCAATCTACATAAGAGAAAATTTCCAAGAAAAGTAGCATGATCACTGTTATATTAAATTTCTGGAGCAGCCATAACAGAATACCACAGAATGGGTGGCTTATGCAATAGAAATGATTTTCTCACAGTTCTGGAGTCCCCAAGGTCAAGATAAGATGTGACAGGGTTGGTTTCTTCTGAGCATTTCTCTCCTTGTCTTGTAGATGGTCATTTTCTCCCTGTGTTGTCACATGGTCTTCTGTGTGTGTGTCCTAATTTCCTTTTCTTATTAGGACAATAATCATATTGGATTAGGGTCGAGTCTAATGACCTTATTTTAATTTACATACCACTTTAAAGTCTATATCCCCTAATATGGGCACATTCTGAAGTACTGGGGGTTAGGACTTTAACATATGAATTGGGCAGGGGGCGAGGGACACAACTCAGCCTATTATAACAACTGTCAAACACTAAAAAGTAGCAGAGTATAAATTTGAATCCAGTCTTGTCTGACTCCAGATTCTGTGACTTTTCTGGACAATGCCTCATGCTTCCATGCAGCATGGAAATGAGTAATGACTGCCAGGAGCTAGAGATGAGCTGAAGAGAGCTGAACTGTCAGATGCTGGAGTAGCCAATTAAGTCAACCCGCCAGAATGAAAGTATTGGTCAAAGCTTCAATCACTTACTGCAATAGTATATGCTGTACTGGAGGAAGCACTGGCTCCCCACTGTTTCATTTTTTCCCATGGAAGAGTGCCAGTCTAGGGTCAGCTGGATCAGCACAGATGTGAGGGTTGATGCACTGTGGAAAGAGCCCCTAGAGACAGGGAGGAGGGAAAAGGGTGAGGAGTGGACAGCTACTGAGTACTGGGCCAGAGTGGATGAAAAGTGTCCAAAATGTCCCTCTCCTGCTCCCCAGTAATGCGACCTTGGCAGAAGTGCCTGAGGAAGATCTCTGACAAAAGTCCCTGACAGGAGCATCTGGGTGGTAACTAACTGGAAATCAGGATGGAAGCAGTCTGATGCTTAAGCTTCAGACTCCTGTTTTCTGCCCAGGTCATGATCTCAGGGTCCTGAGACTGAGCCCCACGTTAGGCTCTGCACTGGGCATGGAGCCTGCTTACAATTCTCTTTCTCTCCTCCTTCTGCCTCTTCCCCAACCCCACTCTCTCTCAAATTAAAGGGGAAAAAAAAAAAAAAAGGAGGCCACCAATGGCCAATGGAGTGTGTTTTAGGGATACAGATTACATGTAAGAGCTTGGCCACCTTAGGGGCTGAGGGAAGGCTGAGTGTTTTCTGAAACTCTTCTACGACTGCAATGTATTGATGTGCGCCAAATCCCTGTGCACAAATGACAGTTTCCCTCAATAAGCCTTGCCAGGTACAGCCTTTGTAATCACCGACGGTTGGGCCTGAAAGATCACACAGAGGTTCATGGTTAGTGTCCAAACTACTTACTGTTCATGAGTTAGGGAAATGTCCTATTTATGCATGTGAAGTAATTTTTTCTTTTGAGATGTTTTGACCAGTCATTTTCATTTCAGTTGTACCCACATCACATTCTCGCAGTGACTGATATTTACTCCCTTCCGGGTCCATTCTACTGTGGTGAGTAGGACTACAGAGAGAATCATGTTGTCAGTGAAAGCATTTAGGAAAGGAATCTGCTCAACTTAAAGCAGCTCAGTGTTGGTGGTTGTACTGATCTAGAACTAGGAGATGTGTCACTTCTTTGGCAGTCAACAGGGACAGCCAACATGATCCTCAGATTATTAGTTCTAGCCATCTCCTCTTAATCTAGATGATATTTTAAAAAGCCAATAGACCAGTTTGATGTAAATATGTCAAGGTTGACCCTTTCGGTTTAACAGTCCAGTAGAAACAATTTTATAGGTAAAAGGGGCCTTTGCCATCCTCATCTGTAGCTTTTCTGACTTTGCTTAAGAAGAACAGTGGCCTCGAGGGAAGGACTGTGTGAGTGATTATTTGGGCTATATGCTTGGCTCCATTCTTGCAGGTTTCGGTTCTTTATTCCATATACTCTTGATAACAATCACACAGGAGATAATGTCACCTCTACTTTGCAGACTTTGAAATTACCAGAGTCTGAACATTGATACTATCAAAACTATTAGAACAGAAATCAAAATCAAACAAACAAACTTACACTTTCTTTGGGCTCAGTCTACTTGGTTTCTGTCTTAGCTCTATGATTTTCCCATTGTTCTATGATTTTGAACCTAATATTTGAAATTATCAACTCCTTATTTATTTATACTTTTACATTTGGTGGTGCTTAGGGCAATGTGCTGCACACAGTAAATATTCCGTAAATGTTGATTTTCTCATATTCTTTTCCAGACCAGTATATTTACCACAGAATCTAGGTCTCTCCTTTGCTTTCCTTTTTATGCTGTTAGTGCTGTGTTGCTTAATTTTGCTCTTAGGTATTCATCTATTTTTTTTTTTTTTAGTTCCAAATAGTTTCTTTACCAGTTTTTCACCTTAGTATATTATTCAATGTTTATATGTCAAGAAAACAAAGAGAAAGAACAAAGTGAGGCAAAAGAAAGTTACAAAATTGTGTAGATTGAATTAGAATAAGCAGAAACTTTTAAAGTCAGAATTTTTGCTCAGTAGACCCAGCAGAAGGATAGTGTGTAAAGCAGACCAATAAGATTATTTTGCAGACCATAAAGAAAGGCAAGAAAATCTGCAAATTTAACTGGTGTCTATCTGCACAATTCAGCAAACCTATCTACTGCTGAATTTGAAAAGAGATTCCTTGTCTTTACTTTCAGAAGAAGAGGAAAACATTATGGAAATGAATGCAATTGTACCCAGTCAATGTTTTATACTCTCTTTGCTGATGGTAATATTTTTAAAGTCATTTACAAAAACATGAACAAAAGAATTTCTGAAAATTCACCTGCTGAACCAAGAATGAAATAAAGAGCACTGAGAAACCAGACATAGAGTATTTTAAGATAGGTTTCCTTAATATTCACATAAAAACAAAAGTATATCTGAATATGGACTCTCTTTAGAATGAAATATTTGCCATGTAAAAAATTACTAGTGATGAATTTCTAGCATAATATTTTAGGTAATGTTATGTATTTGGGATTTTAGGGCATCATCTCAACTATTCATACATGGTCTCAAAGAAAGTTTTGGTGGCTTTGTAGAGTCTAAGGAGAATTCCAGGTAAATTTATTTTGAACCATTAAAACATTTGTTAAGTAAGTGAGAAGGTAGTTTTGATACATGCTAAACTTGGACTTCATACATGAAAGTCTTTTAAAAGTACTTTCCCCTGAATTCTCTGTACTTAGAAATATTTACATTTGTTATTTGAATTAACTATTAGTTGCTTGAATTTAGGCTTTTTAAGAGCAGGAGTTACATGCATTATCCGGCATGTGATTGTTGCCCAAATGTGTTAAAATTAGTTAATGAATACATTCTAATTAATAAATCTTTAAAACCTGAACCACAGGGAAAGAAGAAGTGATGAATAAAAGAAGTGAGTCATTGCCGAGCAACTGAGTTCTGGGTATGAGCAAGTTTGAAAGTACTTTATTTATAAAGTTCAGCAACTTTGCAAAAGGAGACTAAAAAAAATTCCTCCTAGATAATTCATAGAGGGATTTGATGAATCCCACTGTAAACATCTAGTTATAAAATTGTATTGAATCATGAATTTCATCCTAGAGAAGAGAGGCAGAAAATGTCTTCTTCAAAATTCCTCCCTTATTCCCCAGAAGGCTTTTAGTAAAGATGGGCTGACACTGACGGTTTTCCCCTTCCATTGTGCAGCTTGTGAAGTAGGCCACTCAGCGGGAATTAAATATTACCTCGACATTTATTCCATTCATCCTTGCTGTCTTTTGAATTCTAACCATTCACCTCTAAGTTTTCCAATTTATAATTTTTCATGAATCTTACTCAGGATAAAAATTACCCTATATGAACTTTGGCTTCCTACCTAAGCTTTGAGAAATGACTCTGCATTTTATAGTATTTGACTCACTACACAATTCAAGTCTTGTGGTACTACTACTTGTTCAAGAAAAGACTACCCAAAATGGAAGAAAATTCCTGCCCAGAGACTATAATGTTCCTCGAAAAATTCCACTTGTCTAGACTAGTCTACTTGTCTAGTAAGAGAAAGTATAAAGGATATTTTTGGAGTGATGATGGACAGTGGTGATGCTAATGGTGGGGGTGTATGCAGTATGCATTACTCATCAGATTTTTTTCATTAAACTTCATCTGATTTTTCTCATTATTATATCCTCTATGTCTGCCACAGAGAGGATGCTGATCTACTGGATCAAGAAATTATGTTTAAGTAGAACCTACTAAGTGCCAAGACAAGCACTGAGATGAAAGAGCTAGTCTTTGTTCCTCACGAAGCTCTTCGTTTATTGGAAGGAACAGATGTATATAATTACCATACAAGATAATGACCCTACCTGTGCGGATAAACATCCTGGTGCTAAATGCTGAAGTGTCACAAAGGAAGACCACTGAGTTCAATCAATAAAAGTGGGAGGGATCAAGTGTCCTATAGGGAATGGTGCAAAAGCTAATTCTTGAAGGATGTCTAGGTAATAGCCATGTTAGAAACGGAGAAATGATCACCAAAGACAGGCAATGTATACACATGGGGAAAGGATGTCACATCGGTACCTGTTTGAGTGTGGCAGAGTGAGAAGCAATTCTTTTTCATTTTATCATCTTCTTCTTCTTCTTCTTCTTCTTCTTCTTCTTCTTCTTCTTCTTCTTCTTCTTCTCCTTCTTCTCCTTCTTCTCCTTCTTCTCCTTCTTCTCCTTCTCCTCCTTCTCCTCCTTCTCCTCCTTCTCCTCCCTCTTCTCCCTCTTCTCCCTCTTCTCCCTCTTCTTCTTCTTTTTTTAAGAATGTCTTCTATCCCCTTCTCTGCTTTATTTCCTCCTTAATACCAAACCCACCAAGTCCAATATGTATTATCTCTAAAAGAGAAGTTCAATCACTGTATATTTTCCAGGCTGAAATGCGCATCCTTTGAAATTCATATGGTGAATTCCTTAGCTTCAGTATCTCAGAGGGGCTAAGCCCTTTAAAGAGGTAATTACGTTAAAATGAGATAATTAGTGTGCACTCTAATCCTACATGACTATTGTCCTTATGAGGAGAGAAATTCAGGCCCAGGCACAGAGGGAAGATCATGTGAAGTCAGCCATCCACACCCCAATGAGAGAAATACTCAGAAGACACCAACCATGCTGACACATTAACCTCTAGAATTGTGAGAAAATAAGTTATTTAAGCCACCCAGTCTGTGTTAACTTTGTTATGGTAGCCCCAGTAGACTAATATAATGAACAATAGTACAAATATCCCTCTTCTACTGGTATAAAGGTAAAGATCCTCACATAAAAAGTATCCAAGATCTTTTCATTTTGTACTGTATAAACAGAACTAGAGCATTTGGTGCCTTAACTTCTTCTGGGTCTTGGTATCTTTGCTGTAATATTTGTGTGTTTTCCTGGACTTCTTTCAAAGATTATATGGTGCCAAATTTTTTTTTTTTTTTTTTTTTTTGGTGCCAAATTTTTAACTAGGCCCATGGTTTGAGAGTATTACTGCTAACTTTGCCATGCAAGGATAGCTGATAAAGCTTCCTAGTAATTTGATTCATTTAATTAAAATTACTGGGTAAATTGGACTGGTTAAATAAGAGCCAAATGTTCTAGCTGTATTTCTAGAAATATTATAAGATTTAATGGACTGCATTTTTTTTTTCATTGAGTTACTTTCAGAATCTTCCAGGAAATACATTTTTACCACTTCAGCTTACATGACCTCCTCACTATGTAACTGAAAGAAATATATTATCCAACACTTCAAAGGAAGAACCAAGAACTTTTAATTTTAATCTTTTTAATGAAGGCGATTAATTTTACATAGGACTAAATGTGATTCATTCCGTTTTAGTGCAATAAGCCTGAAATTCATGAAGTAATACTTTGTTCTGGCTGAATTTAGGTCTTTGACCAAATAAGAAGCAGTATTAGCCATTGTCCATATCAAATGATAATCAGGGGCCATTTGTTACATTCATTTGCATTTGCTATTTTTTTCAGTTTCTACAGAGCTTCCATAATCACTGAAGTATATCATTGGTATGTGTGTGTGTACACACACACACACACATTTTTTTTTCCCAAGAAAAAAATCAGCCACTCTCTGCCAATTGATCAGTCAAGATCCAAACAGGAAAACAGAAACTATTTTAAGTACTGCAAATAATAACAATACAGGAATTTAAATCCCTGAATTAAATAATCAGGCTACGGGAAACCAAAGAGGCAAAACAAGAGATTGTAAAGTTACCCAGAAATAAATGACATTAGGAAGGAGCCAGGACTCTTGGAGTAGAGTGACAACAGGAAGAGACAGGATTACTAGCACTCAAGGCATGGGATATCCTGGTAGAACCCGAAAGTATGACAGGTTTGGTAGGTGGGAACTGGAGCTGAAAAAAGGTTGCAGCCCATGCAGAGAAAGATGGGGCAAATGCCCTGATTTCTTCCCTTGTGCTCTCTGGTGTGAGGCCAGTGCCTATGGAAGCCTGAGGGCCAGACAGTTTGTTTAACCTGACTCAGAACGGAATGAGGATGGATTTGAATGTAACTGCAAATACAACAGTATTTTAAAAAGTTAAATTTCAGATTTTTTATGTGTACAGATTTACATTTTGGATATTGGAGAGTAAATGCAAGGATGGGAGATGACAAGGAAACAATGGAGGAAGCTGGGGGTTAGGAAGGACTGGCTGAGAGAAAGCTTGGTGTTGAATGAGGAACATGGGCAACAAGATGAAGAGAATCACATTGCAGATGTGATAAATAAAGACAGAGTTCACAAACCTCATTCATCCCATCACTTACTTATGAAGTAGACAGTCATTAAGTGCCTATTATAGTTTAAGTACCATGTCATTCTAGAAAAGCAAATATAATACCATATCAACCCCTGTGGCCCCATAGTGCTCAGCTTAATAGAAGCTGAATATACAGCATCAATTTTAATGCACATTTCTAAAGGCTGATAAAGATAAGCACATGGATCATTGAGCCTCCGAAGAACAGCTCGCTAGGAATAGAAGTCAAATGTACCACTTGATTTTTGATAATGAGATTTAACTGGCTAAAGAAGGTTGTTGAAAGAGTGGGAAAGTGCTTCAATCAAAGCAAAGCGTACATGCATAAATAGGAGTGGGAGGAAAAAAAAATAGGAATGGGAGGAAACATGGCATTTTCACACATTTGTAAGAAGTTTGCAATAAATAAAGAAAAAATCCTTGTAGTTTTAGGTGATGTTATGAAGGTCGGTGTGGGCCATGCCATCAAGGTTCTTATGGGCTAAATTTCCTCTATTCTTATATTTCAGGCAAATATAAGCCATGAATACTTATCTTGCTTACTAGAGCACTCTAGAGATTTGTAGCTATGGACAATGATGCTGGTCCTGAGACATGAACATCTGGTTCAAAGCTACATAACCTCAAAGACCTCATACTGACTATTCCTTTACAGCCCATGCTTGTGGCCAGCCTTGAAAGAAAGTACATACTGCATACATAATTCCAAAATCTATAAACACTATTGAGTCCTAATCTAAACATTTCAGAATACAGCTATACATAAAATTTACTTGATAAAACACTCTCAGCTCCTTTGATGGAGCTAAAGCATCATTCTTAATTTTTCCAGAAATAAATCCACTCTTCTTCCTTCAGTACACCGAGGTTTCTATTAAGTTTCTGATGAAGTAAAGCTTTAGGACCTCTAAAAGGGGACATTTTGTCTTGACAGTGCCCTGGCAGCTATCGGTTGTGGAATGAAGTTGAGTTGCTTAGGGTCAGTGCGGTCAGCCGTAAGTTAAGTAAACAGAGGAAGCTCTGTTTGGGTGGGTAGTGCAAGGTGGGAGAGAAAAACAATCAGAAGGAAATCTACATAAATCAAAGGAGCAAGAACAGGAAAGGAAATGGGGTGCTGGTCAAAGGGGTAAGATGCTGATTTTGAAACCAAGTCAAAGTATTTTGGAGTCTCTCCCAGTAAGCTTCTTATCATGCTCAGAAACTTTTTCAGGGTGTGGTTGATTTTTACAACTGTAAGGTACATCAACTAAGCACATCCTGACAGAGAAAACAAACCAGAATGGCAAAGGAATCAAGGTTGTTCTTTAGATACCCGTTTTTTTCTGAGGCACCTAGCTAGCTCAGTCAGTTAAGCTCTGCCTTTAGCTCAGGTCATGATCCCAGGTCTGGGGGCCTTGGGAAGGATCCAGCCCCATGTACTGCTCTCTGCTCAGCAGGGAGCCTGATTCTCCCTCTCCCTCTGCCTTCCACTCAAATAAAATCTTTAAAAAAATATTTTTTTTTCTTGCAAGGAAAATGTAAAAAGCCGTTCCAAAGTGATAAAAAAATAAAACTGATAGTTTGTTTGACATGTTCTTTAAAGGGTATTTCAGGCCCCTTAGGATAGCCACAAAGTTAAATTCTCTTATTTTGTTCATGTTTGTTCTCTATGGAATGTTCTCTTTTGGCATGGAGAGAATCTTAGAGAGGTATTGATAAATGATGTCTAGAATTAGCTATTGTGTTGACACATATTATTCTATTTAGAGCTAATTTTCTGGAAAGGCACAACCTCTTCTTCTGTTTCTGTGCCTTAGTTATTTCCTCCTGAGCCACTTCAGAGAGACCTCCTAACATCATAAATCTACACACCACAGGGAGGCTCTACGAAGAGGCTAAAGACTTAATAAAAGTAAAAATCACCAAGGGAAAGTGTGCATTATGTACATGGCAGTGATCTGAAGCCATGAAATAAAAATGGCCCATAATGGGCCTGTGGATTAATTTTGGGTAGCGTCTGATCCATACTTACTTGGAATTGAGAATATCTATCTTGGCTTTAAGGAAGGCAATGCCTGAGTCATTAAAGAAAGGGACTCCGGAATCAGGTAGATCTTGGTTCAGCTCCAGGATCTCTTCTCTCCCTCTGGTTTCTGGTTGTTTTTATTGTTCCCCATCTAAACTGTCATTCAACGTCCTGATAATCTCATACTCCTCCTAGAAGTGTTGTACGCTGGGTCTCTCTTTCTGGAGTTTCTGTTCACTCGTCATCTGTTCTAATATACTACCTTCTGGCAGGCATTATGCAAGTGATCTACTTGTGGCAAAGGTTAATCCCCAAATCTCTTTGGGGTCTCAATGTCTTCATTTGTAAAATAGAATAACAAGTATCCTTATGTTTTATGGTTTGTAAACTGCAGAGGTAGAATAGAAAATATTTTGATTTTGGTACTCTTGCATTAATGACTAAACATTATTGAGTAGAATCTATTGCTCTCTCCATTTATCTCCCTTTCTGACTGTGTATATTTATATGCATGCATCTGAAAGAGATGAACACACACAACTAAGAATCTATCTCTGTGTTCAATGAGAGAAGATAGTATGCTTATCCTCCAAGAGCCAGAGAAAATTGTTGAACTTTGCATAGATTGTACTATCCCAGCACCAAGTCCTGTGGACAGAGGAATACCACATATTGACCTGCGTTACTTGGATCTTTATTGTGACAAGAATAGAAAATCAAGATCCAATTTTTGCTCGGACAAGGTTCACTTTATTTTTTTTTTTAAGATTTTATTTATTTGAGAGAGAGAGAGAGAGGGAGAGCATGTGAGGGCAAGCACAAGCAGGGGAAGGAAAAGGGACAAGAAGACTCCCCATTGAGAGCAGAGCCATAACTGGAGCTGGATCTCACAATCAGAGATGGTGACCTGAGGGGAAATAAAGAGTTGGAAGCTTAACCAACTGAGCCATCCAGGTACCCCTCAAAGTTCACTTTAAAGTGAGTGCAACTCAAGCTGCATTTAGGTCTCACTGTGGACAAGCAAATAGATGTATGCTGGCAAGAGAGCTATAATGTCCATAGTTGGTATTCGCTGAAAGAATGTCTTTGTATGTTTATATTTAATTTATTAACACCATTTCTCATTCTATAAAGAATTTGAGCCATTTTAGAAGGAGGATTTTGAAGTTTTTGTTGATCTTCCTTTGGACATTGATTTTATAAATGTACCTGGTTATAGGTTGATGGTTATAGATTTAATTTGAATCCAGTGTTTAATCTTAATACTACTATTCAGATTCAGAATTGACAGTAATGGAGATCAGAAGTGAGGATGAGTATGGAGTATAAGTAAAACACATGAAGCCGGGGCACCTGGGTGGCTCAGTGGGTTAAAGCCTCTGCCTTCGGTTCAGGTCATGATCCCAGGGTCCTGGGACTGAGCCCCGAATTAGGCTCTCTGCTCAGTGGGGAGCCTGCATCCTCCTCTCTCTGCCTGCTTCTCTGCTTACTTGTGATCTCTGTCTGTCAAATAAATAAATAAAATCTTAAAAAAAACACACACATGAATCCAACAACGAATAAATACTATGAAAAAAGTTAAAGAGAAAAGAAGCAATTATGACTAAGTAGGTAACTCAAATATGAGGACTGTAAAGACCTAGAGTCTTCCAGCTTCAGCTTTGGCTCTGAGCTTCCTGGAAGAAATCTAAAAGGCAGTTACTTCAATTTCATTTCAATTTCAGTTAAATCAGTTCTTTCAATTATTTGTTATTTCAATTTCATTTTCAGAAAGTGAAGTTTTTAATTTCCAAGTATCCTTGCACATGGCTACACAGTGATCAGCACAGAGTAGGTATTTCATAAATATGTGCTGGATGGTTGACTGATGTAACTGCTTAGCAAACGTCTAGTGAATACCATTGTGTTACATTTCTTATCAACAAGAATGTTAGGTGTAACATCTCTTTGAAAGCTAACTGTTCTGATCCACACAAGGCAATCAAAGACTATGATACCATTAAGACATTAGTCAAAAGAATTAAAAAAAAAAAACTCATAAAACTTTACTTAATATATCATATACTTTTGTAAAAACCAGGATAAATCTATTTTTACTCTGTAAAATGTACCATTAATAAGGAAATTCTATTTGAATACATTGTGATATTAACATAGTCTTAAATTTTCACAGAAATGACTAAAAAACACATGCCACATTTGTCTCCCTTATAGTCTCAGTATTTGTTGATATTTCTTGGCTTTATTTTTCATGGAAAATTTTTTTTAAAAAGGCTGTGTGAAAGGTAATCCAACTTTTTCTCTAATATCAACTATTTTAGTTCAATCATGCTTAATCCAACCAGTAAATAAAACAGATTAGACTCTGAAGGAAACTGGAGTTTTATAGTTATTTCTTGGTCCCTCTACTTTTTGTAGATTTGTCAGAAATATCCCTTATCCAAACAGGAGTTAGGTTGCAATGGGACAGAATTTTTATTTTCATTCATCTCTCTTTCTATAGGAGCTACTACTGATAGAATATTGTTTCAGTCACATAAAACTGAAATTCCCAAGTATTCTCAGTGATGAGATGGATATGTTAACCAGGAGGCATAGCAGCTTGCATTTTATGGTACTTTGGGATTTTAAAATACTTTCATTGATTTCCTAACTTTGGTGCTCACATTGATTCCATAGCATGGATGGGAATGTAAATTTGTTCTTTTTTTTTTTTTAACAGAATAGAAACTGTAACTCAAGAAAAGTAAATTCTTAGTCAAAAGACTCAAATCATTACATGGCAAGGCTAGAATTTAACCACAGGAACATGGAATCGTTTAGAAAGTTAAAGCATAGCTTTTGGAGACAGAAACACCTGGGTTAAATTTAAGTCTCCGTCCGTAATAAATTGTGTGTACTTGGGTCAGATTATATTATTATTGCCAAATTTCCTATAAAAATGGGCATAAAAAAACAAGCTTTGATTAAATAATGTAAACCAAAATGAAATAATGACAGTAAAAACAGTATATATGCAATATGTATACATACACATATATGTATACACACATATATAATTATACATATACACTAAGCATAAAGTTGCCAATACTATTGATATAATATAATATAATAATAACTACTACTATTGATATTAGTTATGATTTTGATTTTGATGATTCTCTCAATACCAAACTTGTTTTAAATAAAATGTGCATCTAATCAGACATTTTTTGATTTGTACTGCTGACATTTTGAGTGGATAATTCTTTGTTGGAGGAAGTTGTCCTGTGCATTGTGGTTGTTTTGCAGTATCTCTGGCCTCTACCTATTAGACACCAGTAGCATCAACCTCTCCTGTTGTAACAACCAAACATAATTGTAGACCTTTTTAAATGTCCACAGGGGGTTAAAAAAGAGTCTCCCCAGTTGAGATCACTTATTTAGCTGGCACGAGATGAAAACAGAAAACTCACACCTATTTTTTTTTTTTTTTAATGTATTTATTTTTTTTTTAATTTTTTATTTTTTATAAACATATATTTTTTATATACATATATTTTTATCCCCAGGTCTGTGAATCACCAGGTTTACACACTTCACAGCACTCACCAAATCACATACCCTCCCCAATGTCCATAATCCCACCCCCTTCTCCCCAACCCCCTCCCCCCGGCAACCCTCAGTTTGTTTTGTGAGATTAAGAGTCACTTATGGTTTGTCTCCCTCCAATGGAATACTATGCAGCCATCAAAAGAAATGAAATCTTGCCATTTGCAACAACATGGATGGAACTAGAGCGTATCATGCTTAGCGAAATAAGTCAAGCAGAGAAAACTCACACCTATTTTAGCTGTACCCTGCAAAACTGTGGTAGCTGAGAAAAGGAAGAGGAAAAAGCAAAGAAAAGCCTAAGTGCCTAAGGAACAGTGGTGTAATCAACATACATTATCTCCTTTGACTCTTTCAACAACTATAGATGTTTTTATCATCTTCATTTTATAGAGTAAAGAGATTCACAGAAGTAATAAGTATATAGTTTATTTGATAAGTAAGAAGGCTTATTAGAGTAAGGTAACCTGATCAAACTTGTACACATAGTAAGTGGTGAAATCAAAGATTGCATCTAAAATGAGCAAAAATTTGAAGTTTTTCTTCACCATTCTGTGATATGTCTGGAAGCTGAATAAGATCACAAATGTAAGCTAAGATATAATCTTTATAACTGTTTTTATAATTTTAACCTTATAATTTATCATCTTTATACTCGTAGAAGAATTCTAAAAGCTAAAGAAAGGCAATATACAAGGCACCTGAATGGATCTCTTGTAAACTATGGTGTTTTATTGATCCATTCACAACTAAGAGTAGGAAATTTCAAGTTTAGTCCAAAATCCATCCAGACGTTTTTGAGACTAAGTGTCACTATATGATACAGTTTTATATGGTATTATTTTAAAACAGTAAAACATTTACTAAAAATTATCTAGTAACTTGGATTCAAAGAGGTTAGTGTTTTTTCCCTATTAATTTACAGAGTGCAGAGAATGGTGCCTACTCATTTGTCTCAGGTTTAATGGATTCTTCCTGTGTTTACCTTACTCTGTGATAGTCTCAATCACTTCTCCCTCCATTAGGTACCTTTCTAATTCTCCTCTTATAATTTACCATCCACTCACATAAAGATCACTCCAGAAGCCTAGTGTCAGATTACTGAAGTCTATCATCAGTGATCAGTCTTCTCTAGTCAAGTCTCTGAGGTACTGAACAGGGTTCTGAGAGTGCAGGGATCCCCTAGCATCTGATGTGACTTTGTTGAGAATTGAGAGCAATTTTGTTCTTATAACTTAGAAACAACTGTAGAGTACCTACGTCATCATGACTTAGTTGTTTGTACCAGTAAACCTTATCCTGGGTAACCTAAATTGCAAAATAATAAATAACTTCACTGTTGGCTCAAAGAATTTCCTATCAACAATTTATCTGAGTCACTAGTTTGCTCACTTGGGCAAGCAGTTTGATTATCAACAGTTCAGTGATCACAACTTACTTCATGGCCCTTGCTTTGCTGTGTCCACCAATCCTCAACTTATATCAGTCTTCAACTGATGTTTTCCCATTCCCAATCTGTACCCTCCTTTAAAAAAAAAAAAAAAAAAGTCTTAAACCACTTGAGTTTGGACCACAAAGCCCTGTAAATATCCTATATCTGGAGCACTGAGGTAGCTCTGTCAGTTAAGTGTCTGCCTTCAGCTCAGGTCATGATCTCAAGGTCCTGAGATAGAGTCCCACATTGGGCTCCCTGCTCAGTAGGGAGGCTGCTTCTCTCTCTCCCTCTGCCACCCCCCTGCTTCTGCTTGCTCTCTCAAATAAAGAAAGAAAATCTTAAAAAAATGTCCTACTTCTGACTCATCTACCCATCAAGGTGGTAGTCTTTACTACTGCATAACTTCATCTCACAGGTAACTTGGTTAATATTTTGAGGTTTACCACCATGAATGGAACTGGATTTGAAACTACTGAGGTTTCTGGTTCATGGGCAAATCTAAGTTAAAAAATCAAAACAAAAACTTTCTTAGTTTTTGGCATTTAGGAGACACCTCTGACTGCTCATTTCCTAGCAATGCCACCAAGGAAGTGTTACTCCATCAGCTAAACATGGCTGGTCAAATCCAAGAAATTAGAAAGATCAAACCATTCATAACATAATTTATCATCATATTCATAACATTCAGATGGTGCTTGAAAATGCAACCGAATTTTTTTAAAAATCTCAAAAAGAAAGATTTGGAAGCAGACTTATGTACTGAGGATAAAAGTGTTCAACATCAGGATTGGAGATTGATTTTTGCAGGAGACATTTTTGTATAGTATGTTAATGTTTGAGGTACATAAGACACCAAAATCCTCTCTTATCTTTTATATTTTTGACCTCCTCTCAAATGTGTGGTCTCATTCTAATTCCTGCTAATAAGATTCTGAAGATGATAGTCTGAAAATGTATGGGAAACCTAAAGGAAGGTAAATAAATAATATATCTAATATAAAGTAATGAGTAGGCCATGATTAACAGATACCTGCAAAATTCCATTAACAGTGCACATTTAATCCTCACAATGATTCTCCCCCCGACAAAAAATCTGAGTTACAGTAGCTTATCAAATACCACTACTAAAAATGGTGGTATGGGAATTTAAGTTCATCTAAACCCATAGCCTATCCTGCAGGTAACACCCACTGTCTTTGTAATAGTCTTAACCAGGAAATAATGTCTGACAGAGGGATATAAAATAAAATTCAAAGGACAAAATGTCTTTGTTGCCTGAGGATAAGATTAAAAAGTCCTTACTCTAATTGTCCCCCATGAACAGTTCAGCAGTTTTTCTAATTAATCTCTTTAAGATATTTGGAAGAAATGTCAAACTCTAACCTACCTGTCAGATCATTAACCTCATGGAGGTTAACAAACAACATAGCTAAACACATCATTACAGAGAAATAGATCCAAGCATTGAACAGTGTCAGCTTTCCTAGGGGCTTGAATTTGAATTCTGAATCTATCACTAAATTTGGGTAACTTTTTAACTTTGATGAACTTGTTTCTTCATCTTTAAAACTGGAATACTGAAGCCAACCTCAAATGGTTGTATTGAAAGCTAAATGAGACAAAACACTTTGAGAGGGCTATGCAGGGATGACTAGAAAATAATGACATCTTACACTGAAATATATAGTAACACCTGCTGAGCTGTATGTAATTTTTCACCTCATATTATTCAATTGGATATAGAAAACTTGCTATTCACCCTGAGGATTTTTTATTGTCTTCTTAATATTTACATGATATGTGTTCCTTATAAAAAAAAATCATTCAAAAAACAAATCTAGTTTCAAGTTGTTATTTAAAGGTTAGAGAGACATTCAAAATAGCATAACATAATAATAGTAAACAGAATTTTGAGTATTGTCAGCCACCAATAAAACTAATCCCAACCCTCAGAAATAAATCAATGTTCAGAAAATGCATATTTTCTCTACATGTGCTAAGAAATAACCTCTTAAAATAATGGCAACCTTGGTAATAATTTGAAAAACTTAAGAGATTGTCATTTCATTTGTGATAAATTTTAAAGATAGGTTATTTTAAAGACAGGTTGTCCAGCCCACATAGTTTATTTCTCCAGCCTTGTTTTTATCCTTCTGTACATTCATTTGTATTTTCTCCATTTAAAGTCATCCTAGTTAGACAGGGAATGCAGCAATATAATAGATCTTAAAATATTTAGATTCTCTGATCCAAACAAATCACTGAATTGGGGAAGCTACAACCTTTACTTTTAGTGCAAGATAAAAATTAATAATACCTTTCCAGGAAATGCTACAAGGGCTCATAAGTCCATAGCCTTGAAATAAAACACACCAGCCTTGTGAAGTTTGAAAGCCTAGCATGTTAAACTTATTTCCAAAGGCTGAATCCATAATATGAATCACAATCTGGGTGTTGGTAATCCTTATGGAATGAACTTGTGGCATGCAGGTGTCCTGGTTAGCATTTCATGTTAACGTTGAACATACTTTTTTGTATTTACCCAAACTGTCATCCTGGCTCCTATATGATCTACTCAACATCCAGTAAGAACAGATGGAACAAACAAATGAGTTATTTGTGTCAGAGCCTTGTCCATGAAGCACAGATAAGTCAGGGAGTGGCACAGACTCATGTTTAACCACATGATTTGCCTAAAGTTGGCAAACAAAAAGTGGTGGTGGCATTGTGGATTAGCAACTGGATTATCTGGCCTCATATCCCATCTTTACTATTGATTGGCTGTGGGGTATTGTATAAGACTGTCATTACTTCTTACAGTCAGTTTCTTCATCTACAAAGAAAATTTTGACTAATTGATTTTTCAAGGTTAGTTGAAAGTAAAGCATCCTTTCATTGCAAATTGCCAAAAATGTGTCCAGTAAGTTTCTTGTTTTCTCTTATTTTTTATATAATATATACTATATATACAAAAGTATACCCCCAAAGATATATATAATATATATAATATGCACATTAAAATACATATGTGTGTATGTGTGTGAGTGTGTGTGTGTATAAAAAATATATATGTATACTTTGGTCAAGCATTGCACTGGTCCTTCCTGTATTTCCATGTCCAACAGGATGGCTGCCACCCAAGTCTCACTGGCCTGTGTGGAACTGGTTTTCAATGAACTAAATTTTAACAAGAGATGCTCTCATTTGCGTATTGCTCATGTGTTTCTTTTAGGATCAGTGACATATGAGAGTCTTTCAGGTGGGTTATTTAAATCATTAGCAGGGTACTAACATCCTAGCATTCTACCTTAGATATGAATTTTGTTCACACCTCAGAAATAGCATGAAAAGATCAAAAGAAGTTTTATCTTTAATGGAATGTGGTTCACTGGGTGAATGATAAAAATTGTCATGGAATGTGTATAAATGCATATGCATATCTGTTGGACACATGTAAGTAGGGGTTTATGTGTAAGAAGTGTTCAAATATCTGTGTAACACCCAGTAGGCCATGTCATTCACTGGAGTGGCTCACTTTTCTAAACAAGGTGATGGAAGTAGTGTCCCATGGAAGAGTTTCAAAACTGTGTAAATAATTTAAATGTCAGAAATCCAAAAAACATAATTCCATGTTTGTCCTCAGGTTCCTCATTGGCCTTACTGAACAAGACACTCTGAACTTTTAGTTCAGAAACCAGAGGTAAACTATCTAGAGAGTAAAAGAGGTTTCTTATAAGGATCTAGTAATCCACGGTCTTTCTAGGATGTGAGTATTTCCAGAAAAACTTCTCATGATGCTTTTCATGTATCTTTTACCTCAGAATCAGACTGAATTTCTCACTAAGAAATATCACTTAAAATTTTTATTAAATAATGTGATTTTCTTTTTTTTTTAAGATTTTATTTATTTATTTGACAGAGATCACAAGTAGGCAGAGAGGGAGGCAGAGAGAGGGGGGGAAGCAGGCTCCCTGTTGAGCAGAGAGCCCAATGTGGAGCTCGATCCCAGAACCCTGGGATCATGACCTGAGCTGAAGGCAGAGGCTTTAACCCACTGAGCCACCCAGATGCCCTAAATAATGTGATTTTCTGAGTTTTTTCTGAACCAGGCCAAAGTTAAATTTAGTTTTATGAAAACAAAACACCTTGTATTTTGCATAAGAGAATGCTTCTAATTGTGTATTTATATCATTGATATAGAAGTTTAGGACATGTCTGTTTCTCTAGGAAAAAAAAAAAGCATGAACCAAAAAGCACTTATAAACATTTTATGCATTGAATTACACGGAAGTATCTCACTGACTTAAAATATGATTCTTTGTTACCTTTTATTTTAAATGTTAGGTAAATGCAGGGAAAAACTGCTTCATTGATGGATACTCAATTCAAATGTTTCCTTAGTTACAATGAATTATTAACTTAGATCTATAGAGAAAAAACAGAAACAACCTCATTCTTCCTTTTGGATTATAAATTCAGACATATTGGAAGCTGAGAATTTCTTAAAACATCTGATTTAGTAGATTTCAGAGACTTTTCTAGAATTGGATATATGGGGAAGATCTAAATTGAAGATCTAGAATTGGATAGCTGTGCCTCAGATTTTGACCCAGAGTATAAGAATAGACCTGTTCTCTTCCTGTACTTCCTTGTCAGTGAAAAAATTTTTATTTTCTCATTTAGGGGTCCTAAGACAGATTTTATTATGAAGTCAAGACAAAGAAGGATGTGTTTGTGTGCACACGTGTGTATTTAAAATTTGGAAGGGACTCACATCTTCATTTAACAGATTAAGAAACTAATGCCCCGAGTAGTTAAGTGAAATCCCCAGAGAGGAAAACAACTAGCTAGTGACAGAACTAAAAAAAAAAAAAAAAAAAAAAAAGATAATTTAGTTCTCCTGATTATAATTCTGTGTCTCAACCCTATCTTTCAGGTTAAGTAAACGGCTTCAGTAATGAAGGACAGCACTGATAAATCCAGCAGAAATTTTTGCATAAAGTTAGCTTGCTGACAGCCTATTAAGCTTGAGGTGGTACAAAAACTGGAAATAGTACCTCTTGGAAGTTTAACCACTTAACTATAGTCTGTATACTGGACATGAAAAGATAAAACAGGAATACATGAAGTCTTCTGATTCAGTGGTAGCTTACACATGTCACACAGAGAATGTTGTGGCATCAAGATCTACACCCATCATGGGTCTCTTAACTCTGAATGCAATCAAGCCATTTGTCCTCCAGAGAGAGCAGATTCTACACTTTCTCTATTTCTCTATATATTCACCAACACACATGGGTGGAACATAGAGGCAGCCAGGCAGAAAACGTGAAGTGCTCAGAACTGCAGGAGGAAGAAAACCTCAAACATATAAACAGAAAAGGAAGCTTTCCCTAGGTTTATGAGCAAGGTTTTTCCAAAAGCAAGTGACAGAGAGAGACTCAGCAAATACTTTATTTGCTAGCCGACATTTCCCAACATTTCCCTCATACTTATATTGTAGTTAGGTTGGGGCCAAGTGAATAGTTCTGAACCAGTGGGCTGTAAGTACAAGGGACAGTGACATGGCCACTTCCAGTCAGAAGGAACAACAAATGTTTGTTCTTCATGTTCCTTCTCCTTTCTCTTCCTGTGAGAGTGGAAGTCATATGTTGAGAGAACAAAGTCCTCAGATGCATAAATCTAGGACTCTGAAACACTGCTAGGAAGAAAAGCACAGAGGACTTCGCATCAGGGGAAAAAGGGCACATCATCTGTGTTAAGCAACTAAGATATGGGAGTTTGTCCTGAAGCAGAGTTCAGTCTATATTAGAGGGAAATTATTGTTATAAGATTTAGTTAACAAGGATTATTTAATATAAATGTGTAAAAATTCATAAACAAAACCAGCTTATACTCACTGTATTAGATGTGATATAAAAATACGTTTAAAGATACTGCAGTGCTCAAAATATTATTTCCTTTCTAATTAGCCTTTTAAAAAAAAAAGGCATGAATTAGTTTAGCACAATCAACAAGAGCCACCAGAATAGGCATAGAACTGCATAGCTCAAGAAGTGACAAAAACCAGAAAACACAGTTTATTCCCCATGTTAATGTTGGCAAAAGCCTTTGGTCCTTTCGTTGCACGGCAATTAAGAATTAATATCAGGGGGTGCCTGGGTGGCTCAGTCAGTTAAGCATCTCTTTGGCTCAGGTTGTGATCTTGGGGTCTTGGAATCAAGCCCTATATCAGGCTCCCTGCTCAGCAGGGAGTCTACTTCCTCTCCCATTTCCCCTCCTCCATGCTTGTACTCTCTCTCTCTCTCAAGTAAATTAATAAAACCTTTAAAAATTTTTCAAAACTTAAAAAAGTTAAAGAATATCATACTATCACTATATCCTTGTCAATGACACACATATATATGTATTATCTCCTATATTAATTGCATAGTAAAATGTCTTCAATCATCCTTCTATAAAATAAATTCAGTTTTTTTTTTTTTTAAGTAATCCTTTGTTGTCTTGACAAAGTTCTCTGTAAACAAAACCCTGCAGGTATACAGTGTATTGAATGATGTCTGGATTAAGTGGGTCCAGCTCAAATGTGGCAGTCAGTATCCATATGTCCCAGTGACAAAATGAGGTAATTGGTCTCCACTACAAAAAAGTCTTTCCTCAGACTGAGGTAAAAAGGTCAGTGATATTGATATTTAGTATTGCTCTATTTTCTTACTTTTAAATCTTTGATTTAATTGAGGTTTATATTTATGTGTAGTAGGAGGTAGGGATGTAGTGCGAGCTTCTCCCCACCCCTAGTGGTGAACCAGTTGTTCATCTGTGCGTTTTAATATTTCATTTTTAGTGGTCTCCACTATTTTGAAGCGCTAGACAAATATAAGTTAAGGTTAATACTATATCTTTGTTTAAGTGGTAGTTCTAATATAGAAAAAATACAGAAATCTAAAGGCAATATAAAAGAATGGTGCATTCCATGGAATAAAGAATGTCACAAAGAAATAAAAACCTCATAACTGGGCGCCTGGGTGGCTCAGTGGGTTAAGCCGCTGCCTTCGGCTCAGGTCATGATCTCAGGGTCCTGGGATCGAGTCCCGCATCGGGCTCTCTGCTCAGCAGGGAGCCTGCTTCCTTCTCTCTCTCTCTCTCTGCCTGCCTCTCAGTGTACTTGTAATTTCTCTCTGTCAAATAAATAAAAATGAAATCTTTAAAAAAAAAAAAAAAAAAAAAAAAAAAAAAAAAAAAAACCTCATAACTTAAAAAAGTTATTTCAACAGATGATAATGTCTGAGTGACTAATATATGCATACATAATCCAGTTTAGCTCCACTAATTGATTTTAAGAAACTGAAAAGACTTTCTAAAAGCCTTTCTCTTTTGCTATAATAAGTACCATTTACAGAGTTTTCATTCAGTTTCTATATCTTGCTATTATTCATTTAAGTAAATAAAAATAAAAGCCAATATCAAAGTCCATATATAATAACTTCATTTAAAAAGAAAGCTAACTTGAAAGAGAAGAGCGTAAGATGTAAATTTTAAATCCTTCCTCTTTAAAATGACAAGTTCTAAACTAAATAAAACATCTGGATTTTCAATAATACTCTCATCTCTTCAAAAGAAATAAAGAACAAAAAGATGGTAATCAAATAAAGCTCTAGCATTAACTGAGTTGAAACAATAGTTTCTGCAAATGACATTCCCTTCAACTCCCAATGGCCTGTCTCTTGGTTTCAGTGATGAACAAAATCAAAAGTACTTATGATTCTGTCACTGAATAACTCACAAGTATATTCCCCTTTTGGCACTGGTACATGAATACACAACTCAGTAAAATTAAAGCAAATGTAGAAATAGAGAATGTGCATATAAAAATTTAGTGTCTGATAAAAGTGGCATGCAAATCACTGGGAAAAATGAAATATTAAAACGCACAGATGAACAACTGGTTCACCACTAGGGGTGGGGAGAAGCTCGCACTACATCCCTACCTCCTACTACACATAAATATAAACCTCAATTAAATCAAAGATTTAAAAGTAAGAAAATAGAGCAATACTAAATATCAATATCACCGACCTTTTTACCTCAGTCTGAGGAAAGACTTTTTTAGCTGAGTCGAATACTCTGATATATTGGAAGAAATTATTAGTAAATTGGGCTACATAAAGAAAATAATATCAAGTAAAATCAAAGTAAAACCAAAGCAATGAAAAAAAACTCAGAGAAAATGTTTTCAATTTATGCCATAAAAAATGGGCAGTATCTCTAGTACATTAAGAACTGTTAAAATCAGGGCGCCTGAGTGGCTCAGGCCACTCAGTGGCTCAGTGGATTAAAGCATCTGCCTTCAGCACGGGTCACAATCCCAGAGTCCTGGGATCAAGCCCCACATCCAGCTCTCTGCTCAGCAGGGAGCCTGCTTCCTCTTCCTCCTCACTCTCTCTGCCTGCCTCTCTGCCTACTTGTGATCTCTATCTGTCAAATAAATAAATAAAATAAAAAAAAAAACATACTAAAAAAAAGAACTGTTAAAATCAGGGAAATAAATATGAAAAATTCAAAAGAAAAACAGGCAAATGACACGGACAATTTCAGAAATACACAGCTGGCCCTAAAACATGACAAAACATTCAGTTTTCACTTGTTAAAAATAAAAATTAATACTAAAACTACACTCAGATACCATTTTCATTTATCAGATTGGTGAAAATTTTTAAACATTTGACGCATTCTGTTTGTAAGTCTGTGAATTAACAGGCTCTCTTTACTCTGCTGATAGAAATTTTATATTTTACACTAGAGTGGAAATTGTTACGTAGTAAGACTAAAACAACAACAAGGCACCTGCATGGCTCAGTTGGTTAAGCATCAGATTCTTGATTTGGGCTCAGGTCATGATCCCAGATGCGGCTCCACACTGGGCATGTAGCCTCACTGACCCACCTCCTCTCCCTCCTTCTTTTAATAAATAAATAAATTAACAAACAAACAAAAAGCGAACTAAACTTTCCATAGCATATGCTGGTTGACCTACTATACTACTAAGAATCAATATGAAAAGTCATCTTCCAAAATACCACATACATAACCAAACACATACAAGTATTCATTTGCCATTATTTATAAAAACAAAACATTGGGAACATCCTTTTGCCTTTTGCCTTTTTATCATATATAAAGAAATCACTTGATAAATTATGATGCATTATCACAGTACTAAACAGCTATAAAAAGAAAGAGAATAGTATCCATGAAGTGATATGGAGTGATTTTCCAGGATATATTATTATTAGTTAGAAAAAGCAATATGCCCAAGAGCATATAAATTTTATAAAATAATGTAGAACTAAGAAAAAATATATATATATAATCTTATTTTTTCAAAAATTAAAACACAGTAACAATACTCCAAAATTTAATCAAAGTAGATGGCTACAGGGTGGGAATAGGGTAAACAGAATAGCAAAGGGAGGGAATGTGACTTGGCTAAATATATTTTGAATTTTTAATCATGTTAATACTTTCTTTATGCAAAACATAAGATTTGATAAGCAAGGATAAAAGAAAATCACAAAATGGACATAAAATCATTAAATTAAATGTAATCAGGTATGGTTAATATTAAATGCTTATCAAATTGATAACATAAGCATAATGTAGTTGGGGGGGAGAAATAAATAATTGATCCAAATACCTGATTTGTACAATGTTAGAGGAATATAAGAAAGAACAACAACAAAAAGTGAAGAAATCTTGAATATTCATGGTTGGCTTGTTGTTGGTATAATTGTGTTTTTTGGTTTTTTTTTTTTTGGTATGGTAGTTCTAAAGTTCTTAAAGTAGTTTTGGTGTACTGTGTAGTTTGAGTAAATACAAAAAATAGTTTTGTGTACCAAAGATTTCACTTAAGAGACAAGAGATATGTAGACTAGTCAAAAATGAAGAAAATGTGGCATTGTGTTGATATTGTAAATATCAGTGCAATTTCATTATTTATATTAAAAATATTTTCCTAGCACTGTCCACTAAAAGGCCTAAAAACATTGACTCCCAAAAGCAACACATCTAGTGCTTAGATCTTCATTTCTAAATAGCATTACTCATTATCCGGGCTCTCAGGAAAAATGGCTAATTCTAGGTCTACATCTGGGAAAGTTTAAGGCAAGCCTAAACTATCTTATGTGTTAGAAAGTAACAAGAGAAATTAATCAGACTTGTTAAAGGACCCAGAAGCCTGCTTGAAGCTACTGGTGAAATTTGGGAAATTTGAGCATCAAATGGAATTATGACAGCAATGGATTATATCCCATCGAATTTTAAAAGAACAACAACAACAACAAAAAGTTATGTATGAGTTCACCAAAGACATATAAGCTAGAATGTTTATGAGACTATTTTTATGCTGGTCTTCAAACAACCCAACCCAAATGTCCATTCATAATGGATTGGATATATAAATGTGATATATTTACATGATGCCATGCTAGAAAGTAAGGAGATGAATTATCTATTATTCTGTATAACAATATGAGTGAAACTTTAAAAAAAAATATGGTGACTTATTTCGCTAAGCATTGCTGGTGTTCTCACATGCACTCTCTCTCTAAAATGAATAAATAAACAATCTTAAAAAAAAAAAAGCTTAAAATATCAAAAAAAAAAAACAAAACAAAACAAAACAAAAAAATATGGTGATCCAAGTAGTCAGACATAAAAAACAAAAACACAACACTACATATTATATAATTCTATTTATCTCAAATATAAACATAGGAAAATATAGTAAATGTTGCTAGATTTCAGAATAGTGGTTATCCTTGACATATAACTATTGTAGGGAGCTACAATGTGCTATAATGCTCTATTCTTAACCTGGATGCTAATTACAGCAGTGTGTTCAGTTTGTGAAAGTTCACTGAGCTGCATTATTATTATCAGTATGTATATTACAGGATATATGTGTACACATATTTTAATAAAAGAAAAAAATCCATGAGTCTTAGGTGATAATAACAAAATGCAGTGTTAAGGGGGAGAGGGAAAAGCTCTACTTTATAGAAGAATGCCATTAAAGAAACAAGGATGATAAAATTAAAAAGTCTTTTGCAATCAGTATTGTAATAATTGATTAAGGAAAGAGTCACCAAAAGATGCTAAATTATTCAGTAAAGCATTTCTGTGCAAGAGAATATTCCTACAAACTTCACAAATCATCCCACAGATTACTTATTAATTACTTATTAACAAAAGGGGAAAGGTACTTTCACAAGAAAAAATCATATGAACACTACCTTCAAATGATGATTATAATTTATTCATGAAAAGTGGGACCAATGTATGGCGTAATGCCTCCTGATATAATGGCCTAATAAGGACACTTTATAGCTTTTTTTGAAAATCATATTTAACTTTTTCTAATTAAGAGGAAATAATAGAACAAATTCCATTTGAGGATTTTTCTGCAAGACAAATTACTTATAATCATGTACAGCAGGAGAATCTTCTATTTTGAAGAAAACTATTGATCCATGTGTCTAGTTTTTGTGCCAGCACTATACTGTTTTGATCACTACAGCTTTGAAGTATATCTTGAAATCTAGGATTGTGATACCACTAGCTTTGGTCTTCTTTCTCAAGAGTGCTTTGGCTGTGTTGGGTCTTTTGAGGTTCTACACAAATTTTAGTATTATTTGTTCTAGTTCTGTGAAAAACATTGTTAGTATTTTGATAGGGAGGACACTGAATCTGCAGATTGCTTGGAGTAGTATGGACATTTTTACAATATTTGTTTTTCCAATCCAAGAGCATGAAATAGCTTTCCATTTGTGTCATCTTCACTTTCTTTCATTAGGGTTTTATAGTTTTTAGAGTTCAGGTCTTTAACCTCCTTGGTTAAGTTTATTTCTAGCTATTTTATTATTTTTGTGCAATTGTCAACAGGATTGTTTTCTTTATTTTTTCTTCAATTTAATCAAATAAATTTTTCTAAGGAAACTCTACCCCCAACATGGGGCTCAAAGTCATAACCCCAAGATCAAGAGTCCCATGCTCTGCTGACTCAACCAGCCAGGCATCTCACTGTTATTTTATTTTTGCTTTCTATTACTTTATTATCAGTAGAAATACAACCTATTTCTGTATGTTAATTTTGCATTTTGTGACTTATTGAATTCATTTATCAGTTCTAATAGTGTTTTGATGGAGTCTTTAGAGTTTTCTATATATAGTATGTCACCTACAAATAGTACAGTTTTACTTCCTTACCAACTTGGATGTCTTTAAGTCTTATCTGATTGCTGTGGTGTGGGCTTCCATTACTATGTTGAATAAAAGTGGCAAGAGTGGACATCCTTGTCTTGTTCTGATTGGAAACACTCTCAATTTTCATCATCGACTATGATGTTAGTATGATGTAAGTTTTTCATATATGGTCTTTATTATGTCGAGGTATGTTCTCTCTAAGCCCACTTTATTAAGAGGTTGTTTTTTTTTTTTTAAGATTTTATTTATTTGACAGAGATCACAAGTGGGCAGAGAGGCAGGCAGAGAGAGAGGTGGGGAAGCCGACTCCCTGCTGAGCAGAGAGCCCGATGAGGGGCTCAATCCCAGGATCCTGGGATCATGACCTGAGCCGAAGGCAGGGGCCTTAACCCACCCAGGTGCCCCTTTATTAAGAGTTTTTAAACAGAAAAAGATGTTGTATTTTGTCAAATACTTTTAAAAAAATCTATTGAGATGATCATATGGTATTTATCTTGTCAATGTGATTTATCATATTGATTTGCAAATATTGAACCACCCTTGCATCCCTGGAATAAATCCTAGTAAATCATGGTGAATGATTTTTTTAACGTATTGTTGAATTTGGTTTGCTAATATTTTTTTAGGGTATTTATTCATTGGAGATACTGGCCTATAGGTTTTTGTTTATTTGTTTTTGCAGTCTTTGTCTGGTTTAGGTATAGGGAATACTGATTTTGTAGAATCAATCTCATCATTTTCCTTCCTCTTCTATTTCTTTGGAATATTTTAAGAAGAGTAAGCATTAAGTTTTCTTCTAAATGATTAGTGTAATTCAGGAACAGATGAAGTCATCTGTTCCTGAACTTTTGTTGAGAGTTTTTTTCTGTTATTTTTTTTTCTTTTTGGTTGTTGTTGTTGTTGTTTTGTTTGTTTGTTTGATTACTGATTCCAATTTTGTTACTAGTAATTGTTCTGCTCAAATTTTCTTTCATCTTGATATAATTTTGAAGTCTACATTTCTAGGACTTTCATTGATCTTCTCTATTTCATTTATTTCTTCTTTAATCTTTTTTATTTTTTTCCTTCCTTCTTCTGGCTTTGGGGTTTGTAAATAAACCTTAAAACTATGTGCAATGTATGATCCTTGGTGGTGTATATGATTAAAAAAAAAAAGAAGCTGTGAAAGACATTATTGGGACAGTGGGGGAAAATGAATACGAAGTATTAGTATTAGTATATGAATATGAATTATAATGTTAAATTTCTTGAGGGTAACATTTGTATGTAAGTCACATAGAAAAGTGATTTTGTCTATAAGGAATATAAGCTGAAATATCTAGACTTGATATGGTTAGTGAAACTTGAACTTTAATTTTCCACAAAATAAATAAAAAGAAAATATAGTAGACAATGTTAATTATCAGTGCAGCCTTGTGATATATATATATATATATATATATATATATATAGTGCTACTTACTGAATATTTTTTGAGGTCTACAATTTTTAAAAGCAAAATAAAATAAAAAGAATAACAGAATGGCTTCTGGAATAGTTCTCAGGCTTCTTAGTCCCTGGGTTCCTGGTATTCTTTTCCACGTACTGGAGGAGGAAACTGGATCATTTTAGTTGGTGGGGGTTCTCAGTGTCTAATGTGCATAAAATCATCAGAAAACTTTGTTAAAATTATAGATGCTGAAGCCACCCTCAAAGATTTCTGATTCAATAAGCCAGGATAAGAATCATGTATTTATGTTTTTAACAAGCACTTCTGGTGGATTTGAAGCTAGAAGCCACACGTTGGGATGATGGATGTTTAAAATCTAGATGACCACAATCAAGTGGGAGTCTTTTAAAAATTGCATATATTTGGGCCTCTTAAATTTTTTTTTTTAAGTCAGATTCTCTGGAATGATGCTAAGTATTAAAATCCAAAAACCCTGGAGAAAGAACAAGAAAGAAACCCTAAGCCCAGCAGGAGAAGAGAAATCATAAAGATCAGAGCAGAAATCAATGAAATAGAAACCAAAAAATCAATAGAACAAATCAATGAAACTAGGAGCTGGTTCTTTGAAAGAATTAATAAAATTGATAAACCCCTGGCCCGACTTATCAAAAAGAAAAGAGAAAGGACCCAAATAAATAAAATCATGAATGAAAGAGGAGAGATCACAACTAACACCAAAGAAATACAAACTATTATAAGAACATACTATGAGCAACTCTACGGCAATAAATTTGACAATCTGGAAGAAATGGATGCATTCCTAGAAACATATAAACTACCACAACTGAACCAGGAAGAAATAGATAGCCTGAACAGACCCATAACCAGTAAGGAGATTGAAACAGTCATTAAAAATCTCCAAACAAACAAAAGCCCAGGGCCAGACGGCTTCCCGGGGGAATTCTACCAAACATTTAGAGAAGAACTAATTCCTATTCTCCTGAAACTGTTCCAAAAAATAGAAATGGAAGGAAAACTTCCAAACTCATTTTATGAGGCCAGCATCACCTTGATCCCAAAACCAGACAAGGATCCCATCAAAAAAGAGAGCTATAGACCAATATCCTTGATGAACACACATGCGAAAATACTCAACAAAATACTAGCCAATAGGATTCAACAGTACATTAAAAGGATTATTCACCACGACCAAGTGGGATTTATTCCAGGGCTGCAAGGTTGGTTCAACATCCGCAAATCAGTCAATGTGATACAACACATCAATAAGAGAAAGAACAAGAACCATATGATACTCTCAATAGATGCTGAAAAAGCATTTGACAAAGTACAGCATCCCTTCCTGATCAAAACTCTTCAAAGTGTAGGGATAGAGGGCACATACCTCAATATCATCAAAGCCATCTATGAAAAACCCACCGCAAATATCATTCTCAATGGAGAAAAACTGAAAGCTTTTCCGCTAAGGTCAGGAACACGGCAGGGATGTCCATTATCACCACTGCTATTCAACATAGTACTAGAGGTCCTAGCCTCAGCAATCAGACAACAAAAGGAAATTAAAGGCATCCAAATCGGCAAAGAAGAAGTCAAATTATCACTCTTCGCAGATGATATGATACTATATGTGGAAAACCCAAAAGACTCCACTCCAAAACTGCTACAACTTATACAGGAATTCAGTAAAGTGTCAGGATATAAAATCAATGCACAGAAATCAGTTGCATTTCTCTACACCAACAGCAAGACAGAAGAAAGAGAAATTAAGGAGTCAACCCCATTTACAATTGCACCCAAAACCATAAGATACCTAGGAATAACCCTAACCAAAGAGGCACAGAATCTATACTCAGAAAACTATAAAGTACTCATGAAAGAAATTGAGGAAGACACAAAGAAATGGAAAAATGTTCCATGCTCCTGGATTGGAAGAATAAATGTTGTGAAAATGTCTATGCTACCGAATGCAATCTACACATTTAATGCAATCCCTATCAAAGTACCATCCATTTTTTTCAAAGAAATGGAACAAATAATTCTAAAATTTATATGGAACCAGAAAAGACCTCGAATAGCCAAAGGGATATTGAAAAAAAAAAGCCAACGTTGGTGGCATCACAATTCCGGACTTCAAGCTCTATTACAAAGCTGTCATCATCAAGACAGCATGGTACTGGCACAAAAACAGACACATAGATCAATGGAACAGAATAGAGAGCCCAGAAATAGACCCTCAACTCTATGGTCAACTAATCTTCGACAAAGCAGGAAAGAATGTCCAATGGAAAAAAGACAGCCTCTTCAATAAATGGTGCTGGGAAAATTGGACAGCCACATGCAGAAAAATGAAATTGGACCATTTCCTTACACCACACACAAAAATAGACTCAAAATGGATGAAGGACCTCAATGTGTGAAAGGAATCCATCAAAATCCTTGAGGAGAACACAGGCAGCAACCTCTTTGACCTCAGCCGCAGCAACATCTTCCTAGGAACAACGTCAAAGGCAAGGGAAGCAAGGGCAAAAATGAACTACTGGGATTTCATCAAGATCAAAAGCTTTTGCACAGCAAAGGAAACAGTTAACAAAATCAAAAGACAACTGACAGAATGGGAGAAGATATTTGCAAACGACATATCAGATAAAGGACTAGTGTCCAGAATCTATAAAGAACTTAGCAAACTCAACACCCAAAGAACAAATAATCCAATCAAGAAATGGGCAGAGGACATGAACAGACATTTCTGCAAAGAAGACATCCAGATGGCCAACAGACACATGAAAAAGTGCTCCATATCACTCGGCATCAGGGAAATACAAATCAAAACCACAATGCGATATCACCTCACACCAGTCAGAATGGCTAAAATAAACAAATCAGGAAATGACAGATGCTGGCGAGGATGCGGAGAAAGGGGAACCCTCCTACACTGTTGGTGGGAATGCAAACTGGTGCAACCACTCTGGAAAACAGCATGGAGGTTCCTCAAAATGTTGAAAATAGAACTGCCCTATGACCCAGCAATTGCACTATTGGGTATTTACCCTAAAGATACAAACGTAGTGATCCAAAGGGGCACGTGCACCCGAATGTTTATAGCAGCAATGTCCACAATAGCCAAACTATGGAAAGAACCTAGATGTCCATCAACAGATGAATGGATCAAGAAGATGTGGTATATATACACAATGGAATACTATGCAGCCATCAAAAGAAATGAAATCTTGCCATTTGCGACAACATGGATGGAACTAGAGCGTATCATGCTTAGCGAAATAAGTCAAGCAGAGAAAGACGACTATCATATGATCTCCCTGATATGAGGAAGTGGGGATGCAACATGGGGTCTTAAGTGGGTAGGAGAAGAATAAATGAAACAAGATGGGATTGGGAGGGAGACAAACCATAAGTGACTCTTAATCTCACAAAACAAACTGAGGGTTGCTGGGGGGAGGGGGTTTGGGAGAAGGGGGGGGATTATGGACATTGGGTAGGGTATGTGCTTTGGTGAGTGCTGTGAAGTGTGTAAACCTGGTGATTCACAGACCTGTACCCCTGGGGATAAAAATATATGTTTATAAAAAATAAAAAAAATTATAAAAAAAAATAAAAAAAATAAAATCCAAAAACCCTAAAGAAGCAGAAAGAATCAAAACAAATTCATTTCCGCATGAGATCTTGATTTGAGATTCACTGATTGGTGCTCTCCTATGCCCAAGAAATATTCTGATGGCTATTCATTACAAAGTGTTCTGTTTCTGAGAATAGTTAAAATCACAATGGAGAACTCTGAATTGCATTTTCAGGAAAAAAGACAAAAAAGACAACCTTAGTTAATCAAACAAAAACGAATCTTTTATATAAGCAACAGGTTTTATCTTTAAATCATTGCTATTATATAGAATCTTCTCCTTTTTTTGATTTATTACAGCTTTCTTTTGTTCTTTATGAATCAAAGAAATATGATATGTGAGAGTTCTTACATGTAAGCACCAAAGCCTCTATTTTTGCAAAGAATGCATAATCTGGAAAGATCATGCATAAATAAAAGAGTTTTTTTTTTTTTTCCCCTCTTCTAAAATGAGAGAGAAAGGAAAATGGTAAAGAGATTGATAAGAGATTGATGACATCAAGGCTGGCACTTCTGGCTAATACACATATTGTTTTTCTAGCTAAGAATTTTCATTGGCTATGTCTCTGCTTTAGCATATTTTCAAAATAGTCTCCAGATCATCTGCAGTACAGTCACTCAGGTTGCTTCTTAAAAATGGAGATTCTTGCCCCAAACCAAAACTTTGAACATCAGAGTATCTGGAAGTAAAACTATACGGAGTCTGCATCTTAACAAGTGCCTGGGGTGATGATTATATACAATAAGAATAAATGCTAAAAATTGAGAAATGCTGCTGTATTATTCAACCATGATTCTTAAATGTTTGCTCCTGGGAATATTTTGTGTATCTAAACAATAGTAACAGCCATAGCTATCACTTCATTAGTGCTCATATTGAGTTAAGCACTTTACATTTACCATTAGATGTAATCTTTACAACTATGCTCTGAGGGAAGTATTCTCTGTCCACTTCTAGGATGAGGAAATGTAACTTCAGATTGTTTCACCAACTTTATAGATGGTTTGTAAACCCAGAGCTAGTAATCCCATCTAGTTGTCTTAGACTATAAAGTCCAAGATCTTAACTGTTATTTTGCAACTTTCCTTTAAAACTTTTTGGTAGATTACTTGTAAAGATAGATGATAGCTACCTAGCTAGGATAACTATTAATGGATGAATGAAATGACACATAAATACATTAAGAGGTAAGCTGTGTGTGTGAAGTAATGAGCCACATGGAGAAGAATAGAGAAAGTAAGTGCTAAGGACGAGGATAGGAAGAGAAATGAAAAATTCTGCCCTGGACTGAAATGTTTTATGAAGGGGAAGGCATTTCTTTTTTTTTTTTCTTTTTTAAAGATTTTATTTATTTATTTGACAGAGAGAGATCACAAGTAGGCACAGAGAGGCAGGCAGAGAGAGAGAGAGGAGGAAGCAGACTCCCTGCTGAGCAGAGAGCCCAATGCGGAACGCGATCCCAGGACCCTGAGATCATGACCTGAGCCGAAGGCAGCGGCTTAACCCACTGAGCCACCCAGGCACCCGGGGAAGGCATTTCTAAATGAGGCCTTGAAGGTTAAGTAAAAGATGAACAGGCGGAGACATACAGAGTAGATTCATATGGATGGAATAACACTGATAGAGAAATAGAGGTAGGAAAGCATGAAAATGGAAGAAGAAACAATATATTACAAAATGTAAAATAAATAGCAAAAAACAAAAATTAAAAAAAAAAACAGGACTAGATATTTAGGTTGAGGTAAAATCAAATTAGCCTTTCAAGGCTAGTTTAAGTAATTTGAACATTATTCAGGAAGCAAAGAGATGTTTATAACAGTTCCAATTATCATCAATCCCTCTTTCTTTGCTTTTGCTCCTTTCCTGAAATATCTATCCTTTGATCGTCTGCTTGAAAATTATGTATCCTTCAAAACTCATTCCATATGTCATATCTTCCCTCATTTTCCTTGAAAGCTCTCTATTCTGCATCTCACCTCAAAGCTTAATTACATTTTACTTATCTTTGTCCTAGTAAAATTATAGTCAAACCTTGATTTTAGCAGAGTAATTAAAAGTTTGGGCCCCGGAGTGAAGATCCTACCTGGATTAGAATCCCAGCTCCACCACTTGCTTTCTGAATAACCTCAGTTAAGTGATTCATACCCCCTGTGCCTCAACTCTTATCTGTAAAATTGAGATCATTAGTACTACCTGAAATAATTGTAGGAATTATTAACTTAAGTAAGCTTTATAAAGTAGTATATTAGTTTCTGTAGCATAACAAATGTTTCACAAATACTAGATATTACTTGCTACTATACTGGTGTTTATTGTATGAACTAAAGTTATTGGTCTACATATTCCTTACTAAAGACTAACTTCTTTAAAGGCAGAAATATATATGGGCATAAGTGAGAAAAACACTAGATGTTTATTATTAATGTGTAGAGTTAGTAAGCTATGTATTTGTTGGGTAAGTATGTTAGGAGTATTAGATTAAGAAGGTGAGAATCCTATAGAGAAGTTTAAGACCACAAACTAAATCAAGGGCTATATTTTGAGGCAAGGAGCCTTTTTTAGGATGGATGGCACTTTGTATTATTTTTCTTTCTAAATCCAGAACTGTCAACACTCATATTTCAAAATGTCTACTATTAGGATGAAGCAGAAACTGTAACACAAGCTATCTCATGCAAGCAATTTTATTTATACATATATGTGAAAATTAAAAACAAAAACAAAAACAAACAAACTTGATCTTTTGAGGTCTCCATACTGTTTTCCAAAGTGGCTGTACCAGTTTGCCCATCAACAGTGTAAGAGGGTTCTCCTTTCTCCTCATCCTCACCAACACCTACTGTTTCTTGTGTTGTTGATTTTAGCTATTCTGACAGGTCTAAGGTGATATCTCACTGCGCTTTTACTTGGTATTTCCCTGATGATCACTGATGGTGAGCATCATTTCATGTGTTTGTTAGCCATTTGGATGACTTCCTTGGAAAAATATCTAATCATGTCTTTGGCCCATTTTGAGACTGGATTATTTGTATTTTGGGTTTTGAGTCTGATAAGTTCTTTATAGATTTTACATATTAATCCCTTATCAGATATGTCATTTGCAAATATCTTCTCCCATTCCAAATGTTGGCTTTTAGTTTTGTTGATTGTTTCCTTCACTGGGCAGAAGTTTTTTATCTTGATGAAGTCCCAATAGTTTATTTTTGCATTTGTTTTCCTTGCCTCAGGAGACATATTTAGTAAAGTGTTGCTGTGGCCAGTGTCAAAAAAAAGAGGTTACCACTTGTGTCCGTTCTCCTCTAAGACTGCAACACATGGATAGAGCTAGAATGTGTTATGCTAAGTGAAATAAATCGGTCAGGGAAAAACAAATATCATAAGATTTCACTCATATGCAAAATTTAAGAAACATAACATATGAACATAGGGTGAAAAAAAGAGGCAAACTATAAAACAGACTCTTAATGATAGAGAACACACAGGGTTGTCAGAGGGAAGGTAGGTGGGGGATGGGCTAAATGGGTGATGGGTATTAAGGAGGACACTTGCGATGAGCATTGGGTATTTATTGTATGTAAGTGATGAATCACAAAATTCTACTCTTGAAACCAATATTACACTGTGTATTAGCTAACTGGAATTTAAATAAACACTTGGAAAAAAATAAAATTAAGAAGTCTTACATGATTAAAAAATATAAAATAAAATAAAATGAAAACAAAAATAAATTGAAATATTACTTGCCAAAATCACTGTTTCCCATGTTAAATATCGGGCTATCTCAGTTCTGGGAGAACACACCAATGTTTTGCAGTATTTTTTCTGCATCTTACAGTTCTCATTATGGTGTTGAATCTGGTCTTTGCATTTTAGACATGACTTAATGGTCATATTTGAAACCTGAAGAATCTCACACAGGATATTCGAGTGTAATAAGATGTCTCTTTTCACAGTATGGCAGTAGCTTAAGTGTGGGTCAAGCCAATTATTGAGTTGTCATCACACATTGAGTTTAGAAGTAATGTAACACACTATTTACCCAAGTATTAGAAATAAAGAAAGGAAAGTATATTTAAAGAATGCATTTTAGCAAAGTTTAACTCCAACATTTCATGTTTCTGGGGATCAATTTCAATAAATAAACTTCTCACAAAGCAGAGGAACATGGGGACAAGGTGCTATGTTGGCACTTTGTGTAATTTCTGGCAAGTAGTTTTCAGCACTCATATATACTTAGCATCTTTGAAATAGCCCAGTGTTTTATTTTTCTATAACAGCACAGAAAAATGGGTCCCTGAAAATGGTTTTACTATCAGGGGAAGTACTGGCATGATTAAAAATGTGAATAGTACTCAAACCTGAATTTTTATGCACAATTTTACTGCATATGTGGGGATCACACCTGTGCCTTCTTATTTTATGCAGAGGGATCATCACAAAAATGAGAAGTATAGTCACTGAATAATAATTATTGCCAATATTATCAAATGTTTACTATGTACTATGAGCTATGATAAACATTGCAGGGAGATAAACTCACTTAGTCTTTGCAATAACTGTATGAGGTAGACACTATTATTACCTTGATTTTACAAATGAAAAGGCAAAAGAGGGGTTAAGTAATTTGTTCAAGTAAGTAACTAAGCCAGAAATGGCTTGGTAATCTGGCTCCACAGCCCATAATCTTAACCACTATACTAAATGTGCCATATTACACTACCCTATAATATATTATTCTGTTAGAAATGCATTTTTTCTTTATAAAATATCATTTAATTTCGCACTTCATCTAGTCATGAAAAGAACTACAGTGAAAATGCTAAACTAAGCAGAAAACTTAGTTGCCTTGAATATTTTAACATGAAAACTCATCATTTTTCATTCTTCACTCAACACATATTTCTTGAGCACTTGGTATGTGCTAGACACTCAGCTGAGACCAAGGTTATCGTGGAGATCAAGTCAGACAGGTGCTGGGCACTTAGAGAACTAAGGTAGGAGGGCAAGGTGACAATAAACAAGGAAACAAATCAACTTTAGTACTGAAGAAAATGAAATGGACAACATGAGAGAATGTGACCAAAGGGAAGGGCTCTTTTTTTTTTTGGAAGGGCTCTTTTAACAGCATGGGAGGAAGTCTCTTTGATAGGATGACATTTGAGTGGAGACCTCAGTTGTGATAAGGGGCACCAGGGAGCTGATCTACAGAACGAGGGCTCCAGGCAGAGGGGACAGCTCTTTTCAAAACTGAAAAGAGCTGTGAAGACAATGGACTGCTATACTTTGGCAATAAGCAGTAGAAATCTCTCAGCCACAAGTCATGACTCATTTTCATGGGGTTAAATATAAATGAAGGTGCAAATTAGCCTTGCTTCTTGCTCAGATAAGACAGAGTTCTAATTAGCATAAATGGGAGGTCACCAACTTATTGTCACCACATGCATAACAATGTGTTTGGGGTATTATTTTTCTGATTAAAGTAGCAATGTATTATCATGTAAATAGTTTAATAATGTCTTGATGCACTTATGAATATATAATACAATTTTAATTTATTAAGTAAAATATTTAATATTCAAAAACCTGAATGCAAGCCCATAAATGACTTTTAATCCAAATTATAATTAATATAAATATTGAAAAAATTCTGCACAAAAATTCACAAAATTCCATGAAATGCTTAGAAAAGTTATCTCTAATTAGTAGAACTTTGGATTTAGATATTTCCAAATCTTGGATAATATTTGAAATGATTGTCTAAAAATAGAGTAATAGATAAATAGTACCAAAACATAATAAATTTCTAGACAACAAGTGAAGTTTGCAATAATTTGTAATAACATAAAGACCCTCAACCTGCATTCCTCTGTTCTACATTATATTTTACAAATTCTATTTACAATATCTATTACCTTCTAAAATACTTATAATTTTCATATTCATATAGTTTATGGATTTTCTCCTGCTCTAGAATATAATCAACATCAGTGCAGAATCACTGACTGTTTTGTTCAATTATATGAAGCCTTGAACATCTCCTGGCACTCAGTAAGTATTGAATGAATAGGGATTAAGTAAATAAATTGATATGTAATTGTTTTTAATGGTTGAAATTTAAAATATTTTTTAAATAGATTTTTAAGATTTATTTATTTATTTATTTATTTGACAGAGAGAAGTCACAAGTAGATGGAGAGGCAGGCAGAGAGAGAGAGAGAGGGAAGCAGGCTCCCTGCCGAGCAGAGAGCCCGATGCGAGACTCGATCCCAGGACCCTGAGATCATGACCTGAGCCGAAGGCAGCGACTTAACCCACTGAGCCACCCAGGCGCCCGAAACTTAAAATATTTTGAGGATGCAAATCTTAGAGACTATTAATATTACACCAGATTACTTCCTATGTCTTTCAGTTCTAATCTATGATGCTAAATTAAAAGCATTAAATTCAATACGAAGATTTGAATGTATTGGAGAAAAATGTACATCACACTAAGTAAATACAAGTTAACCAGTTTTTAGATTTACAATTAAGAGATTCCGATAGAAATTGCTCCTATAGAATTTGTGCTGTCAAAATAAAAACATGTGTAAGTTTCCTTTTTGTGATTCCCACAAGCTAACAAGCTAAGTGGACAAACTAATTAAGTTTAATATGATACACATCCTGTGTTATACACAAGCATGTGCACATACACATGTATACACATACACAATGTTAAGTACAACACACAGAGGATAGTAGTAGGGATGGAGATTGATATTGTCATAAAGAGATTCACTAAACTGTTTAAACTTCCAAACTTTGGTTTTAAAAATATTTCTACACAGTTTCAGGTGCCTGCGTGGCTCAGTGGGTTAAAGCCTCTGCCTTTGGCTCAGGTCATGATCTAAGAAGGGTCCTGGGATTGAGCCCTGTATGGGGCTCTCTGCTCAGTGGAGAGCCTGCTTCTCCCTTTCTCTGCCTGCCTCTCTGCCTACTTGTGATCTCTGTCTGTCAAATAAATAAATAAAATCTTTAAAAAGATATATTACTACACAGTTTATCTAACACTTCCTATAAACAGTCCAGTTTTTGTCTACCACATTCATACAAGGGAAAAACTTATTTTAGAATCAGTGCAGCTCTTAAATTTCACTCTAACTTATGACATTCATAAACACTTTCATTTAGGCAGAGCAGAATGGTTAAGTAAAGATTAAAGACTGATATGAAATGTACTAAGATATAAATTACAGAAAACCTGTTAGAATGAGAAAAACTGGCATCTATACTTTGATACATGTATTTGGGCATATGTAGCTTTTGTGCTATTAATTATTTTCAGTTTACAAAGAAAATAAATGTATGTTATAGAACCTTTTATCTACACTAAAAGATATACAGAATAAAGCTCTTTATCTTCATTAAAAAAAAACAGAAACAAACACAATTTTGTTTGTTCCTCATCTATAACTCAGGCTTTTTAGAAAAAGAAAAATGTCTTAAGATATATTTTAGAATCCTTTAAAAAAACTAATTTTTTAAAACTTATGTATTATGATTTTGTCAGTTTTGCTTTATTTCCAAAACCTTGAAGTAAAATTATCTAAACTATGCTGCAATAGGAAACAAATTTTGACAAAAGATCTAAAAATAAAATATGAAACTCATTGACAAAAAGAAAGCCAGCAAAATTTCTAAAAATCAAAATTTAAACAAATCTCAATTCCCCAAAATGTTTTAGGGAAAGAAAAAAATATAATTTGAAGCTTACCCTATTCCAGATGCTGTATGTAAAGATATCAGAGGTAATTCTCTTTAATCATAATAATATACATAATAGGAAATATAATTAGAACCAATTACATAGAATGAAAAACCCAGATTTTTAGAAATGACAAACATTTCTAAATGTTCTAAAACTGCTAATATCACATAAATGAGAACTCTGGAATTCACACCCAGTTTTGCTAGACTTCAAAATCTTAATCATTCAATGCATGGAATTGTGATGGGGATCAGAATAAGATAAAGAATCTTTGATAATTATAATTTTGAATAATGAGCTTAGAGCAAAAATATATATATTTTCCCTAATTAAAAAGAATTGAAACTGTATATATCTCTATTTCTGACTCAATAAGAATTATAGAGTAAATGAACCTAATACTTATTGGTAATTAAAAGATTGCTTAAAGTACTTGTTGACAAGCATGCAAATTGGAAAAATCCTTTTTGAAGGGAATTTAGCAACAATCAACAAAACTACATATGTATTTGCATTTTGATCTAGCAATTCCTCCTCTGGGAATTTTATCTGTAAATATACGAAAATACATATATACAAGTTTGTTTACTGAATCACTTTTATAAATACAAAATATTGAAAGCAGCCTGAGTGCTTATATAGAAAAATAATTTAAAAACTATGATGTATTTCAAGACAGAATAATTTGTAGCTGTAAAAACAGAATGAGAGCTCTACAAACAAATACTCTGTTTACATGAAATATAATCTTTAGCATTTAACGTGTGTTTACAAAAAAGAGGAAATAAGAATATATATATGTATTTGCTTGCTGTGCAAAAAGAAACACAGGAAGGATAAACTACATTATATTGAAAATGGCTGCCTTCAGAAGGTACAAGGAGTCAGGGTGAAAAGGATAGAAGGGATGGAGGGAAGTGATATTCCCCTTAGTACACCATTGCCTTTATCTCTGGCTTCAGAACCGTGGTAATGCTTGACATTTAGAAACAAATAAGGAAATGAGTAAAAAGAATCAACAGGGCCTGTGGTTAGCTCACTTGGTTAAGCCTCTGCCTTTAGCTCAGGTCATGATCCCAAGGTCCTGGATGGAATACAGCCCCACATCCTGCCTGGCAGGAGTCTGCTTCTCCCTCTCCTTCCTCCCGCTTCTTGTGTTTTCTCTCTCTCTCACATACACTGCCTCATGCTCTCTCTCTCAGAGAAATAAATAAAATCTTTTAAAAAAAGAATCAACAAAGTGGTGGGGGGCATAAAATGGAATATATATACATATATAATATATGCATATACACATATATACAGGATATACACACATATATATCTCATATATGCATATACACACATTTTTTTTAAAAGAGTTAATTTATTCATTTGAGAGAGAGAGACAGGAGAGAGTGAAAGAGAAGGAGCAAGGGGGAACAGAGAGGAAGAGAAGAAGCAAGCTCCCCGTGGAGCAGGGACTCCCCCCACCTTCACCCCTGCCCTGGGATCATGACCTGAGCTGAAGTCAGACACTTAACCGACTGAGTCACCAAGGGGACCCCTGAGGCACATATATCAGAAGGACTAATTGTTATCAGGCGGGCCAGGGGTGGGGGAGTTATTCCCTCTTCAAAGCAGGTTTACTTGACAAATCCATCTTCAAATGGAAAGGAACAAATATGTGTAAAGTGTTTTACTACATACGAGTTTCCGCATCAGACATCATACAAGTTTCTGCCTTAAATAAAAATCAACTCAAAGATTTACAAGTAACCTGAATTCATGCACCTTAGAAGATGCAGAATAATACTTTATGAACTGTTCAACTCCAAATAAGTTATAATCATATAACAATAATGATAATACATAATATTTATTGACTACTATCTGGCAAGAACTATGCCAAGTAGCTTACATTTATAGCCCCAATCCATATTAAAAAATAAGTTTATGATAAAGGGCTTACCAATCTCATTTTATTCAGGAGTAAATTGAGGCATAGAGAATTCAAGTAGCTTTTCAAAAGATATATGGGTTATGAGAAGAAGTCCCAAAGGCTTAATTCTGATTCATAACACTTTCTTACCCTTGTGCTGACAAGTATAGCCTATTGCTCTTCTATTTTTGGGCACTGATGCCACTAACTGAAGATGATCAGTTCACTACTATTGTTCAGTATGTCAGGGACAAAGTTGGACAAGTCACCTTCTCAGAGATCCTTGGCTATGGAGTCTTCTGCTGAATCTCTTATAAAAACACATGTGAATAACAAATGCAGGGTGATGGTAGCTCCCGGGTAGCTTGTGTGTGTTTTCTTCTTTTAAGTATGATTCTTACAGAACTTGAACAGTCTTAGCAGACTAGAGACATCCTTCAAAGGGACCTGACCCAAACCCAAAGCCCTGATCAAAGGCCACGACTCCTTAGGATAAGCCACCGATTTAACCCCACAGGATCTTGTCCACGAGAGCCGTCTACTCTGAGAAATACAAAAAGAAAACTGAAAACAATAACTAAAACAGAAAACTCTGGAGAATAACTGGGAACATTCTTGTGAAAAGATAGATCTTTACTAAGGACGACATTAAAGAATCACCTTATTTCAAAATGAAACTAAGCAATGAGGTAGGCAATCAAAATAATCTCCATCTAAATTTGGGATAGAAACTATCTTTAGATCCATCAGTTCTTTACTTTTCCTTCTTCTAGTCAAGGTATTTTATAGCCTGTTGGTAGAGATGCTGACTTGTCTTCATTGACAAGTATTCTCCATTGAAACCCTCTACCCTCCAGTCCTCTTATTCCTGTTTATCTTCCTACTGCTTCTGACTGTTAAAACTTGCCTATCTTGTGTCCATTTCCTCCTCTGCTCTGAGCTCAGGGAGAATGGGTTACAAGTAAATTAACCTATTTTGTTGAACTATCCATTTCTATGATTCTACTCACTTAAAATATATTTGTCTAAAAAGAGTCATATTTTCAGGAGGCTGAAGTCTTTTAGCCAACTACCCTGTCTGTGCCAGTCTATTTTCATCTCAGGATGGCCTACCTTCCCCTGCATGGCATGGGTCCCAGGAGAAAGCAAGAAAGCTCTGATCCTGAAATAGAATGAGGCTAAGAATAAAGGATCAGAAAGCAGCAATGTTTTACTATAGCTAAGTAAACTTTTTAAAAAATTTAAAAATTTCTAATAATTGTTCTTTTATTCATGTTCTATTTATTGTTTTATTTGTATATTGATATTTCAATGTATGCAATAGAGACATAACAACTTGAATATCAGGTAGTTGTGTGTGTATACACAATGGCATGTATATACATACATATATATATACACACAAAACGTATATATGTACATGTATACACACAAACATATATATGTACATATATACATACATATATATACACATACATATTTGTATCTATATACGCAGAATTTTAAAAAATTAACCCCTTTTGTAACCTCTTACAGATGTAGAGGGTCTTGAGCTTAAAATAACGATAAAAACATATGCTGTGGACACTGAAAATATGCCCGTGAAGAAGCAATGGTCCTCTTGTTATCACTTAGCATAAGGAGAGGCAAAGAGAAGAGGTTCTCATAAGGAGAGGCAAAGAGAAGAAGTTCTGTGTCAGTTTTGAGAAGAGACGAGGGTCATCCATCATTTAGACGTAGATGATAGGGAGTTTTAAGAGAATAAGTAAGAACAACAACAAAAGGACGGGATAGGTTAGCATTTTAAATACACACACACACACACACACACACACACACACTCTAAGAAGGAAAAGCAACTTAGGATATACACACCAAGATATAAGAGATGGGTTGCAGGTCCAGAGCTAAGAAGCTACTCATGGCCTTTATGTCACACCTCACCTTTGGCAAAGCTCCTTTACATCCATTTTCTGATTTTATATTCACAGAGGGATGAAGTAGATATTAACACACTGAGTTAACAAAATAGGGAATACTGAAGTAAAGGGCTTAAAGCCAAATGGCTTGTTCAAGGTCACAGAAAAAGTAACTGGCAGATCTAGGCATCACACCACACTTATGATTCAAAGCTTTATATGCTTTTGGCAATAATTATCATATTGGATAATTATCTTGTAAATTATGTTTTACAAACATGTAAAGGCACTATATTTTTGAATCTCCCCACCACTGAGAATTCTAGGCTGAGGGAAGTTAATGCCAGGTGGAAAAACAGGTCAGGTACCTCAGAGAGATTTCTACCTGATGCTAATAAGGTGAGCTTGTATCTATGCAATAAAGAAAGGCCTCTTTATATTTAAGAGCCTTAAAAGATTGCTGTAGGCTATGGCACAGTACAAACAATCTGAGAGCCCACATGGCTTTGGCCTGGAAATGGCAGTTTTTGCCAGAGGATGCCATTCTTGATTATTTTTTCTTGATCAAAATCTTGAAGTTATTAATCCAATTTCTGGACACACAGACTCAACCAATTTGAAAACATACTTACTGCTTTGCCACAAGATTCACCACCATATCTCCCTTCAGCTTTTAGTCCTTTTAGGATTGTTTTAGTTTCAGAGAACAACTGTTTCATCCAAAAGCATGCCCTTCCTTCTTTGGTCTGCATCCACTGACTGATGGAAGAATGGGTGTAAAGGTCTAACCATTCTCCCTCTGCTCAATCCTATTTCCTCCACCTCCCTGCCTTGAGTATTGATCCCAAAGCCATTCTTTAAAAATGACTTAAGAAATATCTTACACCTATCTCAGTCTCAGGGATTCCCTCCTATAAGACCTGACTTGTGACAACTGATGCCAGGAATGGGATGAGAAAGCAGAAAATAATATCAGGTTTTAGTGTTAGACTACTTGCTACCCTGTGGCAGTGAGGACTATATCCTTATATTCCTTATATTCGAAGCCACTCTAACAGCATGTGGCAGCCTGATTTTAAAGCTTTCACCAGAGGTAAACTGTGATGCATACGGGTAGGAGGGAATGTACTAGCTGGCTAGTGAAGAGGCAGGAATTTGAAAAGTATGTAGGTCACAGAGACCGCAAAGACTATTACATTTGACATCTCACCAGGATGAAGTAAATCAGTTTAAAATTGTACGGAAGCATAAACTTAAAAATATTTGGTCCTCTCTGCTAAGTCAAGATATGAGCCACAACATCTCAAACTTATAGTCAAGTTTAAACATCTAGGAGTTCAACAGATGAGGGTACATTGTGTCTGTGTTACTGGAATGACAACTTACATGTCCCTCAGGGAAGTTCTTACCTATGTTGACGTCAGATAAACTATGGCATTTTATAGGTAGGCTTACAATTTTAAACTCTTGGCCAGTTTTCCTTTTTTTCCTTAGGTCTGACTAAACCAACAAAGCCGACTACAACTTTATTTGTCTAAGCAGTAAGTGAAGAAATAAAAATTCTGCTAAAAGAGCTCATTATTGTATGTGCCAAAATCAAAAACATTGTCAATTCACTGATCACACACAGCTGGAGCTTGCGGTTTGGACTACTTTGCTGGGAAGGAGTATATGGTCTCAGAAAGAGTGGCAAGATTGAAGACCGATGTTTGCCAGAAGAAAACAAGTGGAATCATGCAAATAAAGAATCTGACTTCATCCTATAGCTCAGGATGAATAATTGAATGTTGAGAGCTTGTTTTAAAACACAACAAGAAGGAACTTCTTAACAGTGACTACAGAGATGAATCATTGATTGCTTCACCTCTGTTATCTACAAATGGATTTAATTTCACACTATTTATCAATCATTTCCTGAAGAGTCAGAAAGATGGAAACGTGTTGTTAATTATGACCGGCAGATGGCAGTAGTGCACTGACGACCCAGTCGTGGCTTTCGCATTAAAGCAGTTACTCAAAGGAACTTGTTTCTGAATAGAGGCAGGTGTCTGATGAGAATCATTGGAGACATAAAATGAAATATAGTCAATGCTGAGGCAATAGCCAAACTTTTCAGTAATATAAATTGTCACGATTTTTCCCAGAGTTTAGTGTAAATTTTTGTAAATCATTATTTAAGTTCGGCAAAATATATTTTTAAACTAAACTAAGATAAGTGATGTTATTTATCTTGCCTTTATTGAAATAAAATCTGGAAGCTCTGACTATGCGACTTAAAAAAAATTTCACTTGGTCAAGAAGTTTGATATCAAAAAAGGAAAGTGTAGCAGGGTAACATTTTTTGCATCCTTTTATGAAAAAACTGGAAGAGGCTAGAAGAGGCTGGTACTTATTAGGGTGAACCCAGAAAAAACTGCTTCTCCTTGGCGCATTTGAGTTGAGAAATAAGAAGTGGTTACAGCACCTAAGAAACTGGATTTGCTACTCCTCTGTTAAAAACCAACTGATGAATCCTATTAATTTACAATTAATTTACAATTAATTTACAATTAATTTACAATTAATCCTATTAATTTACAAAGTCAGGGTCCCTGGAGATCTGGTCCTTGTCCACTTCTCTTGCTTCATTAACTGCTGTTGTCCCATGTGCACCCCAAGCCCTACATGTAGAGCATTATTATTGTTGTTGTTATTGTTATTATTATTGTTGTTTAATGTGGGCCTTGAACTCCCAGCTGTGAGATCTGAGTTGAGATGGAGTCATGTGCTCAATTGACTGAGCTACCTCGGGACAGAGCATTATTTTTTGTGCCTAGAACCTACTGTTTTCCTCTGTGCCTCTTGCCTTATTTGTCATATATTGTGCCTTCCATTGCAACTACCTAGCCCTCTTCTCTGCAGGCTTATCCCTACTCATGTTCAAAAGTCTCCACTCAGACATCACCTTTCTTAAAATCTTTCCCAACCTTTCCACTGGATGGTTCAATTACCCCTGGCCTGTGTTTCCATGCTGTTCTGTATATGTCCACCCTGAGTTCTTAATCACACCGGATTCTCATTGATTTTTTTACTTCTCTGATGACTTCATGGACTATGGGGTTTAGAGAGTAGTACTATTCATTCATTTGCCACTGTCACTCAACAAGCATTTCAAAGTGTCCACTGCATGCAGTCTAAGGTACCAGGGGTCCATCTGTGATCAAGCAACAGACTGTATCTTTAGGAAACTTACAGTCCAGTCCAATAGGAAAGACCAATAATCCAGACATAATTTTACTACAATATTAGAAACACAGGACATGCTAGTGCAATTTGTGGATGTGGCCTAAGTAATGAGGCTGCCCTGATAAAGTGACTCTAACAAGTAAATGGAGTAATGGATGTGTGCCTAGCTAAAATGGTGGCACAGAAGAAGAGGTGGGACAAGTCTCCCAGGCCTCATGAATAAAGTATGTAGAATGGAAAAGGGCAAAAGGCAATCAAAGGACCAAACCAAATGCCAGTCCAGTAGGTATACAATGCAGAACATGAACAGGGGAAAAACAGCAAGAAATAAGGCCAGAGAAGCAAACAGAGAAGCAGATTCAAGATTCTAATTTCCATGGTGAGGACAATGGAAAATTTTTGAAAGGGCTGTGGCAAGGGAGGGACATAATCAGATTTGTTTTTTAAAAAGAACATTTTGACTCCCTATGTGGAATGACTTAAACAGTATAAGAAATGGAAACGGACCACTTGAAGGCTTAATAATAAATTGGGGGTGAAATTGTTCTGACCTGTGAAAAACAGAGTGATTTCAATGACAATAGAGAGAAATGGCCAGTATACAAGATCACTCCAAAGTAGAATTGACAGAGTTTATTGATTGCATGCCATGGCCATAAACATTGAAGTTTCTTCAATTCTCTTTTCCATAGATTTTCAGAGTGGCTGATATATACAGCAAGGCTTTAAAAGTATTTTATGGGTGAGTAGATAAATTGATAATTGAATGAATGAATGAAAATAAGTGAGTCTCTGGACTGAGAATCATTTGAGACTACATCAACCACAAATTTGTTTAAACTGAACTTTAGGATAGTTTTTCCTTTACTAGGAGGATAAAAGGACCCTGAGTAGACGTTATTGTCAATATTTCAAGAAACCTGACCTCATGTGACTTTGCCAAGCTTATTGGGTTGATGGTGGTTTGCAAATGAGAGTACATGGTGTTGCCTCTGAAAGAAAAGATAAAAGTTTAGAGACCTAGGAGTCACTTGAAATTTCCACGGAAGTTATCAACCCAATGTAGCAGGTTCCAGTGGGCGTGAGGACATGGCCAAGAATGACCACACAGGTTGGGACCTAATGAAATGAGATGATCAGGAGTGAGAATAAGAAAGAGCCAGAGGATAGATGTCACATTATAATCTATGTTATTTAGAAAAAGTTTTGAAGATCAGAGTGGTGAAGTCAAATCAGTTTTCAAGCCTAAGAAGTAAATGTCAGCCCAGGAGTAAACAATAAAAACAAAAGTTTAAACAGTCAGTTGGAAACTACTGATGAATAAAACCTTTGAATGGCTCAGGCAGATGGCTCAGGATTTTGCTTATAAATGGGATTGGCTCCAGAATGTGCGTGGCATTAATGTGAAAGACTGGGATGAAGGCACAGAATTAGGAAATACAGAAAGTGCAGAAGTAAAGGCTGAGTTAGTAGGAAAGCTAAATAAATACTGGCTTCCAATATTGGGGAAAGTACATCTGAATGGTCTTCAAAGTCCAAGGCTAGGATTATATATGATCCACAAAGAGACCCCACAATACTGACAACATAAGTGTTCTTCACCCCCTATTTATGGAACACTACCTTTGTTCTAGATACTGTATCAAGTGCTTTATATCTAGAGTCTTATGAAATTATGTCAGGAGGCATTCTTCTTCAAGTAGAAGATGAGGGTATAGAGTATAAGAAGTGAGACATTTCTAAGGTCACACAGTGAATGTACAACCGGGATTTAAATCCATGACTGCCAAACCCATGGCTAATAATCCTAACCCTTACAGTCCCATGCTTTATCAGGTTAAAAAAAAAAAAAAAGAAATCCAGGAACAAACACAATGCCCAGACTATCTCTTAAACTCTCGTGATAATGTTTATGCTTATTTTACAATGCTACAAACAATTCCAAGCAAAATCAAGATGCAAAGAAGTAGCCTAAACAATGACATGGCTTGTGTGGAATGATAAATAAAATGGTGCATCTCTTCTTTTTTTTTTTTTAATTAATTTATGTATTTGACAGAGAGAGAAGTCACAAGTACGCAGAGCAGTAGGCAGAGAGAGAGGGGAAAGCAGGCTCTCCACTGAGCAGAGAGCCCAATGTGGGGCTCGATCCCAGGACCCTTAGATCATGACCTGAGCCGAAGGCAGAGGCTTAACCCACTGAGCCACCCAGGTGCCCCTGGTGCATTTCTTCTATTGAAGAGGTACCCCAGGCAGATAATGAAGTTAGTGAAATCCGAATCAGGGTGCCTCCCCTTTAATATTTTCCTGTGATCATCTTTTGGTAACATTTGCAAAAGTCATAATGTGTGAGAATGGCTGTCTCTGTGAACCCTGAGTTTTCTATGTCATATCTCATTTTTTATCAGATGGGGTCTTCGGGTGATCATGAATATTTCTGTGACCTCATAAGGGGAAGTTGAAGTGGGAATGCTGTTATCTTTCATTGCTGAGCTATAAGTATGGGCTTATCAATCACAGGTATTTAGAATTGAGCTATGGCTGGCAGTCCCAGTGTAAAGATGGCTTCTAGGCATATTCCTACCATCTGGTGTGAACACACCCAGCACCATGGCACAAAGGTGTGAAGACAGTGGTTATGATAGGGAAATGGAGCTATCCTATGTTGCTTCACTCTGGAACTTGTGCTTGGGGAAGAAATAACAATACTTGGAACATACCAAGCCAGAAACATTATCTGAGAAATTGTTCTAAATCTTATAGATCATAAATAAGAAACTTGAGAGAGGTATTTCCAAAGTATTTCCAAGTTTGGCATTAATCCAAAAAGCTTACATGGCAGTACCAAAAATTATTGTGTAGCTAAAAATAAATTTTATGTGAAAATAAGGCAGTTCAACCAAGCATGATGTTGGAAATAATACATAGTTTTTTGTTCTTGCTATAGAAAAAGTTACTATAAACTCAATGTCATATGAAGAGGCTATCAAAAAGAATGAAGCCAAAAATTATATAGGAAAAAACATGGTAGAGGGTGTCAGGCAGTTAATTAATAAAAATAACATGTTATTTTTTTGTAAGTTTGTGCTTTTGTACAATTTGTCAGCACTGGAAAAAGTGTAATTGTAGTAATTTACTTTTTCACTCTAATCGTTCCCTTTCTATTTTATATATAAATTTGTATTATTATTTCTTGAAAGGGGCCCTTTAATTACATAGGCTTTAGGCTCCACAAATCCTGGACCATTGCTTATTCTCAAACCAGAAATAATTCTCATTTGAATTTTCTCTGACACTTTTTTCCTCCCACTTACTCATTCTTGAATAAAATTGCATCATTCTATTGTAGTTCAGTGCCAACAACATGCAAAATATTATGCAGAGTTAGGAGGTCTTTCTAAGTAAAGAATCCTTACTTGGCCTGACTTCAGTAGTAAGCATTTAATAAATGGGTGTTTTAAATTTTACTACAAAGAGGCCATGCTTTTTCATACTTAAAATAAAAACACAACCCCAAAGAACATCAGTGGCTTAAGTATAAGTATAAGCAATCAAATATGGATGTTAGCACTGCAGTTTTCCTCTTGAGCTCCAAATATCTGGTTAGTTGCTTTGAATCAGGTATTATCTTTTGTTTATTTCTGGTTTAATATTCAGTTTTATTGTATCTTGAACAAAGGATTCATGAAAAAAGAAAACAAAAACTAAGAGATCCCAAGGAAGAGTTTTATTTATTTTACCATAATAAAAACAAGATATGATCCCTCTTGCACTGCTATTTACTCAAGATTTCTACTCAAATAAAACAAACACCAAGTATAAAATGGAATGATTAAGCAGGCTCAGATAACATAAAACTTTAATATAATTCTTTGAAGTTCTGCCCAAATTTCTAACTCATATTTACTTTAAAGTTCTCCATCTCACCATATCTTTTCCCATGGGTTTAAAGATCTTCTGGAAAAGAATGTTTTAAATGTGTAGTGCTTTAGTTCTCAACTGGGGGCAATTTTGTGCACATGGGATATCTGGCAATGCCTAGAGATTTGTCTGTCACAGCTGGTGGAAGGTTCTACTAACATTTAGTGTGTCAAGGCCAGAGATGCCATTGCATAGTCTACGATGAGCAAGGCAACTACTTACCTCAAAGAATTTTCTGGCCAAGGTTGAGGAGCCTTGATCTAGCAGATTGAGCACAAGGGTTTAAATTTAAGGTGACAATTTGGAATTATGACTGAAACCATCACTTAGCAGGACACCAGCTCTCCGCCTTTTCTTTCACATATAAAAATATGTCGGTGCCGTGTTCTGAGGTTATAAGTTTACATAACTTTTTCTTTAAAAAGTTATCTATTTTAGGGGCACTTGGGTGGCTCAGTCGCTTAAGAAGCATCTGACTTCAGCTCAGGTCATGATCTCAGGGTCCTGAGATGGAGCCTTTTGTCCAGTTCTCTGCCCAGGAGGGAGTCTGCCTCCCCTGCTCATGCTGTGGTCTCTCTCCCTCTCTCACATAAATAAATAAATAAATACATACATAAATAAAATCTTCAAAAAAATAAAAAATGAAAAGTTTTTAATAGTCTAGAGCTCTACTACTCTCTAAGAGCTTTGCACCTTAATTTACATAATAATACGGATTATTAATATTGCCCTTTCAGGGAGTTCAAATCAGTAAAGCTCTTCGACAAATATGAATTTGCAGTAAGCTGAACACTGATTTGAAGCATTGCTTGGGACACAGAATCAGCAGTTTGACTGGATAATGATAATATCTAGGGAAGAAGTGAGGAAGCAGACCAGAACCCTGGGAGAGTGAGTGTAACGAATTAAGTTGAAATGTTGTTGGTCAAATAAAAGTAGGAACTAGCATGGGAAAATACAGAAGAGAAAAATTCAAAAGACTGCACATTTAAAATAGAATGTAGAGGAAAAAAGCAATTGGCAAGGGTTTAAGATGGCTTCAGGAGAAGGTCATCTTATTATTAACACCACTAAGCACAGCCACAATGCCATGTCTCTGGTTATTCTTCTTCCCAGGGTCAGCACTCAGACCTGGTTGCAATATATAATTATGCCTACCTCACTTACTGAAAATAGTGAATAAATTAAATTTCAGAAATATTAAAGTTATTGAAGAAGTTCCCTTATAGCAGGAGTATTTGAAGCATAGAACTATGGTTTTATGGCTGTACCCAGATTCTCCTCCCACAGTTCAATAACTATAATTATCACACTGGTCACAACAGAGATGACATTGTCCACTTAACATTCTGATCCAGGCATGAACACAGACACCCCCCCCCCCCACCTAACTCAGTCATTCAGAAAGAATATACACAACACACACACACACACACACACACACACACACACACTAAATTTCTGTTAATTTTTAAGAATTATAATTAAAAAAAAAAACCCTCAACAGTAACAAATATCTAGAGGTAATTTGAATCTAAATTTGCATATACAGGACACCTGCATGGCTCAGCTGGTTGAGCATCTGCCTTCGGCTCAGGTCATGATCCCAGGGTCCTGGGATTGAGCCCCACATCAGGCTCCCTGCTCAGTGCGGGGAGTCTGTTTCTCCCTCTCCCTCTGCAGCTGCCCATGTTTGTGTTGTCTCTCTCTTTCAAAAGAATGAATAAAATCTTAAAATTTTTTTTTTTGCATTTACTTCTTAAATACTTTAAAAATACTTTTTATTGTATGTAATATGTCCTGGATTTTGTTCTGAGCAATTAACAAATACTAACTAATTTAATCTTACCTCCTTTCTATGAATAAGTATTAATTACTATTATCCTCACACAGATAGAGAAACCCATATACAAAAGGCTACATAAAACTTGTCCAAAGCCAATTAGCTGGTAAGAGATAGATTTGGGATTCTAATCAGGATGTATGAATCTAGAGTCTATGATCTCTCACTATGATTCCCTAATCTTTACTTTGTGTTTCCCGCATGCCCATTTGAAAGCACATCACATGGCAGAGGCCATTTTTTTTAACCAGCCTCTTAGGAACATATATAGACACTCATACTCGTTGAAGTTCAGGCAGAGATAGATGGAGAGAAAAAGAGAGGTTGATTGATTTTAAATTCCCTTTCCTGCATTCAAGCACTGCTCCAAAGTTTTCATCCCCTTTCTTTAACCTAGACAGAGTCTGATGTTGTTCCCAAAAAATCCATTTAACTCTAAATGGATTATAGACTAAATGTAAAATACACAAAAACTATAAACCTTTTAGTATATGATATAGGAGGATATGTATATGATCATGGGTCTAGAAAGGGATTTTTAATTTTTAATTTTAATTTTTTTAGTAAGGGTTTTTAGATATACCAAAAGTGCCATACACAGAAGAAGAAAAACGAATTGATAAGTTGGATGTTATTAAAATTAAACTCTTACCCCAAAAAAGACACTGTTAAGGAAAAGAGAAGCCACAAATTGGGAGAAAATGTTTGCAAAACCAGTATCTGAAGACGGACTTGTATATGCAATCTAGAATAATCCTTAAAAACCCTACAATAGGGAAACTACCACCACAATTAAAAACCGAGCAAAAAATCTAACAGACACTTCATCAAAGATGTCCAGATGGCATAGGAACAATGTTAAACATCTGCATTAAAGAGTTGTAAATAAAATAACAGCAGTTAAATACCACCATACACTTTAATGTAGGAAAAAAAAAAGAGGAAAGGAAAAAGAAAAAAAAAAGGAACAGTAGGAATTGTTGACCAGGATGCAGAACAGCAGGAGCTCTCTCAGTCTCTGCTGATGGGAATGCATGCAGACTGACATAGCCAGTACGGAAGATAGTCTGGCCACTGAATTCAAAGCTAAGCATAACCTTACTAAATAATTTAACAGTCACGCTCTTAGGTACTTACCAAACTGATTGGAAACTTATGTCTATACAAAACTTGCAGGTCAAAGTTTTAGTAGCTTTATTCAAAATCACCCCAAAGTAGAAACATCCAAGAAGGCCTTCGGGGAGTGAGTGGCTAAACGCATTGTGGTCTACATATCATTCAGCAATAAAATGATATAAGGCATCAAGCCACAAAAAGATGTGGATAAAACTTTAATGCATTTTGGTGGATCAAAGAAGCCAATCTGAAAAGGCTGCAAGGATGATTCCAAATTACATGAGATTTCTCTATGTGGAAAAATTAGAGAGATGGTAAAAATGATTAGTGGTTGCCATGCGTTGAGGAGGGAGGAGGTTCATGAGTACAGCATGGTGACATTTAATACAGTGAAACTATTATGATACTGCCATGATACATGACACATGATACATAACACTACACATTTCTTTAAACTTTTAGGACTTCTGTGACACAAAAAGCAAACCCTAATATAAACAAATTTAAAAATATTTTAGGTAGTCAGGTTATTTAAGGAGAGAAGGCAGAAGGTGACGAAGCCATTTCCATGTATCGCAAATGTATGAAACCATTTAGCTGCAGGGAGTGGGAGAAAATATTGGTCAACCAAGTAAGTTTAGAAAGAGATGGAATCTGTAAGACTAAAAACAAGAGATTATGTATAAGGATGGAATCTGACAATAGTAAAGACAAGTGATTATATATAAAGGTTGTATTCTACTTGATAAAGTCATTTCTGATGAGGATTAGCAATTCTGGTAACAGTGTGCACACTGTACACTGCGATTGAAATATAAAAGGTAGATGGTGGGAGTCAAGTTTCTCATTGTTGAGAGTAGAGTATTATAAACAAGAGAGGAGACAATAATGATCATGTGGTAATGGACAGGAGTCACATACATCAGTTTGAACTCATATTCTGTTCAATATAGACAGAGGTAGTTGCTCATAGAAATATGCATAGATATATGTTTATATACAGGTCATTATGCACACATATATTTCATTGTTTTTTCAGCAGAGAGAGCCCAAAGGCAATGAGATATCACAATACCAATAACCGTACCTAATGCCCTGATCTTGGTTTTGAATACCTTTCTTGAATAAAAAAGAAACAAGCACACACAAAAAACAGAATTTTTAGATAAATGGCTTCCTGTAGGACTGGGGAAGAAATATACAAGATGATCCTGGAATATCTTGTATTGTCCAAAAGTAAAGAGCGTTTCATCAGGGGAAAAAAAATTAAGTCAGCATGATATTACTATATCTTACGATATCAAAGCAACAAGGAAACCACTAAAACAACCCCAAATGGCCAAAGCTGGAACATTTGAACAACAAAGTAAATTAACAAAGTAATTATGTTAAAACCCAAAGTATAAAATGGGTATCCGTGTGTCCATATTGATAAAAATAAATAAAAATCTAAACAAATGGGAGAAAACATTAAGTATCCTATGTAGAAGAATTCCAAATAATTTATCCAGATGCTACTCACTCAAGGAGGTAGAACATAACTCCCTACTCCTTAAGTGTGGGCTGTATGCAGTGAGTTCCTTTTGAAGAGTACACTATGGTAAAGAGAAAAAAAAATAACTTTATAATGGAGGAACCTGATAAACACTACTCTAGTCAGCTAAATTATGACAATTAGGACAGTCATAAGTCATGTGGAAAGTAGGAACCTGTGAAATGATGTGATAAAATGACTTTTTACCTGTGTGGTCTACCCCGCCCGAAACACATGATCCCAGTCTAAGTATGAGATAAGAATAAGACAAACATATGCTGAGGGACTAGTTTCTTCCTTGTACAAATGTGCCATACTAATGCAAGATGTTAATAGGGAAAACCAGGTGTGGTGTATATAGGGAATTCTCTGTATTATTTCCTGAACTTTTCTATAAACCAAACTCTGGTTCTTTTTTTATACTTTATTAATTTTTATTTTGATACTGCATTCATTTTGTGAATATACCATACTTTTTCCTTTTTTTTTTAAAGGTGTTTTTGTTTTTTATTTTTCAAGTTTTTATTTAAATTCCAGTTAAATTGGGGCACCTGGGTGGCTCAGTGGGTTAAGCCTCTGCCTTCAGCTCAGGTCATGATCTCAGGGTCCTGGGATGGCCACATTGGGCTCTCTGCTCAGCAGGAAGCCTACTTCCTCCTCTCTCTCTGCCTGCCTCTCTGCCTACTTGTGATCTCTGTCAAATAAATAAATAAAATCTTAAATAAATAAATAAGTTCCAGTTAACATACAGTGTAATATTCACTTCAGGTGTAGAATTTAGTGATTCATCACTTATATATTACAGCCAGTGTTCATCACAAGTGCTCAAATACTCCTTAATACTCATCACCCATTTAATCCATCCCTTTGCCCACTTTCCCTCCAGTAATCAGTTTTTTTTTTTTCTGTAGTTGAGAGTCTGTTTCCTAGTTTGCCTCTCTTTTTTCCCCCATTATGTTTTTGAAATTCCACATATCAGTGACATCTTATGGTATTTTTCTTTCTCTGACTGACTTATTTCACTTAGCATTATACTCTCTAGCTACAACCATATGGTTGCAAATGGCAAGATTTCTTTTGTTTTTGATGGCTGAGTAATATCCATCTCCCATCTTCTTTATCCATTCATCAGTTTATGAACATTCGGGCTCTTTCCATCATTTGGCTATTATTGATAATGTTACTCTCAACATTGGGATGCATGTATCCCTTTGAATCAATATTTTTGCATCCATTGGGTAAATATCTAGTAATGCAATTGCTGAATCATAGGGTTGTTTTATTTTTAACCTTTTTTAAAATATATTTTTTAAAGATTTTATTAATTTATTTGACAGACAGAGATTACAAGTAGGCAGAGAAGCAGGCAGCGATAGGGGAAGGGAAGCAGGCCCCCTGCTGAGCAGAGAGCCCGATGTGGGACTCGATCCCAGGACCCTGAGATCATGACCTGAGCCGAAGGCAGCGGCTTAACCCACTGAGCCACCCAGGCACCCTATTTTTAACTTTTTGAGAAAACTCCATACTGTCTTCCAGAGTGGCTACATCAGTTTGCATTCCTACCAACAATGTAAGAGGGTTTCCCTCTCACCACATCCTTGCTAACACCTGTTGATTCCTGTGTTATTAATTTTAACCATTCTGACTGGTGTGAGGTGATACCCCACTGTAGTTTTTGATTTGTATTTCCTGAAGACTAGTGATGTTGAACATCCTTTCATGTGTCAGTTACCCTATGTCTTCTTTGGAAAAATACCTATTCATGTCTTCTGCCCATCTCTTAACTGGATAATTTGGGGGGGGGTGAGTTTGATAAATTATTTATTTTGCATTATCTTCTCCAATTCTGAAGGTTCCTTTTAGTTTTGTGGATTCACTGTGCAGAAGCTTTTTAACTTGATGAAGTCGAAGTAGTTTATTTCTGCTTTTATTTCTCTTGTCTCAGGAGACATATTTAGTTAGAAGCTGCTATGGTTGATGTTAAAGAGGTTACTGCCTGTGTTTGCCTCTAGGATTTTGATGGATTCCTGTCTTACATTTAAGTGTTCCATCCATTTTGAATTTATTTCTGTGCATGGTGTAAGAAAGTGGTCTAGTTTCATTCTTTAGCATGTTGCTATACAGTTTACCCAACACCATTTGTTAGAGACTTTTTTCCATTGGACATATTTCCTGCTTTGTTGAATATTAGCAGGCCATATAGCTGTGGGTTCAGTTTTGGGTTTTCTGTTCTGTTCCATTGATCTATGTGTCTGTTTTTGTGCCAGTACTGTACTGTCTTGACGACTACAGCTTTGTAATAGAATTTAAAGCCCAGAATTGTGATGCCTCCAGCTTTGCTTTTCTTTTTCAAGATTATTTTGGCTATTTGTGGTCCATACACATTTTAGGATTGTTCTAGCTCTGTGAAAAATGCTGGTGGTATTTTGATAGACATTGCATTAAATGTGTAGATTGCTTTGGGTAGTATAGACATTTTAATAATATTTGTTCTTTTAATCCATGAGCATGGGATGTATAATCTAAATCTATTCTGGACACTTTATTTTAAAATGTTACATTGAGACAGGGAAGGACAAGAAGACATTGAGTAGAAAATGGAATATAAAAAAGAATCAAACTACTTCTGAGATTATGGCTCTGGATTGAGCTGCATGTATCCAAATGCTGTCAGTTAATAGTGATAAAATCTATGTCGAGATTATTGTTATAATATGGAATACTTTTGCCAAAATCCAAGCCTAACTCTTGAATGAACAGTTCTCCATTGGGAAGCAGATAATGGACTGTGACAGTTGTAAATTCATTATGGCTGAAACGTGTCAGCCTATCTTACAACAACTGTCACTGAAAACCTTAACCCCAGATATAAAACAGAAAAAAATGCAGTTTTGTTAGTTATATTCATAAATACACAGACATATTTATATGGTTAAGACATAAGTGGTGTTTGTAACTTGGCTTTATTTTTCCAATTTAGGAGACTGCCTCAATAGATAACTTTATTTTAGTATATTTTGGTATATAGAAATTTTTATTTTACGGGACAAATATTTGTTTGGAAATTAGTGTGCTGGTATAGCACTGAAGGTCATATACATGAAAATTACTCTTTCAAAACCCCTTTATTATAAAAAGCTTTGGAAATTAAAAATTTTCAGAATGAATACCTAAAATTGGTTTCCTTTTAAAAGCCATATATGAATAAACTAAATTGTAATCTGGATTCAAAAAATCTAATTAAACTTGCAGTAGTCCAAACAGAAATCAAATCAAGAAATATTGAAATGTAACATACTTTGAAGGGAAAGATAGATGCAAATTTAAATGAATAAGGACTGATTCTTTGAAATAGACCTTTTTTTTTTTTACACATTTCAGGTATACAAACATTTTCACCTCTTTATTAACTTGTACATCAATCAAATTATACCATTTAGTTTAGTTTATAAAAAGGCAGAAAACTTTAATTTTTCTAAAGTTCACCTTGAGATTAGCTGTATTATTAAAAGAGTACTCTTAAGACAGTGTTCCACAATCTTAAATGTGTGTTCCACACACCTGAAACTTCCAGGCTGATACTGTCTTTAGCTCTTGCAATCTCAGAATTAGTCTTTTTCCTTACAATTCCTGCAGATTTGTAAGCAACGTTCTCAATGACCACATACTCATCTAGGAAAGGAGAGTTACCACCAAGTGAGTAATATGTTCTAATTGGACAGGCATAAAGGAGATTCAGCAGCATAGCTCTATAAAGTTATCTAACCTGAATCAGCAATATAGGATTTGAGATACTGCAAGGATCCACTTCCTATCTTATAGGAAAACTTCTTATTAAATGAAAATAGTCTTGATTAGGTCTAGAAAAGGTACACATTTGCTGATACATTTCCCCACTGCCTCATTTGCCTGTCTCCACTTTTCTCATTTTTATTAAGATTAACTTTTATTCAAAATCCAACTCTTCTCACATTTTCCCCCATATTTCTTCAAACCACAGAGCTAAGCTGAACTTACAAATTATGTCTAAAATTTGAGGAAGTAAGAAACATGTTGAATAAAAGTGCAAAATTTTGCTCAAATGACAGTATTTTTATAAACAGTATTCTTGATTGAAACTATAGAAAATTTGGTTAAATCATTATAGCTTAAAAGCTTGGTTGCAGGGGCGCCTGGGTGGCTCAGCAGGTTGAGCCTCTGCCTTCGGCTCGGGTCGTGATCTCAGGGTACTGGGGTCAAACCCCACATCGAGCTCTCTGCTCAGCGGGAAGTCTGCTTTCCCCTCTCTCTCTGCCTCTCTGCCTACTTGTGATCTCTGTCTGTCGGATGAATGGATAAAATCTTAAAAAAAAAAAAAACTTGATAGCATAGGGGCATCTGGGTGATGTTGCTTAAGCATCTGACTCTTGATTTTAGCTCAGGTCCTGATGTCAGAGCTGTGAGATCCAGTCCTGTGTCAGGCTCTGCCTTGGGTGTGGAGCCTAATTGGGATTCTCTCTCCCTCTCCCTCTGCCCCACCCCTCTGCTCACATGATGTGCTCTATCAAAAAATAAAAAAAAAAATTTAAAAACTTGGCTGCATAAGAGAAAGTGGAATTGTATATATGATATAATAACCACTAAATTAATGTTGATTAATATAAAAATGCTTACTGTATATTTCTGATAACCTTAGAAGTATTTATTAGGAAATGGTTGGATGGAGATAGATATGAGTCTAGGAGAAATGACATCAAATATTGAATTGGGGAAGTTTGTGCAACTACATATATTTGAGAGATTTAATTTGAATTAAGATAAAATTTTATTGTAGTTTATATTATACCACATGAGTATGTAGCAGATACATATTTTTTTCCCAAGAGAGAAACTGTCAAGGAGGAACGATAGAAGACTAGAAGACTAGAAGACCACCAATTTGGCCACAGGGAGATTTATATTTAACAATTAGGAATATAAAAAACCAACATCAATAAATTCACTCTTTCTAGTCAAGGAGGAAGCTATAATTTATTGGCTGAGGCAATGGTTTATGAATTCATTTATTAAATTTATTTAATTATTAGTTGTCATCATATTCACATAGAATAAGTTAATATTATTCACACTACAACGTTTGTAGCACTTGATCAGCCCATATCAAATGAGAGAGGAGGTAGATGGTTGCTTAACAAACAGGGTCCTCAATTCTCAGTTGCAGAATGCCATAGAAAATAAATCTACCTCCACAAAAAGGTATTGCTTTAACTATGATACACAGTCTTACAGAGATTGTTATAATCTTGAATTTTGTATGATTCTTCATACATTAGGTGTTGGAAAAGAGAGCTCAAGTTGTAACTGGAATCTAAAAGCTTAATACTTTCCAGAAATCAATGATCTCTTTAGAAAATGCAGAATTGCTTTCTTCCCAACCTCAACAGAAAAGAGTAGATGCTTAACCTTTGTGTACACCACTTACATTTTGCTTCTGTCATACATGCTCCTTTTAGTGTTTGTTTCTAGATAATTCCTGATTGCATGTGCATTGGTTTGGTCAGCAGTGCTGTATTTCTGCTTTCCCTGCTCCAACAGAGAAAACTATTCCTAGGAAGGTGGCCCCAAAGTTAAGATCCTATTAGAATAGCATGTTACTATCATTGAGAGCTCAGTGGCTGGGAGGTATGAACACCAAACATTCATTTAAGGGACATCTCAGCACCTGGAGATTGGTTCTCTTTCTGGACAAATACAGAAATGTTTGAAAACCACTAATGAGAAAGGTCAGTTGGATTTTAGGTGCACTTGGTATGGGAAACTCCTTAACTGGCTCGTCTAGTTGATAAAGCTTTTTGCCTTAGACTTCGAAAGAATATTTTTAGCCCAATTCACTCATCCTAAGACCCACTGTAAACATGGTTTTTCTGTCCTCTGAATCATGGACATATCACACTTGAACTTTAAAGTCAGCTCATGACCTTGTCAAGAATATAATAATTCCTCTATGAAATATGAGAAGAATCCATTGGTGTACTAAAATAGAATTTGCTCTCCAGTTGTGATAAAGCAACACCAAAAGTCTTTGTACAAAGTAAAGTGCATCTGGTGTTGACTCTCATTAAATTTCTGCTATTATTATTAGTATAATTACTCCTATCAACCAAATCAGTTCATGATTTATTATGTAGTTATTGTTTTTACAGTTTACCCAGCATTTGCATATCAGGTCACTTAATGATCATACCGAACTTGTGAGAGCAAAATTATTCCCATTACATTGAAGCAAAGGATTAGAATACAACTTCAAGATCTCACATATTCTTTCCTTTTTTTTTTTCCAAGATTTTATTTTTAAGTCATGTCTACACCTAACATGGTGCTCAAACTCACAACCCAGGATCAAGGGCCACATGCTCTACCAATTTAGCCAGCTAGGCACTCCCCTCATTTATTCTTTAGAGGCTATAAAATGAAACAAACAATGAATCAGAAAACTGAAAATACAAGACAAAAGATGGGCCTTGATGCCCTGCTTGTTTTGACTATGTTATCTCAAGACAGCTCTACCCAAGGCTGCTGCCTCATTCAGATCCAAGGCAAAAACACGCTAACTGCTTTTTTTTTTTTTTTTTAATATGTATGTATGTATATGTGTGTGTGTGTGTGCATGCACAAAGCTCAATAAATATTTATACATAACTTTTAAAATGTTAATCAAAATAGTCTTTAAAAAGGTGCTTTGAATACCTTAGACCACTTTTTCCCCATCAAGGAAGGTTAATAATACTTTTATAACTTATGGAAATATTTTTAGTTTTGACATTTTAATATTTCACAAATCACTAAATTCTCTACAACTAAATGATCTATGGAGTTGTGGCTCTCTGTGGGGAGCTTCAATCCTCAATGCTCAGCAAATAAAGTGTAATAGGCTTGGTATTATATATCTTTAACCATGCATCCATTTGAAGACCTTTTGATATTAATGGTTCATAGAGATTTCAATGTCAACCTATTGCGGAATAGATTAATAAAAATAAAGTGCCCTAAGGTCACTTCTACTAGTCCCACATTTGACAGAGCTTGTTGTAATCTAGTGTAGGTATTACCACCAAATTAACTGTCTCTATCCCGACCCGCTATACCACATACAAATTATGTGGTCTTGGGCAACCTGTCTAACATCTCTGTGCCTCAGTTGTTTTTCTCTGTTATCACAGTAACTTCCTCCCTGAGCCATTATGAGGACTAAATAAAGTAAATTAGAAAAAGCATGCAGAACAGTGTCTGGCACTGAGTAAAGTCTTAATGAATTATTATTGTTGTTATTATTATTAAAGATGAAGAATCTTTGAAGGAACAGAGAAGTCGAAGGCACTGGTTCACGCAAGATGCTTGGTAAAGAGAGGTATGTGGATTTAAATCCTCACCTTAACACTTAATGAAGCAATCAGCCTACAGATACAGGAGAAGCATTGCTGAGCTTTTTCTTTCCAATGTCAAGAGATTATAGGAGAAAAAAACAAACAACCTAATACCTTAGAATATTATCTATGCATTTAAAAATCTGATTTATGGCAAGTGATTTATATTTTTTAAAATAAGCTTTATTTTTTTTTCTTTTTTAAAAGGTTTTATTTGTTAATTGGAGAAAGAAAAAGAGAGAGAGAGTGAACAAGCAAGGGCAGGGGAGAAACAGACACCCCGCTTAGAAGAGAGCCAGATGAGGGGCTCAATCCCAGGACCCTGAGATCATGGCCTGAGCTAAAGGCAGATACCTAAATGACTGAGCCACCCAGATGCTCCAAGCTTTAATTTCTTAAAACACTTAATACTTGTAAGATGACTTCTCTAGGTACTATATTTCTGATTAATTTGGCTTTATTTTAGAAATTAAGTCTAATTAAGTGAGATAACAGTTTTTAAATGAGTAAAGCAAAAGTACAGCATCACACTAAAATGCTCCTTTCCTGTATGTTCATTCATCTGCTCAATACCCAATAATGTTTCAATGAACATTATGCCCTAGCATGTCAAAATCTCAGTACAACTATACTATAAATGAGAATAAATAACTTACTAACCTTGAACTAGACCATTTTGATTGAGAATATTTTGATTAATTTGTCTTTGTACACATTTACCTTTTCAGTCTATGAAAGAACTTTGTACCAGGAGCAGAAAATCATTTTCATTTGTCAAATAATAATTATGCTAATATTCTCTATATACCACCTTGTCTCTTCCTTGGGGATGTTTGTTGATGTTAAAACATAAGCTAAATTCTTCTGACACTACCCAGTAAGGAAACAGTGTTGATGTTATGTTTATAGAAACAGGGAAAATGGAAATAAAGATAAAAGTTTACTCAGAAACACAGGCCAAGCTTATTAACACATACCATATTTTTTATTTTTTTAAGAAGAATTCTAACTATGTAGTATTTATAATGTACTATTTTCATTTAGAATGGATTGAATCTTGTATCATGTGAGGAAATCAGGGAAAGCTGACATTTGTCTCCATCTGTGGAAGATTCAAGTAATACAAACTAAAAGTTCAAATCAGTAATTTAGAAATTAAAAGAGTATTATAACCATATAAACATATATTTGAATAGTTGCAAATTACTAATTAAATCAAATTTACAATGTACAAATTATGTTTGGTAATTTTTTCATCTCAATCAGAAATAGCTTAAAATTAAGTTTCTATGATACAGTCAATAGAAAACTAAACCATAAATTTGAATTGTAGTTTGGAAAATATAATATACTGTTACTGGTTATCAACATCTCTTGCTTTCTTTGCCCTTTCTATATAAAATGGTGCAACTCCATTTTTCTTAAAAGGTTTCTGGGTTTTCCTTTAACATGTGAAGGAGTAAAAATTACTAGCAGAGGACAAATACAAAGCTTCAACTTCAGTATGGGTCTTAGGCAATGGCTTCTTCCACATAGACTGGTAGCTTTAATGTAACTGCTGTTTTACTTGGAAATATGACTGTACAATTTAATGATTGGCTCTTATACTTAAAAATAGCATATTCAAAACTACGTGGTAGTCAACCCACTAAATTCTTCAGGTTTCAAAGGAAGTTTCTAGAATAAGGAGCCTTCCTCTGGGAGTATCTGTTCCAGTTGATGCTAACCATACACCAAAATACCCATTGTTCAGATAATGACCTCTTACTCATAAATCAGTGTCTATTCTCTCAGGAACCTCCTAATTATTCAAAACAAAACAAAACAAAACAAAAAAACTGAAACAAAAAAAGCTAAGAGTTGTGTGTGACCAAGTTAAAATATTTTTATCAAGACAATCGGTACTCGCTTCGGCAGCACATATACTAAAAAATTGGAGCAAGAAAATGAGCCTTCATTCTGAGACTAGAGAAAAAATCTTCTCTCTCTCTCTCTCTCTCTTTTTTTTTTTTTGGCAATATCAACAGCACAGCTCTGATCACCACTAACCTGCTCAAACACATTTGGTGGCTTATCTTCCCTGAAAGAATAAAGGCTAAATTGCTTGTTTTGACATTCAAATCCCATTGCAAATTGGCCCAACTTAACCTCCTTATCTTCCAATCTATGTCTCACACAACCCACACTCCAGCTACATCACTATTCAGTTGACAACTATGCTGAATGGCTGCCAAGGGCTGTATGTTTTGCTGGATAAATTAAAACTGGCCCCTGCATTTAAGAACACAGAGTTTGATGAAGGGAGTTGTCTTAAGGAGCTCATAAACAAAACAAAACAAAAAATAACTTTTCTACCAAATATATAAAATATTCTAAAAATTCAGAGGAATTATTATTTAGTATTTCTCATGGTTTGGGGGATGGCTTTAAAGACTGATTTTACTCTCTCAACTGTTAAGTTGCTTTCTCATGTCTTTCTGTGGTTGCCCATGATGTTCCTTTACCTATACTACCTCTTCTCCTTAAACTTCAAGTTTATGGAAAAATTGTACTCATGAGGAGTTTGTACAAGTGTCTCCTCCATTAAGCTACTTTCTCTGTAGCTTTCTTCCTACTTCTGTCAGAATTCATCACTCCCATAACTGTTTCTCCAACACAGTATTCATAAGTTTACTATAACACTAATCGTGTTGCATTTTAACAGGCAAATTAAGTGGCTGTCTTCCAGTAAATAGTGAATGTAGCATTGGTTAAGATCCATATATAAGATTCTAAAGAGTACTTTTTAATATTAAAAAAATGGCATTCTGAAAATAAGTAGAATTTAGGAGATTATTTGAGGACAGTTATAAGTTTTGGATAAGATACTTCTATGAAATTTTAATTGCTGATTGTCTTATCTTAGATCCAACCAATTATATGAGTAGGTAGGTTAAAGCTAAGGAAGCTAGTATCTTGAACGCAATCTCTAGGCGATCATTTTGTTTCATTCCGTTCCAACATCAGCTACAGCCCAAACTTTTAAATGGCTCTTTCATAAATGAATGCAATGGTAGCAACAGATTATGAGCATAAATGAGACTGTTTTGCCTAAAATTACCAGTACAACTCCCATAGGGTTTTATGAGTGGTCAAGCTTTCATTTGATAAGCTATACGTTGAGACCTGCAAGGCTCTGAGGAACAGTAATAAAAATAAAACTTCTATATGTGAGAAACACAGAATAAAAAGTAATATTTTACTTATTTTTCACCAAATTATTTACTAAGTATTTTACTAAAAAATATACTATAAATATTTATTGATATATTTTATTTACATAGTTTGAATATACAAATCTTTATCCCTTCAAGTAACTTAAGAATTTCACTGAATGGGTATATTACTCTTCCACCATAATGGTATTTATGAACTTGAAATTCATGGAATTTATAATCTTGACCACATTGAAAATACACAATATAATTCCACTTGTGATTTATTAACTTGCAAAACTGAATAGTATGAGTCATTTAGGTTTAGATCAAAGCCAGCACGAACGCATGACATTTTTCTCTCCTCATCTTTTCTTCATTCACCATTTAAGTAAATGACAACTCTTGAAAAGTCATATACGCAAACATTTCTTTTGAAAAAACAGACCCTGGCATAAGGCAGAATAAAAGTCCAACTGAAGATAGTAGGTTACATTAAAAAATAAAGCCAATATATATAATACCTTCTTGGTTCTTGGCCTGGGCAGAATAGCTTTAGATGCTCTTAAGAGTTAATTGTCAAATTCAGTGTTGATCTATCACTTGAACACAATCTATAGTCTGCTGTGTATGGAAATAAGAAAAAGTATTTTTTAAACCATTTAAATTAGTTCTCTAGTCACTGTAATTTTTTTTAACAACATAAACAATAAAATGATAGTGAAAATTAAAAAGATGGCAAGCATGGACTGTGTCTACATGGTGTTATAAATTTAACTTTTAAGGACATTATGATTCACAGGGAATTTTATCTGCTTTGGTAAATATTTCTGCAGTTTTGATTTGGGAACTCTTTGAAGATCTGAGATATATGTCTTTTGAAACTGAAGCATCAGCTCTCAAAATGTTAAGAAATAAAGGCAATGGTGGATATTCAGAAGATTTAAGATCTTCGTGGAGTGATGTTAGTCAAAAAAGATTCAGAAATGAATGTTTTGAATTGCATACTAATTCAGTATTTTGCAAGCATCTGTTGTATATAAGAACAGCCCTTACACAGTGCACACACAATGTTTGTCTTGTTCAGCCCCATATCCCAAAGCTTAATAAAATGTAACATAGAATAAATGTGAAATGAATTATAGTAATTTTCACCATGAGAGATACAGATAAGCAAATATATCACTGTTTTTCATGATAAAGATTGTAACAGAATAACAAACTCCCAAGCTGTGTCAAAAAAAAAAAAGCTCCAAAGAGGAAGAAATACTTGAAGTATACTTGAGAGAAATTTTAAGGAAAAAGAAAGAGGTTTCAAAGGGAAGAGGCAGAGGGAGAAAATATTTCCTGTAGCACCAGACTAAAATAGCTAAATAAATCCTGATATAAACTGGCTTAGGAAAACATAATGGACTTAATTTGACTGAGCTCCAGGTTCAGATTAGCTTCAGTTAGAACCTGATTCATACTCTAACTTTATAGTAATGCCATTCTTGTGGCTCTGCTTCCTCTGGGTTTTCTCTATCATTAGTCTCCACAGATAGTCGCTGATAACACCAGATTCTCGCCTTATATTTGCCCAAGGCTCAGTACCAGCCTCATACCCTTTCCCCAAGCTGAGTATTTCTAACTAAGGTCTTAAATTCCACTATGATTGGACAGGCTTATTTTCCCTTCTAAATCCGTAGGATACTCTATGGTCATAAGTCAAGCACTCTGAGAGAGTTTTATCCATTAACATCATGATTAGAATGTGACAAAGTAAGGTTTCTTAGAAGAAACTGTTAACAGTTCCCATAAACAAGGGGGAAATGGGTTCTACTGCAACTGTTATACACCATAACTGCCAAGACAGGCCTAATATATTTTGTCCTAAAACCATTTACCGAAAAAAAAGAAAATCCATTTCTTCATCTAAGGAAGATAAAATCCATATTGACTTTTAACTCCTATGGTAATCTGAATATATAGAAACGCAGGAAGTCATTAATATCAACAACTTCTGAGGCACCTGGGTGCTCAGTGGGCTAAGCCTCTGCCTTTGGCTCAGGTCATGATCTCAGGGTCCTGGGATCAAGTCCCGCACCAGGCTCTCTGCTCAGCAGGAAGCCTGCTTCCCTCTCTCTCTTTCTACTTGCCTCTTTGCCTGCCTGTGATCTCTGTCTGTTAAATAAATAAATAAAATCATTAAAAAAAAAATCAATCATTTCTGTAGCCACAGCTTCTCAGAGAAGAAGAATCTTTAGCCCACTTTCTAACCAGATGGTTAAACATGACATCTCTCAGTGGTTATGCACGTACAAATTTACGCGTAGGTCTGATCCCTGCATGAAATGAAAAACAGGAACATGAAGGACCCACATGGATTCCACCCTGAAATAGAACAAACCAGACAGGCTAGGCCACTCTGAGACCCCTGGAGGAGTTTCTGTAAACAGCCTAAGATTAGCCACTTCCTCCTCCTCCTACAAATTAAATAAAAATTTCTCTTAATGGGAGGAAGAGAAAATCTCAATGTTGCCTTGGGGACACATTAAACTTCTATATGAGGCTTAGATTTTATCTATTTTAACTGCAAAAGAGTATAGAGCCAGGAACCTTGAGAGCAGAGGTTAAGGCCACAGTTTCCAGACTTCCTTAAGAATGATGGTTTGGCTGTAGCCCCAGACTAATGTTACCAAGGCCTTGACTTTAAAAAGTAGGGAAAGCTAAAACGGGTCTCCTAGAATTAGCAAGGTGTCTACCAACTGTACTGGTCAATGCTATTCATTTAGCATTGAGGCCTACTATTCTACCTATACTTAATTTACCTTCCCCTATCGTGCAACATACATCTTTCACTCTCGCCACGCAGGACTTTTCTTGCCACTCCCTTACCAAAAACTAGAAATGAGAACTATTCCTACTGTAATAGATACAAGAATCAAATCAAATGAACACTATCCCATAAGGAATTCATTAGTCCAATAACCTAAATAATTGGAAGGAAGGCTAGCCTAAGGCACATCTTAAAGTAGGGGCACAAACGATATGACCTACTATAAAGAGTAGAAACGGGGTTGATTCTCTAAGAAAAATCCATAGTATTCATACTAGAAGTATGGAAGTAATTGTGGCAAAAAATAAAGAAACACATGAATGCACAGACACACAAATAAATACTTTATGACACCGTATACTGTGGTCAATCTATGTCAATTCATTTTCTAGGAATGCCTTCCTCCTTTCTTTCAGTCTGTCCCTGCTTAAAATTTCTTTCCTTTTCTATTCTCGTTGAGCTACATTAATCTATTTCTTCTGGAAGTTCAAAACATATATCCTTTATCATTGATTTTTCCTTTGGCATGTGCTACAATGAATAGTTGCCTCTTTTTTCCCCTGAGTGATCAGCTGCAATTTACAAGCAACTTCTGTGAGCTATAAGACTTAAATTCCAAAGTTTACTGCATGGCAGAAAACTCTTACACTAAGAAACAGTATAATATCCTGTGTTAGAGCTTAGCAAGATTTAATTAATTCATCATGTGACTGAGGTACAATATTAAAATTCTATTTTGACTTTCCAGAACCATCCTAAATCCCTTATTGTTCTCTGATACCTGCCACTTTCACTAGAAGAACACTGCTCATTAACCAGTCATTTGTGATGGTTCCCATAATTTGATGAGAGTATTCTGTATTACAAAGGCTGGAGTTACACAAAAGGCACAGATGCTCTACCAGGTGGGTTGAGTGAGATGACATGGGGACAGAGGATGCAGAACATAATGTGATATTTGTGGGGGATGAGGAGTCTCGTATGGGTGAGGATTAAAATGGTGACCAAGACCCATGAGGATGTACAATAGAAAGAAACAGTAGGGGAAGACTAACACAAATCAACAGATATTCTGACACAGAAACATTGAAACACGGCTTATAGCCATGGAGAAGACTCTTTCCTAGCTTAACTTTCAGAAAACTAAAGACTAAAATTAAACTTGACATGGACATATTTACATAGAGAATATATTGCAAAATTCTCCATGCAGACTCTCCTTTTGTCCATGGCTGCCTATTCCTTCTTTGCAAGCATCTATCACTAAAGATTCTAACACTGACGACATTCAGGATGAGATGAGAACACAAACCTAAGACTGAAAGAATGACCTTACTTACTACGGGGCACTCACAGATGAGAATGGGACGAGGGATGCCACTGAGTGCTGGGATATTAGGGAGAACAGAGTTGATATCAGCTGTGCTCACACGGTAAATACATTGATGGTGTGTACCAAAATAGGTTGTATATATATTACAAAACTATTTTGTATGTATGTGTATAGGTACATTGTATATATGGTTACTCAGTAAATATTAATGTAATGAATGAATGTCCTCTCTAACACTAGGAGCAGACTCCATGTTTTAGTCTCCTTTTAAGTAATTCCTAACTTATTTTTTTCTTCCTGAAGATTTATTTATCTGAGAGACAGAGAGAGTGATAGAAAGAATGTGGGGAAGAGGAAAGGGAGAGAGAGTCTCAAGCAGACTAACTGCTGAGCCCAGAGCCTGATGTGGGGTTTATCTCAAGACCCTAAGATCATGACCTAGGCCAAAATCAAGAGTTGGACACTTAATTGACTGAGACACCCAGTTGCCCCTAATTCCTAACCTGTACAATGTCTTACATTTTAGCAGGTCTTATGTTATATTGTTGACCCATAGGTAATAAACAATGTATACATTTGAATTCCCATTAATTCCACTTATTCTCCTCACCATTTGTCTGTCATAAAATGCCCCTTTTAACTCAAATTTTAAAGTATCTGCATATGTTGGAGCTAATGGAACTTTATTTTTTAACAATTAATCATTTAAAGGGTAACTATGATAAGGTTATAAGACAAATTCCTGAGAAAAGTTTCATTAGGCTTCCAAGGCAAAACAACACAAAAAATGACCAAACTCTCTGTGATTATTGTGTTTTTGCCAGAAATTACAAAATACATAGCATTTATATGTATCGGGTGACTTCTAAAATCCATGCTCTTGGATCTGCTACAGAACTCACTTCTTTACATGCTTTTGTTTTGAGACTTTTCTCCACGGTGGCCTTGGAAATGGAGCCTAAAGTCTGAAATCTGACTGGTGAGAGCCAAATATTCAGTGGCAAAGAAGAACTATGAGACACTGAATTGTACTTAACTACTCTGGCATCAGATAAGGATTCTGAAGAAAATATCAGCAGGACAGATAGAGGGGAATGATAATTTCTTCAGTGGTAATAAAAAATAAGCTGATGAATGATGAGATTAGAGTTCTTACATTACAAGAGACATTTAGACCAATACCCCCAGATCTTTAATTTTTTTAAAAATTAATCATAAATCACTTTCAAGAAAGTTTGATTTAAAAATCATGTGGCTGCAAGAATTAATTAGAAAAGTCACAGTGATGTGTGTATTTGTAGAACACTTTGACTTTAGATTTATTACCTCAGTCCTCACAGCAACTCATATGAACGGCCCAACAATTTTTGAGTTGAGAAGACACAAGCGAGTAATAGAGTAGGCAGAATGCTAGAAGCAGGAAAAGAGGAGACATCTCATATCCATTAAATATACATTCTAAACCCTGTCCCTCCAGAAGGCATTTTTTTCAAATATTTTCTCAATCCCATGCTCAATTCTATGAAGCGGGTATCCCACTAAGAATAGGCAGAGAAATATTAAGTAACCTTCGCAAGCTCTAAAATCTATGTGTGAGTCATAGCAAGAGGTGTTCTATATGGCAAAGTCCAGCCATCCTTTATCATGATGACCCAGGGGAGTTAGAAGACACATGAGGGCCTGACAATACAGGATGGAGAAAATTACAGACTGACCTCTATATCAAATCATCTGTGTAATATTAGGCAAGCTACTCATCATGCTTTTTTGACCTCACTCTCACATTCTCATATAAGAGAAGCCTGTGAATCTATCTCTTCCCATCTATGACGTTAGTCAAGTTAATCTAGATAATACATGATTGTCTCTAATATCTCCGCCTCCTTGCTCAGGGCACTATTCAATGTTCAGATAAGGCATCTCACCTCTAAAGGCTAGATAATCTTTTAAAGATGAACACAGGGAAGACTTTACCTCTGCCTACTTTTATCTGGAGTGGGAACAAAATACAGAAGTTTAATTTCGAGCACACATAAAAAAGTTTACCATTCCCAACTCTCAATGAAGTAAAGTAAAATTCCCAGTTGCTTTCGAAAACCAATGACACCCTGAGAAGAGAACACTGATTCAGGATGTCAGTGCTAAAACTAGCAGAGCCTCACTGGATCCAGGACAGACTCCTGGCCTCACCAAATGCACTGAGCACCCTCCGGCATTATGAGACATCACTGACCAAGCAGCCAACTGACACCAGGGTTCTCATGCAACCAACACCTGTTTTCTTTCCAGTGCCTCACAAATTTTCCCCTAGAAATGTCTCTCCTGTTAGAGAAAAGTGAGTGCTCACACACATCTCTAGGAGAACAGTTTTCTTTGCAGTCTGGTATTTGATTACAAAAATTAATTTAGGTAGTTATTCTACATCCTACCAAACCCACCTTTATTTTAATATTAAGCATTAATGGGATAATTTAGCAAATAAAACAAATGCTCCTGAAGTTTGTGACTTTCATTCTCTGCACAGTCATGTGTTCCTGTGGACAACTGTACTTGAATCTTAGCAGCTCAGTTTGCCTTACATAGATTCTGCGATTTGCCTCATATGGACTGTAATCACCAGAACATGGTCAATCATCACATTCTGGAATACTATTGTAATATAGCTATCCAATAATATATACTTAGAATAACAGCATTTCCTAGATATTTACTATTATTTTGCTGAATGTTTTATCGTTGTTTCACTTAATATTCTTAACTACTCTGTGAGGTAGAGATTTGCATACCCTTACTATGTATCAGGAAATAGAAACATACAGATATTCACTGAATTTTCTGATTGACAGAAATCACACAACTAAATCATAACAGAGCAACCTCTGAATTCTAGCTTGACTAGGGTCTAAGCAATTACCTCTCTGTGGTTGTTTATACAGAATAGCAATTTTAATTTACATGAAGATACTGGATTATTTTATAGGGTATATTCTTACGTAGACAACTCCTTCTATAGCAATCAGTCAGTGTTCAGTTAAAATGTGCAGCTCAAAAAACTGTAAAAATAAATGCCACAGTCTTCTGGATTAACTTATAAAAAGTAGAATGTAGGAACATTAAATCTAAGATTATATTTGTAGTTTATATATTTTTCTACTCATAACTTAGAGCAGGAATTTTCTATATAGAATTTTCAGAGAACACAAATGAGTATATTTAGCTTTTGAGAACTCAAATTATACAGCAGGAAAAAGCAAAGGACAAGCAAAATGAAAGCTGAAAGTTAAGGATGTGAAAATACGATACAAACATGGGAAATGTAAGTAGTTCATTGGTCATCTAAAAATAAGCAAAACACCACTCTGAATAATAGGATCTACCACAGCTGACTCAAGGGACCAAGCAGTGGTTTTTCCAACATTCTTGAGGACATGAAAAGTATCCCCATGTTATGTAGCACAATGAGCTTTGAAAAAGCCCAACAGTGATGCATGAGACCATACACAGCCATAGGAAGCTGGGGTATCAGAAGGCATTGATGAGTTTTCCCAGTGTGCAAATTTATTTTAAGCAGTAAAGCAATCAGAAATTATGGTGACTTACAGAATTTGCTGGACCCTCCCGATAGGGCCCCCCACCCTTTTTTTAAGTAAATGCCTATAAAATTAAATCAGAGAATCTTTGAAAGAGGTTCAGAGAATGTACTCTGCAAGTCCCCTGTTTGCAACTAAGGAAACAGGTTTGGAGTGTCTTTCTCTGGCTGGGTTCACCCACTGACTATTCTTGGCCAGTGCCTCTCTCGTGAAGCTCTTTCCACTCCAGAGCAGAAGTTCAGCTGTGACTCAGGAAGAAACCAATCATGGGAGAGGGTTGGGCTAGAGGGGTATTGCTGTGTCTTCTTCCTGTTTACTCAATGATTTTCGGTGTACTCTGGGGTTAGAGCAGAGGGGAAAGCTTTGCAGTCTCAGCAGAAGCAACATGACTCTGGAGTCAGCAGCCGCTATTTCTCTTTTCATGCTGATAATCAGCATGTTCTATGATTTTTTTTATTTCCTCCTGAAAACTTAGCTTAAAATCTTATCAAGTTGTTATAGTGATTTCTAGATTCTAGAATCTATTGTACTTTATAAGAGAATAATGCTTGCAAGTTAAGTACCTTTTCTATAACCGGTTATAAATTATCAGTAGCATACCTGATTTTATACCCTAAGATAACTCACCCATTATTTTACAGAGAGCCCTTCGTAAACTGCTTCCCAGAAAGAGCTTTATGAATAAAGACTGTGGCTGTATTTCATCATGCCAACCTGAGAATCTCATCATAAACATTTCACCACAATCCTTGATTTTCTGTACGAAGTGCTGTATAAACTAAGGTACTGAGGCCTATTCTAAAACAAACAAACAAACAAACAAACAAAAAAACAGAGTAATATTCGTTCATCTGCTATCAGGAAGACATGTTTCCTTTGAGGAGATAAATCTATGTATTTGTGTTAATCTCTATCTCCATCTAGTTTAGTCAACTCCACAAGGTATTACATAGTATGCAATGGTCACTTATCAATACTTCCATTAGCACACCCTGTATGTTATCAGAAAGGCCATTTTTTAATTTATCATTTTGAATTATAATAGATGTACCCAATTCCTAGTAGAATATCTTCAGCAGGCATTTAAAGAAATGATGGTTGTTGGGGTTATTTCATTTTACAACATCACATTAGCATTAACTATTCATTTTACCATGGCAGCCAAAGTATGCATATTATATGAACTTAGATTGTTCTTCTTAAGACAGGATGAGTTGAAGGCCCCTAGGCAGAGCCATTAAGAGATCAGAGTTATATTAAAAATTCCACAAAGGAAGTGAAGGCTTCTATCAATTGGCCCATCTTTGTAAAGTCATATTAGAAATAAGCAATTCAGCTCCTCAGTTCATAGAGCTCTCTGGTGGTCTCTCCTTAAGGGGACTGAAGGGAAGTACAAGATATCTCTTATCCTGTGGGAGTTTATGCTCTATTTGATAAAACTGCACTGAAAGCTGAAAGCTATATCCAAAATTTAACAGTAAAACATTTAAATGCAAGATTAAATGCAAAAAATAAACATTTAATATTGATATCAATGCCACAGAAATGGATACTCTGGGCATCCAATACAGGGAAAATTAGATGTTTTATATAAAGAATGAGAGGGAGGGCTCTTTGGAAGCATTTGATCTGAATTTATCTGAGGGTAATATGCAAATATAAGAAAAAGGAAAACACTCTTTCAATTATGTCAATGGATTAACAACCTTAGTATAAAAGCTTGTTGACAAAAAAGCTATAGTTGGCTGTAGATTACAATGATGAGAAATTATCTGAAACAAGTGCCATAATATCAGGATCACTGTAGAAAGCTCTTGCTAGTCCTCCTATAATGACACTTAACCAAAGCACGGATTTTCAAACTTTAGTGTGTATGAACATAATGAGGTATTTCTAAAATCTAGATTCCTTGATTGTATCCACAGAGTTTACATATAAATTATCTGGGATGGGACCCTAGAATCCCCAGGAATCGCAAGTATTCTGGTGATTCTAATGCAAATGCTCCATGGACTATATTTAGGGTTTGGAAACCACCCTGCTAAAGCACTATTCTCCAGCTGATTCCTGCCCTGAATGAGACTGACAGGAAGAAAGAGTTACCTATTTCAATCACATACACAGTTTTTTTTTCATAACTAGATTTAGAGAGTGAGTTAGAGCAGGCACTGGACCATCCAGATACTTGACATTTCTTAGTGGCAGAGAGCTAGGAACAGAGTAGACGACTAATAGATATAAATAGCGGATGATGGCAGCATTATAAACTCACTAGACATGTGGCAACGGGTCATCATTCTAAGCATCTTAAGAAGTTAGGACCTCTAATTCCTTCTAACTAAGCAAAAAAGGCCACTCAGGTCCTTTACTTTTTGGTCATAGATGGTCTTCTGGGCTGCAACTAGCTGAATGTTCACCCTCCATTCCAAGGTCACAGAACAGAATCTATTTTTTTGGTCTCCTTGCATGTCCTTAGAAACCATGTTCTTCACTTCCTGAGACAAAGAAATAACCAGTGCAAAGCCCACTCCATAAAGTCCCAAATCACCCAGGATGATGAAGATTTTCTTTTTTTATGCTGACCTTAGCACAGCTGTAACGGCTGCAGAGTGGTCAGTCATTTCTAGGTTCCAAGACCTATCCAGGAAGACGAATATAGTCAAATTCTCAGAGAATTACTACATACATACTAATTACATACTAAATGTGTGTATGTGTTGTGATCATGTGGTTTAATGGGGATAGGTGATGTTTATAAATGTTTATATTGATTCCTCTGGCTACTAGTGGATAGTGTAACACTTTCTTAAGAATATGGTATTTGGGGGCCCCCGGGGTGGCTCAGTGGACACATTCAAAATTAACATAGTATTTAAAATCAGCTTATTAACATTTCTATACACCAAATAGTCTCACTTAGGTTATTAAGTTATTCTAAATATCTTAAAAAGATTTCAATTCAATCATTCTGAATTGAAAATAGCAAATTGGTATGTAAATTAGTGATCTATAGCTCTATATTTGAAATACGATGGACAATTACATTAATATTTTACTTCTTCATGCTTTAAAACATTAGGAGAGTAAAATGAGACTATTCCATTCAAGTATATGGTATTGTCAATAAAACAGTAAATGCTGTTTTTGTCATCTTCCCTATTGCCATAGCAGCAGGGTAACTAGTAAGGCCGGTATTCACACTTGTACTAGCGTAGTAGCAATAACACTTGGAATTGGAAAAAATCTGTGTCCACGTTGGTTTATCACTTACTAAAATTTCACTGTAAAATATCACTAATATGCAGTTTCTTCGTTTATCAAAATGGGAGTAATAAAACGATTTGATCTACAGAAGGATTGTACAAGTCAAATTTAAAAGAACTCCATAAATTATCAAATTCTTTGCATAAGCTGACTTTCATTATTATTGTTATAAATTATATGTAAACAGAGGCTTTGTCTTTACCCTTCTTTATATTCTGGTCTTAATCTAGCTTAATGATGTGCATTGGAAATGCTCTACATCTAATTATTTTCATTAACCTTTTTTTATAGCTGTTGGTGGCCTTTAAAATCAACTAATCTACTCTAGACATTTTAGAGATTAGAAAAATCACCCAGGAGGGATGTTAAAACTTTGCCCCAAGTGACACTGCTTGTTGGTGACTGAGCAGGACCTTATCTTGACTTTTTATTAGAGTTCTCCAGTTACTTCACTAGCATTGCGTAATTCATTTCTTTAACACCAAATCTCCAAAGCAGGTCTTGGAGGATGTTAGGAAATGTTCTATGTAAAAGGATTTTAGGGTCTAAAGAATATACAAAATTCTAGATTAAATGAAATTAACAAATTTTAAAAAGCTGAATCACTACATTCTTGAATATATGTTAGACTGTGTTGTGATGGAAGTTATTATTACCTATTTGACAGGGATAAATATATATATATTGACATATGTGTACATATAAAACATATGTACACATATGTATGTACATCTCTGCATGTGTACATATATAGAACATTCACAGCACTGCTTGATATATAGGAAATGATATATATGTGCTTATCATTAATATCACAATGGTGAAAATGATGATCCTGAATGTGAGATGTTCATAATCTTAAAAGAGTCATTTAAAGCACATTCCGGAATCTGGGAATGATATTTATAATCTCATTACTGATTACTGATGAAATACACTTCTGAAACCTAAAGAAGCATTTTTATCCCATGGGACTGTTTTTAATCATAATTTCCATGCAATGCTGAGAAAAAAAAAAGAACACTAAGTTTAGAGGCAGAAAGCAGATTAAGAGCAACTCAACTTATCTCTGTCTTTGCCACCACACTCCCCACTGACATAGGCACACATTAGATATGTATATGTGTTTTGTAGGTCCGATTACATTACCTTTTCTGGCCTTTGAATTCTCTTATTTAATAAAGTTCAAGATAAATGAACTCTAACTCATAGAGGTCTTATGAGAACTAGTCAGATTCTGAAAGTATGAATTATCTTCAAGTTATTATGTAAATAAAAGTCATAAATACTGTTTTTGCTAACAATGGAACACATTTCTTTTTAGACATATCTGCTCAACTCTCTATGGACTAACATTCTCCTGTTGTATTTTATTTTCCCATGTTGGGGATATGTGCTTATGTATGTTAAAAACATAGTGTCACACAACCAAGATGTTTCTACTAATACCTCATTTTCATTTTCATATAGACACTCCAAGCAAAACTCTCAGTCATAAATATTCAATGAATATATATACATATATATATTATTTTTTCAATTATTATATTTTAAGTGAATACAACTTGACTCTCTTGAATATAGAGGAAAAGATCTAGCATACAATGTAGATTTTAAGATGACCAATGCACCATAAAATTTTTAAATGAAGGACAAATTCCACACTGGTAATATCCTGTATGATGGTATCATCAAAAAAAAAAAATTGTGTGTAATTTCCACATAGTATTTTGGCAGGTAAAATGCATGTATAACCTGACTTGAACAAGTATTCCCTATGAAAGGAAATGAATGAAAAGATAAACTACACTTAAAATTTAGTCACTCGATCACATTTATGACATGCTCATGATTTATAGGCAAAAACAATTGTGAAAAGGCAGTTACCTTCAAGAAAAATCATCTAATGGAAGAGAAGCCATGGACATATGTATTTGTAACAACAAAATCCAGAATATGAATGCTTTCATATATGGGACAAACTTTTTGTAGAAATTAGGCATAGGAAATATTCCTTTATATAAAGAGTCAACCACAGGCATTTAAGAAGAAGATGATATATCTTTTTTCTCAGTGAAACCTTAAGAAGTAGAAGAAGGAGAAACATTTATTAGAAATTATTTTGAAAAAAATAACGCAAACAGTAATTGAAAAGTGTAAATCATTCTTGTAGGATACAAGTAGGTTACATGAAACTGGCAAAGTTCTGGGGAGAAAAAGATTTAGATCCTAGAGCACCAGGTTTAGAACAAGGTCATGTACACTTAACAGAGACTGTAAACAAAGGTGGAAATAAGTCAGACTTGTGCTTAGGAGGCTATCAATAGACAAGAAGCTTGTTTTGGAAAACCTGAAGTTGAGATGAGATAGAAGACTACACAGGTGCATGAACTAGGGAAATGAAGAGGGCCAAGATTTCAGTCTCTCAGCCAGGCAGTCAATGAGTCAAGATATAAAGAACCTTTTTTGCCAGGCACCCTGTTTAGTACTGGCTCATAGTGATGGACAAAGAAGTAAAGAAGACCTATATTAAACTAATATGCATAGAAATAACCTTGTACTTTATATTGCAACACATGTTAAGGAATGTCTGTGACTCAGGGGATATTGACAAAAATAAGAATGTAAGAAGGAGGAGGCATTTTTAGGGAGTTTAGTTTATTTGTGTTGAATTTGAGGCACTACCAAGTATATTGAGGTGAAAGTGTCTTCCAGGCACTGGGGAAGAGTTCAAACTTAAGCTCTAGCTGTGTAAAGCCAGTTTTAGAAAGACAGCAGTTGAATTTATTGGACTAGATGTGGTAACTGGAACAGAGACAACTAGAAGACAAAAACATGGTGAAAAGAACATGGGTATTTAAACCATGACTAAACTGGTACATGTAAAATAAGTAATGTGTCTTTTTCCTGTCTAAGTCTACTATACTGTACTGTTCATTTGTAAAACAACAACAACAAATAAACAAACAACAAAAAAACTCTCGATTTTTCCATTTATGAAACTGTATGTTCAATATCCAGTAAGGCTTTCAATTTAAGAAAGAGAAATAATGGTATGGGTGAAAGAAAATTTTAAAAAGTTGTCATATCTCCTGATTATAGAACTTCCCATATTATAAAACAAGTCATATAAAACAAGAGTGTACGGACAACAAATCAACAATTGGTTGGGAGTCACATAAAACTTCTTTTCAAAACTTCTTTTCATCTCAAAATAAATAAATATGCCAAGTTTTCTTAGAAGACTCCTCTGGTTGCAAACTAGAATTTGTTATTTCTACAAGTTCTTTTTCATTGGACAAAGATTAATGACCTGTATGTAACATCCAGAGCTATAAAGACTTTGCTTAACTTTTCCTTTTCTCATTGTACTGTCTTTTTTATGAGGAAAGATAAACAACTAGCTCATAACGGCATTTTCCTTTAGAACAGAATTTATTTAATATATTTATTTATTATACTTTTTTTCTACAAAGCACAACTAATTCATTATTGACATCTCATAGCTGTTCACTATAATCCAAACCACAGAATTTCTTAATGTATGCAGACTATTAGTATATAGCATTGTTTCCTCAAAACTGCGGTGCTAAAATAAAAATTGTCGGATGCTGGATAAGTAAGTACCACCCACAGATATCAAAAAATACTATTTTCACATTGAAGTCTGTCAGCATTGTCAGCTCATATAGAATTTAAATAGGTCATAAAATAACATAAGAAAAAGGAATATTTTTTTTGTTCTTAATGAGAAGGTAAAGAAAACATATTATCCTTCATATAATTATATAAAAGGAAACTGAAATAGAAGAGATGAATGAAAGACGGCAGGACTTTTTCTGCAGTTTATGGATACAATCCCTGATTTTATCAATCATCCCAAACAAAACTAAGACTTGATAGACTTGAGTTCATAAAAACAAAATCTACTTCACTATTAATATTTTTCTGTGTCCCTTAAATTTGTTTTCTGGCATTTCACTCTACTGGGGCAATGTTCTGTTCTTTTTGTAGAAACTTATTTATATATTTTGAGGGAAAACAACTGATGAAACTAAAATTGACATCAGTTTTGCCACCACAAAGTAGGTGACATCAAGATTTATTTGTAACATATATGACATTAAAGAAAATACAGATGTAAGATACACAAAAATATCAATCTAAAGTTTAGCTTACCAGTGGGGACAGAATTGGCATGCTGAAGTTCCAGTTGACTAGAATCATCAGAGAGTTCGGTCAAACAGGTTAGTGTAAATTCTGGGTTGGAAGCATGCTCATGTCTGAAGCCTTCAGGAGAAAGATAATCCAGCTCAAACTTCACAGTTGACATTGCAAAATTCTTAAAGAGCTATGTAAGTCAAAGTTCACACTACTGAAGTTTTAAAAATCATAGGAGACAGAAAAAAAAATCACTGTATTATAATCAGTGGTAACTTCAGGCTTTCTGGTGATTATTCTCACTTGGAAATCCAAAAGAGATAAAACATGCAGAGCTGACTCTCTAAATTTCTGTATTCATGCCTTTTCTAGGCAATTGACTTCAACAGGATGGATGGATTTTAGAGTTGTTTTTTCTTGACGATATCTTGCTGCCTTAAAATGACAGCAGCACTAACTCCATCTCAGAGAGGCTGCAGTGAAAAGTAAAATGGGCTAAGTGAAGGCATAGGCAAGGCTGCAGAGATGCTTTTAGTAACTTGGTATTGGAAGTTCTCATTCACATTTCTGTATACAAAAGATCAGCTGGGTGGGGCTAAAGCCTGTAAGAGAATGAAACTTTTTTCCACTGGGCAGCTCATCAACGAATGTTTTAATATGGAAGGAAATTAATCCTAAATGATATTTCCAGGGTCACGGTTGTAAGACTATAGTCCTCATGCTTATTCAAAGATGATGATTGTGGAGACTAAAAGGTAAATTAAGCAACAAATATTCTGCACAACGAAGAAACAATCAACAAAATGAAAAGGCAAGAATGGAATAAAATGTTTTCAAATCATTTATCTGATATTTCAATATCCAAAAAATAAAAGGGACTCCTATAATTCAGTAGTAGAAGTAGCTATAATAGTAATAATAATAGTAATTCAATTTTTAAAAATGGGCGAACAATTTTTTCATCTTCCAAACATGACATACAAATGGCCAGTAAGTACATGAAAAGGACCTCAACATCACTAATTATCAGGGATACGCAAATCAAAGCCAAAATAAAGTATCACCTCATACCTGTTAGAATAGCTATCATCAAAAAGACAAGAAATTGAAGACATGGAGAAAAGGGCACACTTATGCAATGGTGATGGGAGTGTAAATTAGTAAAGCCACTGTCAAAAACACTATGGAGGTCTTTAAAGAATTAAAACAAAAACAAAAACAAAATAATAAAAAAACCTACCATATGATCTAGCATTCTTATTTCTGGGTATACATCCAAAGGAAATAAAATCACTGTCTCAAAAAGATATCTGCACCCTTTGTTCACTGAAACATTATTTACAGTACTCAAGGCATGGATTATTTAAGTCTCTTCTGACAGATGAATGATAAAGAAAATGTGATATACAATGGGATATTTTCAGCCATAAAAAAGGAACTTTGGGGCGCTTGGGTGGCTCAGTTAGTTAAGCGGCTGCCTTCCGCTCAGATTATGATCCCAGAGTCCTGGGATCGAGCCCCTCATCGGGCTCCCTGCTTCAGCAGAGAGTCTGCTTTTCCCCCTCCCTCTGTGTCTCTCTCTCAAATAAATAAATAAAATCTTAAAAAAAAAAAAAAAAGAAATCTTACCATTAGTGACAAAATGGAGTAAACTTGAGGTTGCAATGCTAAGTGAGATAAGTCAAAGAAAAGCAAATGCTGCATGATCTTACTTATATGTGGAATCTAGAAAAGCCATACTTGTGGAAACAGAGTAGATTGGTGGTTGCCAGGAGTGGGATTGGACGTAATGGGAGATGCTAATCAAAGGATATAAACTTTCAGTTATAAGATGGGTGAGATCTAGGAATGTAATATATGGCATGGTGAGTATAGATAACAATACTGTATTATATACTTGACAGTTGCTAAGAAAGTACTTCTTCAATGTTCTCATCACCAAAACCAACAACAAGAACAACAAGCAAACTGTGAGGTGAAGTATATATTAATGGACCTTGTTGTGGTAATCATTATGAAATATTTGCATATATCAAGTGATCACATTATATACCTTAAACTTACAAATGTTATCTCAATGAAGTTTAGAGGAAAAGCTATATTTTAAAAATGGTGGTCAAATAAAATACAGCTTAAGAAACACAAAAGACTGATTTCATAATATGAGCAGGTGATCAGTGGAGCAGCAAATGCTAAAAACATAGTAATTGAGGAAATGGATATTGTTGTACTAGTTAAGAAGTAAAGGATGTGATCCTTCTGAGTATCTGGGAAGAAGGTTATTTTGGTCAACTTAGAAATTTTAATTTAAGGGCACCTGACTTGGTTAAGCATTCAACTCTTGATTTCTGTTCATGTCAGGATCTCTGGGTTGTGAGATCAAGCCCTATGCTAGACTTCATACTGGGCATGGAGACTGCTTAAGATTCTCTCTCTCTCTCCCTCTGCTCCTTCCCCCACTGCAAACACACACACACACACACACACTCTCTCTCTCTCTCTCTTCTAAAAAACAAAGAAAAATAAATTTAGGATCTCATTCTTACTCATCTTCTGTTCTTGAGTGCATGAATCCATAATGATCATGAGGAAGTACCCATTGACAGATAATTAAAAAAAATAATTTAGCAAAAGCCATCCTTCAGTTTAGAGTCAAACTAGATGAAGTTCAGATTAGTTCTTTGACGGTCTTTTAAAATCTATTATATTAATTTATTTATTCATTTAAGTGAGTGTTTATTGACCCCGTATTAGGTGTTAACTTAGACAGATGAATGTTAAGACAGGTCAATGGAAAAGATGTGGGCCAAATCTGGACTCAGGGACTGATTGAGATTCTAGTTATAACCATAGTACAAGTTATGGCAATAGATGTGCTACACATGAAGCCTGGCATATTTGAAGCAATATGACTTCTTTTTCCAGCACTCTTTGAGAAAGTAAAGTATATTTAAGAGGTTTGTAAATTCGTAGTTGTTAAAATATGAAAAGTATTCTGGACAAAAAGTGGCATGTCTTACTCATCATTAGTTATAACTGAACAAACAAGGAAAGAAAATTATCTCTCTGCTCTGCATGCTTTTATAAACTACTGCTCATGGCTCAGGAATGACTGTCATTACAACAGCATCGACAACAAACAAAATGCCATTCAAGCCTCATCTACTATCATTCTGGAACCAGCATGAAAAAATCTGACTAATATGGCAAATATGGCCAAGTTTCACTGTTAATTACATGATACTTTACTTATATAAGAAGGTAAAAGCAGAATTAAAATTATAAATAATAATTCAGCAAAATACTATCATTGCTTAAAAGAAATATCAAAGTATCAGTATATATTCAGAATACCTGACAAAGTGCTTTCATAGTAATACAGATTCTACTTGCTTCCCTACTACCTATGGATTCTTAGCCTCTGTGTTAAAGCTTCTAGAAAAGGTGCACGTTGGTCAGTACTGAGAAAATGAGTTGAAAAGATGGTTGGTAGGAAAAGGAAAGCAAATACAAGGAAATGAATAAAGGGTAAAAAAATGTGTATATACAACTTAAAGAAAAAAAGTAGTTTCTAGAATCACAAAAGATGGGCTTCACAGTTCTCAACTGAAATATCTGTCATGGTGTTTGGTGGGGTATACTTTCTGAGAGACAGTCTCAATGGTTTAATTTGAGTTGCTCATGAGTGTTTAACTACTAGGTAATTTCTACCCCTTTTATCTCCCATAAATTTGATCAAATCCTCAAGTGTTCCTTCCTTCAAGCAATAATTTAAAGGGTATGGTTACATGGAAATGCGATTTGGCCAGAGAGTTGCAGTTAAATCACAACATAAATGATTTTCAGTAAGACCCATCCCTGAGGGCATGATCTCTTATGTCACAGCATAGTCTCATTGTCTCAAGTGGTGGGACTTCGTTTTTGAGCATGAAGACATCTTGGAACCAAAAGAGAACACACACACACACAAATACAGAGTTATCCAACCATCTGTATTCATACTGTGATATTCTGAGTATCAATATCTGACATAATCATATAAAACTACTTGAAATTCATGAGCATTTAAATATGTTATCAATTACATTTATATATCTTTGAAAATGTGCTCATGTATGCGTAAGAAATGTTACTCATTTGCTCTAAGATAACTGTAAGTATGCATGCAGATTTATAAATCCCATACAGTAATTTGATATGGCTCATATATCCATAAACTGGGAATTACTATTCTCCAATATATAAAAAATAAGATTTTACTGCTTTGTATAATAGAGATAAGCAAACTCTGTCAACAAACTCACTTCATTGTCCTTTTCCACTAGTAACCTAGGTACAAACATCTCCTGAGGTCTCCAGAAATCTGGTGGTAAAGGACCTTCAGTTAATGTGGATACTCAAGGATCAGCTCAGCAGTTCTCTGTTCCTGAGTCTTTAGCCAAAGCCTGTGTAGACTTCAAGTATATTTTTTTCCTTTTAAGTCTGTAAGTACTTTATTCCCTCTCCCTAGTTTTATTGAGATAAAACTCACGTATAACATTGTGTGAGATAGAAGTATTACCTTAATTTTATTGTAGACATCAAAGTTTTAGTAAAGGGGTTTCCACGACATCTTGGCTAACAATTTTATTTAGAACAGTTTGCTATAAATCTTAGAAAATATCCATGTAAACCTTTAACTCAATCATCTTCCTAAAACCCAGAACATGTCCTTCCCCGCCCCCCCCCCCAATCTTTTAGAGTATAAACAGGAGATGGCAGGAAATGCCACACAAAAACAATTCTTTTGATTGGTCCAGCTGCAAATATTTTCCTCTCAACCTGGATCAGTTTATCTCTGTTACTATAGTAACCACTCACTTGCTAGTGATTACAGTAAATTCAGATCTCTAGTCCCTCATTAATTTCAAAACACAGGCTGTATTTAAAAACCTTTTTTGTTCTCAGGTATGCTTAATTTTGGTATAATCTGTCTTGGGTTCTCTTAACTGGCCAAACTAACTTGATCTTATTTTGAAAATGGTTAAACGTAACTGTAATTATAATTTTAACTGCATCATAAAAATACATTCTTAAAAAAGAATAAGGCTTGCTTTTTACATAGTTGTCTAAATATTTACAAGTTGCTAAAAGGAACAATTGTTAGGAATGTCGGACAATATATATTTGCTAGAAAAGGTTTCAGAATGACTCTTTGAAGCCACAAAGCTAACCATAACTAACTGAAAAAAATTACCGTAGAATACTATTGAACTAACTGAAGAAATTTTAAAAGATCTACCAAGAGCAAAAGAGTAAACTATAAGAAAATTTGAGGAAATTCTGGAATATACGGTGGAGGTGAGGGCTGAACTGATTGAGTAATGAGCAATTCCATGAAGGCAAAGAGGAAGTTGCCCAGGTGTAACTCAGGACAACCTGAATACAAGACTAGATGAGACCATGTCCCTCCCCCTGTAGGAGCACCAGAGACTGAAGCAAATACAAGATGTGTTGCTTTGTTCTAAGCACTATTTGATTCCAGCTGTGTACTAAGGAAGCAAGAGATCAGTTCACAATCATTTCCTTAACTGGCTATCAGGGCTAGAAAAAGGAGCATTCCGCAGCTAACTTGCAGATTGCCCCAGGAAAGTGAGAGTCAAGCCAGTCTATAACTTAGAGAAATTTTAGTACATACTCAGCCTTCCCCAAATTTCCTTCTTTAATTCCCATTAACAGTTGCACCAAGTTCCATTCAACAGTGGTGAAAGCAGAAGACAAGTCAGTGAGTAAGTCACAGGAGTTTGTCTATTTTAGTAATTTTATACCAATTATAGAGTCTCCAGGCACAGCAACTGGCACAAATCATACACTGAATATAATGTAGGTCATTGCCTGCCAACCCAGGAGTCATTCTGCTTTGCTTCAACTGTGGAGTTATGATCTTTTGAAAGAAAAGAAAAGATATTTGAAGAGAAACAATTTCAAGAACTGAACTGAGCCATCAGATCCAATGAACTTCACCATATCATACTAAATACAATAAAAGAGAAGAAAATTTTACCCCCTACCTTTGCGAGATTTGAGAAAATATTCTATATATACAATAGAAAAATAAGCTGCTAGGGAAAGGGAGCAGAGTAAAAGAAAAAGTTGTTGAAAGTAAGTAAGAAGCACACTTAAAAAGTCAACTTAGCAGAAGTACTGGATAACAAGTAAATCATTGGTCTGAAGGCAGACACTTAACAACTGGGCCACCCTGGTGCCCCACAGGTAAATCATTGGTAAAAAGAACTTTAATTGACTAAAAATCAACACAAAGAATTATTTTGAATATAGAGCAAAAATATAAAAGTTGGAAATTATAATAGAGGATAGAAAATTTAATATGTATAAACAGAAACTCGAAGAAAATGGAATTTATGATAAAAATACAAGAAAACAAAACAAATAGGCTCCTGTATGGAAGAAACTCCCAATACTTCAAATTCAAAGGATCACATTAATGCCAAGCAAATGCACCAATACTGAAAGAAGGTACATATTTTAACACCACACGTATCTTGACATGATCTGTAATCCAAAGACTATCTCAAACAAATTTCAAGATGAACTTGGCAGTAAAGGAAAGAATGTGGTGCAAATTTGAAAGGAGGACTTCTTAGCTTCAACATCAAATGACAGAATATAAAGCAAAGTTTAGAGCAATATGATTAAAAGTGATGTCTCCATAATTCAAAAGCATAGCAATAATAAATTATTATAAACAAGAAAGACTCAAATTGTGTAACATGAGTGTTGTATCTGAAAACAATTATTTGAGGAAATACTCCAGCCAAAGGGGGAAAAAAACAAAAGAATCAGAATAAGGAAGTCAAAACAGGAAAAAAAAATCATATATATATATAAATGGTGAGCAAAAATAATCTAGTTAGAAATGCATTTATGGGGTCACCTGAGTGGCTCAGTTGGTTAAGCATCTGCCTTTGGCGCAGGTCATGATCCCAGAGTCCTAGGATTGAGTCCCCGCACTGGGTTCCCTGCATTGGGTTCCCTGCCTCCTGCTCCCCACTCCGTAGGAGTCTGCTTCTCCCTCTGCCCTTCCCCCTGCTGTGCTCTCTCTCTCATTCTTGTTCTATTTCAAATAAATAAATAAAATCTTAAAAAAAGCATTTAGGACTAAACAGTTGTTGAAAATTATGTTCTGAAACAAGTCAAATAATTATAAGATAATTTTATGATTTGAAAATCCAGATTATTTCAACAGAATTTAAAGTGAAGGAAGAAAAATAAATAAAATCAAGGAAGAAAAATAGATAAAATTAAGGAAGAAATCATAAGGCAAATTAATTAACTAAAAGGAAATAGCACAAATGATGGTAAACAGATAAAAATGGCAACAAATGAGTAAAATATCAATTAAAATGGGTTAATAGCCATATTAAGACTCAGAATTTCTTTATTTCCATTTTTCTCCTCTTTCCCCTAGCCCTGAGAGATTCCGAATCACATTATGGATTCCAGCTGGAAATGTTATGAGAAATCGTGTCATATATATTTTTTAAAATTTTATTTATTCATTTATTTGAGAGAGAGGGAGAGTGTGTACATGAGTGGGGGAGGGGCAGAGGGAGAAGCAGACTCCCTGCTGGGTGGGGAGCTTGACTTGGGGCTCTATCCCAGGGCTCCAGGATCAGGACCTTAACCAACTGAGCCAACCAGGTGCCCCAATTGTTTCATATTTTTTTAAAAAGGGTAAAATTCCTCCAAAGTGTTTAGTAGTTAAGGATATATATAAGAGGTTGATTAAAATGGTATGACTTTTAGATCAGTTTAGATCAAAGGATTATGCAGTGATAGCATCATGGGAATTTTCTAGTAATTATGTTTTCCTATTTTTCTCCTTTCTATGCTGGCTAGTAAATCTAGTACAATGTTGACTGAAATGATAACAGTGAATATTTTCATTTCATTCCTAATCTCAGCAGAAATTTTTCAGTATTTCACTAAATATATAGTTTGCTTTACGTTTTTTGTAGATACCCTTTTTATTAGATTAAGGACATTCCTTTTTATTCACAATTTGGTAAGGATTTATCTTTTTTGTTTTTTGTTTTTTTAGATTATCTTTATTTATTTGAGAAAGAGAGAAAGAGTGAGAACAAGCACAAGCAACGGAGAGGGACAGAGGGAGAGAGAAGAGCAGACTCCCCTGTTGAGTAGGGAACCTAACACGGGGCTCCATCCCAGGACCCCAGGATCATGACCCGAGCCAAAGGCAGACCAGCTGAGCCACCCAGGTGCCCCGGATTTATTGTTTTTATAAATACTAAATGTGAGCTGACTTTTATCAAATGCTTTTTCAATTTCTATTGAGCTGATTAATACCCTGTCTTCCTTTTAATGTTGTAAATTGGTTGTCAGATTTAAAATTAATTTTTATTCCTTTATTAACTTCAACTTGGCCTTGATGTAATGAGTCTTCTTAAGTGCTAGTAGATTCAGATGGTAATACTGCATCTATGTTTATGAGGTAAATCAGCACATAATTTTCTTTCATATAGTACTGCTAAGATGTTTTGAAAAGGAGCGGTGCCTGGGTAGTTCAATCAGTTAAGTGTCAACTCTTGATTTCAGCTTGGGTCACAATCTCAGAGTTGCAGGATCAAGCCCATGTGGGGCTCTGTGTTCAGCAGGGAGTCTGCTTGAGATTCTCTCCCTTCTTCCTCTGCCCCTTCCCACCCCCACCCTTGCTCACTCTCTCTCAAATAAATAAATATATTTTTTTAAAAGATATATTGAAAATGGTACTCTCCTCATATAAAATATTTAGAAACTATTATGTTTCTTATTCACTGGAATAATTTTTTTTTCTTTTTTTAAGATTGGTAATATTTCTTTCTTAAATTTTTGAAATAATTAGCTGGGAAATCGCCTGGTTTTAAACATTTTCTCTAAAAATTCTGGACTCTTTGGGGCACCTGGTTGGCTCAGTCGGTTGAGCATTTGCCTTCGGCTTGGGTCATGATCTCAGGGTCCTGGGATCAAATCCCACATCAGGCTCCCTGCTCGGTAGGGAATCTGTTTCTCCCTCTCCCTGCTGCTCCCCCCTGTTCATGCTCACTCTCTCCCTCTCTCTCTCTCAAAATAAACAAAATCTTAAAAAAAAAAAAATTCCGAATTCTTGATTTAATCTTTTTAATAGATAAAGAACTAGGTCTTTGTTTTTTGTTTCCCCTCTTCCCCCACAAGTCCGTTGTGGAATGCTGTCTTTTTCTAGGTATTTCCCTGAACTATCTACTACTTAAAAATTCTTTTGTTTAATGCTATTCATAATATCTTCAGGGTACCTGGGTGGCTCAGTTGATTGAGTTTCCAGCTTCTGGTTTCAGCTCAGGTGAAGATCTCAAGACTGGTGAGTTTGAGCTGGGATATGTTCCAGGTTCTGCACTCAGTGGGGAGTCTGCTTGAGATTTTTCTCTCCCACCCCTCACCTCCTTGCCCCCTACTCCACTGCTCACCTGTCCTCTCTCTCTCTCAAATAAATAAATAAATCTTTTTAAAAAATCCTATAAATATCTTTTTTAAGGTATGTAGGATCTAAAGCTAAGTTCACTTCTCATTCTTGTTGCTGCTTCTTTCCTTTGATTACTTCTGTTCAGAGCATTATCAGTTCTATTGATCTCTTAAAATTGCCAATAGTAAACTCTGTTGATTTTTTTTCTTTTATTGATCTGTTTTATACATGTTTCTACTTTTGTGTTTAAAATTTCCTCTTGCTACTTTCTTTAGGATTGATTTATTGTTGTTTCCTAGGTTCTAAAGAGGCATGCATAGATCACTGATTTTCAATCTTCTTTCCTAAAGTATAAATTTAAAGTTATGTATTTTCTTCTAAACATGGCTTTAATTATATCTGACATGTTTTAATATACAGTTTGCTGTTATAAAGTAATCCTATTATTATCAGTCTTTATTCAATAAAAATTGGTTTCTAATTGGCACTGTGATTTCCTATTTGGATTATAGAACACTTAGTACCTTAATTCACAAACTTGAGGAATCTTCCTCTCCCCCTCCCTGAGTTCCTTCCTCCCTGACTTTCTCTCTTCCTTTCCTCCTTCCTCCCTCCCTTCAATTTTATCTGTTAGTAATTTAGACATACCAGGCTGGTTTTTGTTAATATTTGCATGGTATAACATTTTCCTATCTCTTTACTTTCAAACTTTATGCTTTATTAGATTATACAGTTTTGACTCTTTTAGAGAGAACATAATGAGATTTTTAAGAAATCTCATTGACAGTCTTTGTGCTTTAATTGTGCTTAAGTGCATTTATATCAAATGTAGTTGTTGATATATTTCAGTTTCAATCTACCCTTGTTTTCAATTTGTCTCACCTTTTAGACAGATCAACAGTTTTGTTTTGCTTTGTTTTGTGATTCCTATTTTCCTATAATGCTATTATACATACTTTAATTTTTGTTTAGTGATTACCGTGATGCAACATCCTTATTTGAGTTTAGCAAACTGGCACTTCTGCCACATCTTAAAAAAAGGCACAGACTTTAGAACTTCTTAACTCCTTTTATCCATCTCCTACCTTTTGGGGCTATAAATAATTCTATATGTTTTCAGTCCCTATATTATCATGGCTTCTTTGAGATTTAATCAAATATTTACCCTTTGCTCTTTATTTCTTTTTGCAATTTAATAGTTTTCCAGGACTTCTCTCAGATTTTACTGTCTAAAGAACTCCCTCTAATATTTCGGGTTTTTGCAGGCCACAATGCTTGTTCACAAAAATCGTTGCTAGGGGCAGCAGCTGAGATTATCTCTCCAACCACCACTCAGGACTGTTACAGGAGGAAGAGTTTTGCTGCAGCTGCTTAATCTGAGGGAAATTTGTTTTCAGGAAGCAGTCTCTATAGAAAAGAGAATCAGGTTTCAGTTTTACCCATGTATCCAAGTGAAGAAACTTTAATACATATGATCCCATACCCCATACCATACCCATGTCAAAAGATGGAAACGTAGTCTGAAGGTTTACACATTTCTGGTCTTATTTAAATACAAATATTAATAGTAATTATTAATTATTCACTGTTAACAAATAAAAATCCTGGACAAATACTAAACTGAGTGAGAAGCCAAGATATCAAACATAAATCAGAATGGTCCCCGGAAACTATTGTTGAAAGTGTTTGATTAAGGGGTAGATCTTTGCATTCTTTCCTACATTATTTATTTCTGCAATAACGCATTAAAAAAAAAAGTCATATACATCCTTGGACCTTCAGGACAAACTCAAAATTGAGTCTGAGTTCTATATTTCTGTGCAACCCACAGTATGCCATTAATCTTTCAATTTCCTCAAAAGTACTATGAACCTACAGGAATTTACAAATTTAAAAATTTACAAAGTATTCTGTTTCAAGTAAATTTTATTTACAATAAGAATTTGATTTATTCAAGAACATATTTGAGAATTTGATTTATTTTCAGAACATATTCAAGAAAGTGATCAATCTATTTCATCTATTCATTTGTTCATTTTATTAAAACACGAAACAATTGTGTCAGGCCCCATGCTAAACTACTTGGAGATTTAGAGGAAAAGCAGAAAATGAATGTGGGTATAGGTAATTGGTCTTATTCTCCAAAATCCTGTCTCAGGAAAATCTTATATTCTGTTTTCATGAGAGTTCATGAGAATCCATGCTTATTGTTAATCAAAAATTATTCATTGTTTCTGAAAGTTCTTTAGGGCATATTTTCAATTCAAATACCTTTATACATGCAAGTGACAACATATTTAGCAAAAAAATTGGCAGGATTCTGGGGCTAATACCTAAAGCCTTTTGGAAGCCTAAGTCAAACACCACCCTTTCATGAAAATAGTTACTAGTATTTGGTGCTTGGGGGCACCTTGTGGATTTGCAAAGCATTCCTCTGGCCTCTGTTCTTCCACCAGTATCTTTGTTATCTTGAATTTGAAGGGGACAGTGAAGCTATCTATCTGTGTGTTAAAAGTTGCTGAAATGCCAATTAAGTTCAAATATTTATGGCTTTGGAGCCTTGGAAGTAGATCTCAGGTTAATCTCTTCTGACCTTGAAAAAGTAATTACTACCTGTTTATTTTTCCAAGTATTTCACTGTTTTCAGTGAACCTGGTTGATCTTCCATTTCCTTTCCACCTCTTCAATTCATCTAAATCACCTGAAGTGTCCATGGTTGCTAAATTTTATTAATTTAATAAGATATTTTGCATGAAATTGCCTAACACAGAGGTTGTTGTAGGAACTGATATTTAGAACATCTGAGTTTCTCAGAACATATTCCTTAAACATAGATGCTTCCAGCTTACTTGTTTTTGAATACTATGTGGCTGTATTTATAATGTCTGAAATTTTGTTCTGGCCTCCAATGAGGTCTTCTTTCAATCTTAACTAACAGAAAAAAAAAAAAAAAAAAAAAAGGACTTTAATTTTGGAACAGTGTATAATTTACAGAAAACTTGAGAAGATATTTCAGAGAGTTACATATGCCCAGCAATGAGGTTCTCTTATTAACTTCTATTAGTATGGCACATTTGTTACAATTAACAAATCAATACTGATACATTATGACTAAAGGAAGTTCACAATTTTAGATGTTTCTTTTTTTTTTTTTGACATTGAAAATTGTGAGCATTATGTATATTGTAAGGTATCTTTTATTGGAATTTATCTGATGTTCTTCTCACACTTAGACTAGGATTATGGGTTTTGGGAGAGCAAAAATCACAGAATTAAAGTAATTTTGAATCGGGAAAGAATGGGACTTCAGGTAGGGAAAGAAAATGACTCCAACTAGGCTCTGAGGATATTTCAAGCACGCAGACACTGAGACAGAATGAAAACAAAGATAAGGAAGAAAAACCAGACCACTCTGTCCCAACTGCGAGGGTTAAAATGCTTTTTCCGATAATTATATTATGACCATAGAAAGTAAAAAATGACCACAGAAAATGACTAGGCCTCAAAAGAGAAGTCAGGCATTACAAGATGTTATCATAAATCCCTACTTAACAAAAAGATATCATGGGAATTGTAAGGCCACAAGTTTCTGGTCAGTTCTAAATAAAAGCCTCATTGGGCGACCCATTCAGGACCCCTCTAATTCTAGATCCTTTTTTTTTTTTTTTAACTTGTTCTTACTTTCAATAAACTATCACTTCATCCTTTGTGTTCATAAGATTCATTCTTTGAGTCTGTGAGAAGAACCCTGTAACAATTTCATTCCATCAGACAAAAGGTAAATACCATTTATGATATTTGTCACTGTTGATGTTGACCTTGATCACCTGGCTAGGGTAATGTTCATCAGGGTTCCTTTTTTTTTTTTTTTTTTAACTAATTTACTATTTTTTTTTCCTCTCTCAATACTGTAATCTTTGGAAGGAAGTCTACTACTTTGTTTAAGTAGTGGGGAGTGAAGCACTTTCCCTCCTGAGAACAGAGTATATAAATTATTTGTCTGGAATTCTTTTACATAAGAGAGTTTTTTCCCCTCAATTACTAATTTTTTCAATCAGTTATATATATCAATATGGATTTGAAAGGTCCGTCATTAATGGGTCTGTGATTAAAGGAGCAAGACTGATACAAAGTAAAGGTCAAGCAAAGCTTTATTTTGCACCAAGCATCAAGAATCAAACCGACCGGCCCGGGCCATGCCTCTTACAGAGAGGATGAGCTCTCTCTGCCTTACAGACTAGCTTTTAAGGGCAAAGGCCATGTGGTTGGGCCTGGCCACGCACAGGTGGCCAATGAGATTGTAACGCACAGAGAAAGCTGCACAGTCCTGCTAGGTCACACATAAGTGACCAATTGAATTACAATTTACCCTATAGTAGACATTTGAACTAGCCTATCACCTTGGTCAGAACTGGTGCCCAAAAGGTGCCCAAAGGGTGGGGCCCATACTCCTTGGTAGCTAGGGAGACAGTATGTCCCCCCACCCCCCACTGATTGGATGTCTTCACCTGGCCTGACCCACTCTTGTGTTTGGACTTTATTAGCTGGGACTGGTTTCTGGGACTTGTTTTTAAGTCAGTCCCCCGGGGGAAAGGGGGATAGGGACAGTTTAAGTTTTACTGCATAAACAACAAAACGACTGTTTAATCCAAGATGGAATCACTCTGGCTAAATAGGCCCTTATAATTCATAGATATTTATTTTATACTTTGAGTTATAATCCAGTACTACTTTTTCTTATTTTCTTGCTGAAATTGCTCTGGCTTTGACCACTGCAAGCTCCTTCAGTTTGGTCATGTGATCCTCTTACAACTCCCTTTCTGACACTGTTAGATACTTGAGAGTAATCTAACACATTTCTTGCCCCACTCTTAGATCAACTGTTTTTCTGTAGAGACCCAGTTTTCTTTGCTGGAGAATGGCCTTAGAAACCAAGGTATGGCACTCGGGTGCTCGAGATATTACTGCTATCCTGATGTCATTTCCTTTAGGCCATCTCAGCTGACAGAGCAAAGAAATACATATGTTGATAAAAACTGGTATTTATGTATTTATACACATATTTACACATATTTTGTATGTAGCTATATCAATCTATACTAAGCTAAATATGAGTTCTTACTGATGTCTCCCAGCTCTAACCCATTTCAACATGTATCATTCTAGCCTCCTGCACTTATCTAAAACCTCCTGCTCCAATAGTGTATCTGAGTCTGCTTCTGATATTTACTGTTTCTTGATACTGCTACTTTTCTCGACTTTTAGCATGCTTGTGTATCTGAGTCTGCTTCTGATATTCACTTTGTTTCTTGATACTACTACTTTTCTCTTGACTTTTAGCAAGCTTTTTAACTTTTGTTGAAATCCAGACAAAACTGGTAATAGTAGTTGATCTGTAATTTTTTAAGATTTTATTTATTTGACAGAGACAGACACAGCAAGAGAGGGAACATAAGCAGGGGGAGTGGGAGAAGGAGAAGCAGGCTTCCCGCTGAGCAGGGAACTGGACACAGGGCTCTATCCCAGGACCTTGGGATCATGACCTGAGCCAAAGGCAGACGATTAACAACTGAACCACCCAGGTGCCCCAAAGTTCTATATTTAATGTTTGTTGTACCTGTTGGTGCCAGAGGCTTTGAATTATTCTGTTGTTTTTTTTTATCTCTCCAGTTGTCTCTGGATTTCCTAAGAACTCCTGATCAAACAGAGTCCACATAGTGAATGCAGCTCTTCTAGTTATAATCCTGTATTCCACTGTGGTGGGGGTGGTAAGATGTAGCAGGGGAGGTTATCATTCTATAAGCCTATGATTAAATTTCAGTTTTCCAGTGGGCCTATACATCTCACTCAATTTTAGAAAAGGAACATATCCCCTCCAAGAAAAGGGAAACCAAATGTTTCAAAACAAGGAAACATGTTGTTATTTTACAGATGTACTTACTTTTTTTTTTTTTTAAAGATTTTATTTATTTATTTGACACACAGAGAGAAATCACAAGTAGGCAGAGAGGCAGGCAGAGAGAGAAGGGGAAGCAGGCTCTCCACTGAGCAGAGAGCCTGATGCGGGACTTGATCCCAGGACCCTGAGATCATGACCTGAGCTGAAGGCAGAGGCTTAACCCACTGAGCCACCCAGGCACCCAATTTACTTACTTTTTTTAAAAAATAAACTTAGCCAAAACCGAGTTCTAATTATTGAGAAAATGATTTATTTAACCTCAGTTTTCTAATAGCTATTGTTTACTGGACTTAACGATAGTGTTAATATATTATCCGTGGCCACACCTCAGATTTACAGAAGCAGAAATCCTTGATCTGGAGTTGGAAGAGCTGCAAGTTACAATAGCCATTTGTCAATTTCAGTAATGAACCATATTTTGGTACTAGAGTATTAGATACTACCCAAGAGCCCTTCAGCTATTCAAGATGCTATGATACAAGATTTTAAATATTTTATGCTGGTTATCTCCAAAAAAATCACTTCAAGTTTTAAAGCAATTTGGAGATCATATAATCCAAACTTTTCATTTTATTCTATAAAGTCCACTGAAATTAGTTGACTTGCTTAAACTTCCAGAATGAGTTATGAAAAAGAAAACTAAGGCAAACTCCAGCTTGAATCCTGAGACTTAGTGGAAAAAAAAAAGGATTTAAAAAAAAAGGATTAAAAGATCTCTTGTACTTGGTGTCCAACTTTAACTTTATTGAATAGCACCTTATCTTAAAAGTCTTTTGATCCTAGATTGGGATCATTCCCTGCATATTTTCAGACCACAATGCTCTAAAGCTAGAACTCAACCACAAAAGGAAGTTTGGAAAGAACCCAAATACATGGAGACTAAACAGTATCCTTCTAAAGAATGAATGGGTCAACCGGGAAATTAAAGAAGAATTGAAAAAAATCATGGAAACAAATGATAATGAAAATACAACGGTTCAAAATCTGTGGGACACAACAAAGGCAGTCCTGAGAGGAAAATATATAGCGGTACAAGCCTTTCTCAAGAAACAAGAAAGGTCTCAGGTACACAACCTAACCCTACACCTAAAGGAGCTGGAGAAAGAACAAGAAAGAAACCCTAAGCCCAGCAGGAGAAGAGAAATCATAAAAATCAGAGCAGAAATCAATGAAATAGAAACCAAAAAAACAATAGAACAAATCAACGAAACTAGGAGCTGGTTCTTTGAAAGAATTAATAAAATTGATAAACCCCTGGCCCAACTTATCAAAAAGAAAAGAGAAAGGACCCAAATAAATAAAATCATGAATGAAAGAGGAGAGATCACAACTAACACCAAAGAAATACAAACTATTATAAGAACATACTATGAGCAACTCTACGGCAATAAATTTGACAATCTGGAAGAAATGGATGCATTCCTAGAAACATATAAACTACCACAACTGAACCAGGAAGAAATAGAAAGCCTGAACAGACCCATAACCAGTAAGGAGATTGAAACAGTCATTAAAAATCTCCAAACAAACAAAAGCCCAGGGCCAGACGGCTTCCCGGGGGAATTCTACCAAACATTTAAAGAAGAACTAATTCCTATTCTCCTGAAACTGTTCCAAAAAATAGAAATGGAAGGAAAACTTCCAAACTCATTTTATGAAGCCAGCATCACCTTGATCCCAAAACCAGACAAGGATCCCACCAAAAAAGAGAGCTATAGACCGATATCCTTGATGAACACAGATGCGAAAATACTCAACAAAATACTAGCCAATAGGATTCAACAGTACATTAAAAAGATTATTCACCACGACCAAGTGGGATTTATTCCAGGGCTGCAAGGTTGGTTCAACATCCGCAAATCAGTCAATGTGATACAACACATCAATAAAAGAAAGAACAAGAACCATATGATACTCTCAATAGATGCTGAAAAAGCATTTGACAAAGTACAACATCCCTTCCTGATCAAAACTCTTCAAAGTGTAGGGATAGAGGGCACATACCTCAATATCATCAAAGCCATCTATGAAAAACCCACCGCAAATATCATTCTCAATGGAGAAAAACTGAAAGCTTTTCCGCTAAGGTCAGGAACACGGCAGGGATGTCCATTATCACCACTGCTATTCAACATCGTACTAGAGGTCCTAGCCTCAGCAATCAGACAACAAAAGGAAATTAAAGGCATCCAAATCGGCAAAGAAGAAGTCAAATTATCACTCTTCGCAGATGATATGATACTATATGTGGAAAACCCAAAAGACTCCACTCCAAAACTGCTAGAACTTATACAGGAATTCAGTAAAGTGTCAGGATATAAAATCAATGCACAGAAATCAGTTGCATTTCTCTACACCAACAGCAAGACAGAAGAAAGAGATATTAAGGAGTCAATCCCATTTACAATTGCATCCAAAACCATAAGATACCTAGGAATAAACCTAACCAAAGAGGCACAGAATCTATACTCAGAAAACTATAAAGTACTCATGAAAGAAATTGAGGAAGACACAAAGAAATGGAAAAATATTCCATGCTCCTGGATTGGAAGAATAAATATTGTGAAAATGTCTATGCTACCTAAAGCAATCTACACATTTAATGCAATTCCTATCAAAGTACCATCCATCTTTTTCAAAGAAATGGAACAAATAATGCTAAAATTTATATGGAACCAGAAAAGACCTCGAATAGCCAAAGGGATATTGAAAAAGAAAGCCAACGTTGGTGGCATCACAATTCCGGACTTCAAGCTCTATTACAAAGCTGTCATCATCAAGACAGCATGGTACTGGCACAAAAACAGACACATAGATCAATGGAACAGAATAGAGAGCCCAGAAATAGACCCTCAAATCTATGGTCAACTAATCTTCGACAAAGCAGGAAAGAATGTCCAATGGAAAAAAGACAGCCTTTTCAATAAATGGTGCTGGGAAAATTGGACAGCCACATGCAGAAAAATGAAATTGGACCATTTCCTTACACCACACACAAAAATAGACTCAAAATGGATGAAGGACCTCAATGTACAAAAGGAATCCATCAAAATCCTTGAGGAGAACACAGGCAGCAACCTCTTCGACCTCTGCCGCAGCAACATCTTCCTAGGAACAACGCAAAAGGCAAGGGAAGCAAGGGAAAAAATGAACTACTGGGATTTCATCAAGATCAAAAGCTTTTGCACAGCAAAGGAAACAGTTAACAAAATCAAAAGACAACTGACAGAATGGGAGAAGATATTTGCAAACGACATATCAGATAAAGGACTAGTGTCCAGAATCTATAAAGAACTTAGCAAACTCAACACCCAAAGAACAAATAATCCAATCAAGAAATGGGCAGAGGACATGAACAGACATTTCTGCAAAGAAGACATCCAGATGGCCAACAGACACATGAAAAAGTGCTCCATATCACTCGGCATCAGGGAAATACAAATCAAAACCACAATGAGATATCACCTCACACCAGTCAGAATGGCTAAAATCAACAAGTCAGGAAATGACAGATGCTGGCGAGGATGCGGAGAAAGGGGAACCCTCCTACACTGTTGGTGGGAATGCAAGCTGGTGCAGCCACTCTGGAAAACAGCATGGAGGTTCTTCAAAATGTTGAAAATAGAACTGCCCTATGACCCAGCAATTGCACTATTGGGTATTTACCCTAAAGATACAAATGTAGTGATCCAAAGGGGCACGTGCACCCGAATGTTTATAGCAGCAATGTCCACAATAGCCAAACTATGGAAAGAACCTAGATGTCCATCAACAGATGAATGGATCAAGAAGATGTGGTATATATACACAATGGAATACTATGCAGCCATCAAAAGAAATGAAATCTTGCCATTTGCAACAACATGGATGGAACTAGAGCGTATCATGCTTAGCGAAATAAGTCAAGCAGAGAAAGACAACTATCATATGATCTCCCTGATATGAGGAAGTGGTGATACAACATGGAGGCTTAAGTGGGTAGAAGAAGAATAAATGAAACAAGATGGGATTGGGAGGGAGACAAACCATAAGTGACCTTTAATCTCACAAAACAAACTGAGGGTTGCCGGGGGGAGGGGGTTTGGGAGAAGGGGTTAGGATTATGGACATTGGGGAGGGCATGTGATTTGGTGAGTGCTGTGAAGTGTGTAAACCTGGTGATTCACAGACCTGTACCCCTGGGGATAAAAATATATGTTTATAAAAAATTAAAAAAAAAATAAAAAAAAAATTTAAAAATAAAAAAAAATAAAAAAATTAAAAAAAGGAGGGCACGTATTGCATGGAGCACTGGGTGTGGTGCATAAACAATGAATCTTGGGACACTGAAAAAATAAAAATTTTTAAAAAGAGGGAAAAAAAAAAAAAGTCTTTTGATCCTAACTCTATTATTTTAACCTAACTAGAATATCTTCCAGATATCATTTTATAAAATACCTTACATATTAACAGGTTCACACATTATATCAAAGTTGCTCAAAATTCTTCAATCAGTCAGACTGATTACATATCCAAATATATTTTCATCCAATACCAACAACTATTGATAGAGGGAAAAGTGTTCTAATCTCATTACATTTACTATTCACATAGATAATGCATATTGCAAAAGCCCTAGGTATTTGCTTCCTAACTTTCTCAAAAGAGCTGCCCAAGATTAACTTATGGGAATCAATCTCACAAACCAAAATATGTTTAAAAACTCTTAGAGTTAGAAATATTCAATTTAGCACGAGTTTTATTACAAATAATGGAAAAGTTATCTGAATGCATTAGCTGCATATTCCATCTCCTATGAGCTACAACCACAAAAATCCTTTTTGTCAAACCACCTCTGCACTTACCATATCACATGACTCTTAGCTTAAACCAACGGGGCATTCTAATGCGGAAAGATGACTACATGGGTGTTCTATGAAAAATGTGTTTAGAGCCAAGCATCGGGCACTTACCAGGAAATCCCAGGATAATATAATGATACATTTTTCAAGAATATAAAGGTTTCATAAAATAAATTTGCAAAGACAAAAAGAAAAGGAAACAATTCATTTTTCTTAGAACCTTAGCCATTTGCGGAGTAGACTTTGAATTCTGTGTTATAAAAAGCCTTACAATTCTGACTTGGCCCTGGGGCTCATAGGGTTGAGGATAAATATACCTCCTAAAGTCACCAGATTCAAGGAATTGTGCATTATTTTTTAATGAAAACATTAAATTGAATATCTCAGTAGAGTTACTAAAACAGATGAAAGTAATAATAATTTAAAAAAAAGCTTCAATTGTAATGGTCTGAAGAAACACCTTTATAAAACTAGACTTAATCTAATAGATATCTTATACTAAAACATGTTATCATGATATAAAATAATGGTTTGCAGCAGAGATAAAATCATTTTCCTGACTTTTCATCCGAAACAATCAGAAAGGCAACAGAGTAATGCAAAATGTGAGTACTCTAAAATTATATAGACTTGGATTAATCCTGTCTCAGCTATTTAGTACTTATGTGCATCTGTTAAATTTATTTGACATATATGAATCTGTTTCCCCATGTGTGAAAAGGAGAATGAGATCCACACCTAGAAGGATTATTTTAAGAGTCAACGAGACAATATATTCAAAGCTGCTAACACAATGTCTAGCTCATAACTACGCATTCATTCAACACATGTTTATTAAGTGTCTGTAATATGCCAGTCATTGCTTTCAGCATTGCTTATCAAAATAGTAGGAACAGAAATAATAAAGTTGGCAAATCTAGAATGTGAAATGAAGAACAGTAAGCATTATTTTTTAAAAACCCCATGTTATGTAGAAAGACCACACACAGAAGGGTGGTCAAGGAAGTTCCCTGGGAAGGTATCGTATGCTTGGAAAATAGAAAATAGGAATGTCCTTTGTGGATATCTGGAGTAAAAGGTTTCCAGGCAAAGAGGAAAAGTCTGTGAATAGGATATATGTTTGCTTGTTTGAGGTTAATGGGTTCTACTATGACCCTGTACTGTAACTTAGGCATTAATATCACAAATAGCATCTAAACTCTATAGCTAAGAACAAGGCCACTGAGATGAGAGTGCCTATGCCCATGTTGTGTACCTACTTTTGGCAAATTACTTAACCTTCTAGGTATAGGTTTCCTGATCTGTGAAGTGGGAACAACTATCCCCTATGGTTGTTATGAGAACTAAATGTGTTAATAAATATTAAGGTACTAGCATATAGTAAACATCAAATAACTCTTATTTTTAAATCACTAACAAATATGGAATAGAATCTCTTGTTTCTCAACCTCCAGTTTCCAAGAATATAACTCAATCAGAATTACTGGATTTAATATTTAAAATATATTTTAATTGTGAATCTTAGGGATGCTTTCTATTCTGGAAGTAGGACTTTCCTATTCTCTTGTTTTATTTTTAGGTTCCTTTTGGATAGACTTGGGGTTCTGTTTCTTTCCAAACTTCAGAAATCTTACTTAAGAGCTTTGCTATCTCTTGAACATCAGTGAACTATACAAACAAACATTTTCAAGATTGATGAGTCATAAAATTCAAAGAAGAATTTTAAAATTCAAGAACAAATAGTTTTGATGTTTTCTTTTTGAAAACTTTTGACAGTTGGGTTAAAGATTTTATCAACTTTAACATGACTGGAATTTGGCATTCAGATAAAATGCAGATTTCATTGCCTATAATAATGCCTTTTGTATTAAACTATGAATTTGCTTCTTGCTTTCCCATGCATTTTCCTATGCAATTCTGTCAACAAAACAGTGAAATGGGTTTTATTACTCCTATTCTGAAAATGTAGAAACTAAGGTTTATAGAGAGTAATTTAATATAATTGTGAGGTTAAATGTTAGAATAGAGTTCAATTTTTGGCATCTTGAGTCCAAAATTTATTCCTTATTGCTATAATATGAATATTTGGATCCTCTGAAAATGTATATGTTGAAATCCTAACCCTCAAAAGTGATGGTATTAGAAGATGGTGCCCTCATGAATGGTTTAGTGCCTTATTAAAGTGACTCCAGAGAAGTTCCCAGTCCCTTTCACTATGGGAGGATATAAGAAGTGTGGGACCAAAAAGAGGATTCGCACTTGACTATGTGGGCTCCCTGATCTTGGACATCTAGGCTCCAGAACTGTGAGAAGTAAACTTTTTATGTTTATAAGCTACCTGGTCCCTGCTATTATGTTATAGTGGCCTGAATGAACTAAGACAACCACCAAAACATAAACTTTCTTAATTTTGCATGCACCTAATCTACCATAGGGCCCACAGTAATAGCTTTAGCTCATAGTATTTATTATATTTACATGACATATAACACACAATTGGGCTTCTATTTTACAGCTGTGTATAACAATAATTATCTCTTCTAATATGAGTATAAACTCCTTGATAAAAAAATTGAAAAAATATATGGTTTATAAAGAGTACATGGACATATAGGAATTGCTTGAAAAATCTTTGATAAATTAAAATATCTGCACTTGGAAAGATTATAAGATTTAGAGCCACACATATTTAGATTTAGATTTAAAAGCTGCTGTTTGACATTTCCTAGATCTAGATCCTGGGTAATGGTAATGAGTCCTTATTACCTTCATCTATTCAATGGGACTAATAATCTCTTTCTACCACGGTCATTATATAGATTGAATAAAATGGGGAGCAAAAATAATTTTGCCTGTTTCCTTCTGAGGTCTTAGCTGGGCCCCCTGTAATAATAAATGGATGAATAACTGAAAAACAAACAGAAGTTAATTATCATGTACACTCCATGTATACATGAGAGATACAAAGAGAAAAATGAATAATTCCTCAAGGTGGCTTAGAATTCAGGATTAAACACCATTTTAACAGGGAAAGGGGAGGAAGGAGCAGGCATCTTAGGGGAGTAGGAAGTTTGTCTGGGTGTGGTGCTAACTTCTAGTCTCTCTCCTATAATAAGGATCAGTCTTCCCTGGTTGATGAAACTCCCGGGAAGAGGAATTAAGACAACTTAGTCTCTCTTGGAGAATCTGTTTTTAAGGCAGATAGGGAGAGTTCAGAGAAGGCCTTTACTTGGCTCTTACAAGAATCCAGGAATTAATTGGAAAACTGTCATATATTACAGATTATTATTTTATACCACTGATTTCATAATACTATAACAAAATTAACTACATATCTTAATACAAAAATATCTCAAGTTACACTAAAAAAACACCCCCCTACTCTCTATCCTAGAGATACTGCATTGTGCAGGAAGGACACTCCTCTTGTGTAACACAACACTAAGTTTGTAAATTCAGTCTCCTTCTACTGTCACTGCTTTTAATAGAAGCACAGGGTCTCTTACTAGGATTACTGCTTTTATCTCCTACCTGATATTGCTGCCCTTTTTTCTTAATTTCATCAATCTGTCATTCAAATTTCCAATTACATAATATCTCTTTTTAAAAATTTTAGATGATTCTTAAAATGTTAAAACAAAAAACAGTTCAAGGGGAGCGTGGGTGGCTCAGTGGATTAAGCCTCTGCCTTTGGCTCAGGTCATGATCTCAGGGGCCTGGGATCAAGGCTCTCTGCTCAGCAGGGAGCCTCTTTCCCCTCTCTCTGCCTGCCTCTGCCTATTTGTGATCTCTCTCTGTCAAATAAATAAATAAATAAAATCTTTAAAAAAAATAGTTCAAGGAGGAAAAATGTTAAATGTTCATATTCTTACCTTCCAGAATCAACCACCTTTACTATTTTGATACAACTGACTTCAAGGAATTTTTTAGATGTATAATTTTGAAAAAAAATCATTGTAATAGTTATTAGTTATTAAAATAGTAAGTAACTTCCCCTGGAAATCAAAGAACATTACAGATAAAACGGAATCTCTTCTTTGACCTTCAATGACCCATTTCATTCCTTCAACCAAGCACTTTCTTTTTTTTTTTTTAAAGATTTTATTTATTTATTTGACAGAAAGAGATCACAAGTAAGCAGAGAGGCAGGCAGAGAGAGAGGAGGAAGCAGGCTCCCTGTCAAGCAGAGAGCCCGATTCGGAACTCAATCCCAGGACCCTGAGATCATGACCTGAGCCGAAGGCAGAGGCTTAACCCACTGAGCCACCCAGGCGCCCCAACCAAGCACTTTCTTAGAAAAAGTTTGTAGGAGTAAGTTATCCAAATCCCTTAACTAGAATAAAGTTCTCATATTTTTAGAAAAACTTAAAGTTTTATACAGTAGTGTACTATGAGATCATTGCCCTAAATCCTACATTAGGTCTAAAAACTTGTTGCATTTTCCATTACATAGTACAAATATATCTGAGCAGTCCTACCTTTCTTCTTTGCTCATAAAAATCTGGCTTAATTTAAGACCCTTTAGGGGCGCCTGGATGGCTCAGTGGGTTAAAACCTCTGCCTTCGGTTTAGGTCATGATTTCAGTGTCCTGGGATCGAGCCCTGCATCGGGCTCTGTGCTCAGCGGGGAGCCTGCTTCCTCCTCTCTGCCTGCCTTTCTGCCTGCTTGTGATCTTTCTCTCTGTGTCAAATAAATAAATAAAATCTAAAAAAAAAAAAAAAGACCCTTTAAAAAATATTACAACATCTGAGATGCCTTCCTCCATTCATTCAGAAGAAAGGATTATCTCTCCGTCATAGAACCTATCACATTTCTCTAGTATTACTAATATTTGTGGAATCTTTGCTGCTGGTCTGTGAAGGACTTGAGAGCAGAGGCTATTTCATCTTCATGTCTGTAGTTTCTGAATCAAACATGCTACTGATCTCTAGCCTGGGATGAATAAATCTTTGTTTTAGATGAAAGTAGAGGAAATAGTGACAACGGGTATGGAGGGATGGGAGCAAGACACAAAGAAACTCCAACTTAGTATTAATTTACTCAAATTTAAATCAAACGTTTTAGATGAAAAAGTAGAAATAGTATGAACAATGTGGAATGGAAAGGTCAGAATAGATTCATAGGTAGCAACTATTTGAAGAATTCAGTAGCTTTCCTGGGATAAAACATTTGTTTAAAAATTAAGTTGTTTGCACTAGAAAAGTGTTCTGCTTGACTGAATGAGAATTGTTCTTAGAGAAAATTTTAGAATACCGAATTATCAAATGGATGGATGCACAACTCTTAAAACTTAAATTTTCTCTGAAAATGAGAATTAGTAAACTATGTATTTTGTAAATAATTTCATAATTAATATCTCTGAAAATGAAGACTTAGAATCCAGATGGACTTATGCAAAGAGTATTTTTGCTTGTTTGAGTTTCATGTAATTCTAGCCATATCTCTCGATTTGGGGACTCCAAAATAAGATATATTGGTTCTATGACAAAGGTGTAATCATGGGTATGACAGAGAGATAATTTACTGATGACTAATTTATATTTGTTGGTTAATCTAGTAGTTTCAAAGTAATGATATTTTGGACATTGTTTTAAATTGGAAACAGAAAAGTAATGTTGGAATTACTAGCAATTATATCTAATATTGTATAAAATCTAGTTGCATAAATATGATATTACCAATGTATCCAAATTATGTTATTAGTTATTTCAAAACAACAGCTCTGAGTCATTAATTAGCTTATGTTTTCATATAAGTTAGATCAAATGATGAAAGAAAGGGATGAGTGGATTTCCACCAACCAGTTATAACGGGAAATTTGATTTAGAATAAAAATATATACTTGTGTGGAAATACTGATTCCTTTTGTACTTATGGAGTTTACCTCACCAATAATAAATTTACCCTATAGAGTATACATTGACCAATCATCTGTATCTTAAATCTCAGCTAAGCCAGCAGTTGCTTTGTAAAGTTGCTGAGACTATCTCACTCTCTAGGCCTACAGCAAATAAAATGACAGGAGGACAGGAGGAGTTATTCTACATCTCACAATGAATTCCAGTCTTGCCAATTATAACACCACTGGTTCTATACTGAATATACCAGTACAAAGGACCAATCCAGATGGGAAATATAGATAAAATGTGCCTCAAAACAGAATTATTCAGTGGCTTTTAGGTAACAGAATTAATTAGATAGGATATCTGCCAAATTGTGTAAGCAGCAGACTATAGTAATTAGGTTTCTTGTGTTTAAACAACTTCAAAATCCTAATGTTTACTTATTGCTCATGCGTCTGTGTGTGTCCTGCAGAAATACAGATTAGTCTTGAACAACTGCATTCTTTCCAAGTAGTGGCAGCTTGAAAAAAATCATCTTTACAAAGATTTCATTAAATTGACTTATAATACATTAAATACTTCATAAGAAGGAATCTCCAAATAAAGAATACATTATGTCCCAGATGGAATTTTTCAACTTTGCTTCCAATTTAATAAAAATTCAGTTTATGACCTAAATCACATGAAGTCCAATGGTGGGAAAATTTCTGTTTTTTACATTGAATACATTTTCTAATTATTCAAGCATCAACAGGAGATATACTTCAAAAGTTTGTACAAGCTTTAGTCTTTTATCATTTGCAATCCACTTTTTTTCTTTGAAGTCAATCAAGTCCCGCAGAACTAGCACTACAGGATTATGTTAAGTGGATATTTATATTGTTAGGTAGAGTCTGAAAAATCGAAGGTTCACTGCACTAATAGGATAGGTTTTCTTAGAAGGGTTCTAAAAACCTGTCTGCAAAAATTTGGAAGTATCTATTTCATAGATCAACTCATTATTAATCTATTAAGGAAAGATGACAACTGCTAACATTTGAGTGCTTAAAGGTAACATGTCTTATGATAAGCATTTCAAATGAATTATTCTTTTTAGTAACTTCACAGCAACCATGAAAGGGGTATTTTTAATGTTTACTGAGAGGAAAGAAAGGGACAAAGGGGTTGAGTAACATTACCTGTTTACTCAGATAGTAATGGGGACAGGATATGAAACTAGGCTGTGTGACCTAGGGCTTACATACTTCATACTACTAATGATCATTCTATGCTTGCTACTTTACATACACAATCCTAAAACCAGGCGTGTGTGTATACCACGTTGTTACAAATAAGTAAAGTGAAGTTAAGTAATTTGCATAAGGTAACATCTTTATATAGAACCAGGATTTATCTTACTGTCTTTATGACTCTAATACCTGATTCAAAACAATTTGACTTTGCACTTAAGACTCACAACTTCCAGAAGGATCATGTGAAGAACAAGGGAGAGAAATAAAATGAAGCTCTGATCAATGAACTCCCACAGAATGCTCAGGAACATGCAAGAGAGAACATCGTTCTTTCTAAAACATAAAGTGAATCTACTGTACAAGGACTGTTTCTGAATTAGACCATCAATGACCAATGGGAAGTGCTTTTGAGCAGAAGTGAACCAAGTACTTTTCCTTGATCTTGTTTATTCTTTTTCTCAAGCCCTCAAAATTCTAAAGGCATCATTTAAATGAAAATGAAACAAGCTAATAAGCACTGCTACTGTTAAAAAATCAGATAAAAAATTCTCACATTTAATTCTAAAAGAATTAAAAAGTTAAAGTAATGAAGTGGACAGAAAAACCCAAGTATGACTCCTGACTCTAGCACCCATTAACTATATGATTTAAGGAAAGTTCTTTAGCTTCAAAGAATTCTAATTGTCCACTAAAACAAAAACAAAACAAAAACAAAAACTGTATTTAACTTTAACTCACAGCATTTTTACAAAACCAGATGGGCTCAACCTATGCAAATCACCTAACATCCTGCCAGGCATATAGTAATTATTGTATTTTGTGCTTCTTTACCATTCTTCTTACATCCAGCATACATTTCTTTGCTCAAATAACCATTAATATTTTTTTCCCTCTGTATTCCCTTTATGTTCTTCTTGGCATGATTAAACCAACTCTACTTTCAAATATCACATATATTAAATGGAGATATTGGACATCATGAATATAATAATGAGATACTGTTTCTTAAAATATTTTTCCACTATGTATAAAAAGAAATGTATAAACGAATACTGGATTATTATGTAAATCAAGTTCTTACTGTGAGTTACCATCAAAATAGTTGAAATACATAATTTAGTGCAGTTCTGAGAGCAGAGTAGATGCTAAGTAAACACACAATAGAATATTTGCATCAGATAAGTATTGTACCTGGATTCTAATAAAAAAGATGTCCTTTAAATAGTCAAAAAAGTTTTTTTTTTCTTAGCATAAAACAAGGCAAAAGTCAGGCACTTCTGGTTTTACCTGATGCTTCATAAAATCATGAAGCACCTCAACTACTTTTATATTTCTGTATAACTGTTGGTTGTTTTCATGCTCAAGCTTTCCCACCTATTCAAGATGACCACTGATGCTCCATCCATAAATCTTATCATCAGCAACACACTTAACAATAAAGACTAATGTGAGTATTCTCCCTCTCCTCCAAAAAAAATGAACTCTAGATCCCTTTTAGCAATTCAATTCTCATTTCATCCAATAAAACTTAGTTGCATGGCTGCAGAAGCTGAAAGGAAATGACTAAGATAGAAAGATCATTCAGTTGAGCTCAGTTAGTAAGGAAGATGGTAAAAGTGTATATATATTAATAGGCTCTTTGTCTAAATGGGATCAGTGTTTCCATTTCCCACTTTGTCTTCATTCATGGGAAAGAGGCCTTTTAGCATTTGTACATATCAGAATTATGCCATGTAGATAAAGCAAGTAATAATAAGGAATGTTTTGTTTTCCTTGTAGATGTTCTACTCTTGGCAATGTCAGCAATAATTAAAGGAGTAATTATGAGATAATGCAACATATCCTAGTGTGAAGTGCGTAAGAACATAAATGGAGGGGAGAGAATAAAGGAGGATGGGAGAAGCTTGAGGGTAATCAGGAAGGGTTAGCAAACACCAGGAACAGATAAGATTACGCAGATGGAAAAATACAAGTTTTCTCTGTCCCTCAAGATGCTGTGAGACCAAGGTCTTCCATGCACACTGAACTTGAGCACCTTCTCAGCTATTCCTGGTTAATTTCAGACTTGCAAATAAATGAAAGGATCAATGAACGGCTGGAGGGCTTACTGAGTGAAGTTTGTTTACAGCCCCACAGTACAACAGGAATCAGTTCCTTCATTTACCTAAAAGGATTCAAACAACTCAAAATTGTTAGCAATCACATTTATCGATGGACTCTTTCCATTTTTTCAAATAATTACTACTTCATATTAATGTTTTTCAGCAAAGAACATGTAAATACTCGCCATTTTTCTTTTTAAATTTTGGTTGAGAGCACTTCAGAACTAACTAGCTCAGTCCCTCAGATGAGCAAAACAATACAGACTTTGTTAGCACTTTGGTAGTGTACAGTTCCAGTCAGTGTCGTTTTTTGTTTTCATTCCAAGTCTTTATTCATACTGCTACTGACTCACATACCTTCATTGTCTCAACTACCTTAAAACCACTGTGATGCATGCTGGGGAGTTTTCTTAATATGATCAAAGGTCCTGGAAGAGTAAAATCATCTGGGTGTTGGCCAATTACAAAATAAAGATGCTAGCTACATATGCCAGGTCTATGACTAGCTCTGAGAATCATCTTGTCTTCAAGAAACTTACAGTTAATGTCCCGTCTCATAAATTTTTGTTTCCCCTTAACCTTCAGGGCACTCAACAAATATTGGTTGTTGATACTCTGAACTACATAAAGGCGAGTCTAAGGTTTAATATTAGTGAAAAGAGAATTTAAAGATCATTTATAAGAAGGCCCCACATACTTATAGGGGCAAATGGAACTTCCCAAGTTGCCATGGATGTATTAATGTACAATCACAGATGCCAGTGTGAAAATGAATTTCAGATATTATTGGTGGAGAGGGGAGAAGGAGTGAGAGGAGAGAGAGAGAGAGAGAGAGAGAGACCTCAAGTTCATAAGGTGAAATGGTTAAAAAAATGATGAAAATACCCTAGAACGGTACATCTATCCCCAGATCTTTTAAAATACTTATATCAGCCAATTCCAAGTTGTATTCCTTAGGATACTAATTTCTTCAGGTATTAAAAGTGTTCTCATAAATTTGAAAAGAGCACTTCAAGGATATATAAGATGTCCATTAGAAAGTTAAAATCTCATGTTTTCAGGAAAGAACTGGATTAATATTAATTTAGTTCCTCTAATGTATGTATTTTTAAAAAGAGATCACTCCTTCGTTTTTGTTTTTGTTGTTGCACAGTTACTAGCATTTTGGGATACTTAGTGTACCATAGAACGCAATGCAAGAAAAACAATTCATTTAACAAAGCTATCACCAATATCACAACTAACAACTAGTATGAGGCTATCACACAACAAAATGTCATTTCATTATAATTGTTTTCAAAAGTTTAGCCTGGTTAACATTAACTTAAATTATCAAAATAGCATTTAACTTTCAGGAAAGGGAGATTCTAGGATCAAAATATAATCATTTTCTGGGCCAGTCCATGACTTTTGCTATAGAAGATTTCAATAGGATGACAATATCTGTACCTTTACTATGCACTTGTCAAGTATATGAGTACAAATACAATGCTATCACCAACTCTTGCACTACAAAGTCTTAAATGGAATTTTAATGTTTTCTGTTTCTCCCCACATATACTATTTCCTTTGCTATTTTGTTTCACATTGCTTTCACTTATGTTATTTTTCCATGAGAATAAATCTTTCTTTCCTCTTTTTGTTCTAAAATGATAAAATATAACTTGTTTGAACTTCAGAAATAATTCAAGCCAATGAGAAGGTGATTTGACATTAATCTGCATAAATGTCTCTTGATATATACATATCTATTTTGCATATGGTGCCTTAAGAGAAAGGAAACTCATTGTACCTATTTATGCATTTGTTTCACCTTATTATTTTTAATAATAATAAGTCTTCTTATTATTCTTATAATAAGATTATTATAATATTCTCTTCTCTTATTTTTATACAGTGTCTAAATTTTGCTTCCTATTGTAGCTTATATTGTTTATTTTTTTAAAAAGTCAGATGGATTTATGTTTATTTCAGAAATACCAATTTTATTTCTCACAAAACCAAGAGACCAAGTTAGTATGTGATGACAATCACACTTCAAAGAGAGAAAAATCTCTCACAAATGAAATTCCTTGAAACAAACTAAAAATTTATGCAACAAAAAGAAAAAACAAAAGTGTAAAAACAATTTTGGTAAAAATCTAGCCAATGATCTAGTCTTTAAACAAGTCCCAAATGCTTTAAAAAAGTATAACTTTGATGAAAATACAGGTTAATATAGGTCAATCATTCCTTTTCTTAAAAATCTAACACATACAGTTACTAGTAAAGAGAGTTGTGAGGAAGAGTTGTATTTGCTAAATAACCAAACATGTGATATGAACTTGTAGCAGCTAAGCCGTTTTTGATTTCAAGTAGCAAAAATCCCAATGGCTTTGGTACGCAAAGGTTATAAATGTTACTAAAATGCGGTATAGGTAGGTTCACTAGTTGTAGTGAGGTTCAGTGTCATCAGGTTTTTGCTGATTCTCTGTGGTTCTCTTTAGCTGCCTTCTCTCCTGTCCCTGCTAGCAGCCTCCCAGCCTCCCATGGTTTTCTCGTGGACAACAGAAGGATTCTCTTCTCCTAACTATCAAAACTATCAAAATAAGTACATAAATCGTCATACACACATATATATAAACATACATAAAAAACTATCAAAATAAATACATACGTTAAGTCCTGAATTTGCCAAGGTGTCTCAAGTTAAAGCACATGTCTACAACATAACAGCAAGTGGATAAAATGATCCCTACGATACTCTGTCATGTTCAGAATGCTTATGCAATCAAATGAAGGAAGTGGTGCTGGGATTCCTTTCTTCTTTCATTCATCCACTCATTTACTCATACAAGAAATATGTATTAAGAGTTTCTCATGTGCCTGATGCTGGTGTAGACACTGAGGATACAGCAGTAAACAAAATCAGACATGTATTTATAAAGCTCACATCCTGCTGGAAAGGTAGGCATTAAATAGTTCTATAATGCAATTTCAAATAGTAACAAGAGCTATAAAGATAAATCAAGTGAAGACAAGAGATAGAGACAGACTCAAGTGCGCTTCCCTACTCCACCCCACCCCCATAAAATAATCAAGGACAGGCTTTCTGCAGAAACCTACATGAAAAAGAAGTGCAAATCAAGGAGAAAGCATTCCAGATATGAAAAAAAAAAAAAAAAGGTCTGAGGCAAGAGCAAACTTTGCTTGATTTGAATTTCAGCAGGATCAGTACAGCTGTCACACAATAAAGGATAAGAAGAGGGGTAAGGAATGAGGCCAGGGAGACAGCCAGAGTCAAAACAAAGTTTGGCAGAACAATTTTGTAGGATTCTGAGCAGAATACAATGTGATTTGGATTTACATTTTAAAAACCTTGTCCTTGCTGCTTTTGGAAACTGAGTGTAGAGCGCCTAGGGTTGGAAGTTGAGAACACCACTTCAAGAGACATTTGCAGCATTAGAGGCTTAGACCAGTGCACCATTGGTGAAAACAATGAGATCAATGAGATCTGGTAGAAATCAGAATATACTATGCATACATATAGAGATCTCCCTCTCTCTCTCTATATATATATATATATAGATATATATACATACATATTCAGAATATAATCTTTTTTTTAAGATTTTATTTATTTATTTGACAGAGAGATCACAAGTAGGCAGAGGCAGGCAGAGAGGCAGGCAGAGAGAGAGGGAAGCAGGCTCCCCACTGAGCAGAGAGCCTGATGCGGGGCTCGTGACCCCAGTACGCCGAGATCATGACCTGAGCTGAAGGCAGAGACTTAACCCACTGAGCCACCCAGGCGCCCCCTCAGAATATAATCTTAAAGTCACAACAAATCCAATAGATTTTGAGAAATGTCAAGTGGTAAATAGATTTCAATGAAGATATTACCCTCAATAAAACTATGCTATTTCATCTACCTTTCAGCAGACTAGAGAGCAGACAAATTGTGAGGTCTCTTTTTTCTATTGTAATGTTTACAATAGAACATTTTTTCTATTGTAATGTTTAACTCTAAAATTCCATCTTGGAAACTGTTCAATAAGTGTTAATTTCCAAACTGTGTTCTTCAGTAGAAGCATTAATACTACATAACAGTACTGACACAAATCCAAATCTTTGCCTCACTTAGCAGCTTTATAACTTTGGACAAATTTCTTAACTTCTGTGATTCCCTTATTTCCAGAGTCAGGACAGTAATACATAACTCAACAGACTGTCTCAAGTAGTAAGTGAGGATGTGAGTCACTAAGCACACTCTCTGTCTAGCATTAGCAACAACACAAAAGGTATTTATTTATTTTCTCCTAGTTTTTTAAAAATAATTATCCTTAGGCTTTGGATGTCATGAGAAGTTTTTCTACGTGAGCACAACAGGAATCACTGCCAGGACTTTGATGTCCAACTGTTTTGTTTGTTTGTTTTTGTTTTCCAAATATTTTATTTATTTGTCAGAGAGAGAGAGAGAGAATGAGAGCAGCAGGCAAAGGGAGAAGCAGGCTTCCTGCCAAGTTCCCAATGTGGGACTCAAACCCAGGACTCTGGGATCATGACCAGAGCTGAAGGCAGGTGCTTAACCAACTGAACCACCTAGGTGTCCAATGTCCACTGTTTTTTTAAGAGTGAAGGTGGTTTTAATGGCATGCTCAATGGTTCAACAAGTTTCTAGCACAGGCTCTTGGAATAAGACGTGACTATGCCACAGAAATGTAGGAAAAAAATCTTCATATGCTGGGAATTTGTCCATTCTAGGCATAGATAATTTTCCTTTGGCAGAAGGCCTAAATGTTTACTGGCTTTTGCTTTCTATTCTTTGAAAAAGAGACAAATAATTTTTTCCCAGGAAAATTCTAAGTTCCCAGAGCTATCTATCAAGATTTTGAGTAGACAAACTATTACAATTTAACGGCCTTCTGTGACCTTCAGCTGTCACTGAATAAAAGTACTAATCCCCATGATTCTTTCTAAAAGCTGTACATTTTATTCAAATTTATGTATGACAATATAATACATGTTCATTTGAAAAGAAAATAGGTTGCTTTTTAAAATTTTTGAGGTAAACTAAACCAAGCTTAAGTCCTGCAATGGGCCTTGATGCCTACTAGCTACGATCTTTGATTCTAAAAAATACACTCTACTTAAAATGCAAAAACAAGATAAAGAGACTCTCAATATTATTCAAGGTTAAGATAGAAATGTAAGAATAAGTTTTGATAGAGTACCAGTGGAAGTTCACACGAACATGGGAGTGATCTGTTTCAATCTAATAACTTCAGTGCTTACGTATTCGATCAAGTACCTTGATCCCTTTCTGAGCAAAGTCAACCTAAAGCCTACTGTATCCAGACTTTTCCAATATCCCCCTTTGCTATTGCTTTTGATTTGCTCTTGGTTGGAACTGGATTCACTCGGGACAGCTGTCTCTTAATTAGTTCTGTTAATTAGTTAATTAGTTCTATTCCTTCTTCTTATGTCACTCTAGACTAACCTTCCTGATTCACAAATCTGATGATGTCAAGCCTCTGCTCAGAAACTTTTGCGGCTAACTACTGCCCACCAAATAATTGAAGAGGAACAGAATTTGCCACCCCAAAATATATCTTCTTAGCATGAGGATTATTTTAGGTTGATTACTTTTAAGAAATGGCAAATATAAGAGAATCTCTGAAAACCCAGTAGAAGTTAACTTTCTGTAAGAGAAATTGACATTTGTAAGGAAAATTTCCATTTCTAAGGGTGTCTCCCTCTTTGTTCCAGAAGAGAGATGACCCAAACTCTAGAAACTCTTACTAATTAATTACAGAGAAGTCTTAGCCCAGAACCTAGAGGGGTGAAGGGAAAATAAATTTTCCTCCCCCACAGACAAATTTTGTTAGACTGATGTTCAAAATCTGGGGCATGTGGCTTCAGTCTTTCTTTCCAGTCATTTACGGAAACCTACACTTGTAGCTGGAGTTCTAATTACCAAATTTCCGATTCCAACAAGTGCAAGTAGATTCCCTCTTCTCTGACTTCACTAACACTTGTGGTTCCCTTTCGGCACCTATCTCACTGCATCTTTTATCATTGATTATTGGGAGTACTTCGAAACCGGTACCTATTATTTCTGACATTTGTAAAATCCTTTGTCGTTTTCCTACTCTCTCTACCAGGTGAAGTCTACCACTTTGCTGGAGGAAGGGAGTGGCAGCAGAGGGACTGCTCCTTTCTGTATGTGACGACTAAAGGATACACTTTAAATGGTTCTTTTTGCATGAAAATGTAAACAACCATCCTGTTTTGGGATGAGGGACTTGATTTTAGGGGCCACGCATTTCAGAATGATAATAAGAGAATTTTGTCTAATAGCTGAACTGTGATGGTGAAGATGCAGGTGATGGTCATGATAATGACCATGAGGTCAGATATCTCCAGGGTATCAGGGCCTACCCTCTGAGTCTGGACATGAATATTGGAATAAGGAAAAATTCCCCTGAAGCTCATCAGAAGGTGGTGGGGACAAGATAGAAGACAAGAAGAGATCTCCATCTTCAGGAAAAGAGGACATGCATTCTAGTAGCAGTCATTCAAATACTCAGTGTTACAGCTCTTTTTCTTCTTCATTTTAATATATTAACCTATGCATTTAATAGGTAATTTTTATGGACCTACTATATACCATATACCCTATACTCTAGGTACTGATGTTATGGTCACAGATATACTGGGAAGCTAATGGAATTAAATATCCAAGACTGTTCACTTACATAAGGCCTCTGCAAAAGGACCTTGATACAAGTATATGTTTCTAAAAATTTGGCAAACTAAGAAAGTTTAGCCACAACCAGTTAAAAAATGTTTTGTCTTTTTATTTCTATCTCCATCTCATCATATTTCCCAGCTCATCAGTGGCTTTACCGTGACAACTCTCATTTAGGGAATCTGGTTAAAGGAAAATTGAACTGAAAAAGCACATTTAGTCTGGGATTAATGGAATATATTTTCCAGTTAACGATAATTTCTGAGTAGACTAAATGACAGTTAAATTATTGCTAGCAGCCTGGGAGGAGGCATGGTGTCCAGGAATACTTGAAACATTGACACAAGTTGATGTTTCCATGTAGATGATGCAGCTATTGATAGATCTAAGCAATCATCAAGTAGGTCAGGGGAAGGGCTGAAGGGAGACTACAGGAGATGTTGGTTGAAAAGGACCCTTATAGGAGAGTGAAAGTAGGAGCTGTGAAGAAGACTGTCCTGAGGGAATATTTGGAGTAGTCCCCCTCTCTGATTAGGGAATCAAAAACCGGCTGGGCAATAATTTGTTAAGATGACAGGTAATTTCATAAAATACTGATTAGGGCAGTATCATATTATGACTCAAGAGCCTTTTTTTTTTTTTTTTTTTTTGGCAGCATGTACTTTTCCTTTGATGCCAGTTTCTGGCAGGTTGTACTTACATGGCGTATACTTAAGGGATACAGTAGATTTTATAGATATATTCTTCATCCTATATGAGCTCCTTGGTATGATAAATATTATTAACTTTAATCAGTGTTCAATTTTTTTAACCTTTAAATTAACTTGTTTTCTCATACATTTTCACATTCTATAGCTAGAGGCTTGATTACAAATATCCAAAAACATCTTTTGACTAAACAGAGATATCATTCATCTGATTCTCTATTTCCTCTAGTTTATACTCAGTGCTGAACCCAAGCATGGACCAGAAGTACATTTCTGCCTTCGATTCACATTTAAGAAAAGTAAATTGAAAATGGCAAAGAGATGAGCTTTCTATAAACTATCTGTTTTAAGGCTTGACCTAGGCATATGTGCTATGGAATTAGAAAACAACCTCCTCAAATCTGTGGACAGATTTTTAGGAAATACTATAGTATGAGAACCTAAGAGTACTTATTCCAGAGCATTCTCTCCTTTGTGCTATATGATTTAAAGGCAAGTATTTCTTCTCACTACCGACTGCCAAATATCTATAGTCTAATTCCATCTTCCCTGTTCAAATATAGCAAATTCAGTGCTTATTGGGCTAGGAGGAGGACATTTCACCTCTGTAGACTTTTTCCCTTCCCCCAACACTTTGATATGCTCTCTAAAACTTTATAAGTAGCAATAAAATTTAAATGATTTTTTCTTTTTCTTGGTTTTCTGTGTTCTCTTGTTAGAGACACCCAGAAACATTTATAGCTAAACTCTCATCCCCCATAACATTTTTTCCCATACAATTTAGAAAATTCACTACTCATGAAAATCTTGTTTTGGAAAAAATGAAAACCAAAAAATTCTGGTTAATATCCAGCGCTTTCCTCAGTGATGATGTTAGGCCTGCAAACAATGGCTGATTCTATTCATCTCCAGAAACTCCAGGAACTTGCCTGTAAATTTTCTTAACCTCAAAATGCAGGATGTCAATCTCCCTTAATATTGAAAAAGAATAAGCAAAACACTCATAGTTTTCATAGATTCCTAAGAAATTTCAGGTGTGAAAGTCATGTCAACCAAAACCATGAAGGACATTAAACCTAAATAGAAGGCATGTCATAGATGGTACATTGGAGCAAATGGAATTATGGATGACCATCATTTGTGAATTTTAACATCAAGTTCATGTAGTTAGTATCCTTATTGTGAGAAATGTCAGGCCAAATCACAAAAGTTAGTAAACATACTATTGGGAGCAAAGCACCAACACCAAATTTAAGGAAATGTGCCGTTGACTGAGATTCATTTGATAGATGTTCTTCAGTGGATTACTAGAACTAAGATTATATTTTCATGATTCTCTGAAATGTAAAGCTGGAAATTCTTCCAGAGGCTGAGAGTGATTTTTTTTTTCTGACCCTCTGACTCCCCTTTCTGGACTTCCACAATTATGCAAGGTTTAATTCTTACAGCCCACCCCTTATCTGATCTGTTCTTAGTTATCCAGCTTTTCTGTTTGAGAGGCCACTGATAAAGAGATCTATCTGCCCATGGATTTCCTCTGGGTGAAAGCACTGACTTACCTGGTTATCACAACAGATTGAGCCAGGAGAGGAATAATGATGCAAGAAGCAGCCCATCCACAGGCAGGCCTGCTGAGAAAAGATTATCTGCATTTTAGTATGGGTATACAGAGACCCTGTCAGTTAGCTGGTGGACTGAAAACACACGACCTATCATAGAAATGGGCCAAGGCCAGTCATTTTGAAACATTTTCAAGTTGAGGGATCAGATGAAAGCTCTGTAGAGAGAGAGAAGAAAATAAAAAAGAAGGGCAGAAACTAATTTCTGACCCTGAGAAAGGGAGATCTGGCCTGTGCTCCTGATTGTTTTTCAGTTCCCAAGAAGGCTAACCTTAAGTTACTTTCTGTATTTGGGTCCCGGGAAAATTCTTCAGGCTTTTGAAATAAAAACGTTCCTCTCTTTCACAAATATGATTTTCTTTTCTCTTGAAACAAACAAACAAAATGCAGTTAAAGAGAACCCAACTTTTAAATTATGTCGACAGAGATTTAAGCAAAGATGTAAAAACTGAGTATCTTCAGATAAGACACTATTTTATACTTAATCCTATGTAGTTTAGAGTCCGAAGACCAAAAAGTAATTATATTAATAATTACTAAGACACAATAACAACTTTAAGGTCAATAGTGACAATACTCTGTGTTTTGCCACAAGATGGTGATTTTGCGGCCCCCCCAAATGACTTCTTATAGGACTAATATGTTGGTTACAATGTATCAGGCTCTCTGCTGAGCACTTTAAAAAAATAAAAAGAATCTCATCTTTTAGAACTTCTCAGTTTTGTTGGAAAGACAAACACCCGAGAGATAATTATGAAATAATGCTGTAACATTAGTGATAGAAACATACCTACAGTAATACGGGGAGGATATGGCACTCCATCTTTTAAAAAACACAGGCTATATTTTCCTCCAATTAGGAGTGGAAGGATTTTGGGAACACTCGGGTTAATAAGGCTGAGTCAGGAAAAGAACACATTCTTCAACAATGTACATCATGTTTATAACCCACAGAAGCTTCTATTCCCACAGTCAATCATTATAACTCCCTTGCACATATCCTTAACTGTCTTTTCTTTCTTTTGCTTTTTTATATGCCCCTGGAAAAGCCAACATCCAAATTAAGCCAAACTCTCTTTCGACCCTAGCCTACACCTTTGAAGATGAGTATAATTGAACAAAAAATTCTGTTCGCACTTGAAATTTGTGACTTCTACCCTCAAATGGGCTCTTAATGTTGTCCAGTGCCATACTCTAACCACCCCCCAGTCTATTCTCTTTTGTGTTCTTTGAGTTGAATACTTCAAATTTCTCCCTTCTTTTCAAACTTCTAAAACTTCTTACCCATTCTCTCTTTGCTTAAGAGCTTGGTTCTTACTTAGTTGAAAAAAACCAAAGCAACTAGAAGCTAGAGAGGAAATATTTTAAAACCATTCATCTAACAGATCAGAGATTTTTAAAAACAGGTACTTTTTGGGCGCCTGGGTGGCTCAGTGGGTTAAGCCGCTGCCTTCGGCTCAGGTCATGATCTCGGGGTCCTGGGATCGAGTCCCGCATCGGGCTCTCCGCTCAGCAGGGAGCCTGCTTCCCTCTTACCTCTATCTCCCTCTCTGCCTGCCTCTCCATCTGCTTGTGATATCTCTCTGTCAAATAAATAAATAAAATCTTTAAAAAAAAATAAAAACAGGTACTTTTTTCTTGAGTTTTAATTTTTATATGAAAACCTTCTGAAATGCATGAAGTTGCAAAAACAGTAAAACTAACTTATTTTTCAAGAACTATTTATCAGCAAGTTCAGAACATGATGTCCCATCATCCCCAAGTACTTAAGACTTCTTACATAATGACAAAACACAAGAATCAGGAAATTAACATTGAGTCCAGACCAATATAATCCGCAGACTCCATTAAATGTGAACACTGGCCCCACCATGTCCTTTAGAGCACAAAAATATATTTTTAAAACATTCATTTATTTACTTGTCATGTCTTTTCAGTCATCTTCAAGATGAAAGAGTTCCATTGTCTTTCCTTAACTTTTAAGATCTTGATACCTTTGAAGGTTAGAGGCCAACCCTTTTATATAATGTTTCTCAGTTGATTTTATCTGATGTTTCCTCATGAGTAGTTTCAGGTTATGCTTCTTTGGATGGTTATTGCAGAAGTGATCCTATGTTTTTCTCATGGTAGCCTATATATAGGGCACAAGATTTCAATTTGTCCCATTACTAATGATGTTTGATATCTTTATAAGGGTGATAACTGCCAGACATCTATTATCAAAAATACTATTGTTTTGCCCTTTGTAATTAATAGGTATTTTGTGGCAAATTGTTCTGAAATTACAAAAATACTCTGCTCCTTGCCAAACTTCAAGTTTATGCCCATATGTGTCTTTATTTTCTGGAGCTACTGGTTCTCCACTGCATTCAGTAGGTCATAATTCATTACTATCAAGTTTATTTTTAAATTGTCCCAGAACAAGCTGGCTTTTATATCCTTAAGACACTATATTTTGAATGCTTACTTATTTTTTGTTATAAATGGCGCTAACTTTCCTCTTTGAGCCTGTTTGCCCTATCCTTGCATTGAGTCATTTCTCCAACAATCTCTAGTTTCTTGGAGAAGAGAATGGCATGTAAAAGCCAAAATCTGAGAGGTAGATATATATGTGATCTCAGTTTCCATTAATAATTCCAAATTCAGTCAAACAACATTTTACTTTACTCCCGTTCTCTCCTCCATGCTTATAACTCTATTCTCTGATACTAGCATCCATTACCATAAACATATTTATTTAGTTAACTAATCCTCACAGCCACCACATTCCTTCTCCCTGTGCCTGTGTTCTTTACACCACTTAATCTCTGACACTCGGTGACTAGCCTCCACTACCATCCACCTGTGTAGAATGTTCCTTCTTTTGCCCATGCTTCATACTCTATGCCCAACCATTTCACAGCACAGAAGATTCTTCACCTACTCTAAGCTTTGGCACTCTGCAAAGGGCTACCTGTTGCACCCCATATGGAATTCAGCCTCATCTCACTTAGGTCCAGTATCCCATACTGGACTGTCCTCCTCACTTTGTTGGGACTTCCACTCCTCATTCCCAATTTTCTCCTGTGTGAAAAATCATCCCCACTCTGGGCTCTGAACCCCGCTTTCATCTATCATGACTCTTCCATTTAGTGCAGACTACTACCTTGCTTAGCCCGCCCTACCTAATGGCTTTAACATTAGATTGCCAGCAAGGAAAAGGAATAAACAGAAATAGTAAGAAAAGAGAAGGGAAGGAGCGGAATAAGAGAAAGGCAATTTTCTTCATTTTAACACATACTGAGATTGGTTTATTGGATCTTTTGGTTCAATGGCCCTCCTGTCAACTTTTTACCTTCTGTCAGGTTGTCCTCCTTACATGACTGTTATATAAAATTGAAGGGCAATCATGAGGATGACACTTCTTAAGCATAATTTCCGATGACAATATTAATTATGAAACTGAATGAATGGAACATTGCCTATATCTTCCTCTGTAAAGAAAGCTGTTCTCACTTTCACATTCCTTGATTCCTTGATTATTATTCCTGAAGGCCAGTCTTGTGTGGTAAATAATAATAATAAAAATATGGACCAAAAATTCCTCAGGAATGATTAGCAAAACAAATCTGATAATAAGTATTCTTATTTACTTCATTATTAAGTTAAAAATGAAGCCGGTGAATTGTCCCATTCTTATAATTTTAGCTTTCTTGCCTACCAGTCCATGTTGTCTTCCAGCTCTTCCTTTTATTACTCTTCAACTTCTAGACTCTAATAAAAGCATAGCTCCTTCACTAATGGTTAGGGATGCTACTGCTCACAGTTAATGATAACTGCTTCTTCACTCTAGGGCAGTGCTGTACAACGGAATTATAATGAAAGTCCTCCATACCATTTATCAAGTTTTTCTAGTAGCCACATAAAAATTTTTTAAATAGAGTTAAAATGTTTTTTACTTAACTCAATATAAACAAGTTGTTATTTTAGCATGTAAATAATATTAATAGATATTCTGCTTTCCTTTTTTCATACTAAATCTTTGAGATCTGCTGCAAATTTTATCTTAGAAATTTAACATTCAAATTAAGATGCGTAAGAATACATTATGCTGAGATTTCATAAAATTATCAGTTAAAAAAGTAAATTTGTACTTCCAAATTGATTTAAACACACATAAAATTTTCCAATACATTAATTAAGTCTTCATTTATAAAGTTATAATTAAACTAACTTAAAATATAACTTCTGTTTCTCAATCACACTATCAAGGGTGCAATAGCTCTATGTACCTAGTGGCTACTATATTAAATACTAGTCACTTAGAAATAAGGTAAATGTGAATCACAACATGCTGTTGATGTTGATAAGAAAGTCAATACCAGTCACTTTGAAGTGATGAAATTGTTCTCATTTGGAGATAGATTACATCTGGGGTTCTGAAAATTTAAAAGGAAATTTCAGAATAACCTGCATTACTCACCTCATATAATACAGTTCTAAATAATGTACAGTACTGAGTAATGCTGCTCAAAACATTTAGTGTGAACAATTTTCTTGAGGAGTTACTTAAAAATGCTTATTTTTTTGTCCCTTACCCCTATTCCATCAGAAATCCTGTTCTAGAAGTTCTATAGTGGGGCTTAGAAAACCACATTTTAGGTAATTCTGGCTTATTTTAGACAAAACTTTGAGAAATACTGCCCTCCAGAGTTTGACTGTAGTAAAACTAGTTTCCAATCCAGTATTAAAAATATTTATTGAACTGATGATTTCCTGCATTGATTAGGCAATACTGAACCAGAATCATCACCCTCGTTTCATTAAAGACATACACCTGAATGGTCCTTTCTGAGAAGAAGTCAAATATCATGTGACATAAACCCAGAGTTTAGAATCCCGACAACAGATCTAGATAATCACTGAAGCTACAAAGATAGCAAATGATAAATTATCTAAGTGGTTCATTCTAAGCAACAAAGTCTACTGCTGTCCCTCCCTAGGTTGCCAATATTTAAAGCAGCTATTCAAAGACATTTTCCTGACTTTTAAGAGTAGAAAGTAATGAAAAACAACTTTCTTCTTTTTTTAAGATTTTAGTTTTAGTTTTAAGTAATCTCTACACCCACTGTGGGGCTCAAACTCATAACCCGAAGATCAAGAGTTTATGCTCTAACAACTGAGCTAGCCAGGAGTCCCAGAAAAGAATTGTTCTTAATACTAAAGATTATTCCTTTGTCGAGGGAAAATTATTAGTGTTTTGGTCATGTATACGTTGACATTACTCTCCACTTTATTTTACATTGTTTCCTTTCCAAAAATTTGTAAACATGCATATTGTATCACAAGACTTAAACCTGTATTACTATTTGATTATTTATGCTTTTGTAATCTTATACCACAGATTTAAAATGGAGTTTTCAGTTTGCTAACATCTGATGTTTCTTAATAACCTACCATATAGTCATTAATCCTAATTACTATTTAAGAAAAATAACAAGACACTAAAAGAAAAACAAAACAAAATGGAAAATAAACAACTCTGCTCAGGTATTTCTACATAGTCTCATTTTATTACAGATGTCCCACACTGCTTGATTCTAATTTAAAGGGGAAAATTGAGTATATGAGCACCAAATGAGAAAAACATGATTTGTGTAATGGCAATCTAAATGATATTCACAGAGATTTTTCTGGGAGTCTCCTTAAGTGCTAATGGAAACCTTAATGTCAGATAAACATTTCACAGCATCAACAGCACATCTCATCATTATAATCTTCTTACATGGGCTTCCCGGACAACAGACCCTTGCCTCTCATTAAAGTGGCAGTTTTGAGGATGAAATCTGCCATGCGTTGGAACGGTCCTTTCTAAGAAGAAGTCAAATATCACGTGGCAAAACAACACCAACAACAAAACAGAAAACCTCTACTAGTTATAGTTTAATTGGGTGATAGATCCCATAAAATGCTAAAATGTACAAATCATTGCTACCAGAGATGTGCCACAGATATGCCGAGAACAAGAGATGTATTTTTATCTCACTAGTGAGGCAGGAGAAACTGGCCCCAAACAGGGCAGAATTACAAGCCCAGATGAAACTTCACTGGTGAAATTTAACCAGGTTCATATATTTTATATGCCCGAAAACTCATTCCTCAAACCTGACATCTCCATCAAAGGCATTTTGCAGTCTCTCTTTTTATGCTTTTATTTGCCAATTTTGTCTAGGCAGTGATGATAGGTCACATTTTGTCTAACACCCTGAAACAAGAGCAGAAATCACTCAATTCCCATTGCTTAGCACACATCTACAAATTGATCTGTCCCTAGACAATCATCCTGCATAGATTAACTCCCACACTATTCTTGACTTAAGAGAGAGTAAAGGACGTGTTTTCTTCAGTGCTAATGACAGAGAAAATAGAAAATTAAGCTCAACTTCCTGTTGATGCTTGAAAGATGGGAGAATATATCCTCCAGGTGTAAATAAGGATTAAATTTATTCTTGGAATTCATATGGCTGAAAAGTTTAATAAATGTATTGAAAACTAAATCTCACTTAGAAATTACTTCTTTCACCTTCTTAGATCATTTGAGAGAAAGATGGCATGTCTTTCAGATTTCCCAGATAAATAATTATATTAATCATCTCAATTTTTAATGATGCATTGTGAAAATGTATTCTTGTTCTGAAATTAATACTCAGACATTCATAATAAATGTCACATCTATAATTTCCAAAGTTAAGAATTTATTCAGGTATTATCATATATAAATACAGGATAAGCCAATCTAAACGATCTGTTTCTGTCAGCCTTGACCAATTCAGGTAAACTGCCTCCTTCAAGAATTCATTCTAAACTGTCAGTATGTGTGACTTGTTATACACCAGTAAATTAAGCCTCCAGGATACAAACATAGCACTCAGGATCTATACCTTTAAGAAGCTCAGAGACCAGTCGGCAAGTCAAGTAAGAGAGTAAACAGTCATTGTACATTATTATGCTCTGAGACAATCATTTATAGTGAGGGGTGAGAGATTTGAGACTGGTTTACAGAGGTGGTTCAAATTCAGTGAGTGGAACTTCCCCCTCCTGCCCAGTACAAACTTGAAAAGGCTTTCCAGACCAAAGGAATAGTAGTTATGAAACAGAGATAGGATATAGTTATTGTATGCTTTAGGAAATACACATAATTCAAATATCAAGAGTATAGAAGAGCATGCAGGGAAATGCAGAAGCATAAGAAGTTGAAGCTGAAGCTGAAGGCAGAGGCCATGAACCTCATGCCTGATGAACTGAATTTTAACCTGTAAGTAGTAGGACAAGATTAAAGGATTTTAAACAGGGGAATGACAACTTAAATCATGTACTTCAGCCAGATTATCTGAGATGATTGATTAGAAACTACAGTAACTGCATCCACAAAGAAATAGGTTTCAGTTCCACAACCTTTAACTCACTGTTTTTCTCTGTTTTTCATCTCTTGGCTCCAGTTCAAGGGATAATAAAAAATCCCAGCAAATTAAGAATAAAAAGTTTCTCAGCCTGAAAAAAAAAAAAAAAAAAAAGGCACTCAAAGAAGACTTATGGATAACATTATCCCTAATGGTGAAAGCCAGAGTGTTTTTATTTTAAGATCTAAAACAAGGCAAGAATATCCCTTAAATTCTATTCAACATTATATAGAATGTGCTAGTCAATGCATCAAAGCAAAAAAAAAAAATATATATATATATATATAAGAAAGAACTAAAAGTGGTTCTGTTTGCAGATGGCATGGTATTTTATGCAGAAAGTCCGAAGGGGGAAAAAAAATGAATGAATAAAGCCTGAAGAAGTAAAAGTAAGTTTTCCATGTTTAGTATATTTATATGAGTAAAATATTAATAATAATAATAGTTAGACATACCATGCCCATGCATTTAAAGAATCAATATTAAGATGAAGAATTTCCCCAAATTAATTATGGATTTAGTTCAATTAAAATTATGACCATTTTGTTTTTTGGTAGAAATTGGCAAACTAATTGTGAAATGTATTTGGAAATTCAAATGTCGTTGAATAGCTTAAGCAATTTTGAAAAAGAACAAAACTTGGCACTTTATACCACGCAAAGGATACTAGTATACAGAAAGGGCATAATATATATTTAATGAATAATATTTAATTCTTTACATTTAACAAAGTCTTAACTATAATCAAACCTCCCATTCACCTCTGGTAGGAAAAATGAATTATGAGAATGGCGAATGATGACATTGTGTAAAATAGGAAATAAAGAAAATTAACAGATCTTAAGTTCTTTTGAGTTTAATGTGGACATATTGGGTGGCAGGTGGCTTGCCATTTGTAGATTAAAAGCAAATTTTCCCACTGTTCCTTTTAAAGATTTCAAATCAGCATTATATCCTTTTACAGCCATTCCTACATTATTTCTCCTGTGAAGTATTTAAAATTGTAAACATATAAGCACTTTGACTATAATAATAATTAAAACATTAAAATAGAAATAAATGACTCCATATTAAAACCTCTCATCTTGACAAATCTACGAAAGGTAAAGAATGAGTGAATCTTGGGAGATCAATTTTTGCCTTATGTATTCAAAGCTAACCTAATTATATCACCCCAAAATAAGTAAAAAACACAAGTAGTGATCTTAAGCCCGATTACAGTTATTGAACTGATTATGCTGAAATAAACAAATATCCATATGAGCTTTTCTTTCCAGAAACACAATCTCTTCATTTTAATTTTATTTAGCAAGATTTTCAATACGCCTATCAGCTTTAAGTTTGATATTTTCAGCCAACAGTTTACTGCACGTAATTTTGCCCATGATTCGAAAATTCTCCAGGTAGTTGACAAAATACACTAATTATTGTTGGTTTTAGCCTAAGAATGGCTCCCAATGAGAAGAAATTGCCTTGTCCTCTAGAAGTCACCAATGGGCTAAAAAGTAGATATTCATATATGGTCATCATCATACTACTAACATGAGATTTGCAAGAGAATTCCAATAGAAACAGAATTATATCCTGGGGTGGGAAAAGAAATGTACATAGCCTGCAGATTCCAAGAGAAATATTGAAACACTAGGTGCAGGGGTATAGAGCATGGGGGTGGGAAGTCCTGAGCTATTTTATTTAGACACTCATTACCACTCTATTCACTGGAGGAACTGAGGTTTTCTAGGCAACTCTCACTCTACCTATACAGTTCAGATAGTTGTTTTTCTTCCTTTGTCCTACCAATGAATAAGTCATTTAATCAAATACTCTAAGAATAAAGACAGTGGTTTCAGAAGCACAAATAGTATACATGCAGTTGTTTTGTAAAACAATTTCCTCTAAATCCTGAATGTAGAAATAAGAGCGTGAGGATATTTCGGAGCACCTGGGTGGCTCAGTGGGTTAAGCCTCTGCCTCTCAGGATCCTGGGATCAAGCCCTGCATCGGGCTCTCTGCTTAGCAGACAGCCTACTTCCCCCCTTCTCTCTGCTTGCCTCTCCACCTACTTGTGATCTCTCTCTGTCAAAAAAAAAAAAAAAAAAAAAAAAGAGTGTGAGCATATTTCACACTGAAAAATCACCAGGTCTCTGAAAGTCCTGTGCTACTGATAGATTCTATACCAATATTAATTTAATTAAAATAGCTAATACTTGTTTATAATTTGATAATGCATGTGGAGTTTTTCTCAAATACTTGATATATGTTTCAAAACAGCTCTAGGTATAGTTATATTAACTGTACATTTGAGAAATGGAGCTTTGAAGGATGAAGTCAGTTGTTTGTGGTGATGCAAGGAAATAGTGTGAAAGCTAGATACAAACACAATTGATTTTACATCACTTAGCCTATAAACAATGCTTATTTGATTCCACTCCCTCATCTCATGTGACCCTGTCATTTGCTTGATGATACCAATAACTGTTGCTCCATTTAAAAAAATTTTTCTTTTAATATCATCAAAAAATAGTATCTCTTAATACTGAGGAGAAATCATTTTAGAGGCACTCATGGATTTTAAATTCTCCCAAACCATTAAAACATATAATTTTGGGGGTGCCTAGGTGGCTCAGCGGGTTGGGCCTCTGCCTTTGGCCCAGGTCATGATCTCAGCGTCCTTGGATTGGACCCCGTGTTGGGCTCTCTGCTCAGTGGGGAGCCTGCTTCCTCCTCTCTCTCTGCCTGCTTCTCTGCCTGTTTGTGATCTCCCTCTCTGTCAAATAAATAAATAAAATCTTTTTTAAAAAAGCCATAATTTTCCTTAAATGGCTATAAAGTTGAACCATAAAAAAGAAAAACAAAAAACCAAAAAAACTTCCAGACATATAAAGAAAATTATTGCATAGAGAAAAAAAAAAGTTCAGCATATACAGATGGTGTGAAGTAAGGCTTACTCTCAACCAGCCTCATCTGGTACTATTTAAGTTAATGACTCTGCAAAATTATATATAAGTCACAGAACTTTTTGGTGTACCTTGAATAGTTAGAGATGTGAATATCACTTTGGGACTATAGGTTTCTGCACACATAACTTTTCTTATACAACAAGCTTCTCATTCTATCATAATGTTCATCAGCTTGCCTCTCCACTATCTAAAAGCCCACTAATTTCTTCCTAGCTTATTTTTTTTCTAAGACTTCTTTATCTGAAAGAGAGAGAGCACAGTCAGGGTCAGGAGGGAGGGAATCTTTAGGCAAATTCAAGCAGACTCTTTGCTGAGTGCGTGGAGCCCAAGGGTGGGAGGGTGTGGGGGGGAGCCAGATGCAGGAAGTGGGGCAAGCCAGGTGTGGGGATCGATCTCATGACTCATGAGATCAGGACTTGAGCAGAAACCAAGAGTCAGATGCTTAACCTACAGGGCCACCCAGGAGCCCCCTCTCCCTAACTTATTTTAAATAATTGAAGCTGAGGGGCATCTGGGTGGCTCAGTCATTAAATGTCTGTCTTTGGCTCAGGTCATGATCCCAGGGTCTCCCTCTTCTAATCCCTCTGCTGGTGTTCCCTCTATCGCTCTCTGTCAAATACAATCTTAAAAAAAAAAAAATTGAACCTGAATCCCCTCTACAATTATAACTTCTTTATGATGTAGTCACTCAGTTCATGTTTTGACATCTGCTATTTTTTTGAGGCAGCTTACCCACTTTGGAATACACTGAGTAAAAGAAAGTTCTTTCCTGTATTGACCTAAAACTCCTTTGTCTATAAGTTTATCCATTGAGTTACTGAAGACAAATATGGTTAGTACTACTGCTTTTTCTCACTTTTCAGTTTTCTAATTCTCTAATTATATCATACAAAAATAACTCCATATAATACAGTATTTATTTTATTTATCTATTTTTTAAAATACATTATTTAACACAAAAATTTTTGTATTATTAAAAAGTTTTGGCTAATTTGTTAGCTTAATAAAGAGAATTTTTTTTAAAGAGTGTTGAAACTTTTCACAGAACCCAGAGAAAAACTGAACATAGATTTTTTAAAAAGATTTTATTTCTTTGAGAGGGAGAGAGAAACCATGAGCAGAGGGGAGGGGCAGAGGGAAAAGCAGACACCCACTGAGCCAGGAGCCTAATATGGGGCTCCATTCCAAGACCCTGGGACCTGAACCGAAGGCAGGTCCTTAACTGACTGAGCCACTCAGTCACCCTGAACATAAATAAGATTTAGCAAGAGTTGAAACCAGGAAAGGTTCAGACTGCTGACTGGACAATTTTAAAGGATACTGCATGCCTGGTTCCTTTGGAAAGGGTGCTGGTTTTCTTTGCTGTCTTAAGACAAAACATCCTTCAGAAAAGTCTTAATGGAAAGGATATCATTCTCTTTTCCTTTTAAAAATTCTCCCTTTGCCCTCTTGTACTAGTTTAAACTGATAGCACGGACTCCTTTAGTCTTTCAATTCAGAGCCACTTCCTTTCTTTAAAATACTTACAAACAAAACAATAAACAAAGCCCTCTTTGCCCATTGCAGACCCAGAAAAAAAAAAAAAGAGTATGGGAGAATGTATGCATCAGGAATATATTACGTATTAGTAACCTGTCTTAGCAATTACAGAAAAAAGGTTATCCCTGTAAATCATAAAAATAATCACAATATATTATGAATGTCTGTATGTACAATTTGTTCTCATTTATCTTTCCACATGTACAGATTGATCTTATATAAGCCCATTCTGTAATGCAAATATATGCAAGGTTTGCCATAGGATTAGATATGCTGGTTTTGTCTTTATCTGGTTGTCTTTGTGATCTGCAGTCTGTATTATGACTATATTATGACTATATTATAGGTGTTTCTTCTTTAATTTTATTTTATAAAACATTTAAGATTTGAAAGAATTTTGAAGTCACCTAGTACATGCTATTTATTTTACAAATTAAAAAACAAAAACAAAAACAAAGAATAAGCAAAACAAACAAACAAACAAAAAAACCAGCAAGGTCCAGAGAGAGTAAATGCCTTTCCCAAAGTCCAAGTACTACTAAGTGGTAAACTTAAAATGGAAATCCACATTTTTTATTTATCCTGCATTCTTTCCACAATACCATACTTTCTATATTACATGTTATGTATGCAAAATCTGAGATAAGAGAATCAGATGATTAACATCACATCACTTAGATTAAAATTTGGTAACTTTGGAACAAGGGAAAAGGCCTCATACTTACATAATCCTCATCTTCTAGCTCTTCCTTGGCCAACAACTCTAGTAAGTCCCTCCTCTGCTAAGAGTTTTCTTTCAGTTCTTCTCTAAGAGCCTAGAACTAAGGCCAGTGACATAGAAAGCCCTGCTTTTATGCTCTAAAGTCTTCAAAGTCAGAAAGTACTTCAGAGCACAGGAATTCTGATTCCAGATGGACTCCTCAACTTTCTTGGAACGGTGCATGCCTATGCCCTCAGAACACAAAAGATTAACCAGTATGTCTGGTTTACTCAGTATTTTTTCTCTTTCTTTAAAAAAAGAGACAATTGATATATAATACAATTCCTAGCTCTTAAGATGAGTTTGTACAAGTATGTAATCACCAATCTAAATAAATAAAGTTTTTCCCTCTGAAAGTTTAATGTACCATTTTAGTCACTATTCCTACTCCTTCAAACCACTCACTATCATCATAGATTAGTTTTGTTAGCCCTTGTGTACTTTCTGGAAATTTAATCTTATACTATATTTATATTATATTACTTAAAATTTTGTATTATATATATTTATAGAGACAAATCTCAAGTAGTTTTGACAAACTGGAACACAGTTTTTAAAATAATTTAAAGATACTACAACTTTCTAATATTTTATTTACTTTATAATTTAACATAATGAACTATAATGTATTCTAAAATGTGGGGTATCTTTATTTTGTGCTTCTACAAAAATTAGATAGAAGAACACATGCATACCACATATCAATTCATAAAATTTATTCACTTTCCTTAACTGCTGATTAATTTGTTCCCATTGATGGTTGTCATGATCATCCCATGTGGTTTAAAGAATTTACTAGAAAAAAAAGTTAAGTAATTGTTGTGTAAAATTATTCTTGCCACATGGAAAGGATTTTTTTCCCATTTCAAAAGCCTAAGAAAAGAGTTCTAACAGTTCAATGTGTACCTTACAACTCAAAATCAACACCAAAACAGATGTAGTTATGTATTAAATCTTCTCTCTTCATTTGCCTGATATCTGATAGAAGTTTAATTAGCTCTGAAATGAATCAGTAACCAAAATGGCCACGGACAAACAATAATAGCAGCAAAAAAAGGAACAACAGCGAAGAAAACATGATTATCCACTCAAAATATGAGAAACTGCTTGAGACTCCTAATTCTTTAGAATTTGAGCTTTTTTTTTCTTTCTTTCTTTCTTTCTTTTTTTTTTTTTTCCTGAGAGAGCATGCTCTCTTGCTCTTGGTGGGGGGGTGGGGCAAAAGGAGAGGGAGAATCTTAAGCAGGCTCTACACCCAACACCGGAGCCCAATGTGGGGGATAATCTCAGGACCCTGATATCATGACATTGGCCAAAATCAAGAGATAGACACATAAGCAGAGCCTCCCAAAGACCCTGAATTTGAGCTATTTTTTAAGAGAGATTTTCAAGTACCACCATATTAAGGAGAAAGTCAAAGCTATTTCTGCCTTTAGAAAATGTGTAGTCAAAAGGAAGAGAGGACACCTGAGAATATATCTCTCGCATGTTTGTGAGAGATTATTTGATGTGTGTATGCATATTTACATATACAGTGACTATGCATATTAAAGTAAATAATGCTATAGTAGAAGAAGGAAGGGAGGTCAAGAGTAAGAATAAGGTACAACAACAACAAAAAAAACAAGTCAATTAAAAAAGTTTATAAGACAATTTCGCTAAGCATGATACGCTCTAGTTCCATCCATGTTGTCGCAAATGGCAAGATTTCATTTCTTTTGATGGCTGCATAGTATTCCATTGTGTATATATACCACATCTTCTTGATCCATTCATCTGTTGATGGACATCTAGGTTCTTTCCATAGTTTGGCTATTGTGGACATTGCTGCTATAAACATTCGGGTGCACGTGCCCCTTTGGATCACTACGTTTGTATCTTTAGGGTAAATACCCAGTAGTGCAATTGCTGGGTCATAGGGCAGTTCTATTTTCAAAAATATATGTTTATAAAAAATAAAAAATGAAAAAAAAAAGTTTATAAGACAAAATTTGTTTTAAAGAGGCAAACAGTACAAACTCAATGCAATTTTGTGGGAAAGGGATAAAGAAACCGAATCAGCTTATACTTAATTATCCCATAGCTACCTCAGATTCAGTATGCTTAACACTTTAGTTTTGATTCTGTAACTTTTCCTCCTAATGTAAATCGGACCATAGTGCTACATTCCTCAATCCAGGAACAGCACTAATCATCAGAGTGACATCCAATCTGGAAATCACACTCATCTTCTGATTCTCCCTTGTCTACTCAGTGTTTAATCCATGTCTACTCACATCATCTTCTAAATACATTCTCCAACTGTAATTGCCAATGTCTTGTTTTAGGCCCTCTTGACCTTTCTCTTCTGACAAGGCTTTTTATTCAGTTTCCCCATCTTTCAGCCTGATTTCTGTATTGCAACTAGTTTTTAAAAATGAAATCTGAATGAATCAGTCTCAGATTTAAAATCATGCGGTTATACTCCATTATATATAAGATACAATTTAAAATCTCACCTCACTATTTGAGGATCTTTATGTTTTAGCCATTGCCTATACGCCAAGCATTATTTCCTGCTAAATCCTGCTAAATCCTCATTCACACCCTACTATATTAAACCACTTTTCACTTCTCTTTCTTACACCTTGGGGGCTCATACACTATTGAACCTGCTGAAACTCTCTTTAAACTTCGTATGTACCCTCTCTCCCCACTATGTCTGTACCTGATTATGTAGCTTTTCCTCATCCTTCAACACCCAGCTCAAGCATCATCTCTGGGTAGTCTTTCCTGACTTCCCATTGCCTCTTCTGTCTCTCCTGTATTCCCACATTACCTTTGATGTATAATATACTATATGCTTTGATGTCTAAGTCAGATTTAGCAAAGTACAATTTCTATGCATAAATTAACCCTTTTAGGTATATATTTTAATGACTTTCAACAAGTGTAAACAGTCTTAAAATAAATACCACAAATGAGACATATTAATTCCATCACTGCCCCCCAGCCCATCCCTGCCAAGCCCTTTTACCATCAATCATCTCTCACCACTCAGACCCTGGCATCCACTGATTTTTGTCACTATCGTTTTCCCTACTCCAGAATGTAATATAAATGGCATATTTTAGTGTGTCAATTTTTGTCTAGTGTCTTGTACTTAGCTTAATACCTTTGAGATTCTCTACCTTTTCCCATGTACCAGCGGTTTGTTCCCTTTAATCACTGCATAGTATTCTATTATATGATCTGCATTTGTTTTCAATTCATTAACTGATGGACATTTAGGTCATCAGCAGTTCAGTTTTGAGGTATTCTGAATAAAGCCACCATGAATATTCACATAACAAGTCACTAGGTGGACATATTTCATTTATTTGGGTAAATAGCTAGGAGTAGGAATCCTGGGTTATAAGTGAGTTTTTAATTTACTATGAAGCTAGCATATTGTTTTCAAAGCAGCTATAGACTATTTCATTCCTTTCAGCATTGTATAAGAGACTGAATTATTCTGCATCCTGGCTAGCATGTCTAAAGTTTAGCCATTTGAGTAGATGTACCGATATATCCTTATGGTTTGAATTTACTTTTCCCTAGTAAATAATGATGTTGATGGCCTTTTGTGTACTTATTTTCTAACTGTAGATTTTCATTGTTGAAGTGTCTGAAACATTTGTCATTTTGTTAGTATATAATGTTACATATATGGTCTTACAAACCAGTAATATGCACATATTCACATATATATATTTATACACACACATATATAAAACATGTATATATTCCCGTATAATATTCTGGATAGTAGTCTTTCCTATGTAATTCATAGTTGTTTTTTTTTTTTTTTTTCAGACATCTCAGCTTCTTAACAGTGGCCTCTAAAATGGCTTAACATTTTAACTAAATCCAATTTTAATAATTTTTTATCATTCATACCTTTTGTTTCCTAAGAAATCTTGGTGTAACTCAAGTTTGCACTCTCTTCATCTAAAATTTTTGTAATTTTAGATTTATGATACATTCCAAATTCAACATTATATAGTTCATTTTTATATGAGATTATAAATTGTTCCATTTGTTAAAAACACTAGCTTTTCCCCCACTGCAAACGGGCACCTCTGTTGAAAGTCAACAGGCCATATGCCTGTGGATTTATTTTTAGATTCTCTATTCTGTTCCAGTTACATATTCGCATTTTCTTACATAAATATCACACTATTTTCAGTACTGTAGCTTTATAGGAAATCTTGAAATCAAATGGTGTAAGCCGTTCTACACTTTTTTTTTCTTTTTAAAAATTGTTTTTATCATACTATGTTCCTTGAATTTCCATAAATAATTTCAGTTTGTCCATTTGCAGAAAACACGGACCTCTAGAAATTTTGACTGGGCTAATGTTCAATCTATAGATCAATTTAGAAGGAAAATTTAATTTCTTTCAGCAATGGTTTGTAGGGTTCTGTGTACAAATATTGCTCCTATTCTTCTGGATTTTTTCCTAAAGTATTTAAAATACAGAGATGTTACTGTTAATGGTATTTAATTTCCATTTTCAACTATACCTGGCTTAAATATAGGAATACAGTTAAATTCTACGTATTTCCTTGAATCTTGTGAGACTGATACATCATCTTATTAGACTTGAGATTTTCTATACAAAGAATTGCCATCTGAAATTTCACTTTGTTTCTAATCTGTATAAATTTTATTTAGTTACCTAATTAGTTATTTGTAATTCATATGATAATATCTATTTTAACATACCACATTATGTCCGACCCATCAGGCCAGGTGTGTTTCCTCGATCAGCATTACACAGGGAATAGCTGAGCAGTCCTTTCTGAATAGTCCGAGGCAAGAGCATTAGAGAACGATTTTGCCCTTTCCTTGGGTTGGCTTTGGCCGGAATAAACTGCTGTTCCTCATGAACAGGCACCGGTAGCATCAGTCGGTGTAGTCCTCACTCTTAAATCTCCGGTAGTACTGAGGGAAAGAAGGCCCCCGGTTGACTATTCCCACCGACGCTTTCAGAGGGTGGTCTGCAGCCTCTCTTGGGAGTAGCTTTTTTCTCCCGCCCCGCCTGGGGAGGTCTGTGTCCCGTGAAGTGTTCCCCCTCCACGGAAGGGTCTGTATCCGGATGGCCAAGACCTGGAGCAGCCTGGCCAGCTCTTTGAACACTGCAATGAGGCCAAATCCTCCCTTTACCTAGAATTCACTATGGCCACGTGGAAAAGCATCTTGATGCCTGGTGGGATCTCGCAGCCACAGCTCTCTTTGAGCAGCTCCAGCCTCACGACCCTCAGGGGCTCCAACTTCACACAAATGACAGTCTGGATCAGTCTAGGGTCCCTGACTCCATGCTGCCCCAGCACAGACCACAGACGCGGCGAGCCACAGAGACCAGGCGACAGATACCCTGGACTTTCAACCTCAGCGGCCACAGCCTGGGCCATTACCTCAGACTCTCCCAACAGCGCGAAGCCCAGGCTTGGGTGTGAGGTGGGGTGGAAGGAAGGGCGGCGGTAAAGGCTGCGTGTCCTGATGCACGCCGGGAAATGAAGTCCTGATCGCTTGCCAGAAGGCCGAACTGGCCACGTGACCTCCAGAGGGGTCATGGGAACTCTATTTTCCATTTCCAGACTTGTGAGGGCGTCAGGTGCGTAGACTGGAAGAAAACAAAAGAAAAAGGTCTTTCCTGTTATGGGGATTATTTGAGCTGTGTTACTGCCAGTGGATTATCTAGCCTTACTCGTTTATTTCACATAGAGGAGAATGGAAATGTGGTCTGTTTGTCGAATCTGTAATTATTGAGTGCTGAGGGGAAAAAGACGGGCCCCGTTCTCAGGTGTACAGAACATTGGACAAGATGGGGACTAAGCACAGGATGGTAAGGAAACACGTCGTTTGGATTTGGAAGGAAAATTCCCAAGAGGGGATATGGGGGAACAGTTCAGAACAGAGAGCAGGGAAATCACTTTCTCAGCCTCTCCTACCTGGCGTGAGGCAGCAGCACAACAGGCCGGGTGGAGAGAGAAGTTTAGGGGGGTCATTTCCTCCCATGTGTTAGGATGTTTTTAGGTATACCTGAATTACAGAGAGCAGAAATGGTGGTTGGAAGCCAGTCAGTGCACCGCAGTGAGGACAAGGACGCCAAGGGCGGGTCAGGATCATGCATTTGGTTTAGCGGCTTAGAACTTGACCTAGGAGCCATGGGAAGCTAGTGATGGTTTTAAGCAGGGGTATGAAAGGGCTCGATTTTTCCAAGACGATAAACCCCTTTTTAATTTATTCAGATTTTACTTTATATCCTTAAATATTATTTTATAGATTTCCTCGTATTTTCCTATTTTCCCTAATTTATGATTTGGAAAATGTGAATTGTAGGATGCAATACCCTTTGCTATTACTAGATTCACCATTGTTATATGTATTTATTTGCTTACACATTTATTTGTCCACTTTTTATTCATAGGCATATTTATTTTATACATTAGTATACATTATTTTTAATTTCTGGTGTACTGAAAGATTGCACAGAATTTACAGAAAGTTCCCATATAATCCCTCATTCTTCAGTCTCAGGCACATTCCCCAATTTTTTAAAAGTTTTTATTTAGGGGCGCCTGGGTGGCTCAGCGGTTTAAAGCCTGTGCCTTCAGCTTGGGTCATGATCTCAAGGTCCTGGGATCAAGCCCCACATTGGCCTCTCTGCTCGGGGGAGGGGGGGGGACACACGACACGGGACATGACTGCTTCCCCTCCTTCTCTCTCTGTCTGCCTCTCTGCCTACTTGTGATCTCTGTCTGTCAAATAAATTAATAAAAATCTTAAAAAAAAAAAAAGAAAAGGTTTTATTTATTTTTGTGTGTGAGAGAGAACACACACACAAGCACACGTTGGGGAGAGGGAGAGACAGACTCCCAGCTGAGCGGGGAGCAGATGGGAAGACTCCATCCTGGGACCCTGATATCTTGACCTTACCAGAAAACAGATGCTTAACTGACTGAGCCACCCAAATGCCCCAGCTTTCCCCAGATATTAACATCTTGCAGCAGAGTGGTGCATTTGTTACAGTTGAAGTGAGCTGTACCTTCTGTGGTTGTCTATCCACCATTCATACATTTACATTCATACAGTTTACTTCCACTATCCTAAAAATTGCCTGTGCTTTGTCTGTTCATTCCTTTCTTCCTCCACATCTCTGCCATTTATTTCTTCTTTGGCTATCATTTCCCATACAATTTTGAATGGAGAGGGTGTGTGGACATCTTGTTTCTGATCATAGGGGGATTAAGTATAACTGTTATATTTGATTTTGATACTTCCCCATAAAAAGGGGAGGAATTTCTCTCTGTTCTTCTTAAGAATTTTTATTATGAATGGGTGTTGATTTATTAAATGTTTTCAATATGTATTAAGGTGATTATGTGATTCAGATGATCATGTGTTTTTTCTCCCTTATTCTGTTAATGTGGTGAATTATACTGATTCATTTTTAATTGGTAAGCCAGTATTTTAGTTCTGGTAAAATCAACTTGGTTCCAATATGTTATCTATATTTATTTATAGATAATGTTACTGGATTCTTTTTGCTAATTTTTAGTTAAGACTGTTCTGTCTTAACTAAAGTGATGGATATCACACTTTTTAATTTTTCTTTTCTTGAAATATCTTGGTCTGTTTTGGTGCTATCCACATAAGATCAGTTTATAGTATGTTCCTTGTTTTTCTAAAAGATTTAGAGAAGGATTGATAATTCTCAGTCTGATGGACTGAGCCAAAGAGGTCATCTGGGCCTGGGATGTTTTCATGGAAGGTCTTAATTGCAAACTCAGTATGTTGGTATTTTCAGAATAACTGCATTGAGTTTTAATGGTATTTCTGTTTTTCTTTTTTTCCAGTTCCTATTTTATTGAATTTTCTTTTTCTTTCTTTTTTTTTCCCTATTTTCTTTAGTCTTATTTTACTTTTTTTTTTAAGGGTTTTTTGTTTGTTTGTTTTTTTAAACAGTAGAAACCTAGAGCATTGATTTTGGACTTTCTTATTTGATATAAACATTTAAATCTACAATTTCTTTGTAAGAATTATCTTAGCTGTAGACACACATTTTTATTTGTTTATTTAGTTTATTGTTCTTTCATTTTATTTAGTTCCTAATATTTTGTAATTTTCCTTGTATTATCATTGAACTGTGAGTTATTTAGAAGTGTATTATTTAATGTTTAAAGTGATTATTTAACACATAGTGACCGTTTTCTGTTTTTTTTTTTTAATATGGAGGTAAATCTAGCCCACATTATTTCATATGCAGAACTCCTTTTTAATGAATTTCCAATGTGTTTGCCATAACTTTATTTGTGTACTATTCCTACCCTTTAAGAAAGAAGCCAGAACTTAAAATTTTCAGTCATTCGTGCAGTTAGAAAAACAGAAACAAAAACCTAGATTCATTAGTCAGAGACCCCAGTGTGTGACCTTGATTCAGAAGAAACCAGTGTGAAGTACTTGATAAATTAAGAGATCCATTTTTTTCTTCATGATGTTGGTGACTAAAATATAAAGATTTGGGGGTTGAGTCGCTGAGGTTTAGGTGTCCACTGCCGAGGTTTAGCAATGTAGTATTATTTCTTTAGTTGGATAGCTTATATTTATTTTTTCTTTTTAAGATTTCATTTATTTATTTGACAGAGAGAGACTCAGCGAGAAAGGGAACACAAGCAGGGGGAGCACGGGAGAGGGAGAAGCAGGCTTCTCACTGAGCAGGAACCCCCCAGGACTTACGGGATCATAACCTCAGAACCTGAGCCTGAGCAGAAGGCAGATGCTTAAGGACTAAGCCACCCAGGCGCCCCTAGTTGGATAGGTTATAAACTTAACACTTGATCCTTGAGATTTCATAATACTCTTATAGATTGCTTTTCTACTTGAACTAGGGTGGCTTCTGTTGTTTTCAAATAGAAACCCGGACTGATAAAAAGGTGATTATTTTTCTAAATAATTTGAAAGGCAGTTAATCAGCTTTTAAGCAGAAATACATAAAAGTTTCTCTGTACTTCAGGCACACCAGAGCAGTGTTGGACACTTAGTGAATACTGAGTAAATTAATTCACATTCATATTATTAGAATATACAATCATTCTTGCGATTACCTTTGAGTATGATAAATATGCCAAGTAACCACAATCTGTATTACATGAAAAATTTTTGTAAGGTATTTTATCTTCCAAATATCTTCTATTTTATCTTTATTTTCATATATTCCAAGTAGTTATGAAAAAGTTGAGAAAAGGTAGTTATGAAGAGAAAAGTAGTTATGAAAAAGTTATGGCATCCTATGAGAACATGTACAGTACTATCTCTGACAATCCATTTCAAATTGCTGTCCTAAAAATTTCTATGAATTAAGTTTAGTGCCTAATCTATTATTAATATTACTATAATAATGGTATTGTAAGAAAGAAATAACAAAAAACTATTCCTGACAAATGACTCCAAAGCTTATTTACCCTTCAAATCAACTCTATTATGATGCAGATGAAACTGTGGGCTAGCTGCACTTTTAGTTCCCAGTTAGAGATTCTTAAGCTTTAATTGTTAGACTATGAAAATCATTGAGGATTGGTTGACCTCACAGTAAATCTCAAATTTCAGCAAACTTTAATCTATACATTAACAATTCAATCCGCTAATTATTACATTATTTTTTATTTTTAGTGGTGGTTGGATAGGACACGTTATATATGTTGTAGTGCGGACATAAGTGAAAAATAACTTCCCTTGGGTCTTCTGTTTGCTCCGTTATTTCTATTTTTACAACCCATTCTATATTCTGTGCCTCAAAAGTGTGATCCTTAGGAATTCCACCTTTTGGAGTGCTTTAGTTTAGCAAATGGGAGGAGGCACCCGTGGGAGCATAGAAGCTAGAGGGAAAAGAGAATTATTCCACCAGCTTCCTCCTTCCTGATATGTGGTTGACAGTGGATGAGTTCCTCCACCAAAGGCTACAGCTTTTGTTGATAATTTTACAACTAGAGTTTTCTCTCTGAAGACAGCTGCCTTTGTCCCTACTGATTTAAAAATGGTACTGCTTTCTAGTCCAATTTTCTCCAGAGTGCTTGTTATTTTTACTTAACCCTGTCTCAAAATTGTGTAAATAGTCTTTTCTTTGAATTTATTTAATTACCACTTTTGAATGGACAGTCTCTCATCCTGCTGGGACACTTATTGATATAGTAATTAGACCAGGAATGACCCAAAGAAATGGGTCTATGGAATATGAATCTGGGATTAGGATATATATATATATATATATATATATATATATATATATATATAACAATGACTATGTGGATATCTTATTAGAAAAAAATAAAATGGTAATGCATGGTTTTCAATTTGTCATTGGTTGAAGATGGAATATAGTCAGTACCAATTCTTTGATCATACAACCAATGCAGTAACAAAGGCCCTTTGCTCAGGGTTTAATGCCCTGTAGTCTACTCTCTTGAAATTCTTAATAATTTTATCTTAAAATGTGTGTTATGTAAGGGAAGTCCCGTAGGACAATGAAACATGTGCCAAGGGTTTGAAGCTTCAGTTTACCTGCAGTCCTACTCTGCTTACCCCCCCGCCCCGTTGCCTCTTAACCTTCCTGCAACTATTTCTTGGCTATCTGCTCCTCTGCCCCTGCTCAGTGACTGCTGTTGGCCTCTGCCCATAGGGTGGGTGCAGCATAGGGAGGGTGGAGATCAAACATGCACATTCTGCACCACTGTGTCAGAGGGCAGCCCCTTGGGTACCTGTGAGGGTCTGCACTTGTGCCACAACTTTCCCTATGCCTGAACCAATGTGATACTTAATAGCAAATAAAATTTCCATGACAGTTGAGAGAGAGAGACCACTGAAGAAGATGAACGTTTTTCCAGCTTTTTGAGCAGGGGTCTGCTTTTTTATTTTGCACTGGACTCCATCAGTTATATAGCCAGCCACAATGTATTATAGGTGGTGAGCAAGATTTTGAGAAATTGTGTCTGTAGCACCTAGTTACTATGGTTAATAACAATGATTAAGAATAATTGAAGCATGTACTGAAGTTTTTTTTTTTTTTTTTAAACTAGTGTGTACATAAAGAAAAGAACAGAGAAAACTCGGAATGTCCAAATAAGAGCACAAGAGGAAAATTGGAAGGCCTCTATAGCAATTTTTAAAAGTGCCTTATCTCTAACAGTAGATGTGGTTGAAAATCAATCCCAAGGCCAAAATACAAGTTTTTAGATTTAGCACCTGCTAAGTGCTCAGCCTCACACATCCATTACACTAACAGTGAAGGCAGACCTCTGCCCACATCTGGCCCACCAACAGCTTTTATTAAAATTTTCGTTTGCTTCTTTTACTGGAACATAACCATATCCATTTGTTTTCATATTGTCAATTCATACTTTCTAATGGTGGAACTGAGCAGTTTTAATAGAGAACACAGACTGGAAAAGCCTAGAATACTTAATATCTGGCCCTTTATAGAACAAGTTTACTGACTCCTGCGATAAGGTAATGATTACTAGCAGGGTATGGCATGGAATGAGGACATTTGGTTAAGAAATACAAGGCTGAGAATTTGAATCCCTAATTCCTTCTTGGATAGCAAGGCCCTCCTCCTACAATGGCTTCTGAGAGTTAGGTACTAGCATAGCTCAACCCAGAAGTACAAGGCCTCAACCAGGAATTTTTTAGTCTAGTACACCCCCCCCCCAATCTTAGGTTTAGTGAGTTTGAAGTCTTAGTAGCTAAGAAATTACCAAGTCAGTAGAGTCACAATGACGTGGGATCTCCATACCTGAAAACCAAGGGGTTAGCTTTGGTAATAACTGTGCTGGCCAGAATCGTTGATCCCCTGATTAGAGAGTACATAAACAGTTTCTGTGAGACAACAAGGCCAAAGAATACTGTCTGGAATCCAGTAGAATCAGTATTTGACGTGATATGTGATGCACCAAATGATAATTAAAATATTTTAGTACGTAGACTTTTGTGCAATTGTAACAACCTAAAACATGGCATTGGGTTTGGGATCAGGCGGCAGGTGGAAATCTGAAGAGCCTCAAGGAGAGTGGGGAAGCCTAATAAGCACCAAGGCAAGTGATACTGAAAGCCTAAATGACCTTGAGTGAAAGTGGTTTTCCTTAAGAGGAAAATGTTGTAAAGCTGGAGGAAATGGGATCTTTGTTTTATAATGACAGATATTCAGCAACAGTTTTGGAGTAACATGGAAAATAGAAATATCCCTGATGGATTTGGTGATCTAGCTAAAGAGATGAATAGGTGGAAAAACTGAAAGTGCCGTCTGGCTTCCTCCTGCTGTGTATAATGAGGAGGATGTGCTAAAGAATGAGCTCTTAAATAAAATGAAAGAAGAACCTGCTGGATACCAAAATTAAAGTTTTTCATTCCTAGTATCTCCTGAGGACAGATGGACTCCAGGCCACAGATTAAATTCAAGGCAAGACTGTTTTAATTTTGTGTGTGTACGTGGGTGGCTTTTGTTTTGTTTTGTTTTCTGTTTTCATTTTATAGATATCAGAAAGATCTTAGACAAGTATCATTCATATAAAACATTTAGACAAGTATCCTCTAAGGATTTTGCATGCCAAACACATTCACTCTGTTAAACAAATAAAGCTTCTAAGAATCATAAAGATGTTGTCTCATAGCAGTATCACTGGGAAGTCAAGGTAGAAAAGGATAGGTCTTAATAAGATTTGTGGTTGTAGTTTTTGTTTAATCTAGGAAACTCAAATTAGATTCATAGAACTCTTCGAAAAATTTTAAAAGTGCTAGGTGCTGCCCACCAGCTTGTGCTAAAAGTGCAGAGACCATAAGAAATGAAAGAGACTTTAGAGCCCTTGATCTAATATTTAGAAAGCTGGATGAGTAAACTGCTAGCAGTAAATGGTGGTAATTTCTAATGAAAAAAGCAAGGTGAAGCAGAGGTTGGAACAGTAGCTAAGGGGCCAAAGCCAAAAGCCAAATAGAATCATTCTCCGGGAGAAGGAATGAGCCCTAATCATGGGAATAGCAATTTATACCCAGATATTTCAGAATATCTATAGAACAGTGACTCCTGCTCTCCCCCTTTTTTGAATGAAAGGTGTTCTGTGTCTTTGCTGATGTTGTCGGTCCATTATAGAGGGACAAAAGCTTGTCTCTTTCATAGAGACGTCTTCATATTGAAAGGAACTCAAGACTCAAAAATTTCTATTCTGAGAACCACTTTTAGGGAGTTCTTCCGGGTCTGGACCTGACATAGAAATCAGTTATTAGGACTGGAGCTGTGACACTGATCCCACAAAGAAATGCTACTTTGGGTAGAGAGTCTTAGACGTAGGTGAATTTTTTGCCTGTGGTTAGTTTGGAAGTAATTTGTGGCCAGAGAACTAACTGGCAGTTTCAAAATATGGTCTCTAAATTTACTGATCCTTTTTTCACTGGGAGGTACATTCTATGTCTCCTCCTCTTGAACTTACACTGCCTCATCTTTTGAATAATAGAGTTTGTGGCAGTAAGACAGTTCAAAGCCCATGACTTAGGGTTCTAGCAGCTCACATTTTTTCTTCCTTGGAATGTACTCTTTGATCTCAGCCACCAATCTATACGGAAGCCTAGGCTGTATATAGAGGCCATGTATAAAGTATTCTGGAGGACAGCCACAACTTTAGGCAGCTGTTAGCCAGGATCAGCTACCAGACATCCAGTGAAGAAGACTTCAAGCTGAATATAAATCTAGCCTCCATCTAATTGCCACTGTGTAAGAGATCGTGAATGAGAGAATAGCTTAGCTGAGCCTGCTCTAATTTTCAGAATGATGAGAAAGTAACAAAATAATTATTATTATATGTCATTAAGTTTGGGGATTATTTGTTATATAAAATAGGGAACTGCGATGGTGTTTATCTCTAAAAAAATAACTTGTTTTTTTCAAAATACCTGCATTAGAGTTATCAAACATAAAATTAACAATGATGAGAACAGGGATTTATTTATAATTTAAAAATGTACATATATGCTCTATGATAAATATATCTTCACCATATCTTCCATAATTAAAAGTAAACATGCTAGACAGGCAGAACTATATCTAAGGTAGTTACTAGCAACTTGAAGATCCTTCATTATCTTTAATTTTCCAGAAATACATTACATTCCTACACACTAGATAAATAAATAAATTACATGACCCTACACACTGAAGAAACTGTAGGGTTGAAACAGAACAAGGAAATCTAGTCTTTTTTTACTAAGCAGTCCAACTGACATCTTTTAGTTATCTGGAAGTCAATTGCCTTTCAAGAATTGAATAAAATATTTGGGATTTGAAAGTACAATGACTAGTATCTAGTACACCCTGTTGTCAGTTATTAATTCAGTTTTAATTAATTATAATGGGTTTGATAATCAATTTCCCTGGATTTTTATATAAGGAATTCATAATAAAGAATTATCTGATTTATAACCACATTTTATGTATCCTGTTACCTTAGGAAACATCATTGCTACTTTTTTCTCTATAGTAAGATACAAGTTGAAGTTATATATACATATACTCCTCTAGTAAATCATTTTTTAAAGAATATTTTATTTATTTATTTGATAGAGAGAGAGGAAGAGATCACAAGTAGGCAGAGAGGCAGGCAGAGAGAGGGGGCAGCAGGCTCCCTGCTGAGCAGAGACCCTGATGTGGGGCTCAATCCCAGGACCCTGGAATCATGACCTGAGCCTAAGGAAGATGCTTAACCCACTGAGCCACTGAGCCCCAATCATTTTTAATTTTAAAAAATGCTTTATAGTTTGTGTTTTGGAGTGGACTCAATATGTACTTAGGTTCTGCCATCTTACAAAATAAAAGTTTGTCTACATTTTTCACATAGTCTTAGTGAAAGTTATTAGTGAAATAAGGTAGTGAAAGTTATTTGTTTTAAGGAAGGAAACACATAAGAACTACAGCCAGCGTTTGTTTTTATTTTATTTTATTTTTTTCAGGATTTGTTTTTAGCCTTGAAATTCTCTCAACTGTAAAATGAAAGAGACAGTATGTTCCCTGCTTACTTCACAAGTTTGTTAAAGTGAGTATGAAATTAGCCATGTGACTATGCTTTTCAGTCAGTATTTACTCATAAAGTAACATCTGTGTATCATGTGTACTATTTTAGGTAAGTTAGAATGAAATATCCTGTAAAATGAAAAAGAATCATAAAATTTCAGTGTCTATAAAGGCATTGACAACATTCATTTCCAATTCTTATCGTTTCACAGATGTAAGACTAGTGACTTTTTAAAGTTCAAATTGGACTAGAATCTATGCTCTCTGACTTGGGGCAGCACCTACAAAATTATCAAGGAAATAAATGCCGTAGTGAATAATGCAGAGTGTTTTCATTTTGATAATTTTGGTCCTCATTCAACACCTAAGAGATTTTGACAGTCATCTAGCGTTTCCCATCAGGGAAATGAATCAGAAAAAGCCCTGAGTTTCAGGTGGAAGTAAAATGCAACATCATCTACAAAAACAACAGCATCACTAACCTTAAATCCTCAGTGCTGCCTAGATACTCAGCCAGTGAAGAAAAGAGGCTCCAAGAAGTGACACATGCCCCCAGCAGCAAACACATATCCTGTCAGAAGATGGCAGTAAAGGAGCAGAAGCAAAGGCAGGCAGGGGCCAAGATTCCAGGTTGCATATATTGCAGTTTCTCTCATCCCTCAGTGGATCAGAACTGAAAGTGTGGACATTTTGCTTTCTAAAAATTTAATATATGCATTTTTAAGTAGAATTAGAAACATTATATATTATGTGGGGAAAAATATAGCTGTCTTTGTAGTTGGCAATGAGGACATGGGATGCAAATTACAGTAAAATGATATTAACTATCCAGAAGGACATACAGTTTAGTACGTGAGACAGAAGTTATGTCAGTTATTAATGTACAAACAAACGAATGTATGAACAGAAGTAGGGACAGCATGCCAAGGGACTGCAGAGAGAGAATATGTTAATAAATTCAAGGGTAACAGGAAGTTTTTTGGAGGAAGAGATGTTTGAACTGATGATCAAAGAACAAAAAGGTATGGGGGGGAAACAAAAGTCGTGGAAGGATTATCTGGCAAAAACAGCAGCTTGCCTAAAATACTGGGAGGGAATGGTCAGGTTATTCATTTAGATAACACAGGAATTATTAATTATGAAACAGTAATATATGTAATGCTCAGGGAACTAAATTTTGGGAGTACAAAGGAGATGTATATTAATTCCTTTAATCTTTACAATTTTCTGGTTTGGTACATTCTCATCTATGCTTTACATAAGAGGAAATTGAATCTAAGGAAAGTTAATTAATCTGCCAAAGCTCATATTTTTGAGAAACAGTAAAACTAACTGAATGCAAACTTTCTTCCTGACTCCAGAGTCTATACTCTTTTTTATTTTCCTTTGGTGCTGGAATACTTATTTATTGATACAATCAATCCCTGTGTACAAGAGGCTTCCAAATATCAAGCTGTTTCCTTTATTAAATTTTTCAGTGGCCAATTGTGTGTGCCCACTATGGGAAGATGCAGGTTTATGTTTATGTTTTTTATCATGTTCTCAGGATATGAAAATCATGTATGTGGTGAACCTCGGTCAAATGGGGTATGGTAAAGAATAGCTTGGCCTGTAATAGGATCGCAGGGAAACTAAGAAAGAAAAAAAAAAATGTCATGAATGCATAAATTGATGTAGTTACTCAAACATACTGTCATACAACAGGTCCAATGTCTGTTCATAATAGGAATGAAGGTACTTAGTGTATTTATTTCAACTTCCTTTATTTCTTTCAAAGATGCCTTGCAAAAACATTTATATATCATTCATATACATACCCTTTAATTTTCCTTTCCTTATAATCTCTCCTTTTCTCTTATGTACTTCAAATTACTTCTACAACATTTTGAAAATACATTACATTAAAAAATCAGGATAATGTAATCTGGAAAAAGTCCTTCAGAAGAGTTTCTTGAGTTTTCTCGTAGGAAAGGTAACAGCAGTGGAAATTTTTCTAATATAGTTATGGTTGAGAGCTGCAAGTTAATGAATAAGCTTTGCAGTATAGCATCTCTTATTTGTCTCCTAAAGGATTATTGAACTATAGTCACAGTCATCCAAGACTGTTGAAAGAGCAAAGAGCTTCTAATTTCCCATTTTTAAGTGGAAAACAGATTGTATTTTGTCACTGGTGAATCTAAACGTATTCTTTATCATTTATTAAAAACAAAGGACTAGAATATTCTATCAGCTCTGATAGGTTAAAATTATAGAGCATAAACATCAAGGATACTAGATAGTTGTTCAAAAACATAAGCACCCACGTAATATGAAGGCATCAAAAGTAACATTGTCAAGCAAGACTAGTAATGAGGGTAAAGATGGTTGCCTCAGTCACAGGTTTTGTCACTGACCCTGGAGGTGAGACTTCTAAGTCTGTCAGAATAGTTCCTGTTCCATTTGTGAATATGTTGCCTCTCAAGTGAAAATCTATAGCTCTTTCCCTTGTTTTATATTATTAGATTTGAACCTTGAAAATATTCTCCCTTTGCATGTTTGCTTGATATTAAACTTTGTCAAGAAAGAACTCTGGAAGGATTGAAAGATCATAGCAAGAGAAAGCGTCTTTTCATTCCAGTGGATTGTTTTTGGTATAACTGCCAAACACAGTGGCATTTGGAAGTTCTCTTAGCAGCCCATAAGGGCCAGCTGTGGTTTTCCTACATGTTAAAGTTTCTTCATCATCCAGCAAGTTTTCCCTAGGGACCAGCTCTCGGATAGCTGAAACTTCTAGTAGTCTTTTGACCACTTAGCTGGTCATTCTTTTTTTTTTTTCCCCTAAGATTTATTAATTTATTTTAGAGAGAGAAAGTGTGTACAGGGGTGGGGGGGTCAGGGTAGAGGGAGAGAAAGAATCTTAAGCAGACACCCTGCTAAGCCCAGAGCCTAATTTGGAGCCTAATCTTAGGACCCTGAGATCATGACCTGAGTCAACATTAAGTCAGTCACTCAACTGACTGAGCTGCCAGGTGCCCCTTGGATGGACATTCTTACATATTGGCTCTGGCCACCCACGTCGTGCAAGAGGGTGTAACATTTATGTTACTCATGAAATTATTTGCATGGCATGTTTTAAATCTTACATGAAAGCAAGCACTTCATCACAGAAAAATGGAGAGAAGAATGAAAATTTGTAGGATGAAGTACAAGTTCCAAAATATTTACAGTGTGTATTATTTATAAATTCACAGAATTGGTTGAGCACCTTTTATGTTTGAGATGTTGCCCAAATATGGAATTAATTTAAAGATGAAGGAAAAATGTCCTCTACTCTTAGGCCAGGTGGAAAGCAGAGACTTTCATTCCTGCTACTTATAGTTAATGAGTATTTGTGCAATTTTCTGTGCAATACATATATGCAGAAAGATAAAAGATTCTTGTTTTGGAGGGGAGGGGTAGAGCAAAAGGGAGGGAGAGAATCTTAGGCTCCACACCCAGTGCTTAGACCCACGCAGGGCTTGATCTCACAAACCTGAGATCATGACCTGAGCTAAAATCAAGAGTCAGATGCTTAACTGACAAAGCCACCCAGGCACCCCAAGAGAGAAGATTCTTGTCTTTTGGATTCCAAAATGGTAATAAACAACAAGTAGGGTACATGTTAAACAAATGATGTTAAACAAATATGCCTTCCAGAAAGTATCAAGTGCACAAGGTCGGTCTTTGGTTCATGCTTTATACCAGTGCCTAGTATAAGTCCTGCTAAGTAACAGAAATTTAATAAGATATGTTTAATGAATATAAGAATAAAACAAACTTCTGCTATAGCTTTCCTTGAATATTCCACAAGTAATTGAAAATTCCTAATTTCCAATCTGTCATGACTATTTTTATCTTTGCCTTCATTTATTTTTCTTAATGAGTAGATGCTTGATATTCATAAGGCATACATTTAAAACCTTAGGGAATTCCCATAATCATGAATGCAGAAGTAGCTGCAAAGGCTTATGAATTTTCTCTAAAGTACAATTCCACCAAAAGCTACACATCTGATGCCATATGCTCAGACTAAAAGTTAATTGTTTTAACCTCCACTTACACTTTATTTCTATCTTTTTGAGAAGTTCTTATTATCTCACACTGAAACTATTTAACAGAATTTTTTCTTATTTCAATACATAATATATGGCAGTATGAATTTAACGGTCTATCTTGATTTTATCGAAGACTTCTATTTTCTAAGAACCAAGAATTTCTTATATATCTTTTCTTTCTCTTTACTTCAAATCCAGTTTTGATGGTTGGATTTTAATCCAGTGGCCCTTGCTAAATAAAGAAAAGCTAAGTAGAAAGCAGTATTATTTGAGAAACTCATTGGCTTTCTTCAAAAACTGGGTGATTTATGTTAATCAATACCATGTTTTAGTAAATCACAAATGATTAAAAAGTACAGTGGATTTTTAGGGTGTTTGTACTGAAAACCGTGACACACAGTAATAATACATTTTTTTCTAATTAGATTTTAAGTCTCTTCATAGAGTGAGATTGATATATTTAGGGCACAACTGTAAAAATCTGTGATACTTGCAGAAATAGCAATAGAATAGGAGGAAGATAAAGGTGGGTACCACTTTAAACTACCACTAAGTTTTATGTAGATAAATCACTTAATCTCTCTGGATTTCATTTTCCTCATCTACTGAATGAGTCTAATGAGTCATGTTTTTACTGCTGATTCCCATTATTTGCCAGTGCTTAACATGTTATATATAAATTGGAAAGAATAATAGTAGAAAGGATATGATAGTTATATATAGCTAGAGTCATATATAGTATATATATGTATATATATATATAGTATAGATATATATAGGTGTATAGCTATAGTCATAAATCTGGGAAAACTAAATGATCTGGTTTCTCTTTTGCCATTGATCCTCATTTGTGAAAAACTCAGAGTGTGAGATGTAGCTTGTGGCCAAGACACAGAATGAAGGCAACTGTATTCCAGGCAGGGAGTTCAAGTAATGTACTTTCTTCATAAATATTGCTTTAACTCAGTCTTATAATTGGATGGATTTGGGTTAGACAGATAGAACTTCATTTTTAAAAAAAATTATCTAGTTTTCCAGTGAACTTGAATCATCTTTTCAATTATAATTCTTAATTGCAGACAAGTGCTTTAATTTTCCAACAAACATATTGTATAAATTCTATAAAGCTAGGCATATTCTGGACATCTGAGTCTTGAGTTTGAAAGTTAAGAAGATATTTACTATGGTTTAAAAAAAAATGGCCAAATGCTCTAATGAAATAGAGTACTTCTTTGTGGAGAATTAATGTAAATTTTTTCAGTGATGTACAACGGTTAGTTCTTTAGTAAATTAACCTCAAACAATTAAATGTTGACATGAGCTCCCCCCAACCCACAGCCTTGCTACTGCTTTACAATGAAATCAAGTCTCATTATCAAATTCTACTGTATAGGTGCAAACATTTATTGACAAGAATGCACAGATCAGTTATACTGTTTCTATAAGTTTGATGAGTTCTCAGCTCTGTTCTTTTAGGGGATAAGCAGTAATTTCCAAGAAAGTCTTACCAGAGGATAATGCAAGAATATTTAGTAGCAGGCACCCAAGTAGTTTCTGAATCAGGCATCTTTATCAGCAACTAAAAAGGGTCTCTTGGGAATCAAGCTGAGATCACTTTCCTTTAGAGTATAGGCTGTGGGCTCCAATATTTGTGCTAGGGTAAGAGTAAGACTGGTATTTACTATTTAGAGACCAGATATTTACGATCATATCTAACATTTACTGGGTTTATTTAAGGAAATGTAAGAATTTGGGCTAGAGGAGTGCCTGGGTGGTCAGTGGGTTAAAGCCTCTGCCTTCAGCTCCTGTCATGATCCCAGGGTCCTGGGATTGAGCCCCGTATCAGGCTCTCTGCTCAGCAAGGACCCTGCTCCCCCCACCCCCCACCTGCTTCTCTGTCTACTTGTGATCTCTGTCAAATAAATAAATAAAATCTTAAAAAAAAAAAAAAGAATTTGGACTAGATTTTTTTCCTTTTTTTTTTTTGTTTCTTTTTTCTTTTCTTTTGTTCTCTTTTCTTTCTTTCTAAGATATTATTTATTTATTTATTTACTTACTTACTTAGAGAATAAGAGAGTGAGCTAGGGAGGGGCAGAGGGAGAATGAGAATCTCAAGCAGACTGTATGCTACCATGACCTGAGCCGAAATTAAGCATCAAATACTTAACCGACTAAGCCATCCAGGTGCCCCTGTTTCTGGCTTTTCATAACTGATCAGATTTCAAATATTCTGTTCTATTTTCGGAATATATCTCTCAGCTTTGTCCTAAGAAATACCATTATTGGAGGGTCAAAACATACTGTAAGCAAAAGTCAGGGTATACTTTCCAGAGGGTATGATATTACAGCTCAAAATCATGAAGAATAAATAAAATCTTCATAGATTTTTTTTTAAAAGATTTTATTTGACAAATACAGATCACAGCTAAGCAGAGAGGCAGGTAGAGAGAGAGAGGAGGAAGCACGCTCCCTGCTGAGCAGAGAGCCAGATGCATCCATCCCAGGACCCTGGAATCATGACCTGAGCCAAAGGCAGAGGCTTTAACCCACTGAGCCACCCAGGTACCCCAAGATTCATAGATTTTTTAAAAAGTGGGAAATAATATTTAAGAAAGAGAAAGCTCTCTGTGCCGGGAAACAAAGAATACAAAAGAAGATGAGTCAGTAATGAGGTATAACTGGAGCTTCATTTCAATAAGGTTGGTGGAGGATTCTAGATCATTGGTGCTAGCATTGGAGGTAGACAAGCCCAGGGGAAGTATATGAAGAGAACTGGTCCCAGAATGGAATCTTAAAATACAGTTTAAGGATTAAAAGTAGTGGCAGTTGCCAGCAAAGGAGCTTTGGAAGGAGCCATCTGGGTGAAGGGGATTTTCATAGATCTGGTGGTAGATTGTGTAATAAACAAAATATGTATGTGATACATTATAATACTCCTAATTGGTAAAAAAAAAAAAACAACAACAACAACAACAACAGTCAATTACAACTATAACCCAGTTGAAAGTTGTAAAAAAAAAATATGTATATAATAATGGATATAAAACTGGAACATTTTCTGTTTTTCTCCATGTGTGTGTTTGGCTATCATGTCTGAAGCCATAAAGCTATTGAATGGTGGAGGTGCATTTAGAACCCACATTTATAGGGCTCTACAGCCCAGATAGTCTGCCTCAAGCCCTCATTTTATTCTTTCTCTTTCAGGTATTCACTATACTCCTTCAGTTTCTGGTTAGTTCTTGCCTTAGAAGATACCTCCTCACTATCTCTAGAATGTCTTTTTCCCATGCCATCCTGCAAGAAGTAGGTTGGGAAAGTATACTTCAGTCACTTATAAATACTTACAATAGTAGATCATGAAACTGAAAGTTCCCCGGAACCTGTCAGAAGAAATTATATTAGCTAGAACCTTGCCTTTGGAAGTGGGAGTGTACTTGGCAATATAGAAGGTTGTCAAAGGTCAAATGGTCAGATGCCTTCACATTACCAAAGCACACGATACAATAATTTACCCAAAGTATACAGGTAGCTTAACTGGGAGCCTTGGAAAGATGTGCATTTGAAACCCAACTCCACCTTTTACAGTTCTACCTCTCTAAGCACATTTTCTCCTTTGAAAAATGAATCTTAATCTTGCTTACCTTGCAGAATTGTTATTAAGGGTTGTATGTAGTATAAAGCATTTAGCACCTAGCTGGCAATCAGTTGGAATTTAATAAATAAACTTTCAATATCTGCCCATGAATTTATGATATATATTTATATGTGTCAAGATAAAGGTGGGGGTTATTTCTTAAAAACTTTGCAGTTAAAGAAGAAATATAAAAAATACACTTTAGGGGGCGCCTGGGTGGCTTAGAGGGTTAAAGCCTCTGCCTTCAGCTCAGGTCATGGTCTCAGGGTCCTGGGATTGAACCCCACATCAGGCTCTCTGCTCAGCAGAGAGCCTGCTTCCCCCTCTCTCTCTGCCTGCCTCTCTGCCTCCTTGTGATCTCTGTCTGTCAAATAAATAATTAAAATCTTTAAAAAAAAGTACTTAAAAAATACACTTTAGGATAGGTTAAACTTTAAAGAATTTTTGGGTCCTGCAGTGGATGAAAAGATTCAGACAGTTTGATGAATAGTTGACATATTATGAATCTTCAGAGAGAGAGAATGCCAAAAATTGGATTGTGATACTTTTTGTTGGTATATATGTGTGTATCTCTTTTTATATAAATGTTCATATGACTACTTATTGAGTTCATGAGAGTCTGGAATTCTCTTTATTAATTATTCAGGAGGAGCAGGTTCTCAGATAGCAACTCAAAACTATGGGTCAGGGTAGAGGGGGTAGAGGTAGGAGAAGGGATTCAATCTTTTTGTCTCTCTTGATGAATTTCATCAGATACTTGCCTGAATGTAGACGTCTCTTCTTTTGGGTAACTTTTATAATGTAAAATGTGTAGATAAAGAGTTTCTGACACTGATAGTCTATCAAAAAAAAAAAAAAAAAAAAAAGGCGGGTGGAGGCCTAAGAAACTGGAATTTAAATAAAAACTTGAAATAAAGGGGCTCCTGGGTGGCTCAGTGGGTTAAGGCCTCTGCCTTCAGCTCAGGTCATGATCCCAGGGTCCTGGGATGGAGTCCCTCATTGGGCTCTTTGCTTAGCAGGGAGCCTGCTTCCTCCTCCCCCACCCCCTCCCCCACCCCCTCCTCCACCCCTGCCAGCCTCTCTGCCTGCTTCTAAAATCTGTCAAATAAATAAATAAAATCTTTAAAAAAACTTGAAATAAAAAATATATAACATGTAAATATATATATAAATATATATAATAAACTTAAAAAAAAAAAAGGTTTAGAGTTTATCTTTATGTCTTTTTACTTTTCCCCAGGAAAACTGTTTCAACATTTTTAAATATTGTAAAATTGGCCCTATTTGTAAAAATGAAATAATCAATGATTCTTTTCCATAGTTTATATTGAGCAACAATCCTATTAGTAATCTATTAGTTTTTGTTGCCCACTTATTCATTCTGAGATACATTCTGGTTTACATGGTTTGAGTTGTGATTCCCTTGTCCCTCTGGAAGACATTTCCATGTTATTCTGCTCCTGTGAGAACTTGGACTTCTGCTCAGTGAATAGGTCAGGCAGCCAGTCCCAACTGTGTTTGATCAATTAGTTGAAATATCTTTGTCATATATCTGTGGCAGATACTTAATGTTTTTAACATGAGTTTAGTTCCATAAACTTACTATTTACTAAAGTAGAGTTTATGTCAGATCTGATGAAAATTCAGCAGTAGAAAGGAAAAAACAGTATAATAAGACTTTATTTTTTTAAAGATTTTATTTATTTATTTGACAGAGAGAGATCACAAGTAGGCAGAGGCAGGCAGAGAGAGTGGGAAGCAGGCTCCCTGCTGAGCAGAGAGCCCAATGCGGGACTCGATCCCATGACCCTGAGATCATGACCCAAGCCTAAGGCAGTGGCCTAACCCACTGAGCCACCCAGGCTCCCCATATAATAAGACTTCTTAAAAACTTTTATAAGATTGGAACAAAAATTTTTACTCAAAAATTCAATTATTCAAAAACTTAATGGAGTTCTTTTCAATTCTCTGACTTGATGTTCCCCTTTTTCCTCAAAATTCCAAGTGGAAATGCTGATAGTATTAAAAATTCAAAATCAAATACAATTAAATCTTGTAATTGTCGTTTTTCTCCTGTGAAAATTTATTAAATCTGAGTCTCAGCTTCTTCAACAAAATTACATAATACTTTGCTTGAAGTGGTTTGAGCATTAGTTAGGAAAAAATTATGTAAAAATCTTTGTAGTCAAAAGTGCAATCTCTGCATAGAGCATTTAGACCAGAATAAGCCTCAATGTCTGTCCCTTCCCTTCTTCAAATTATTTTGGTTAGTATAGGATTGGCCCCAATTTAAGTTAAAAACTTCCTTTTTTTTTCCTCAATTAGATTCACATATGCTTTCATTCATTGGATAAGTATCGATTTAGTGTTTTCTTTTCTTTTTCTTGCTAAAATAATGGGGTTTTATTAGATGAAATTTATATGTTATTTTATTTCAGTACTCTGCCTTAAATTAAAGATGGCAATGATAACTATCAGTGGATCTCGATGAATTAGTATTTTAAAAATTCTGGCAAGATAGATGAATAATTTTAAAGACATTTTTACATCGTGTAAGCCGCTGAAGATGTCCATGAAAATGAGAGATTTAAATCTAAATATTATCTTGAGCTGGGATTTTTTTTTCTTTAGTCTTTCAGTGTTGTACATAAGTCTGTAAAAATCATTTTTTTCTCAATAGAAAGAAATGGACCAAATACATATACCAAAAAGCAAGAGATGAATTTAAGGCATCATTCCATATTTCTAATCTGTATTCTATAATTTGGGGGGTTAGTACCTTTACTTTAGTCTTTTCTCTTACAAATTCTGTCATTTTTAAAATGAATTTGCTTTGAATGCTACTTGTTAGTAGAAATTGCTATGATTCTAAGATAAATATTCCCTTTGTAGTGAATACTGAAGTCAAGAACTAGAGAATTTATAGGGATCGTTACTTAAAACAGTAAACTTAACCATGTAAACTGAGGTTTCCTCATTTAAACAGTTTAGAAATTCTTTGAAAATATTTATCTCTCTTTATAGAACCACCCCATGTATACTGAACATAAACTTAGGTGTATGTGGATGAAAATAAAAGGCACAAATGAAGAAACTTTCAGAATTCATTTTGTATTTGGCCCAGTTAAACATGCTTTTTGAGGACTTAATTACCATAGGCATTTTCTAATCCCAATGAGGAAACATGCTAATAAAAATGTAAAATTCATCCATTTTACTGCACAATTTTTATAGACTTATGGAAAGCAAAATAAATTTTTTTCCTAACAATCATTTTAAAATGCTAACAATTACAATAAAAAATTTACTCTGCATGGCATTTTTACAAAGTTCCAAGTTAGATCCAGACTCAAATGAGTAAGATTGAGAATAACTTAAGAAATTACCTGGTCCAACACTAGTTCACTCTGAAAAAAATTACACCACCAGTGGCCCCCCCCCAACCCATTTTTAATTTTAAATTTCTAGTCATTGAACTTAATTACACACTAATGCATTCCTTTGTTTATTCATTCACTTCTTTCTACATATTATAGACTAAACATATTCCTACATTGGTGAACAAAGCAGACCATTCCCTCACTACTTGTGAAGCTTGTATGATATGACTCAATCCATAAAAAAAAAGTAAAATAATATGTAAATTGCATAGTATATTGCAAGGTGATAGATGGAAAAAAGAAAAAGTACAACAATATAAGGACGACAATAGGTGCCAATATTTATTTAATGTTATTCTATTACTGGAGATATTCTATTACATGGAGATAATGGTTAACTATTTACATGATAATGAGTTGCTTTTTTAGACAAACAATATATGTTTAACTTTGAAGATCATTTATAATTCAGAGGTCACTCTTTTTTTTTAAAGGTTTTTTTTTTTATTAAAATATAATGTATTCTCACAAAACAAACTGAGGGTTGCCGGGGGGAGGGGGTTGGGGAGAAGGGGGTGGGATTATGGACATTGGGGAGGGTATGTGATTTGGTGAGTGCTGTGAAGTGTGTAAACCTGGTGATTCACAGACCTGGGGATAAAAATATATGTATATAAAAAATATATGTTTATAAAAAATAAAAAAAAATTAAAAAAAAAAAAATAAAATAAAAAAAAAAAAATATAATGTATTATTAGCCCCAGGGGTACAGGTCTGTGAATGACCAGGTTTACACACTTTACAGCACTCCTCATAGCACATACTTTCCCCAATGTCCATAACCCAACCACCCTCTCCCTGCCTACCCCTGCACCCCCCACCCCCGCCCCGCAACCCTCAGTTTGTTTTGTGAGATTAAGAGTCTCAGAGGTCAAGGAGAGCGAGTCAGTTATCATATGGTTTCACTTATTTGTGGAGCATAAGAAATAACATGGAGGACATGGGGAGATGGAGAAGAGAAGGGAGTTGGGGGAAATTGAAGGAGGAGATGAACCATGAGAGACTATGGACTCCTAAAAACAATCTGAGGGTTTTGAAGGGGCGGGGGTGGGAAGTTGGGTGAGCCTAGTGGTGGGTATTATAGAGGGCATGTATTACATGGAGCACTGGGTGTGGTGCTTAAACAATGAATTCTGGTACACTGAAAAGAAATTAAAAAAATAAAAAAATACTAAAAAACAAAAAATTTTAAAAAAACTAAAAAAAATAGTCTCAGAGGTCACTCATAACTGGTTTTTAGGAGGTTGGCTAAATGAGCTGAGGTTTTCCTACAAATCCTAAATTCTAATTTTTGTGGATTATAAGGTACCTTTCTTTCTTTTCTTTTCTTTTCTTTTTTTTTTTTTTTAAAGATTTTAAAATTTATTTACAACAGAGAGAGATAGCGGGAGAGGGAACACAAGCACACTGGGGAGCTGGGAGGGAGAAGTAGGCTCCCCGCCAAGCAGGGAGCCTGACATGGTGCTCCATCCCAGGATGCCAGGACCATGACCCGAGCAGAAGGCAGACGCTTAACGACTGAGCCACCCAGCAGATAAACTTTCATTTATCTGCTTCATGGTTTGGGTACAAGAATCTGGGCTAATTTCTGTTATGAATATACACTTCTTGAAAGTGGTTCTGTGACTTGAGTTCATTGCTGAGTTCTCGAGTGTCTGTATTGTCACCAGGCATTTTCCACCCTTCATCATTCTGAACTTGTAGTTCTCTCTGTCTGGAGTGTTTTACCTGCTCTTTTTCACAAACAAGGTCTCAAATCAGATGCCACTTTTCTCAGAGACCTTTCTGTCACATTATGTAAATCATCTGCTCCACTCTGGTGTTCTATCATATTAACTATTTTATTTTCTTCATGACACTGAGGTTAAAGAATTACTTTGTGTGTCCTTATTTACTGCCCTTTTCTTCCACAATTGGAGCTCCCAGAAAGCCTGTCTCTAATCTGTCTCATTCAGGGCTAAAACTGCAGTTCCCGCACAGGGACAGAGTGGATACTAAATCAGTCTTCTTTGAGTAAATGAGTGCCCCTACTGGCCCATAGTTAAGGTTGCATTTCTGTTTAGTATTTTCACTGTAGTTAAGTTGTTAGTCCTAGAGTAAATACATTTAAACAAATTGACTCATAGTTCAGGAAATAATACATTTTAGAGTCTGTGCTATTCTACTAGTTAAAATAGTGGGCTCTGATGTTCAAATTCTAGATCTGGTATCGCCAAACATAGTTACTCTTTCCATGATTTTAGGTAATTAAGATTACCCTTCTGTGTCTCAATATCTCATCTGTAAAATGAGGATAATAATACAGAACACCTGGGTGGCTCAGTAGGTTAAGTGTCTAAAGTCCTGGGATCAAGCCCCACATCAGGCTTCCTGCTCTGTGGGGAGCCTGCTTCTCCCTCTCTCTCTGCTACTCCCATTCTGTGATTTCTCTCTCCCATTCTCTCTCTCTCTCTCTCTGTCAAATAAGTAAAATCTTTTCTAAAAGATGAAGTTAATAATACTCATCAGAGTAACCTTATAAGGGTATAATTCTTAAAAAAAAATACCTGATATAAAGTAATCATTCAGTAATTGTCTTAAATTTTCATGTGACTATAATTCTCAACATTGTGGTTATATCTGTGCATATAATTAAAATAGAGCACAAGAAAAACTATTTCATATGTATTAAGGCTATGGCTAAGGATATAAGTGATTGTATTGTTCAACCAAAACAGTATCTCTAGATGGAGTAGCTGTTTCGGAAACCCATTTAAGTTCAGGTGAATTGCAGAACATAAAATGTTATGTAAAGATGGGCCATCTCAAAGCTGCTGAATATGTGACTACTTAAATCTGTATTTGTTATAAATTGTCTGTAGCCTCAGCAGTGGTTTCTTTTGATGTTCTTAAGTCCTACAATATTTCTGTGAGAGTATTTTTTCACTGAAATGGGTCCTCAGAGACAAGCAATGTCAGATTGTGGCTTTGCTAAAATACATTCTTTAAGAATATTTTCTCATTGCTATTTTAAATTTCTGAGCAAAACATTTGGCTGCCTTAAAATCATGTGAGTAAAATTTCAACTATACTTAAAAAGTATGATAGTAACATAATAATTCTCTTCACCCAAGCATTCTCCAAAACTTACATTAAACTAGTACTACTTTGTGAAAGAGGTATTTTTCATTATTTCCAAAATGCCTGTAAAAGATACCTTTGTCTTCAAATACGTTCATCATGTCCTTTCCTAAAGGTCGAGGTCAGACTTTGGCTTCATCAAAAGAAAGAAGGCAGAAATAGTGCCTCAAAAGATGAATGTATTTCTTCAGAACTGAGAAAACAAAATATTTTATGAGGGAGGAAATGGCCTTGGGAATTAATATTTAAGATGGTCAAACTGTAACAATATGTGTAGAAAGAATTGTTTACCTCTAGTATCATGTGTTAAATTCTCTAGTCTCTTTAATAAAGTACCTTTTTGAAATATAAGGGTTGACAAGTGCTCTGGCTTTGACAATGAGACCATTTATGTGGTGGAGGTCTTAGAAAGAAAATAACTTCCCTACTTATGCCTAAATTCTCATGCTGGTGATTTATTCTGGAATCCTATGTAGTACTCTAGAAGTTTTACTCCTCAAAAAAATAAAAACAAACAAGAAAACAACCAACCTTGACTAAGTTTCAGTTAAACCATGTTAGTTCTCTAGGTAATTTATCCATTTGCTCTCAGATACATTTCTTATCTTTTTCAAAGAAGCTGTTGTATTTGTAAATCTGAAAAGGGACTTGAATCTAGAATATAAAGAACTCTTAAAACTTATTACTAAAAAGAAAAGGGTAAAGGATCTGAATAGACAATTCTCCAAAAATATGTACAGATAGTAAGTAAAGCACATGAAAAGACACTTGACATTATTGCTCATTAAAGACATTTAAATTAAACCATGAGATAAAATTCATACTACTGGGGTGACTGAACTTGCAACTTTTGAAATCTTGGCATCACCACCTAAGTATCACTTAAAATTATTTCAGCTTGTGTTTAATGTCTTGTATGGGGTGCTTTCCATCTGAATCTCTAGACCTGTGTTCTACCATCATCACCCATTACTTACTGAGTTCCTTGCTGTTTTCCCCACCATACCTGACACTTGTTGGTATGATGTAGCAGCTCCATTTTTAACGAGCCCACAGGTGATAGTACTGCAGATGGTGTAGATGTTGTGTTCTGTACAACAGCTCTGAAAGCCCTCACTTGGAAAAGTGGCACACTTATATTTCCAGACGCTGCCAGCCTGAGTGTAGTTGTTTTGTTTTCTTCTCTCAGAGTTTTTATTTTTTTCTTCTTCTTAAAGAAATAAAAGGTGCTTTGTTTCCTTCACCCAGTATCTACTCAAATTATGTAAACCTTGCAAATGCAGATCCTTTCATGTTTATGTGTTTGATTTACAAAGATGAACAAGGGAATTGCTGGACTGCTACTATGACTAAAAAATCTGTGTTAGGGCAGTGAAGGCGATGTGGAAGTTATTGCCTAAAACAAGTGCTCACTTGAATTTTGTAGACTGAATTTATCTTTTGTTCCTGAAAATATAATTTAAAGGGATTTTTTTGGTATTTATAACTTTTCTCAAATGAACTGTACCACATTTTGACAGGAAGCTACCAAGAAGTTTAGTGACCATGGGGTATCACTTGTTACTGATTTCCAAATCAGAATCTCTTGGGGGATGAAGCTATTGTCTTATAGTTTTACTTCTTTGGAGTTTTGAAAATACAAACTGGGTATCATTCTGGAAAGCATAACTCAATCGAGTTTACTATAGCTTGGTAATCCATACATTTAAATAGAAAAGCAACAACAACAATAACTATAACAACAACACACCTCCTCAGTTTAGTCTATCAACCCAGGTTTGGGAGCCATCTAAAATGTGGATCTTACATCACTAGCTTCAAAAGCCCTCTGGAATATTTTTCTAAAGCTTCAAATACTAAACTATGCTGTACTTAATGTATCTGAATTTCAGTACGTGGGAGCCCAGGAATCTGTATGTTAAACAGATTCTACTGTTGGTTCGTATGTATGCAAACATTCAAATATTTATGAAAAATAACACGTCAATTCAGTGTTGACTGCAGCTCCATGAATGGAACACAGAACAACATTTAGAACCAAAATGTCTAAAAAACTGAAATGTCTAAAGAACTTTACAAGGATAGTGGTTAAGGTAAAAGGAATATTTTCCATATTGCTGGTTTTTTAAATGTGAAGCTACAGAGGAGTTAAAAAGGATAGTGGAATTAATATAATCTTTCACTTAAATTTATTAATTGTTAGTTCTTTGGCTTTTTCCCCCCTTTAGTTGAACCATTTAAAGTATTTTTGTAGATACCACATACTTTATTCCCAAATACTACAGACAGGAAATTAAAATTTCCCTTATTGCTTTGATAATGCCTTTTGTAATGGTCTGTTTTGTTTCCAATAAAGAATTACATATCACATTTAGTTGTCTTATCTTTTTCATCTCCTCTAATCTAGAATAGTTTGCATGCCTTTTTTATAAATCTTTCATAACACTGGTCTTTTTTAAAGATTTCAGTCAGGTTATCTTTAATGTTTCTAATTTTTTTTTATCTGATTGTTTCTTTGTAGTTTCAGTTTAAATATTTTTGTTTAGAATTCTGTAAGGTGATAATGCTGTTCTCTGTATTGTAGTGGTGCATTGAGATGTCAGTTTGTACTGTTACTGGTGATTTTAACTTTGGTCTCTGGATAAAAATGGTGTCTTCTAGATTTCTTTACTGTACAGGTACATTTTCTGTTGTTATTAGTAAGTAATATGAAGAGATCCCAAGATATTATTTGCTTGAAATTAATATCATAGGTTTTAAAATGGAGATTTGCATATTCAGGCATTTCTTCTATGATGGTTTGGCATTCTTAGTAAAGACTACATATCCCTTTTCAGTATTCCCACCCTTTGTGTCTGTTTGCTTTGTTTGTGTCATCATGGGCTCATGGATTCTTTTAAATATATACAGCATATGTTATAATTCATAACTGCCATTATTTCTTTTAAGCCCCCAAATGTCTCAGATATGGCCAGTGGCAGACTCTTCAAACTCTTCAAAAGGTCCTATGAATCCTTTGATATATTATTACCATATATTGAGCATTTCCATACTTTCAGGCATAACAAAGTATGCCATTTTATGCTTTTTCTATCCTTACTCTCTGGAAGCTGAAGTTTGTTTAAGAAGACCTTGGGTGCCTGGGTGGCTCAGTAGGTTAAGCATCTGTCTTTGGTTTGGGTCATGATCTTAAGGTCCTGAGATCGAGTCCCACATTGGGCTTCCTGCTCACTGGGGAGCCTGCTTCTCCCTCTCCCTCTGCTGCTCCCTCCTGCTCAATATTGGTCTCTCTCTGTCTGTCTCTCTGTCTCCTGCAAAAATAAAAAATACTTAAAAAGAAGAATAAGAAAAAGAAGCAGCAGCAGCAGCTGCTGCCCTGGCTATTTCAATGGTGAAAGAAAGCTAGAAACCAAGATCAGGTGTTAAGTTGCCATTATTATTTGGCCCATTCCATGGAAACAGCCGTGTGTGTGTGTGTGTGTGTGTGTGTGTGTGTGTGTTTCAAAATTATGAGTTCATAAAAGCACTTCTACTGTGATCATACACCATAAGCATTTTTTTTTCTTCTTGCCCCATTGCATATTCATATTTCCCCTTTCCTTGCATAGAGAAAATTTGGTTTCCAAAACTTTAAGGTACTTGTCTTGTTTGCTTACTGCCATAATACACATCAAGTAATTTGGGAATTACTTTATCAATACTATTAGTGCTACACACACACACACCATGCACACACAAACACATACACACACAAGCTTGCTATTAAAATTCAAGATTTCTTTGCATTTTTTCCTTTAAAATAGATCCCACTAGTCACCTATAGTCATAGTATTATGTTCAGAAGTTACTTGAACTTGTTTTTAATTTATTTACTTTTGTTTGTATTACCAGTTTAGAATACATTTAATTTTGTTTCTGTTCATAATCACTCATAAAGGTTTTTTACATCCTTGGGAGGAGGAATGTCAATCATTAAGTTGCTTCAAACATCAAACATTAAGAAAAATTACATCCTCTTTCTTTTCTTTTCCACTGGGATCTCACCTCGTCTGTGTAGATGATTGATTTGACTCACTTTGATTTGATTTATATTTCGCTGTCTTCCTTTTAGCAAATTATATGTAACATATATATGTATTTATATGTAAAATGTTTATATGTATTTATGTTTATAGTTTTTACACAAACTGTACACACAAACACCCGTTCTTGGTTCCTCTTTTTTTATATAAAAGGTAGCTTATTATTTTGCAATTCGCTTTTTCCATTTAATAATATATCTTATAAATTACTCCAGATCAGTCATAGACATTGTCTTCATTCCTTTTGGCAGCTATATAATATTGGTCCCCTGTTACATGGACGTATGAATATGTTTAATCTATATTTGGCATTGATCTCATTCCCAATATTTTTGCTGTTAAAAGTAATGCCACAGTGAGTAAAACTATACATATTTTTCACACTCCTGAAGATGAGCCTTCAAGGTAGATTCTTTGAAGTGAGCTTGCTGGGTAAAATGTAGATAGATATGTAGTTTTGCTAGATATTGACAAATTCTTCTCCAGAAGGGTTGTAATCTTACCAGTAGCACACTAAAGTGTCAAACAGCCTCATTTGTATGGTATGTTTTGTCAGACTTTTGAATTTCTGCCAGTATTATGGGTGATAAATGTTATCTCATTGTAGTTTTCATTTGCATGACTATCATCATGAAAGAAGTTGAGTGTCTTTTTATAAATTTTAGCCCATTTTGTGTTATTTTGTGAACTGTTACTGTTAACAGTATTACTCATTGTGTTTCTGATATTTTCCCCTGAAGTTGTATGAGTTTATTTTAGGTTAGGGAGGTTATCCTGTTATTACTGATATTTTTTGGAAATCTTTCCCTGTTTTCATTTATATTTTGGCTTTATTCATAGTGTGCGATTTTTTTTCTTACTTTGCAACATATTTTAATGTAGTAGAATTTATTGCACACTTGTTTTATTTGATATGTTTTTAACTTATTAAGAAAAACAGAATTCAACTGAGTAAATTTGAAGATCTAATTGACTTTATTAAATGATTGATGAATGGGACAGCATCCCATCCAGCAAATAGAGGGAAGCTCTGAGGTATTATACAAAATGGAAAGTATTTATAGGAAGGAGGGTGGGACAAGAAAGTTTTTAGTAAAAGAAAAGAAAGGATTGTTCCAGGCAAGGTCACCTTCCCTTAGGAGACAGAGCAAGGGGTCTTATTATGTAGATTATCTCATTTCTTTTGGGGTTGTGGAGAGGGCCCCTGTGACAGATTACTGACAGATTACCTCATTGGTACTTATCAGAAAATTCCTGCATGGCAGGTTAAGACATATTTTATGGGAGGTTGAAATTGCAATTAGATTAGGTAGTAAGCCCCAATTGGTTACCTGGCCTAGCTGTTGTGATGGTATTTTGGGCCTGTAGTTTTCTTTTTAACAAAACCATACCTGAAAAGTTTTTAGGTCATCTTCAAGTTATAGAAATAATCTGTTTTTTTAATCTAGTACTGATATGACTTATTTTGTATTTCTGTACTCAGGTATTTTTGATCTATAATTCATTTAGAGTTTACTCTTGTATATTGTACAGGATATTGGTTCAGTTTGGCTTTTACCAAATTTCTATCAGGTTGCCCACCACAAGTTATTAAAGGTCAATTTTTTCTCAGTGATTTGAAATACTTTGATATCCTGCATTGCTGCATGCACTCCAGTATATTTCTGAACAACTTCTTTTGTTCTGGTGATTCATCTATCAATTCAAGTGCCAGTAGCCAAAGGGAGTAATCTTCATCAGTTACTCAGTGACTGTTAGAATTGCAAGTACTTTTGTTTATATCAATCACACGAACATCAAGAGAGAGACTGTTGGAAATCCTAGGAAATGACATTTATAGAAACAGTTTTTCAACCTAAATTAATTAGTCTCAGTCTTTTTCAGTTACCATGTCTGTGCCGTCTATCTTGAAGTTGTAAGGCTTTTGAAAGAGCCAGTTATTTAATTTAGTTAGAACATGAGTAGCATGTAAGAAGCAGTATTTAAAACCTTAGTATCTCCTATGCTGCTCTCTTTCAAGTTATTTTTACCTTTTTTTCCCCCTCTACCAAGAAGGTTTTTATTTATGTTTCTAGGGTTATTTGCTTTGATTTATTTGACATATGCACCTTGAATGAAGAATGAGAAAAACTTAAAGAATCTGCCTAAAAAATGTGCCAAATGGTGTTCCAAGGGTAAAAGAAGAGAATTTCACTCAAAGGATAATTACACATACATCTTAATTAATGAACACATAATACTAAATTGTGTTGTTTATGTGCTTATTAGTTCCTCAGATACAAACACTTTCATTGAAATAGCTTGTTGTTTTCTTTTAAGTTCAGAATAATTTACATTTGCTCTGATAGTTTTAAAAAATAAAATCTGACAGATTTTATTATTTATTTTTATTTTCTTTAAATTTGTACATTATTGTATAAAAGTAGCAGTACTATAATTTTAGGAAAAATAGTACAGAAAACTAGTTACCTTTTTTGTACAATATTCTGGAACAATGACTGTTTACCTGACTTTATCACACTGTGCACTGGGATACTGACTGCCAGAATTGGCCTTGATACTCTTTTATAAAAAATATCTATAGGATTTCTTTCAATATAGAATTTTCTGAAGACAGTTGTTGAAGATAAAATAGCTAGTTATTTTACCCGCAAAGTGGGTTTATTCAGAATAGCAGAAGTAAAATTTGGGACACACAAGCTATGGTAAAAACACAGGCAATTCCTACAAATTAAGAGAAGAATGTGCAGCACCTGGGTGATTCAGTTGGTTAAATTGTTAAGCGTCGCACTCTTGATTTCAGCTCAGGTCTTGATCCCAGCATTGTGAGATCACAGGTTGGGCTCCACACTGAGTGTAGAGCCTGCTTAAGACTCTCTACCTCCCTCTGTCTCTGTCCACCACCCCCCACCCAAAAAAGAGAAGAAGAATGTTATTTTGTGGAGATGGAGGAAATTGGGAGAAGTCGTTTTGAATGGAAGTCCATTGGAGAAATGGAGTTCAGGATGAGGTTGCTTTCTCAGGGCTAAGTTGCAGGGGTAGTCGATTTATTGTATGAGATGCAGTGTATATCATTCCCTCTTGGGGGCTGGTAATTGATGATTCTTTCCTTTTGGGAATTCTTCTGTTAGAATCTGGAATTGACAATTCTTCCTGTAACTGATATTGAGTAATACTGGCTCTCCCTTCCAGCCTCTTAATTCTAATAAGGTTTCCCTTTATTAATTTCCACACAGCAAAAAAACTAATTCTTAATAATTGAATGCATACGTTAGAACAAGAATGACACATTTTTTTAGTCTGTTAATTTATAACAAGGGTCAGGAAACTATGGCCCATAAACTAAATCTGCCCAACTATTTTTCTAAATAAAGTTTTATTGTAACACAGTCATGTCATTTGTTTACCTACTATCCACTACAACTTTTCCACTAAGATGACAAAGTTAAGTAGATATGACAGAGTGCATACAAACTTTAAAACCTGAAATACTTATCATTACACTCTTCCAAGAATATGGTAGCTGTTCTCTGACTTAGAAAATACCACATACAGCAAAATATAAATAATACAAAGCAATATTTTATCAGTTATCTATACCACATGCTATAGATTAAATATCTGTGCCTCCCCATCCCAAATTAATATATTGAAATCCTAACCCCTGATGATACTAGGTGGTAAAGTCTTTGGAAGGTAATTGGGACCCTGATAAAAGAGTCATAGAACTCCCTGGCCTCTTCTGTTATGTGACAATCTTAAGAAGTCAACAGTGTGCAGCCCAGAGGAGGGCCCTCACCAGAACCTAACTATGCTGTCACCCTGATCTTAGACTTGCAGCCTCCTATACTATGAAAAATAAATTAACTGTTGTTTATGAGACATTCATTTTATAATTTTGTTGCACTTAAGATAGCCTCAGCTAGAAAGTCCAAGGTGGCCTTACAGGTCCTGACTTTTACCCATGAGGCCTCAGTTCTCTGAGTATCAGATCACCCATATGGCAGTCTGTTTTTCTACTTAAGTGTCTCAGTGTTTCAAGGGAATGAAGGCAGAAACTACATGACCATTCAACTGAATGTTTGTAAACACCCATCAGAAAGAAACCAAGCTTTATTCAGCATTACATTATGAGTAGTACTTGGCAGTCACATAGTTTTGGAGAAATGAAAGAGGATAAATGGACCTCAAAGCATAATTTGAAGATGAGCTTAATCGTGACCCTTAAAACCTTTGATGGTGAGAGGTGAGCCCATGCCATCCCTTGTTTTATCTGAGTTTTATGGTGTGGACAGAGCCTCTGACAAAAACTTCATTTGCTTGTTTTGTCTTCTTAGGAGTTGATCAGATTAGTATTAGAGACTGTAATAGTTACTTGGGCCAAAGGTAGAGAGGAGTGAAAGTAGAAGTCTCCTTTGTGCATATTCAACATTAACATGCAATGCTAACAACATTCTTCTGCCAGCTGTAAATTTATGAAGGAATTTCTAACACCTGGATTATGATTTATGCTGTGGAATTTAGCCACCTGGCAAACAAACTTTAACATGCCAGGTCCTAGACCTTCACAAGGCTGGAATATTTCCTTCCAGGTCCATGACTTATGAGTGTTTATCATGTATACTTGAAAGGTTTTATCAGGTTAAATTGTGCGCTAAAATAACAATCATGCTTGTTTCACTTCAATTTTTGGGGGGTCAGAAAGCCTAAATATTTTAAAAGTCAAATGTATTGTAGCAACCTCTCTCTCTTTCTAACTAGGACATCCTTGTATAGATAAAAGAAAGATGAAAGTAGAAAGCATTAAAAACAGGCCTGGAGAGACATTTTCTATATACAGATAACATAGTCTTTTATTTTAGAAAATGACTAAATTTAATGATGTAACCAGTTTTGTTTGTAACCTTTACATTTATTACTTTTTTTTTTTTTTTTTAGCTCAAGAGTTAGCATTTAGCATAAGGAGAGTTTTTCGATTCTTTTTATAAATAGCATTTAAAAATTGAAGCTTAGGGTAAATTTTACTGAAGGCTAGCAATATTCAGAATTCCTCTTCAATGAAGCATTTGGTGTTATACTCATTTATAATTTCTTTCTTTCTTTTTTTTTTTTTTTTTTTTTTTAAAGATTTACTTATTTTAAAGCGGGAGAGAGCACAAGCTAGGGGAAGAGTTGCAGGAGATGGAGAGAATCTCAAGCAACCTCCCCACTGAGGGTAGAGAATGACTCAAGGCTCAGTCCCACCATCCTGAGACCACAACCTGAGCTGACCAGAGCCAAATCAAAAGTCAGATACTCAACCAACTGAGCCACCCAGTGTTTTGCTCATTTAAATGACTCTTTCTATGCTTCCCTATGCTCCCCATGCTCCCTGTGATATCAAATTGACACAGGATAGGTTTTATTATAAAAACTATTTACAGGGGACTCATACCAACCGAGCAAATCTAGGATTTAACAAAAACTGGTCAGCTTAAATTTTAGACTTCCTATGTCAAATTTAAGAGTCTTGTGTTAAAAATGTCACAAAGGTCAGATAGTATTACTTAAAAAAATTAAAATCAAGGAATTTTTTTGCTTAATAAAGATATATTTAGTGCCAAGCATTCATTATACACAGAACCTTTTAATTGCTTTACTTATTTTGTCCTCACAATTACAACTTTGATTAGGTCTTAATATTTGTTCAGACAGAAGCAAGTTAAGCAAAGTAAAAAACTTGCCCAAGTTAAATCATAAAGCAAGAATTCAAATTCAGACCTGGCCTATTCCAAGAACCACACTTATATGATCTATGTAGTTTCTCTGTGAACATGTGTACAGCCATGTTATATGTTATCCAAAATGAAGCACTTATCTGAGAGCTAGATACAGGTTTACATATTTTTTGGAATATAATGGAATAATTAAATGGCTAGCCAGAAGCCTGCTGGGGCATCTATGGCACCACTAGGGTAAACAGCCTTTAATCTTATCTTTGTACAGCTAAGCCCTTTGTCTGCATAATTTCACTGTGTATCCTTTTGTCTGGAATTGTTCCCTGACCAATTTTATATTATAGTAGAAAAGAGTATCGTGCCACTAAAGGAAATGAGCTTTGGATATAGATACAGTTGAATCCTAGCAATACCGACAGCGTTATTTAGGTAGGCTACTCTGCTTTTTGAGCCATGGATTCTTTTCTTTAAAATAAAGGTAGTGATTGTACCTGATTTAATTTTCTGAGTTTTGATGAGGATTAAGGAACCACTATGTGTGGAACATTGTTGTCACCCAGTGTAAAAATGATGGTCTCTGTATTGCTTTATCCTAGTTATCTATTTTTTTAAGACTTTTGAGGATAATTTTTTTAAAAGATTTTATCTATTTTAGAGAGAATGCAAGGAGGGGAGGAGGGGGAGAAGCAGAGTGAGAGGGACAAGCAGGCTCTATGCTGAGTGCATGCTGACACGGAGCTTGATCATAGCCCAAGCTGAAATAGAGAGTCAGACGCTCTGTCAACTGAACCACCCAGGCCTCCCTTTATCCTAAATATCTTTGTAATCTACTGTAGGATTTCTGTTCTTTCTTAAATAGTGCTACTTTTCATTTTCCTTAAGTCTCAACAGTAAGTATTTATAGAATGACTTGTACATGCCAAGCACTGTGTGGATATCTGGGAGGAATAGAAATGTGTGATAGATAACTGGATGTGGAAGGATTAAAATTGTCTAAGAGGTTTTAGGTCAGAGTAGGAAAAAATTGAAACTCCTTTAAAAGGAAGGGAAACAAGAATAATTTCTATGACAGAGGTGTAGTAGTTAGTCATGTTTAGAGTGAGAGCTTGGCTTTGGAGAGGAATTGTCCATCCTGCATTTGGAGATTTGGGAATAAAATTTGGACAAGACATTTTGACTGTTTCATTTTTCAAATTTGTTAGATTGAGTGACAGTTGAAATAGTAGTAGTAAAAATAACTATATAAAAATCAAGTTGAAAGATCAGGCATGAAACCATGGAGAATGCTCTCATTAGAGAGAGTGAGAATCATGTAGTAATTTTCTTTCTCAGTCTGGCTTATTTCACTTAACCTAATGCCCTCAGGGTCCATCTATCTTACAGTAAATGGAAGGATTTTCTTCTTTCTTATGACTAAATAGTATTCCATTGTGTGTATATACCAACATCTTATTTATTCTGTTAATGAACATTTAGGTCGTTTCCATGTCTTGGCTATCATGAATAATGCTGCAGTGAACATGGGAATGTGAATATCTCTTTAATATCCTTCCTTTTCAGTTTGGATGCTTTTGTTTTTCCCTCCAAGCCCCAAATACTCTGACCAGGGCTCCACTACTATGTTGAAAGAATTAGTGATATTGGGCATCCTTGTCTTGTTCCGGATCTTAAACAAAAAATTTTCAGCTTTTCACCCTTGAGTATGATGTTAGCTGTGAGCTTGTCATATATGTTGAAGTGTATTCCTGCTTCATGTTGAAGTACATTCCTGCTATACTCAGTGTGTTGATAGTTTGTATCATTACTGGTTGTTGAATTTTGTTAAATGATTTTTTGCATCTATGGAGATGATCACATGATTTACATCTTTCATGTTGTTAATGTGGTGTATCAAGCTGATTGATGCGCAGATGTTGAACTATCTTTGCGACCAAGAGACAGATCTTACTTGATCCTAGTATGTTATCCTTTCCTTTTTTTTTTTTTTTTTTCTAAAAAGGGAGAGAGGGGTTGAGGAGGTACAGAGGAGGGGAGAGAAAATCTTACGCAGTCTCCATGTCCAGCACAGAGCCTGACACATCTCACAACCCTGAGATCATGACCTCTACTGAAATCAAGAGTTGGATGCTTAACTGACGGAGCCAGCCAGGTGACCCTAGTACATGATCCTTTTGATGCAGTGTTGAATTCAGTTTGTTAATATTTTGTTGAAGGTGTTTTCATGTATGTTCATCAGAAATGTTGACCTGTAATTTCCTTTTCTTATTGTATCCTTGTTTGGCTTTTGGTATTGGAGTAATGATGGCTTTATAAAATAAGTTTATTATTTTTTAAAAGATTTTATTTATTTGAGAGAGAAGGAGCACATGAAAGAGAACAAAAGAAAGAGCATGGGCAGGGGGTGGGGCAGAGGGAAAGGGAGAAGCAGATTCCCTGCCAAGCAGGGATCCCAACATGGAGCTTGATCCTAGAACCCTAGGATCATGACCTGAATTGAAGGTAGAAGTTTAACTGACTGAGCCATCCTGGCGCCCCGTAAAGTGAGTTTGGAAGTGTCCCTCCCCTTATATTTTTTCAGAAGTTCAAGAAGGATGGGTTATTCGTTCTTCTTTAAATGTTTAATAGAATTCACCAGTGAAGCCATTTGGTCCTAAACTTCCCTTTGTTGGGATTTTTTTGATTACAGATTCAATCTTTTTAGTAGTAATTGGTGTGTTCAGATTCTCTGTTTCTTCTTGATAGGTTGTACATTTTTAAGAATTATCCATTTCTTCTAGGTTGTCCAAATTGTTGGTATGTAATTGTTCAAAGTACACTGATGGCCTGGAAGTGGAAATTAGAGTATTAAAGACAGAAAAACAGCTTTATTTAATATTTTAATATATTTCTTTTATATATTTTAAATTCATGATTTGATCAGTATATGCATGAAATGACCAAAATTTTATTCATTAATTAATGCTGTTGATTTTTTTGCTCTGTCTTTAAAATTCAGTATTATTTGATGCTTGTGATACAGTAGCAATAATCATTATTTTAAGACTGACTATTCAAATACTTTGTCTGTATTTTTTGAGTGGTTCTTACTCTAAATCATTTGTGTCATTATTATTATTTAAAATATAAAGTTATAACTCTTATATTGATATAAAGTATACACATTTTAAAGATTTTATTTAACTCATTAATTAAAGGGGAATATACTAAGATGTTACTACAGGTTCAAAGGAGAATTTACATACCACTTCACACATTAGTCAAAAAGGAGTGTTGAAATGAATTTAAAAATAGATGCAAAAACAGAAAAAACCTGCTAATTTCTATGAGCTAATTATCATTTGTGTTCCATCAGATTCAATTTGCTTTCTGTCATCAGGAGTTACTTATATTTTTGTCACTTTTCTACAAATGACAGACTTGTAAAGTGGTTCAAAGACAATGGAAGGTGATATCCCTCATAGAATCAGATAACCTAGAAGGATATGCTGCACATGACTTATTTTCCATTGAAAGTATCCAGTAATCCTTTGGTCCACTTAAAATTTCCTTCATGGTTTTCCCTACAATTCACATTTTACAGACTAAGAAATTAAAAGCAGAGAAATAATAGCTTCACCTGGATCTCACAGTGCTAGACCTTAGAGGGAAACCAAGCTCTATTTCCAGGGACACCTCTCTTAACCTATAGGGTCTTATTTCTCCTGTGGTTATGACTCTGTGCCCCATGAGTCTGCCCCTGTCCCCTTAATGTCTGGGGATAGGTTTTGTGGTCACAGCTTTAGTGTTCTCTGAAATCTGGTGGTTATAAGCTAGGGATGCTGTTACATACCATATAGTGCAGAAATCAGCCGCCACGATAAAGAATCATCCAGCTTAAAATGTCAGTGGTGCCAAGCTTGAGAAAAGTATTTTTAGGACATAGACTCCTTTAATCAACTCTAAGCTAAGTATCTCATTCTATTTTTGTTTCTGTTTGTCATAAATAATGCTTGTATGAAGTGAAATAGCACATTTGAAGCAACAGTGTCACCCAACATTCAAGTTATAAAAACCATTTCTGGGCTTTTTTTCCTCCAAGGCATCAGGTCACTTTAACAAACACACTTTCATTAGTGATACACATTTCATTATGCTCACAGGTTCTTGGGAGAGTCTGTGATGCTGGACGGGTTCTTTACAGTGGCACAGGAGGAAATCTTGCACAGAAACCAAAGCAAATACTGCTCATTTAAGAAATTCAGCTTCGAATATATATATATACATGAAGCACAACAGATGATCCTGCATACCCTGTAGCTTAGCAACAACCCCTTTAAAACACTTTCTCCATGCCAGGAGACCGTGGCAAAGTTTTCACAGAGCGCTATCGTAAAGAAGATAAGTAGATTTGACTTTTAGGCTTTCATGAAAACCTTAAAATAAGTTTTAAAAATACATCAAAATAGAACTATACTATTTTTGTGGGTCACATTGTGTTTAGTTCTACACCATTGTTTTCTTATTTGTCCTGGAATACAAAGTTCCAATATAACCTTATGTTACTGTTCTAAAAATAGTATCATATTGTTCAAATAGAAGAGCAGCTATGCTTCTTTTCCCCTTTATCTTGCCTTCCATGAAGATATCCTTAGTTCATGCTCCTTGAAACTTTGAACTCAGCCAACACCTGGAAGGTTTTACTGTCCCTAACAGAAAAGTGATATTCTCACACAGATTTTCGCCATGTCTCAGGGTTATATCTTATTGTCACAACTTGTTTTGCCTGGCATCTCCCATCCCTGTAGATCACCTCCTTCAGAGATATTTATGGCTGTCATCTTGGCCCTCCAAGAGTGGCTGCTGCTTCCTAATAGTCATTATGACTATGTAACTCATGGCTGTTCTGAGTTGCAGGTATCCCCAGCTCCATAACTTACTCCAGAATCTGTAACTTCCAGGACTCCAGTAAGAAAAGATGTTCCGTCTACAATTAATCTAGCATTGCCTCTGGCTAGGAACAGCAAGGCTTAGCAATTTGAAGGAAGGAGAGTAGATTTGTTTCTGGAAAACTAGCGACTTAAACTAAGCGAGCAACATCCTAGTCTATCAAGGGATATTAAAATGTTTCATCAAATATATTTTCCACCTGTCTGCATTTTAATGTTTTAGATGAGGTGACTTGTTCTTATTTATTGATCTGTAATAAATTATCCCCAAATTAATACTATTTTGTTAAATCTCATCATCTTGCAGTTCAGGAATTTAGATAAGATGCTCCATGTAACATTGACCTAGTTCTCTTGGTAGATTTCAGTTATTCACAAGGCTGGTTGAAGGGTTGAAAATAGTTTCACTTACATATCTGATACCATGTCAGTGGTGGCTGGAAGATTAGGCTTAGATGAAATCAGTCAGTAGTGTGTCTATACCTGTGTCTCCAGCAAGACAGTCTCAGAGTAGTCAGACTTTTTGTGTGTTGACTCAGGGTTCAAGCTGAATAAATTATGGACTTTATTTATTAATGATATATGAATATTGGCTCACTAATTATGAAAATTTTTTATTTTTACATTTTAATGTAAGACATTAATAACAGGGTTTGCTGGATGTGAGACATAAGGAGGCTCTCAGTAGCCTCTTCACAGCTTTTCTGTAAATCTAGAATTCCTCTAAATAACAAATTTATTTTTTAAAAAGAGAGATTTCATTCTAACCCCTTAGCATAAACTCAGGGTAATCCTTATTGTGCCACATACTCATCTTCTGTATCACTGAAATATCTTATTAATCTATCCAGGCACAGATCTGTTTTTTTGTATTATAAAGTTTGAGGGGTAACTTGAGAGCCTTACCTTTCCCTCTAAGAAATTTATCATTTTCTGTGAGTGAGTGGAACACCACTGAAAAACTTTGAGTAGAAGGGTGATATGATCTGAACTCTAATTTAAAATTATGACTCTAGATGTTCCATTAGAATACAGCCGACCTTTGAACAATGCAGGAGTTAGGGACACTGGTACCCTGCATAGTTGAAAATCTGTGTATAACTTATAACTTCCTCAGAATTTAAGTACTAATAGCCTACCGTTGACTGGAAGCCTTACTGATCACTATCAATAGTCAATTAACACACTTTGTATGCTGTATTATATACTGTATTCTTATAAGAAAGTAAGCTAGAGAAAAGAAAAAGTTATTTAGAAAATCATAAGGAAGAGAAAATGCATTTACAGTGCTGTATTTGTCAGAAAAAATTGCATGTCAGTGGACCCATGCAGTTCAAACCCATGATGTTTGAGGGTCAACTGTATATTGTGGATGGAGTAGTCACAGAGCAATGAATTGATTCAGTGGCATGCCAGTAATTCAGGTGAGAGGTGATGATGACTCAGATGTAGGTTCAAGTAATGTTAAGTGGCATGGACTAGTCAAAATTTGCTTATATATGATGAATTTCGATTTAGAAGGTATTTAAGTGGTAGAGTCAACAGAATTTGAGAACAGTTTAGATGTGGGATATGAAGAAAAAGAGAGTTACGGAGAATGACTCCAAGGTTTTTGTCCTGAACAATGGAAAGAAAGAAATTGTCATTCACTGAGATCATAGATAATTTTCTCAATTTGCAATTTTTCTTCTAACACTTATGTTCTAGAAAAGTCATTCCAACTTTGTATCACAAACTACACTTTAGTTTGATATCAATTTATGAACAATAAGTTGATGTACACTTTAAAACAAGTAGGTGAAGTGGTTTAATATAGTAAACAGGTACATTGTTTTTAGCATTTTTCATATACAGTGGAAACTTGTGAATTCAGACAAAATATCTAGTACTGTCTCCTGTTTAGAATAGTATAATTAATTTCATCATTTCTAAAATTTTGATTCCCGGGGTATTAATAAGTATTATATACAGCAGCAATACAGAAATGTGATTCCATAATTTGGAATTCCTAATTAAACTACATAAGTTTTCAAAGCCTGAATGCTCTGTGAAAAAGAGAGGCATTATATGCAAAATGTCCTAAACATACTTAGTTAGAACAAGGTATTTAAAAACAAGCTGGAAAGAGTCTTCGGGAGCAATGATCCAGTTAGTTGTGATAAAAAAACAAAAATACTTTGGGCACAGAATTGCACAAAACAAAAAATTCTGATTATCATTGTGACTTTCTCTTGATTTGTAGATGTATTATTTAAGAAGCCTTACACTGGCTTAAAGTCTGTCTAGTTTAATTCAATATTAAACAAGTAATCTTTATTACAAAGATTAAACTTAAACAGTTTTGGCAGTCTCCTATAAAACCCGTTTTCTTTAACCATAAAAGTTGAGAACAAGAAATCTTTGTGAACTGTAGTGGGAAAATTAGATTCCCTGAAAGACTCTATTGTTTGTTTTTTTGTTTTTGTTTTTGTTTTTGTTTTTCGTTATTTTTTCAGTATTTCAAGATTCATTGTTTATGCACCACACCCAGTGCTCCATGCAATACATGCCCTCCTTAACACCCACCACTAGGCTCACCCAGCCTCCTACCCCCCTCTCTTCCAAAACCCTCAGTTTGTTTCTCAGAGTCCATAGTCTCTCATGGTTCATCTTGTCCTCTGATTTCCCCTAATTTACTTTTCCTTTCCTTCTCCTAATGTCACATGTTACTCCTTGTGCTCCACAAGTAAGTGAAACCATATGATAATTGACTTTCTCTGCTTGATTTATTTCACTCAGCATAATCTCCTCCATTCCCATCCATGTTGATACAAAAGTTAGGTATTCATCCTTCCTGATTTAGGTGTAATATTCCATTGTACATATGGACCATATCTACTTTATCCATTTGTCTGTTGAAGGGCATCTTGGTCTTTCCACAGTTTGGTGACTGTGGCCATTGCTGCTATGAACATTGGGGTACAGATGGCCCTTCTTCACTATATCTGTATCTTTGGGGTAAATACCCAGTAGTGCAATTGCAGGGTCATAGGGTAGCTCTATTTTTAATTTCTTAAGGAATCTCCATACCGTTTTCCAAAATGGCTACACCAACTTGCATTCCCACCAACAGTGTAAGAGGGTTTCTCTTTCGCCACATCCTCTCCAACACTTGTTGTTTTTTGTCTTGTTAATTTTGGCCATTCTAACTGGTGTAAGATGGTATCTCAATGTAGTTTTGATTTGAATCTCCCTGATGGCCAATGATGAACATTTTTTCATGTGTCTGTTAGCACTTTGTATGTCTTCTTTGGAGAAGTGTCTTTACATGTCTTCTGCCCATTTTTTTTAATGTGATTACCTATTTTTTGGGTGTTGAGTTTAAGGAGTTTTTTGTAGATCTTGGGTATAAGCCCTATGTCTTAGTGTCATTTGTGAATATCTTCTGACACTCGGTGGGTTGCCTCTTTATTTTGTTGACTGTTTACTTTGCTTTGCAGAAGCTTTTTATCTTGATGAAATCCCAAAAGTTCTCTCTTGGGAGAGAACGTGGGAGAGAACTATGTTATGAGAGGAGGATCCATTTCTAGGTTCTCAGTTCCATTCCATTGTCGGTTTTTGTGCCAGTACCATCCTGTCTTGATGTTTATAGCTTTGTAATAGAGCTTGAAGTCTGGAATTATATGCCACCAGCTTTGGTTTTCTTTTTCAACATTCCTTGGCTATTCAGGGTCTTCTCTGGTTCCATGTGGAATTTTAGGATTATTTGTTCTAGCTCTGTGAAAAAAGCAAAACAAAACTTTATGGTGTTTTGATAGGGATTACACTGAATGTATAGATTGCTTTAGGTAGCATAGACATTCATAGACATAGACATTATATAGACATAATATTTGTTCTTCCAGTCCATGAGCATGGAATATCTTTCCATTTCTTTGTGTCTTTCTCAATTCCTTTCATGAGTGTTCTGTAGTTTTTCTGAGTGCAGATCTTTTGCTTCTTTAGTTAGGTTTATTCCTAGGTTTTGGGTGCAGTTATAATGGGATTGACTCCTTAATTTTTCTTTCTTCTATCTCAGTGTTAGGGTCTAGAAGTGCAACTGATTTCTGTGCATTGATTTTGTATCCTTCCACTTTGCTGAGTTTCTGCATGAGTCCTAGCAATTTAGGGATGGAGCCCTTTTGGGTTTTCCACATAGAGTATCATGTCATGTGGGAAGAAGGGGAGTTTGACTTTTTTTTTGCCAGTTCGGATGCTTTTTATTTCTTTTTGTTGTCTGATTGCTGAAGCTAGGACTTCTAGTACCATATTGCACAACAGTAGTGGTAGTGGACATCCCTGCTGTTGAACAGACAGTTGCATGATCATTTATTTTTACATTAAACATTCTGTACTCCATTCCTGATACAATACTTAGAGTTTGTATTTCAGATATTTCTTCCATTTAAAAACCATTCTAGGGCCTCCTGGGTGGCTCAGTCGGATAAGAGTCTGACTCTTGATTTTGGCTCTGTTCATGATCTCAGGGTTGTGAGATCCAGCCCCCTGTCAGGCTCCTTGCTGGGCATGGAGCCTACTTGAGATTCTCTCTCTCTTCGACTCCCCCATCTCTTGCTCTGCCCTTCTCCCACCTCTTTCCCCACCTCGCTCCCTAAGAAAGTCTAGAATCAAGTCTATCCCATAGTTTTTATTTATTATGTCTTTATAAAGAACTTGAACTAAAAACTGAAGTGCATATTAAGTGAGGAAATTTACCAGTTGTGGAGAGAAATGATCACTTTTTCTTATTTGATGCTATTGTTTTCCCCACTTAACTTTTGAGATCACACATTCATTTGGTTTCTCTCCTATACTTCTGGCTATTTGCACTTAGAATGTTTTTCTGGTTCCTTCTCAAATTCATGACCTCTGAAATTTAGAGTGCCTCAGGGTTTAGTCCTCATACATTTTCTCTCTATGCTCACCCAGTAGGTGATGTCATTAGCTTCTTGGCTTTGAATACCATTTACAGCTGACCCACCCAAATGTATATTTGAAGCCCAGTCATCTTGCTTGAATATCAGACATGCATAGACAACTGCCCATTCTTGGTGGTTTTATGTTGTGTCATCTGGGCTAAACTGGAACCTTTTTACTAAAACTGCCTTTCCAGTATGTTTTTATTTTTATTTATTTGTATTTTTTTAAGATTTTATTTATTTATTCATGAGAAGCAGAGAGGGAAAGAGGCAGAGGCAGAGGGAGATGCAGGCTCTAGCAGCCCAATGCAGGACTTGACCCCAGGATGCTGGGATTATGACCTGAGCTGAAGGCGGATACTTAACTGACTGCGCCACCGAGACACCCCAGTCCCAGTATGTTTTTAGATTACAGTTAGCAAAATAGAAGTTTTTGTGAGACTTGGGAACTTGAATGACACAGCTGCCATTATGCTTTAAGATACATGTATGTCAGGTGCTGTTGCAGCACAAATACATTGCTACTCTGCTGGCTCACCTTGCTGTTGTGACATATCCAGATTCCCATCCTTTTAAGTTTTCACTGGACCGTTTATTTTAGCTTCTCTGAGTCTTAGACTAAGGCTGTGTGTAGCCCATGGCAAAGGGCTCCAGTCACTTTTTTAGGTCTTACTATTTAGGTTACAGACATTTGCCTTCTTAAATTTATCATGTCTAAAACTAAGTTCTTGATATTCCTTCTACCACAATTTTACCGACATTCTTCTTTCACTCATTTCATTAAAACTTCATCATTTTCAGACCACAGGCCAAAAATCTTGGAGACATCTTTGATGTTTTTCTTTATTCACTTCCCATTCCTTGCTTTCAAATCCAATTCTTTTTTATCTACCTCCATTTTTACTTCACTCTAAGCCACTGCCATATCCTGCATGGATAATTATAGTACCATATTAACTTTTATTACTAACTTTCTTTTTTTTCTGCTTCCAAATTCTGTTTGCACAGTGGGTGACTGATTTACTAAAATATTAATAAGTAATCTTACTTCTTTGCTCAGAAGCCATGATGGCTTCCAAACTCATTTATGGTAAAAGCCAAGTCTTTAATTTACAGAGCCTTCCATGGTATGTCTCCTCTGTGCTCTTGCTTACTCACCTTCTTCTGCTGGGAATCCTTTCCTACAGATATTTGCATGGCTTGCTTCTTCCCTTTCATTAGATACTTATTCTTGTTTGAGGCCTTTCCCAGATACCTTATTTCAAAATTGTAATACTCACCTGTACCATATCTTATTTCCCCTGCTTAGTTGTTCCCAGTTTTTATTAGTATTCAATACACCATAGATGTATTGTGCTTTACTAGTTTATGTTTCTCTTTTATTTATCTTTACTTTTATCCACTGGAGTTTAAGGTTCGTGAGGGTGGTGATACTGGCTAATTTGTACAATCCCAAGTACATAATACTCTGGCATAGAGTAATCCAGCTATTCAAATATTTCTTGAAGGAAGGAAGGGATACTCACTTTACCATTAATATGGTAGCCTAAAATTTTTCAAAATACACTGTTCACATTTGAAGGAATTCTGACATGAATGAACTCTTACTACTGTGGAGTAGACCCATGAGCATATGTATCTATTTTATATATCAGGATAAACCACATGAAACTGCCAGTATTCTATTTTTTAAACTAATAAAATGTCAGTCCTATATGTAAAATGCGACCCGAAAAATGGACAGCAATGTAGATAGAGCTGACTGTTCTCTCCAAAGATTTCCTAACAATTCAGAAGTATAGTTTCCATATTCTGAAATCTCCAAATTAAATAAGTACTAGTAATGGTGAGAAAAACAAGTGAAAAAAAAAAAAAGAGTTATCATTTATCCTAGGACCCAGCTATTCAGGATTTAGCCATTCCCACAAAGTTATAAAATCAATGCCAAGTACTGAAGATTTATGAAATATTGAGTCAGGTTTTTTGGTTTTGTTTTGTTTTGTTTTCTTTCTATCATTATAATTCCCTCTATATAGTCTTCCCCAGTAAATCCAACAGTTGCACATTGAGCAAAATCATGCAGCTAGTCCCTTCTCACAGAAGTGGAGAGGAAAATAAGATCAGAAAAAAAAGTTACATTGTTACTTTGCCCTTGAGTGGTCCGTAACTACCAGGGACACACTTAAACTCAAAACAAAACAATTAAATGACCTTTCATTTTTCACTTCCTACCTTGACTGTGCCACATATTTATATTAGTCTATTTATGCTAGGTAATAAGAAATTTAGAAGATTAATTGTATAATTAAACAAAAGGAAAATGGGACTTTTTTCATAGTATTCAATGGGGAAGGGGAAATGAATAATACATGTCCTTGAAATGTGGGAAGACAGACCCAAAGGCAATGATAAAATGAGAATGGGATGCTAAAATGAATGGGCAGCTAGAAACATGAAACTAATGCTTTGATCACCTATTATGTGGTCTGCAAAGACTTAATCCTTTACCACAGCAGTCCTGCAAGCTAAGATTTTCCTATCCGTCAAGTTAATAAACATATCTAAGCTAATGTGCTTATTTTATTTATTTTCTATTTATTTATTTATAACTTGCTTTGTGCCAGGAGATTTGAGAAAGCTTTAAGAATATATAGCTAATAATCAGTGGAGCCAAATCTTAATTCCCTTCTTAATAAAACTTTTTGCTCTGTCAACTAAACCAAGCCTTCAATTTCTTAGTTATATGAAAGCCTTGGAAGTATTTGTTGAATATTTATTTTTCCTACATCCAAAAGGATATAAAGTTGTATTTTAAAAAAAGGCAGATACTAAGGTTGACATAATCTGTCTTCCAAGAGAATCTGAAATTATCTGAAGTATTTACATGCTATCCTTAAAGCCATAAGTAATTTTAGAATGTTTAGGGATGCAGTACATCTAGGAAAATTCTTAACTTAAAGAAATATGTCGTTAATATATTAATCCACCAGCTCTTCTTTTAATTTCCAGTTCTGTAGCTAAGAAATTACAGAACTCTTTGTTTTGTTAATTTTATTGATGGAAGTTTCTAATCTGACCTGATTTTGTCCTCAAAGGATGTTACACAATCAAATCTAAGTTAAATAATAATGATAATAATAATAATAGTAATAAATACTTTCTCTGGGGTTGTAGCTATTATAGTCCAAAGTGCTCAAGCTTTAAAAAAAAAAAATTCTCTTTAAATGTTTCAGTTCTCCCACTTGTTTTCCATACCTAAAAAAATCCTTATTTGTTTTTTACAATTTCTTGGAAAACAGATAGCTTTTCAGATAGCCATTTAACCACTGTTGCTGGAACAACTCATCATCAACAGGGAAAACTAACCAACCAACCAACTCAGTGTAAACCTCACACATTATACAAATTTAATGCATAATGGATGATGAATTAAACGTTAAATGTAAAATTACAAAAAGAAATAGAAGAAAATAGAAAATCATCAGGATGTGGACTGAGAAATCTTAGGACATTAAAAGCGTGATAAATAATTTGAAAATTTGATAAACATGATTTCTTCAAAATTAAAAGCATTTATTTCGTGCAAGACCCTGCTAAAAAGATGAAAGGAAAAACTACCGACTCAGGAAATACTTGCATACCACATATCTAAGGAAAGGACTTATTTCTAGAATATATAAAGAACACCCAGCAATTGACAGCAAAAAACAAAACAAAACAAAACAAAAACCCCAAAACAGTCTAATTTGAAATGGACATGGGCATACCCACAAAACATACCCATAGACATTTATTGAAGAGGATATGCATATGACGAACATACGAAAACATGTTCTACATCATTAGTCTTCAGGAAATAGAAATTAAGGGCAGGTTGAGATATCACTACATACATATTAAATAGCAGAATTATAAAAAATAATAATACCAATGTTGGCAAGGATGCAGAGAACCTGGATTTCTCATACATTGTTGGTGATATATATACAATCATACAGTTTACTCTGGACAAAAGTTTGGCAATTGCATATAAAAAAAAATCATGTGCTTACCCTACAACTGAGCATTTTTTATTGTACTTCTGGGCATTTATTCTAGAGAAATAATGACTTATTTTCACATAGAAACTTGTACATGAATTCCATCTAAGAAGGTTTATTTGTAATAAAAACTGCAGACAACCCAAATGTTCTTACTGGGTGAATGGTTAAATAAACTGTGGTATATTTATACTATGAAATACTATTGAGTAATAAAAAGGAACAAACCACTGATACTCTAATTGTGGATGGTAGGGAATCCTGCTGAATGAAATAAAAAGTATCAAAAGTTGACATGTAACATTTTTGAAATGACAAAATTATATAGATGGAGAATAGATTAGTGGTTGCCAAAAGTTAGAGGTGGGGTTGAAAAGATTGGAAGGGGGTGATTGTAGCTCTATAAATTTAGGGTTGGAACCTGAGTATATTACCTTCAGGTATATTCTGTTGCCTTGTGCACTAGCAAATCAGGTAATAAACAACTAGACTGTTTATCATGTAACTAACTTTTTTGTGTGACTGACTTCTTTTTTAAGTGGAAATTTGTGCTTTTTAATTCTCTTTCTCTATTTTATTCATTTTCACACCCATCTTTCCTGTGGCAACCACCAGTTTGTTTTCTGTATTTTAGAGTCCGTTTTTTTTTTTGTTTGTTTGTTTGTTTGTTTGTTTGTTTTTTAGATTCCACATATAAGTGAAATCTTACGGTATTTGTCTTTGTTTGTCTTATTTAACTTAGCTTTATACTCTCTGGGTCCACCCATGTTATTGCAAATGGCAAGATCTCATTCTTTTTTATGGCCAAGTAATGTTCCTGTGTGTGTGTTTGAGTCTGTGTGTGTGTCTGTGTGTACATACATATCTTCCTTATCCATTTATCTGTTGATTATTGATTTCCACATGGGTTGCTTCACCATCTTGGCTATTATAAATAATGCTTCAGTGGAAATAAGGGAGCACTTATTTTTTTGAATTAGTGTTTGTGTATTCTTTGAATAAATGCTAAGTAGTGGAATTACTGGATCGTATGGTGTTACTATTTTTAAATTTTTGAGGAGCCTCTGTACTGTTTTCCACAGTGGCTACACCAGTTTGTGTTCCTATCAGCAGTGCACAACATTTCCTTTTTCTCCACATCCTCACCAACATTTGTTTATAATGTTTTAAGATTATTTATTAATTTTTTTTATTTTAGCCATTCTGGCAGGTGTGAGGTAATATCTTGTGATTTTGATTTTGATTTCTCTGATGATTAGTGGTGTTGAGCATCTTGTCATTTGTCTGTTGGTCAGCTGTATGTCTTCTTTGGAAAGATAGCCAAGTCTTCTCATGTTTTAATTAGATTTTTTTTCTTTTGATGTTGAGTTGCATAAGTTCTTTATGTATTGTGGACATTAACTTCTTACTGGATAAATAATTTGCAAATATCTTCTCCCATTCCTAGGTTGTCTTGTTGTTTTGTTGATGACTTCCTTTGCTGGGAAAAAGCTTTTTATTTTGTTGTAGTATCAATTATTTCTTACTGCTTTAAATGTTTCCCTTGCCTGAGGAGACATATTCATAAAAATGTTACAGAGGGTGATGTCCAAGAGACTGTCTATGTTCTTTTAGGAGTTTTATAGTTTCAGGTCTCACATTTAGGTCTTTAATCCATGTTTGATTTATTTTTAAGTATGGTGTAAGAAAGTGGTCCACTTTTATTCTTTTGCATGTAGCATGTAACTAACTCTTATATCTATGTGCTGTAGGGATATATATGACTAGCAAAGCCAATTTATGTCTGTTCTATAGTTACAAGAGGACTTAGAAACGGAGGGGTGTTGTTTAAAATTTTCATTGAAAATATGGGGTTAACACTGAGGGGACTATCAAATTTTGGAAGCAATATTCAAAAAATTTTGGAAGTAATATACAGTACAGGAACCTTCCTTGGGCAAGAGCTATAAGCTTTGAAGACCTGGCTACCTTAAGATCTCATCATTTAGATCCTCACAGAAACAAAGCACACAGTTTCAGATCTCTGTACACAGAGTAAGTGGAAAAATACCCTCTTTTAACACCACTGGTAGAAGCACATTCTTTTCCTCCAATCCTTAAGGAAATCAAGGAAACATGGAATTCTGTGTCTAAACCTGGAGAGAAAGATTGATTTTCCTAATTACTATAGTATAGACTGGAGGTCCTCAGTAGTCTAAGTAGTGGAAGAACGGCAGTTAGGAACACTGTGGACCTTCTGAAGTGGTAAAGAAAAATAAGTTAGGGCACTTGGGTGGCTCAGTCATTAAGCATCTGCCTTCAGCTCAGGTCATGATCCCAGGGTCCTGGGATAGTGCCCCACATTAGGCTCCCTGATTGTTGGGGAGCCGGCTACACCCTCTCCCACTCCCTCTGTTTGTGTTCCCTCTCTCACTGTGTCTCTCTCTGTCAAATAAGGAAGGAAGGAAAGAAGGAAGGAAAGAAGGAAGGAAGAAAAGAAATGAAGGAAGGAAAAAGTTTTCTTTGTACATGTGTATTTTTCAGGTGAGAGAACTGATAGCTTTCATCAGATTCTCAAAGGGGGATGGTTGAAAAAATAAAAAGATTATTAACCACCTATCTAGGGAGAACTCTGCTAAGTTTTAAGAAGGAAACCAATTTTGGTCCAACTCTTGTGGCTGTAAATCTCTCTAAAATAAATTATTCCATCTTCTTGTCTCATTAAGTAGATGGGAGTGAAGATTATGGGTTATTTCATAATATGATAGAGTGCTTCAGGGTCATTGCTCTGAAAATAGTTCTCATAACTTTCTGAAGATGAAATAGGGGTAGGAGTTTGAGTCACATACATACTGAATTCAAGACATGTCTGAGATGTTTTTGAATGATTTTATCACTGTTGATTTATTTTATTTCATTTTGCCTGTCTTAAATGGTGAAATTTGATAAGTTCTGATTGATTGTTTTGGCTAATTTTGTATACAGTATTTAAATTTTAATATATCTTAATACATCTCTACTTAGTGTGTATTTCAGGGAAAACAGCCTAATGATTTTAATAAATAGGTAAAGAGGGGATATATTTATTTATTTGTTTGTTTGATTTTTATTTATTTGACAGAGAGAGATAACATGTAGGCAGAGAGGCAGGCAGAAAGAGGGGAGAAGCAGTCTCCCTGCTCAGCAGAGAGCCCGATGTGGGGCTTGATCCAGGAACCTGAGATCATGACCTGAGCCAAAGGCAGGGCCTTAACCCACTGAGCCACTCAGGTGCCCCAAGAAGGGATATTTTATTAGATGAAAGACTGTCCATGGAATACTCTAGTATTTATTTAGCATACACATATAGTAAAATTCATTTATTCAGACATTTTAAGAAATGTATATTGAATTTTCCCAGCATTTTTCTAGGTTCTACAAAAGAATATAAAAATTATTAAATTTAAACTATACAAAATAATGTCTACTCTTCATGAATGGAATGGCCAGTGTTTACATATTATATAATAGATTCTATATCATACCATATAATAAAAATAGCATGATATAATAATACTTATAAAATGCATGTAAATTACTTCAAAACAAAATAGATTGAGAAAATATTCCAGTAAAATAAAATACAATAAAATCCTGTACATGGTCAAATGAAAATGTCTTATCCGGGTCTGGTAACCACTAAAGATTTTATGGAAATCTTTAAAAAGCCTTTAAAAAGAATGACCCTAGGCACCTACGTGGCTCAGTTGGTTAAGCGTCCAGCTCTTGGTTTCAGCTTAGGTCCTGGTCTCATGGCTCATTGGATTAAGCCCTGTGTTGGACTCCGCATTCTGTAGGAGTCTGCTTGGATATTCTCTTCCCCTGCTCACACTCTTTTTCTAATAAATAAATAAATCTTTATTTTTTTAAATATTTATTTATTTATCAGAGAGAGAGAGAGAGAGAGAGATAGGACATGAGCAGAGAAGCAGTAGGTTTATAAAATTATTTTCCTCCAGTTAAGGCTTATATATAGAATTTTGGGGACCCATAAGGCTCAAGGTTTAAAAAAAAAAAAAAGATGTTATATATTATATTATCCCAAAGAAATAAATTACAAAGGCAGAAATATAAAAGTAGTGCCACTTAGAATTCCATAAGCAGTGTTTACATACACATTTTCTGCCATTCCTTCTTTCTTCTGAGTCCCAGACTCTGACTTTTAAATAAATAATGTGGCAAAGATAGTTATATACATACCAGGGTCCATTCTCCTAGTCTTTCATTTGGTAGTAGAATATCTGAGGTTTAATTGGGCATATGTAATTTAGCTAGAGACTATAATTATTAGCCTCCTATCCTCTCTTGCAATTGGACATTACTATGTGTTAAATTTGGGCAGTTAGAACTAAGCAGTTGCAATTAGTACAGCCTCTCAGTCACACCCTTAGACAGATAGCTGCTAATTATCTACTTTATGTCTCCTCTTTCCAGTGAGTGGCATGTAACCTGGTGATGCTGGGCCATCTTCAACTATGCAACTAATAGAAATACCCTACGTGATGTTAAAAGAAGGGAAAAACCGGATCCCTAGATAATCTCATAAAAATGCTTTCTAGTTTCTGTAAATGTAACTTTTTATTAGCTACACTGAGAACTTATATATATATCTGTACTCATACTTATCTATAAAATATATGCAAATATACTAATATATAAATATTTCCAGTTGAAGAAGGAAAGAAGAAGAGAATGGAAGGAGAGAATGAAGGAAGAAGGGAGGAAGGAAGGAAAGAAGGAAGGAAGCAATCTAGATTTAATGTAGACGTCAGTAGAGAAAGATATAATGAGTAATCATTTAACTTAATTGTCACTACATTAATTATTTAAAAAAAAGTGTGGGCTTCGCTTGGAAACATAGACTCAAGTAATTAAACAACCTGTGAACTATAAAGACTGTCATTCACTTAAGACTATTAATGAAAGATATGTAGAAGAGTCTGACATTTCATTAGGAATCTTACTGAACTTGATGATAAGACCTCAGTGGCCTTTTTCACTCTCAATGTGTTATTATAATATGCCTGTAATGAAAGCAAAAGTAACTCATTTGACAATAATATTGTGGCTAGGATAGTGATAAGTGATAGTCAGATGTCGAGACCTCAGATGTCTAGAACACCTTACTCTTTTCACATATTGGAAGCTCAAGGTTTATGGAGGCTAAGCTCTCTACTTGAAAGCTCTGTTTCTCCCTGTGAACACTTTGTTTCAAATTTGCACCAACCATAACCCATAGAAACTACATTGTAATCATTCTCTAAATATAATTACTTGAGTTTACGCTGTAAGTTTAGATTCTTCAGGTAAAGTGAGTTGTGGCACTAAGCATATCTTCATATTTAACTTATATTTGATTGGTGGGAGCATTTGTTAACCACTGGCACCTAGAAAATGATTTCATTTTCATTTTAAGCTCTCAAGGATTTCTTATGGTTACAAGAGAGTGTGATATATGACTCACTTGTGAAAACATAAAGAAAGAGGTCTATTATGTATTTCATTATTATGTATTGCTTTAAAATGTTTGTTAAGACACTCTAAGAAGTCGTTTATTTTCCCAGTAACAATGGCAAGACACTGACAAAAGAAAATTACAGAACATCGTATTCCCTTTTCTGACCACAGAAACGTACTTAGAATATGTTGGCATATCTTATGTGTTACATATTTAAAGTATGATTGGAATCCCACCATAAATAGATTTGTGTCTACTTTCCCATTTAATAGAACATAAAAATTTCTGTAATAATATATTCTTGGTAAGTATTCTATAAATAGCTGTTTATTGACCCTGTATCATCTGACCCTTCTGTAATGTTTGCTATTTTTTTCTATATTCATTTTTTAATTAATTTTTTATTTTTTATAAACATATTTTTATCCCCAGGGGTACAGGTCTGTGAATCACCAGGTTTACACACTTCACAGCACTCACCAAAGCACATACACTCCCCAATGTCCATAATCCCACCCCCTTCTCCCAAACCCCCTCCCCCCAGCAACCCTCAGTTTGTTTTGTGAGATTAAGAGTCACTTATGGTTTGTCTCCCTCCCAATCCCATCTTGTTTCATTGATTCTTCTCCTACCCACTTAAGCCCCCATGTTGCATCACCACTTCCTCATATCAGGGAGATCATATGATAGTTGTCTTTCTCTGCTTGACTTATTTCGCTAAGCATGATACGCTCTAGTTCCATCCATATTGTCGCAAATGGCAAGATTTCATTTCTTTTGATGGCTGCATAATATTCCATTGTGTTTATATACCACATCTTCTTGATCCATTCATCTGTTGATGGACATTTAGGTTCTTTCCATAGTTTGGCTATTGTGGACATTGCTGCTATAAACATTCAGGTGCACATGCCCCTCTGGATCACTACGTTTGTATCTTTAGGGTAAATATCCAATAGTGCAATTGCTGGGTCATAGGGCAGTTCTATTTTCAACATTTTGAGGAACCTCCATGCTGTTTTCCAGAGTGGCTGCACCAGCTTGCATTCCCACCAACAGTGTAGGAGAAACCCACCACAAATATCATTCTCAATGGAGAAAAACTGAAAGCTTTTCCGCTAAGGTCAGGAACACAGCAGGGATGTCCATTATCACCACTGCTATTCAACATAGTACTAGAGGTCCTAGCCTCAGCAATCAGACAACAAAAGGAAATTAAAGGCATCCAAATCGGCAAAGAAGAAGTCAAATTATCACTCTTCGCAGATGATATGATACTATATGTGGAAAACCCAAAAGACTCCACTTCAAAACTGCTAGAACTTATACAGGAATTCAGTAAAGTGTCAGGATATAAAATCAATGCACAGAAATCAGTTGCATTTCTCTACACCAACAGCAAGACAGAAGAAAGAGAAATTAAGGAGTCAATCCCATTTACAATTGCATCCCAAACCATAAGATACCTAGGAATAAACCTAACCAAAGAGACACAGAATCTATACTCAGAAAACTATAAAGTACTCATGAAAGAAATTGAGGAAGACACAAAGAAATGGAAAAATGTTCCATGCTCCTGGATTGGAAGAATAAATATTGTGAAAATGTCTATGCTACTTAAAGCAATCTACACATTTAATGCAATTCCTATCAAAGTACCATCCATCTTTTTCAAAGAAATGGAACAAATAATGCTAAAATTTATATGGAACCAGAAAAGACCTCGAATAGCCAAAGGGATATTGAAAAAGAAAGCCAACGTTGGTGGAATCACAATTCCGGACTTCAAGCTCTATATTCATTTTTTTGAGAGAAAGTGTACCATCTGAATATTTCTATTATCAACGAAATGTTAAGACCAGTTGTTTATGTTTTCTTTCTATGCTTAATGATTAAAAAATTTATCTTTATTGCAGTTATCTGTTCAGAATTCACCTACATTTTCATAGGTTTGTGAGAAACTGAACCTCAAAAAACTAAAAACAATATTGGTGAAGAGAATGAAAAGGGTTTTGAATTCCTTGAGATAATTTGTTATCAAGAAACCCTGCCACTAAAGGATGACTGAATTGACAAGATTGTTTAGTCAATTCTCCACTTAATCAGTTGTTGAAATGGATACTTGGGTAAATAAAACAGCTTTGTTAACACAAGGAATCTAAATTCAGCCTGCTTCCTTTCCTTCCCATCTAGTACCAAAAAGATACATTTATTCTGTTAACAGCTACAAATTGTAATCCTTGTAATCCCCAAATGATCAGTTTCCTTTACAGTAAACACCTTGAAAATTAGGATTTTTCCAGGGTCTTGAGCTCATTACTACAGATTCAGCTGCTGCAATTCAAGATTGAGCTGAATATTTATTGTTTATGGTAAATTCTGTATTTCAGCTTAAGGAATAAATTAAGAAATTCTATATTTCATCCAAAGGAAGTCCTTTGCATCAGCTCTTTATTTGTAAAACAGACATTATCATACATTGCACTTCATGGATTTATTGTGACGGCTGAATGTATATGTGGAAAGTGCATAGAAAAGACCCAGAACAAATTCAGCATCTGTTCATGTTAGCTATCCTAATAATCATTATTAATTTTGTTTATTCCTAACCTGAAATTGGAGGAAAAAAAAAACCTATTTAATTATCATCAGGTGGTTTTTCATTAATATCTGTTAAAAGAATCAGTGAGAGTTACTAGGGCCATGTTGTTAGGGTAGGGTCCTTAGTTCTGATTTACTTAGCTCTGATTCTGATTTACTTTTTTCTAGTTTGTCAAAGTTTTATTGACCCTTCATCTCTCCACCATTATTTTTTTCTCCTTTTGCAGTATATTATGTTTTTAAATGTTATCATGAAACAGAAGGTAGGGCTTTGCATATAATTGCCCATAACTGCTCATAAAATTAGTTCCTCAACACGACACCCTCATTTGTGGTATGCCAGGATGTCAGTATAATTGTTATCGTCCCTGCTTGTACATGCTATGTGTACAAAACCAGTTCACAAGGAAATTCTGTGACTGGGAAACAACTTCAGTGGAACAATGTGCTGCATTTATTCTTTTATCTTCTTTGCTCAGAGCCACAATTACACATGAAGTGTCAAAATCAGTGACACCCTCCAATCTATTCCTCCCATGGGATTACTCATCTGTGGAAGTTACTCAGACAAAACAAACCAAACAATAAACCAAAATTTGGTATCATCTTTCATATTTCTCTTTCTCTTACCACTCCACAGTGGGTCCTTAGCCAACCCTGTGTGTTTTACTTTCAACACTACCATGCTGGTCCAACCACCTGTTCTCTTTTTTTTTTTTTGGATCATTACAGGAAGATCCTAACTGGTATTTCTGAATCCATCCAATCCCTCCTTAACAGGAGTGAGAGGGATTCCAGTTAAAGGTAAGTTACCTCTATCACTTCTCTCCACAAAACTCCGCAGCGCCTTCTCATATCTTTCCAAGTCACAATACTTAGGAGAATGTGAGAGGCTCTCTATGCTTTTGTTCCTACAGTACAGCTCTGTGTTTATCTCCTTCTACTCTGTTCTGGAAACTGAAATTGCTCTTGTGTTTTAAGGATTAAACTTGCTTTGACATTACTTTACATTTTGATTTTAGCTAGGTATGTATTCACACATATACAAATTTAATAGTGTACCTTATATAAATGGCATATATATTATATGTTATTTATAGCAGGTTTTGTAGATTATTTTTGTTGATATTCAGTCATTTTTTAAAGATATTATTTATTGAGGGAGAGAGAGAGAAAGCATAAGTGTCGGCAGGGGGGGGAGGGATAGAGGAAGAGGGGCAGACAGACTCTCCACTGAGCAGGGAGCCCTCCCTGGGGCTCTATCTCAAGACTCTGGATCATGTCCTGAGCCAAAGGCAAATGCTTAACTGACTGAACCACCCAGGTGCCTCTCAGTCATGTTTTTGACTTTGATTCTTTTGTATCCCCAAGAATTTCTCTCTCTGCTCTCCTTCGACTAATTTCAGTGCTTTAGATTTGATCAGCTTGTTCCCTGGCCAGTACTTGTGAGTGAGAAGCAAACTGTTATGGCAATAACAATTTTGACTTTTCAATCAGAGAACCTCAATTTGGATCTCAGCTGTGCAAATACCAGCTGTGGACAAATTTATTCTCTTCACTTTATTGTGAAGAGATTTTGTGTCACATGTAGATAGAAATTCCACATTAGATTATTTTGTTCTGCTTATGTCCTTGTTACATAGTAGCTCTTGAGAATTTGCTCTTTGTTCATAGTTTGGCCATTCTGCTTTATAGCATCTTGATTTATTTTATGTTGATTTTCTCTATAATTTTATGTTCTAATTTTTTGGTAAATCATTTTGGGTAACACTGTGAGCTGTGTGTATTGGGCTTCTCTCTCACATGAGTACGTGAACTGCTGACAATGACAGTTTCCTGAAAATGCCAGTGAATTCCCTTTGCTCCTGGACTGGCTGTGGTGAGAAGAGTTTTATGGATAATCTTAACTTAATGTGACCAAAAAAATAAAAAAAAGCAGTGACTAACGTGTTTTCACTAGCTGCCTTGAGATGCTGTAGCTATTTCAAACACTGTCATAGTGAGTTACATTTGCTAACATTTCTCCTTTCTTGTTTGCTCAGATGATCCTTAGTCATTTATTGTTAGAAATAAAGGGAGGGAAATCGGAGAGGGAGACAAACCGTGAGAGACTGTGGACTCTGAGAAACAAACTGAGGGTTTTAGAGGTGAGGGGGGTGGGGGTGGGTTAGCCCAATGATGAATATTAAGGAGGACATGTATTGCATGTAGCACTGGGTGTTATATGCAAATAATGAATCATGGAACACTACATCAAAAAGTAATGATGTATTGTATGATGACTAACAAAACATAATTTTTTTTTTTAGTTTAACAAAAAGAAAGCAAAGAAACATACAGTTCTTCTAACACAGAATTTGAGGTAAAAGTGGGGAATCTATTTTCATTAACCCTGGCCTTGGATTTCTCATTTCAAATAAACTGAGCTGAAAAGTATGCTTTTAAAATGTCAAGTTATCCATTAGATCCTAAGTAGAAGGTGAAGAGTCTAACCCAAGATCCTGTTAGGGTTGTAGGATTTCTATTAGCTGTTATATCAAGAGCTTGAGAAGAAATCAAACTCAGCTGAAGTCAAAGTGACAGGACTAGATGCTTGTCTTCCGTGCACGCACAGATGGCTCTTCTAACTGACTCAAGATGTGCTTCTGGAGATTAGTTTCCAAAAGTGAGTGATGAGGGTACACTCATTCATCCATATGATCTTGACGGCACCCAAAAGTTTGTTTATTCAGAATATTTGGGTTGGAGTCCACAGCAAAGAAGTCAAGGAATTGTCAGATTTAGTGAAAATCTAAACCTCCACGTTGGACTCCTGAATATTTTGTTATTCTCACTTGAACTAAATATTCACATGCATTTTGATATTCTCTTGGAATGAAGGACATTAACTCTGTAAACTGGAGTAGAGTCAAAACAGATTAGAGTGCTATGATTTATGCAAATAAAGTAATCTGTGTCTGTGTTAGTTTTTACTTCACTCTTTTCATTTATAAGGTGAGAATAATATTCTTTGTGCCACTTTTCTCACTTGCTTTATTTCAAGGATCAAAAAGTGTGGATGTGAAGGCACATATTAACTAAAATAATAAAAGATATTATGTTGTTAAATGGGGGAATAAATATGCCAATTATACAAACATTGTAATTATTTAGATTCTAGAAACAAATGCCAAATATCACAGAATTTTATTTTTAAACCAAATATCACAGTATTTTAAAGGTTTTTAATGGGTTTGTGATCATTTAGCCAAGGATAATTATGCCATATTTTAGTTGGGTAATTGACAGTGGAGAATTGAATATTTCCAGTGCTAATTCCAAAAGTAGTGCTGAAATCCAGTTATTTGAATTCCTAGCCTAATTTACTCTCCTGAGTGCCCTTTTATTTATTTAATTTTTTTTTTTTTTGTGAATGATAGCCTATATGTTTTGATTCTAGAGCACTAATATGGAATAAATATTGTGACACAGAGATAGTGCACGCACTTTAATGATTAAAAATTATAATACAGTTATGAATGGAATGATATTACTGTTTTACCTTTTTACTCTTAAATTTCTTACTTTTTCTTTATTATTTTTACTATTAATATTATCTCTGGTGACCTCAGATCATCAGATATTGTGGGCATATTTTTCTTCTCTTATTTGTATGTGTGTTTTGTTCTGACTTTCTTCTTCTGAAAATTGGTACAAAGTCAGTGACATAATAATTATTTTTACACTTGGAGAGGTTATTAATTATTCTCTGACTGTATCTGATATACAGTATTAAAAATATAAGCTTTGTGAATAAGAGGAAAATGAAAAAATAAGTGTCAGAATTGTATAGAGAGCTTTATATTTCAGGTTACGTTCAAGAGCTAACTATATTTAATTCTCTTAAAACCCTGTGAGCTATAATTTATTGCCCGCATTTTATCAGTCAGATATTTGAATCTTAGATAATTTAAGTGGTTTAGGATATATTTCACTACTAACAAGTGGTAGTGACTTTAAACCACATCTTCTGAGTCTGAAGCCCGAGTCCTTTCTAGGACTGTCAGGTGCTGCTCCGTAAGTATCTGAGCAGGTTGCCATCTTCTTCCTATACTGGTACAGTAGCTTGTGTAATTTAGCTATAGGGCCTCGAGATTAGGGACACGTGAAAAAATACAGTAAACTAGATTACACTGAGACTAAATGAACTCATTTTCAACCCCTTACCTCCATTACCTCCAACAAGAGGTACAATCTCTCTATATGTTCGTTTCATGCTTTCACATCCCCAACAGCTCCAGGGATCACTGACATGCAGTAACTGTGGCCTTATTCTCATTATCTGTGAGTGGTTAACAGTCCACACTCCATTTTTTGCTGGTTAAAGATGCTTAGGAGGTTTATTTCCTTCCACAGACTCCAACTTTTCCTTAATCAAAGTATTTTGAATATTCTCAAATATGGCACAATTTTATATTTAAAGTAAAAGTTTGTTTTTGGAAATAATCACAGTTCATTTGGAATCAAGGCTAGTGAATGATGTTGACGGCTAAGTAGAGTCATAATTCTTCTATTAGGGATAACAGTTTTAGTGTCAAAACCTTAGACAAAAGATACATGTGATGCAAAATGGCACCTTTACAAAATCATATTGATTTGTCTTTTTGAGTAAGCTGATTCAAATGTTTTCCTTTTGTTAAGTTCTGTGACTCTCAGACTTTTTGTTAGTTTATTATTAACTATTACTTTGACAACAGTTCTTTCTGACATCAACTGGTATCCTTCAGTTCAATTCAGCTATGACACTAGCTGCTAAGAGCTGATGTCAGATTCCACAGGTTTAAAGAGTCAAGTCTTCCATAAGACTGCCCTCACTTCAGATACCAGCCACAGTCTCAGGGCAACCTGCCATTCTGACCAACTCACTATAAATTGGGGGGTTCCTATGATCCTACCAGTTTCAATAATATGCAGGAAAACTTTACTTACAATTTCAGTTTTATTATAAAGGATATGACTTAGGAACAGCCAAATAGAAGACATACTTAGGGCTAGATCTGAGAGAATTCCAGATGCTGGGCTCCCATGCCAGGGTCTGTCACCCTCCTTGCACATTCATTTGTTCACCATTCAAGATGCCTTTTGAGATTTGGATGTCCAGAGTTTTATTAAGAATCATTATAGGATCATGTGATTGAATTCAGTCTCCAGCCCCTGTCACCTCCCCTAGGAGTGGAGGAAAACATTGTTGCTGAAAGTTGTAGCTCTCTAATCACTTACCTAGCCATATAGTCTCTTGAAACTAAGGGACCACCATGAATCACCTAATCAGGAGTGGTCAAAGGAGCTCATTATGAATGACAACAGATACTCTTATCATTTAGAAAATTACGGAAATTTTTTAAGTTTAGTGTCAACAACCCAGACAAAATCCAGATATATTCTTTATTATAAGATAACCAATAAATATTGTACTTTAAAAATTAATTTGATCATTTGTTTATAAAAATAACATAAAGTACAATTGTAATTTGATTTTGGGATAGTAAACACTGTGAGTGTGCATATGCAAGTGTGTGTTTGTGTTTGTATGTGCTATGAAAGAGTAAAGGACAGGAAAAAATAATGCCAAATCTATTGCAAAGGGAAGATAGATACAAGTACAACACAAGCCAGCCCTAACTGGAATCTGTGACCAGGCATTGGTGAGATAGGAGGAGTTGGATTTGCTTATGTCCAAATTGATACTGCTCCTTATTTGTCATATTTTAGGTGATAATAGTTTTTTGTTGTTGTTGTTGTTACTTATCGAAGAAAGCTCAAATTAATGGATTGTGAAGGTATGCACAGGCAGATAAAAGTCCCATTCACAAAACAGCTGAAACAATCTACATATTCATGTTTTATTCTTTAAGGCAAACTATTATTCTGTGAATCAGGGACATGTTTGGAGGCACCATTGCTTGGTAGATAGGGCTTCAGGATGAATTTGATCATTTGTGTTCAAATTAGGCTCCATCATTTACTAGCTGTCTTCCCTTGGGCAAATTTTTTTCTCTGCCTCAATTTCTTCATGATGAAAAAAGTAGGGGTAACAACAATATAATCCTTATAGGGAAGCTGTGAAAAATAAACGAATGAATAGGTTTAACAAACCTAAAGTTGTCTAGCAAATGCTAAATTTTATAATAAAGTGTTAAGGATTCTAGATTTTAATCTTAGTTTGAGAGGACTTTTATTGAGGCCCATGATTTATTAAACATTTTTACTTAGACTTTCTGATTATGTCACTGAAAAACTAGTATTATTACATTGTAGTTATATATATATATATATATATATATATATAGTTACAGTTATAGTTACAGTTTTGTGTGTGTATAACTTGGATTTGTCATGGCATTCTCTATCCCCTTTGAACTTAATAGCTATTGGCAAATTAGTAATTATATTTGAATGTTATTCTCTCTTCTGTAAGTAAAATATTGTCTACTTAACAAATGTGTTATAAGAATTAAACTAAATAATGTGGATAAATGTTTAATACCCGATGGTACGGCCTCTCACTGGAACGTGGGATATGCATTGTTTTTTAAAAGTGTTGCTACCCTCTAGACTGTATATTTATTTGGGGAGTTGGGGACTGACATGGAGCTGTTGGCAGAGCTAAAGTATCCCAAGACACAAAGCTGACAGATGAGCTTTAATAAATATTAATTCATTTTCTCTGACTAGATATCTATAATGCAAATTAACAGAAGTGTTCTTCTGTTTATCAGCAATGCCTGATTCTTCAGTCTAACTTGAACCTGATTTGTCTCAATATTTATAACTAAATTTGAAATCCAAGGCAGATGGACATTCCAGAAACCAGAGCTGATGGTGATGACAATAAAGAAAAGAATGGTGGTAACTTTAACTTAGATAACTTCCATTTGGTATATACTGTATGAGTGTGATATGTACTTTATATATCCCTAAAAACAATATTTCAAGTTAAATATTACTTTCCTCCATTTAAAATGAGGAAGTTTATTTCTTAAAGATTTTATTTATTTATTTGAGAGAGAACTTGTGTGAACACAAGTGGGGCAAGACTCCCCACTGAACAAGGAACCTGATGCAGGGTTTAATCCCAGGACCCCCAGGATCATGACCTGAGCTGAAGACATCCCCTTAACTGAGCCACCCAGGCTCTTATAAAATGAAGGAGTTTAAATATTTTCCTCAAGGCCACAAAGAAAGGAAGCGGCATAGCCAAAGTTCAATCCTAAAAGCCCTTTCTTTTTCCAGTTCATCCCTCTATATTCAGTGAAGATGCTTCCTGTTTAATCATAGAAAGTTTTTATCACATGAGAAAAAAAAACAAAAAACAAAAAATTGTTCACCGGTGTTTTATTTCAGATTGCCAAGGAAATAACCATTTTGAGGATTTATCACAGGAAATCTACAAAACAACTGAAGCCAATCATGAGTTCTATTTATTGACTAAGGCCTGTTAAAACATCTGCTGGCAGACACTAAAGGAGGGTTTTGGATTAAAATTTAAGACATGCTACTGAATTACACATTTTCTCTTTTGTTTCTTTAAAGATATTTTAAAGTCTTCATTATTTAGATAGGAAAATCCCGAGTGGTCTCTAAAATGGTATTAAGATCAACACAAAGTAAGGGAGATAAAAATAAAAGGACTAATTTTCCAAATATGATAATCTGTAACAATTCAGAGTATATTTGTAGTCATTTTTTCTTGACACTATTGCTTTTCTGAAACACAGAGGGATTTCAAAAGAAAACACGTTTTGAAAACTCGAAGTATTTTGCTAGTTTATTTATTTATTTTTTTAAGATTTTATTTATTTATTTATTTATTGGACAGGCAGAGATCACAAGTAGGCAAAAAGGCAGGCAGAGAGAGAGAGAGAGAGAGAGAGAGAGAGGAGAAAGCAGGGTCCCTGCTGAGCAGAGAGCCCGATGTGGGGCTCGATCCCAGGACCCTGAGATCATGACCTGAGCCGAAGGCAGAGGCTTTAACCCACTGAGCCACCCAGGTGCCCCGCTAGTTTATTTCTTGAAGCTCAAAGCTTCTTATTTTAAGTTGAGAGACTTTGAAAGAATTGAAAGCAGATGGTGCACTAGTGTAGATACTTCTAAATGTTCGTCTACCCTGTGGGCAATCTGAGCAGAATACAAAAGGGGGAATTGATTTAGAGAATTAGGATAAAAGGCACAACCTTCCCTTTACCCTTTTTACAAGTTGTTCAAGTAAATGAAGAGCTGTTGGGCCTGCACTGGGTGACATCCTCCAAACTCCATCCCTATCCCTCTAGGAGAGGTGAAGAGATTCCCTGGAGCTGGGGGAATGGGAATGAGAGACCTCAGGACAGATACCTCATATTTTTTCCAATGAAAACGGCACTAAAGTTAGTGATCAAGGGTGGTGGAAGCATTATGACCAGTGCCATGAAACAGAAAATCAAGTTGGGCTTTTTTTGGCTGAAAAAGTCCTTTTTAACTTTTTTTTAAAACAATTCATTTTTGATCTGGGGTACAAGTAGCCCCCCAAAGTAGGAGTTTTGCCCATGAGAAAAGGATGAAAGCAGAACATGTTTTTTTCTTGCTCTCTTCCTCATCCTCCTCAGATTCCTTCTCCTCCTTCGTATTGGCACAAATTGAGTGCTCTCTGTTACTAGGTCTTATTCTAAGTGCTTTGTATGCCATAACTTCCTTATAACATTCCTTTACCCTAGAAATTATTTTACTCCCTTTTACAGATGAGAAAACTGGCAGACAGAAAGGAGAAGCAACTCATGCAAGTGACTACAACTGGTGAATTCAATCTAGGCAGTCTGATTCCATAGTTCAGCTCTTAAACACTGCAAGATATTGCCTTCTAGGAATAATTTAGATTTTGCCTCTAGTGTCAGATTGAAATGTGTTCAAATATTAGCTCTGCCAAATCCCAGATATTATTTTTTAACAATTATAGTAAAGTTACTTAGCAGTCAGTCTCAGTTTCTTCATTTATAAAATAGACTAATATTTATCTTATAGAGATGTCACGAATATTAAATAATTAGCATAGAGTCTGGCAGTAGGATTTAGTATCCCAAAGTAAAACTTTCTTAAACTTTGTGTCAAAAGAATTAGTGAAATTTAATGTTCTCTTAAAATTTATCTTAGGCACTGGTAAAATTTTGTTGACTGATGGATTCAGTCAAGGGAAATTTTCAATAAATTTGTTGTGGAAATAAATGATACCACCCAAATGTAAACAAACAAAAGCTATTTATTCAGTTTGCTTAAATAAGGGAATTAGCTGCCATGACTTGGCAGAGACTTAAAGGCAGGGGAGGAGAGTTGAAAAGGTTTATATAAGTAGAAAACATGGAGGGAACGCTTCAGTTATACCTTGATTGGAGGTTGCTTGTGTGGTGAAGCTGAAGGCTGGCTGGTTAGATGTGGGTATCCTATCTAAATGTCTAGTAGAACACATTTGGCATCATCCTCAGTTGGGAGCAGGGGCAAGATATTTAGAGAGCTGGCAGTTATTGACTAAGTTTTGCCCACTTGTGATGAATTGTTGCAAAGATTGTGGTCGGGCTTCCTGGGCAGGTTGCAGCAAGTTACAAGTTCTATGTTTAAATGTGGTCTGGTGGGGCGCCTGGGTGGCTCAGTGGGTTAAAGCCTCTGCCTTCAGCTCAGGTCATGATCCCAGGAACCTGGGATGGAGTCCAGGGTCCTGGAATCGAGCCCCGCATCGGTCTCTCTGCTCAGCAGGGAGCTGCTTCTCTTCCTCTCTCTCTGTCTGCCTCTTTGTCTACTTGTGGTCTCTATCATATAAATAAATAAATAAAATTTTTAGAAATAAATAAATAAATAAATGTGGTCTGGCCTTGTCCGTTTCTATAATCGGTTTCTCAGTGTCTAATTAATTTAGCTAATAAACAATAATGCTAGAAACCATGGTAATGAAGAGGGATGTATAGATTCTCGGTGCCTTCGATTCCACTTCAGGGTACCACATATTTCCCTCTTTCTTTTGTCTTCTATATATTTTTTTCTCCCATCCCATTCTATCATCCCCTCCCCCTTTTTTTTAGAAGGAAGAAGATAATTTGTCACAGTTCAGTTCTTCTGCCCCACCTCTCTCCCCCCCGCACACACCTGAAGCCCTGAAGGTAATAAGGGTAAATCATTCTCCCTACTGGAGACTTTGTAGAAAGTATTTGAAAATCCTTTTGAAGGAGCTTTGGGCACCTTCCTGTCTTACACAACAAACAGTGCTAGTATTCTTGACCTTGTGTCACATTATATTCTGATGTTTGCAACACAGTAACTTCAAATTCAATTGAGTTAACAAAACCATCAAGGTCTGTGACATTGTTACATCAGTATCTGCTGAATGGATGAGATGAAGGACAACAATTCAGACTGGGGGTACTGAATAGTCAGAGATGAAGTGCACACATGTTCAGCCTATCCATGTTAACATTCACATTCAACCCAGCAGTGACTAGACAAACTAATGTGTCATTTGCTTTCCACATCATCTTCTCAGTGACCTCCAATTCACTGCTCAGGCTGGGAGGATGAGTAGCATCTGACAAGACTGTTCTCTGTGATTTTATACAGATGTGCATTGCATGCAAAGTTTACTAAAGGCCCAGTTGGGATGTTTCCAGAGCATAAGAGAAATAAAAATGCAGTATCTTCTTGAAAGTATTTTCTATTTGCTTTTCTTAAAATGATCTCTCCAAACTACTCTACCTTGAAAAGACAATTCTATATATGAGCTTTTTTTTTTTTTTTTTTTTTTTTTTTGCTTGGTTTGCTCTTATTTTATAGTTAGAGCATTAGTATCTAAAGTATCAGAGAAAGACTATTGTGAGTTGTGTCTGCATTTGCCACCAGAATGGAAATGATTTGTCACAAAAGTGCCAAGTAGATCTAACCTTAATAACATTTATTTGTTTCATGCTACATTAGGAAATCTAATTTTGTTTCTATTTTTAATTTGTCTGGCTTCAACATTTAAATTTGTGAAAAGGACTTTTATTTATGGTACAAAATTCTTTGAGGGTTCATGTATCCAAAGGGAATGCTGTTTCTGCTCAATCAGTGTACTACCCATTGTTGAGAGAATTTCTAGAAATGTCTTCAACAGAGTTTGAATTTTAGTAAGCGAAAAATAGGGATAGGAAACCTGGAGTGCTTACATATCAACTTCTCTTGGATAATGACTGAAGACTTCTGAGGACAGGCCATGTTCTAGTTACGGATCCTTTTACAAGCTGATGCTGGCTGGAGACTATAGAGCTGAGTGGTCACAGTGATAACCCTGCAAGATGGAGCTGAGGTCAGAGGAGAAATAAAATGGAACTTAAATTACCCCAGAAATACTTTAGGAAAGGCTTTACTAGAAGCTGGGTTATTACATTATCAAAACTGTTAAAAGAGCTCTAGAACTCAGATTATCAAGGTAGTAATAGTAAAAACACATAATATACATGGTTTAGCCCTTTGCCATTTGCAAATCACATTCACACATACTCAATTTCAAATAATTCAAGTTTCCCTTGTAAGAGAGAGAAGGAGTCCATATAGGTACTTTTGCAATATCCTTGAGCCCAGCTACTTCAAATTACATTTGAGTGTAGAGAGGAAAAGTGTATTTTATATCTCTGAAAAGGTCACAACTGTGTCTACTATGTATTATCAAAATGCTTTTTACTACATGTGCAATTTACTTTACTCTTAAGGTTGGTAAATTCCAATACCAGCAATAACCAATACTGGCAGATCCATTACCCCTTATCTAATACTATGAGGCTAAGAAATCTTAAGTTATTTTGTCAGGAATAGCCAGTCTGTAAATTTTCAGAACTAGAACACTAAACAAAGTGCAAATGTCTAAATTCCAGTACCACATTCTCCTACCTGGTGATATATTTTAAAGTTCTGTATTTTAAAAAAATTTTTTTTTAATTTTTTATTTTTTATAAACATATATTTTTATCCCTAGGTGTCAACAAGAAATCCTGGTGATATATTTTAAAATACATTATTTTATTTAGAATTACTATAAAGTAAGCATGTCAGGATCTAATTTATGTGGCTTATGTGTTAACTTGAATTTTGCTTGTGTTTTCATTATAGGTTTTTTTTCACTACCTCGTAACTAGAATTTGAAAATCTGCATTACTAAACTGATACTTTTTCAAATAGCCACACCTTGTAATACAAATCAGTGTCAGCACTACATGTAAGAAAAATATTAGGAGATAGACATGTGTTAGAGTAGTCACTTTGTTTTTATAGCTATGATATAACAAATAGATAGTTTTAAAACATAAAAGCATATGCTTACTGTATTAATGTTCAAAGCCATATTTAACATGTAATGAGTCCCTACAATTATATGGATAACTTTCTATTTGACAAATATTCCCAGGAGGATCTCTGTCAACAGGAATATTTTAACATGAGAATCTATCTCTTGTAAAGCTAAAGGAAGAATATGAAAATTTGATTTTTTAATATATGTAGAAAACAAATGTATGAATTCAAACATCTTAAGAGAAGACATTTTTATGAAATGTCTAAGTGCCGTAGACTATAATAGCTAAAACCTGAAATGACTATATTTTCTTTCAGATTTGATTTTATAGTATGATAATGCAGAGTAAATGCAATGATAGAAAAACTTAACCAATAGGTTGGCTAGGGGAAAAGACTAACACTTGGCTGACCATATCACAGAAGATCAGTATGTTGCTGCTGCTGCTTCTTACTTTTTTTTTTTTTTTTAATCATGTGTTTTCCATTACCAATTCAGTGTCCCATCTGGAACTGCCATCCCATCTTACAAGGAAGGACACTTTGTCTACTTTCTCATACCTCATTGATTCCTATGAATGGATATTCCTTTTTTTTTACCCCCCGTAATTTTTATCTTCCTTGAAGGATTTTTCTACACTTGCAGAAATAGACTGGGTATAATGGCCGCATTTTATTGTTAAGGTAGATTGAAAATAAATAATGGAGAAGATGTAAGTGTGACTATTAATGTATTGTCTTAAAGATACTTTAAATGAGTATCAAATTCCCTGGTCTTCATTGTTCATAGAAGGGTAAACAAAGGAGCTAACTCCTTCTTATTTTCTTTTTTATTCTATGAAAGAGACACTATAGTTTTGTTCAATATTAAGTAGTCTTATCTGCTCAATGGACAAGTACTTGAAAGTGAATTTTACAGGAAAATGAGAACTGGACTCGATATTTCAAAATCTTCAGTAGTTGATATTGACTTTTCTTTTTATATTTCTACAATAGAAAAAAAAAGATATTTAATGGTTACTTTTTATGATGTTGAAAGAGCACATGAATGCCAGAGTTAAGCTTTGTACCTCTAAGGTATCAATATCAATATCAATACCAGCATTTAGCCTGCATTCAATTGCAGAGGTACAGCTGAATCACAAGCTGTTGAGTTCTGAGTAATTGGCAACCCATTTATCATTAAGTTACTGATAACCACTGATATCTGACTTGAGCTTTTTTATATAGATTTTAAAACTTGAGAACTATGTTTGTAAACTATTAGAAGTGAAAAGCAATCAACATTGAGAACAAAACAACTGAGCAGTATTACTCAGGAGATTTAATCAGATTGCTATGCATTTTTTTTAGGATTTCATTTTAAATACAGCTTGGACCATATGAAATTCTATTTATATAAATCAAAAAGGGTAAAAATCTTAGAAATTGTATGTAGTTCAACATGACAAAAATGAGAAGGCTTGTCATGGAGCTCTGCCATGGTTGCAGCCATTTTTTCAGGATCTAATAGATTTAGGCTACTGTATTAATTCTAACACTAATATTACTTTATTCGTCCAGCAATATTTATTGGGCAGACAGTGTACTGTAGACTTAGGTTACACTACTGGACATAACAACCAATATCTTTACCCTCAACAAATTTGCAATATAGTATTGACATATTAAATAAGTAAGTAAAATATATGTGTAAGATTTTAATCAGTATTAAGTGCTGAGGGGCACCTGGGTGATTCCGTTGTTAGGCGTCTGCCTTCAGCTCAGGTTCTGGTCCCGCGGTCCTGGGATCGAGCCCCGCATTGGGCTCCCTGCTCAGGGGGAAGCCTGCTTCTTCCTCTGCCCTCCCCTTGCTTGTGTTCTCTCGCTATGTCTCTCTCTGTCAAATAAATAAATAAAAATCTTTAAAATATATAGTAGTTGTTCTGGAAGGTTTCAAGAAGAAATAAAGCCTGAAGAGAAGGGACTGACAAGTCATGTGATTGTTAAAAAAAAAAAAAAAATTTCTGGCAAAGGGAAAAGCAAGCATAAACCTGCCTGAAGCAGGAGAATGCCTGGTGTGAGGAAAAGGTCAGTATGGCCAGAAGAGGTGAACTAGAGGGAAAAATAATGAATAATAAGATGAGCAAAATACGATGGCATGAGAGCCTTTTGAATCAGAGTAAAGATTTTAGGCTTTACTCTAAGTGAGGTGGGAAGACTTAGGAGGTTCTGAATAAAGAAGTGACGTTATCTTATTTATTTTCAGACTCACTCTGTCTAGTGGGTTAAGAATAAATTTAGGAGTAGGGATGGATGCTGAGAGACAAATCAGGAGGCTGGTATGATTTATTTGGGACAGAAAGAAGCACCATGTAGAGGATGGAAAGAGGATGGATTCTTGATGTATTTTAAGAATAGAACCGAGAGTACTTCCTGAAATACAGAATATTAGTGTGCGGGAAAGAGAGGTATTGGAAGTGACTCCAGCACTTCCAATACCTCTTTAATAGAAGGATAAAGTTGTTATAAATATGTTGGAGAAGATGTAGGAAGTGTAAATTTGTGGTCGAAGGGATATCAGGATTTCATTTATGGATATACTGCATTTGAGAAGCCAAGTAAGTATTGAGTGACAAGTAGCACATCAAGTAGAATTCAGTTAGAGAATCAGAACCAGTAAGAATGGTGTGGAAGAAAGGGTTTATTAGAGAATAGACTTCAAAAATTATTAGAACTGATGAAGAATTTTTTGAGGAAAGTTGTACTTTTTTTGTATGTGGTGGTGGTTATCCTAAAACTACTCTTCAAAAGCAGGGTTGGCAGCTTGGGAGAAAACAGACGATGAAACAGAATTATCAGTACAAAACAACCCCCCCCCCCAATGGAAAAATCTACAATGACAAAATGGAACCTGTGAGGACAAACTGGAACATGTGTCTCTCTCTTACTCCCTCTTATCTCACTGATGATGTTTGTTTGGAGAAGTTGGATGGTATCCCTACAGAGAACACGATATGCTCTGTCACAAACCAGAGAAGTTGAAAAGAGAAAATGTAGTAACAGCTAGAAAAGTTGGATACTTGACTTTCCTCATTAATGAAGTGAGTGAGATCAGCCAAAGTGTGTGTGAGTAGCATCAGCCATGTTGGTGGCCATTGCTTTGCCTCCACATCTCATTATTCCCCTTGTCAACCCTAACTTGGAAATACTAACCTTGATTAGCCAAATTGACACAATACAAGACTTCCACTACTACATGTGGGCAGTTGCATGGTGTGTCTGGAATGTAGGAAGGAGAAATGGGCTTAAAGTATACGTGGATTTATTCTTTCAGAGGTGATACTCAAAGTAAAGCAATTGGGTTCCATCATCCAAAATATACACGTTGGTAGAAGATAAAAAAGTGTTTAGAATGAATCCCTAGAAGGGGGGGGGGGAAAGAGGAGTGAAGCCCTAGAGCACTCTAATTTTTTTATATCAAGGATGTGAAGAAGAACTTGCTAAGGACTCTGAGTGGTGACAGAGTGTAGGATGAAAATCAGTGAGGGTGGGATCCAGAAAGTTAAGTGAAAACAGAGTGATTCAAGTGATTGTGATTGTGAAAGTGATTGTTTCTCCTCCTCCATCCACAATTATTGGGTTTTCATCCAAATTGTCTACCCAGACATAATAAAGAGAATTAGACAGTACCAGTTTTCTTCTGTGCCATTAGATGCCAGAATTCCTTGTAATACGTATATCTGTTTGTAAATGAGAAAAATGTTTATTAAAGAAACAGCAATTTAACGGCTTTCCCGTAGGAGAATTTTGTGGACTATAGCAGAATCTGAAGATAGAGTTTCAGTCATAAACATACTACAAAGGGCGCTTATTTTATAACCAGACGGATGCTGGAGTTGGTGACATGCTGACATAATTGTGTTATTAAATTTACAGTGTTTGGTGGTAATTGTAATTAAACCTTTGGGCAGCAGCTCCTTCAAAGAACACAGTCATGTGCAACTCAGCAGCTCCCCATTAGCAAAATTTGTAATCATAATCATCTTTCACCATTACAAGTAACCTGCATTTCTAAATGAGAAAAGACTTTCCTATATTTTTTTCAGTCTGATAGTTAAGTACCCCTGGTTGTCTACCATGTTGTTTACTAAATCTTTTAACAGACTGTATGATTGAGTACAGTCCCATTAACTGGAAACAATCTCATCCTTGCTAGCAGTGTTCAAACCATATTCTTTAGTTAAGGATCTACAACTTACAACTTGAGGAAATGGAGGATTGCTGCAGAATAATTTTAATTCTTCCTTTGTAATGGCATCTGTTGACTGTGGACTACAGCATTTTGTCAATATGAGTAGCACAGCAGATACATCTTTGCTTTATTAGTAAGTGGTTTGGAGTTTTATGCATGCACCCTAAACTGTAATCATATAGGAAATTGTGCCTCAAATAGGTAAGTATCCTATCCTATCCTATCCTTGGCCATAAAACCCTTTCAGGTATAAGCTAAAATCCAAACAGATAGAGTCTGTTTCCTAATATTCATGCAACAATCATCATTAATTATATCTTCAGTATTGATTGGGATCTGAGTTGTATTTATTGCTGTGTTTATATTTTGAAAAGCTTCTTTAAAATTATCTTCATCTTATGGAGCCTCAATATCATTCTTTAGAATCACTTGTCTAAGCAATTCTCTGAGGTTCTCTTTTTCCTTACACATTTTAGGTGTTCATTCATTTGTCCCATTATTCTACTGTACTAAATATATACCTATAACAATCAGTGGAGTGTGGCTATGGTTTTCCCCCCTCCCCCGTATGATCCAAATGGTAAGGCTGTAAATGTTCTCTCAACTCAGGAAATGGTTTATGTAGTTGTAGATCTCCTAATACATTATCTGAGTAAAATTCTATTTACTGGTCGTTCTTTTATAATGATCCTCCTATAGCCAATAGGCCATACATATCCTACACATTTTAAGAGAGATGTGAGAATTCCAGAAGATTTCAGTTAAATGTTGTAGTATATGTTCAGGGAGCTTAGTTTCAACCACAGTAGTAAGCCAACAGCATGAAAGAATGGTCATTGCTTGGGTTTTCTGAACTCTCTTCCACAAACTTAATAGATACATTGTTATTTAATTCTTACAAGAACTCCACAACTTGAGCTTGGTTCTTGCTAACAGTGCTGGGTTTTTTTTTTAGGAAAAACTAATGTTTTCAGCAACTTCTCTGATGATCTGATTTCCATCAATAATTGTAAATGAATCAAGACCTAGTAGTTCCTAGTTGTTCCTAGTAGTTCCAAGTTGTTAAAAATTTCAATTCTATGGCTGTTGCATTTATTAGGTAAACTTGAGCAGACTCTAAAGTCTCTTGCACAGGATTACTCCACAACTTCAGCTGCCCAGCCCCAAGGGAATAGCCTAAAGTTTTTTTCTTTTGTTTTGTTCTGTTTTTTGTTTTGTTTTAAATCAGAAAACTTTCTCATTCTTTTTTCCCAGTGTTATTGAGATATAATTGATCTATAACACTGTTTGAGTGTAAAGTGTACAACATGGTGATTTGATATATTGGAAGACATTTTTAATATATTTTAATATAGTGAACAATTAAATCTTAATAAAAAACTGAAATTTAATTGTGAACATTTTCTGTTCATATGTTGGCCATCTCATTGATACAGAGTATTACCTTGATGTTCTTGTAGTCAAATTTGCAGATGAGAGGAAGTTTCCAAAGGAATAAGAATAAACTACTTATCTTAAACAAAAACAAAAAACAAAACAATTCTTCAGTTCACATTTCATTTTAAGCCCATTTTATTCTAGGAATTGAAGATCCCAGTATAAATTATATAAACCGTATAAACTACTAAGACTCTTCATCTTATCTGTCATGTGGTCATTTGTCAGTAACTCTTATACAGAGCTGGTAGTGCAGTGTTTATTTCCAGCTCTCCATCTGGGTTAATTAATTAACCTCTCTTTACCTTTAAAAATAGGGATAAATTGTTATTTGACTTACCTCAATGTGATGATGTGACTGCTGAGGAGATGATGTTTGTAAAACAATTTGATTGTCTCACAAAATAATTGCCATATGATTTCAAAACCACGACCTGGATTTTTTTCCTATCTGAAGAACAAACCTCTGAAATTAGATTACTCCTACAGCTTTACATGGGTGTGAAATAAAGGGAGACCTTTTTTTTCCTACAAGAAAGAATGTATGGTTGCCAAAGGTGGCATGCCTGACTCAGAGAAATCTCTAGGGATTAAATGATGTTCTCACACATGTGTAGTAGGCATGCATCTCTAAAAGATGCAGATGAAGACCTCAAGACAGAAGATTTAGGATTCTGCTCTTGGGAATCAGCTGTCTTCCCTGTGAACTGTTTTGTGGCATTACTAAAATTTACTAAATTTTCCAGATTATAAACCCCAGATTATAAAATGGGAGGCATTTTAGTCTACTTTATTTTCCACATACAACCCAATTCTCGAAACTCTACCCACTTTTCCTCCACATTTTACTAGCACATCTTGTTTCTTTATCCTCATTAATCTGCTGTTTCAGACTGCCACGATCCTCACACTTTGACTGTTGTGGTGATCTCCTGTCTGTTCATGCTTTTGTTATTTTATTTCTCCCTTACCTTCTTCTTAATTCATAGCGTATGTATTCATCTTTGATCTGGTCTCCATTGTGTCAAACCTATACTATGCCACTTTCACATATAGAGTTTTGTTCTAGTCATGCTGAAAAGCACAGCTTTCCAAAGATATAATGTGCTTCACACTCTAGTCTTTGTACATGTAACTTCTGTCTGACACGCCCTTTGGTGGGACTATAGTATGATGTGATTAGTAGTTGGTGTAAGGATTGGTGGTTGGTGTACAGATTTTGGAAACTGGATGCTGTGTTCAAGTCCTATGTCTTCCTTTTTTACCTATATGACTTTGGGCAGTGTTTTTATTTTATTTTTTTTTCTCTGTGTTTTCTTTATTTTTTGTTATGTTCAGTGTGTCACTATATAATACATCATTAGTTTTTGATGTTGTGTTCAGTGATTCATTAGTTATGTATAGCGCCCAGGGCACATCACAACACGTGCTTTTCTTAATACTCATCACCCTGTTACCCCCTCCCCGCAACCCTCCGCAGAAGGGGGATTGAATTTACCTCCTCCCTTCTGAGACCCTCAGTTCATTTCCCAGGGTCCATAGTCTCTCATAGTTCATCTCTTTCTCTGATTACCCCCTTCAGATTTCCTTCCTTTTCCCTGTATTCCTCCATGCTATTGCTTATGTTCCACATATGCATGAAATTATATAATTGTATTTCCCTGCTTGACTGACTTCACTTAGCATAGTCCTCTCTACTTCCATCCTTTCTGATAGCTGAGTAATATTTCATTGTATATATGGACCACATCTTCTTTATCCATTCATCTGTTGAAGGGCATCTTGGCTTCTTCCACAGTTTGATTATTTTGGCCACTGCTGCTATGAACATTGAGGTACATGTGCCCCTTCTTTTCACTACATCTGTATCTTTGGGGTAAATACCCAGTAGTTCAATTGCTGGATCATAGGGTAGCTCTGTTTTTAACATCTTAAAGAACCTTCACAGTGTTTTCCAGAGTGGCTTTACCAGCTTGTATTCCCACCAACAGTGTAAGGGTTTTTAAACTCTTTGTCCTTGTTTGCTCATCTTGAAAGTAGAGGTGATCACATAATCATCATCATCATCATCGTCATCGTCATCGTCAATCTCAAGGGTTTTTGTGAGGCACAAATGAGGTAATTAACGAATGGAAAACACTTAGCACTGTATCGTGAACATAGTCAACAACTGATACTATTTTTCTTATTGTAGTTGTTCTTATTGCTTTTGTTGTTGTTGTTATTATATTTTGGCTATTTCCAGCTTATCCCTTGTTTAAGTTTTAATTTGCTCATTATTTCTTCTTCTTCTTCTTCTTTTTCTTCTAAAACTTTCTACCACATACCTTCCTCTACTCTCAAGGGAATTAATCACTCTCTTTCTTTGTGCCAATCTTATATATTCTATAGATAATCTTATAATGTAGAATTTAAAGACAATTTGTATTATAAATCTGTCTTGCTCACTGGACTGTGAGTCTTTCTTGAAGTTAGGGCTTGGGCTTTATTTATTTTTCCACTCCTACCTTTTATTACTGAATCTGTCATAAAATAGATGCTTAATAAATTTATGGAATATATGAATGACAAGTAGAATCAAAAAATGCATGTCAGAAAATATACCTGAGACATCCAGTAGGAATCACTGCTCCTAATTTTGAAGAATATGTGACCCCCTAGGACTTTAATGGAATTATTTTTCCTGAAACACATGAATGTTCTCTTTCCTACTATTGTGACATGAATACTTAGTGGAGAACACCTTTTCTTTCAATTTTGCCTTTAAAGAAATTCTCCTGTTTCCAACTAACTTCTTCATTGACCCAAAAGGTAAAACAATTTGTTCAGCAAAAAATCCCAGATGGCTTTTGGCAGTTACAGGTCAATACACTTAAAGGAGCACAATAGGAGAGATTTATACTGAAATTTGTCAGATTTTTTGCACTTTTCTTAAAGCTACAATTTTGGAATCATTAATATTCAGCAGTATTTTCTGGACCATACTAATTTCACAAGTTGAGAATGGAAGAGTAAAGTTTGGGTTTTAAATTTTTAACTACTAGCTTAATTTAGACTGGAAAATCAATAAGTACATATATTCATATATCTATAAGTAGAACATAATACACACATCTTTATTAAAATCACAACATTAGTAGAACTCTATTATTACTATTTTTTTAATTTTTAAATTTTTTTATTTGACAGACAGAGATCACAAGTAGGCAGAGAGGCAGACAGAGAGAGAGGAGGAAGCAGGCTCCTGCCGAGCAGAGAGCCTGATGTGGGGCTCGATCCCCAGACCCTGAGATCGTGACCCGAGCCGAAAACAGAGGCTTAACCCGTTGAGCCACCCAGGCGCCCCTATTATTACTATTTTTTTGAAAATTTATCAACAAAATAAATTCCATGAATTTCAGTAGAAGAAATGTAAAAGATATCAGTGGTTAGTTCCCACAGCAATGTTGCTCTTATTGTTTTTAGAAAGAATTTTCTTTTATTCATGTTGAAAGAAATTTTAAAAAGCATCTCAGATTAGGAATTTTGGAAATTAGGAATTTAGCTTTAGGCATTTAGGAAAAACTGCATAGATTTGTTAGTATTTTGATATTTGTTCTTTACGTACAAGTTTGACAAATCATTTTATTATTGTTTTCCTCAACAATATACATTACCAGTACAAAGTTACCAAATGCATGCATGATTCATATAAAAAAACTCCTCTCTGATGGCTTCAAGGAAATGCTTGCTTTTTTTCTCATCAGCTTTGAGTGCTTTAAAAAAGATCTTTTTTTTTTTTTAATTGAAATATAGTTAGCACATAATGTTACATTAATTTCAGGTATACAACATAGTAATTCCACAACTCTTACATTATGCTATGCTCACACCTGTGTAGCTACCATCTGTCACCATACAATGCTAGTACAGTACCATTGACTATATTCCCAATGCTGTATTCTTTATCTTTGTGACCTATTCGATTCCATGACTGGGAGCCTGTATCTCCTACTCCCCTTCACTCATTTTGCCCATCTCCCTCTGGCAGTCATCAGTTCTATTTATGGGTCTGTTTCTGCTAAACAGGAACTCTCTTAAGTCAAGGACATACAGTTTTGTTTTTAGCCCACAGATGGTTTAACCTCCACTCAGCTCAATTGCCCTCCATAATTTTATATAATTAACTTCATTGTGCATTATCAAAATATATTGGTAAAATATAAAAAGAGGCAGGCAGTTACCTCAAATTTTGTCCCAGATTGAGTATCAAACAGAAGCACAGTATATAGACCATTTTTATGTAAATGTCTAATACCATGAAGTATTGTAATATATGCTACATAGGAAAAGGATAGTTTCCTACCAGCAGGATGATTGGCATGTTGGGTTCTGAATTTGTACTAGTGTATCTATGTTATTTTCCCAGATCTGTGTAATAGCGAGGAAATGTAATTTTTAGTGTAAAAAAGTAGATCCTGACCAAAACTAGGGTCGTGTTCGATAAGTAAGACAGGAATGTCATGCACATATGTACGCAACTGAAGAAAAAGGGCATACAATAAAAATTAAACTTGTGCTCTCATCACTTTATTCAGATGATTTTATCTTCAGTGTCCAGTATGTGATTATTAGAGCAACCTTGAATGAACACATATCTCCCTGCTCTGACTATCAAGAAAACTTGATTATTATTATAGAAGTCTAATAGAAACAGAAGAACAAAGGAATCTACACATAGATGAAGTAACAGTAGTCAACTAATGAGAATAAGAAGGCAAAGTTATATCAAGTCAGGTACTTATAACATCCAACCTCATTAGCTGTGGAAACAGCCAGGCTGGAGTCCCAATTGAGAGGCCTGGGAGGAAGGTACTCTCCTCAGATTAGACTCCAGTTGACCATCCCCATAAGGGCCATCTTTATAGGGCAAATAACAGGATTTGAAATTAAACATTTGTTCACCTACATGCAGTTGGAACCAGCTGCTTTTCTATGTTATCATGTTTCTGTATTTTCAAGGTGCCTGGGCTTTGTGTGTCTGCCTTCCCAGACTGGAATGGAATCTGCCTCCCAGATTCCATTCTGTGGGGCCAGCCCCGCCTGAAGTAGGAGGGGTTGTGAAACATGATTTGTAGTTCTTGGCTACAGAACGACAAATTCAGAACAGAAGGGGCCGGTTCTAACCTGGAGGCCAGAACATATATTTCAAACAGTCAGGCTCCCAGGGTTATTCACACAGCATGAGTCTTGCAAACAATATCCCTTAGCCTGCCCGTGTACATGCAGGTCCCGCTGGTTGTTTACGTAGGACAAATCACAGAAATATTTAGCCATATAGAATACCTGGTGTGAGGGACCCCTGGGTGCTCAGTGGGTTAAGCATCTGCCTTTGGCTCTGGTCATGATCCCAAGACCGAGTCCCACATAAGGCTCCTTGCTCAGTGGGGAGTCTGCTTCTTCCTCTGCCTCTGCAGCTCCCTCTGCTCATGCTCTCTCTCTGTCTCTGACAAATAAATAAATAACATCTTTATTTAAAAAAATAAAAAAACCCAAACCTGTCATCTCCCCTTTATGTTCTGCTTCTAGTAAACCCAATAGATGTTTGCAGTAGAGACTTGGCCTTTCTTATAGCATGTTCCCTTTCCTGTATTGTTCCATCATTAAACTCTGTTTTATTTTCTTTGTTAGAATTCTCCTTTTATATTTCATTTAACTTTTTTTTAAAAGATTTTATTTATTTGACAGAGAGAAATCACAAGTAGAGAGAGAGAGAGAAGGAAGCAGGTCCCCTGCCTAGCAGAGAGCCCGATGCGGGACTCGATCCCAGGACCCCGAGATCATGACCTGAGCTGAAGGCAGAGGCTTAACCCGCTGAGCCACACAGGCAGCCCTCATTTAACTTTTTAATTTATTTTGTGGTCTGTTTATACCATAAGAATATAAATTGAGGGTACAGAATACATTCATCTCAGTTTCTTTCTATATTCCTAGAGCCAAGAATGACAATTGGTATGTAATTAGCACTAAGTATTTTTTTTTTTTTTAGCACTAAGTGTTTATCTTTGAATGATCCAACCAGTATCTTAAATAATAGATTAGTCAAGTCACACAGTAAATGGAAAAAACAAGATACAAATAAAGCCAGTTTTTCTGGAGCCAGAGCCCATTATCAATATTTTATATATCATGACCTCATGAGTCAAGGTTATTGATTTCCCCTCTTCCTAATTCACACTCTACAAATACTAGATTTTCTAGTCAGGTTAGAACCAACCTAGCCCTCTAGGGGTGAGGAATTGCCAGGAATTTTCATGTTTAAAGTAGAGTCACATTCTTTGAGTAGATTTGTGTCTGAGCAAGGAAGACATGTTCTCTTTGAGCTTGGCTAGTTTATAACCCAGATTAGATAGCTTCAGACTCACAGAGAGGCACTCATCTCTTCACTGACAGACTAAATTGTTGTGATCCCTGTATTCTTCTGAACTGAACTGAATTCAGCTATTGGAAAGCGTGACCTCAAAGAAAAAGTTACTGAGCATTTTGAATACTTTATTATTATTATTATAGGTTTAATATCTGCTTAAAGTTTATGAGTTATTAAAATAGTTAATACAAGGATAGCTTGAATTATTAAAGGCTAGTATGTAGATTTCAAAATTCTATAGACATAATACAACCCGAAGATAACATCAGGAGAACTGAGTTCTTTCATATGTGCATACATGCCAATATTTATAAAGACATACTATTTTCTAGGCATTGCATTAACACTAGGAAAATGTACAGTTGTTTGTACTAAATTTCAAAATAAATGTTAATTATTAATATGATATATCAGTTACATTGACCAAACAATTATTCCCTCCACAAGGGAAGAAAACAACTCATGACTTATTTTTTGTTTTAATTTTGCAAAGTTTCAAGATAGGATGTTGCTGGTATTCAGTACATTGATTTTACTAATAACTAGCCCCACAACACTACTAGAAAAACTGCCAAGTCCTTTTATGCTCCAGGTTGTTGATTTGCAAATTGATTAAGTGCAAAGAGAAACATAAATCAGAGTGTCCATATCTGTTTTTTAGGTGCATATAGTCCATTAATTTACGAATACACATATATGTTTAATATAAAGTTCTCTACTTCATAGGATTCATGATGGGTGGATGACAACTTGGATAACCTCTTATGCTCTTTTTTCATATTATTTTTTCTTATCCAATGAATATGGATATAATGAATATCCAATTCATATTCAGTCTTTTAAAAGATACTAATATAGTTCTAGTTTAAGTTCCGAATATCATAGTATTTCTTTTTTTTTTTTAAAGATTTTTATTTATTTATTTGACAGACAGAGATCACAAGTAGGCAGAGAGAGGAGGAAGCAGGCTCCCTGCTGAGCAGAGAGCCTGATGCGGGCCTTGATCCCAGGACCCTGAGATCATGACCTGAGCCGAAGGCAGCGGCTTAACCCACTGAGCCACCCAGGCGCCCTATCATAGTATTTCTTATTTCTGTTTTCCATACCCATACTTCAACCAGCCAGGCACCAATTATTATCAGTTTTGGAAATACATCTCAATCCCTTCTCTCCCTCTCTTTTTTTCTCACCATTCTCACTTTGAATGCCCTAATTCCCGCTGAAGTCCTACTTTGCATCAAGTGTTGTATCCTCCCAGCATGCTCACACGAATTTTGAATCGCCCTCTTTAGAACAGTGGTGAAAAGTTTCTTGCTATTTTAGGTCATCCGTAAAAAATAAGATCTAAGCTCTTTTTAGTAAGGCATCTAGGCCCTTTGTGACTTGCCCCAAATACATGTCCTTTTCATATGACTCCCTCACACACATTCTAGGTTTTTTTTTTTTTTAAGTGAAACATAATTTCCTTAATATGACATTCCATTCTGTCATTCTTTCCAGACCCTATCTTACTAATCTCTGTGTGTGCCTCAAGACCAAGCTCTCATTCTGCTTCCCTGATACAGTTTTGTATAAACTCCATGCCACTGCATGCATTAACTTACTATAATAGTTTCCCTGCTTTATTAAAGAGTTTCTTCCATAAGTTTCTCTCATTAGGCTGAGAGTTCCTTAAAGGTATATACCAAGATTCCATAAAAATGTAAGAGAAGACTTAAGCTATATAAAGCATTCAGTTAACATCAAATTAGCAAAATAGGTCCATTCTTCATTCTCACTCTTCAAATATCCACCATCTCCATGACTTAAATTTATGACTAATTTTAATGTACCTATCAAGAAAGCAGATATTATAGCTCTCATTTTTTATACCTAAGTCATCTTCTCAGCTTTATTAATGTTTCAAAGAGATTATCTTCATTGTAGGAACATTTTTACTACAGAAAGACCTAAGTATAAAGCAACTGAGAAATTTAACTTTGTAACACACATTGTTGCTTCTTAAAAAGTTACCATTCTGAAATAAGTCATTGCAAGGACAGAATAAAATCTCTATGCTAAAAGTTGGAAAAAGAAAGAAAATCTGGCTCTTGGGAAGGTATTATGAATTAGATTAACAAAAGAGTCACATTATATGCCATAAAAGTTTTATGTGCTATGAAATGTGAAGAGTAATTCAAAGTTGTGAATTGACACAGACAAGAGCCTAAAGAAACCCAGAGAAGTTTGAACTCTAGCCATAACTATAAATTTACATTCTGCTCAGAATTTCTGTGTATATATCCCAAAGATATGTCTGGTTACTAAGTTCTTAGTTTATCTTAGGCATTTGGGTATTTGAGGCATGAAGCAACTTCTCACTCATCCTTGACATTAGCTTTTTAATTTTTACTCTCTCATATAGAAATGTGATTTTATTATTCACTCGTATGCATGTCCTCATTATCTCCCCATCAACAGAAAATATAGATGAAAATGCCTACATTATTAAGGAAGCCTTTTCAAAAACAGGTTGCCACCACTGTTGGGACGCAGTTTTCCAAGACATTTCTACACACTTTGCGACGGTTTATTTACAAGGAGATTTACATAGAAAACCCTGGTCAAAAAATAGACATGTTTCCTTATCAGGATAATAAAGATACTGCCTCCCTTCCAGGCAAAGATTGATCAGATTTCTCTTTATAAAATTGATAACTTTCTAAGCTTGGTTTGCTCAGCTGTGCCATAGATCCCACTGAATCTGCTTCATGTCTTTCCTGTGGGACTTGGTGACAAGGGAAACTGATAAAAACTGATAGAAACATGGTGCTCATCTGCCTGCTGCATAGTGGATATTAAAGTATGGAAATCCATTTGACTCCTACGAATGTGTGATCAACATCAAGATGGATCCAGCAGCTGCAGTTGGCACTGCTGCTTGACCACTAGACAACTTTGCTTTCCTGGATTCATTTCCTGGCTGTCACAGTCTGTGCTGTAGTTTGTAGCTCCCCCAACATGCTGTGCTGCTTATATGTTTGCTGTTGTTTTTTTCCTTTTACCTGCCCATATATGTATCTGCTTGGCTCTGGTCAGAGTACCTTCTCCCTTATTGTCTCCTTCCCATGAAAGTTTTCTTGATTTTTTACAGGTACAGGTTTTATCCAAGTCGTGGGCTTCTCTATTACATCTTTTAACAAATTTCCATTTATGTGTAATTTTTTTTAATTTTTCATTATTTAGATTTATGCAAGATACATTCATCAAACTACTCAGTAACTGTTATGTGCAAATCAGTAATAGATAGTAGATGGAGATAGGTTAATAAACAGTGCAGAAATGGTTCCTAATCTCTAGGAACTTACAGAGAATTGAGAAAGATGAACATATAGATATGGAAGTATAATACAAGAGGTCAAATAATACAAGGTCCATTCTTGGAAGCTTTCTTTGTGGAAAAGATGCTTCAGCTGAGGCCTGAAGGGAAAGTAAGAGCAGTTCACAAAAAGACTTGATAGGTGTTAACCATCTAGAAGAGCATAACATTTAGCCAGCACTAAGTAAATATTTGAGGAATGAAACAATGAATAAAAAAACAATGAAACAAATGAATAAAAAAAATCAAATCAGTTTTTCCTCAGATTTTAATGTGTTCTCTTCTAATTCCTGACACTTTTTGAAATACATTTTTAAGGCTTTTTCGTGACTTCCTAAAAGTGATAAAAAATTAGGCTTTTGAAACAAATAATTTCAAGTCCTGTAATGGCTGAATCTGTGTGCCACTTTCTTCCCCCTAGGATGCTGGTTATTAAATGGATAAATGGAATGTTGGGACCCTAGAATTATGCCTATTACTAAAAACTCACATGTTGGATATAATAGAGAGACAAAATGGCCCTGGTATTTTCCTGCTTAGAAAATAAACAGAATTACCTCTTTTTATAAAGTTAAAAAAAATTTCTTTCATTGGCACTTGACAAAAAAAGCAAAACAACAACAACAAAAAACCACTTATGGTGTCTCCTTATTGGACACAAAGAACTTGAACTGCCCATATGCACGGCACATCATCTTGTCATCATCAGAAAGGATTTTTTTTTAAGATTTTATTTGACAGTGAGAGATCACACATAGCTGGAGAGACAGGCAGAGAGAGAGAGAGAGAGAGTGAGAGAGGAGGAGGCAGGCTTCTGCCCAGCAGAGCGCCCGATGCGGGACTCGATCCCAAGACCCTGAGATCATGACCTGAGCTGAAGGCAGAGGCTTAACCCACTGAGCCACCCAGGTGCCCCATCAGAAAGGATTTTTTTTTTTTTAAATAAGGGTTTAGTTTCTTTTTTTTAAGATTTTATTTTTACTTATTTGACAGATAGAGATCACAAGTAGGCAAAGAGGCAGGCAGAAAGGCGGGCAGAGAGAGGAAGGGAAGCAGGCTCCCTTGCTGAGCAGAGAGCCCGATGCGGGGCTCAATCCCAGGACTCTGGGATCAGGAACTATGCTGAAGGCAGAGGCTTTAACCCATTGAACCACCCAGGCACCCCAGAAAGGATTTTTTTTTTTTAAAGAATTTTCCTGTTGACAGGTATTTCTGTGATGCCAGTCTGTTGAGGAGAATTAATCAGTGCTGTTTAAGAGAGCTAAATTGAAATCACTCAAGAGTACTTGGGGAATTATCTGGCTTAGAGTCAAAATATTTTTATGCACTATAACCTGACCCACGTCTACCATTTTTTAAAGCATTGGTTCCATAAGAATATGTAATATACTAGTAGCAAAAGGAAAATAATGAATTTTATTTCCAACATTTACAAAAATGACCTGGAACTGTGTTCATATTACATGAAGATACTGTGCAGCGTATGATGAACAGCATTGTGGGAATGAGATAAATAACCAGATCAAGGAACTTGATAAATAACAGATCAAGGAACTGTGATGTACTTGCTAATTTTATTTCCTGAACAATGGTTTTTACTGCATTTTGCTTTGCACTTAGAGAAAATTGCCACATCTTGTCTTTGTTATAGGCAAAGATCTGTGCCATATGCCTTTGACTTGAAAAATTACCATCTCTCACTTTCTAGTTTTCTTCAGCATGTCTAATTCATTCAATCTAAGGTACCATAAGTATAGAAAAAAGTTATAGTTTCAAAACTTTCGATTCCTCAAAAGCAGTCAACTTTAAAAAATTATTTATTTTCCCTAGAGGTAACATATTTTCCATTAAGGAAATGTAAGGCAAAATAAAATAAAAATTAAATGATTATGTATATGTTGAAGTAATCATACGGTTTTTATCCCTTTTCTTACTGATGTGACATATGTTGATTGTTTTGCAAATATTGAACCTCCCTTGCACACCAGGAATAAATCCCACTTGATCGTGGTAAATGAATTTTTACTTTATTCTTGGATTCAGCTCACTAATATTTTGTTGAAGATTTCTGCATCTGTATTCATCAGAAATATTGACCTATAGTTCTCGGGGGCGGGAGGTTTGTGGTGTCTTTACCTGGTTTTGGTACCAGTATGATACTGGCATTACAGAATAAATATAGAAGTTTTCCTTCCTCTTTTACTTTTTGGAACAATTTGAGAAAAATAGGTATTTTTTTGTCTTTAAATGTTCAGTAGAATTCACCTGTGAAGCCATCTCATTCTTTGACAAAATATAACATTCATTTATGATAAAGATCCTCTGCAGAGTAGGTCTACAGGGAACATATCTCAACATAATAAAGGCCTTATGTGAACATCCCACACCAAGTATCATACCCAGTGGTGAAAAACTAAAACCTTTACCACTAACGTCAGGAACAAGACAAAGATATCCACTCTGACCACTTTCATTCAACATAGTACTAGAAGTCCTATCCACAGCAATTAGACAACATGAGAAATAAAAGGCATCCAAATTGGTAAGGAAGAAGTAAAACTCTCTCTCCTTGCAGATAATTTTAATAAAAAATAAGCAGTTATATGATGAAGATTAAAGGAAGTGTTGGCAGTGGTGGATAAAGTGATGAGGGAAGACATGAGCAGATGCTTTCTGAGCTAAAAATCCAAATGAGGATCCAGCAAATAAACTCAGTGTATGTTCTTTCTCTATAAAGTTGGAACATTACCTACTTTATAAAGTTCTGAGAGTTTTTTAAAAGCTTTGTTGTTGAGGTGAATAAAAAGTGAATGAGATCAGAGCAATAAAATTGGTTGAAATTGTGATCCTGCTTTCTTGAGACTACTCTGCTCTTCTCTACACATAAACAACCACGACTTTAATAAGGAAACTGTTCTCATATTGTATATGACCCTAGATCTTGCTAGTCCTTTTAAATAGGATTTGTGTTACAGACTTGCCCTTGTTTATTGGGACCCTAGCTGTTTGCAATCACGTAACTGGCTTTCTTAAAAAAAAAAAAAAATATATATATATATATATATATATATATATATATATATATTCTACTAACTTACAGTTTCTTTCTTTTATGTTTGCATCGAACATTTAAGTTCACAAAAGAAAGTCTATTTGGAAGAGATAGCATATGTTTTAAAGTTACTTGAAGGCACAGTAAGGGGTGAATAGTTAGGAAAATGATGAGAACTGTAGGTGGGGTATAGGGAGGCATTACAGGTCATCAGTGTTTTCCAACCTTTTTCATTGCAATGCAAATACAAAACATGATGAAATTATGTGTAGACCATATGTGTAAAAATATTCTAATGGCATAAAAAATGTTTATGAGTTAATATTAGTAGGGAAAGAATATATATTTTGTGGTTAACACTATACCTAAGTTCACACCCTGGTTTTATTATGAATGAGTTCTATGTCCATTGACAGTTTGCTCAATCCCTAATTCCTCTCTTTAGGTGATACCCAACTGACTCAAAGTGTTAGCTCTTTGTTTATTTTTCAGGTTTATTGAAATATAGTTGACAAAATTGTAACATATGTAAAGTATGGAACATAGTGACTTTATATACATATATATTGTTAAAGGATTACCACCACTGAGTTAATTAACAAATCACCTCACAAGATAGAATTAGCTTTTACTAGTAATGTTAGAACATCCCTTTCTTCCTTTCCCATTCTTTGTAATTTATATTGTCTTTTAGAAACTTAGGACCCAAGATTTATGTCTGATCCAGCTATGCTCTCTTGCCTTCAGTAATAAACCTCACTCAGTGGATCAAAGGCCAGTGTCAGGAGTCTCAGCCTATATACCTTCTCAACCATTATTCCTCAATGATTGAAATGAAATGTGGGACAGTACTTTCCCTTTTCTTTTTTCGATGTTCCAGTGATCATAATTATCATTTGCCTCTAAACAAGCTCTTAATATACACATCACTAAACCCCTGTTCGATTTTTCTGTAAGTGAGGGAAGCTTGTTTGTATTTTCCATCAGTTACTGAAGAGACAGGGTCTTCTTCATGTATTCATCAAATGTTTTATTGATCTAAACTCAATGTGAGTGAGGTACTACTCTAGAGCTAGAAATACAACAGAGAAAAAGACAGGAAATACCTAATAAGTATGTGTATGAGTGCATATGTATTATATATTTGCAATATTTATATAAATATAAATCTATTACTTGTAATATATATCATGTAATATGATATATACAGTACATAGAATAATGCCTTTGCAAAGATGTATATCCCCTAATCCCCAGAGTCTGTTTATCTGTTACCTTCCAGAGTAAAAGGGACTTTGCAGATGTGATTCAGTAAAGGATGTTGAGGTGGTGGAATGTCCCTGGGTTACCTAGATGGACCAGTGTAATCACTAGAGTCTTCATAAGAGAGAAGCAGTAGAGTCAACAGAAGAGAGGAGGTGAAATGATGATGGAAGAAAGGCGAAAGGTGACAAGTGAGGACAGCCTTTAGAGAATGGATTGGGAAGGAAACCAATTCTCTTGCTGGAGCTGCCAGAAGAAATCAGTCTGCTGATCAATCAATCTGCTTGATTTTAGGACTTGTGATCTCTAGAAATTTAAGGTAGTAATTTATGTTGTTTTAAGTCACTAAGATAAGGTAAATTTTTACAGCAGCCATCGAAAACTGATATAATATAGAATATACATTATATGTATACAACTTATGTTATAATATATTTTATATATAGTATGGATATTAGTATATATGCTTGCAGCATCCACTATACATATGATATACTATAAGCTCTATTCTATAAGAACTATATAATACACATGAAAAATGAAAATTTATTTGCATAAAAATGTAACAAAACTGTTCATAGGGCTGTAATAGTCCCAAATTGGAAAGAGCACATATATCTTTCAGTAGGTGAAAGATTAAGCAAACTGTGGTGTATCCATTGCCCAGCTATAAATGAGCTATATTATGTACAAAAACCTAGACAAAACTCCAGGGAATTATGCTGAAAGAAGAGCCAACTTTTGACTAGAGCCAACTTCAAAAGTCACATATTTATGATTATAATTATATAACAATTTTGAAATGACAAAATTATGGAAATGGAGAAAATCTTAGTAACTGCCAGGGGGTCAGGAATGAGTTAGAGAAAGGTAGTGGATGTGACTATGTGAAGGTAATATGAAAGGTCATGTGGTAGTGTAAATATTCTCAGTCTTGACTTATCAATGCTGATATCCTGGCTATGATATTGTACTGTAGTTTTACAAGATGTTACGACTGGTGTAAAATGGTTTGAGATTGTATGAGATCTCTCTATATTATTCTTGTGACTACATATAAATTTATGGTTAGCTCAAAAAAGTTTAATTTGAACAAAAACAATATGTATATATCATTTATTTAGTATAAAGTTTAGTTGCCTTCCTTAAAAAAAAAAAAGTTTGGGATTGAACAGCAAGGTGTTCTTATTTAAACTGATGGAGGGCAGAGTACTAGGTGGCTCAGTGGGTTGAGCCTCCAACTCTTGATCTTAGCTCAGGTCTTCATCTCAGAGCTATGAATTCAGGCTCTGCATTGGACTCTATGCTGGGTGTGGAGCCTACTTAGAAAATAAAATTTTAAAAAATGATGCGAAATAATTGGAGGTACTATTATTTGTAGAAACATGTAGCTTTAGAGAAAAATCACTGCTGTGGAATTTGGAAGGCCAAGGTCATGACTGTTGCTCTGTCACTAAAGAAACAGAGATCCAAGAAATGAGTCATTTAAATCATTAGACTTTACTATTCTCATGTGAAATATTTAAGTTTAGATGAACTTAAAGTTTGCTTCAATGGATGATGTGATGATAATTGAATAATCAGATTTTCTCCAGAAGCACTCAGTATATTTATTTCTCATAAATATCTCCTTCTGAGTTTAAAATAATTTACTTATCTTGTATTTCAATATGTGAGCTATATGCTTTCATAAAATCTTACTTTTTTTGTATACTATAAAATGATATGGAGGAATTAATAATTATGAATTAGTAAAATTTAATATCAACAAAATAGATTATAATTGTGCATTGTCTAGTATTTGAATGTCAAAGCAAAAATCTGTTATTATGTTCTCCCATTTGTTTATATAAAATGTGTGTTGAATCCTTCATATAAGTTGTGCCTAGTAAAAAATGAAGGTAAATTTGATACCTAAAAATTCATGTACACAAATGTGAATATGTGCACAAACCTCATGCACATATGCCTACACACCCACACATAAATATAATTTTATATATATTTATATATATACACACATATATATGTATGTGGTATAAATATATATATATATGCATATGGTATAAATATATGTGTATATCAATGTAGGATTTTTTTCACTTACCCATTTTATTCAGAATATTAAAGTTGTCACCAAGTTTTGTGAGTCAAAATAAATTCTAAATGTGTATTCTAATTTTTCAAAGATTTCTGTTATAATATGAAATTTACATATGAAAGATACTCAACATAAAAAGTATTTCTATAAAGGTTTATTAAGTAGGGAAGGATATGTGGGAAATTTACATTACCACTAAATTTCTACCCTTAGGGGCCAGCAACTGATGGGACCACCTGCAGAACTTACTATAAATAAATTTTCCTCAAGAACATTTTGATAAGTACATAGCTTCCAGAAAATGCAAGCTCAAGCATTCTGTATCCTTTGGTCCTCCCCTCTGAGCCTGAACAGTCAATATCCTTCTTCAGAGACTGAATACATTTCTCCCTTACAAAGAAACTATACTTGACACTGTCCTTAAAATGACAGACAACAGGGATGCCTGGGTAGCTCAGGAGGTTAAGTGATTTTGGCTCAGGTCATAATCTCAGGGTCATGATCCCAGGGTTGTGAGATCTAGCTCTGTGAAGGGCACCGTACTCAGAAGGGGTCTGCTTCTCTCCCTCCACTTCTCCTTCTGCCCCTCCCTCCTGCTCTCATGAGCATGCAGTCTTATTTCAGAAGTAGATAGGTAGATAGATAGATAATAGATATATAAGACAGACAAAATTATATCAACATCTTCTAAAGATAAGATAAAAATCATATTGGGGGGTCATTTATTTTTCTATAGAATGAATAGAATAACATTTAAGTGATGCTAGTAATTTTCCTTGGGTGATGATTACTTCTGCTGCTCAATAATTATAATCTTTTTTTTTCTTTTAGTACTTCCTCATCTGTTTATGTCATAGAGAGTCCCTCAGGCTGATCCCAAATACTTCATTTCTATATGGAATAATGGTTGGAGTCTATGTCAGTTGCATTATTGGCTGGCTGGAAAATTTATCTAGATCTCTAAGGTAAGTTAAGACTATTTAGAAATATTATTTGAACTGTAGCTTACAAAGAGTAATGTAAGGCATCTGTAATCCGCCTTATATCCCCTTAGGCTTGTGGAAATGAACTTTCAAGTCTTATACTCTAGAATCATAGTCATATAGATCTTGATTGTGTTATGGTGACTGTGCCCCTTTGGGATCCAGAGATGTCTTAAAGAAGACAGAGACCAAATTGAATGCCAGTAATTTTGGAGATTTTATTTGTTTGCAGTCAAAAAGCCATACAGATAATAATCTCTGCACTATCTCACACCTACTTCTGAATAGTAAATTATTAACCAAGACTTTTACAGGCCAACAAAAGTTCTTTCTGTTAGGAGAGAATTACACTTTTTTTTTTCTTTTTACTCGATTTCATTTTTCTTCCAAACAGTGTGAAAACTGTCCAGACGAATGGTGTCATGCCAGCAACATTGCTAAGGAAAACAGAATAAATCAGCTTGGCATGGTGGTATTTGCCGTCTATTCTGAAAGATCTACTTCGGTCTTCCTGTTATCTTGTGTCATATGGTCTTCAGAATCTGTCCATTCAAAAAAGGAAGGATACGGCAATGACTTCATAGGTGTCTAACTATTATAGTCATTCAGGGACCAGCAATAAGGAACTTTTGCTTGCGATTTAGTGTTCTGCAGTTACTATTTTGAAATTATTAGTATTTTTATCTTTGGATTTATGTTTTGTAAGTGAACTCTGATGGGGCAATGGAGAATATATAGGAGGCTTGAAGTTTGGGCTCCCATATGGTCCTGTGTGTTGCTGGATGGGTTCTGGGCCACCTCTTACCTTATCCTATAATATCCTGGGCCTCTCTTGGGTCCACCGTATGACTGCTGCCACCTTTATCTCCTGGTGGCCCTGGATGTGGGTGTGATGAGTGTCAGGTTTGGTCCTCATGCCCCACAGCATCTAAGGGCAGGGTAGCACCTATCCCATGCTGGCAGCATCATGAGATATCTGGTGAATGGTCACCAGAAGCTATTTCTAGAAGACTGTGAGCTTCTCCCTTATTATTCTAGATCCCCTATTGAGTGTGTCTTGACACAGATTTAAAAAACCTTGGGAGAGACCCATCTAACATAAGTTGTATGTTGTCTCATTGAAAGAAAAACACGTAGCTCCCCCAGTCGGGACATGGCACATCTGTTTCATAGCTAGTGGAGGGGTTGACCTAGAACCCTTAGGCTTGTGTTAGAGTGAGGCCTCCTGATATCTGTGAGTGTCTGCACTTGCCACATGATTATCGCTTGCCCAGGAGAACTCTCTTGACCAGCTCTGTTAGGGGAGGGGGTACATCTCTCTTCCTCCTTTCAGAATTCTTATAAATGAGGGGGGCACCTTCCTTGTTCAAGCCACAAAATAGGAATTCTGTTAATTTTAGTAATTTGTCATGCACTTAAAATGTGAACATTTGCATTGAAAACTGGCCTTGCACAATATAGATTAATGGCTGTGTGTGTATGTGTGTGCATGGTAATATATGTTGTATATATGCTAACTAAAAATATAATTTTTCATTTACTTGGAATGTTAAGTAGACAATGAAAACACATGATACATTGAGAGGCAGACTGTGAAGACAGAAATATACTCCGCTAGTGGCATGTTTCCCTTGCTTTTTTTTTTTTTTTAAGATTTTATTTACTTATTTGACAGGGATCACAAGTAGGCAGAGAAACAGGCAGAGAGAGAGGAGGAAGCATGCTCCCTGCTGAGCAGAGAGCCCAATGCGGGGCTCGATCCCAGGACCCTGGGGGATCATGACCTGAGCCAAAGGCAGAGCCTTTAACCCACTGAGCCATACAGGTGCCCCTCCCCTTGCTTTTTAAACAAGGGACTCCACATTTTCATTTTGTACTGGGTCCTGCACACTATGTTGCCAGTCTTAGAGGAGTCTGGGATTTCATTGTAGGCAATGTCTGTTCTCCATATCCTGATAAAAATGCCTTACCTGTGAAATTATTGAATGTGAAAAAGGTAGTCTAAGACAATTAAAGAACATGTTTTTGGAGCAAATGACCATTTTACACTTAATTAAAACCAGAGGAACTAAATATTATTTAGGAAAGAATACAATTTTGCTGAAGGAAGGAAGGAAGTTGACATATTGTCTCATTGTGGTACAGCTATGATGCTTACGTGAGAATTCCAGGCTATGCCCAATATTATTATTAAAGCCATGTTGGCATAAGGTTGTCAGAGTATATAGGATTCTCTTACTGAAAACTGTAATAGCTTTATCAATTAAAACATGTCAAAGAAAAATATCTAATATGAAATAAACTTCACAAAAAGAGTAGAGAGTCTTTATTAAGACTGCATAAGACAAAAAATATAGCATGATGGATGATTAATTTCCAAATGTACATGGTGTAGCATATTTAAGTCAGACAGGTTGGACTTGTATTTTCCGTGGTCTGTGAGTCTCAGTTTGCTCAGGAAATAGAATTATTTCCCCCAAAATAGATGGGTTTTTCCTTATAGGTTGTTCTTAAAGGTAAAGTAGGCTATTTCTTTCTTAGGTCATTATGTCTCAGTTTTATTTACAGTTTCACTTTCGGAATCATAAAAAATACTTGATAAAAATGGACTTATTACACAAACATGTTTAACAGTTACTGTGTGCTTAGCTCTGTGATAGACTCCTGTGATATTGTCAGGAGGCAGACTTCTTGCTTGTATGGCGTTTACATTCTGGAGGAGGAGTCAGACATCACTTAAGTAATTTCATAAACACATAAAATTACTACTGAGAGGCAGATGTGTGGCATGAGAGGGAACTTACCATAAAGATATTAAACTGAGCCTAGAAAAGTAGAGGATACTTTCCTACAGAAGTAGAAGTTTTAACTAATATTTAAAATAGAACTAGGAATTTTGTAGGTGAAACAAGAAGGGAAAGGTGTTTCAGGTACACACACACACACACACACACACACACACACACACACCATCTACCAAGATGTTTTGGCAAGAGGAAACAATGCAGGCAAAAAGAAAGGGCTGGAGCAGAAAAGGGAAGGGGGACCTGGTACAAGTTGGGATGAATGAGATGGGCAGGGCTCAGTTGTACAAGATCTTGTGGCGTGTGGCATGGCCTCTGTCTCTCAGGAGACAGAGGTTGAGGTTGGGACTCTGCATTTATAACAAATATTTCAGTGATTTTTTACCTACATAAATTTAAATTTGAGAGTTCTGGCCTGTGAAAAATCCTTGCTGACTCTCATTAGAAACTCAGGTTTGGTTGCTTACCCATTAAAGGCAGATAATTGTAAAGGGATGCCTGTAGGTGATGATGACCAACCTCCAAACCACAGAAAGCTTCCTAGTGTGATTTATCTCTTAGAGTGCACCTGAATCTCCAGGCCTGAGTTCACAGCAATGCTCTTCCCTTTCCTCTTCTCTTGTAAGAGGTCACATTTGTCCCTTGTCACCCATAATGTTGGTAGCATTAAGGTTCCAGTGATTACATACTGTTGGAATTACTGATGTGCTTTTCATTATTAAATACCTCATCACTAGAAACTCCTGCAGGTAGCTTAAGATTATTTTTTAATTGCTTTTATATAAATTTACTCTTTCTGATGCTCTACTGAAGTGGTAAAAATGATCATGGATAAGTTTTTGGAGTACAAAAAAATTACTTATAATGAATACCTAGTTAATATGTTAGCAAAAGTAATTACTGATATCCCAATTTTTGATTCCCTGCTCAGCAGATGCTTTTCACAGTACCATCCCTTTGTCAGAAAAATATTACCTATCTAGCTTGGTAGATTGATGAATTATTATCAGCTTCTGAATGATGTGTCAGAACCTGAGTGAACAAAAGAGCAAAATTCAAAACTGTGTTGCTATCATGTCAGCCCAGCATTTATTATCTCTAAGCCAGAGTAGAGGGGAGGCAGGTATCCAGAGACCTTTAGTTTGGACTGGAAAAACTGTGGGAGGGTTTGAGGGTCAAGAGGACCAGAGATCAAAGTCAGTTTGTTCTTCCCTTATTTTTAGTTTAATGTGTTCATTTTTTAAAAATGTTAAGATTAATAAAAAGTCAACAAGTAAGAGAAGGAAATGGAATCTTAAGATTACTATAGGTAAAAGGACAGTGAGTGTCCCTGGCTTTCAACTTCAGATCAAAGGGGAAGAGCAAGAAAATCAATATGCCTTCCTGTGCGTTTTAAAAAGAGAGCCCCTGACATGATAAATCTCTGTTAATTACCTTCAGAAAGAAATGGCTGAGCTGCTGAGAAAGACAATCTTTATTACTAACTTTTGCAATCCCTATGAAAAGAGGAGGAGAGAGAGAGGCAGACATGCTTGAGAGGTCTGCAGTAGAAAGCAAACAAACAAGGAGTAATGAAAGAATGGTTAACCTGAAAAGGAGACTTGAAATGGGAAAGATGCTGGGTGGAAAGAATGCTCAGCAAAACTTTAGGAGAAGTAAAGTGGGAAGGTGATCACCAGAAAAAGGAATGTAATGTGTCACATAGTCCAAAGAAGTGAAGGGATCCAGAATATGTGTGGCATCAAAATTATTTTGAGAAGAAGGCATTTATTTGAGTTCCTGAAATTTCTGATCTACCTGGAAGTGGAGCCTCTGGAAGAATTCATAACTCATTTGTCACAAATGCCCTCCCAGGGAGCAACCAGGGAAGGTTGATTCATCACTGGTTATAAGAAGTCTCCACACCACACCTGAAATAGTCTTTGTCACAAACTTACACACCTCTCATCCAGTCTCCTAAAGAACCACTGTCCTTCCAAAAAAGTCATTTGTTTTTTATATGTGCCCTTCTTTCTCTCCCCTTTCCTTATTTGGATGGATGTAAGCCCCAAATTCTAACATCTTTGAGGTACATTTTCTTTTTCTGTTACCTTCCATACATAAATGATTAAATTTGTCTTCTGTTTTGCTAATCTGTATTTTGTCAGTTTAATTCATGGTCCCCAAGTATGAATCTAACAAACTAGAGGAAAAGTTTTTACTCCCCAAAAGAAGTAAATGGAAAGCTCCAGATTGGAAAAAAATAAAATAAAATAAAAAAATCCTAGAAGTAGCACAAGAAACATAGGTATCTTTTTTCCCAAGAGAGGTGGTGTTTTGTTTTTTGTTTGTTTTGTTTTGTTTTTTATCAAGATTGAAATTTAAGTTAAGAATTCGGCAAGTCAAAATGCTTGATTCATAAATATATGTAAGTATTCATAGGTAATGGGAAACACATTATGTTTTAAAAATCTCCCTGCCCTACACAGAGGAGCAATTCTGGAAAGAAACCCTTTACCCTTTGAGTTTGTTGTGACAAACTCATACCCAGGGCAGCTGGGCACTGCAGTGGAACTGAAATGAATGCCTGCGAAGATAAATGCTTACAAATGAATAAATGAATAGATAAATACATACCTCCATACATAAATAAGCATGTGTGCATACACCTTAAGCTTTTGGCCAAAGACTGTTTGGTATTGAAAGATATTTGTTAAGATTTTCATAGATAAAGAGTTATGTTGTGAATTTTCAGACAACATTGGATCATTTGATTGGAGTTGATCCTGATGGCTGATGTTGAATAGGCATTTACTCAGTATACTTGTGTGGCTGCTATTTAAGCATCCTGGGGTTATATGCTAACACTAGCTTTCTGCAAGATACATTTGATGAAAAAATATATGTATATATATTTTTATGTATATATGTATATGTATTATATATATGTATTGTGTGTGTGTGTATGTTTAGTGTGGCCTTTTCTGGTTTCTGATTTAGATCATGATTTTCCTATTTCCTTATGGGAAATAGGGGAACAGTACTGTTTAAAGGATTTGTTTGGAGGCGCCTGGGTAGCTCAGTGGGTTAAAGCCTCTGCCTTCGGCTCAGGTCATGATCTCAGGGTCCTGGGATCAAGCCCCGAATCGGGCTTCCTGCTCAGCAGGGAGCCTGTTTCCCATCCCCCCCCCCCCCCCGCCTCTCTGCCTGCTTGTGATCTCTGTCTGTCAGATAAATAAATAAAATCTTTAAAAAAAAATAAATAAAGGATTGGTTTGAGAAAAAAAGACAGAGCACAAGCAGGAGGGCAGAGGGAGAGAGAGAGAGAGAGAGAATCTCAAGCAAACCCTGTGCTGAGCACCGGGCCCAACATGGGGCTCGATCCCTAAGATCACCACCGAGCAAAAACCAAGAGCTGGGCACCCAACTGACTGCACCACCCAGGTGCCCAGCCTCTCACCTACTTATGAGTTAAATTTCCTACTTAAATATTTTTTTATTTTTCCTGCAGTTCTTCTAGGTTGCAACATAGCCATGCAGCCAGGACCCACATTAAGTAATGATACATTATCAGCACTCTAGATGTTCCCCTACACACATATATGCTAAATAATTTGTTTAACAAATAAGTAACTGAATGAATAAAGTAAGGATATATCTACCCTAGAAGAACTTTAATACTTATAAATATTCAAAGCAAAAAGAAATCAAATTAATCTCTGGGGTGAATGTCCTTGTTAGTAGGAAATCCATGCTAAAGTCTACTTAATACTTTGGGCTAAAGAGAGCACCTTACTCCCAAATAGTTCAGGGAAAAACAGAGCACTTTTCTTATTCTTCCATTTGTTCTTTCAACTACTTTTGTATGTTTGAGATTATTTAAAGAAGAAAGAAGAGGAAGAAAAGAGGCAGAGTCATCTTTAAAAGTCTTTGGGGCTACCTGGGTGGCTCAGTTAGTTAAGTGCTCAACTCTTTTATTTTTTATTTTTTATTTTTTATAAACATATAATATATTTTTATCGCCCGGGGTACAGGTATGTGAATCACCAGGAGTGCTCAACTCTTGATTTCAGCTCAGGTCATAATTTCAGGATCATAAGATTGAGTCCTGCGTCAGGATCCTCAGGAAGTGCAGAGGCTGCTTCTGATGCAATTCTTTCTCCCCCTCCCTATGCCCCTCCCACCCCACCTGCTCTCAAGAGTGCCCTCTATAATAAAGAAATAAAATATTTTTTAAAAAGTAAAAAAGCCTTTGATATTTTCCAGAATGACAGGCAGATTTAAATTTAAATTACTCTTCCCTCTACCTGTTTTGTATCTGGTTCCTATCCTCTAGTGCCACCCCTACTTTTTCTAATATAGTGGGTATTTCTGGTAATTCTATACCAAATTTTGATATTATTAGTGTGTGTGTGTGTGTGTGTAAGCATAGAACATACAAAGTGCCAAAGGATTATATATTAAGTAATACTTTTAAAATATAGATTCATGTTTGACAGCACAAACCAGTAGGAGGAGTCTAGGTTTGTTTGAATGAACGTTGATTATTCAAGATGCATGGGGATCTTGTTTAAAGCTTCTGAACAAATAAGACAAAGCATATACCTTTACATTTATATTTATGGATTGTCTGAACCCAGAACAGCTGTTAAAAGAAAGCCATCAATAACAAATGACATCTGGAATAAGGACAAAAGAGATAATCATCAGGACTATGAATAAAAAGTATCAGGATGACAATTCCTCTGTATTCTTTAAATGACATGTGAGGAATTGACTCATACTGGGAAATATGTTCACCTAGAAACATATAACATCTTATTCCACAGCAAATGGATTCAAACCTTGAGGAGAAAGAATTCAAACTTTAAATCTCAGATTTACCACCTATAAGCCCTTGTGATTTTTTTTTTTAAGATTTTATTTATTTATTTGACACGGGGGGTGGGGAGCGGGAGAGCATAAGCAGTGGGAGAGGCAGAAGGAGGCAGAGGGAGAAGCAGGCTCCCCGCTGAGCTAGGAGTCCTATGTGGGGCTTGATCCCTCTTGACTTGATCTGAAGACAGACACTTAACTGACTGACCCACTCAGGCATCCCAAGCCCTTGTGATTTTTGGCATTTGTTCCAATCTTCATCTTCAATTTCCCCATCCGTAAAACAAGTATATCTTGTGAGTTAATATGAAGCTAAAATGACTTTGTGTGATATTATGATATAATAAGAAATACATATTTTGTCTTGGTCTCCGGTTCCTGGCACAGAGCTCCTAAAACCCTTGTAATTTCCGGAGTGATAGAGGTACTTGAAGCATCTTTTGTTCTAAAATGTGCTCGGTAGTCTCTAGTTTCTGACAACAGGAGCTTCTTGGAATCTCCAGAATGAAAGAGGTCTTTTGAATGATAATGAGATGATCAAGGCCTGATGAAAGAGTAGGAAGTATCAGCCTCACTCCACTTCCAACTTCTGAGGAGGGACAAGATCCTGGAGATGGAGCTAGTCAGTTAGGAATAGCCACTGACCTAATCTATCATGCCTATGTAATGAAATCTCCAACTCTGAAGCTCTTTGGACTTCATCATTTAGGATTTAAAGAACCTTAGACACTGGGGCGCCTGGGTGGCTGGTTTAAAGCCTCTGCCTTCGGCTCAGGTCATGATCCCAGGGTCCTGGGATCGAGTCCCACTTTGGGATCCCTGCTCAGCAGGAAACCTGCTTCCCTCTCTCTCTGCCTACTTGTGATCTCTCTCCAATAAATTAAAGACAAAACAACCCCCCCCCCAAAACAAAAAACCCTAAACACATCAAAGTGCTGGGAGGGTAATGCACCTAATAAAGATAAGGAAGTTCTATGCCCTTTCCCCCATATCTTGTTCTCTGTATCTCTTCCATTGGTTGTTCCTGTTTATAATAAACCAGTAATAATAAATAACCTTTTTTCTTGAGTTCTTTGACCCATTCTAGCAAATTATCAAACCAAAGTGGGAATAGTGACAACCCCAATTACAGACAAGCAGTCAAAAATACAGGAGGCCCAGGACTTGTGACTGGCATCTGGTGTAAGTAGTCCTGCAAAACAGGCAAATATCATGCTAAATCCTGGTGAATTAAGTTGCAGGAAACAGCTAGTGTCTGCAGAGTTAAGAATTGTTTTTTGGGGGAAAAAGAAAAGAATTGTTTGTTGGTAGGAGGAACTGTTCCATGGGTAGAAAGAATTTAGTAAGTATGCAGTGATTTACTTCAAATTTGTGGTAGTATGTGTTCAATAGATTGTGACTCTCTTCTCTTCTTACTTTTGTGCTTTCCACTTATCAGAGTGTGTTTGATCCCTGTCATACCCCTGTGAGTAGTTACCACATTTCTTTCTGATGAAGAAAGTAGAATCAAGATGCAGTTTTATGATTTTATATAAGGGAAATAATAATAATAGCTAATTTTATAAATCACAAATGTGTCAGGTATAAGGTCTTGATGTGCCATAATCTTATATGTTATATGCTCTTGGATTTCTTACTTAACTGTGGCTTAGAAGAAAAAGTACACCATTTTCTCAAGATTATATCATTGCCATATATATATATGACTTTTTATCTCCTCAACTAAAAGTGTTTTTGCTCTAATATTAGTGGCAATAGTAACTTTTTACTATGCAGATCTTTTAATGAAAAAAAGTGTTTTCTGTAATTTTGTGAAGTGGATATAGATTATGTTATTTTCTGACTCGGATCACTATAACTTTTTATTTTTAACAGGTAAGGGAAATGTGATTCAGATAGGTAGTGCCCTTGTCCAGGATCATTGATTAGCTGAGAACACAGACTGAGTTAGCTGGAGCTTTTATACTGCTGGTAAAAGTGAATTATGCACATCTTTTATCAACTCTGCATTTAGTGGCATCATGTTGAGAGCTTGAAGTCATGGTGGGGATATTTACACCAAGGAAATTGTTAAAAACTACAAATAAAGTCTCTTTCCCTTCCCAGAGCTCGCTTATCAGCACACCACTGACAAAACCATTTGTGAAAGATAACCTAGACTAACAGAGGACAGAGAGAATGATCTTTCTCCAGTGCATTTTTTTTTATTGGAGTTGACATGATGTGTAGTTATATGTCTGTGTATGTGTGTTGTTTAATGACTGTGTACCCACCTACACTCACTCCTCAGCAGAATGTAAAGTCAAAAATAGTAAGAATAATATTTAATTCACCTATGGATGTTAAGTTTCTAGTTTAGTCCCTAAGTTAGAGTAGGCATTCAGTGAATGCATTTTGAAAGAATATATAACACGCTTAATTGAATATAACATTATATATTTGTAGTGCTGTAATTTTGAATTTCCTTACTTCATGCCATAATTTTCTTTTTTTAACTCTTTGTTCAAGATAAATGAGAATCATGGCTTCTAAAAGAGGTTTTGCTACAGCATGAAAGGATCAACTCTCAAATCTAGAAATCTGGCCCTCTGCCTGTTTTGGCATGTGTCTCTCGTTAAAAACTGCCTTTATATTTTAAATAGATGAAAGAAATCAAAAAAAGAGTGATATTTTGGGACACGTGAAAATTATGTGAAATCCTTATTTCAGTGTCCATAAATAAAATTTCATTGGAACAAAATCTCATTTATTCATTTACATATTATCTGTGGCTGTTTTTACACTGCAGCTATATAATCCAAAGATTGTGACAGAGATCTTATGACCTACAATTTCCAAAATATTTACTATTGAGCTATTTACAGAGAAAGTTTGCTCTTGATGTAGAGCATCAGACTCTTATTAAACTGCTTCCAGTATTGGTGAGTTCATTTCTGAGGGAAGTATCCCTTCTATGGTGAGACAGCTTAGTTGAAATAAACACTTTTCTTACACTGATGCAAAATCTGGCTGTCTCCATATATCACCAACAAGGCTGTAGATTACAGTGCAGTGGAAGCTTGTTTTCTGTAGCCAGATTGACTTACCTGGAATCCTGGCACTGCTCTGCTCCAGCTACGTGTCTAAGTTATTTTACCTCTCTAGAGCTCATTGACCTACATCTTAGAATTGTTGTGAATGTTAAATCAATGCTGATTTTTATATATTAGTTCTTTATATAATAGTATCTATAGGTAGGTATGCATATTTTTTCCCTCAGGAGAAGACTCACAATTTTAATCATATTTTTTAAGGATTCTCAAAAACTAGAATTGTTGCCACTATTAATATGGTACCAGGGATGAAGCAAAATTTTCCTTTTGTACTCAGTGGAGACTCCAGTTTGGCTTCAGTAAATATTCCAAAGCCCTCTCCTTGGGATATTGCTAAGCACATTTTCACAAGCCCATGTGATCCTTAGAGATCATCCTCTTATTCTCTTTGAAAACTGAAATTTACCACCCAAACCTTGTTCCTTTCCCTGAATATAAAACAGAATTCATTTTTCTACCTTACTTCTTCCTCTTGATAAATTATAACCACTATATTGAGAGATACTATCATTCTTTAAAGATAAAACTTTTCCTGTCAGGCATCAGAATCGTTTCCAAGGCAACACACGTAACTTAGAGGGGCGAAAGTTGCTTTCTTCTCTCCTCTTTCACTGGGGCAGAAAATTTCCAAGTAGGTTCTACTTAGGGGAAATAGAATGTAGAATCATGTCACATTGCTCCGTAGAGCTTCCTCTGTTGACTGTCTCGAGAAGAACAGTTTGAGAAATAGAAAGGGCTGTTGCCAGATGAAAGGTACTTTCAGGACCCATATTGAATTTGAAACGATTGCTATATCCTAGCCTTCTGAGTTGCAATAAGTCTGAAAACTGTGTAGTCTTTACATAAAAGGATGGATTCCTGCAAAGCAGGATAAGGTGAACGTTTGAATGGTGAGGGACTGACACTGTTTGATGGAAAGTGCAGAGGGGAGAGACAAACAAGGAATCACAAAACAAAAACCTTCCAGCATAGCACAGACCCATGTCTGCAGTTCCACCATTGGGCTTTCTTCCTGACTCGACCTTCCCCAGGTTTGAAATGCTAATGTTATTAAGATATATGACAAATTTAACAGATATTATTCATAATCACAGAAGTCAGTCACTTTTATTTACCTTGTCACAGACTTCTGAACCCTTTTAATATTCAGTATCTAACTCTATCTCAGCCTTTATTAAAAGTGAACCTGACTGACTCCTCTCTGTTCATCCAGCTACTAGAATGCAGTCAATCCAAAGGGACCCAGACCCAAGGCATTCTAGTCCTTTCTAAGCAGTCACTAATTATGGATCCCTATTGTGCTTTTCAACCCCCTTCAGTTCACTGTGTTCCCACTTTTGACCCCACATCTTCTTTCCAGTTTATGGTCTTCATGTGAAGATCAGATGTACACAAATGAAAGCATTGACCACTCAGTATTTTGTTTACCTAGCAATGGTAAAGTCAAAGATACATCCTTTCCAGCTATGATCTTCATGTGAAGCGCACATACACAAATGAAAGTGCTGCCCATTTAATATTTTATGTTTAGCCAGCAGTAGTAAAGTATGCGTTCAAATAAGAACAAGTTTACTAAGGTCTACGTAAATATTAGAAATGTTCAAGGAGGAGGGAGGACTTTGAGTTAGATACTCCTGATTTGTATATACTTTCATTACAGAATTTACGTATTTCACTTCATATGTTACTTTTTCTGCATTTCTTATATCTTCTCCTCTGCTGTCCAGATGCCTAGATTAGAGATGAATAGTTTGGAAAGGTAAAGTTCTGTTTCTTTTGTTTCTGTATTCTTTTTTTTTTTTTTTTTAAGATTTTATTTATTTATTTGACAGAGAGAGATCACAAGTAGACGGAGAGGCAGGCAGAGAGAGAGGGAGGGAAGCAGGCTCCCTGCCGAGCAGAGAGCCCGATGCGGGCCTCGATCCCAGGACCCTGAGATCATGACCTGAGCCGAAGGCAGCGGCTTAACCCACTGAGCCACCCAGGCGCCCCTTGTTTCTGTATTCTTAGTCATCTGTTACAGTGCTTGGCACAGAGTTGGTGCTCAAAACATGTTTGTTTGTTGGTTGGTTTTTGGTTTTTTAATTGTGTACAGTTTGATTGGGCAAAAATAGGAAAGAGAGGGGCACCTGGGTGGCTCAGTGGGTTAAGCCTTCAGCTTGGGTCACAATCTCAGGGTCCTGAGATCAAGCCCCACATCGGGCTCTCTGCTCCCTGGGGAGCCTGCTTCCTTCTCTCTCTCTGCCTGCTTCTCTGCCTACTTGTGATCTCTGTCTGTCAAAGAAATAAATAAAATCTTTTTAAAAAATAGGAAAGAGAAATCCCCACATACTTAGTTTCTTCTACTGACAATTAGGCATGTACTTAGAGCCTTCCCTAGAGCGTGCCCATGGGAAGTTTGTCCTTTCACTTGTAATACTTCATCATTATTCATTAAGCTTAGAATTCAGCTTATGCTGAAGTGTACTACCTAATTTCTCTTGGCTACACAGTTAACTGAGTTGTCTCAGTTATACCTCTAGTAAAGGTACTCATTAGAAACTAATTTAAAACTGCAATTTCTTGCCTTAAAAGCCCATGAGTAGCAGACTCCACTCCTTCCAGGTCAATTGCACTGCCCCTTGCTGACCAGGATTGCCATTAAAGAAGAATGTTGTATAGTAGTACTTAAGATCCCATAATAGAAATTGAGTCATCCTCTAGCTTAGAGCAATGGATTGTTGATAATACTTGGGAAACTGATGACATGGTTGATTCCTCGACAGTTTCCATGTATTTGTCCCTAAACTTGTTCTCTAACAATTAAGTAGACATTGTCTTTTCAATCTGTGAATATAATATTGGGCAATACACAGAAAAACTTCAGATAATATTTACATTATAATACAGTTGTAGAAGCAGTGGTTTTTGCATTGGATCAGTTGGTGTTTGAATGATACTCTGCCACATACTAGTGCTATGACCTTAAAAATTATGGTTTAACCACTCTAAGGAAACCTTGTATATAAAATGAAGGTAAGTACTTTGTAAGTGTTTTACAAATATTTACTAGCACTTCTGCTGTTTTTATTATTGCTTCAGTTTCCTTATCTATAACATAAGGATAATTTTATCTCCTCAGGTAGTTGTAATGGCTTTTAAATAAGACTGCATATCATGTAGGGACTTGGTAAATATTTAATAAATAGTGTTTTTTATGTTAAAAGTTTAGGTTATTTCAAGTTTTTGTTTTTGTTTTTGCTTTTCCAGTCCTAGTTATTTTATTTTATTTTTTAAAGATTTTATTTATTTATTTGACAGGCAGAGATCACAAGTAGGCAGAGAGGCAGGCAGAGAGAGAGGAGGAAGCAGGCTCCCCATCAAGCAGAGAGCCCGATATGGGGATTGATCCCAGGACCCTGGGATCATGACTTGAGCTGAAGGCAGAGGCTTTAACCACTGAGCCACTCAGGTGCCCCATAGTCCTAGTTATTTTAAATATAACTGACTTACCTATAAAAACAGGTGATATAGGCATGTTAATAGCCTTAATACTCTTTTTGAGAATTACCCAAAGTCGTCTTCTGTTGGCATCGTGTTTTGTATTTAGTTGGCTCTATGATATGACTTCTATATCTTTCCCTCAAATATTTTTATATTCTTTTTTCTTATTATTATTTTGGCTCCATGAAAGGACCAAGACTTCTTTTTTATCTGTTACTTAAACTCTTTTTTACAAATTATCATGAACATTCTTTCATCTTCTTCCCTCACCATCTGTCCTCATAAAGACTGTAAAGAGCTCAGTAGGGTTCCTGCCTTGCAGGCAGAACCAAATAATATCATGGGGAAAATTATTTTATCAGACTGTCAGGGAACAAAATTAAGTATATTTCCTATGGTAGCCCAAAGTAACTATTGTCATGTTACCTCAGATGGCACATAAAAAATCAGACTAGAATACAGTTCTCTAGGGAGAAATTGTCCAGGAGCTTCTTGCAGAAGCAAAGTATTGCCTACAAGATTGAATGATGCTGTTAGTAAAATAAAACCACTCTACCCTGTTAGAAATGTTTATTGAGTACAATAGTATATTGAGAACTATGCTAGTTACTTGAACTAGTAAACAGGAAGATATTATTTTACCTAAAAATATGTAGCAGTGCATTTGAGAAGGTAGATGTGTCTATAGGCATAAAACATGTCATGATAAAACTAACAAAATTGTTCCCAGTTTTGAAGGAAGAAACCACTTAATATGACTTGGAAATACAGAAGGACCTCATGAGAGTGTTGGCATTTAGCTAAGTTCAGATAACTTAGTAAGATTTCAACAGTGAAGGAGTATAGGATATAAGGAAACAGTGTCAGTTTGATCACAATGCTTGAGACATGCTCTAACTATTTCGAAAATGCCACTGTGTTTTAAATTTGGTAAGAAATGAGTCTGTGGATAGATCAAAGCCAGCCTAGACACATGAAGATAATGCTGTGGAATATATGTATATAGGTGCTATGACAGATATCAATTCAGTTCTTAAAGCGTATTTCCTAGAATATGCTTTTCCCAGAAAACTGAGCAACATAATTTGGCTTCAAAAAGTCTTTTGAAGAGTTAGGAAGCATTCCAAGTCAAAGAGAACAAATTATAGAATAGAGTCATTACTGTTTTTCCCATTGTGTAAATTAATAATCAAAAAAAGGTGGGAAGCCTGGGTGGCTCAGTCAGTTAAGCTGCTGCCTTTGGCTCAGGTCGTGATCCCAGGGTCCTGGGATCAAGTCCCACATCGGGACCCTGCTTCTCTCTCTGGCTCTGCCTTCCATTTTGCCCGCTTGTGCTCTCTCTCTCTCTGACAAATAAATAAATTAAATAAATATATATATATATATATATATATTTAAAGAACTTTTTGGGGCATCTGGGAGGCTCAGTCAGTGGAGCATCCAACTCTTGATTTCAGCTCAGGTCAGGATCCTCAAAGTGTCCTGGGTCCTGGGATTGAGCCCCTTGTCAGACTCCACACTCAGTGGAGAGTTTGGAGAGTAAGGATTCTCTCTCTCCCTCTCCCCGAATCAGGTTTGCTCTCTCCCCGACTCAGGTTTGCTCTTTCTCTCTCTCTCTCAAAAAAAAAAAAAAAAAAAAAAAGTAAATCTTAAAAAGAGAGAGAGAGAGAGAACATATCTACCTAAGGAAGGAGAGTTTGTAAAGTATCTACTTACGTTCTCATCTAAAAATAATACAGGGACTTTCGAATGTAGGACAGCTTTGTCCTGGGATGTATGTGGAATTTTCACTTGTGCCTCTGCCTAAGATAAACACTATTTTGAGTTTTGGTGTGTCCTTTCTTATGACACCATTTAAAAAGAAGCATGGGGTATAGACTATATATTGCTCTGAAATCACTTGTGTTCTTTTTGTAAGAAATTTCCATAAATTTCAATTAGCACTACTAACTTAATGACAAAAAGAAAATATAAGCTGATTGAAAACACAGGTGTGCACAAACACACATACGTTTTCACACACACATAGCAACACACAGTCACGTGTTACCTCCTCTCAGACAAGGAGTAAAACATGTATTTGGACTCTTTCCTGAAAGATCAAATATACCTTCATTTCACTTTTCCTTCCATTCAGGAAAACTAAAAACTCTGTAGAGAGATTTGGGGTTTATTCCCCCTAGAAAATAACGGACATTATTTTTACTTATTTTTTATTTTTATTATTTATATAAATCTCTTATGTTATTATTTAGAGCATAGCTAATACTTGGTCAGCAAATATTAGAGAAAAAATTGTGGCTCCAACCCCACCTTATGTATTCTATATATTTTCATAGAAAATATAAATATTTTATAAATACTATAAAATGTGTAAAATTTAAAAAAATATATAAAATATATTTCTGAAAAAATATATAATATATATTCTGAAAAAAAATTGTTTAACCAAGAAGTAGAGAACAAGAACACAAATGGAAAATAGAAACAATGACTGGAAAAGATACAAGAAATATAAATAACGTAACTAGCTTTGTCATGAATGCTATTATGCAAATCCCACAACCTGTTTATGATTTACCTGTAACTGGAGATAATAATAGCACCTACTTCATAGATTTCATTGAAGAATAAATAAGGCAAATTAATAAATGAAAAGCACTTAGGACAATGCCTGACATATGGAAAGTGCTCTGCATATCTAATAGTTATTATTAATGGACAAGGTCAGAGACTGCCTTTCTGCGATAGTGAATTCCTCCTTTACATCCAGAGCTTGTCACTCATTTTGGTACAGTGAAATGTAAGACATTTCACTTCACTGCTGGCTAATTGCAACAAAGCTCAGAATAATAAATATGATGTCTGTAACCTCAGCCTTAAATTCAGGATAGAGTGCTGGGCTTGCTTCCAAATGAATGGAAACTGTAGTTTAATACAATAACTACTTACCTTTCTCCATCATTCTTGTAATGAGTTTTTACGCAGGGTCTAAGAATCAACCTTTAGAGTACTATAAGTTATTAAATAGGGAACATGATATAAACTATAGTTAATTTTTATTGTTTTTGTTAAAGCTGTTAACTGAAATTTTCTAATAATGTACATGCCAAGAAACAAGCTGGTAAATGAAGATGTGACTTTTGTATTATTTCTGAAGTATTTAAGACTTTTGAGACCAATACAACATGTTTAGGTGACATTAACCCAGGAGTTACCGAAGGAATAATTATCCATATATTTGTCTGGAGCTCTTTACTTAAAAAAAAGTGTATCATATCTCAACCTTACCACTTATTAGGAAATATATGTATTATTACATCCATTTAAAAAATGAGTCAAAGACATAAAGATGTGAGATGGTACACGTGGACTCAAAGGGGTGTAAGTTAAATAATCAGATCTATTTATAGCACAGTGAATAATTAGACCTATGACTAATATATAGCAGGAACATAATAAGTATTTATCGAATAGATAGTTAATGAACATTATAATGAATGAGCAAATATTTATTTTACTTTTTGTAAGATCCAGAGAAAGTTAAAGTTCATAGGATTTACATAAAAATTTTAGCTAAAATCTGGTTTAGTGAACTTGAGGCTAAATAGTGATCAGTTGGTTCAAAACAGAGTGCATCAAGTTGTAAAAATGGAAACACAGTTATGTTGTCTTGTATAAAGATTGTCCAGGGTCTGCTCATGGGACTGAGTCAAAGCTGAACCTGAATAGTGTCCATAAATATCTCCATGAAATTACAGGAACATGGTATGTGTTGGATTGGGAGGAAAGCTGACTAGGTCACAAAAGGGTATAATAAAGACAACCTGAGTCTGCCTGCTTGGGGTAGAGAGTGGGAGGCAAGAGTAGAGGATTCATAGTGAGTTTGTGGGAATGAAGACCTTGAAGATGTACAGTGTGGTCCAAAAGTAGAGCTCAAGTCAAATACAGAGGTGTTAATGTTCAAGTGTGTAGTCAAAAGAGCAATTAAATCAGAGCCAAAGTTTTTAAGAACAGGTTGCAACAGAGAAATGACTTCTGAGTTAATCTAAGTCTGTGTTATAAAGTAGTTTTTATTGTGGCTATAGTAAAGAATGAAAGTAGCTCAGTCTTAGGCATGAAAGATGAGAGGATGCTTTGTCTTGCTGATTCCTTGGTCTTGAGGTGATCTTGGCAATATTACCAACCCTGTGAGTTCAGACAGTTACGTCAACGTTCAAACCATTAAAAATGGAAAAATTTGCCTTTACTGTGTAATGTTGGCTGAAAGAATAGCTTAAAACCATTAATATAAGTATAGTGATCCATTTGTTATGGCACCTAAATTCTGATTTTTAGAAACTTCCTTTATCAAGATAAGGCAGTTAAGTCACCATGTATCTTCTATTCACATAGACATAATGTTTTGGTATATATTATAGTAAGAGGAGAAGGCGTATAAATACAGAGAAAATATTGTTTTTGGCCTAAGAGATAATAGCCATCAATACTTCCTTCCCAATATGAGCATTTCAAGTCTGTTTTACAAAGCCAGATAGGTTTTGGGTCCAGGCCAAGACTCTCTAAACCCTCTCACATTCTATCTCTTCCCATTGCCACACTGTAATATGCAAAAGAAGGATCACGCTTACATTTCCCAATGCCAGCTGGCTGATTTCACTCCTAACACGACCTTCAATGCCATGACCTCCTATTCTATGGTGACTGAGAAGTAAAGAGTCAGTCCGGATGACTGCAAAGTACATAAAGAAGAAGCCATTTCATCTATGTTCTTTTTTCTTCAACTAAATTGCTTATAACTTTCTTTTACTGCCATCCAAGGAAAGTCTTCCTATTGTATTAGTTAAGCTCATGTATTAAAAACTATCTGAATGGGGGCGCCTGGGTGGCTCAGTGGGTTAAAAACTATCTGAATGTCTTCTCTGTGTTGAGAACTATACTAAGCATAAGTGTATGTGAAGTGTGCATTGGTATATAAATATACTAAAATTAAAACTAATAATAGAGTATAGGAAGGAAAGCATCAAACTTCAGTGGCAGGAAATAATGGGATAATGAATGTGAGTGAATCAAAGACCTTTGATACAAATCCAAAGTGAAAAATTTGAAAAAAAATGTGTACATGTATGTGTGTACATATTTTCTTTGTTTTATGTATCCAGCACCATCCTCTCCACCTGCAATTTAGATTTTGATCCTGTATTTGGCAACTTAAGGCAAAATAAATGAGAAGACATAGTGTACTTATCTTATTTCTAACACATCTTTAGTGACTATAGTAGCTGCTTCCGTGAAAGCTGTTTTTATCTCTTACAAAGATCACATAGTGTGAGATTTCCTAAACAGTTATTCTAACCACAGACAATTTTACCTCAGTTGTTAAGTATTAGCACTCATCACACATGAGTGGAAAGCATACTGCTAGGTACCCTGAAGAACCTAGTTATGGTCCTTACCCTAAAAATTCTATTTACTGGAAGGCTTGATAAACAGAAAAAAATAGAGCATAATTTTGAAAGTATATTTCTGACTTTTGGTTTCTGGATCCCATGTAAGGAGCTTGGAAATTGCCACTCTGTCTGAACAACAAAAAGCTGAACATTCAGACTGAATAATCAACAACTATTCTTGGAACTGTAAGAGATAAAGACTCAGGGCAAACCATTGCTCCCAAGAGTGGAGAGGCAGATGAATACAGTAAGAATCACAGCATACTAGAGCAAAGACTCACAAGTGAAAATAACTCTGGGAACCAGTGCTAGCGTGGAAAAACCTAAAATTGATTGATAATTTGCTGGAGGCTCAGTGTGGAAGAATCTGAGAGCTAAACACTCCAGGGGGACCTAATCACAGACACACACCACACTTTTGTGAGTTTTACCTTCAGGAGCTTGACTAGTTTCTTGCGGTAAATATCAGAGAAAAATCCCTTCATGCCTCCGGGAAGAAGAGGGGAAAACAAACCATTTGAAATAAGACAGAATGCTATTCTTCTTACAAGGCCCGTACTCAGAGGAAACCAGTTAACTAGAGCCTAACCTCCTGGGGTATTGTCAGAGTCTAACAGACCTGGGAGAAGGGAATTCAACTCTAGCTAATTCTGGACATCCTGTGATACCTAAGGGGGTGGGTGGTGGGGAACTGAAAAATATTTGCGCAGCTCAGAGTCCAGAGGCATTGGCTCACTAAAAGACTACTACCTAACTACAGGATTATAGAACACGTCCCTTCTCCCTACATCTTACCACCACATTACTTAAGACCTTTTTACAGCATAATAAAAGACAAAAGCACAATTTGAAAAAAATAAAATAAGCATCAGAACCAAGTATGGCAAGATGTTGAAATTATCAGACTGGGAATTATAAACAACTGTTACTAATGTGCTCTAAGTTTTAGTGATAAAGTAGAAGTATGAAAGTACAGATTGGCAATGAGAAGAGAGATGAGAATCCTAAGAAATGTTAGACATGAAGAACATCATAACAGAAATGAAGAATTCCTGGGGTGCCTGGGTGGCTCAGTCAGTTAAACGTCTGACTCTTGATTTCAGCTCAGGTCATGATTTCAGTGTCCTGAGATCGAGCCCTGCATCAGGATATGTGCTCAGCAAGGAGTCTGTTTGAGATTCTCTCTCTCCCTCTCCCCCTCCCCGCTGCATGTGCATGCAAATTTGTTCTCTCTCTCTCTCTCTCTCTTAACTAAATGAAGAATGACTTTGCTGGGCTTATAAATAGACTGGTGATGACCACATTGAGATACCACCTTACACCAGTTACAATGGCCAAAATTAGCAAGACAGGAAACAACATGTGTTGGAGAGGATGTGGAGAAAGGGGAACCCTCTTATACTGTTGGTGGGAATGCAAGTTGGTACAGCCCCTTTGGAGAACAGTGTGGAGATTCCTCAAGAAATTAAAAATAGAGCTTCCCTTTGACCCTGCAATTGCACTACTGGGTATTTACCCCAAAGATACAGATGTAGTGAAAAGAAGGTCCATCTATACCCCAATGTTTATAGCAACAATGGCCATGGTCGCCAAACTGTGGAAAGAACCAAGATGCCCTTCAACGGACGAATGGATAAGGAAGATGTGGTCCATATACACTATGGAGTATTATGCCTCCATCAGAAAGGATGAATACCCAGCTTTTGTAGCAACATGGACGGGACTGGAAGAGATTATGCTGAGTGAAATAAGTCAAGCAGAGAGAGTCAATTATCATATGGTTTCACTTATTTGTAGAGCATAACAAATAGCATGGATGACAAGGGGAGTTAGAGAGGACAAGGGAGTTGAGAGAAATTGGAAGGGGAGGTGAACCATGAAAAACTATGAACTCTGAAAAACAATCTGAGGGTTTTGAAGGGGTTGGGGGTGGGAGGTTGGGGGAGCCAGGTGGTGGGTATTGAAGAGGGCACAGATTGCATGGAGCACTGGGTGTGGTGCAAAAACAATGAATACTGTTATGCTGAAAATAAATTAAAAAAAAAAAAAAGAATCTTTGAGCTGGAGGAAATATTTATTTATATATTATTGTTATTTAGCGGGTTCCATGCCCAGCATGGAGCTCAGTATAGGGCTTAAAGTCATGACTCTGAGATCAAGACCTGAGCTGAGATCAAGAGCTGGATATGTAACTGATTGAGCCACCTAGGTGCCCCTGAGCTAGAGGTTACATTAGTAGAATCTTTGAAAACTGGAAAGCAAAGAGAAAAAAATATGAGGAAAAAAGAAACAAAAAAAGATAATCAGAACAGAACATTATACAAAAGATATATTCAAAAGGTATAATGTATATAATGGGAATACTAAAAGAAAGAGAAAAGATCAGAATAAATATTTGAAACAAAAGTGCCTAAGAATTTTCTTCAAATTAATGGCAGACATTAAACCACAGGAATCTCAAAGAACACCAGGCATGATACATACCAAAAACTATACTGGGCATATCATTTTCAAACTATAGAAAATCAAAAACAAAAAATTCTGAATGAAGCCAAGAGTGGAGAGAAAATACCTTACTTATAGAGGAACAGAGATGAATTACATCTGTCTTGTCAGAAGACACTCATGCAAGAGAGTGACATGAAATATTTAAAGTGTTGAGAGGGAAAAAACCTACCAACCTAGAGTCCTGAACTATAAAATTATCCTCCAAAACTGAAAGAGAAATAAAGACATTCTCAGAAAAACAAAATTTGAGGGAATTTGTTGCCAGCAGAAATTGTTAAATTATTTAGAGAGAAGGAAAATACTATATAGCTTAAAAACTTTGATCTACATCCAGGGTAGCATCAAAGATGGACTAAATGAAGGTAAAATAAATATTTTTTTCTTATCCTTAATTAATCTAACAGGTAACACTTTGTCTAAAATAATATACCAACAGTGTATTCAATTGTGTGTGTGTGTGTGATTATTTATAAATGAAATGAATGATAGCAATGGTGTAAGTGAATGTGAGTTAAGAATTATTTTGTTATTATAAGGTACTCACACTATCTGTGAAGTAGTACAGTGTTACTTGAAAGTGAACTTAGGTTAGTTATAAATGTATATTGCAAACTCTAGGGCCCCCACGGTGGGGAGAAAGTGTTACTTCTTTGTAAAGAAATGATTGAAAATAGAATCATGTAAAATCTTCACACACAAAAACAAGACAAAATAACAACAACAAAAAACAGAGAAACAGTGGAAGGCAAAACTAGAGACAAAGAACAAGGAAAAAAAATTTAGAACAATACAAATATAGTACATATTTAACCACCTACTTAATAATTGCTTTTAATATCAATGATCTAAAAGTACCAATTAAATGAAAGAATGTGAGAGTGGATTAAAAACAAGACCCAACTGTATGTTTTCCATAAGAAACCCACTTTAGGACACATATAAATTAAAAATAAATGGATAGAGAAAACGATATCATGCTAACACTAATCAAAGAAAAGCAGGATTAGTTGTGTTAATTTCTGGCAGAGCAAACTTCAAAGCAAGAGAAGTAAATCAGGAATAAAGAATGACAATACATAAATGACAAACAGGTCAATTTTCCAAGGAGTCATAACAATCTTTATCATGTAAGTGGCTAACAAAGGAGCATCACAGTTTGTGAGGCAAAAATTGATACAAATCCAAGTAGAAATACATGAATCCATTATCAGAGTTGGACACTTTAACATTTTCCTCTTAGAAATGGACAGATCTAGCAGTCATAAAATCAATAAGGACATAGTTGAATTCAACAATACCATCAACCCAACTGGATATAATCGACATCTTTAGACTGTTTCATTTAGCAACAGCAGAACATATATTCTTCTCAAGTTTTTGTGAAACATTCACCAAATAGACCACTTTCAATGTCAGAGAACAACAAATTCAAAGGAACAGAAATCTTACTGGCTGTTCTCTGACCACACTGGAATTAAACTAGAAAGTAAAATGAGAAAAATAACTGGAAAATCCAAACCTAAGTGGAGATTGACTAACATACTTCTTCTTTTATTTTTTTTTTAAGATTTATTTATTTATTTGTCAGAGAGAGTGGGGGAGAGAGAGAGAGCATGAATGCGGGAGCAGCAGGCAGAGGGAGAAACAGGTTCCCTCCTGGGCAAGGAGCCTGATGTGGGTCTCAATCCCAGACCCTTGGGATCATGACCTGAGCTGAAGGCAGATGATTAATGGCTAAGCCACAAGATGTCCCAGACCAACACACTTCTATGTAACACATAAGTCAAATGAAAAATCTGACGAGAAATTTTAAAATATTTTAGTGAAATGAAAACTAGGAACCTAAAATATGTGGGATGAAGCAAAACAGTGCTTAGAAGGAAATTTCCAGCAGTGAATGCATGTATTAGAAAAGAAGAAAGATCTAAAATTAGTCATTTAAATTTCTATTTTAGGGGACTAGAAAAGGAAGACTAAAGTAAATCCAAAGTGAAGAGAAGAAAAGAAATAATGAGAATTAGGTGAGAGATAAAAATGAAATTGAAAAGAGAACATTGATAAAGACAATAAAATTGTCTTTATTAATTACTAATTTATTATTAACTGTTGGAAAAAATTCCAAGTTTATTTTTGCTTATGTGTTCCTTGTCTCAGGAGACATACTTAGTAAGAAGTTGCTACGGCTGCTGTCAGAGAGGTTATGGCCTGTGTTCTTTAGGATTTTAATGGTTTCCTGTATCACATTTAGATCTTTATTTTTTATTTTATTTTGTTTCATTTTACATTTAGGTCTTTAATTCATTTTGAATTTATTTTTCTGTATGATGCAAGAAAGTGGTCCAGTTTTGTTCTTTTGCATGTTGCTGTGATGAGCACCAGCTGTTGTATGGTGTGTTGAATCACTAAATTGAACACCTGAAACTAATATTACACTATATGTTAACTAACTGGAATTTAAATGTAAACTTAAAAAATTAGACAATGAGTCTAGAAAGCTGGATCTTTGAAAAGATTTATAAAATTGATAAACCTTTATTCAGGCAGGCTAACAAAAAAAGAGGACACATGTTACTAATAAAGATCCCATGGACATTGAAAGATAATAAAGGAATACTAAATAATTCTGTGCCCACAGATTTGAAAACCTAGATGAAATGTATTGAATTCTTGAAAGACACAATTTGCCAAAACTAATGTAAGAGGAAATAGATGATCTGAATAGTCCTATATCTATCAAAGAAATTGAATTAGTAACCTTCCAAATCAAAGCCCCAGGACCAGCAGGTTCACTGATAAACAACTACACTGGTAAACAACTACCAAACCTTTAAGGAAAAAATTGTAACAATTCTTTTCATTCTTTTTCAGAAGATAGGAGAATGAATGCTTCCTGATGCATTCTACAAAGACAGCATTACCGAATACCAAATCCAGACAGACATTACAAGTACATAAAATTACAAAAAATTCTTCAAACTCAACAGTAAGAAAACAATTAAAGCAAGGTCCAAAGATCTTAAAAGACATCTAACCAAGGAGTGTATACATATAGATTGTCTATAAGCATATGGAAAGATGTGTCACGTGTTATTAGAGAAATGCAAATTAAAACAACACCAGTATATCCTTACACACCTATTAGAATGACTATAATCCAGAACATGAAATCAGTAAATCCTGGAGAGGATGTGGAGCAACAAGAACTCTCATACATTGCTGGTTGGAATGCAAAAGGGTACAGCTACTTTGGGAGGCAGTTTGTCAGTCTCTTACAAAATTTAGCATACCCTTTACCATATTGTGTTTTTGTATTGACTCAACAGAGCTAAAAACTTAGGTACACACAAAAACCTGCACATGGGTATTTATATCAGCTTTATATATAATTTCCAAACTTGAAAGCAACCAAGATGTCTTTCAGTAGGTCGAAGTAGTTGAATGGAGAAGTAAACTTTGGTTTGTCTACATGATGGTGTATTATTGAGTGCTAAAAAGAAATAATCCATCAATCCTTGAGAAGACATGGAGGAATCTAAATAGAAATTACTAAGTCTTTTCAAAGAAGCCAGTCTGAAAAGGCTTCGAAATCTATGACTGCCAACTATGTAATGTTGAGGAAAAGGCAAAATTATGGAGATAGTAGAAAGATCAGAGATTGCCAGGGGTTGGGAGGGATGTGGAGCACAGAGGATTTTTAAAGCAATGGAAATACTCTGTATGATACTAGGTACGTGCTGTTATACATTTGTCTAAATCTATAGAATCTGTAACACAAGAGGTAAACTGTAATGCAAACTATGGAGTTTGGGTAATTATGATGTGTCATTATAGGGGTTCATCAGTTGTAACAAATGTATCACTCTGGTGGGGATTGTTGATAATGAGGAAGACTATGTATGTATGTGAGCAAGGGTATATGGGGTACCTTTCATTTTGTTGTGAGACTAAAAACTTCACAAAAAAATTATTACTTTTTAAAAAGTATATTCCTGATGCATTTTATTTATTTATTTTTAAAGATTTTATTAGAAAGAGAACACAAGTTGGGGGGGTGGCACAGAGGGAGAGGGAGAAGCAGACTCCCCATTGAGCAGGGAGCCCAATGCAGGGCTTGATCCGAGAACCCCAGGATCATGACCTGAGCAGAAGGCAGATGCTTATCCAACTGAGCCAGCCAGGTGTCCCTCCCAGTGCATTTTATAAAGGGCAGAGGTTTTGTTGGATGTACGTTATTTCTTCAGACAGAAATAATATAAATTGTTGCTACACTGAAGCATCAACATCTTTTGTGTTCCCAACTTTGTCCACAGGTTTGAGTCCTCTCAAAGGACCTTCTACTGTGTCTCTCCTCATCTCAAGCTTGTATCTCCAAATGGATATAAAATCCCCAAATGGATGTTAACATACCGTCTTCGTATTAGGGTCTGTAGCCATACCCCACATTGATCTCATCCTATTAAAGTATCAGACTGTCATTTTAACTCTTGAGTTTCATGTTTCCCCTCTATTTTCACAAATGTATATTTCCTTTTTTTAAACTTGAGTTCAGCTTTTTAGTACTATCTTTTGTTCTATGTCATTATAGCTTCCAAATTTTTAGCAGTGTGTAGGAGATATAGAGGTTGTTGGGGATGTCTGCATTAGTTCAGGCTGCCTTATTGCTTAATCCAGAAATCTACCATGTGAATCTTTGAATCGTGGTTTCTTCAATACAGTAATAATGCTAATTTCACAGTATTTGAAAATATGAAATGAATTTTTGGATAAATACTTAGGGTATTATATTTCTACTGATTTGGAGATGTTAGCAGTATTATTCACTATCATATCTGGTTACCTAATCTCATAAGAATCAGAAGTATTGTGAGAAAAGAAGAAAAATATATTTGATCAGGACCAAAAAATTATAAGGAAGTTGAGCAGAATACTGATTGATTGATTTGACTAGTTTGAGGAGACATTCCAAATAAGGGAGGCTGAATCTCACAGAAAGATGAAAAATGAATTGTAAGACAGATCTTTTCCACTTCAGAGTAAGACTAGACTATGTCCCCTCCAGTATAAAGTCTGCAGTTGAAATCATCATGTCTGCATGAGAAACAAGTAAAATGTTTCTCTGACTACTGAGGGTTCCAAATGCATGACAAAAATGATCACAGTTCTGGAAACAGGTTGAATATGGAATAAAATGTAACTCACCTTAATGTATAAAATAGTTACTATTGGACTAATATATAGGGCTGCAGTGTGAAAATTGAGGGCAGAGTATGAGAAGGGGAAGGTAGAAGTAGACAAAGAATAGTCAAAGCCACCTGTATAGAACTTGATGCCTCTTTGATTTTGTTTGTTTACTGGTTTAGAATGAAAGCTCTGAAGGAGACTATACAAGTCTATCTGGCATCTTTTCTCATGATCAACGTGCCCTTATGTGTCTATCACAGTAATCCACTTCAGATGTTACCTTAACCCAGTAAAGTTGGCTCTAATGTTCCAGATGCAATGAAACTGAAAGGCACATTTTATTCTTGCTTAGAAAAGTAAAATCAAGTACTGCATTGCTTTGACAGCTTTTTCTACAAATTTATCAGAGTGGAACCAAGAAGGATTTCATATTCATTGAAAGATTAGGAAGACTATGGAAGATTATAGTAACCCAGTTTGTAAAGTCTCCATAGTTGGGGAATGTCAGAAGGCAGCTTTTCATTTGTAGCCAATCTGGACTCACTTAGGCAGTAGTACCATCTGAATGTTAGAAAAAATGAACTATAGATTAGGTTAAAGAACATGTGTTTTATTATTTTCAAATGCATCTTGTATACTGGAGATGGGAAAATACATTTCCTTAGGTGGTTAAACATTTTCTATACATATGTATTTTCTTTATTTGTTTGCCTGTGCCAGTAACTCTCAATCCTGCTGCACATAGAATCATTTACAATTAGAGATAAATGATTTCCCATGCTCACACCAAATCTTCAGTATCCTTGCAGTTAGGTTCCAGACATCAGTTTTTTAAAGGAAACCCCAGTATGATTTTTACACTGTTGGAGAGCATGCTGGAAAGGCTTGTACATGAGTTAACATCTTTTCACAATGTCAGTTTTATTCAACCATAAACCAGGTTTAACATAATTGTATGGCAGTTTTAGGATTTGTAACTCAGTGACATTTAGCTCTGCATTTATCTTGGCTTCATAGGCATCACAGAAAGCAAAGCACAGTATGGTCACACAGATAGAATAAGGGGTAAGAAGGTAACAAACCAAACACAAATTAAGGGCGTAGTTGACCAGCCTTCTGTCTGGTCTGTGTCAGCTTTTGGTACCTCCTGCTTGCTTATTATGTTCAAGCAGTAAAAGATCTGCTCTGTTTAGAGATCAGTTGGGCAGCGCCTTTGGCAGTAGTTGCTTTTTTAATGTGGTCAGATGTAGAAGGGTCAGAGTCTGGAGAGTCTGACAATTTGCTGCTAAAGTCCTCCCTTTTTAAAGGAGTTTAATCAGTTTGGGCTTTCACAGGTCTCCTCTGGTTACAGCGATTATTAGCTCTTGGTTCTTCCAGATTTACATGAGTAAATCATCCAGATAATACTCAGTCTTAAGTATTATCACTGTGTGCTGGTTTTCGTGACATGTCCTGTTCTGCAGTGTCCTTGGTTGCTGGCATCACTGCTTGACATGAGTCACTACTTGACAAGAGTGACCTCATCTTGCTCTCTATACACATACATTTAAATTTGAGAACCACTGAGATAAGCAGATCTTTCCATTCCTGTCACTTTCCTGTTTGCAACAGAGCAAAATGGAATTTTGGTGGTAGTGTCTGAATCATCAAAAACTTCAGTTTCTAAAGTCCAAATTTAAAAAGGCTTTAAATGAATAATGATGATACAAAATATTTACAAGAAAAATGCTTTTAGTTTTTTACAGCATTTCTTGAAGACTTTGTCCTCTAGTTATTCAAGCAAAACACATTGGATTTAGAACAGACTGCCGCCTTTCCATATTTTACTGAGCAATTTTTGTCAGCTTTCTATTTTTCTCCTTTAGAATGTAACTTCCACTGGAGTAAGACTTTTTGAGTGTATGTAGCTTAATGCTTTACCCCTATCAATTTATTACTCAAAGTAAGTATTCAGTAAGTCTTTGGATTCAATGAATGAAATTGCTTCTAAAAAGCAATTAAGAAAACATCTGAAGCATCATGTTGATGTAATGCCTTTATCTGATCTCAAGCTTTCTGAACAAGAATTATATGTGTTAATTCATGTGAAGATGCTATAAAATGGGCTTTAATTAGCCTTGGAAAATTGAATAGAATTGGAGAAAGTAGTTCTATCACTTATAAAGCCTTTCCTTCCAAAAGTCTTAGCTCAGCTATCTTCATCTAGATGACCCTACCCTCTGCCTTTTTGAAGCCCCATTGCCTTCATATGGGAGAGAATGGAGTTGAGTAAGTCCTTGTTTTCTGGGGATCTATGTAAAATGCAATTCGGTCCCATTGAGACTTCATAGGATCCTTAAAACCTGGGACAGTTCCAGCTACTTTTTTTTTTTTTTTTTTTTGGTTCATTATGACTAGTCAAGGGTTGGCAAATGACAGATACTCAGTAAATTATTCAGTTGCACTAAAAAGGCTGATTGCTTTATAGAAATAATTTGGAAGATGGTCTCCAGGAAATGCCCATTTGCTGACCTCAGCCAATTCAGATTGAAGCTTCTGAAATATGGCCAAAGGACTGGGTCTTTTCATCTACCTCTTATCCATCTGGTTTGGCAGAGTTTCTTGAAGCATGATGTAAAAATAAACTTAGATTTTTATTGAAAATACAGATTCATAGACCAGAGCCCATTATCTACTGAATCAGAATCTCTCAGGCTGGGGACCAAGAATTTATAGCTTGTGTAAGTACCCCAGGTTATTCCTTATGCTGTAAAGATTGAGAACCTTGTTGCTTAATGATTATAGCCAAGATCTGGAGTTTACCTATTACCCTTCCTGAGGAAGAGGCTCATTTGAAGAAGAGTGAGGATACACTTTGAAGATCCAAAAGAAGCTGCAGTTTTAAAGTTTTCTAATGTACCACTTCACTGTCTAGACTACAACAGGATTTTCATTCGAGGTGGTGTATATTGACCTTATTATCTGATCTGTTACTCAAGTAATATTAAAATGGCTTAAGAAAAAACATCAGTTTCCTAAAGTTATAAATAAAAATGGTTCATCAAACACTGCAGCTGTATCCTGATTACTGGATGATACCTGCCTTTGTAGTCCTAAATGGGTTCATCTCAGAGGCACCACTGCCAATATTGCATATGCAGCAGGTACTCTTCCAACCAGATGCATATTTCCTGTGTGTTCTATGACTTCTGGTTCCTTCACCCAACACCCAACACGCCTAGTCCATCTTTTCCAGTCAGTTACATCCTGGGCTCCAACATATAAATTCAATATTGCGTGTATTGTGCATAACTGTTCCAAAGGATCTTATTGTGTGTGCCATATACGCTAGAATATAGTATACATTGCCATATAATGTAAAAAGACCATGCAACCAACTGTCATACCAACTAAAATGCCAAATAAATTTCGAACAGTGGAAATTTTTTATTGTTGTTGTTATTGGAAAACCATCACTTTAATGAGAACTTTTTCTCATGTGCTGGTCTTCCTCGCCTCAGAAGACTTTTTCCCTATTGAAAGGCAGTATTTTAGATCCCCAGCCAACTCCCAAACTCCAGATGTAGCTGTCTTCTGTCTTCAGAGTTCCAGCCTTAGAGAGAGCATTATGTGGAGAGAGAGTAAAAAGTTGATAGGAAAAAAGGGATAATGACATGCCCCGTGGTTTATTTTTGGGTTTCTTCCCAGGCCAATTCAAAACCTCCAAAATACGGTCAAGCAAACCAGCAGGCTTGTACTTCCATCATAACCCGTCCACAAAACTGCCCACATCTTTCAGACCAGGTGTTCTCCCTACATGGGCAAGGCCTGGTGGGGAGGACACCCCCAGCCTTTCCCAATAGCAGTAAATAACCCTTCAGTCTGAGCAGCACTACAGGCTGGCTCAGGAACTACTCGTCTCTTCTGCTGTGTGGCCAGGCCTGTCTCATAGCCCTCCGTCTTCATGTCATAGAACCCTGGCTCCTTGTTTTGGGCAAATGTGCCCTTAGAATGCTCCACCTTCATCTGAGGATCATCTTCAAGTGCATATACATTTCTTCTAAACACTATGGTCCGCTTTTCTCTGTCTAGCTTGCTAACATTAAAAGTTTTAATTTAATGTTTTTCACCAAAACCTTTTTTAAGCAAGCAGTGGTGTATAATTTTGTCATAAGTTTAATCCCAGTTGCTAAACCATTTTTTTTGGACCCAACCAAGCACTCCTAGATCTGTCACTAAATTACTGGCCATTTGACACTGGGCATCTGACATCTACAGTAGAAAGTAACTGTTCTTCAGTGACCAGAGTCTCCAGATCATAGACTTGCTTACCCAAACTAGTACCATACTGTGAATTTTATCATTTCTAAAATAGAGCTGCCACCCAAATGAACTTGTGGCCACCTAATAATGTGATAAAATTACTCTGTCAGTTGCTGGAAAGGAGAAGATGCAAAGTCAACTGTATTAGCTGAACCTGAGATAACAAGAGTAGTATAGGATCATCTAGATTAAGATCAGTAGTATAGAATCTGTCATTTACAGAATGTTAAGTTCACAAAGCACAATAAGGACTAGGCACAAAACCAAGAGTGGGCTTTCAATAAATCACCCCCAGACACTTGGATTTTAGGGAAAAGGGAAACATTTTTTGCTGAATAACTTCCTCTTTATTGATCTTTTCTGGTTTTTAGGCCCACTTACAAAGAAAACGAAAAAAAGGGCAGATTAGATGAATGTGGGACACTGGGCATTTATATTTAAATACAAATTTAAAGGAAATTTAAATTTAAAAATTTAAATTTAATTAAAAAATTTAAATTTAAAGGAAAAAGAAAAAAAAATACCTTGAAAAACTTTATGGACCTGCTTTCACTTTGTACATTTTATCAATGCTATGGAACCATTAACATACGATAACTAAATAATGTTAAACTTGTCTTGAAAATAATAGAGCAAAAAATGATTCATTCAAAGTGATTTCTAGGGGTGCCTGGGTGGCTCAGTTGGTTAAGTGGCTGCCTTTGACTCGAGTCATGATCTCAGGGTCCTGGGATCATGCCCCCACATTGGGCTTCCTGCTCAGCGAGGAGTCTCCTTCTCCCCTCCCTCTGCCTGCTGCTCCCCTTGCTTGTGCACACGCTCTCTCTCTCTGAATCTCTGTCAAATAAATAAATAAAATCTTTAAAAAAGGGGATCTCTAATATATTTTTAAACTTGCAACTTTGAAAGACTTTTACAGTGTGAGAGGTTTTGGGAAGAAGACCTTGGATGTTTTATGAAAAAGTAATTTTTTAAAATTCAGAACTGATAATTATACTCCCCTTAATTTTCAGGGAATTTTTAGTACTGCTGGAAAAAATCTAAGTCACCTTAATGTAGTATAAAATATATTTTTACATGGCCTTTTTTTCAGTTTGCCTTTTCTGTCTCTTCTCCTCCCTCTACTCTGATGGACTCCTAGACTTGCGTCTCATTAAATATATGCCATTTCTAGAATATCAGAATATGCTACCATCTTACAGTTCTTTAATACATTATTTCTTTTCTTTTTAATGTCTTGTCTATAAAAAATATCAACCTGGAGTACCTGTGTGTCTCAGTCAGTTAAGTGTCTTACTCTTGGTTTTTTGACTTAGGTCATGATCTCACAGGTCATGAGACCAAATCCTATGTAGGGCTCTTCACTCAGCAGGGAGTCTGCCTAAAGATTCTCGCCCTCTGCGCCTCTCCCTACTTGCGTTCTAGCTCTTTTTCTCTCTCTCTAAAATAAATTAATTTTAAAAAATCAAATCATCAACCTTGAATACTCAACTCAAATGTTCAGGCTCTTAAAAATCTGAGGCAGAGTTCATTACTTCTGTCTTCTCTTATCTCTTGTTTGCACCATTAATATGACCCAAATCACATTCATTTCCTGACTCTTCAAGTAAGCTCTGAGTCCCTCAATTTTGGAGCCAAATCTTAAGTTTATTCATAGTCATGGTTCTTAGAATAGGCCTAGTACAAATTATTCATTAATAGTTTAGTGATAAATAAATGATTGAAAATAGAATGAAAGAGATCAAAATTTTTCTTAAAGAAACTTAAATTTTATACTTACATTTAGCATTTTTAATGCTCGTCCATTGACCTTAAGTCTTCTGACATGGGATGGTAACTGTCCTTCAGTCTTGAAATTATTTTGGGATTCCCAAATCATGTTGGACCAGGCTAATTGCAACTGAGTTGAAAATAATTTGTGTGAATATATGAAAGGAATGGACCTGAATTGAATTTGAGGTATGTACATGGCCAAGACTTAGGGTATCTGTCTCTGAAGTACTAAAATAGGAAACACTTCCAAATTGCTGGATAATTTAGAATTTGCAGATTTTTCTCTTTTTTCCATAAGAAAATCTGTTTTATCTACACCACAGGGGTTATCATTAAAACAGCACTTTAGGGCGCCTGGGTGGCTCAGTGGGTTAAAGCCTCTGCCTTCAGTCCAGGTCATGAACCCAGGGTCCTGGGATTGAGCCCCACATTGGGCTCTCTGCTCAGCAGGAAGCCTGCTTTCCCCTCTTTCTCTCTGCCTGCCTCTCTGCCTACTTGTGATCTCTGTCAAATAAATAAAAAAAAAGTCTAGAAAAAAAATTTAAAAACAACAACAACAATACTTTAGAGGTGCCTGAGTGGCTCAGTCAGTCATGTGTCCAGCTCTTGGTTTTGGCCCAAATCATGATTTCAGGGTCATGAGATTAAACCCCACATAGGGCTCTGCACTTAGTGTGCAGCTTATCCTTCTCCCTCTGCTTGCTCACTCTCTCTCTCTCTCCCTCTCTCCCTCTCTCAAATAAATACTTAAAAAAAAAAACCAATATACTAGGTATAGAAATACTTTGTAATGTAAAAAATGTACTCAGAGCTTTGAATATTGTCATCTATTATCATTGGAAATGGCAGAAAAACAGGAGAAGAAAGTATCTCTGCTTTTTTTTTTCTTTAAAGATTTTATTTATTTATTTGAGAGAGAGAGAGATCACAAGCAGGCAGAGAGGCAGGCAGAGAGAGAGGAGGAAGCAGGCTCCCTGCTGAGCAGAGAGCCCGATGCGGGATCTCAGGATCCCAGGACCCTGAGATCATGACCTGAGCCGAAGGCAGCGGCTTAACCCACTGAGCCACCCAGGCAACCCAGTATCTCTGCTTTTAATGTATTTCCATTTTTCTTTTTTAAAAATGTGCCTCTTCTTTGAAAGCAGTACATTTATAGAGTTTATTAACCTAATGAAACTCAAACAGAAGTACAGCATACTTTTTAGTTCATGAAAAATAATGGATTAGTGCTACGGAATTGGTATCAGTAAAGTGCAAAGCCACCTACCCAGTTCCATGCAGGTATAGGAAAGATACATCTTGACTGCAAGTAGTTATTTGACTCAAAGCAAGAAGAAAGTTTTGGTTTAGTTCAGTCTGATAATTTTGAGCGAAGTAATTTTATAATTCTATAGATGTGCTATATTTATCTCCAACTAAAAGTATATTTGGTTAATAACAGTTTTATTATAAACCTGAATGTGTGAGAATTTCCTTATTTCTAGGCTTGAGTGATTTACTATAAGTATACTATTTGTTGAAATAAAAATTAGTATTTATTGTTTCTTTTGGCATATCACAGAAAAAATGTAGGAAGAATTCAGATGGGCTTGTTTATGGGATCACACATTTCTCAGAAATGTTATCAGGAAAATTTATTATTTCAGGCAAAATTTCAATCGGTGTCATTGAATATGCTCTGGAATATCTTCTTTACATATTTCCATTGAAAGCTTATTTGGATTTGTGTTGTATACATATTTTCAATCTTTCAGTACTAGCAAAAATATTTATAAATTTTGATCTTAATCTCTGTGCAGTCGTCTCACATATAATATTAGAAATAACCTGAGTAGTATGCATGAATGAATGTAGGGCAACAAAACAGAATGAAGTTTTTCTACATACAAAAAGTAACTGCTTTAAAATAAGAACATTCTGCTGCAAAGTCGTCAGAGTAGGATAATAATAAAAACAGTAATTTAATGTGTTTAATTGATCAAGGACTATAACAAAATTCTGTCCTTAATCACTCTCTCTTGTTCTTCAGTTTTCTTAGCACTATTCTCTTGGTGTTAAGAATATTAAATAAGAATAATAACAAAAATAAAAGCAGGAATGGGAAGATGCAATCTCAGGAACCAATGCCCCACCGTAAGATCAACAAGGATGTCTGTTGAGGCTGAAAATAAATTTATTCACCTGTAGTTTATTTCTACTCTATGGTCAATAGGCAGTTATATTATTATGTAAGGTAGGGAGATCTGTCTCATGTTCTCATTCAGAAGATTGGTTTCTCTCTCCTTCAGAAGAGGAATAAAATGATCTCTTTCGGATTCAAAATTCTCCAGATTATAACCACAGTCTAAAATTACAGCCACAAAAAATAAAAATAAAATAAAATTACAACCACATCCTTTTTTCCTTACACATTCAAGTTAAGATGAAAACAGATGCAGTACTTGGCTTACCCTAACCTACAATGAAAAAGTTAAGTTTTTGTACATTGAGAAAATGAGCTGCCTGACTTACATTTTCAACTTTGTTCATTGCATTACCTTGAGTATGCCCTGATTCACTATCTTAGACATAGCTAGTTTAAATTTCTGCTCGTTCAGACTGAAGGAAATAACTGATCTACTAGTTAGTCAAAAGCATATAGATAAACATTCTTTCCTCTCATAACACTTCAGTTTTGGAAATATTAAACATTTAGGGCCAGTATGCCCTAAAACTTCTACAAAGTCCTATTTTTACTGGAAATGAATTTATTATATAAATTTAATTATATTATACAACTTGACTCATCAAGAACCTCTAGTAATATGTACATTAAATTAATATATTTTAATGACTAACCATTCCACACCTTATTCATATACCTAGTGCTTGTTATTTTCTGCCATAAGCAACTTAGTAACTGCAGGAAGAATTGATAGATTTAACAAAAGTGCAGAATGCTCAATTACTTTTGAATTTCAAATAAATTAATAAATAACTTAGGGTTAAACTTAAACCAAAATATTATTTGATCTTTATCTGAAATTCAAATTTAACTAGACACCCTGTATTTATCAGACAGCCCTCTTCCTATGGGCTCCTAAAGAAAGAGTCTGTACTGAACTTGACTCGTGTTGGAAATATGATCACCTCAAGATGTGGAATCTGAGAAATAATTGGGATGCCCCAATTGACACATCAGGGTATTTTTCCAAAGAGGGATTTGGAGAGTTCCTGCCCAAACAAATATGCAGGATCAAAGAATCTCATAGAAGATGATCTGAAATTTATAGAAATAAAAGGACTGACTCATCCCCTTGGATGTGTAGTTAATTTAACAGTGGTTAAGGGTAGGCCTGATCATGAAATAAATCCTCTATTCAGGTCTGGAGAGAGGCTTATAAATGGAATAAGGGAACATGCAGAGATCTTTTAAAAAATTTAATCAAAATGTTTGGGGCGCCTGGGTGGCTCAGTGGGTTAAAGCCTCTGCCTTCAGCTCAGGTCATGATCTCAGGGTCCTGGGATCGAGCCCCACATTGGTCTCTCTGTTCAGCAGGGAGCCTGCTTCCCTTCCTCTCTCTCTGCCTGCCTCTCTGTCTACTTGTGATCTCTCTCTCTGTCAAATAAATAAATAATTTTAAAAAATTAATCAAAATGTTTGTATAAAGTATTACAACTATTCTAGCCATAAACAATTTAAAGTTCATTTCTTCAGCTTTATTACAGTAAAATGAATGAATTATAAGCTGAATATATATATATATATACAAATTGTACAACTTAAAACTTTTAACATATATATACATTCATGATTATCTCAAAAATGAAAATAAAAACCTACTTGTCATTTTCACAGTTTTCTTCATTCTCTTTTCTCCATCCACTCTTTTGTATTCTCCCACAGAGCTCATGTCTTTTACATCACTATGGAATAGTTTGTAATTTGTTAGAACTATGTATAAATGGAATTCATAGATCAGTGCACTCTCTCTCCCTCCCACCCCATCTGTCCTCTCTTATTCAGTATTATTATTTTGAGACTCATTCATTTTCATAGATATATCAGTAATGCATTTTTTATATTGTGGAATAGTATTCTATTACAAGGATATACCATAAATTTGTGTATCTGTTCAACTGCTAATGTACCTTTTTGTCACTTCTAGCTTTTATCTATTATAAGTTAAGCTGCTATCAATATTCAGCCCAATCATTTGCCAGGTGTAGATTTAATTTTTTAAAGAAATTTCCAAAATGTTTTCCAGAGTGGTTGCACCATTTTATGTTACTAGCAGCAGTGGTTGAGTATTTATGCTATATAAATATACATGTAGGTGAAAAACACTTTTAATTATCCAAGTCTGATCCAAAACTGTTTTACATGTAAATACAAAACAATTTTGCACATTTTAATATATACAAAATTTTCTAGGAATAAGACTACCATGTAAATCTACCATGTTTGTTTGGGACTTTTAGCAAGTGTTGATCATTTTGAAAAATCTTGTTTCGAATTGCCAGTATAATATGCCCGTATCAATTTGACAATATCAATATGTCAATATGTTATTGCATTATTTCTGTCATATTCATGGTACTTTTACATTTCAATGAAGATATCTGGCCATGTAATTATGTTTTTAGTGCAGTTGTGCCAAAGCACCTACATACTCAAATGCATATTATTTTATTATAAATCAGTTTCCTTTTATTTCCGTTATATATTACAGTTAAGGAATTTAATATATTAAAAAATTATAAGTAAAGATACATTTTGTTTTATATTAATACTGTTCCACCAAAGCTGTGTTAAGCTGAATAATGTGACCCCCCCAAAAAAATTCCCAAATACTAAACCCAGAACTTGTAAATATCTTATCTTACATAGTAAAAGGGAGTTTTCAAATTTGATTAAGGATCGTGAAATGAAGATATTGCTTTGGATTACTTAGGTACACCCAGTGGAATCACAGGGTCCTTATAAGAGGTAAGCAAGATAGAGCAATCTATACTTTCAATGCCATTCTGATCAAAACTCCACTGGCATTTTTCAAAGAGCTGGAACAAACAATCCTAAATTTGTATGGAATTAGAAGAGACCCCAGATTGCTAAGGAAATGTTGAAAAGGAAAAACAAAACTGGGAGCATCAGGTTGCCTGATTTCAAGCCTTACTAGAAAGCTGTGATCATCAAGACAGCTTGGCACTGGCATAAAAACAGACACATAGACCAGTGGAACAGAATAGAGAGCCCAGATATGGACCCTCAACTCTATGGTCAAATAATTTTCAACAGAGCAGGAAAAAATTTCCAGTGGAAAAAAGTCTCTTCAAAACGGTGCTGGGAAAATTGGACAGCTATCTGTAGAAGAATGAAACTTGACCATTTTCTTACACCATACACAAAGATAAGCTCGAAATGGACAAAAGACCTCAACGTGAGGCAGGAATCCATCAGAATCCTAGAGCAGAACATAGGCAGTAACCTCTTCAGTATCGGCACAGCAACTTCTTTCAAATATATCTCAAAAGGCAAAGGAGACAAAAGCGAAAATGAATTTTTGGGACTTCATCAAGATCAAAAGCTTCTGCACAGCAAAGATAACAGTCAACAAAATACAGAATGGGAGAAGATATTTGCAAATGACAATACAAATGGTTGATATCCAGGATATATAAAGAATTCCTCAAACTCAACACATACAAAACAGATAATCATGTCAAAAAATGGGCAGAAGACATGAACAGACACTTCTCCAAAGAAGACATACAAATAGCTAACAGACACATGAAAAAATGTTCACCATCACTAGCCCTCAGGGAGATTCAAATCAAAATCAAATTGAGATACCGCCTTACATCAGTTAGAATGGCCAAAATTAACAACACAGTAAACAATGTGTGTAGGAGAGGATGTGGAAAAAGGGGAACCCTCTTACACTTTTGGTGGGAATGCAAATTGGTACAGCCACTTTGGAAAACAGTGTGGAGATTCCTTAAGAAATTAAACACAGAGCTTACCTATGACCCTGCAATAGCACTACTGGGTATTTACCCCAAAGATACAGATGTAGTGAAAGAAGGGCCTGCTGTACCCCAGTGTTCATGGCAACAATGGCCACAGTTGCCAAACTATGGAAAGAGCCGAGAGGCCCTTCAGCAGACAAATGGATAAAGAAGATATGGTCCATATTTACAATGGAGTATTATGCCTCCATCAGAAAGGATGAATAGCCAACTTTTGTATCAACATGGACAGGACTGGCAGAGATTATGCTGAGTGAAATGAGTCAAGCAGAGAGAGTCAGTTATCATATGGTTTTGTTTAGTTGTGAAGCATAAGGAATAACAAGTAGGACATGGGGAGATGGAGAGGAGAAGGGAGTTGGGGGAAATTGGAGGGGGAGACAAACCATGAGAGACTGGACTCTGAAAAACAATCTGAGAGTTTTGGAGGGGAGGTGGGTGGGGGGTTGGGTAAGCCTGGTGGTGGGTATTATGGAGGGCACATATTGCATGGAGCACTGGGTGTGGTGCATAAACAATGAATTCTGGAGCACTGAAAAGAAATTTAAAAAATAAATAAAAATTTTTAAAAAGGAGGGTGTAGGCAGGAGAATCAGAGTCACTATTAGGAGCTGTAACAAGACAGGCGTAAGGCTGGAGTGATATAAGAAGAAACCAGAACCAAAGAATACAGGTAGCCTCCACACATTGAAAAAGACACTGAAATGAATTCTCCATTTATAGCCTCCAGAAGGAACTAGTTTTGCTGGCACTTTAGCACAGTGTGACTAGTCTTGGACTTCTTATCTCCAGAACTTGAAGATAATAAATTTGACTTGTTTTAAGCCACTGTGTTTATAGAAATTTGTTATGGTTGAACAGAAATACAGTGAAATAGAAATATAATAAAGGGATCATACACTAAAACATACAGTAAAGAGATAATTTAAAACTATGGAAACAGTGCTTTATTTTGTATCATTATTAAATAATTGTTATTAATTTTTTTTGAAAGGAAGAAAGCACAAGCATGGCAGTGAGGGGAAGAGGGAGAGGGAAAGAGAGACTCTTAAGCAGGCTCTATGCCCAGTGCAGAAGTAGAAGTGGGGCTCTGTCTCATGACCCTGAGATCATGACCTGAGCCAAAATCAAGAGTCAGACACTTAACCAACTAAACCACCCAGGTGCCCCCTCAGTGTTTTACTTATGTTTATTGTGGAGACCTATTATGGCATATAAAGTATACAAGAAATGTGTCTTAGAGATCACACTGACAGGCTTGTCAGTGTTGGCTTGGAAGTTGAGGATATGGCTGGAGGTAGAGACTTACTTAGAAGCAGTTAAAATCGTACTGTAATTCTTTGTATGTCTGAACTTTTGACTGGACTAGTAGTAGCATCTCAAGAGCAGCAGTATAGTATATTTGGATTTGTTTCATTTACTCCAAATTATACTTGGCATACAGCTAATTCACAGAAAATTTTTGACTAGCTTACTGGTAAAGGTATTGATCTTGCTAGGTACACAGAAAGAAATATTATTCGGTCATTAATTCTGAAATATTTACCTCATTATTTTTATCAGTAAAGAATGACTACCCAACCTGCTTTCCTGAAGAGTAAACATGATTTCAAAAGTCATATTTGAAACAGCTTCAGGAGACTAGGTATTATTTCTTCTTTGAATGTTTGGTAGAATTCCTCAGGGAATCTGTAAAGTCCTGGTCTCTTGTTTTTTGGGAGGTTTTTGATCACTGCTTCAATCTCGTTACTAGATATTGGTCTATTCAGGTTGTTAATTTCTTCCTGATTCAGTTTTGGAAGTTTATAGGTTTCCAGGAATGCATCCATTTCATCCAGTTTGCTTAACTTACTGGCATATATCTGTTGATAATAATTTCTGATGATTGTTTCTATTTCCTTGGTGTTAGTCAGGATCTCTCCCTTTTCATTCATAATTTTATTAATTTGGGTCCTCTTTTCTTTTGGATTAGTTTGGCCAGTAGTTTATCAATCTTATTGATTCTTTCAAAAAAACCAGCTTTTAGTTTCGTTGATGTGTTCTACTGTATCTCTAGTTTCCATCTCATTGATATCTGCTCTAATCTTGATTATTTCCCTTCTTGTGTGTGGGGCTGGCTTATTTTGTTGTTGATTCTCCAGTTCTTTAAGATGTAAAAGAGCTGGTGTATACTGGATTTTTCAATTTTTTTGAGCGAGGCTTGGATGGCTATTTATTTCCCTCTTAGGATCACCTTTGCTATATCCCATAGGTTTTGGACCGATGTGTCTTCATTCTCATTGGTTTCCATGCATTGTTTAAGTTCTTCTTTGATTTCCTGGTGGATTCAAACATTCTTAAGCAAAGTGGTCTTTTGCTTCCAAGTGTTTGAATTCCTTCCAAACTTTTCCTTGTGGTTGAGTTCCAGTTTCAAAGCACTGTGGTCTGAGAATATGCAGGGAATAATCTCAGTCCTTTGGTATTGGTTGAGCCCTGATTTGTGACCCAGTGTGTGGTCTATTCTGGAGAAAGTTCCATGTGCGCTTGAGAAGAATAAATATTCTGTTGTTTAGGGTGGAATGTTCTGTATATAATTATGAGGTCCATCTGGTCCAATGTGTCATTCAATGCTCTTGTTTCTTTATTGATTTTCTGCTTAGATGATCTATTACTGAGAGTGGCGTGTTACAATCCCCTACTATTAATGTATTCATATCAATATGGCTCGTACTTTTTTTTTAAAGATTTTATTTATTTTTTTGACACAGAGAGAGAGAGATCACAAGTAGGCAGAGAGGCACGCAGAGAGAGGAGGAAGCAGGCTCCCCGCTGAGCAGAGAGCCAGATGTGGGGCTCGATCCCAGGACCCTGAGATCATAACCTGAGCCGAAGGCAGAGGCTTTAACCTACTGAGCCACCCAGGCGCCCCAATATGGCTCGTACTTTTAAGATACTTTTATATAATTTTGCCTAATTTGATTCATCTTCCCTTCATATCTTTTTTTTTTAAACTCAAATTTTACATTTACCTTAGGGAAATGAATTAATGAATACGTACTAGGTTTTGAGCATAAATATTTATTTTTAAGTGATCTTAGGAGCTAAATTTTCCATTGTATCAATAAAGAAGATGAGAATCTGATATTAATTTACTTGACAGAAATGATAACAATAGCAAATGGCACAATTGGAATGTGATTTTGGTAGTCTGTGTCTACAAAATTCAAGTTCTTTTCTCCACACACCAGTGGTTTTCTTATGTTGAATCACCTGTGCCAACATTTAAGCGTTGGACTTAAATGTTGGACTGAGAAAAAAGTCAGTGACTATAAACCCTTCTGTTTCACTTCAACATCCAGTTGCAAAAGAAGGAACAGCTGTTAGGTAGAAAATAGAAGAACTGCAAGGTGAGACTTTTTAAACCTGCAATATCTGAACGATATCAATGTGAAGTTATTCTTTTTTGCACCCAAACTCCAGGGCAAGTCCCTGGAGGAAAATATCAAGGAAGTCATCTTTTCTACAAATCAAGTAACAAGGCTTCTTTTTCCTTTCTTTTTTCCCTCCTCCTCTTTCTCTTTCTCCTGTCTCCTCCCAGTCAGGGTTCTTCAGAGAAAATAATCCTTCAATTGGTCAATCAATAGATAAATCAATAGATCAATAGATAGACATATAATGATTTATTATAGGAATTGGCACATGATTTTGGGGGACTGCAAAGTCTCACAATCTGCTCTTCTGTAGGTTGGAGAATAAGGGAAACTGGTGGTGTAATTTGGTCCAGTCCAGGCCCAAGAACCAGGGGAGCTGATGGTTGTAAGTTGAAGTATAAAGGGGAAGGCTCCAGGACCAGGAGCACTGTGTCTGAGGATAGAAGGTAGATATTTCAGGTCAAGTGAAGAGAGCATATTTACCATCGAGTTATCCTTTTGTTCTTTTCAGCCCCTAAACAGATTGGATGATACTCACTCACATTGCTGAAGGCCATGTTCTTTACTGGGTCTACCAAATCAATGCTAATTTCTGCTGGAAACCACCCCCACCCCCGCAACACACACACATACACACACTCACACAGACCCACTCAGAAATAGTTTAGCTATCAGGGCATCCTTTAGCCTAGTCAAATTGACACATAAAATTAACAAACCCACTACCTCCCTCTCCCTCCTCTAACCTTCTTTTCACCTTCCCCTCTTCCTCCTCTCCTGTCCATGCTTGGTGTTAAATACTCCAGAAGAATAAATAGAAGAAATAGGCTTAAGTTGCAGAAAGAATGGTTTAAGTTAAACAAAGGTCAAATATGAGAAATCTAAATAAACAAGGGAATATAATACTTCCTTATGAGGAAGTGAGGAATAAGTGAGGAATCTTATTTCCTCAAGATGTCATAGAGTCTCATTAAAATTCATAAGCATCCTTAGGAAATAATTGAGCAACAAATAATATGTCATTTGCTTCTCCCCTTTGTTCCCAGTACTATCATTCTGAATAAATAAAACCCTTACAATAATTTACCTCCAAAAACTATTTTGTATTTGGTAAGTGATGTAAGAAATGTTGGGGTTCAGAGATGATGGCTAAGAAAGACTTCTTGAGATGTCTTCAGAACAAAAAGGTGTTTTTATTAAAGCATGGGAACAGGACCCCTGGGGAGAAAGAGCTACACTGGGGTTGTGACAGGTGACTGATATATACTTTCAAGTTGGGAGGTTAGGGATAGCATTTTGGAAAGAAGGTGTCCAGGAACTTGAAGGGTCTAGCTTGAGGGGACCTTTTAGGAAAAGGTCAAGTATTACCTTTAGTCATGAGAGCCTTCAGATGTATATCAGTGGATCATATGCTTGGAGGATGATTGCTAGCATATATCTTGGGGGATAGAGATAATTGAAGTTTCCAAAGAAATTTTTGTATGTTAAAGTAGACTTACAAGATCAGGGGGGGAGGGGGTGTAGCTAAGATTGCTTTTTTTTGCCCTTAGCTAAGTGTCAGCATCAAGGTAGCTGAGGTCCCATATGAAGGTCACTCTGCTTATCTGAAGGACTTGTCAAAGGGCTATAGGCAGTAAGGAAGTTGATTTTTTTTCTTTTGCCTTTGTTTTCTACATCAGTAAGTGTTACTTCCCATAAAATATTGAAGAAATGTGTGATTCTATGCCTTTGAAAAGCTCACAGTCAAATCTAGAAAAAAAAAAAAAAAAGGAAAGAAAGAAAGAAAACAAAAAAAAAGCATAAAATGTTTTGTTTTTGTATGTTTTTGGAAAGAAAGAAATATTTACAGATAGAGTATTTGTATTCATATGAGGAAAAGGTGATTCTGTAGAAGTAGGGGCTGCATAAAAGTCTGGCTAGAGAGATATCTGTTTAAATTCTTCTGGGATTCTCTTATTGTCCACTAATCCTCCTGTGTCCTACAGAGTGGTTATAACCCAACTGGCTTAGATACATCCCAAATCAAATCTCAGTCAGGCAAAGCCTATTAAAAGAATCAGTGAGTCCAACAGACTGTAATTTTTATTCATCATTTTCCCCTTCTCTTCCTCTCAGTTTTATAAGGGTGTATGTCAGCAATAGGCTTAAATGATTGCAGTGCATTGCTCGCTGGAAATAGAGAGGTGTGAACTAAATGTCTCCTTAGCATCTTTTGGTATCTTTTCAGTTCTTTACAGCCATTGTTCTGGAAAAGATTCATTATAAAAATATCTAGCCATAACATTTTTGATATTCATTCTTCTTCTAAGGAAAATGAAATTGCCTTATGTTTATAGTTATTGCCATCATTTTCCCCAGGTTATTTCTAGGCCAAAAAGATTTTTACCATTCCTAGCCAGATTTTGAAAATACCATTTATCTCCCAAAAGATGTCTTTAGAAAATCTAGATGTACCTTGTATGTTACAATTAAGAATATTCCAGGCCACTGGGAAAGAAAATACCTTTTCCCTTAACAGTTCCATTTACCATGTCTTCTTCCTTCTCCCCCACTTATCTGTAGACCTTCAGTTAGGGTTATAGAAGGCAGAAGTGTGCTGTCCATTAGCTCCACAGTAGACTACAGGAAGAGATGTAAGCAGTGCAGGAAGAGCAGGAGAAAGAAGAGCTATTCTCTCCTATTCAAGAAAACAGAAGGACATTCTTGTAAATTTTCAGAAATGCAGTAACAGATTCATCTTAGGTGATAATATGTGCAAAGTGTGATAAGAAATCAGCCCACGCTACTTAGTCATCATTATTATTCACATAATAAAGAACGGGGCCCTGGGTTAAAGCACCAGTATCTTAAAATAAATAAATATGTGTGTGTGTGCATATATCATCTATATCTATATCTATATCATCTATATCTATATCTATCTATATCTATATATGTATATATATAGATATATACATATATATATATATTTCTTTTTTCCCTTATGAAAATGATACTCAAACCCAAAGTCACTAGCTAGTTTGCTCAGTTTTCCATTCCAAAGTGAGGCCTCTCCCCATGTAGTTACACCCTGCAAAGGGAATTCTCCATAAGCCCCAGGCTACCAAAACAGTTTTAGAACCGTTGAAAGTTCTAAAACTGTTGAACAGTTTTAGAACAGTGAAAGATGGAGAAATAAACAGTAGACTTCTTTAAATCTAGCAGTGTCTATCTGGCCAAACTTTAGAGAAAGTTGCTTACCAAACTATGATTAAAACTAACTTCCTAAACACTCTCACTTAGCAGCTATAGAAATCATAATTAAGGAATCCTAAGGACTTCATTCTTTTTCTACCGAATTCAGAAATTCCTGGAAGAGTGAAAAAGAACTGAGATTAAAAAGAACAACCCCCTTTAATCCAAGATGTAGAGCTTTGTCTTCTTTTTTCCATTATCATGGACAAATTTAAGGGGTTTTCTTATATTAAAGGAAAAATGCTTTGATAATCCATGGCTGTGATGCATCTTCTTAATTTATTCTTGCTTTCCATTGTAATCACCTTAGATTATGTTTAGATCATCAATCACATGGCTTAGTGCCATGCTTTGATAATCCATGGCTGTGATGCATCTTTTTAATTTATTCTTGCTTTCCATTGTAATCACCTTAGTTCATATTTAGATCACCAGTCACATGGCTTAGTGCCCTCCCCTCCTCCTGTTTTCTTTGCTTCCACTTGCTTATCTTAATCCAGCCTCCTCTCTTTCCATACTGCTGTTGGTCTCCTTCTAAAATTAATCACGTGTATTATTAGCATCCTCCCGAGAATTAGAACTAACAAGGTGTGTGTGTGTGTGTGTGTGTGTAATATATAATATGTATATTTATTTTATATAATATGCAGTCTCTTTATTGTGAGGAATTGGCTCATACATTTATAGAGGCTGGTAAATGCAAGATCTGCAGTAGTGATATTGCAGCCAAATACAAAGGCCTGAAAGCTGCTATAGAGCTGGGAGAACTGACGTCCTAGTTTTAAGGCCCATCACACAGAAGAGTTATCTTTTGCTTAAGAGAGGGTCATCCTTCTGTACTATGAAGTCCTTTTTAACTGATTGGATAAGGCCCACCTATTTTATGTAGAGTTAAGAACTACTGTAGCTTTTTGTGCAATTAATTGCTCCTCCTCAGTTATGAGCAAAGGCAGATTTTTTCAAAAGCATATCCATGTGCTTTTCAGGATCTAACATATGATAGGAACATTATTATAGACTTCCAAAAAACTTCTGAAATTTAAATGTGTGTGTATGTGTGAGGCACATGAATTATGTACTTTCCTTTGACCTTCAGCAGAAAAAGAGATGCCATGATTTTTTTTAACTTTCCTTAAATGCCACTGGCAATTAATTAAATTTATCATAAACATGACCCACTGGCCTACTGATCAGCAGCCCAGATGGTACAAGCTATTGAACATTCTTAAACCTAAGACCTCTAACTTTTGGGTAATACATTTAAAATATGCATTTTTCAGATTATTAATAGTTGTACTTCATAATTTGGTACAGCCTTTCATACAGGATTTTAATAAAACAGAGATATTAATTAAATCTATTTGGGGTTTAATTTTCTTTTAAATATGTGCAGAGGGGTTCATGGTGCCACTGTATCTCATTAGAAATGCCCAAATGAGTCGTAAAAATGCTATTTTCTTTTTTACTTAATTTTGAAAACAATTGAGAGATAAGCAAATGTTTTACTTTTCTAAAAAATTTCCCATACTTATGATTTAAAGATGTAAAAATTTATCAAAGGAAATGCCCCTTTAGTTCACATAGTGAAAGTACCCATGGAAGCCGCAACTCCAGCTCCCCCTACCTTTTTTGTCTCCATAGTCATTCTCACTATGAGCTTTTTTAGGGTATTTCATTTTATCTTGTGTTATAATAATTTGTCAATATTTCTTACTTAAACATTATTAGAAGTATATTAAGTGTATGAGAAACTTTTTTCCAAGATCATTATTTAGCAGAGTTCAACTTTGAACATGTCCACATACTACCTTTCCCGAAGTTTGCTAACATAAATTGTGTTTTTTTGTTTGTTTTGTTTTGTTTTGTTTTTTTAATGCCAGGTAGATGAGATTAACATTTTGGGATTACTTAACTTTAAGTCTCTTCACTGTAGTTTACTTGTGGTTTGGCCTTTGAGATGGCTCCATGACCTTTTTAAGTTTTAGTTTCTCATCTCTGAAGTGGGTAAGATTACAGAACCTACCTTGTATTGGGAGGATTGAGTGATACTATATCGAGAGCATACCCTCAACAATATACGACCAATATTACCTGCACCCTGTTGGTACTAATAGTATCAACTGAACCTATCTCTCTATTTCACACCAGTGTTTGGAGTGATTGACTCTTCTGAGATTTAGCAATAATGCTATCATATATAAATACATTGTAGCTGATGGGTTCATTAGGAAGAGAAAACTCATTGAGGCTAAACTATATCTTAACTGTTTTAGTGTCTTTGATTTTTTTTTTTTATCAAGAAACATAGTACAAAGTAAAGATCAATGAACGTTTGATGAGTAAAAAAAAGTGATTAAAAAATTGAATGAATGAAAAAGAAAATGGTCTTTCAGTGGTCGGCTTATGGCATGAGAGGCTGCTTCTTTCTGAGTGGGTTTACCCCATTTATAAATTCATTATATCAAAGAATCATATTCATTGTAATGATAGCCATGGCTTTTCATATGAAACACACACTCTCACATTTGGTCATTAGCCATGTTTATGTTCTAAATTTCAGTCCCCATTATGATAAGAATTTAGATACCCCTTTAAAACCAGACTTGAGTTATACATGAAAAATGTCAGCTTGGAATGCTAGCTATTTGTTCTACATTTGGATATATAAATATTCTAGTCTTAATTTAAGATAAAATGTAAAAAGAAAAAAATATAAAAATAAAGTGTCTTCTCATGGACAGTGATAACACTACTGTATTCAAGTTATCTATAACTTCTCAACCAATTTATTATTCTTTACTTATGGTCTAGACCTTGGCCAAAATACAGAATGAAGTCTATGAAGTTGTTAAACTTCTGGCTATCTTTTTCTCACTTTGTCTCCTCCAACTCCCATGGCTAGTAAGTTTACTACTGGGTATCACTTTTAGATACTGACCCATTCTACTCCTGAATGAAACCTGATAAATTCAGAGTGCATATCATGATCCTCTTTCTCACCAACTATAGGCCCTTGTTGCCAAAAGAACTGCATAGGTGGGAGTTTCACTGATGCCCATGTTCAGCCACTTAGGAGCAAGATTTCCTACAAGCTTCTTCTGCAGTTTTGACCATCCGTAATACCAAATGTTTCCTTATTTTTGTAGATGACTATTTGACATTCTTACTGAAATTTGGGTTTACTAATTAATGTCCATCTCGTTTCCTGAACACTCGCGAAACCCTGCATAACCCTTTTCTAGTCTCTTCCTAGGAAAAATACAATATCCTTTTCCCCTATAGTCTATCTCACCTTAACCTCAAAAACCAGATAGTTAGAATGTCAGTGATGCTCACTGACTTAAACTGTTTCCTTCTGCCTTTAATGCTATGCCCTACCTGCCTTCTGTAATTTCCTTTCACCCAACTTTCTCACACAGTTGCCACTGACACATTTCTAAACTTGCTACCTCATACCTAGTACACACTGTAAAGACTGCCCTAACAGAACCATTCTTTACATCTGAGACAACATTCCTGACTACTGCTACATTTGTTTTTACTTCTTCTTCTGCCTTCTTGGCCAAGTTGCCTGGTGTCAGCGATGGTCCATTAAAATCCCAAGTCAGCAGCACTGAGACAGTTATCTTGATGATCTTGTTTTCATTATTTGAACCATGTAAAAATCAGAACTTACCCAGTTTTTTCACATCTTTAATATTTTGTTGGTTCAAGTGGAGAATACATTTTAAATTTCGACCTTAAATGGGTGAAAATGCATACACTATTACTACTCCTTAAACCTTTAGTTTTATTTTCCCATTGCTTTAAGATACAGTCAATATTTTTAACATTTATTTTACAGTAACAATTTTGTTTTATGTCTCTGCTCATAAAACTTAGGACCACTCAAAAACATCACGTTTGAACATTTTTCTTCATATTCTGAAATTAATACTTTTACAGTATTAATAGGAAATAAATCTTGTTTTATTAAAATTTATTTTAGACATACTTTTAAAAATTCCATATATTTTCACAAGTTATACTATAATTAATTTAGGAATTTCTTTTTTTTTTAAGTTTGATTGATTATTTTAGAAAGAGAGAAAGAGAGTTGGAGGAGTCAGAGGGGAAGGAGAGAGAGAATCTCAAGCAGACTCCCCATTGAGCACGAAGTCCTACTCAGGGCTTGATCCCATGACCCTGAGATCATGACCTGAGCTGAAATCAAGAGCCAGACACTTAATTGACTGGGCCAACCAGGTGCCCTAGGAATGTTCCTTTTTCTCATTTCTTCCATTTTTTTAACTATTTTTTTTTTTTTAAATTTCAACTAGGATTATAGCTATAAGTTTGACATCCATACCTACCAAATTAGTTTCTTAAATGGAAAACAAACAAACAAACAAATCCTGTTTAGTTCATCTGTTACGTCTTTCTCCTTTCTAATTTATCCTCTTTAGTCAATAGCATTGTCTATTGGCTTAAAAACACATACTGGATAATAAATAATTGTTTGCAGAATGATTGATTCACCACTACATTATTGAGTTTAGGATTTTCTCAGGCACCCATTTAGAGCGGACATTATGGGCTTTCTTAAGCTAATTTCTGAAATTTCCCGTGACCACATTGAGAAGTTCATTTAATACAAGCAGAGTGGCAATTTCATTTGACCCCATGTGATATATTTTACATATTAACAAGCTCATGCTTAACAAGTCTTCTGCGTTTTTCATCCTCCAGTTTGTTTTTCTACAGTATTATTTAAAGCCTCATTATATTTTTGATTATCTAAAGATTCCAGCAGTGCTAACCACCATCTGTACACTGCAGCAATGGCATAAGCAAGGTTCCAGACCTTTCTGAGAATCCAGTATAGATTCTCATCACTTTCTTTTTTTTCTTTTTATGTACATGATTAAATAACCTAAAAACACAATAGCCTTAATAGGATGTATACAAAAAGTGAGTTAAGAAAGAACTTTATTTTGGAGGGTTCCAAATAAAGTTCTCAGCCCCCTCTACTTTATTTAATACTGTCTAAGCAATTTTCTAAGCTTTTTTTTAAATTAAAGACTTTCTAAGAAAAGCCTATTCTTCAGTTTGTCACTGTGTAATAAATTATGTTTCTTCTTCATTTTTACTTGACAAAATTTTCCGTTAAGAATTTCTAGCTATCTCTATTTTTAGATACAATGTTTTAGGACAAAGTTATGGTTCTATTCACTGAAATGATCAGTTTTCTTCCAGAAATATGCATCTTTGTTATATTATAGCTTGGTAAATATTTTCTTCATATCATCATCTCAAGAATTGTGTTTAAGGTGTTACAAATATGGCGATTCTGCTATTAGGAAACAAGTCAGTTTTTATTCAACATTTAATCACTCATAAACATTATGTTTCAACTTTCTAGTTTTCCTCCCATGTATGTTAACTTCTAGGAAAAATATGAGCATGTGGATTTACTTTTGAAGCCTTGTGCATCATCATGATATATTAGGATCCCTTGAGTAAATATTTCCTTATGTCTTTATTTAAATACCTACTCAGTTTTTGGGCCCAAACTTTACTGTCTATATAAAATATGAAGCAGATTTATTATTCCTGAAATGAAAACTCTATTCCTGGTTTATTGCTCTTAAAATAAAAACTTAATATATCATCTAAGTATTTTCAAAAATTTTAGTACCATCTGTATGAGGACTTTTAATCTGTTTTATTCTGAAATATTATTTCTTGAGCTTGATGACGTATTTATGAAACTTTAGCATATCAGCAACAAAATGTTTTCTTGGAAAAAAGAAAAACAAAACAACACACACAATAGATTAAAACTCAGGTTCTGGGTCTTAACCCCAGTTCATCTCAACTGGATGCTCCTTTACAACTCACTAGAACACTTTGAAAGCAAGAACCATGCCTGCATTGTATGCATCTAATAAATACTTAGTAAATTCACCTAAATTAATAGTAACTTGCTTTGTTAAGATTATTCAGAAAACTGTTAAATGCCACTTTGCCAGAAAGAACCTAAGACTATCGTTTCTTTAGTTGTCAAGAGTGGTACAAGTAAGAGGAAGACTGGTAACTGAAGCTAGTTACCTGAACTGAAGCTTGCTGAAGCTAGTAACATGGAGACTAGCCTTAGGCTGTTGCAGTGTAATTGGGAGTATAAGAACTGAGATAGAATAAAAACATAGATAACCAATGATAGGCATTTATGCATTCCTCTCCAACTAGATCCTGTACCCCTTCTCTTCTTTCTACAGACAAATTAGGCTTCCTTTAGTTTCTAACAGACATCCAGATCCCTCTTTCCTCAGTCTTGCAGATTCTAGTTTCTCTTCCTGCCAAGTCTCTCTCTGGCCTTCACCTTAGAATCATCACTCATTTTTTAGGTTCACTTTCTCTGTCATTTCTTTAGGAAAGCTTCTCCATCAAACCTCCCGATGGATCAAGTTCATCCTGCTGCAGTCTCTCAGAGCTATATATATATGAGGGAAAATGTGTGGTCTATGTGTGTATATATATTTATACACTCATACACAATTTATTTGTATATAATATATTTATGATACATTTACAAACTTCATGTATATCTATGAAAATATTCACAAAATGCATGTAGGCTAGGAATCGGAAAGTTACCAGGAAACTGTTTTAGAGTGAGCTCTAGCTTCTCTACATTTCTTCTAAAATAACACAAAATGAATAAAGTTAAAATTTTACCAGGGTAGTTTCAGATTAGGTATTTGGATTGATTGACTAAAGCTTAGATAATTACAAGCCATTTTCCTGTGAAGATTAATTGATATAGTACTTCTGGAAGTTTTATTTGGAGTGATGCAGGAAGAAGAACAGAAGAAGCAGGAGGGAGGAGGAGGAGGAGGAGATGACTTTTCATGTAAAATATGGATTCATTTTCATCCTATTTTTTTAAAAACTTTCATCTTTAACACACATTCAGTATGCCGACGGTAAAGAAAGTGAATATTGCAGTGACTACTCTCATTTACTTGCTGTGTAACTTAAGGCAGTTTACTTAACTTTTCTGATCTGATCTCCTTAGCTTAAATTTGTGATAACATTAGGAATTATTATGATGCAGTGCAAATAATGCAGCTCGATTTTTCTAGCACATAGGAAGAACTCAAGCAGCAATTGATATTGCCATGCCCTTTGTCCCACCCCTTAACCCCAAAGAAACTCAGTTTGTATTATCCACACCTTGAAATAGGTAAAAATTTTTCCATCCAAGTAAACTGTTGTTTTTTTTCCCAGTTTTTAAACATGCTTATTTATTCCTTCTTCCAATGCTGATCATTTGCAGTTGAGCCTGCTTCTGCATATCAGCCTAACACATATTCACATGTATGTTTAAAGAAAATCTGTGAATTATTTAAAGAATCTTAATATTGGAAACAACAACTTAGTTACAAACTATGCATTTAGGAATAATTTCTCATACTCATTCTGATGTAAACAAGGATTTATTTCATATTGAAATATTAACAAATGTCTATTAATTATGTAACAATTAGTATTCAGTTTACTACAGCAATATTCATCTTTAAAATTCTTTGGAAGCATTAATATTCTATTTTTCATGATTAATGTGTAGGGTCATTCTCTTCTTGAATATGTAATATGTTATATTATTTACATTACTTTGCCTCATAATTTATTACCACTTTCAGGCACATTAGCAATGGAATTTAGAAATATCTATGAAGAATTATTTTCTGGATCTTTTCAGCTATTTAAATTTTAACGCAATTGTTTGGTAATGACTGTAGTTGCAAATAGCAACTTTATGAAAAATTATGCTTGAGTCTGGTGATAACTTACAAAGAACAACTTAGATACCAACTTTTCTTCTCCACTGCCCAATAGTCTAAATTCCTCTGCCTGGAAACCAGACTCATCAACAATTGAAGCTTTCTCCCTAGCACAGTACAAATGTTACTTTTCGCTCCCATCAACTAACTGCAATCTGTTCTCTGCTTCCATTTTATGTTATCAAACATAGATTCCTCTTTCTCAAATCCTTTTTCTTTTATTTCAGGTCAACGTCCCATAGATCTTTTAAAAGTATCTAGATTCATCTCTAGATCTAGATCTAGGTTCATCTCTCCTCTATAGCATTTTGTTAAAAAATTTCTCATTTAAGCACAAATTTTTGAAAGGCTTAATTGTGCACATTTTTTAATCACCAAAAAGCTGTCAATACCATAACAGAAATAAAAGAAAGTAGCAAAAATATGTCTGAAAAAAACATAAAAACTCCTATATCCCTACCTGCCTGGAAATAATTCCTTTTTATATGTACATAAACACATTTAAATACTTTTTATAAAATTTATTATACTAGATGATGCCTTATTTTGTTCAATGTATGAAGAATTTTTATATAGGTTGCTTTATTTTTGCATCTCTGTTAAAGCTCAATTATGAAATATTTTTTGTAGTATTTTCTAATTTAAAGATATATGCAACTTTGAAACTGAATTAAGAAAACACAAAAGGGGGCACTTGGGTGGCTCAGTGGGTTAAAGCCTCTGCCTTCAGCTCAAGTCATGATCTCAGGGTCCTGGGATCCAGCCCTGGATCAGGCTCTGTGCTCAGCAGGGAGCCTGCTTTTCCCCTCCCCTCTCTCTGCCTTCTTCTCTGCCTACTTGTGATCTCTGTCTGTCAAATAAATAAATAAATAAAATCTTAAAAACAAACAACAGAAAATATTTTGTGGATTACTTAAAAACGAGAACATTATCAGACTTATTTTCATTCATGGAACACAGAATGATCACTGTCCTAAGTTATATATTTATTATTCTAAATTTTTATGCATGAAGTTATCATATGTGTACCTCTAAACGTTGTTTTTAGGTTTGCTTTTAAAAGTTTTTTTAAGGGACGCCTGGGTGGCTCAGTTGGTTAAGCGGCTGCCTTCGGCTCAGGTCGTGATCCCAGTGTCCTGGGATCGAGTCCCACATCGGGCTCCTTGCTCGGCAGGGAGCCTGCTTCTCCCTCTGACTCTGCCTGCCACTCTGTCTGCCTGTGCTTGCTCTCCCTCTCTCTCTCTCGGACAAATAAATAAATAAAATCTTAAAAAAAAAAAAAAAAAAAAAGTTTTTTTAACAGAAATTGTTTAGTATGCTTTTTATGCTAGTATTTTCATTTACTCAGTGTTATATTTCTGAGCTCTACCCAGGTAGTTCCATGTAGTTATAGTTGTATTAATTTATACTACTAGATATAGTTTATTATTTTTTACTACTGTATGTAAAATACATAAATGTACCATAATTTATTTCTCTATCCATTGATGGACATCTGGGCTAATTTTAGGGTTTTGACTCTTACAAACATTGATGGCTATGATAATTCTTGTACATATTTTAATACAATTAGATAAGAACATGGCCAAGTTATTTAATTTTTAGATTTCTTCATTCCACATCTAAATACGTAATAAAAGAGGGAAATAATTTCTACCATAAACTTTATCTTGGATACACTGTGTCCAAAATATTTTCATTTGACATACTAGCCTAATGATTCTCTTGGCTTGCCCAAACTTTAGATAGGTTTCTTCCTAATTATAGGTTCTTGACTTCCCTTTTCCTGGAGCATTTACCTTAGAAATCTTCCATTTACAAATTCTTTCTTTGTCCCTTTGAGATGTAAAGCTTCCTCCAGCCTCTTGACAATTTACAACCAAGGGCTGTCTTTCCCAAGGACCAGGAGTCATCCCTTTGAAATAGAATCACCAAGAAAAAATAGAGGCCCTGTCCTCCCACCCCCCTGAGAGTGCAGAACCCTGATTTAGCTAAGTGCCATATAGCAAACACAGCCATATCACACTGAACAACCTCCTAGTTTCTGTCCTCCAGCACTTGTCTACTAGCTCACCCTACTGCTTAGCATCTCTTCTGCCTTTTGTTTCAGGATAGTTGTGTTCAGTCTCTCTCCCCTAATACAGTAGTGTTGAATAGTCTTCCTTGCTTCTGGTGTAATTTTTCTTTGACAATATAAAGCTATAAAAGCACCAATGGTGTATTTTTCATTATATTATTTGTACTAATTTTTAAAAAATCTGGTATGTATTTTACCTTTATAGCAAGCACATCTCAATCAAAGCTAGCCATATTTCAAGTGTTCATTTGAAGCTAGTAAGTATTTTTGACAGCACAACACTCAAGCATAATCTAGCATAGAAACCAAATAATTGGATGAAAGGCTATATGCATATTGAATTTTATAGTTTATTGCCCAAATGTTTTCCACAGAGGTCTTAAATTATCTCTTCAACAGTAGGGCAGTATAACTCTTTTTTTGATAAAAAATAAATAGGTAAGCTATACCTATAGCTATAGGTATAGCTTACCTATAGCTGTTACCTATAGCTCTTATTGTACAATTTATTAATTTCACAATCTTGTTAGTGCCAATGGTAGCTTATAGTTTTTTTTTTTTTAAAACGCTTTTTATTTATTTATTTGAGAGAGAGACAGTGAGAGAGAGCATGAGAGGGGAGAAGGTCAGAGGAAGAAGCAGATTCCCCATGGAGCTGGGAGCCCAATAGGAGACTCAATCCCAAGACTCTGGGATCATGAACTGAGCTGAAGGCAGTTGCCCAACCGAGACAGCCAGGTGCCTGCTTATGGTGTTTTTAACTATATTTCCTGAATACTAATGAAATTGAGCATCTTTTCTTAGGTTAATTCATTGTTGTATTTGTTGTTCATTCGTTCTTTCTTTCTTTCTATTTATTTATTTATCTTTGGAAATATGCCTGATTATGCAATATGCTCCTTTTCTTATGGAGTTTCTATTTTTCTTATTTATTTACATAAGTTGACTGAATACTCCCAGTACTCCTTTTTGAACTTGTAATTATTTTCTCTCAGTCTGTCTCTTTTCAGTTGCTTTAGGATTTCTGTTGATGAATTTTAATGTAGTAAATTTAATCTTTCAACTTATTTTATAATTAGTACTTATTTCCTATTTTTTAAAAACCTTTCTGGAACGTTGATACCATTAATAGCTTTACTTCTTCTAAATTTTATAGACTTTATCACATTAAATAGTGAATCAGTTTGGAATGTTTTCAGGGTAATTGCTATTTAGGGAGGTAATAATTTATTTCAACATGAATTATTATTTTTTTACATTTGTTGAATTGTACACTTTTTCTCAAGGAATTCCAATTTTAGCTTTACCATATAAGTTTCCTTTTTTTCTACAGTCCTTGTTGCTAAGTTACATTTTTTCATCTAGGATTTCAGATATATCAGTTTAAAGATTTTCAGAGTATTCTCTTTAATTTTTGAAATGCCATAAATATAGTGACAGTTATTCTGATTTTTGTTATTATTTATTTGTGCTGTTTATCAATCTTTATTAGTCTTAAGAATTATTTATTTTATTAACATTTTTAACTAACTTGTTGCTTTATCTTCCTTTTTATTCTAGTTTTTTTTCTCTATTTCAGATATTTCTCAGCTTTAGAATCACCAACTTTCACTTCCTCCTCTGTAGGTATTATCTTTATTAGGGGAAGTTGAAAATTTACCATACATACTTAAATTATAAAAAGTGGTATAGTTATATCTCTGACACAACACTTATTTTATGCTGATTGTTTCTCTACATTTCATTTTCTCCCCTAACTTTTTTATTTTTTAAAGATTTTTATTTATTTATTTGATAGATAGACGCAAGTAGGCAGAGAGTCAGGCAGAGAGAGAAGAGGAAGCAGGCTCCCTGCTGAGCAGAGAGCCCGATGTGGAGCTCGATCCCAGAACCCTGGGATCATGACCTGAGCCGAAGGCAGAGGCTTTAACCCACTGAGCCACCCAGGTGTCCCCTCACCTAACTTTTTTATAATTTGCAAAAGCATGAATTTATGTCTAGTCAAGCTATTCATATTAAAGTTTATGTCTGATATATAAGAGTTCAGTCCTTATTTTTAAGCTGGAAATTAATTATGTGAAAAGTGAAAATAAATTTAATGAACTGGTGGATGTCATAGAATACTAGTGAAACAATCTTTTGCATATTTTTTCTTAAACAGGAAAATAAATAATTCTGATTTCAGTAAAACTCTCTTTTGTATAATGTCTGTAAACGACATGAAGAAAACATGTACTTAATGACTATCTGTTGTTCCATACATAAAAATGTTTCTGTTTGTAAAGAGGAACCATAATTTGATCAGTGTTTTGCTACATGTGGGTAGCTGTGGCTACCCACAACCTAAAATCATGTGGTTTACAACCTAAAATCATGTGAATGGAAACCTTGGATATAAGACATCATTATGTTGATTAAGACTCAAGATTTTTGCAGACAGAATTGGTCATCCATAACCAGAGAGACTGAGAGTGTGAAAGAATAAGTTGAGAAAAATGGGATAGTATGACTTCTTTTTCTTTTTAAAGTATTTATTTAAATTCCAGTTAGTTAACATACAGTGTGATTGGGATCGTGTGGCTTTGATTTTCCTCCCCCCCCCTTTTTTTTGGTACCATTCCTCACTTAACAAAATGTCAGAAATAATTAAACATAATTGGCCTACATGGTTCTCCTTATAATGTTCTGCTCAAAGGTACAGAAACTTTGTAAAAGCTGGATGGATGGCACTGATTCTTCCCCAAGGAAGAATGTTAAGTGTAATGTTAATGTGATCAGTACTCAGCTCAGGTTTTTCTGATTCCAAAGTCCAGTAATTTTTCTCTCGGTTCAGTCTCATTCTGGAATTAATTTATCAGACTCAATAAAGCTTCCCCCCGCCCAGTTAGTGCCAAACCACTTACAGAAGGCCTATTTAGGGGTTGCATTTATAATGTTTAAATGTAATCAGTTCCTCCATCAAATGATAAGTTTTAAAGTTGAAACTACATTTTTTCATAATTCATGCTCAGATTAGTATAGTGATTTATAATTTTTTTATTATTAAAATTAATACATGCATGGGACCTTCTCCTAACTGAAGTGAATTGAGGTAACTTCCACATTAACCCAAAAGCTGGAAAGTTAAGGACCTCAGATATTCAATAAATAAGTACTAGAAAAGTTTTCAACAAATTGTTGGAAGAGGGAAATTTGCATTGTCATCTCTTTCCTCCTATTCTCTGTGCACCTAAATAATTCAGGTCCTATTATCCTGGCTTCTAAGTAGCTAAGACTCATTTCAACATCCCACATGCAGAAGTATCTAGAGAAAGCTCCTTATATTCTGGGCATATCGCTTGCCTCTAACTTCTTATTAAAAATTGGGGACCCTTTCCAAAATGTACACTTTATGAGAAAACAGAATAAATATTTAGAGACATACTAATTGAAATATATACATATATATATATAGTTTCAAATATATATATATAAATATATATATATAGTTTCAAATATATATATATATATGTGTGTGCATGTATATATGTGTGTGTATATATGTGTGTACATATATAATGTGTGTATATATATATATAAAACCGTTTTACATATATATGTATATGTACACATATATACACTATACACACACACACACACACACACACATATATACATAAAACATAGTTTTAAATCTAAATGTTTAGGGATGCCTGGTTGGTGCAGTTGGTTAATCACCCCACTCTTGGTTTGATTCACGTTGTGATCTCAGGGTCCTGAGATTGATGTTGGGCTCTATGTTGAGCCGGAGTCTGCTACAAAGTTTCTCTCTCCCTCTGCCCCTTCCTGCCCCCACCTCTTTATCTCTCTAAAATAAACAAATAAACCTTTAAATGTATTTTTTTTTTTCAGGGTCTTTATCTGGTTTTGGTACCAGAGTAATGCTGGCCTCCTACAATGTATTTGGAGGTTTCCTTTTCTCTTTAATTTTTGGAATAGCTTGAAAAGGATAGGTATTATCTTAAATGTTTGGTGGAATTCACCCTTGATGCTATCTGGCCCTGGACTTTTGTTTGTTTGGAGTTATGTTTATTACTAGTTCAATTTCATTACTAGTAATTCTGTTTAGATTTTCTGTTTCTTCCTGATTCAGTCTTGGAAGATTGTATGTTTATGGTTTCTTATAGGTTGTATAATTGTTGTCATACAGTTTTCATAGTAGTCTCTTACAATTCTTTGTATTTCTGAGATGTCAGTTGTTACTTTTCTTCTTTCACTTTTGGTTTTATCTATTTGAGTCCTGTTTTGATTAGCAAATATTTTTCAATGGGTGAACCATCCGTCCATCTTGGTAAGGTTCTGTTACTTTCTGAGCTTCCTGACTGGGACAGTTATCTTTCCTTGCTGTTTGTGTTGTAAATCTTTATCCCACAACTGTGCTCATTTCTTAGCTTTTAATTACTAGTTTCGCCTATGCCTCTCTGGTTACAAAGATAAAACAGTGACTGGCAAACTTATACATATATTGGGACTGGCAGAACCTTGGAAGCTCACCATGTCAAAGAGATACTGAGAGAAAAAATAAAAAAAAATCCTGGAATGGCATAGAAAAAAGGAACCCCATAGGTCAGGTAGCATGTGAGTAAGAGTGGTTTTATAGCAGAGAACCCTACTGAAATGAGTGTACCCACCCATTTTTAATCACTATATACTTACTTCAAGATTTAAATTCTGTGGAGCAGAGTTCCCATATCTTGAGTCCATATGTAGAGTACAGCTGGGCATGGGGTGCCCCCAAACTATATGTAGGATGCTCCATTCTATATGCTGTGAGGAAGAGACTATTCTCCAAAATGAAATCAGTTGCACATAGGAAGAGAGAAGAAATGATAAAAAGAGATGTCCATTTACAGTTTGTGAGCACCCCGAGTTCAATAAATTATATTTATTTGTTGTTGACTTTGATTCCAGGTTCATAGCATAGTGCCGTCACAGTGTGGAAACTTAATAAATGTTTGTTGACTCACAGTGCTGTAGTAAATATAAGTTGACACATTTTAATAGCATGGTTATAAACATAAAACATCTATTTTCCTCAGCAATTATTTTTCATTCTCCTCTTTATCCTAAGAAGTGTATCATAAAAAAAAAATCAGAAGATAAAAAACAATTTAACAAAAAAATGTTTGAGCTCAATAGTGAGAACAGTAAAATGTCTTCATTGTAGGGGCTCCCAGCTTATCAGGAGAGAGAATCATGTAGACCACTGATTTCTGGTACTAGTTATCATAGAGACTGATAACCAGAAGACTGATACACATCCCCATATTAGCTACAAATGAACCCAATCTGAAAACAACCCAAGCCTCCCATCACAGGGGAATGATTTTAGAAATATTCTCAGGTGTGTTTGATGGGGTATTATTTGGACACTGAGTGTAAATATGAAGCCTATATGGCATCCTAGAAACATTAAAAACAAAATTCAAAATGGTGGGGCGCCTGGGTGGCTCAGTGGGTTAAGCCGCTGCCTTCGGCTCAGGTCATGATCTCAGGGTCCTGGGATCGAGTCCCGCATTGGGCTCTCTGCTTGGCAGGGAGCCTGCTTCCTCCTCTCTCTCTCTCTGCCTGCCTCTCCATCTACTTGTGATTTCTCTCTGTCAAATAAATAAATAAAAATCTTTAATAAAAAAAAAATTCAAAATGGTATGGGTTATAAATAATTGTAACTATGAAAATATAAGTTTATTAGACTCCAAAAGACCTGAAGACAATACAGAGAAATAAAAGCAATTATTGCTAGAAAAATAGAAGCTTTATTTTTTCAGTTTTTAGATTGTTCTAATATGGTTATATAATAAATTTGTAGGAAAAAGTTGGAACTATTTATTCAGTTTTCTCATTATTCAGCAACAACAACATACTCTAAAATTGTTCCCTTACCTGCTAATGGGATTTAATTCTATTCTTTAACTTAACAGCTGTGATTTCTGCTCGAATGCCTGGGGAGACTGTCATTCTATGTTAGTCCTTGTTTATTCCTCATTAATTCTTGTTGGCTTTGCTCCCTGGGAGCACCTGTACTTTGTGGGCTATGGAAGGAGATGTGTAGGTGGTTCCATAGATTTTAGTTAGAATAAATGGTTGCTTTTGACCCTTACTAATGGGTGTTTTATTTTTTTATTCCTCTCCAATAGCACATCTCTATGTAGGAGTTCCAAGCAGTTTGTACTCTCTAATCTAAACTGAAAACCTCATCTTTTCAATTCCTGTGGAATTCTCCAGTGTCCAGGTTGTAACATTTTCTGCAAATGTAAGATGAGTGACCAATTTCTGTAGATTTTAAGATGACCACTATAGTCATGTTATGTAGATTTTAGCCTTTGGTTGTCACCTATCTAGTTTTTTTTTTTTTTTTTTTTATTTTTAAGATATTATTTATTTATTTGACAGATGGAGATCACAAGTAGGCCGAGAGGTAGGTACAGGGAAAGAGGGGGAAGCAGTCTCCCCACTGAGCAGAGAGTCTGATGTGGGGCTTGATCCCAGGACTTGGGATCATGCATGACCTGAGCCGAAGGCCGAGGCTTAACCCACTGAGTCACCCAGGCGCCCCAGTCATTTTTTTTTTTTTAAGATTTTATTTATTTATTTGACAGAGAGAGAGAGAGAGATCACAATTAAGCAGAGCAGCAGGCAGAGAGAGAGGGGGAAATGGGCAACCCGCTAAGCAGAGAACCCAATGCAGGGCTCAATCCCAGGACTCTGAGATCATGACCTAAGCAGAAGGCAGAGGCTTAACCCACTGAGCCACCCAGGTGCTCCTGCCTACCTAGTCTTTTTAACAGCATCTTGCTGTTTTGCTCATCCCCCCCCCCCCCAATCTAATACTGTCTACAAATTGCTATTACTTCCTTCTGACAGGGAATGAATACTACATCTCTGCTTTAAAACCTCTAAAGGTTTACTTAACTAAGTACAAATTCTGTAGTTCTACTTCCTACCCAGTTTCGGACCATTGTCTTCCATGACTATCCTACTCCAACTGCATAAACTAACCAAATGGGCAGCTTCCTGTTCTTGGATCCCATAACTGACTCTACTATCTCAATATCTTTGTTGATTTTTTTTTTCCTTCTCTTGGAATGTCCTCTCCCGTTCTGGCCCTAATCATTCTAATTTATATCTATTACTAAAGAAATATTTAAACAGTTACCCATTTTATAATGCTTTTTTTATTAATCCAAATAGATTTGATTTGGAATTGGTAATAATGGTAATTATTTCCAATAGATTTCCTTTCTTTTCAGCCAAAAATAAGTCTGTATCCCCTTTTGCATTATTTAATCTACTTTATTGTAATCTAAAGGGCGATTGAACTATGCACACTCTGAGCACAGGTGCAATCCTTTTTCTTCCTGGTATCTATCTGCAGCATCCAGCACAGAGCCTGGCTTGGTTTTTGTCTTGAATTAAAGGTGGACTCCAAAATTTTTGAAAGTACTGTATAAGATTAGAAAGTATTAATTTTTTATTTCCATTTTAATTATCTTTTTGATTTTGAAAAAAAGATAAAAATGGGAAATCAGTAGGGGTCCATCCTACAGATGGAAGAAGAAGGGAGAAAGATGAGTGGGAGATGGTGAAATAATACGTGCTTCTAGAATTTGATGGCTAAATTAATCTTTAATAAGTTTAGAGAACGAGTAATAGCTTTCCGTGTGTGTGTGTGTGTGTGTGTGTATGTACTCCAAACCAAGCAGTTTGGGTGTGTCAATTGAAGAAATGTATTAGCAAAACATTGTGCTTTATTTTATCTTCTGTCTCTGAATGTTTTGTTAATTCATTTTTAATGATTTTCTTAAATGATCTTATTTCATTTTATTAGAAATACCAGTTTCATAGCTGGTGCCCCTGCTAGGGTCTGTAATTCTTTGTAAGAAAATATCAGTAGTGCATGGGAGGTAGAATAGTTGAGCAAGCCTGGGTAGATATTCATATCACTGGGTCTAACATACATTCTGACTCAGCCTCCTAGACAAAATTTTGGACACAAGCATGTGAGCATTCTCTGAAGTGATTTTTCTTCAGTTTTCAGTAACTTCACCAACTGATGATAATGAAGTCATAATTAAACCAACTTTGCCCTAGGAACAAAAGCATTAAACCGAGTAGTCGTTCTTTCTTACAGAGCCCTAGACTTCTTTTTCTGTCCCCAGTATCAACAGGTATTTCTTCTCATCAACTCCAGCAGGATCTCCGCTCAGAGTCAAACCTTTCCATATTTATTCATATCCTCTTTTTTGGTCATATTATTTTAACCTAGATACTGAAATATTTTATTTTAATTCTAGGCTCTCATATACCTGTTGTTTCTGCAGAGTTAATTCCAGGCTCCCTTCTGTTCACTCTGCCATCTCTTTTTCCTGAAATTTTCTTTTTACCATTTTACAGCCCGATGCTGATTTTACCACCCTGATTCTTGGACAGGTTCCTCCTACTTATTGCTCTGTACCAGAAAAGCAATGAGATGGCTGTTCTGCACAGCGGTTAAAATGTATTGGTTGATGATATTAAAAGCTAAGATTAAGTAAGCATCTAATGCAGTGCTGTTTTACATTCTTGCATTTTGTCTTCATAAGTAATGTAGGAGGTAAATGCTATCCTAACTTTAAGAAAGAAGGAATTAAGAAAGTTTAATTTGTCTGGGATGACAAAGCAGGTCCCAGAGCCAGGATTCCTATGCCAGCAGTTTGCTGTGAAGCCTGAACTCTTAGTCAGCAGTCTTTTTTTTTTTTTTTTTTTTTTTTTTGCTTTCTATTTATTTGGGGATTCTGGGTCACTTGGAATAAGTGACTAAGTGACGTATGGTTGGCAAGATGTGAGGTTCCTTAACAATTAGGCTATGAGGGGTTCCTGAGAGAGAATCTTGATTGGATTCTATGACATCACTGCTTTGTATTTTTGGGCATGTCAGTTAGCTTCTCTGAGATTTGTTTTTCTCATCTGTGAAGGGCAATTGTAATATTTCTCCCCACTGCGTTCTCTTAAGGTTAAATGAGATCATACAAGGGAAACTTTTTTGTTTTTTTTTTGCAATTTTACAGATGATAATAATTGGTATTTCAATTGAGTAATCTCAAGTTGTGTTATGTCCTTGCTCAGCCTCTACAGCCTTGCTTCTTCCTGGGGCACATAGGAAAGCTATAGACATCAGTAAAATTTTCACAAGTGCCAAAGATAAATAAGAAACATCTACATTTGTTTTTTTCTAGACTCCTCAGTCTACATTGTCATCCTTGCTGCTGCCTTTGAAATATTTCGCTCTAGTTGGGGAAAGAAGAGATCCTACAAACGAAAGTCACATCAATACATTATTTAGTGGATACAGTTTCAGATCATGAGGAAACCTATGATAAGCATACTTACCCTTTGTAGTGGTTAAGAGAAACATGTGCTGTTTTATAAATACAAATCCGGAGAACTGGTTAATATTTTAACTGAGGGCACACAATGAATTTTTGGCAATGCCAGTTTTAAAAACCAGAGGCTGTGAGCCCCAGACCCATTTCTGCTGGGCTCTGTCATGAGTTGCTCCTGAAAAAAGGTCCAATGAAGTGAAGTTAAAAGAGTATTTGGAGACAATTAGTTAGCAGAGTCCAACTATCTTCTCCTGTTTATTCTCATGAAGAAGATACTTTACCTGGGAAAACTTCTCCATAAGTATTTGAAATGTGACTATTCATATTTTCCCCTTGGCCCTCATGCCACTCCACACTGATTCTTCCAAGCCCAGCCATTCTGAGACCATAAGAAAAGTGGAGAACAGGGAAGAACATCTAACAGTGCCACATGAGTAACCCAGCTGGCTTTTCTGAGTGCTTACTGCTTGCCAGAACTTGAATGAAAAATAAATCAATGGTTAAATCATTAGTTTCTCCTACTTCCTCTATGGAGGAAATGAACCCCTATAATCACAATCTTATGAAATAGCATCTTTTTTCTGTCTTCCCCTATTCCATTCTCTCACTTTTTAAAGTCTTAAATTTTGAGATTAATCATGGCTAAAAGGCTCTCATGGAATTTTCAGTGTTCTTTTCAATAAATAAGAAAATAAAAGCATTTTATTATGAAATTATTATGGGACACAGTTATGGGCTTTTCTTTTGGAATACATCTAAGGTGTCATAATTATTTTAAATCAGTGTTATTGGATGACTTTCTGGGTTTTCTCTAATTATTTATACATTTGCTTGTATGTGCATTTTCTGGGCATCTGGTCCTCTGCTGAGTGCATCCAATTTACAAAATGGCCCAGGACTTCCCAATGTAAAAACACAGACAAAAATGTAAACAGTAATAGAAGGATAGTATTATTTCATTAAGCTACACATGGAAATATAATAGTACATGCATAATGTCGGAGGGACTAGTGATTCTTTAGTTGACGTAAGCCAGCTTATATTTAAAATGTTTTACTTCATGAACATAGGACCAGAGCACATACTTGCAGGCAATATCAATGCATTGTGTCAAGCTGCAATAGCCTGACACATACATATTTATGATAGGACTAGATCTGCCAAGAGACTAGATATACATTCATCTAGCAGTGATGACATACTCTCATCTAGACAGAGCTAGAGAATTTTTTTTATGATTCTTTAATTTTTTTATTTTGGGGAGTTGTTTTGAGAAATATTTTTTGATGATGATGATAACAATGACAAATGATTCTTTTTTTTAAAGACTTTATTTATTTAACAGAGAGAGAGATCACAAGTAGGCAGAGAGGCAGGCAGAAAGAGAGAGGGAAGCAGGCTCCCCACTGAGCAGAGAGCCTGATGCAGGGCTCCATCCCAGGACCCTGAGATCATGACCTCAGCCAAAGGCAGAGCCTTTAACCACTGAGCCATCTAGGCGCCCCATGACAAAGGATTCTTAAAGGATGCATTTTTAAAATAACATATTGTGTTTTCCAGATAATATCATCATAGACGATAAATCACAGCTTAAAAGTTAGTATAACATCAGGATGAGTGTGAACTTTAGTGTGCATCACAATGATGGACAAAATATTCTTTCTGTGTTTATAAAATACAGAAAGAGTAGTAAGTTAGCATTTGCTCTGTCTCACTCTGGGGCTGCAACAATAATAAAAATGCCTGGGTGGCTCAGTCAGTTAGGCATCCAACTCTTGATTTCAGCTTGGATCAATAATCTCAGGGCTGTGAGATTGAAGCCCATGTGGGCCTCTGCTCAGTGTGGAGTCTGCTTGAAACTCTCTTTTCCTACCCCTCTCCCTACCCCCCGTAAGAGTGGGTTAGCATAAGAATGGCCATCCTGAAGGCTGGGAAGCCATTATACTGAGCATCCCTAACCAGCCCACAGGGCTTACTTGACTTGAGATAAGAGAAAGCTAAAACCTGAAAAAACAATCATACACGACCAAGGCAGTTAGGCGATGATGCCACAGGGACCAGATGTTAAAAGAAAAACAAATAGTTAACTTGCAGAGATCACAATCCTGCAAGACAGGAGTTTCCCTTGATTTGCAAATGTCCTGGTGATTTACAACAAAAAGGCTATCTTTTCAGTGCCTCAATTTCCAGAGACAAATGGCTCAGTTCCTCAAGGCCTAAGGTCCTTCACAAAACTCAGGGAGGATGAGGCAGAAGGAAATGTAAATAAAGTTAAAATTCTTCTAAACCTAAATCCCACTTAACCTCCAGGATGGTGCCAGGGTGACGCTGGGGTGCCAAAAGGTTAAACAAAGTTAAACTGTCAAAGTGGGGTGCAAGATATGTATGCAGCTATGAAAAAGTGCCTTGAAAATGCTATATAAACCCTTGGCTTTGAGTGCTCGGGGTCCTTGTTGAAACCCGCTGCATCAGGCAGTTACTTGGACCTCAGCTAGCTGGAAATAAACCTCGCTGTGTGACTTGCATTATCGAGAGTGTTCTCTGTCTAATTGAGGGGTGGTCGACTCCATACCCTAACATCCCCTCTCTAGCTCTCTCTTAAAAATAATTATTTTTTAAAAGGATAGTGTTCCACTTTGTGGTAGACAGAATTTCATGTAAAATCTTGCTATTTAATGAAAATAGTAATTTCTTTTGAGATACAGTCCCATTATGTATTCCCAGTAAAAGCTGAATAAGGATTATTGATTGATTTTTTTAGAAGTCTTTATTCTATGGAACAGTTTCAGAATTGAGAGGAAGACATAGAGGCTTTGCATATACTTTCTCTTTGCATTGTCTTTCACAGAACCAGAAGTTTTAAATTTTAATGTACTCCAGTTTATCAGTTATAAATCCTGTCTTTGGGATTCTATCTAAAAACGTAGTCATAGATCCTATCTTTGGGGTTCTATCTAAAAATCATCACTATGCCTAAGGTCATCTACTTTTTCTCCTAAGTTATCTTCTAAGTTTTATAGTTTTGGCTTTTGGTTTGTTTTTTACATTTACGTCTGTGATCTATTTTGAGTTAATTTTGTGTGTGTGTGAAAGTGTAAAGTATAAGACCTAGATTTGCTTTTCTTTTTTTTTTTTTCATTCCAACCCCATTTGCTGAAAAGACTATCTTAGCTCCATTGTATATAGCCTTTGCTCATTTTTCAAAGATTGGTTATTTGTGTGGGTCCATTTCTGTGTTCTTGTTACTCTGTTCTATTGATCTATTTATCGGTTCTTCTACCAGTACCACATTATCTTGATTACTTTAATTTTGAAGTACATCTTGAAGTTGGGTAGTATCAATTTTGTTATTCTTCCAATACTGTGTTGGTTATTATGGGCCTTTTGCCTGCACATATATACTATAGAATATGTTTGTCAGGATCTGTAGAGTAACTAGAGATTTTCACTGGGATTGCTTTGAATCTATAGATCAAGTTGTAAAGGACTGATACCTAACAATATTGAGTCTTCCTATCAGTGAACATGAAATAACTCTCCATTTACTTAATTATTTTTTTAGTTCATTCATCAGAGTTTTATAGTCTTACTCATGTAGATCTTTTACATATTTTATTAGATTTATACCTGAGTATTTCATTTGAGGGGTGCTAACGTATATGATACTATGTTTTTTGTTTCAAATCCCACTTTCATTGCTGATATATATGAAACCTCTTGAGTTTTGTTTTGTTTTTGTTTTTAATTTTTTTAAAAGATTTTATTTATTTATTTGACAGACAGAGATCACAAGTAGACAAAGAGGCAGACAGAGAGAGAGGAAGGGAAGCAGGTTCCCTGCTGAGCAGAGAGCCCAATGCAGAGATGGATCCTAGGATCCTGGGACCATGACCTGAGCTGAAGGTAGAGACTTTAACCCACTGAGCCACCCAGGCGCCCCACCTCTTGAGTTTTGTAAATTATTTCTATAGCCTGCAGACTTGCAATAATTGGCTTTTGAATTCCAGGCATGTTTTTGTCTGTGCTTTCAGATTTTCTATATAGATGATCCTGTCATCTGCAAACAAACACAGTTCGTACTTCTCAATTGATATACCTCTTATTTCCTTTTCTTGTCTTACTGTATTATGTAGGACTTCCAGTATAATGCTGAAAATACATGGTGATAGGAGACATTCTTGTCTTGTTCCTGATCGTAGTAGGAAATGGTAAGGCTTCTCATCTCAGAGCTATGGAATTAGCTATACAGTTTTTTGTAGATGTTTTTTATAGAGTTGAGAAAGTTCTCTATTCATAATTTACTGAGAGTTTTTATCATGAAGAGTGTTGGATTTTATCATAAGATTTTTATGTATCAAGATGATCATGTAATTTCTTTTTTATTTTCTAGTCTATTTATGTGATGGATTATATTAACTGATTTTTTAATGTTGAACCAACCTTACATAACTGAGATAAACCCCTCTAGTTATGGTTTATAATTCTTTTTACACATTATTTGATTCAATTTGCTAATACTTTGTTGAGAATTTTTGCATCTGTGTACATGAGAGATACTGGTCTGTAGTTTCTTTTCTTGTAATTTTTTGGTTTGATTTTGGTATTGGAATAATGCTGGCCTCATACAATGAATTAGGAAGTATTATTTCTGCTTCTATCCTCTGAAAGAGATCATACAGAATTGATTATTTCTATTTTAAATGTTTTATAGAGTTCACCAGTGAACCTATCTGGGCTGGAGCTTTTTGTTCTAGAAAGTTACTAATTGTTGATTCAGTTTCTTTGATTGTTACAGACTTATTCAGATTGTATTTCTTTTTTGTGAGTTTTGGCAAAATATGTCTTTCAAGAAATTGGTGTGCTTCATTTAGGTTAAGAAAATTGTGGACATAGGGGCGCCTGGGTGGCTCAGTGGGTTAAAGCCTCTGCCTTCGGCTCAGGTCATGATCCCAGAGTCCTGGGATGGAGCCCCACATCGGGCTCTCTGCTCAGCAGGGAGCCTGCTTCCTCCTCTCTCTCTGCCTGCCTCTCTGCCTACTTGTGATCTCTGTCTGTCAAATAAATAAATAAAAAATCTTAAAAAAAAAAAGGAAAAGAAAATTGTGGACATAGAATTGTTTATAGTATTCCTGTGTTCTTTTAAACTTTCAGAGTATCTTCAGTACTGTCTTTTCTTTCATTTCTGATATTTGTAATTTATGTCCTTCCTCTTTTTTTTCTTAGACTGGCTAAGAACTTAACCAATTTTATTAAATCTTTTTGAAGAATAAGCTTTTGGCTTTGTTGATATTCTCTGTTTATTTCCTGTAACGTTTCATTGATTCCTGTCCTTATTGTTATTATTTCCTTTTTCTACTTACTTTTCATTTAACTTTTACTTCCTTTTCTAGTTCCATGAGATAATTAATTTTAGATCTCTTATTTTTAAAATAAATGCATCCAGTGCTAAAAACTGCCTTCTAATCATCGCTTTTACTGTATACCACAAATTTTGATGTCAATTGTTCATTTGAATTTAGTTCATCATATATTTTAGATTGCTATTGATGTTTCTTCTTTGACCTATGTGTTACTTATTCTCCATGTATTTTGGCATTTTCCAACTACTCTTCTGTTATTAATTTTTAGTTGAATTCTACTATAGTATGAGAGCAGACATTATGATTTCTATTGTTTTAAATTTGTTAAAGTTTATTTTATGGCAGATTTATTTCTATAAGTATGGGTTTTATTAAACACATGTTTGGGGTCTAATATATACAAATTTATACTTTAGTTTCATTAATGTTTACAATGTTATGATTGTATTGTATTTTATAGTAATAAATGTTAATATTCAATCTGTTTGTTAAATCCCCTTATATGTGTTTATTTTATCTTTATTTTCTCCCGATCTGTTCTTAAACCTCAAGAAATGTGCCCTGGAAAAAATCGAGGCATTTTTAAGTTGAATCAAAAAACAAACAAAATGCAACAAATAAGGAATATGGGTCTCAAGATGTAAGATATATATATATATATATATATATATATATATATATATATATATATATATTTTAAGATTTTATTTATTTGTCCAACAGAGAGAGCAGACATGTAACCAACTGAGCTACCCAGGTGCCCGCCCCCCCGGCTTTTTTTTTTTTTTTTTAAGATTTTATTCATTTGTCTCACACACACACACACACACACACACACACACACACGGAGGACGTAAGACATATTCATAAAGAGTTCTGTGGCACTCAATGCAAAAATAGACCTAAACCATTTTTTTAAAGTTCATGCCAATATGAGAAGTACTATTTGAATATGATATCCATAATTAAACATTGTACCTTCAGGTGTGAGGAAGCAAATGTGTTTTGGATGTGAATTAGGTAGTTTTCCCCCTAGAAGCTGTTACCAGGCTTTTGTAGCATTTTGAACATGAGCTCTCAGTTGAGTGGGTGACCAGCAGGCTCAGCCACCTGCCCATCCCCATAACTATGCCATGGGAAACTGTTATAATATGAAAGAGCCAGTATGTGATTCTATATTATTCTTTCTTTTTTTTTTTTTTAAGATTTTTTTATTTGTTTATTTGACAGATAGAAATAACAAGTAGACAGAGAGGCAGGCAGAGAGAGAGGAGGAAGCAGGCTTCCCGCTGAGCAGAGAGCTGGATTCGGGGCTCAATCCCAGGACCCTGGGATCATGACCTGAGCTGAAGGCAGAGGCTTTAACCCACTGAGCCACCCAGGTGCCCCTATATTATTCCTTCTAACAGTTAAATAAAACTATAACTATAGTGATCTCCTACTAAAGGAAGAGAATTTTCCTTTGAAATAAAAACAGGAACAAGTTTTTAAAGTGTATAGATGTTTGCTCTGTGTTTTTAAACAGTTTAAAAATATTATCAAGTTTCAATTCATGGACCTCAAAATCTTTTAGCTCTACTCTGCTTACACATGAGAAATAGTGTTGAATAAACTCAAAACCAAGTCATCAATGCAAGTGAAAAATATGGAGGAGTACTGAAAAGTGTCTGTTTGAAAGAAATCAGGCTTCAACTAAAAAGCTAAAAAAATAAGGCAGGATATAAGAATAACTGAATCATTTAACTCTCTTGTCTTGAACGAGGGGGGTGGGAAATTACCTAGTGAAATTTTCCTGTGTTTTTAGATATTTTTAGGTATTAAGATATTTTAACATGTACTAAAACAACACAAGGTAGAACACAGCTTGCTTAATAAGGAATAGAAATATAATGTTCCACATTTTTAGGGAATGGTAGATTGATTTTTTAAAGACTTTATGTATATTTATTCTTAAGAGAGGAATAGGAAGTCATAAATCTCAAGTAGGATTTAACATTTGATCTGTTTTGAAAGAATGATTCATGATTGACAATGTGAACAATGTGAGTCAGGGAGCTTTAGAAATAGAAAAAAATGGATTCAACATAGCTTAGATTATTGGATCCATCACAGAATGTCATGGGATATGATCTTGGAAAGAAGAGTTTGGGATTGGGTTGTAGAGGGCATTGAATGGCAAACTAAGGGGTTGGTACTTAGTTTGGAGATAAAGAGGATTGTTAAAGTTTGCTTTATGCCTATTTTCCTAGAAATTTAAAAAAAATGCCAAATACGTTTCTTAGGAAAAGAAATATTTGAAAAGTTCTGTGTTCTGATGTTGATTTAATTAAGTGTTCTGTTTTCTTATAAAAAATAGGACTTACTAAAATCATGGAGTTTTGTCTTAATTTTCAAGTCACTCCATCGCTTCTGTCTGCGGTAATTTCCTGTGTCTCATAACTTTTCACTCATTCCCAATTACCATAGGCCACTCAGATCATTTCAGTACCCTTCTTCCAGATAAAGACTTACAGCATCTGTTCATCTATTCAAAAAACTATAGTTTTTACTATAGTTTTTATAGTTTCGAATTCAGAGGTTGCAAAGTCCAATATGTTTGAGCTAAGTGGATAATGCAAATGAGCAAAAGGAATCAGGTTGTAAGGTCTAAATCAGCAGTTCTTAGCTCTAGTTGCAGAGTAATATCACCTGGGGAGCTTCTAAAAGTTCCAGAGGAGATTTTAATATACAGATAAGAGCAAGAGCCACTGTAAATCAATATTCTCAAATGTATGTGAGTAGAAGAGTCACATTTGTCTTGTTTAATTTGTTGTTAAGGAATAGTCCCAATCATTAAGATAGACAAGAAATTATAAATGAAAATAAGAACTGTGTGGATCTCAAGGACCTTTGTTTTTAATAAAGAATATCCCCAATATACACATCTGATGATTAAAAAGCAAATGGCTTGTGGACCAACAGTTTGATATATAGATCCCTGAAACTTTTATCTGATACGTAATCATTATATACAAGCCCACTTATGTAATGAGGTTGTGAAATTTATCAAAACACTGAGGTGACCATTTATTTATAACGTTATCATAATAATCATAATTTACCAATAGGCTAGCGACTTGAGAAATAAAGTCTAGTTTGGAGTGAGTCCTTTCAATGCAGGAGTCCCAGATGTGTTCCTTATTTTATACAATACCTAGCATAGAGCATATGCATATTGGTCTTTAATTCCTGAATAACCATATTTAGAAAGAAAAGCCACAAGGCATTTAGGTCATAGGAAAAATATGTAGCATTTATTGCCTCTCTTCGTATTACTGGGCATTTTGCTGCTCAAGACACATAGGTCTGTTTATGTGATGAGAACCTTTAAAATAGTTTTAATTTTAGATGCAAGGAAACATATCCTCAAAGAGATTGAGTAGTGTGCCCAAGGTCATCTGCTCAATGTGATCTATTTATACATAACACTTTTGTTTAAAAATGGAAGCTTAAAACAAAGAACATTTATTATTTCTAGCCTTGCTGGGGAGGTGGGGGGACAGGAATCTGGGAACAGCTGCAGCTTATTTGCATGGATCTGGCTCTGAGTTTTTCCCGAAGCTGCAATCAAGGTGTCAACTAGTGTGCAATCATTTTAAGCTTGACTGAGTTTGGAGAATACACTTCCAGACTCACATTATGGCTGTTGGCAGGAGATTTAATTTCCTTGGCATGTGGTTCTAGTGGCATGGTTTTTCCTAGGGTATGAGATCCAAGGAAGAAGAATACACCCAAGATAGAATTCAGTTTTTATAAACTAATACTGGGAGGGATATGCCTTCTTTTCTGCCATATTCTATTTATTAGAAAAGAGTCCAATACACATTGAAGAGTAGGGAATTTAAAGGTTCACATTTTAAAAGAATGTCTGAGAATGTGTGGACATATGTCAAAAATGTTAAATTATTAACAAATGGCTGACATAACAATATAATTTTATGCATTGGAAATGAATTGTCAAAAACAAGTCCTATTGTTTCTTGTAAGATAATATCAGAATGATAAAAACCTAACAATGTTCTTATTATTTTGGGAATAGAAGCATTTCATGAGTTACTAGTAAGTATTGGACACAATTTGTAATTGGAGTTTTGTATCATTAATGGGGCTGAGTTCTTTGGATACAGTGTAGTAGAGGAGATGAATAAGCATGGCCTGGGTGGCTCAGTCAATTAAACATCTGTCTTTGGCTCAGGTTATGATGGAATTGAACCCTTCACTGGGCTCTCTGTTCAGCAGGGATCCTGCTTCTCCCTCTCCCTCTGCCTGCTGCTTTGCCTGTTTGTGTGTGCACACACTCTGTGTGTGTGTGTGTGTGTGAAATAAATAAATAGATAAAATATATATATATATTTTAAATAGAGGAGATTAATATAAGAAGAGTTAACAGAGTAGGTGATAGCGATCCTATGACAAGAATGATCAAAGTAATGTGGGAACACAGAAGAACTGACCAAATTTATAGGATGGAGAAAATTGGAGGAGGGACTAGGAAAGTCATCCTGGTGGAATTAATTCTTAAACCAACTATTATGAGAAATCATTTGGAGAATATACTTGAGTACAAGTGCACTCCTGAGAGAGAGAGAGAAAGACGCCTCCAGACAAGGAGATAGCATTCCAGAGGAAGGGCACAGCTTGGGCAGATACTTTAGAAAAATCGGAAAGAAATGAAATGGTCTGGAGGCCCAGGGAATTTGTAGAGGTATGTTAAGGTTTTAGGTTGCAGAGGACAGGGAATGGAGCCCTAAAAAGGTAAGGCCAGAAATATAGAGAAATGAATGGAATACCTTGCTTTTGAAGGGACCCAGGGCTGAAAGAATTAACTGCGTAAAGCTTCTGCTAACTTGCTTAACTTGCTTTTTGTAACTGCTTCGCTAGCCTTGTGGCTAGAACTTTGAAACATAAGAACATGACTTTCCCTCCCCTTGCCCCCATCCTGAGCACGTTCCCTGCTTAGGAGATGTCCTTGAATTATGCTTATGGTTAACAAAGAAGAGAATTGTTTTGTCCTAGTTTCACAGCCGCCCAGCTACACCCGGACGATAAGATATGGCTAAAAAAATGTAAACTGTGCAGAGCATACCAGGAACTGTAACTATGTAAAGAGGTCACTGTGATTATGGCTTTGTGACAAGCCTTAGTCTAAAAAATGCATAAAAACCCCATACTCCCTTGGATTGGGGCTCTCAGCCTCTGCCTGGTTTTCAGGAATGCTGCAGAGCCCCAGCATGCTGGAACAATAAAACCCTTGCTGTTGCAGAAAGAGCCACCTTGGTGTCCTTCCTCCGCACCTCCCTGGGTTGAGGTCTTCTCGACCCTAACACTTTCCACGAGGGAGTTTGGATTTTATTGTAAACCAGTGTTTTTCAATTTTAGTAAGGTACATCCCACTATCACAATTTTTGCCAAGTGTCTGTATTGTCCACACTATTATTTATGCAATATTTAAACTATAGTCTCATTTTACTTGAATATACTTATCTCAAAATGAAACATCTTGACTTGGATATACTATATTTATTTTTTAAGACACACATTAAATATACCACCTGTTTTGATAATGAAATCGGATGGAGAAGGGACACATAGTACACATAGGACACACTTTCCAATTGCATGTGCCTTGAACTGTGTTGGCCCACAAATAAATGTTTTCTTGAGGCAAAGTCCCATTTAAAAAAAAAAAAAAGTCTTTATCTACTGCATGAAGATCATGGTAGCCACCCCCCCAAGCTAAGCAGCACAGAATATGAGTAATCTTGATTTGGGAGGACCCTGCTGTTGCATTTTATGAATTCCCAATAGAAAGAAGCTAACCATGCTGTCTTTCTAGCCCATAGAAAGAAGGTAGAAACATTATTTGAAGTTTTGGAAATTTTTTTGCCTCAATTTTGCTTCTTGTTTTGTCTAAGTTTACCTAGAATACTCTGATTAGTGATAAATACTGTAAAGTGTGCTGCCTTCTTTCAAGACATTATGGTTATTAGTTATTAGCTTCATCTCAGAAAAAGCTTACTTAGTAATCTTATTATTTAAGTTACCTGAACCATGGTAAAGGTCCCTAAGTTGGTATTAGACACATGCTCAGTCTTAGATATATTTATAGGTTTCATATACTGCATGTAGCTTCTGAAAACCTGGCAGGGACAGTTAGAAAATGATCTTACATTCTCTTTAATAGAGAGAACTTGAACTAGATCAACAAGAGCTTTAAGGAATGTAAGATTTTCAGTTTGGGATATGTTCAAGATACTCTAAAATGGATGGCGTCTCAGTAATATTGCTTAAATGATAACATTGAAATGACATAGGAAAAGAAAAGGATGTACCTGCTTCAACTCATTTTTCTCCAGCTTATAAATATACCTCATATTATTTAATATTGTAATGAGAACTAAAGAAAAGTTGCAGTCCTTTTTACCTTAGGGATTGAGCTTCAATGTTTGATTTAAATAGGTTTTGCAATGTTTCCAATTCTCAGAGGCAAAAAGCATTTACACACACACACACGCACACACTCATCATACATACTGAGGAAATGAAAAGTAACCGTGACACTTAATTGGCACTGGGATCTCGTGCTCAGTTTCCAATGCTATACCTGCTTACTTATTTTTTTTTAACAGGTGTAGTTTATTTAACAGCATGGCACTGTATAGAAACTATGAGAGGAGAGAATGAGTAGAAAATAAATCCTAGAACAAGGGAGAGAAACTTCTGCCAGCTTTTTCAGATTAAAACTGAATTAGGCAATAATTTGTGGAATTTTCATTTGATATTACATCATGTTTATTGTATGGTATTTTAGACCCAGATGAATTGTTGGCAGATACTTGATTTAAAAATAAAATCCTTAAATCATTCATTTCCTGCTGTATCAGTGCCGGCGAACACATATCATTGTCACTCTGGCTAAGATGCACCAACGCATCAAGCCATCTGGAAAGATTGGCTTTGTATACAGTAACCTTACTCTTGTGGTATTTTTTCAAGAAGGGTAGTCTAGCTAGCCTCCAGATATTAGACATGTTGCATAGTTTCTGAGGTCTCTGGACCAAGTGGCTGCTTTTCCATCAAGCACCAATCCTCACATCTGCCCTCCTATAATGGATGGACTTAGAATATAAAGTGATATGATTGCATCTCTTTGATATAAGAAAACTTTCGGATATCTTAAAAATAGGAGTCGTATTCATCTGGGAGAAGAAAACCAAAGCAAAAGTAGGCAGCCTTTAAAGTTATTGTGACAAGTACAAATGCACATGTTAATCGGATCCCTTTTTCTTTGACTCCCTCAAAAAGATGTATATTGGCTTCTTCCTTTCTGCCTCCAGGGTACTTGGCTTATTCAAGAAATATAGCGGTTATTATCATCTACCTTATTTACTTACATAAGGGTTTATCTACCCACTTATCTGTATGAGGCTTCTCTACATGAAGTTGATTAAGGAAATTTGAGAATATTGGCTATAAGAATCTGTTTATTCTTTTCAGTACCTACCAATAAATGTCCTTGCTCAAACAGACATTCAAAATTTATCGAATAAAATTGCATGATTTCAACCTTGAGAGATCAGAGATTTAAACAAATAGAACTCTTTCACTGTACAAATGAGTAAATTAAAGTTCAGAGGAGTGTGACCTTCCCAGAGTCACCTGAGCAGTCAGTGGAGAGTCTTTATTTGAACCGCCACTCTCCAGTCTAACACTCTTAATACTGCCTCTCAGCTGGCTCGAAGTCATTGCTATGATTTAGCATCTTATTTTCTTATAACTTCTTTCCATTTCTGACATTTTCTTAATAGTTATACAGTATTGAGGCAGTAATTTTTAATACATGCATGAAAGGTGGTATTGTTAAAACACTGGCTGAATATGCAGAAGTACTCTAAGCAATATGGTACTTCATTTCAGTTTTCCCCTCTGAAATAAATTGTAATTGTTTTTGCCTGCTGACCCCTTCCATGTCTCAAAGTAAATAAGTAGATGTGAGAAATTTTATTTTATTTTATTTCATTTTATTGTTTAGTGTGTCGCAGATAGTTCTCGCTGTTAGAATCTCAGGCTGTCCAATTATGCATTTGACTTATTTACACTGAGTTTTTAGAATGTACTCGGAAAAGGTCATAGTAATTCTTTTTTTTTTAAGATTTTATTTATTTATTTGACAGAGATCACAAGTATGTGGAGGGTGGGTGGCAGGAAGCAGGCTCCCTGCTGAGCAGAGAGCTTGATGCAGGGCTCAATCCCAGGACCCTGGGATCATGACCTGAGCTGAAGGTAGAGGCTTTAACCCACTGAGCCACCCAGGAGCCCTGGTCATAATAGTTCTAATTGGTCTCTTTTGCAGTGTAGAATGAAGTTATGAATACCAATAATGGTATTAGGGCACCAGGCAGGGCAATGATCGAACTTTAAGAGGTGCCAAGAATAACTGTTAAGCTACTCCATCTACTTTATCTTTAAAAACTGTTAATTCAGTCACAGGGTCCTTTGATCTAGGCCCTTGTAATTACACGTTTTATTTTGATAAATAATTTCTGTGAAAGTCAAAATGTACCAGGTCATTGAATTTATTTTACTCAGGCTATTGCAGTAGGGTGTGTGTGTGCCAAACCAAGAAGGGAGTGTCTCAGCAGGGTGTTTGCCTTAAACTTTATAGGGACAGGTAAACAAGTTGCAGAAAGAGTGAGTCACAGGATTGTTTTATGCTCAGAGGATGTCTCATTCAGTTTAATAAATAGGAAATGTTTATCTCTGCCTTAGAGATAACACAGTTATTCCTTAACATAAGGAATGTTATGTTAAAATGTTATGTTAAAAAATAAGGAAAAGTTTATCTCTGCCTTAGCTAGTTTCAGGGGACAGAGTTCTCACTTTAGTTATTTGTTTATGAGGATAAAGAATAAAAAATTAGCTCAGGGTCAAAGGGGAAGGGTCTGTCTGCCCTTTTCAGCAAGTTTGGATGAAAGGGAAAAGGTCTGTGTTTAGACTTGTCATTTATTAATGGGATGTTTGTGTTGAGGAAAAACGTACATGAATCATAATGAAAACCATCCCTCCTTCTCGGGTAGTTGACCTTGAGGAAGATTTATTTTTCTTCCACTCCCCTGTCTCCTCTCTATAAAACACAAATATCAGACCAGCCTACCCGGTCATCTTAAGAAAGCTATATTACCTGAGATTGCTGTAACAAATTACAGATCACTACAAACTTGGTGGCTTAAAACAGTGAAAATTATCCTCTCATGATAGTGGAGGCCAGAAGTCCCAAAACAACGTAACTGGACTGCAATCAGGGTGTGGCAGGGCTGCCCTGCTTTTAGAGGCTCTAGAGACAAATCACTTCCTTGCTTTTGTTAGTTTCTGGTGGCTTTCTCCATCCCCTTGGCATGTGCCCTCAGCCTCTGTTCTTCAGGGCCAACATCTTTAAGTTTCTCTGTTCATCATCTCACTGCCTTTTCTTTGTTTATCAAATTTCTTTTGCCTCCCTCTTATAAAACCTAGAATTGTGTTGAGGAACCACCTAGAAAATCCAGTTAATCTCTACATCTCAAAATCTTTAATCTAATTGTATCTGCAAACAGCATTTTTCCATCAAAAAATAGTATTTAAAACTTCCAACGATTAGAGCCTGATATCTTCAGGGGCCATCATTTAGCCTATTATAGACTCATACATTTATTTTCCCAAATTCTTACAGCTAATAAGTGAGAAATGAATCCTATCCGGGAACGGGCACTTTGCTCTTTTCCTTAACTGTGTCAATCAAGAAAGGGGCCAAGAGATTAATTCAGAATTGTTTAGCACTTACTATATATTTCCCAGTGGTTGTTACATCCATTATCTCATGCTACGTTTGAGTCAATATTTAGAGAATAATTGGCAGTATTCCTACTTTACAAATGAGGAATAAAAGACAAGTCAGTTTTGTCTGTGCTTTATAAGTGTGATGAAGTTTTCAGTAATCCAGAGAAATGGAAAAAAAGAACATGGAAAATTGAAATAATTGTGTAAGGGACATTTCCATGAATCCGTCTTTTTTCCTCTCTCTACCCCTCAACTTCGGTTCAAAGAATGATCACATATTTTGTAAACATGTTTTTATCCCCAGGGGTACAGGTCTGTGAATGATCACATATTTTGAAAGAATTGATCACTCTAAATATTATGGATGTTAAAATGCCCTTTTTTCTGTGAAATAGTGTTGAAATATTCTTTGTTCTGTTTGTTGGTTTATTTGTTTTCATGTGAATTTTATGTTGGCAGTTCCGATTTTTGTTATTACTGCTTAATTTCACTCTTCCATAAGATATCACAGTCCAGGAAATCCTGTGTGCATGAACTTACCACATTATCACAACCAGAGACATTGTGATTCACATTCCATTACTTGTCTGCAAAGCCTGTTTGCTCTGACTGCAAAGGAGTCCTGCTGATTACTGGAGACAAGAAACGGTGAGACCTCCATTTCCCCACCACAGGCTATTTTGTAGTGTTTTCATGCAAAGAGGTAAATAATTAACAGGGTTTGTAATATATAATTTTGTACTTTCTTTGTGAGTGCTGTGTTCTATTATGATTAGCAAAGTGGCAGTTCATTGTCAAAAAGAACAGAAATAAACTGATTCTTCTTGTGGTGTTGGTTGGAAGTTTGTTTGTAGGAGACCAGGAGTGTAATCATTGTAATAAAGATACATTCTTGGCTCGTTTCAGTTCATAACTTTACAGACCCAGCCATGCCCTTCCCTAGGTTTCCTGTATAGTTGAATTGATGAGCTGCGTCTTGAAGTAGCTGAATTTGTGCATGATTTTTCTAATCAAACGGCATATTTCATTACTTGAATTTCCATATATAGGTAGTCGCTAAAGGATTGAATTTTTAACTAATTAAGATGATAGAAATGGTTTGAAGGACTGAGCTCTCTGATTTTTCTTTTTTTGCAACAATTCTCAAGCTTAAGTATTTTTAAAAATTTTTTTAAATACAGAAAGTAGTTGCTTTGTATAACCAGTCAGTCTATACACCTCATTACATTTATACCTATAGTTAACAAAGCCAAATTTATATTGTTCATCTTATATAAAAGGAGAAAAGTGAAATCCGAAAATTTCCTTTCTTTAAGAAAATTAATTTGGGATTCAATTTGACATAGGTTGTAGGAGAATCCTATTTCCAGGCATTGTTCCATTTGAAAACTTATAGTTAAGAAATGTAAGAACCTGTGCTTTGCCCTTATAGGCCAACTCTGTAGAGATAAGCAGTGGCTTTTTACCTGGCCATGTATTTTAGGAAAGTGATAGGTCACCCATGCTTCCATTAGAAAGGGGAAGATTTAATTAGAGAGATACATGGGTATGTGTTTATATTTTTCAAATCCAACCAAGATATCAAACGAAAAAGGAAGAAAGAAGAATGTCGCCCTCGGCCCGCAAGGACGACAATGAGCCTGGTATGGTGTTAATGCTTCATTTCCGTTTATTTAATCGACTTCCTTAGCTTATATACAGCAGGGTGACCAATAAGGGGTCAAGCAATGGGGAGAGCCAATGAGAGTCCTGTTACTATGCTGATTAAATTTGATACAGCCAATAACTATGTCCTCCTTTAGGCGGGCTTCACCAGAAAGTTCATTGTATACTTGCAGCGTATTTTGCTGGCAGTGAGCCAAGCGCCTTCTTGTAATGGCGGGGACTTTCCTGGCTGGAGGCGGTCCCCGACAGAAGAAAAGGAAGGAGAGCAAGAAAAAAAGAGATACTGAACTACAGTACTTTGAAATTGTCTACTACTTTAAAGATCTTTGCCTATACCTCTTAAAACAATGATAAAGATTACATATTCTTATCCTGATTTTTACTGTTGATAAAACTGATAAAACCAAAGCCATTAAATCCTTTATCTAAGGGCATACCACTACTAAGTGGCAGGCATGAAATTTAAACAGAGGTGTGTCTGATGCTAGTGCTCCTATTTCTTCCTCACACATACCCCACTTTGTGCTGGCTCTTTTCTATGGAATGTGGATGCTGCGAAGGTAGGCACTTTTCAGGATGCAAATAGCAGAGTCTTTAGAGTCAGGTAAGATCGTTCAGATTATTATTAGATATTGACATGGTACAATCAGTGTAGGCATTCTTAAACAGTCCAACCCAATTAAGTATTCTAGTTTCCTCTTCTGTTCCGTGAGGAGACAGGATGGAAGAGAGGGAAGTACAAGATGATACAAGGTCTACTATCTTAAGAAAAATATGTATAACGGTATTAAGGGCTGAGTGTAGAGCAGGCATGGATCCTCAAAATTCTTAATAAGTACTAAGTCCCAGTACTTCAGAATCTGACTGTATTTAGAAATAGGATCTTTAAAGAGGTAATACATTTTAAACTAGATTATTATGGTGAACTCTAGTCAATATGACTGGTGGCCTTATAAGAAGAGGAGATTGGGACGCAGGTATGCACAGAGGAAAGACCATGCAAAGACAAAACCAGGAGAGAGGCCTCAGAAGAAACAAACCTGCCTTGATCCCACATGTCCTGACTCTAGAACTGTGAGGAACTAAATTTCTGTTGTTTAGGACGCCTGGTCTGTGATATTTTGTTGTGATAGGCCTAACAAACTAATATATATGGTCAATGTTATTAAACTCTTTATTGAATTTTTTATTTTAATGAGAGTTCATGTTGATTGTTGTAGATTTAGAAAATGCTATAAAGTATGAATATAAGGAAAAATACCACTCTACCTTACTCTGTCACCCAGAGATATCCGTCATTATATCATTAGCAGATTGTAGAATTTTCTCTTAACCCTCTCTTTCTCTGTTTCTCAATTATCCTGGCATATACGCATTCAGATTTATTTTCTGTGGTTTGGGGTCTATAATAAGTGATAAAAAAGCATACGCTAAGCAGATATAGTCTATGTTCTTTGATGAGGGCATGCTAAGCACAGCTCTGCCCATGTCCTATAGCATCTCCACTCCTGTTCATCCTCCCCAGGTGTGCAGAAACCTGAGAGCCAGTACTTAAAGGATCCACAATTAGGAATTGATAATCATAGTTATTTCTGCTAACCCCAGTAGTCACCACAAAAAATAGAAAGCAGCATGACTTTCTCTCTAAAAATACCATCTGTATCCTACCAACTAGAGATAGCTATATTTTCATTTTTATGTGTACTATGTTTCCCTTAATTACATTTGCTACACGTTTTTATATTGTATTGTTTTAGAATAAACACTTCTACATTTCTAAATGATGTTTATAGACATTATGATTATAAAATATGTCATCAGACTATTATATCATTATTAATTAACCATGCTATTTTTGTTCCACCATTGACTCATTTTCTACTTATTTTCCTGTTATACAAATCACTTAAATACCTCTGAGTGCAAGTTTCTTACAGATTATATAATTTAAAGAGAAAATATGTCGAAGTAAAATGACTAGATCACAAACATATTTATAAACTTTCATCTCTTTTAAAGCAGGTTTCTTGGGTTCATGTATGAATTTATTTTCACACTGGCATTGGAAGAAAGAGAAAGTTTTTATGATTCTAGCCAAGGGTAAGCATATGTATTTTGTTTGCTTAACAGGAAAAACACATTTGTTTTAGTGACTATTGATTATTTTATTTTGGTTAGATTAAGTGAGGATGGCATTAAACCAAACCACTGTGGTTTACCAGACCATTGTTTCTTTGCTTCTAAACTTTAGTTCTTAATTTTGTCTTATGCCTCAGAGACATTCCTTTTCCCTCCTTGTTCCTTCAGTAATCTACTGACTTGTTGAAGTCCTGAGGTACACAGTAGGTAGTGGTGGAGGGAACTGAGGTCTCTGTTATTACTCTGATTTAGGTTTTGGTCTTAATCATGAACTCTACTCCTGGCCTTTCATATGTGGCCTTCTGGTTATCTTCTGCCTTTAACCTAGTTATAACTGTTTTCCTCAGTCCCTAATTTTACCATTTCTCCAGAAATGAAGTTCTTCTATAACAGGGTAGAAATCACTCCACTGTCTGCAGCACCCCTGGCTTTCAGTGATCCTGCTAGTCTGTACTGACTTCCACCAATTTGTTAGCTATTCTATTTGAACTCTAGTTCTAGCAGCCTAGTTGTGTCTATCCTAGGTCATACTTGCTTATGTTTTCTCTGTCCTGGGAGGTACTATCTCTCCTTGTATTTTGAGCTAGTTGTTTGCTCTGTGACCTCACCTACTTAAAGGACTTTTTTAAAAACAAATATTTCATTTTTTTCAGCTATCTATATTTGAGTATAATCAGCAAATTTGGAAGATATTTTAAAAATATGTGATAATTTGATATGCATTATGAAAGGATTCTCCCTCATTGAATTAATAAACACAACCATCACCTCACATATTTACCTCTGTGTGTGTGTGTGTGAATATTTAAGTTCTATTCTCTTAGCAAACTTCAATTATACAACACAGTGTTATAAACTATAATCATCATGTTATACATAAGATCCTCAGACCTTAGTCATCTTATAAAAGTCTTACATTTAAAGTTAATGCTCTCCCTTTTTATTTTACAGGTGGAAATAATTCTCTTTCCAGCTTTCTATACCCTTAGGCACTTCCTAATCTTTCCTGTAGTAAATTTTTATTAAGTGTTTTCCAAAATTCTGAGACAGAGAGCGATTGTGATATTAGATTAAATAGAGGTTAATAATAATATCAAATGAATCACAATCAAACATATTTCTATCACTCTTAAGAAATTCTCTTCACATCAAAAGAAAAATTATCTTAAGTTCCAGTAAGAAGTTTTGAATTCTGTTTTCCAGCTTAAAATTCTTACTTAAATATTATGAATATTATTAATAATTATAATCATTTAAATTTGTTAAATAAATTTGTTAAATTATAAGTGAATTTGTTAAATAATCAGTTAAATTTGTCTAAATTTGTTCTATGAATTGTACTTATGAGGAGTAAAAATGTCAGTGGAAAATGATGTTTTCTTCCTATTTTATGCGTTTATGCTTCTGGAAAATCTCGAATCCTGAATGATAAGAATATGAGAATGATGGTTGCTAAAAATATCACCTGATTATAGTTGAAAAAACTCAAGTAAACTAAATAGAAGTATTGGCTTTGCCAATGGCTCTTGCATATAGTGTGAAAGAGTAGGCCATATGGATAATTGGTAGGAAGATGTGTATATATTTGTGTATCGTCAGTATGGTAGGAGAAGGTCAACAATAGAGGGTTAGTCTGTAGATATATAGGGTAGGGGGAAAAAACATGGTTTTCCTCCCTTCCATGAAGACAGGTATTTCTCCCTTTAGGAGTTTTCCATTTAGATCTCTGGAGACTTCCATTATTAAGGATATTGGGGATCGATGAAATCTCATGTTGTTTGGAGGTGTTTCTGGGAGGCATTTGCATGACTGGTTTAAGCATCTTATAAATCTTCCAAAATCTTGGGACAGATCTCAACACTACACAGATTCTATGATTTAGAAGAGTTTATTAATAATCCATAAATCAATTTTGTCCCTAAAAGTTTGTAATTGAATATATTAATTCAGAAGGTTTGTAAAACCATATGGTTTGGGGTAATTAGCTTTGTATATAGAGATTATTTATTCTTAAAACTCCCCCTCAGTAGGGAATTTCAGATGATATGTGGCACATAGATTTTTTGCATGTAGTTTTACAATGTACACTGTTCACATAAAACACACTAATGCAGTTATTTAATTTATTTTTTATTTTCTAAGGAAATTCTGCATCCATTGTGTCGCTTGAACCCACAACTCTGCGATCAAGAGTCACATGCTCTACCAAGTGAGCCAGCCAGGTACCCTCAATTGCTGCTTAATGTAGTTCTTGATACATTAAAATAAGATGGCCACTGCTTTTGGCTATTTACATGTCTTTTCTAATAATCCAGTTAGTGTATTCCTAATTTGTAAGTGTTTCTATTCTAAGATGAAAAAATACTCCTTTTGGTACACAAATAAATGGCAGATTCTTGATTCTTGAAATGGTCATTAAAATAAAATTAAAGCATGCATTCAAGCATTTATTTTTCTTTCATATATATCCATCTCAAATTTGGGAAAAGTATACAATTTTGTATTTGCATTTAGCTCTTGTTTAAAGATACCATCTAAAAAGTATTGAGAGAGCACCTGGGGGGCTCATTCAGTGAAGCGTCTGCCTTGGACTCAGGCCATGATCCTGGGAGGGTCTTCTTCTCCTTCTCCCTCTGCTAACTTCATCCGAATCCTGCCCGCTCATGCTCTCTCTCACTCACTCTCTCAAGTAAATAAATAAAATCTTTAAAAAAAATAAAAATAAATAAAAAGTATTGAGGAGGCTCTATGGTATAGAGAAAAGAATATAGAAATTGGAATCCGAACTGTCCTTAATAAGTTATGTAACTTTTTTAGATATCAGTGTTCTTGTCTTTAAACAATACTACCTGCTGCATAGGGTGGTTGTTATCATTAAAGATGATATTTCTAATGCCTTTTTAAAGTATAAAATACTCTAGAATTTTTAAAGAAAATGTGTTTTTTTTTTTTCCTGGTATATATTGGTTGTGAAGTAAAGTAGATACTTTGTATAAATTTCTGTGCACTGTGGGAAGGAAAGGGATGGCAGAAGCACTGCAATCCATTCTCTGCTGTTCCTGTGGGAAGTCCAGGAAAGAAAAGTAACCTGATCAGACCTTCAAACAAGCTAATAATGGATCTGACAAAACACTACTGGTATTTACTACCATGAAAGTCCTTCATTATGGAATGCTTCCAATGTGATTAACTTGATCTGTCTAGGACTTCTTATGGTAAATAAATCTGGAATCTGTGAATTTACGAGCCATTGCTTACTTTTGTTGAAAATATATGTTCATTGAAGACTGCTTATATTCAATATGTGCAATGTTCATCTAAACGCAGAAGAAAAGGCTGGATAGCATTAGAAAACCTGACTTCTCCCTGTTTTATTTGTGTCTTTTAATCCTTTAATTATAGTAAAACTTGATATTGAATAAGGTCTTTGTTTCTTGAGTATGATTTCACATCCATTTTCTTTTTCACACAGCTAAAAATTAGTTGTTTCTAGCAGCAGTAATTATTCAAGCTAAGCAACCTTCAAGTTTCTTTTGGTATCTTCTTTTTCATTCCCATACCTAATCAATTATCATTCCCATAAATTTCGGTTCTAAATATGTCTTGAATGTGTTTGCTTCTCTTCATTCCCACTGCTATCACCTCAGGCTAAGCCCTTATCAAGTCTCCTGTGTTTCTTAAAAAAGCTGCTCCCAGTATCTCCTGTCCTCATTATTATCCTCCTTCAATGCAATTTTCACATATCAGATTCTTTATTTAGAGACTCTCAGTAGTTCCCCATGGCTTTTCTTCTAAAGGTCAAAATCTTTCATATTGCTTTATAGGCCCCTGCCTGCCCTGACTTCCTATACATGATCTAATCACATTTTTTCTTCCTGTTTCTCAGTTTTATCAAGTTTTTTTCCCACCAGAGAATCTTAACACATGTTGATTTTCTACCTGGATCATTCTTCCCCAGCTAATGTGCATCTCATATATTACTGAAATTTCACTTCCTCCCAGAAGATCCCTTGACCCCATATGCTGAAATGGGAATTTATTATATAATCTCAGTGCTTCTTCAGTGTCTGCAGATAACTTATTCAAGTTGTAACTTTTAAACTAATTTCTATAGTCCCATATGTACCATAATGTTCATAAGGAAAGAAATTATGTCTCTTTTGTTCACTGCTACATCCCAGTGAAAAAACAGCATCCATCAAGTAGTAAGTACTCTAAAAAATAACTAACACAGCAAACCATTTCCAGGTGATGAAAGCACAGTATTAATGTGCTATGTATTAGTAGATGTTTAAGATAAAGCTAGCCTGTTTCTTTTCTCTCTAATCCCTGTTTGCTAAATATTCTATAGGAATAACCCTATAATGCATTTACTACAAAACAATAAGTCAGGTGATCTATCGAAATTAATACACTGTTTAAGTCAGTAGAGCAACTATGTTTTCTTTTTTTTTTTTTTTAAGATTTTATTTATTTATTTGACACAGAGAGAGATCACAAGTAGGCAGAAAGTCAGGCAGAGAGAGAAGGGAAAGCGGGCTCCCTGCTGAGCAGAGAGCCCATTGTGGGGCTCAATCCCAAGACCCTGAGATCATGACCTGAGCTGAAGGCAGAGGCTTAACCCACTGAGCCACCTAGGTGCCCCATTAGAGCAGCTTTTTTGAAGGTCTTAGTGTTTAGAGAAAGCTCTGGTTGAGAATGAAGCAGGAAAAATATCTTCTGTCAATAAAAAGAATATCAGATATGTGTAGAGATAACAGGTCAATGTCTTCCATAGAAAGAGAAGATGAGTTACAAGCTTGGGAACAAATATAGGACAGACATTTTAGACTTCAGATTTTCATAGGGGCTAGACTTGTCAGGCAAAATGTATGCATTCAGAAGAAAGCTCATGTTATTGTTCAATCTGCCCTCAGCACAAAACTTTTTTTTCCCCCTTTGTTTCTTTTCCATATACATAAATTTTGTTTTTCAGTCAGTTTTTCAGCTATCATTTATCAGCATGTCAGATGGGGAGAAATCTGAACAGACTGTCACAACAATCATTAGGTTTCTTGTAGAGGAGATGGACATCAGATTGTTCTCAAAGATGCTTCTGGCTTTTTAACAAGTAATAAAGCAGAGCATAAACAGCTGCAAGCAAGACAGAAGAGATCTCTCATCTGATTCTAGCTTCTATTACATTGCCAGTAAGGATGAGTGGGTTTCAATTTTGATATATCACCTATGTCACTGTAGAAATGGCTCAGTAGGTTGGTAGATTGTCACTGTAAATACTAAATCTTTGAGGAATCTTTTGGTTCAATGGTCTGATATAGTTTTATCAATTACACATGTCACCGCATGCTGGTTCTTTCCTTCAGTAGTTTGGTATATTGTCCAATATAGGTGATACATTCAAAGATTTTAAACTCTGTAGAAAATTTGTGGTAATAGGATAGCAGCTACTTATTTTGTTATAGATTCTGTAGGTTGAAAAATGATTTGAGAAGTTTATATTTTCAAAGAACAAATGAAATGGCATGATTTTTATGGCATGGTATGATCTAATGAAGTGCCTCCTCATCTGTCAGTTTCACACACTTAAATTGTGTTTAATACTCCATATGCTATGTGTGTGCATGTGTGTCTACTTCTGGATGATGATGACATAGTCTATATTACATTACCGTTTATGAGGTAGTATACACCTGGAAAGAATCAGAGTGTGTAAGTCCTATAGGGAGAGAAGACTTTGGTGAAGAGAGAGACAAAAAGGAGTGATAAGGACAGAGTTCTATATAGAAGGCCCCTGGGCTAGGAGTGCAAACGTGAAAGAGTATAACCAGCCAAAGGGGCCTGAGTCCTTGATTATAGCTCCCCATAAAGACTCCCCAATAGCCTCTCTTATGATGCATTTAAACTTCACAAGGTATCTAGCAGTTGTTATTTATAAGCATCTCTTTTCATTGATTAGGAAACTAAGACTAAAAAAAGACTTATTCATGATCACATACCTAGTAAATGTTAGAAGTCTTTCTAAAATTAGATCTCTTACTGTGTTGTCTCTCTTTATCTTTCATTCTTGCACCAATTATCAAACCATATATGTGAAATTAAGAAATACACATTATCCCTTTGTATACTACCATCTGTTTCTATTGCAAACACTCCACTTCAGGTCAGCCTCATCTTTACCTGAACTATACACATGGCATTCATTAAGTGTTGCAGGTAAATTAAATATAATCATGAATGTTATTCACACTACTGTATAAGTGATAATCACTCCATGTTCCTCTTGTTAGTATAGAACTGTGATTATAGAAGAGTTGATTAGGAAAATGAGAAATAGGTGAAGATACAAATAAAAGAAAAAGGAAAGATTATTGATAGCTGTGGAAGGGATGAATATTTTATTAATTAATTAATTCATTCATTCATAATTCATTCAAATTTATAAATTTAGAATTTCTGATAAGAAAAAGTGAAAAGAAAGTATGACTTTGGAATCAGATAGACCTAGTTCTACTTTTGGGTTTGTTAGTGACTAGTTCTATAACCTTGGACACATTTCGGTCTTTCTCTCAGTTTCTTTGTGAAATGAGGGTACTGTCTTTTCAGAGAGGGTTACTTTACTATAAGAACATAACAGATAGGGGCACCTGGGCGGCTTGGTGGTTGAGGCCTCTGCCTTCAGGTTGGGTCGTGGTCTTGGGGTCCTGGGATCGAGCCCCACATCAGGTTCTCTGTTTGGCAAGAAGCCTGCTTCCCTTCCTCTCTTTCTGCCTGCCTCTCTGCCTGCTTGTGGTCCGTGTCTGTCAAATAAATAAGTAAAATCTTTAAAAAGAAAAAAAAGAACATAATAGATAACATCTTTGACAATCGAAGCATAGTTCAGAGCCACCATTTTCCTTGTGATGTTTTGTGTGTGTGTGTTTATGTGTGTGAATTAGAAAATTACATGAAACAACTTATAGTAACTGATAGTGACCCTAGTGTTGTGAGTTGTATACCTGCACAACCGTGTGCAGTAGCACTAAGTCTCTGACACATACTAAATGCAAAATAGACAATTGCTATAATTCCCCATCACCAACACCATTGAACAATGATAAGCTATGAAATTGGAATTTCAGATGAGACAGTGTATGGGAGAGATAATTGAATCTCACTGGAGGACAGTCCCTCCCACTCCTCCACTAACCTGATCAATTTTCTACTTCTTTATCTATTAAGAACTTAGTTAAATCATGTTCATTTGTTTTTAGGAAATTAGAACAATATACTAAATTTTCCCATTACTTTCTTTAACCGCCCAGAATCTGTGAAGTGGCTTCTCCGTGATGAACACTGTGATCATCACCTATCCCAAGGTAGTGTTCTGGCAGTGTCTCTGATGTCCTGGCTTACTTTCCATGCTTTTTATTAGATTTTTGTCCCTAATAGTTCTATTTTGCATAATAAATGTTTTGTAAGAGGCTTCAAATGATTTGGTTTAGAGAAAATGAAGTATAAATCCAAAATAAATATATTCATAAAAACAAATTATATTTGAAATGGGAAATGGGCGAAGCTTCACATTTTCAGGACTTGCTGAGTAGAGCACTTTATGAATTGTAGACCATATTGAGAAAAGGAATGCTAATGGGATATGAAGACTCTACAAGCTTGATTTCATGTTATTTCTGTTTTCTGTACTTAGAATTCAAGGACAGCAGAAGTGTTTTCTACTAAATGTTATTAATGAAGGCCATTCTCCTTGATATGGTTATAAATGTGCTTTGCAACCACACCAACTGAAGGAGTGACTTTAACAACACCAACTACAGAGCCAGGAACATAAGTTGTTTTCTGAAGCTCTTACTTCTTATTTGTTTTTAGATACACTTAGGAATTACTTGTGGCAAGCAGTTTACCTGCATTTTTCTTATTTAATCCTAACATCCGTATGAGTAGAGATCATTACTATCCTCAGTTTACAAATGAGGTAATTTATGCCCCAATAATGGGTCCATGATTAAAGAAGTGAGACTGATATAAAACGAAGGTCAAGCAAAGCTTTATTTCACACCAAGCATCAAGAATCTAACCAAACGTTCAGGGGCACACCTCTTAGAAGAGAGGGAGACCCTTCTCTGTTACACAGACTAGCTTTTAAGGGCAAAGGGCATGCGGTCAGGCCTGGCAATGCACAGGTGACCAATGAGATTGTAACACACACAGGAAACTCCACAGTGATCCTAGCTGACCAATTGAGTTACAATTTACTCTAGTAGACATTTGAACCAGCCTATCACACCTTGGTTAGTTTTGGCACCCAAAAGGCTCCCATAGGGTGGGGCCCATACTCCTTGGTAACCAGGGAGACAGTAAGCATCCCCCCCACTGATCTGGATGTCTCCACCTGGCCTGACCTACCCTTGTATCTAGGCTTTGTTTCCTGGAGGTGGTTTCCGGGACTTGTTTTTAAGTGAATCTCCTGGGGAAAGGGGAGCAGGGATAGTTTAACTTTAATGAAAGCCTCTTGCTAAGAAAGTCCTTACAGTAACCAAGGCAAAACAAAAACAAAAACAAAAAACAAATAGCTCCTCCAAGCTAGTAAGTGGCAGAAGCAGCCTTTATAAGATATATAAGAATATAAGAATACTTAGTTAAATTATTCTTTTTGGGGGGTGGGGAGACTCACACTTCATTTCATCTGAAGAATACTATAGGCTCTTTGTCTTCAGATATAAATGATAATGTTATAGAGCAAGCACTGAAGTCAATAATTTCAAAACTAAATTTACATAATGTTTCTTTCTGGCAACAGTCCTCCCAATCAGGTTTTTCTTTAAAAAAAAAAAAAAAAAAAAAGTCACCCTCTGCCCCTATTCAGTAGATGTGCACCACGCCATAGAGGATGTCCAGAACAGGACGATGGTGAAGCAGCCTCTAATGAGACCGGTGAAGAAAGGTCTTTGTAATTTAAAATATTTGTTCTGTCTCCTTCCCACTTTGAGAATTAAGAGCAGGGAGAACAGGGTGGAGGCAAGCAGGTAGAAAATGAAGCTGTAGAGCCTGGCAAGTCCAAGGATGCCAGCCGTGTCCCCCTGACAATGCTGACATTGAGGTCTGGCAGTAATCTAGGACCACAACATTGTTTTGCCCAGCTGAGTGAGAGTGGGGATAGATAGGGCTCAGAGGCTTATTTAATCTGCAGTGCTTAACACAGATAACTCAGATTTTCATAATACCTCACCTGTGCCTCCATTCCTTGGGAATGAAGCTAGGAGCCTGAAACCATGGAAGGGAGAGGGGCGAAGAAAGGATGTGTGTAACTTTGAGAAGCCTCACAGGTGACTGAAGCGCCACTCTTTGACAGCTTAGTTCCACTTCTCTTATTATTTGCTTATATAGTAATAGGAAGAGCCAAAGTGGAAAAAGGTTGATAAAATAAGACTGTATGAGGAGTACAGTGATGTCTATCTCTCTCTGGAGACCTTGGAATGTTGTTGGCTTTAATGAGAGGCAATCTAAATATATGTCTTTCAAACACAGAAGAAATTGCTTAACATAACACTATTTAAAATCACAATATGCATGTCTGGGTGGCTTATTTGGTTGGAAAACTGACTCTTGATTTTGTCTCAGGTCATGATCTCAGGGTCATGAAATCCAACCTTGCATCAGCTTCTGTACTCCGCATAAAGTCTGCTGGAGAGTCTTTTTCTCTGTCTGCCCCTCCCCCTGCCCATGCTTGCTCTCTTTCTCTCTCAAATAGATAAGTAGATCTTTAAGAAAATAAATAACTGAAGTTACATAAAGAATACTTCCTCTAGCAACAGAAGAATTATTAAAAAATAAAATAAAATAACTGATCCACATTATACAACTATAGTCAATGCAAACATGTATATTATATGTGGTCCTCATGAGGGAGTTGGTATAAGATGCTTCTTCAAAAGGGAACTGGTGAAATCCATGTGGAATGTAGCAAAGGCAAATAGGTAGGAGGTGATAATATCCAGATACTTTCATGTAAAATTTGTCCTCATTCTAAGTTGCCCTTCAATCATCTGGCTCTTACATCACTTTGCTTTGAAGTAGCTATTTTTTTGTAATGGAGACTCAACCCATTATGAAGATGCCCCAGGCTCTTTTTCTGTAATAGCTCATCAGGTATAGGTATTGTTCTGCTTTTTCTGGCTTATGTGAGTATTGTACAGCTTTGTGTAAGGCTAAAACTTAGTAGTTTTCTCCAAAAATACCTGTAGTTGCTGCCTGGAGCATCTTATCCAAAGTTCCTCAGAGTTAGAGTTGTAATAAAAGAAGACTTTAAGCAGGAATTTATAGGTTCCATAAACTGCGCATAAATGATTTATTATATTAGTTTATGTGTTATAGGTACACTGCCTCTTCCCTGCTACAACAACCTAGGATTTGGTTTGTAATTATGTTTTGTACATTCATATGTGCAGTAATAATTATAAATCAAAATAATTAGTCGAATTGCAAAGTGTTGCTTTAAGCACACTTTAGTATATGGTGTGTCTTATATATGTCTATGTTAGTTCCAATCTTGTCTTCAGGGCCATTACTTAATCTTTGAAACTATTTAATGTTATGCATTCTCCAGGATGGCATACTTACAAGTCTTCAGTTTAGACTATATGCTCTTAACTTGACTGTTCCTTTATTACTAGATAACATGAGAAGTAATATTCTGTGAAGAAATTTCTGGTAGTCAAGATATGTGTATTGCTTTAAAAAATTCTACAGACATCTTTGCTAAAAAATCCAAGTAACTCCCTGTATCCTTAAAGTGGACCTCTTAGCTTTGGGCTCAGATTGGATCCTTTGTCCCTATACATTAGAGATAATTCTTCCCTGTTGAGACCAGAAAATTCGCTACAGCTGCCATTACATTATTGTTGCATCTACCTAAAAGGGCTATTCAAAGGACATTTCATTGTTCTGTAAGAAAGAGAACTGAGACTTCACCTGTTTTACAAGAAGAGGATGTGGAACTTCTGTGGTATACATTTGTATGTGGGCATGTCTTTTCTCTGATAAGTGTCTCCATGTGTAACGAAATTCAAGCTGAAATTTAAATCCCATTAAAACGTACCATATGGTAGTGAATCTGTGAGGACAGAGAAATAGAGTCATCATCAGTCACCAGTCTCTCCCAGAAAGAACCCAGCAGCTATGAAAGTTCACATCTCGACTTTAACAGCTATATAAGTAGGGACACAATATTACTGACATCCATAATACGTTGTAAGAATTAATTGTGATAATCTAGGTAAAGGGCTCAAAATAGCATCTGGTTAATGGTAAGTTTCTATAGATAAAATCGTTGTATAATTATATCACTTTATGTATATATGTTATACTATTTTATGTATGTATTTTATTATTTTGTACATTTTACTTTTTCCCATTTTCCTGAACTTTATTAAAGAGAAATCAATGGTGAGATCTCTAGAAACAAAGTCAATTTTCTAGGATCCTTCCTTCGAAATGTAATATTTGATTTCCAAACACATGCCAGAGCATACATGGTTCCCAATTGTACTAAGTAGGTGAGAAGCTGAAATTGTAAAATGTTTGTCTTCCAACTTTCCACAGCCTGTGGTCTGTCTTAGGGTAAACAGTAATTGCCTGAGCAGCTACTATGTCTTCATGAATTTTTGTCTATAGCTCTCTGAGCTCTTCCATATGCAGCAAACACAGAATTTGAGCAGCTTCATTAGGAGCTGCATCTCCTGTGTCAAAATCAAGAACATGTTTGTCTAAAACAACTAGCAAGAGTGTCTGGGTGAATCAGTGGGTTAAGCTTCTGTCTTCAGCTCAGGTCATGGTCTCAGGTTCCCGGGATTGAGTCACGCATCTGGTTCTCTGCTCAGCAGGGAGCCTGCTTCTCCCACATCACCCCCTTACCCCCACCCCCACCTCGCCTCTCTGCCTACTTGTGATCTCTGTCAAATAAATAAATAAATAAATAAACTTAAAAAAATAAATAAATAAAGCAACCAGCATGCCCTCTTTTATTTGATTTGCTTTCGTAACTGCCTCCTTTGTCAGGAGCTTCTGTACTAAAATGTGAGTTGCCGTAAGCATTATTGGATAATCGTGATACTGAATCTGAAGAAGGTTGGCCAAAGCCATTACAACAGCCTTAAAATAGAGATTATTTACATTGGAATTGATCAATGGCTCTGCATTTTTAGCTGCATTGTCAGCATTTATTGTATTATCAGGTACCAAGTCCTTGTATTTTTCATTATTTCCATATTCAAGCCTAATGGCTAAACCAAGAAGCCAGTCAATTGCTTCTTGTCGATCTTGAATCTTGAAAAGACAGTTCACATCTCTGAGATACTTTTCAAAGAATTTGGGCCAGTCCCTGCTGTGGATGTTTCTTAAACTACCTGTGTCTTCAATCTTTTAGTGTCAGATTTTCTGGTCTTCAGGCCAAACAATAAAGTTTCTATATTCTGTTTCGTCTTTGCAGTGCAGGTAATTGAAGGTCGTCAGCCTATGTTGGAACATGGTCCCCACTCTGGCTGGGTGAAGAGAGGCTAGGAGGAGTAGGCAGCGCAGACACCTGCGAAATGGCAAGAGCTGTTTTGTAACATTTTAAATATGATTTTTCCAAAATGGTACCTTTAGTCCCATTAGCCTTCATAAAATTTTACCTTTAATGACTATATACAGTAATAAGTATACTTTTTCCCCCCAAATATTTATTTATTTATTTTTAGAGGCAGCACAAGCAGAAGGGGCAGAGGAAGAGAGAGGGAGAGTGTGAAGTGGGGAGAGGGTGAGGAAGAGGGAGAGGGAGAGAGAATCTTAAGCAGACTCCTGGCTGAGCAGAGCCCAACATGGTGCTCCATCTCAGGACACTGAGATCATGACCTGAGCCAAAACCAAGAGTTGGATGCTTAACCAAATGTGCCATGTAGGAGATATTGTTAACTCAGGGTTGTTTTAACACACATTTCTTTGATAATTATATTAACAGTGAACATATTCTTAGTGTGTTTACTATTTGTTTTTATTAATTTTTAATTGACCTCTGTATATTAATTATACTTTAAAAAATTTAGTACTAAATATAAAAATGTATATTTAATAACTAAATGGCTATGAGTTTAAAAAAAAATTGAATTAGGCATTTTTACTTACAACACTAGTGCATCTATTAAGATGAGTTGGCACATCATTACAAGATGGCTCCAGATTTGACAGATGACTGGGAAACAAAGAAGAAAACTCTCCAGAGTCGTTTAGGGTTGTCATGATTCTCTTAATCCAGAGCTGCCTTATTGACTATGCTCAATATGACTAACATGGGGGAAAAAGGCAAAAGTATGGAAAACTAGCATTTGAAAGAAAAAAAAATAAGTTGCAATTCTATAAAAATTGCATTAAAAAAACAGATAAGCTATCACTCTCTTGAAATATATAGAACAGTTAACATAGATGTTGACCTTAAAGCTTAATCAGTTGTGCTATTTATAGAGAAATATATATCAAGGGACCAGGTAAATGAGAGTGAGTTCATGGAAAGAAATAAAGGAATTCTGGCATAAGAAAAATGAGGATAAATCTTGAATTATTAATTCTTTTGAATTTCCCAGTTGTTTTTTAAGGTAGATGATTGCCATAGTCATTAGATAGAGATATAGATAGATATATATATATAGATAGAATTGATAAATAGTAAGTATATTTGAGCCAGGGGTCTCCATACCCATTTGACTACCCTATGGTATAATTTAATTTGGTCACAATTAAGATGGCTTTCTGTTGAAATGCTTAAGTGATAAAGGAATGTTTGGAAGGAGTGTAAATCCATTCACTTAGCCTCCTATCTGGCTAATACACCACACAATATAGTCTACATTTAGACTTCTCGTTGAAGCTAAACTGACACACTTTCCTATGGAAATATGGTATAGGGTCTGCCCATACTATTTATATTGTTTATCTAAAGCAGATAATAACTTTGTTTTTAACCCTGGTTTAATCAAATGAGAACTCTTTTCCACTGACATATAGCAGGTAAGGGCATTTAGGACTATGAGTAAATGAGTTTGTAGGTAAAGGAATGCTTTTTGATATTCTGTAACTTAAGACAGTTTCTGAGGCAAGGGAGAGAATGGTGGGATGAACAGTCCATTATCTTACCACACATAGTCTTTTACTACACCGTCATTAGACATACCCAAGTCCAAATCACAACTCCATTATTCTTGATTATATATTTCCTCAATTTTTCTGGATCTCATGTTTAATTCCCTGCAAAATAAAATATAATAAAACACAACTTGGTATTGTTGAAAGGATTAAAATTAGTTCCTGCATGGAAATCTTCCAATAAAATGGTTCAAAGAGGAAAAGAAACCCTAAAATGCAGTGTCTCCTTTCTCTTCATGTATATTCTAAAATATGTAGATGGTGGTAGTGAGGTAGGACTCCTGTGTATTCCAAGGACAATTGCTGTCTGTGACTGAAGCGTCCGAAAACATGTAAAATATTTTCCTTAGTATAAAACTTACCACTTGGGTGTTTTTTGACACCAACAACCTATTCTTCAATGCTCCAATTCTCTTATTCTCTGAAACTGGGTGTCCAACAATTTAGTTTGTTCACTACTGACACTTAAGTAGAGTTAGAGTCAGACCCCATAAGTTAAAAGGCCACCCACACTTCTTCCCTACTGACTACAAGTTGAAGTTGTACAAGTTGGAGTACCCAGGCCATCCACACTTTTTCCCTGCTGACTACAATTCTTTCCCTGGGTTCCACAGTTTCCTAGAAGGACTCACAGAACACAATGAAACACACTTACTGGTTTATTATGAAGGGTCCAAATTAGGGACAGTCATTTGGAAGAGAGGCATAGGACAAGGTATGCGGGGGAAGCAGGGAGCCTCCTGCCCTCTCATGGTGTGCCACTCTCCCAGCATCTCGATATGTTCACTACTCAGAATCTCTCTGAACCCTGTTATTACTGTTTCTTTTAAAGGAGGTTTCATTTTATAGGCATGATTGATTGAGTCATTGGTGATTGGTGATTAGTGCAACCTCCATTCCCTAGCTTGTCTCCTCTCTCTGGAGGTCAGGGGATAGGGCTGAAACTTTCAACTCTTTAATCATACCTTCATCTTTCTTGAGAGCAGCCCCCATCCTGAAGCTGTCTAAGGGTCCCGCCCATCTGAGGTCGGCCTCATTAGAAGAGTTTCCTATCATCCAATCACTCAGAAAATTCCAAGAGTTTTAGGAGTTCTATGACAGGAGCCAGGGATAAAGACCAAATAGTTTTCTATGATACCACACACAGTAGATTAGGACAGGAAGGGAACATGCAGATCTGCCATGTCACTATACAGATGAAAGGGCGGTAAGTCAGAAAACGGGAAGGGACTTGTTAAAAGAGCAAAGCCTGAGTTCCAGTTCTCCTGATGCCAAGATGTGTAGGAATATATCCTCTTAAGAACCTTTTTTTTTGTGTTTGTGTAGCTGCTAATATTCCTGTTATCCCTAATCCACTTGTTAATGTACTAGATATTTTATTTTCCTTCATCACTTACCTTCAATTTACCTTGATTATGGAAATACATTTATATTTTGCCAGCTTGTTAATCCCCTTAAATAATTGGTGGATAATTGACTCCAGTAATATCCTAGTTAGCTAGAATTTAACTATAGCTGAACATACTCTAAAAATAAAAATCAAACCTGAAAGGTTATTTCCTTATTAGGTAGCATTAAATAAAAATTGATTCTTCCTTTCTTCTGCTAAATTTAATAAAAATCTTCATTTTACGTTGACATTTTTGTCTTTCCGTTTTCATGTTTTAAAAGGTTAGAAATAATATTTCCCTTCTCAATATTTGCCAATCTATAAAAGCTATTTACTGCTTACAATCCAGTAAACAGAACCAAAACATTCATAAATTTCTATCCAGCATTTATTAAATCTCTAGTTTTGAATGATGCTGCAAGGTTTAACAAAATTTAACAATAAAAAGACAGAGCACAGTCTCTATGGGTTAACATGATATTAAATATATTTTTTAAGGTCACCATAGTTCAGTTTACTAGGAAATGATTTGAAACCAGAAATCAGTAGTTGATGCATTTAACTTTGAAGTAAACATTTTTTTGAGTGTGATTTAATCAGATGATAGCTCACAGTCAATATCAGGAAAGACAGTGGAAAGAAACATGAGGTTATGATGTTGAGACTCTTGTGAATAAATTTAGTGTTTTAGTTCTTTTTTTCTTTTTAGGTGATGATCTATGCTTATTTAAGACTATAAATAAGCTCTTAAAATTATAACCAACTATGATAAAGACCCAAATTAAATATATTTTGGCCTATTCACAAAGTATCTTTCAATATTTTCACAATACCAAGAAAATTGAAAATTGTATGCTAAATTTTATGCTTGTATGTGTTATATATGCATACAGTTATGTATTCATTGACATGTAGAAAGTGGGACAGATACATAAATTTCTTATATTTAGGCCTTAACTATTTAAAAGACGTGATTTGACATGTTTCTTACCTTATTTTGTTTTATCTTATTTATTCTATTTTTTTCACAAAAGATTTATAGATGTGAAGGTGCTACAACTGCTCTGAACAATACAGTGTTGTAGGTTGCTAGGAGTTTGTAGTTTACATAGCCAGAGTTAAAAAATGGGAGTTGGGTAGGGAGGTTATACCATACATTAATTAAATCAGGATTTATATATTTTAGTGATGATTCCCTGTTAGAAACATTTTATTATCAGTAAATCTATAGTGAATAATCAAGTACCCAGAAATTCTGGAACTTTGTGACCCATAGAAGAACTTGAAAATTTTATATAATTGTGGGATGACTGAAATAATTATGGTGCATTTCCTTCACAATATTTTAAATTCCCTACAGTATAGTTACTTCATAGGTCTATTATATAATGCGTATTCTAGAGATTACCTTTAGTAAGTATGTGTAGTCATCATATGAGTGGATGCTGGAGATTATATTCCAGGGAAGTATTTCAAGTACCATAAAAATTATGTATCTTTCTTGGAAAACTATAAAAAAGACCAGGCCTTTGTAAATGTGAATTAAATATGCCCTTTGCTCTTTGCTTCTCACCACTTTAAAAGTGCCTTTTTTTATCTTATCAGCTCAGTACATTAAGGATTCAAAGTACTTATATCAGCAAGATTCTTTCTTTTTAAGACTTCATATACCAATATGACCTACAGAATATTTCAGTTTTAATCAAGGTGGAATTTTATTTTTAGATTTATATCTGTTATGTCCAAAGAAAGGCATGTGTAAGGCAAAGTATCATTAAAGTCAGTATATCTGGGTAATAAAAACACATTTAATAGATATTAAGATATGTATTGTAACTATAGACAGGTCAAGTTAAGAAGGATTTTTAAGGAACGTTGTACTCTATCCTGTAGGCAACAGAAACAAATGGTGATTGATTGATTGATTGATTGATTGATTTTTGGTGAGAAATAATATTCTTGTGGACTAAATGACTGTCAAAATAGTGTATTGTTTAGCATTCTAACAAAGTGGTATATAACTTTCTAAACAGTTGTTATTGTTTGACTCTGTTTCATTGTATCATTTTACTCTGTTAATTAAAATTATTCCAGGCAGAGCCTATAGTTTTATTTTTACTTTATTGTATTAAAAATCTAAAACTCTAATCTCATAGCAAATTTAAATGTTATCTCATCCTAAAATTTTTCTGGTACCACAAAGACCTCAAATAGTCAAAGTAATGTTGAAAAACAGAACCAAAACTGGAAGCACCACAATTCCAGACTTCAAATCTATAATCATCAAGACAGTATGGTACTGGCACAAAAACAGACTCATAAATCAGTGGAACAGGATAGAGAGCCCAGAATGGACCCTCACCTCTATGATCAACTAATCTTCAACAAAGCAGGAAAGAATGTCCAATGGAAAAAAGACTGTCTCTTCAACAAATGGTGTTGGGAAAATTGGACAGACACGTGCAGAAGAATGAAACTGAACCATTTCCTTACATCATACACAAAAATAAACTTAAAAGGGATGAGAGACCTAAATGTGAGACAGGTATCCATCAAAATCTGAGAGGAGAACACAGACTGCAACCTCTTTGACATTAGCTGCAGTAACTTCTTGCTAGATACCTCTCCTAGGACAAGGGAAACAAAAACAAAAATGAACTATTGGTACTTCAAGATAAGTACTATCTTGATAGTACTTTGCTAAAAAGCAAAAACGTAAGGAAATAGTCAACAGCAAAGGAAACAGGCAATAAAACTAAAAGGCAGCCCATGGAATGGGAGGATATATTTGCAAATGTCCTATCAGGTAAAGGACTAGTATCCAGAATTTATTAAGAATTTAATAAACTCAATATCCCAAAAATCAAAAACTCCAGTCAAGAAATGGGCAGAAGGCATTTGCAGACATTTCTCCAAAGAAGACATACAAATGGCCAATAGACACATAAAAAAGTGCTCCACATCACTCAGCATCAGGGAAATACAAATCAAAACCACAATGAGATACCACCTCACACCAGTGAGAATGGCTAAAATTAACAAGTCAGGAAACAATAGATGTTGATGAGGATGTGGAGAAAGGGGAACCTTCTTACACTGTTGGTGGGAATGCAAGCTGTTATAGCCACTCTGGAAAAAAGAATGGAGGTTCCTCAAAAAGTTAAAAATAGGGTGCCTGGGTGGCTCAGTGGGTTAAGCCTCTGCCTTCGGTTCAGGTCATGATCCCAGGGTCCTGGGATCAAGGCCCACATAAGGCTCTCTGCTCAGCAGGAAGCCCACATCCTCTTCTCTCTCTGCTTGCCTCTCTGCCTACTTGTGATCTCTCTCTCTGTGTCAAATAAATAAATAAATCTTTCTAAAAAAAAAAAAAGTTAAAAATGGAGCCTCCCTATGACCCAGCAACTGTATCTCTCATTATTTATTCAAAGGATACAAACAGTGAATTGAAGGGACATATAAATCCCAATGTTTATAGCAGCAATGTCCTTAATAGCCAAAATAAAGAAAGAGCCCACATGTCATTCAACAGATGACTGGATAAAGAAGATATGGTGTGTATATACAATGGAACATTACTCAGCCATCAAAAGGAATGAAATATTGCCATTTGTGATATGGATGGACCCAGAGAGTATTATGCTAAGTGAAATAAGACAGTCAGAGAAAGATAAATACCATATGATTTCACTCATTTTTGGAATTTAAGAAACAAAACAGATGAACCTAGGGGAAAGGAAGGAAAAATAAAACAAAAATGGAGAGGGTGGCAAATCATAAGAGATTCTTAACTGTAGGGAATAGAGCTGCTGGAGGGGAGGTGGGGTGGTGTAATTGGGTGATGGGCATTAAGAAGAGCGCTTGAAGTAATGAGTACTGGGTATTATATGCAACCGATGAATTACTCAATTCTATCTTTGAAACTAAAATACAGCATACGTTAATTAAATTGAGTTTTAAAATTTTTTAAAAACTAAGATGTTATACTTCTAACTCTTCTCTGTGGCTCTCAGGTTTGGGGGATTTTATTTTTTCTTTCTTTTTCTAAGGAAACTCTGCAACGGAAAGTCATGGCCCCCAGGTCAAGAGTCATATGCTCTTCCGACTGAAATGCCTCAGGCTTTGGGGATTTTGAAGAGTGAGAGCTCTTTCATTCTTCTTTTCATCCTATCACCCTGTGTTGTAGGTGTGTGTAGACCCTGAATCTGAAGCAATGTCTCCCCTCTTCTAAAAGGACAAGATTTTCTTTGTTTAGGGAAGAAAGATTAGGGAAAGTAGAAGACATTTTATGCAACTTATCACCGTGGATAGTGGGTCTGCAGAACAGTTGGTCTGATCCTTCTCAGATCTGTTCTAATGTGATGGTCTCAGCATGGGTGATGAGTTTGCTTTTCCTCTTGAAAGTACCATTTGGGCTGCCCTGGTTCCTGACATCATTTACGATCCATTCCAAAAATAGTTGCTGCATCTACTGCTAGTCTTACCAAAACTGCACCCTTCTTACCAATTCCAAGTGAGGTGTTGATGTTATAATCTACTTTCCTTTAATCTTAATGTTTTATGCTTCCTCATATGGAACCATGAAAATAGATCCCTAATCCCTGTGAATGATTCAAGTACCCCCTTGTGTCACTTTGTGTAGTTGAGAGGACAACCAGAAATAAAAATCTCTTTACTATGAACCTTAATCTGGGCACATGTCTAAGACACTTTCAACTTTCGTGTTCTTTTCTCTCCTGTTTTCTTAAAAATACCTATAAAGCATAAGCACTGGAGTTTAGCTGACCATAGAATGATAGTTTGTTTTTTAGTAAACCCAGAGGAAAATGTATAGTGCCTAATGTTGACAGGTCTTTTTAAATGTGGGGGTTCTTTAATTTTTTTTTTTTAAAGATTTTGTTTACTTGACAGAGATCACAAGTAGGCAAAGAAGCAGGCAGAGAGAGAGGGGGAAGCAGGCTCCCTGCTGAGCAGAGAGCCTAATGTGGGGCTCGAACCCAGAGCCCTGAGATCATGACCTGAGCCGAAGGCAGAGGCTTAACCCACTGAGCCACCCAGGCACCCCAGGGTTCTTTAATTTTTTTAAAAAGATTTATGTATTTATTTGTGTGTGCAAGTGAGGGATAGGGCAGAGGGAGAGAACCTCAAGCAGACTCTCTGCTGAGCACAGAGCCCAGTGTGGGGCTCTGTCCCATGACCCATGAGATCATGACCTGAGCCAGAATCCCCAGTTAGACACTTACCGACTGAACCACCCAGGCACCCTTGAACTCTGTTTTCAGTTGTTTGTGTTGGTTGTCAATTCTGGAGTAACAAAAATTCTCTCTCATTGTCTTAATATACTAGCTACAGAAACCAAGCTTTGGGGAGAAAAAAACAGACAAATCTCTGCCAAAATGACTTTATGAAAAAGATACTGGGACCTCATAGAATCAAGATAAAGGCTGGAAAAATGATCAAAGCAAAATCAGCTCCAGAAGGCTAGGAAACAGAAATTACAGAAGTGGTTTCCTTGAAAGAAACTGTCTGGCTATGGTGATGTAGCTAAATATAATGAATTCCAAATCTTTTTTTTTTTTTTTTCATCTTTACATGCTTCTGTTTCAAGATTTAATTCCATAAAGGAAATATATAATAAAGCAGGCTTAAATCAGGAGTTCGTCCCCTTTTTTGGTAGTGAGATAAAGAAATTTGTTCTTGACCTATGCAGTGAGTAGCAGAGTCTTGCTTCCTACCTCTCCTTCATTGCTTTCCATAAAGCAACACAATGTGGGGACAGTAATTTCTCCAAAGAAAGATGGCAGTGAATGTTTGTGGGTAAAAAAGAAAAAAAAAATAGTTTGATACTAAATAACTAGGATAGATAAATTGTCCATTTTTATATCATCTTTCTAATTTTGTATGTCACTAAAAGGCACAATAAGACAACAACTGGAGGCCACGAATGCCATCCGCAGCAGACCTAAATGTCCTCTCGCTGGTATGCTTTCATTTGTCTGTAGTGCTCTCAGACTCTTCCAGTTGCTGGATATCCTTCATACAGAAATCATACACCTGATTAAAAGGCAGGGCCTGTGTTATTAGCATTTCAACAAGCCAATATAAAGGAATTAAAACCATCCATCAGAAGGTGGAAATGCTGTTTGAATCATCAAAATGGGCATTCAAGTAAAAAGTTAATCTATTTTAATAATGTAGGTCAAGTTTTCTAATACAGAACTGGGTTTTTGTTGTTGTTTTTGGCAAAGATAAAAATTATAAAGCTAAATTAAAAAAATATATTGGCCTAAGGAACATGGGAAAATGTGGCCAAATACATTCTTACTCTATTAAATTTAAAAATAAGCATAAAATATTTTGATATCTGGGATCATGTGAAACATACTGGATGACTAATATATTTCTATTCTGTTTTAAAGTACATTTATTTCCACTGTTGCCACAGAGGTGGTTTTTTTTTTCTAATTTTTAAAATTTGTTTTACTGATTTTTTTTGCATACTCTGTCATTATTGTGGTAAAGATTTAAATAATCTGTCACTCCTACTAACTCATGTCTGACTTTCCAGTAGCCATTGCTTTGTATAAATTGTGATTATTCAATAGTAAGGAAGACATAAATGATCTCATAAATGAAATGTAAACTCAGGCTCTTTAAATATAAAAGACAACTTCTTGTCAATTCTGTCATTTTTAAGTAAATTCTCAGTAAGTTCAAAATCCAAACTCCTTAACTAAGTTCTTTTCTATTTATTTTAAGTGTTTTGCTTGCTCTCTTCTCCTTGCCAAAATGATCCTCCTTGCCAAAATGATCCTGTTAGCACAAGGTTATATACCTATAAGAGACAGAGGTATAGACCTTAATTCTGATTATTGTCCTCTAGGTCTTGACAGTCTCTTGACAACGAGATTGCTGTGGCCTGATTGCATGCCCCTGTGTTAGAGTTTGCTAAGTTATGTTTCATCCCACCTATCTTTTGAAGCATTGCGCTGGCCTCAGTAGGGTGGAGATTACCTTTCTTGTCTTTAACCTCTGGTCCTTAGATGCTTGAATTCAGTGGCCCCCAGGAGCTCCTGAGTGGCTCAGTTGGTTAAGCATCTGCCTTCTGCTCAGATCATGATTCTTCGGTCCTGGGATGAGGTCCAGGATCCCTGCATTGGCTCTTCTCTCTGCCTCTCCTCTTGGCTTGTGCTCTCTCTCACTCACTTTTTCTCTTTCTCAAATAAATAAATTAAATCTTTGAATGCTGGGGCCCCTTCACATCCCACAGCCATACCCAGCTAAGTCCTTTCAGCACTTCCCTCTATCCTTTAACAAAGTCATCATAAGAGGGCTTTTTTGCAAAATATATGTTTATAAAAAATAAAAAATTAAAAAAAAAAAGAGGGCTTTTTTGCAGGTCATGAAGAGATCATGTGTTCATCTTTTCATGGCTTGTTTATAGTTTTTAAATTTGAAAGCTCTGTCAGTGTTGAACATGGCAGGAAAGTATAGTATCTGAATGTTTTCTCATTCTTTCAACACATCAAGCAATTTATTAGGGTTCAAAAATCCGAATTCTTTTTTTTTTTTTTTAAAGATTTTATTTATTTATTTGACAGACAGAGATCACAAGTAGGCAGAGAGTCAGGCAGAGAGAGAGGGGGAAGTGGGCTCCCCGCTGAGCAGCGACCCCGATGTGGGGCCTGATCCTAGGACCCTGGGATCACAACCTGAGTTGAAGGCAGAGGCTTTAACCCACTGAGCCACACAGGCGCCCCTATCCTAATTCTTTTTTAACAGAGATTGAAGTAACAAAAATATTGCATCCATTCACACATTCAAAATTTTCCCTTCCTTCTCCTGGTAGCTTTCTATTTGTTCTACTTTCTTTCCCTAATTGGTGGAAACTTTCCTTATATCAATCTTCTGTCTTTTCTACACTATTCTTTATAGTAAAATTCTATCATTTAAATAGCTCTTGATACAGAGCCTTTGAAATTGAGGAAATACCCGACTCACTTAATAATACTATAATGTCAGGACTATTATATGTTTAGTTGGGTTTTTTCCTTTTTTCCATTTTGTAAGTTGATTCTTAAACTTTGTTTATTTATCCATGCAACATTGCATTAATAATTTGGAACCAAAGGCTATGAGCTGTTTTGACTGAAAAGAGGATGATCTTACAGTATGAGAAATGAAAAGTGAAAAATACATTAATATATTTCCAAAAGCATTTTTTAAAAGATCTTATTTGTCAGAGAGAGAGAGAGAGAACAAGCAGGGGGAGCAGCAGGAAGCAGCAGGAACTTATATAGTCATATAAGTTTAAATCATAGAATATTTCTTTTCTTACCTATATACACAACAAATATATCTTACCAAAATTATTTTAATAACTCCATAACATTGCTGAATTCATTTTGTCCTGAAATTATTTTTCACAGACTGGCTAGAGCAAACATTAATATTTGTGTAAATTATATCATTTTGTTTCACTTAATCCTTCAATATTTTTCATTGCAATTATAATTAAGACTTAAATTTAAGGTATAAAAATCCTGACATGTACCAGATTTGATTTATATCTGTGTGTTAATCTAAATGGCCAATATATAATATTCCATCTTTTCTTCTCAGCTAAGGTTCAAAACAATTATGAGAGAGACAAAGTAAGTACAAAGTAAATTAAAATGTGACCTTTACTCCTGATAATGCCTAGGTTGCCATTTAAGCCATATGCTTAAAGCTGTTACCCAAATGAGCTTAGAAGTATTTTATTCCAAAATTAGACTTAACCACTTGGTAATATGCTCAGCTATACAATGGCAAGCCAAACTCATCGAAGATCCATTTGTGAAACATTTTTCATGGAGAAGTATAGCAAATTGTGTACTTCTTAAAAGTAATATTCAGAGTAAAAGGAAGAGGAAGGGGATTGAGTCCTGTCTGTTCCTTTGTTCTTCTGCAAGAAAGTAATCAATTCATGATACTATAATTAATATCCCACCTTTATTTTGTTTTTGTTTTTAGAGAGAGGGAATGGGGGTTGGGAGCAGAGGGAGAGGGTGAGAGAGAATCTTAAGCCCAATGCAGGGCTCCATCTCACAACCCTAAGATCATGACCTGAGCCAAAATAAGAGCAGGACGCTTAACTCATTGAGCCACCCAGGTACCCCATGATTTGCCCTTTCATAAAAACATGAAGCTTGGAAATTTCTTTCAGTGTTTTCCAGAAGCATCCTGTATTACTCTCTACTTTCTATCACTGTTCCACTGACCTTTAAATTCCTGGAACACATCATTTTTTTCCCCGACTGTGATTCAACAGACAGTTCTCTCTGCTTTCTTCATCTTGTCATCTTTTCTTCATCTTTTATACCCCAGTGGGCCTTCCTTACCTACTGTCTTAACACACTGTATTTTTTTTCTTTATGGCACTAAAAAAAGTTTTAAATTATGGTATTTCATAGCTATTTGAAATATGTGTATCTTCCAATACACTCTAGGTTTTATGGAGCCAAAGATAGTGGCATTAACTGCATATTTTACTGTAGAACCTATCATTGCTTAGCATAGAGTATCTAGACCAAGTGTTCAATAAATATTTGTTGAATAGAGCAAGAACTAAAATAATACTCCTGTATTCATTTGCATTTTTAAAATACCTGTAAAACTTCCAGATTGATATTGAACCATACACTCTGCAAATATTAACTGGTTTCTTATAAGTAAAAGTGTATTCTAGATATGACTGTAATCTAAGTGAGGCTAACATCTTTCTAGGCCCTTCAGTCTTGGAACCGTACAGTTGGAATACATGATAATTTGAAAGCTAGCTAATTTAAGGCTCAACAACTCAATCAAAGCCTTTGTTTATTCACATTTACAAAACTCCAAGAGTCTTCCTAAGGTTTCTGTCTCTATTTATTATCTTCTTCAATATATCTTTTAACTCACTCTCAGATTATTTGTAATGGTATTATAACAACAACATTGACAGCACCAAAAGACGATAACAATGCTATAGCCATGTGTATGGCTTATATATTACTTTTTAAAGTGTTTTAAAATCCTTAATTTTATTTCATCCGCACCAGAATCATTCGAGGTAAATAATCTCATCTTGCTTAATATAGAGTAAAGCAAATAAGATTCAAGAAAGTTAAGTAAATGAACATAACACAACTAGTAAGTGATGCGTCAGGGTTTCAGATTCATATGTATTATATACAAATTAATTAATATTTCCACACTTAAAATATACAGATTGAATACCTACTCAGAAATGGAACTCTCATCCCAAACTGAGGAATCTTATTGGAAGCATTCAAGGACCACTCACTTTCACCCCACCATAACATATGCCACCATAATCACATAATATGGTCTCAATCTACTTTATCTACATCATCAGTGCTCACCTTTAAACTTTGTTAAGACCAGATTTATCCCTCATTTCTTAAACTATGCCTACAATCCCAACTGTTTTGTCTTTCATAAAATCTGTTTTGCATGGGAGGATGATGCAGGAGTCCGTCACAGTCTTTCCCTCTCTTATTTTCATGTGCTTGTACACATATACACTTGCCAGTTTCTTATAAATAAAGAGCCACTTCTATATTTATTTGAATCATCCTCCTACTGGTCTCTCAGACTGTTACTTGCCTATATATTTTTTTTCTTTATTTATGACGTGTAATAATTTTTAAAAAATCCAGATTTTGCCATCACGGATGTTATAAATTTGTTAAAGAGAAAAATGGGCATGTACAGAGAATCAAATAATGCGAGGAAGAACCAAAGAGTGGTAAAAATAATAAGAGATACAGAATTTAAGAATGGTGATAATGATTAAGGTGATGACAGCTAAGATTTATTGACTGTTTAATAAGAAAGATATGCACATGCTATCCTACATGTTTTGCATAAAAATCTCCTAATAACCTTACCTGAAATACTCTGAGCATCAGTTCTTCAGGTGCAATGAAAGAAGTTAAGTAACTTGTTCAAGACACATAACTAGTGATAAATGAAGTCAAGATTTCAGTACAGGTATCTTTGACTCCTGAGGGTGATTGGATGAGTTAGAACAGAGGAAAATTTTAAATTATATCATTTCTGTTTGAAGCTACCCTGGAGGAGGTAGTACCTGAGATGATCCTGAAAGTCATTTAAAATTTATATTGATGGAGAGAGAGAAGACATAAATCTAGTATAACATTAGGCAAGTAAATGCATTACCTCCGTATCTTAGCAGTGATCAGTCTTCCCTTGGCCAGTATTTTCAGAAATTGATGATGGATATGAAATGAATTTTTTACTATAAATCTTTGCTTTAATATGCAGTGTTGCTAGTCATTATGTGGAAATAGAACAGAATGAATTTAAAAGACCTTAGGTTCTTCAAGTTAATCCTGAACCTACCATCTTGAAAAACCTCATGAGAATTGAAAGTATCTGGAAACATTCCTTTCTTTATCACTTACTAAATAAAAGCAAAAACATAAATAAATGTTTTGCAGTCTGGTGAAGTGCACAGAGACTAAGGACTAGGACTAAAAGATTCATCATTGTGTCAGGACATAACGTGTATAACCCCACCTGATGCAGAGAGAGATGTTTGTGGCAAACACTAAAACAACTCCGATTACTGAACAATACTGTGACTTGTCCACAAAACACTACTGCAATAAGTGTCAAGATATGGGTAGTAAAACAGCTTGTAAAAGATTAGAAGTGATGAAGCTTTGGAATCCAAACCCTGACATTTGATGTGTCAGTGAACTGTTTCCATTAATAATAAAATGGAGGGGGTTGCCCACGTGGTTCAGGAAGAAACCCTACAACAAATAGCATCCATCTCAGGCTTGTTTAGTGGTGCGAATATATCACTTCTGCTTGTATTTCAGAAAATCAACCTATTTTCAAGCTGGTTTCAGAGATCTTATTATTTTTTTTAAAGAAGAAAAATGAAAAAAAAAAGGCAAAATTTTCTGTGTTTCTGCATTTTGTTTTTGTTTGTTTGTTTTTGTCTTTTGTAAAGTAAAAGAGGTGTTAAATTATTCTGTAAAATAAGTCACAACATGCATTCCCACATGCACACACATACACATATACATACCTTCACATCTTGAGTTCCTACTAGGAGGTTGCTGGCTTGGTAATCTTTGTAGTATAGCACAACAATGCTCCACAATAGTACAAATGTTTTAAGTATTCACTAAACATGAAATGAATTTATGTTCCCAGTGAAGAATCAATATTCACACAGAAAAGGATTGGTGATATTAGCAGGTCTAGATCTTCCCAGATTCTACCACAAAAAATGTGGGGCCATGCCCCTCATTCAGTCCCACCAACTAACCATGCATTGCTATACTACTATTGAAGCTTTAAAATGACCCCTGACTAGTGATTTTTGAATCACTAGGAAGAGACTTTTCCTTATCTTTATGTTGCATAGTCTCATCTTGCCTATATACTTGTAACAGCTGTGTCCTTTGTTTTTAGTAATCAGTAAGAGATTTATTGGCATGTAGCTTACTTGAGTTTCACCTCAAGATGGGAAGATACAGTGCTCTTCTAGCAGCCCTGGTTAACTCTGACCTGAGTTCAAGAACTGGTTAAGATGTAGATCTGCGAAATAATTCTACAAAACCCACACACTTCCTTACTCTTTGCCCTCAGATCCAGTTATCAAATTTCCAAACACTAACATTTTCAGAGCATTTTATCTACATAATAAGTCTAGATTCTGTATTATTTGGAAATCGTTCGAAATTATACTAATAGAAATGATACAAAGATTAGGAACAGGAATATTGAAGGAAATAGATGTGAATAGCAGAATGGGAGTAAATATTTTTTTGTCGTTTAGCTCTGAAGAAACAAAACTGAGCCAATGACACATAAGCAATGGATCTGTCCTCCCACTGAGAAGAAAGAAGGCTGAGATTTTGTAAAAAAAAGATTGAATCCATTTATTTAATTGAGTCACAAATTTTATCACATCCTGCTGTGGATCGGGCCTTTGTTAAACAATGTGGGTAAATAGATGAAAGAGAACTTCAAAATCTCTAACTGCATGGGTAATTCTAACAGATACTGAAATGAGAAACTAAACATTAAATAATTCCACAAATGTAAATGCTGACGGTTTCAGACTAAAGTGTCTAGATCTACTCTGACATAAAGCCATCATATCATGGACGGATCTAACCAGTAGTGTATGTTGAGGACGGGACAGGGGCGGCTGCTTTGTGTCCACATGAGGTCTCCTTGCAGTACCTTTCTGAACACAGGGGCACAGTTACTACACATTATTATTTCGTGAATCCTCATTACCTTGCTTCTCCTAAATTGTAGAATAGAGAAAGGAAGTTATCTTAAAAAATGTGTAAGATATTTAAAAACAGCTGTATTGGATATGTGTCATATACTCCCTTTTGTCAAATATAGCCCTGGCTACTTTCTAGGCAGTCTGGAAATTTTATCATTGAGGGATTCCTCACAGCCTTTTATTGACTTGGGTAATATCACAATTATGTTTTGAATAGTAGTGTGCGCTTCAGAACTTCAAATTATTAAGTGTTTATCTTTGAGGAAATTAGATAAGGGGATGAGATGAAGATTAGGTCAGGTAGAAAGCCTAAAATATAAGTTTTTCTGATTTAAAATGATAATCAATGACAGTATTTAAAAAAATTATTTCTGTTTATGTTGAGGCTCTGAATAGACGACAATTTCCATGTTTAAAGGGGATTGTGTTACCAGGGAAGCTGAGGCTTGCCTGGAAATCTTCATTTCAGTACCCATTATAAAGGAACAGAATCTGGGGATGTTTGCATCATTTTAGTGATGTTTATAACCTGCCTAGAGAAGCCCATGACTGCTGGTGCAAAGGATCAGGGTTGAAGCTGAACTGCATTTGTATTCATTGTCAAGCAGATTCTGGGGAGATGACATGTATTATGTTTACTTCAAAGGACTTTTTGTAATAAAATGCTCTTTAGCAGGCAGTTTCCACTTCAGAAACCATGTTAAAAAGAAGTCTTCTTGTGTTGTGTTTGAGAAAAATAAATAGTAACCTGAAATAGTATAGATAGTAGTCAATGTTCCCAAAAAGAGATTGAATTTCATACCTTCTACTTAGGACTTGGTGAGTTACAGTTTCTGCATATGTAAAATGGAGACAATGTGTGCCCTGCTAGGAGTCTCATCTCTCTCTCTCTCTCTCTCTGGTATCTTAATATCTCTTCATAAAACAGTCATGATAATAATAGCTGATCTTTACTGAGCACTTACTACATGCAAAGAAGCTTTTATGTTTTATGTGTGTTAACTCTTTTAATTCTTATAAAAATCCTATGAGATTCATACTGTAATAATCCACATTTTACTACTGATTAGAAAACCAAGGCACAGAAAGGTAGGTAACTTGCCCAAACTTAAATATCTAATTGGTGAGGAACAAAAGCTGTCCCTCAAACCCAGACCATCTGGTTCCAGATTTATGTGTTCTTAAATCCCAGGTTATCCTGATTCAGATCTTTAAAACTTTGGATCTGGTTCTGTCAAAAATGTTTTTCTTGTATCCTTGCCTAAAGTATTTCTAGTCATATTTCAAGTCTCTCTACAAGTTATAATTTGATGTGGGAAACAAAGTCAAAGAAACCATTACATCTCCTAACTGCTTACAGCCCACTGACAAGTCCTTAAAACAGGTAGAGTGATCTTCCTCTAGAAGCTCAGCTGCCTCGATGTTGACACTTTGCTAAAGACAAAACACAATCTTAGCTTAATGTTATTGTGAGCCCCCCGGATCCTGTAAGCCTATTTTAACATATAAAAATTCCTTCGGAACTTCATTTATCTCTAACCCCCCCCCCCCAACAAGGTACACGTTAGCTGTCATCCCCCAAGCGATAGCCCACTGATACACATCTGAAGGTTCTCTTGACTACGGTTTTATTAGACAATAATGAATGCTCTTTTCCTAACAATAGCTAGCGCTTTTGAGGTCCTGGAAGACTTGCTTGCAAAATTCCTTAGAGACTTCTGCTATCCCTAACTCCCTCTTAACTTGAAAGTATATAATTAGTCACTCCTCATGATCCCAGTGCACCTCTATCTACCCACAGGTCCTGTCCCCATGCTTTAACAAAACCACCTTTTTGCGTCAAAGACATCTCAAGAATTCTTTCTTGACCATTGGCTCTGAACCCCAATGTTCCCAGATCATAATTGTTGAAAACTGACCTCCATGTTTTGCTATAACACCAAGATAGAGCTTGGGATAAAAAGGAATAATAACTCTATTGCTTTGTCAGGCAAAGGAGGCTGCAGCAGGCTATGGCCTTAAGAAAGTAAGACAACCCCTCCACCCCCACCCCTACACACACACTGTGGAGGAAGAGGCTGGGGTCAGGTTAGGGAAATACAGGATCTAGCCAGTTTTCACAGGAATTTTGTGTGTACAAAAGCTAAGAAGAGAGAAGGAGAGATATATGGAAGAGAGGATAAAGATTTTTTTAAATTAAGCTTTGCTGAAGCATTAGTGTAGCCATTTTGAGTTTTGTTTAACATACCGCTCTTAAGCAGTTTCATAATTTCTTTCAGAAGTATTTCACTCAATTCTCCCACTTCAGACTTCTCTGTCTACCGTGGAGATCGGTGTTAACAACTTGAATCACACTATAATTCAACTTTGTTTTCCTCCTTTTCCATTTTTCCCAACTATTCTGAAAACCTTAGGGGCAAAGACATTATAATTTCTGAATATATTTTCCCTATATGTAAATGGTAATATGCAGACATAATATGAGACAATTTGGATTATGCTTTATGAATCATAAAGTACCCATGTAAATGTTACATACAATGATTTATCATTAACAAGGCACTCAGAAAAGTGTTCTCTATGTTGAAAAGAAAATAGGGAAAACCATAAAAGGAGAGTAGTTCAACAGTGTAAGCACTACTAATTTATGCCTCTGATAAAATTGAAAACATTAACTTTACTGAATAGCAGATATTAAAGGAAGAGATTTTCTGTTAGTGAATGTCATGATGTAATATACCAGATGCTGATAAAAAATGGCAGTGCGGCCCACATTATATACTCAGCTGAATAGCTGAATAAGAAGGTAAGAAAAGGCTAGCTACATCGGTGCCCTTGTATATGCAGTGAAGTTAAAGATCTCGGTTCTTGGGAGATTCCTCAGTGAGAATGAAGGTTGGGATGCCAAAAAGGATTGGCAAGGCTCTCCTTCCAAACATCTTTGTTTAAAGTGGGAACCTGAGTAGTGTCTGAAAACTTAGAAGAGAGGAAATAATTGGTTTCCAGAAGCAGAGCCATCTTCTCATTATAGATTTGTCACCTTGATAAGGTTATAGTATAGCTCCTAATCTTTCCAATGTGGATAACAATATCTACCTCACTGGATTCTTTTGGAGATTCCAAGGTGATTGTGTATGTTAAATTGTACATTAGCACATTTGTAATAGGCTTTTAATAAATTTCAACTTTATCTAACTCCAAACCATTGTTTTCCTCCTATGTTTGACCTACACTAATTAGTATACCATGTAATTTTAACATTTTAGCTTTAAATGATCATAAATAAAGGCCTAATTTAAATTGGAGTTTCCTTTGAAACTGCACTTAACTAATCCTATTCATACAGATACACTAAATGCAATCAATTATGATGGTTACTTAAGTTAAAGTTTTAATTGCTCTCAGTAAGTATGTTAAATCTATAGTGCTTTCACTTTAATTCCTTACTAATCAATAATTATCACATTGCCCAAGAACAATGGAAATTAACCATTCACTGTTAAACATAGCATACTGATTCCTAAGAAATTCTATGACTGAAAATCAGATAAAACACAGTACTAAAGAAATTAAACAGACTGAGGAGAGTAGAGATTACTTTATAGTAAATTTCATTTCAATTTTTATAGGATATTTGAATTTTTATATAGCATAAACATTAGTCTTAAATGTAATTCAGCATTTATATTGACAGCAGTCCTGGTTACTCATAAAAAATATGGATTAGATAGCATGTCTGAAGTGATGCATACTACAGTTTAATCAAGGCTTAAGGACTAGTTGTGGAGGGAGGAAGTTGAGAATTATAAATCAGGATTTTTAATATTCACCCACTTTCTCATGCATCAGCATAGATATGCAGGGTATAGATTATTTTTCCCACTTTTATAGATGAAGACATAGGTTCAGAGAATAATTAAGGCCCTAGGCCAAACCACACAAAGATAAAGAGTTATGAAACTTTAGAGACAGTATTCATAATAACAATGTCTATGAAGTGCTGGACACTGTATTACATATTCAAGATATGAAAGTTAGCCATGGTTTCACAGTTTTTTTTTTTAATATATAAAGATTTTATTTATTTATTTGACAGACAGAAATCACAAGTAGACAGAGAGGCAGGCAGAGAGAGGAGGAAGCAGGCTCCCCACAGAGCAGAGAGCCTGGTGCGGGGCTCCATCCCAGGACCCTGAGATTGTGACCTGAGCGGAAGACAGAGGCTTAACCCACTGAGCCACCCAGGCTCCCCAGGTTTTTTGTTTTTTGTTTTGTTTTGTTTGCTGGGAGGAAAAGGAGCAATAAAGTAGTCAGCAGATGAGTAACTAGCATGCCTTTAGAATGATGAGTGCTATAATATAAGTAAAGCCAGAGAGGAGATAGATCATGATGAAGAAAGTACTTATATTTTAAGTAGTTTAGCTATAAAAAGCTTTTCTGAAATGTGAAATTTGAGTATTATCTGAAGGATGTGATGTAGTAAGTTATGAGAAGCCCTGAGTGCAGGTGTTCTTAAGTTGAGAACTTGGTAGAAATGAACTTGACATGCTTTAAGAATTTAAAGACCAGTGTGGTGGGACCAGAGTGAGCAAGGGGAGAAATGATAGGAATTGACATCAGTGGAAGAGGCAGCAGCCAAGTTATATGTGGCCTTGCAGGAACTTTGAATAATTTGAGGGAGGAGATGAAATGATTTTTGTTTTTAAAGGATGAAAGCATTATTGGATATCACAATTCCTTGATATCTCTTAGTTTTCAGTAATTCTTACATTGATCATTATATAATTTCCAGTCCCTAAAAGAAAGAGATGACTCCCCCACCAGACAACCGCCACCACAGGTGTTTAATTAATGGAGGATTTACAGAGGTTTAAATAGAGTCAAGGGGAAAAAAACAGAGCATAGTAAACCTTTATCTGTTCTTCTACAGGCTCTTGGTGACTTTGTCTTTTTCTTCATGATACAGATTTTCATTAACTAATACTTCACTCCCACAGAACTATTTCTCTGGGCCTATATAGTGACTCTTTTCTTTGCCTCTTGGTTTAATGGCCCATGAAGTCCCACATGAAAATGAGAATGTTCCATGGCTATATTCCTGCATTGAGTCATTCTTCCATTTGGGTTCAAGGCTTCTAGACTTCCTGAACCAAAGGATAAAGGAATAGAACGCAGAAATTTCTAAGTGGAGTGATTAGATAGTACAGTGCCAAGAGCCACTTTTATTTCTACCTTTTAATTCCTAGATACATAGTAATATAATTATAAGGTAGAATTCACCTTATATTATTCACTCGTCTAGAACATAAATTACATCCATCAAATCATAACCATGTGTTTGCAGGATATTTCCTCTAACCTGTTATTCTTAAGCTTTCAACAGGCTATTCCATGGATCTATCAAAACAACTTTTTCCGGATGGATTGAGATAGCAAAGCTAATACAGCCCATAATGCTTAAACCAATACTTTAAGCCTAAAGTGAGTGCATGTGGACAAATTTAAAAAAAAAAAAAATCCATACATGTGTTTCAAGATCCTTTTGATTTCAGTTGGCAAGATCTTGTAATTCTTCTATTCTGTAGGTTCTCTTGCACCAGCCCTTGTTTTTCTGTGCCAGCTCTGCCTGCATCTAGCTCTTGTATGGGCTTAGACTTGGTTTTGAGGGAAGGTAGGAGTATGTTCCTTTTAGCAAAGAAGTTTAGTAGGATTTAGATGCTCAGAGTCCTTTTCCTTGACTGTGTCAGATCAAACGCTTCCATGCTGTATCTTAGAGTCCCAGTCTTTCCCCTACACTATAAGAAAATTAGACAGATCGAACATTTACTTGATTTGACAACTTTACACCCCTTATATTCAGACCCAGCAAATGTTCCACAATCGTTGAAACCGGTAGTCTTTCTTCTCCTGTGCTGAATTAGGCATTAAAGGCATTTACTTTGTCCATTCCTCTGTAGCCCCTATTTTTGCGGTAAGCAGCATCCTAAGTGGGTTTTTCTTTATTATTCAATGTCATACTAAATTGTCTAAGATACTCTCCCATATCTTCTCCATTTGTACCACTTTCCAGGACCATTGTCACTGTAAATGTTCTAATCATAATGCCATCGCAAGACATATTACTGGAGTCCCATATTCCCATTTTGATAATCTGTCTTTTGGGTCCACCTTGTATCAATGTATAAAGTTCCCAGCAGGAAAATAAGTGTAGGTTAAAAAGGGCTAATAGGGGTGCCTGGGTGGCTCATTGGGTTAAGCCTCTGCCTTCAGCTCAGGTCATGATCCCAGGGTCCTGGGATGGAGCCCACATCAGGCTCTCTGCTCAGCAGGGAGCCTGTCCCCACCCCCCACCCGCCCCTGCATGCCTCTCTGCCTACTTGTGATCTCCATCTGTCAAGTAAATAAATAAAATCTTAAAAAAAAAAAAAGGCTAATCAATACAGCTTAATAAAAGAGCTATTATGAGAATGTGGACAGAGTTAAAAAAAAACCAGTAAGGGTTGATGAAGCAACCTGAGGCTACCAGCAGAGCTAAGCAACCACTCTTGGTAATGTAATTAACCACATTTGGTTTTAAAAGGAACAAAAGGTGGTGAGAGCTATTACCAGAACCTGAGAGCAATCTGGCTGTAAAGAACTACCAGTCAAGAGATTTGATTTTTTTTTTTTTTTTTAAGATTTTTATTTATTTATTTTAGAGGGAGAAGGGGAGGGCAGAGTGAGAGGGAGAGATGCAGACTCTCCGCTGAGCAGGAGCCCGACTTGGGGCTGATCTCACAACCCTGAGATCATGACCTGAGTCAAAACCAAGTCAGCCGCTTAACTAACTGAGCCATCCTGGTGCCCCAAGAGATAAGATTTTTAATAGAGGAAATCATTCTTTGCCAGCTTAGAGTCCAGAAAGCAAAGAACCTCTCTTTTTATCCCATTCTCTGGTCTCTAACTGGTACTTATCATTGGTCAAAATCACGTAGAAATTAGAGAACAACCATAAAAATAACACTTCTAGAACACTCTTGGTAGAGGAAGGTTGGAGAGTATGAAAAATGGATCCAGAGCTTACAAAATATGCATAGCATAGCCATGCTTCCCTTCTGTTCATAATATCCAGCAATGTTCACAAAACGAATAAATTACCCTTAGATGTGAAACTTCAGCTACTGAGGACCAGGCTAAATAATTCTCAATTAATCTCAAACTTTAAAATTTTAGATGTCTCCGTCCAGGAACTGTGAAGCTAAGCCACAGATTCACATACATCCTGTGAGAGCTGTTCTGCAGTAAGAGAAGTAAACTTTAGAGTCATTTTTCAGGGACTGTGTTTTGTAATTGATCAGACTAGATGGACATTAAAATTACATCAATTTACTGAAATTGCTATCACTTTGGTAGCTCTTATATAGACTGCAATTTGAAATCAGCTGACAAGACAGTGCTCCACAGAATCCCTTACTTTGCCAGTCTATTTTCATGCTATCTGTAATAGAATAGAATAGAAATAAAAAGAGCAGCATTTGAGCATAATTCACTTTAGGAAATACATTTTTACCTATTAAATTATTATTACCAGGTTGGAAAATTAAATGCATTTCTCATAGGCATTCCCAAGAAAGTGTCTATAATTTAGTAAGGTGATAAAAATAATTCAATATGATTTATTCAGTAGCTGTTGTATGTCTAGTACTATTGAAGGTTGGCTTAAAAAACCATGATATTTTTATATAGTTCCTTTAGAAAGTTTATTAACTGACACCCTCACACACAAGATATTGATACAGTAACTCATACTGATGATGTGGGGACGCTAAACATCAAAACTCAACCTTTTTTTTTCATTTTTATTGTTTTGTTTTTATTTCAGTGTAGTTAATGTACAGTATTATATTAATCTCATGGGGAACAATATAGTGACTCAACAATTCTGTACATTACTCAGGGTTCATGATGGTAAGTGTACTCTTTAATCTCCATCATCTATTTTGCCTATGTCCCCACTCACCTCTGCTCTGATAATCATCAGTTTATTCTCCATAGTTAAGATTTTGTTTCTTGGTTTCTCTCTCTTTTTTCATTTTTCCTTTGTTCAGTTTTTTTTTTTTTTGTTTCTTAAATTCTACATGAGTGAAATCATCTGCTATTTGTCTTCCTATGACTGACCTATTTTGCTTAGCATTATACTCTCTAGCTCCATCCATGTTGTTGCAAATGGCAAGATTTAATTCTTTTGAATGATATACAGTGATATATTGTATATTATTGGAGACATATAGATAGATAGATAGATATGCATACATATATATCTCCTCTTCTTCATCCCTTCATCTATTGATGGACATTTGGGCTACTTCCATAATTTGGCTACTGTAAATAATGCTTCTTAAACATAGGGGTGTGTATATTCCTTTGAATTAGTGTGGGGTTATTTTTGTATTTTATTTTATTTTATTTTATTTGGTAAATACCCAGTAGTGTGAGTCCTAGATCATAGGGTAGTTCTATTTTTAACTGGTTTGAGGAATTTCCATACCATTGTCTACCATGGCTGTACCAGTTTGCATAGTTACCCACAGTGCAAGAGTGTTCATTAATCTTCACAACCTCACCAACATTTGTTGTTTCTTGTGTTTTTGATTTTGGCCATTCTGACAGGTGTGAGGTGATATCTCACTGTGGTGTTGATTTACGTTTCCCTGATGATGAGTGATGTGCATTTTTTCATGTGTCTGTTGACCATCTATTTGTCTTCTTTGGAGAATTGTCTGTTCATGTCTTCTGCCCATTATTTAACTGGGTTACAGTTTTTTGGAGGTTGAGTTACATAAATTCTTTTTGTATTTTGAATACTGAACCTTTATCAGTATGTCATTTGCAAATATCTTCTCACATTCCAGATTCCCTTTTAGTTTTTTTGATTGTTTTCTTTGCTGTGCTGAAGCTTTTTTATTTTAGCAAGGTTTATTTTTGCTTTTATTTTACTTGCCTCAGGAGTTTATATCTATCTTTCTTTCTCTTATTGATGTGATATATCACGTTGATTGTTTTGTGAACGTTGAATCATCTTGCATCCTGGAAAAAAATCCCCCTTGATCATAATGAATAATTATTTAATGTGCTGTTGAACTTGATTTGGTAGTATTTTGTTGAGGGTTTTTGAATCTATGTTCATCAGGGAAATTGGCCTGTAGTTCTCTTTTTTTGTGGCATCTTTGTCTGGTGTAGGTATCAGGGAAACACAGGCATTGTAGAATGAATTCGGAAGTCTTCCTTGCTTTTCTACTTTCTGGCAAAGTTTGAGTAACTCTTCTTTAATGCTTGGTAGAATTCACTTGTGAAGCCATCTGGTCCTGGAGTTTTGTTTGTTGGGAGTTTTTTGATTACTGATTCAATATCATCACTAGTAATTGAGCTACTTAAATTTTCTGTTTCTTCTTGGTTAAATCTTGGAAGGTTAAATGTGTCTATGAATTTATTCATTTCTTCTAGATTGTCCAATTTGTTGGCATATAATTTTTAATAATATTTTTTTAGAATTCTTTTTATTTCTTTGGTGTCACTGGTTATTTCTTCTCTTCCATTTCTGATTTTATGTTAATCTTTTTTTTTTAATGAGTTTGGCTAAAGACATCAATTTTGTTGATTTTTTTATAGAAAAAACTAGCTTCTCGTTTCATTGATCTGTTCTATTGCGTTTTTTTAGTTCTTATTTATTTCTGCTCTTATCTTTCTTATTTCCTTCCTTCTACTGGTTTCAGGTTTTGTTTATTGTTCTTTTCCTAGCTCCCAGTTTAGATTGTTTATTTGAGATTTTTCTTGCTTCTGAAGAGGCCTTTATTGCTATAAACTTCCCTCTTAGAACTGCTTTTGCTGCATCCCAAAGGATTTGGACTGTTGTGTTTTCATTTGCATTTGTTTCCAGGCACTATTTAAATTTTCTGGTTGACCCATTCATTGTTTTGTAGCATGTTATTTAACCTCCATTGTATTTATAGTCTTCCCAGATCTTTTTCTTATGGTTGGCTTCTAGTCTCCTCGTATTGTGGTCAGAAAACATGCATGGTATGATTTCATTCTCCTTGAATTTGTTGAAGTTTGTTTTGTGGGCTAATATGTGATATATTCTGGAAAATTTTCTTGTGTACTTGAAAGGAATGTGTATTCTGCTGTTTTAAGGTGGAATGTTCTGAATATATCTGTTAAATCCATCTGTTCCAGTGTGTCATTCAAAGCCATTGTTTCCTTGTTGATTTTCTGTTTAGATGACCTGTCCATTGATATAAGTGGGGTGTTAAAATTCCCTAATCTTACTGTATTATTATCAACCAGTTCCTTTATGTTTGTATTTGGGTACTCTTGTGTTGAGTGCATAAATAGTTACAATTATATTTTCCTGCTGGAGTGCCCCCTTTGTTATTATGTAGTGTTCTTCTTTGTCTCTTGTTATAGTCTTGTTTTAAAATCTGTTTTGTCTGTAAGTATTGCTACCCAGGCTTTCTTTACACATCTGTTTGTTTATAAATGCTTCTCCATCCCTTCACTTTCAGTCTGCATGTGTCTGGTTCTGAAGTGTGTCTCTTGTAGGTAGCATATAGATGGGTCTTGTTTTTAATCATTCCATCACCCTATTTCTTTTGATTGGAGTATGTTAGTCCATTTACATTCAAAAGAGTATTTATAGGTATTTATTGTCATTTGTTACTGGTTTTATGTTATTTTTATAGTTTTTCTCTGTTTTCTTCTTTAGCTCTCTCCTCTCACAATTAGTTAGCTTTCTTTAGTGATATACTTGGACTCCTTTGTTTATTTATTCTTCTTTTTTTTTTAATTTAGGCTTTTCTATCACTGGTTTTTGATTTGTGGATACTAATAAGTGTGCATATAACATCTCTAGATAGTGGTGTATATTAAGTTGTTGATTGTATAAGTTTGAATCCATTCTATACTCTTTTTCCCATGTTTTAGGTATATGGTGTCATATATTACATTCTTTTATTTTGTGAGTCCCTTGACTGATTTTTACAGATATATTTATTTAAAATACTTCCATGCTTCCTACTTTCCTTAGTCTTGTTTATGGTTTTCCATTTCCACTCAAAGAGTCCCCTTTAACATTTCTTATAGAGGTGGTTAGTAGTCATGAATTCCTTTAGCTTTTGTTTGGGAAACTTTATCTCTCTTTCTATTCTGATTGATACCTTTGTCAGATATCTGGGGGCACCTGAGTGACTCAGTCTGTTAGACATCTGCCATCAGCTCAGGTCATGATCTCAGAGTTCTGGGATTGTGCCCTACCTCAGACTCCCTACCCAGCGGGGGTCTGCTTCTCCCTCTGGCTGTCCCTACCCCCACTTTCTCTCAAATAAATAAGTGAAAAAAAATTTTTTTTTAAAGAGTGTTCTTGACTGCTGATTTTTTTCCTTTTATCAATTTGAATATGTCTTGCCACTCTCTTCTGGTTTACAGAGTTTCTGCTGAAAAATTAGCTGATAGCTTTATGGGGTTTCCCTTGGATGTACCTCTTTTCTCTTCCTACTTTTAAAGTTTTCTCTTTATCACTACTTCTTGCCATCTCAATTACTCTGTGTCTTGGTCTGTACCTCCTTGGGTTGAATATTTTGGGGGATATATGTGCCTTCTGGATTTGGATTTTTGTTTCTTTCCCCAAATGAGGGAATTTTTCAGTTGTTATTTCTCCAAATAAAATTTCAAACTTCCTTGCTCTCTCTTCTCCTTTTGGGATCCCTATAGTGCAAATGTTATTACCCTTGTGGAGTCACAGTATTACCAAATTTATTCTCACTTTTTGTGTGTGTATGTGTATACATGTATATGTATATGTATACATATATACATATATGTACACATACACACATACACACACACACATATATATGTATTTTTTTCCCCTTACCTGCTCAGCCTGATTACTTTCCATTACTCTGTCCTCAAGGTCACTAATTCAGTCTTGTGCTTCTTCTAGTCCGTTATTTATTCTATCTAGTATATTTTTAATTTTAATTACTTTGTTCTTGATTTCTGATTCATTTTTGTTTTTTTTTTTTAATCTAGCTGTTAAGAGTTGCACTGATAATTTCCACACTTTTCTCAAATCCAGAGTTCATCTTTATGATCATTAATATAAATTCTCTATTAAATATTTTACTAATTTCCATTTCCCTTAGATCTCTTGCTGTGCTGTGATTTTGTCCTGTTCTTTCATTTAGGACATATTCCTCTGTCTCCTCATTTTTTCCAACTCTCTGTGTCTATTTTTCTGTGTTAGGAAAGACAGCTATGTCTCCCCCACTCGAAAATAGTGGCCTTATGAAGAGGAGATACTGCAGTGCCCTATGTTCAATGTCCCTGTTCACTGGAACCTGGAGTTTCATGGATATCTCTATGTGTGATATGTGTGTGCTGCTGTTATAACTGAGCCACTTTTTCCTTCAGTTCAGTCCGGTTGTCCACAAACTTTGAGGCTCAATCATGACCAAAAATTTATTTGCCACTCTTAGACAGTCCAAAGTTAAAGAATCTATACCAGTTCCTGCATTTGATACCCACAACCTGACCACTAAAATAAAGTTTCAGGACCCCAGAATAGGCCCCTCAGATACGCAGAACCACCTAGAAAATGTGGTTTTAACAAGTTAAGGTTTCATCTGTAAGTTGCACAGGCCTCCCCAACCCTGTAAAATAGTATTTGGTTATGTAATTTCCATGAAGGGAAAACTAAAACACTCAGGACTTTGTGGAAAGATTAATAGTAAATAATAAATATATCTAATTCCATCAGGCTATAAAACTTTATATATACATTTCTTTGGATTTAGAGAGACTATGAAACCAAAATATATATCACAAAACAAGATTAATACGATTATAGTATAAATTTATATTTCAGAAAAAAATAGACATTGGAAAATTTTATTTAGAATTGGAACTTTGTCTCATAGCTACAGGTAAAAAGATTTGGATACCCAAATATTCAAAGTTAACATTCAAATAAGAATTGATTGAGCATTAAATATTTGCAATACACAAGACTATCATTCTTTGGTATTACAGTAATTAAACTAACAACTACTATTTATTGAATGCCATGTACACTGAGTTTTTAAAATATATGTTCATATACCCTAAATAAGTTTTATTTCCACCATGATATGTTGGTGAACAATTCAGATACTTCAAGTAATTTCCTTTTGTTAACAAACCTAATAAACTAGACTTGGTAACCAAGACTGTGTAAAAAATGTCTGCCTTTATTTTATTTTTTTGGTGCTTGCCTTTTTTCCTTCAATACAGGGACAAAGGAAACTATGTTTGTTACCCCTCCCATCCCCCCCCCCCCAAAAAAAACAAACAAACTTCAAAGTACACTAGTTTTGAGAACAGAGCTGGATTGGAGCACAAAGATGGGACATGGCATGAAGATTTCTCATCCCTTCAAGATTCTTTGTGTACTCTATGAAGCTAAGGTTCCCCATCTAACACCATAGCTACTGTCTAAAAAGTTTGCAGATTCTGAGTGGTAATTGATTCCTATCAGGATTTTACAGAATGCCTTAGGAATTAACAGGATCAAAAAAAATTAGAAGAAAACAAAACAAAACAAAAAAAGCTAACATTAATTGAGTTCTTACAAAATGGCAGTGCCTCTTTGCAGAACTTTGTAAGTATTGTAACAGTAACTGTGGAATGAGTTCTATTATTAATCTACATATTATAGATAATGAAACTGTGGCTTTTCAACATCACCTGCAAAAACTATGATTCAGGAGCACCTGGGTGGCTCAATCATTAAGTGTTTGCCTTCAGCTCAGGTCGTGATCCCAGAGTTCTGGGATCGAGGCCTATATCAGTTCACTGCTCAGTGGGAACCCTGCTTCTCCCTCTCCCACTCCCTCTGCTTGTGTTCGCTATGTCTCTCTGTCAAATAAATAAAATCTTTAAAGAAATTAAAACTATTATTCAAACACAGGTTATTATGAATTGTGAAGGCTTAAATGATACTATATTAAAGTGTTAGATATAGAACACCCTATCTATACTCTATCATTTAAACACCACTATGTTTTGGGTATTTGATATTTCTGTCTCCAAAGACAGGCAGTGAGAAGTAAGGCTCCTGAGCCTTACTAGGCCTCCTTAATGAGGGTGAAAGGGAAGAGAAGAAAACCTTGAAGACATGATTTTCCACTCTGCCTTACTTCCCAGTACTCTTCTACCCCTTGCTCTTCCCTTTCACCCTCCTTTTTGGCCTCCAGGGTCCGTAGAACTCAGGAGCCCTTTGTTTAGGCAGTGAGATGAGCCCCACGTTGGTGCTGATCTACCTGACCTTTGACCAGTGTGCCGCTCCATGGGGAAAAATGGAATTGGGGGGAGTTGGCACCTCCTTTTGGGTTAAATTGGTTTATATTTTCATGATAAGTGATGAGAAACTTCACTGTTACTTTCATTTGGGTTCCTTGTTTTTAATCATTTACTTTAATACCTGACAGCTCAGCTCTCTCACCTGCTCAGCTGAGTTCCTGACAGAAAAGAGTAATCTGTTTATGTTTTTTAACGTTGTGAAAGATACTTTAAAATTGGACAAAACAGACTTTCCCTTCTGGTTATGGGATAGAAACTCACTAGAGACTTTCATTCTCATCCTTACAATCAAAACAAGACAGATATTCTTTAAAAAGTCATAGTTTGAAAAATGTCAGAGAGCTGAAGTGGCCAGGGCCTCCCACAAGTGCAGATATAGCCACCTTCCAAAGGCAAGGATCAGAGCAAGAGAGCTGAGAGAAATCCATCAAAGGCTCTTTGAGATGTCAGTTACCAGAAAAGTTTAGAAAAATGTCCCTCATCCAATCTCTTCTACCCAAAAATATAATTAAGAAAATGAGTAAGTAAATACACAAAAAGCAAAAAATTATTCTCACGACATTTCTGTCAATTGACTTATTAAAAATATGACAAGAACTCTTGAAAATTAATAATAAAAAGATAATTTAACAAAAATAAAGAAACTAGAAAAAAAAACTTTCTTAAATAATGGTTTACAAATGAAGATATATCATTGGCCATAAACACAAGAAAAAAGGTTCTCAACAGAAGCAGTCATCAAGGAACCACAAATTAAAACAACTATATATCACTTTAGAAGTAATAGAATAGCTAAAAATATAAAAGCCTAAGAATGCCACATGTTGATGTGGTATAGAACAAAACTGGAGGTTTCATATATTTCTGTGGGATAAAATTATAAAACCAAAATGGAGAAGTACTTGGCAGTTTCTTGTAAAGTTAATCTATACCTACCTAAGGACCATTTTGTATGTAGGAGGATGAATTCTGAATAAGTCACAGAACATAGTTATCTGCTTCATGTCTGCCATTTAATATTACTTATACTAAGAAATACTATTTAGTTTTTCTGAAGCTCATTTCCTCATTTGTAAAGTAAATACTTTGAAGAGGTAGCTTTAAAGATCTTAAGAAACTTTCAAATAAACATGTAATTCTATGTAATGAAGACATAGAATACCATGTAGAATGCATGAGAAGTAGACTGCATCTTACAGACCATAAACAGATGATAGATTGCTTAAGAATAAGAAGGCAAATCTAATGACAAATTCTACTGCCAGAACTGGAAACAATGTTTATGTAATAGAGTAGACTAGTTTAAGATCAGTCTGTACTGGATAGTTTACTAAATTGCTGAATTTTAGAGCTTTACAAGCCTAATGTGAACTCCCTCCCCTGCCTTTTATTCCTTTATTCTGACTCCAAGTTTTCTCATCCATAAGCAGATACCTGAAATATGAAAACAGAGGGATTTAAAAAATATTTTTGTGTAGTTTTCAAAGATAAGAAGGGAATTCCATAGTGAAAGTATGAAGTATTTTATTTATTGGTTTTGAATAGGATCAGGAGAGAATTCAGAAAATAAATTTTAGAAGAGAAAGGAGAAAATGCGCCCTATCTCAGTAGTTCTCCATTGTCTTGAGGATGGTGTGCCTTAGGACAGCACATGACAGAAGCTAATTCCCATGTCAAAGGAAAGAAGTAGGAGAGGTCTTCAAAATTAAACCATCTGGAGTTCCCTAAGGCCTCCCTGCTTTCAGTTTCTACTAAGACCCATGTGTGTTCAATGTTTCCTTAGATTTCTACATTCTTTTATTAAATACCATCTGTTGGATGGAAACCTTAGGGATTAGAACCACCTTAAACCTTGATACGCCCTACTGCAATATTTGGATGGCTTCATTGGTTGACTTACTATTTTTTTCATTATATTTTTGGGACCTTTTTTTGGCAGGATTTAGTAATTTCATTACTAAACATGTATAATACTACCAAATTATGCAATAGTACACTTTATTATAAAAACTCTTCCCCTAACTAAGTATAACTGACCTGCACTTTGAGGAATTTTGCAAGTTCAATCTGATTGAAAACTTTTAATTTTTTTTGTCTGTGAGTTGTGTGTGAAAATTAGGGTATATTAAAAAATTAAAAATCTATCTTGGGCAATGTAGTTGCATCAAAATGCAAATCAAATTTTGATTTGAAAGTTTGTGCAAAGGGGAATAGGGAGAACTACATTTGGTATGATGTTTTTTTCCAAGACAAGCAATTCTAGTCTTATGTGTGTCTGAAATAATTTGGAAAATTTGGAGAACGCATTTTTCTTTTTAAGATTTCTTATTTGAAGTAATTTACAAGTTCTCATAAGAGCAGTTACAATGAATTGGGGTGTGTTTTTTGAGTTGGGTCTCCCCTCTTTGGGCCAACTATGAGGAGATTGTGAGATGTTGCCCTTAATGTTCTTAACAGACCCATTTTTATTAGAGAAGTTCTACAAAGAAATGTTTTAATTATGTCAAAGACCTTAACAAGAGTTCTTAGAAAATCACCTTAATTCCATATTTACTCTAAAGCTATTTCTCATTTTGAAAATTTTTGTTGGCTTCAGAAAATCACTTTGACTCTTCTTCATTTACTCTAGACTCTTCTAGAAATGGAACTGGTTGGGGGGTTTTTTCCCCTTTCATTTGTCTTTCTCCTAATAATCTGTCAATGCAGCTGAAAGAAGCCAATTGGAATTTGCAACACTCTATCTAGAAATTGCTCTGGCTAACTGTGTATGTTCACTAAGTAGTTTTTCTATCTTCTAAGTTAACAACTTCTAACAGCAATCTCTCACTGTTCTTCATGCCTCCATTAACAGTCTTATCTTCTTTACAGTCTCCCAACTCCAAGTAAAGTCATCGTCAAATGTTTTAGGTTTTAGTTATGGTAGTACCCCACACCTGGAATTGATTTCTGATTCAGATATCTATTGCTCTGAAGACAAAAAAAAAAAAAAAAAAAAAAAAAAAGCTACCCAAAACTAAGTGACTCTAAACAGCAAGGATTTATTGTTTTTAGCAATTTTTTTTTTTCCAACCTACTCAATTGTTTGGTTTTCTCCAGGGATCACTTCTGAAGTTTTAAATATTTGATAGTTGACTGGAGTTGGAGGATCCAGTATGACTTACTTCATATGCATTTGTTTATACAGGTTGTAGGCTATGCTGCCTTGGTGTTCCTCCATGTGATCTGTCTTCCTCTCAGTTGGCTAAACTCAGCATCTTGACAGGAAGGTGGTTTCCAGATTTCAGGAGATTTAGTGTATGATGTGTTAAAACCTAGTCTCAGAAATGCACAGGATGTTACTTCTGTTTCATTATATGGCTCAAGTAATTCATAATGCTATTCCACATTCAAAAGGTGAAGAAAAAACACATTAACATTACAAAGAAGTGTGGGCAAGCCAAGTTATGTTTATTTGGGGTCATTGTTACAGATATCTAACATATCATTAAAATTTTCATTCTATAAATTTTTCTTCTGGTTACAGTGAACCTCTTTAAATTATTAGGTCTTTGCTACCAATCTGCTGGGATCACTCAGTCTTCTTTCATACCTGATGACAAAGGTTGCCAATTCTAAAGTTCTGTTAACCTAACTATATTCTGTCCTTGCATTTCCATCTTAATATTAATGGTCAAGAAGGGTACTCCAAACAGCATGTTTTCCTAGAGGTACAGTAAACTCTGTTTCTTTTTAAAAGATTTATTTGTAAAGCTTAAACTATGAGATGTTATTATATTCTTGCTAGCATATTTTCTGACAAGAAAACTAATCAGTCAGATCTTTATTCCTCCCTTTCAGCACCCCCAAAAAAATTTGACTGCTTTTTTTTTTTTATTAAGATTTTGTTTAATTATTTGACAGCTCAAGTAGGCAGAGAGGCAGGCAAAGAGAGCGAGAGGAGAAAGCAGGCTCCCCATCAAGCAGAGAGCCCCATACCAGGCTCCATCCCAGGACCCTGGGACCATGACCTGAGCCGAAGGCAGAGGCTTTAACCCACTGAGCCACCCAGGCGCCCCTTGACTGCTTTTTTGCTGCTTTTTTGCTTTTGACTGCTGTATTTTAATGTGACTTGTTGCATGCATGTGTATGTGCACATTTGTGTGCATGTGTGCTTTGCTCTTTATCCCCTTAGCTTTTTGGATCTGTTGTTTTTATAGTTTTCATGAGATTTAGAAAAATTCATTCATCATTCCTTTAATTTCCCCTTTAATTCCTCCTCCCCCTCACTACTCATCTCTTCTTCAGGACTCTTAATTATGCATTCATTAATTTGTTATTAATTTTTTCAGTTAACTTTGTATGAATGTTTCAGTTTTTATAGATTCTATGTATGAATCTTTAAGTACATTGATCTTTCTTTCTGCTTTCTCCAGTCTTCTATTAATTTTATCCAGTTGAATTTCTACTTCAGATACCATATTTTTCATCTCTGGATTTTTTTTTTTTTTGTATCTTCTATTTCCCACTTCAGTATGTCTGTACTACCTTTTAAGCCCTGCCATATATTTATGATAACTATTGTGGTATCTTTATTTCTGGTTTCTAAATTTCTGTCATTCACCACCCTTACCTCACCCTTACCCCACTCTTTTGACTTTTCTTGTTTTAAGGGTCATATGTTCCTGTTTCTTGGCATGTCTAATGAATTCATATTTGTTGGGGCTAATGTAGAGCATGAAATCAGCCATACCACCTGGCTTGCTAAAATGTAACATAGAGGCCAGTGGGGGCAAGGGAAGGTTTCTGCAAAGTACCTTTGGAAGCCTGTGTGACCACTCTGCAGTTGGAATGCCTCCGGGAATTGCCTTCTCAGAAGCTTCCTTAGCTCAAACAGCTACCTGTGATCTAAGAGATGTATGCATTGTCCCTTAGGCTATGTTTAGCAGAACTTGTGAAACACACAGATTAGCATATCTTATCTTTCTTATAAACGGATCCTCCCAGTTTCGATAAGACCCCTTGTGATACATCAGGTGCTTAAGAAACAATGATAAGGATTTTTTTATTATCCTGAAGGACCAATAAAAGCTAGAGCAAGGAAGCGCAGAGGGTTTCATCTCTGAGGGTGGATCTCTTTGCTTCGTCCTCTCTTTCATGGCAAAGTTTGGAGTAAACTTTCATCCACTGGTACAGGGATGGCTGGCCATTCGTGGCAGGTATTGGATATTTAACCTTGTAATGTCTGGAATTTGTTATATTCCTTTAAATAATGTGTATTCATCTGTATATTGAGCTTTTTGGGAATCAGTTTCCTCTTTTCAAGTCCTATTTCTGTGCTTGACTAAAATGATTCAGAGAAGGCTTCATTCCAGCGATAGGTCATCCCTATTACAGAATGTAGTATATCTGGAGACACTGGGGAATGCTGAAGGAATTCTCCAAGTGCGCTCTATTCTGATTGTACAGATTAAGAACAACTTCCAACCTGTATGAGCTTTTAGAGTAGATTAGCCCGGCTTTGTGAAGATGCACTGTGTGCTTTCAGAGTCTTAGACCAGTGACTCAGGGACACCTCTCCCGAGTTCTGCCTTGCAAATTCTCACCATTTCATCCTTCCTGCACTCTGATCACCCTCTCCTCAGCTCAGAGAAACCACTGTGCTGAGAAAAATGCCTCCAGGCAGAAATTTCAGTCAGTGTCACAGCGGTTGTTCTTTAGATTTCTGTTTCCAGTTGTTCGTTGTTGTTCGCAGCATGAGGATAATCTGCCCATTATGCTATCTGTTCAAAAGCAGAAGACCCCCAGTAATAACATCATTAATGTTTTCTCTTTGCACAAGTCTGAGAAGGTTGAAAATACATTGTTTGTTATCATTGCTATCATTTTTTCCAGGCCATTTTCATTTCAAGAAATAATTTTAAATATTCTTAGCTTAATTTTAAAAGTTTATTTAGAAATTTATTTCATCAATTTCAGGATACACTTTGCTGGTAATTACAGTTAATGACATACAGACTTTAGTCCCCTAACATATTTTATTTATCTTATTATTATTATTATTATTATTTAATTAATTTATTTATTTGACAGAGAGAGATCACAAGTAAGCAGAGAAGCAGGCAGAGAGAGAGGAAGAAGTGGGCTCCCTGCTGAGCAGAGAGACCAATGTGGGACTCGATCCCAGTACCCTGAGGTCATGACCTGAACTGAAGGCAGAGGCTTAACACACTGAGCCACCTAGGTGCCCATATTTGTTTGTTTGTTTTTTTAAGTAGGCTCTGTGCTGGATGTGGAGCCCAGCATGGGACTTGAACTCACAACCCTGAGATCAAGATCTGGGTTGAGATCAAGAGTCAGATTCCTAAACGATGGAGCCACCCAGACTCCCCCTCAACACATTTTAAATATGATTATGATAAAAATGTTGAATGTTTCTACTTGATGATAACTATTTATATTCCTTCTCCAATTATGTGGTTCTTCAGTAGTCTTTTGAGAATACTATAGCTTTTATTATCTAGCTTGATAGTAAACCATGAGTAGACAAGTAGATATTGAAATAAATATGATTATTCTCCAATCCTTCCTTCTCCCTCTCCCCAATATTCTTTCTCTATGTCAAAACACAAATTATTAAGGTTTTTATATTTGTGTGTAATGCATGTTTAAACATGATAGACACAATGTATTGTATAGTTACAGTGTTTTGGAAAAGTCAGTCTTTTAGGAATTCTTTTTCAGATCTTCACTAAATTTTTTTCTTTAAATTTCAACAACAACAACAACAGAAAACACTATTTTTCTACTTGTAAACTCTTCAAAAGTACAGGCCAGATTTCACACCGGGCTTCTGGTATGCATAGAATGTGATAGTGAATCACTGTTTACATTTAGGAAGCTTGCTTAATTACTCAGCAAGTACTGGCCAAGTCTATATATGGCTCTTTTAGCGTTTAGCCCCACATATTCTGTCCCCTGTTCACATTGGACTGTTAATGTAAGCTGTAACTTTCATGTTTCAGCTCTGGATTCATTTTGTCCTCTCTGCTTAGATGTCTAAAATAGTGAATTACATTTCTAGAAGACATCAACTTGCAAAGAAACTAGCTAAAATTTTCTTTCCTCCCTAATAATGCTTCTTCCCAATCACCAACTACAATTTTTCAGGACATGTTACTAATATCTTAATTAGCTGAGGCAGATTATCTACAAAGTTTGGGTTTACAGTGTGCATTTCTTTTAGTATCTGTAAAAAACCACTTGTGAGTGAAAAATGTAGTGAGTTGTGCATTGCTTTCCCTTTTATTTATTTACTTATAGTTTTTTTTTTAATACCTTACAAATGTTGTACAATTAACTGTCTCACAAGCAATACTGTGGTGTATTTTTTTCTCCCTTTCTCTTGAAAAGAAGAAACATTGAAATCCCTGCCATCACTACTACTGCTAATAATTATTATAGCTAACATTTCTCTTACTTGCAAAGTACTAGATACTGTTCACAGGATTTTTCTGTGAAAAACATATTTAAAACAATAACAATGCAACGTATGCTTGATTATTTTCTCCTATTTTATTTTACAAATGAGAACCAAAACACAGAGTCAAAGACTTGCCCAGAAAGACTGGTAAATGGTGAAACCAGGGTTAGAACCCACACTATGTACCACAACTGCAGTGACCTAACATGCCCACATTGTCTCAGTTAGAAGGGATGGAAATGACCATTGTTCAGTTCTTTTGCTTAAAATGTCTGAACTAAATCTTTGATACATAAATGTTGTGAATGTTAAAATGATTGCATACAAATACAAAAATGTGCTGTAAGTTTATAGAACTATCATTGATTAGAAATTACTTTGGTTCGTTGTGTAATTACTTGCCTCACCTTGCTCATCTGTAAGCAGGAACTGTTTCTGTCAAATATTCATGCCTTTCTATATCTAACTTAGGCATTGTACCTAATAGGCAATTAATAAATATTTATTGAAACATAAAGATGAATTTAAAAAAGTATATAATGCTATAAAACTTCATCCTTATGTAAATATTCAGAGTAATATTCAGGGGTAAATTACAATTTCAAAGATGTGTATATTTTAAACTCTGTGTGTGTGTGTGTGTGTGTGTGTGTGTGTGTGTGTGTCTGTTTTGGGAGGGTGAAAGTACTGTGATTCTAAATGACTAGAAATCCTGTTATCCATCTACCTGCTGATACTTAATTATGACTTAAAAGAGCCCTGTTGCAGTTGAATTAAATGGCATTTTATTGGCCCTGAGAATTTTTTAAAAAGTGATTTTTTTACATTTCCCATGTATACTAATAGCCACTGAATTCAGAATGTAAGTGATCCATAGGCTCTGAGCTATCTCTTTGTGCCTAATGATTAGTAGCTCTTATTCTGTATAGGATCACATCTTTAATCTGGGACATCTATTGTGTAGAAAATAAAAATCTGCATTTGTCAGGATAATCATGATAGTACTTTGTAGTTGGTTATCCATGGGCTTCAGTAAAACCTAGAAGTAGTAATTAAATTTTATGGGATTGTATTTCCTTTAAAATATGTGTGCAGAAAGATCAAGATACCATTTTATTTTCTAAGAGATTGGAAATAAGTGAATGATTGAGAAAAAATACTGCCTTTTTTCTCTTTTATTTGATATTGAATATTTGAGACTCTTTGTTTTTAAGATTTTATTTATTTATTTATTCGACAGAGATCACAAGTAGGCAGAGAGGCAGAGAGAGAGTGGGGGAAGCAGGCTCCCCACCAAGCAGGAAGCCTGATGCAGGGCTTGATCCCAGGACCCTGGGATCATGACCTGAGCTAAAGGCAGAGGCTTTAATGCACTGAGCCACCCAGGCATCCTAGAAATATTTGAGACTCTTGACTGACAAACTGAATTACCTTTCTAATAGACTGTCCATATATAAGTTCAAAATATTTAAGGGTGCCTGGGTGGTCCAGTTGTTAAGTGTCTGCCTTTGGCTCAGGTTCTGAATGCAGAGTCCTGGGATCAAGCCCCACATCAATCTCCCTGCTCAGTGGGAAGCCTGCTTCTCCCTCTCGTACTCCCCCTGCTTGTGTTCCCTCTCTTGCTATGTCCCTCTCTATCAATTAAATAAAGAAAATCTTAAAAAATATATATTTAAGATTTCAGGAGCACCTGGGAGTGTCAGTCAGTTAACCATCCAACTCCTGATCTCAGCTCAGGTCTTCATCTCAGGGTTGTGAGTTCAAGACCCCGAAGTTGGGCTCCATATGGGGAGTGGAGCTTATTTGGAAAGGGGGCACGGCACCTCTGTGGCTCAGTAGGTTAAGCACCTGACTCTTGGTTTTGGCTCAGATCATGATCTCAGGGTGGTGAGATAGCCTGTCAGGCTCCACACTCAGTGCAGAGTCTGCTTGAGATTCTTTCGCCCTCTCCTCCTCTGCCTTCCCCACTACTAAAATCAATCAGTCAATCAATCAAATCTTAAAAAAAATAAAGATTTCCTTCTTTTAAAAAAATAATTTAAGATTTCATTAAAATAAAATGCCTGTTTTATATTCACAGAAGGAAACCAACTATTACTGGCCAATACTTCTTTTTAGTTAATATTGTTCTTTACTTCAGTACCAAATATTTCCAGTTATCTTCCCTACCACCATTAGCTTCTGAAAGATATTTCATTCACACATATGTTTTAAGAATAATTTGTTATATTTTTTATTCAAATTTTATAAGAAAAATATTATGTGAAAAAATTCCTGTAACTCTTGATTAATGTTCAAACATATTTTTGGTCCAGAGCTTTCCCAAGTTAAACATTTTTTTAACCTACAAAGTAACATATTATAGTTAAGATTGAGTATTTTAGGATCAGCTGAACCTAAACTAAAGCCTCTACTATGTTCATGATGTGTGGTTCAAGTGAGTACAAATCACTTCAAATGTTTAAGTCTAAATTAGCTGATCTTTAAAATGGGTATGTATATTTCATGGATTTATAGGGGTAGTCAAATAAGATCATGGATGTAGAGGTCTTAGCACCTAAGAAATAATAAATTGTAGGTGCTCACAGCTATTGTTTACACCTTTATTAATTCTCTGGCCTCATCCTCTACCACATTACCTAACTCATTCTACTTCATAACAGTGTATCTCTTACTTTTCCTCTAAACCATTGATATCTTATGGCACTTTCTACAGTTATGGGAAGGCAATGTCCTATGCAGTTTCTGCTAGGCATATGTGGTTACTGTGTACTTCCAAAGTGTGTAGTGCCATCAGAGAATGAATTTTAATTCTATTTAATTTCATCTAATTTAAGTGTAAGTAGCTAATGACTCCCTTATTTTATAGTACAGCTCTAAAGCACCATGGACCTTTTGTTTGCTATTCTTTGCCTTTAGTACTCATTGCTAATTTTTACTTGCCCGTGTTCTTCAAGTGTTTGTTCAAATATCACTTTCTTAGAGATGCCTTCTTTGCCAGTCTATATAAAATGGCAGTACATGTTCAAATAGTCATTCCATGTTATCTTTACATAAGTTTAACTTTATGCCGTTGGTCACATTCTGATAAAATTGTGATTTTGTTGTTGTTGGTTTTGTTTAGTCTTTCTTACACTAGAGTACAAGTTCTGTGAGAACATGGATTTTGTGTAATTCTTTTCGCCGTTTCATCCCAGTGCCTAGTATATGGCTGATAGAGGGCACTCAGCACATATTTGTTAAATAATGAAATAACTGAATAGATCCCATTTGCCATCATTACCGGGACTCGGTTTTCTCAAGGCCTTTTCCTTCCAGCCCTAGTTACAGGTTTCCAGTGTAAAGTTTGTAAACTTACAACCTGTAATTGTATGCAGAAACAGGTACACTTACTTCAGACACTGTGGTAGTTAGGATAATTGCAGCCAACCTTGTAAAATAAAGAAAATTGACAGGGAGGCAGTTATGATGGTTAGGCAGTTAAGACTCGTGGGCAAGGTGAGCGTTGACTTGTAGAATCAGGACAGTTGGCTTATGAAGAATCTGAGGAACTGTCAGAAGGAAGTCCTGACCAGTAGTGATGGGGTAAGAAGTACTGAAGTCCGGTGAAAAAAAGCAAGGGTAAAATTGCAGGAAGAGAGGGTGAACTGATGCTCTGCACAGAAAAAAGGAAATTAATAGGGGGTTAATCATAGAGTTTAATGAGCTTGAGGCAGTACACAAGCTGACAAGACATCAAATAGGGTTCATGCATGCATGAAACCCTTTGTGAGTTGGAATTCTGGGAGAATGAGTCCAGTGAAAAGACTATGGCTGGAGCCTGAGATTTGGGATATGTCTGCTGGGCAGCAAATATTCATGAGTAGATGAGCTCAGAAAAAGAGAGAACATCACTTATGGAAAAAGGGTGAAACAAGGTGCTCTGGGAATATGCAAAATTATAGAGAAATGGAGTCATGTAAAAGGTAAACAGTCTTGATCTTGTCTGGAATTGAATACTAGTTCTGGCACTTGCTAATGGGGTGACCTTGTTCAGTAACCTAACATTTTGATGACAGTATCTCTATAGTTGTAAAGTGAGAATTATAATAATATCTACTGCAGAGGGTGGTTGTGAGGCCACATAAATTCATGAATGTAAAATGCTGAGGTAAATTCTTTGTTCACAGAAAGTGCTCAGACCATGATGTTAGATAACAACAGAAGATATTAGGACAGTAATGTGCAGAAAGGTTGCACAAAGTCAGGGAATCCCATGAAGGAGAATGTTTCAAAAAGAATGAAATCAGATAATAAAAATCACTTTGAGTACCTAATTTGATTTGAGTTAATTCTCATAGCAACTCTGTGTGAGATGAAAATAAGCATCCATTTCTATATACGTAGTCTGAGACTTCATAAACATTACATGTGGAGTTGGAATTCTAGTCCAGGCCTGTACAACTCTAGAGCCCATTCTCTTAACCTACATTTCACACTTCCCAGAGTGAAGATGACGGTGCAAGGAGGTCTAGAAGATGAAGACCATGGTGGTACCATTGAGCCTGAGTGACAAGAGCAAGTAGCATGTATTAAATGAAGGACTGCAAAGCAGATTGCCAAGAATTTAATGGAGGGTACACAGAGGGGAGATGGAAGTGACTTTCGTGGAAAACTCTTCTGGCAAACTTGACTAACAGCAAGAGGCAAAATAGAGGAATAGCTGGAAGGCAAGAAAATGTAAAGTAGAGCTGATTTAGAGAAGGGAAATAGGAACATGTTTCTACCTAAATGATGGGAGAAAAATGGGAAGGAGGCTACTGGAAATGGAGGTTTGAGCAAGGAGGATAAATAGCAGCTCTTAAATTGAGAGGACAGAGAACTGGCTAAGGGAGTCTGAGCAGGGGAGAGTAGATGAGTGGACCTGGATGTGAGAGAGGCAAAACTAAAGGCTTTGTTGGATTTGGGAATCTCTTACTCCATGAAACAGAAGAGTAAAAGATCATTCTTTTTTTCTGTCTTCAAAAGACCAGAGATTTTTTCAGATGAATGAAGGGCGGGATACTGGAGGTTGCTAAGCAATCAAGAAGGAAGACCATGAGTCAAGGGAGAGAACAGGGAGAGCATGGCCTGTGGTGTCTACTCTGCATTTCAAAGAAACGGAAAGACAAATAGTTTTCCAGAACTGGTGTGACAACCCTGCTGCATCCCTATGTCTGGTGAGGTATAACCTGCAGGGGAGAATGTGGACCACGCCGTCACTGTATACATGTATTTGCTTCTTATTAATGTGGTAAATGTATATATCTCACAAATGTAGTGACCTACAGTCTTACAGTCTGGAAGTCATAAATCCAGGATCAGTATCACTGGACTGAATCAAAGTGCTGGCAGGGCCTGTCCCTTTGGAGGCTAGGGGACAATCTATTTCTTTCCTCTTCTAGCTTCTAAACAAACCCGGCATTCTTAGGTTCTGAATCACTTTTGGTTCTGAATCACTCTGAATCTCTGCTTCTATCATCATATGCGTTTGTTTTTATCTCTGACCGCTGATCTTCCTGCCTGCACTTGTAGTTACATTGCGCCCACCCAGATAATCCAACTTCTTCAACATCTTAATCATATCTGCCCAGTTCCTTTTACCAGGCGAAAATAACATATTCAAATATCCCAGAGATAAGGGCTTGGACATCTTTGGGTGGGGGAGGGTGCATTATTTAGCCTGTTACATATCTCTAAACTAGTGTATACATCTTTTTGAACTAGTGTGTTCAGATAATTCTCCCTGTTTGTAGGAGACCAGAGAGTCTTTGGTGAAAATATCTCTGGAGGGAAAGATGAAACCGACAGGTCTGTGAACTGTAAAAGCAGCAGAGTACCTGCAAGAGTCTGGTGGTGGTGGGATAGTGCTCTGTGAAGAGGATTTGTTTCTGGGTACCTGTGAGACAGCTCCTGCTAGTGGGCATGGGGAGGGGCGGCTCCAGTGACTTTACAGGTGGATAGGAGTCAGGAAAATGTAGGAATACAGATATTAAAGCCTTTCTCTAGACCTGAAAAAGTTTGGTAATGTCTGAGGAAGGTCCCTGTAAGTATTTGTGGACATGTAACCCACTTTAATTCACCTTCCACATCCCTAAATGAAATCTATTATTTTCTGAATCCATACAGTTTAAAAGTACTTGCCCTGAAAGTAACTCATTTAAAATTCACAGAAACTCTGGTGGAACAGGACTCCTTTTTGTCAGTCTTTTTTTTTTTTCTTTTTTAATTGTTGTTGTTGGTTTTTAAACAAGGAAACAGAAGCTATGTGATTTTTCCAAGGTTATACAGCTAGTATGTAGTAGAACCCAGTCACCGTTTATGAATTGATATCTTTTATTTTCTGCCATCACAGATTAAATCTTAATTGTCCTCCATAATAGTCTCTTGCATACAACCCCAACTCCGTTCCTTTTGCTTATTCAGGAAAAAAAAAAAAAAAAGACCAATTGTAGCAAAATAAACTTTCTGCTTGCTCTTACTTCACTGATATAGCTGGATGCGGCTAGAGGAAACCTCCTCACACTGAAAAATCCATGATATTTAGCCTCAAATATGCCATTGGTGCAGTCCACAAATCCTGCTTTCTTAATTTGGTACATTCCTTTTCCCTGTCTATGAGGTGACTATTTCATACCTTCTTTATTCTGACCTCAAAAACTCCTCATATCCAGAGTCTCAGCTGGTGAGAAATCAGCCAACAAGGAGAAAAATTTCACAAGCATCTTCATCTGAATCCCCAAAGTGTATTTATTCCACAAATACCATCCAGACACTGAACATTTAGAATTCCCATTGGTCATAAACCGTCACTTATAGCTCATAAATACTTGTAAGTAGCATAGTACCGCCAGCTCAGACTACCAAAGTTGAATTTACATAGCCATGTTCCTTCACACACATTCTACTTGCCTTCCCACTGCTCCCAGTGAGGAAGTGGAATGAGAAGGAGCTGTTTTGTGAGCTCATTAATGAAGAAAGCAGGGCCTGTGTGATGTTGAACTTGTCTGGTTAATAGGTGGAATTTGGAATTAGATGCCTGATTTCTAGCTCTGGCTTGACCATGTATAGGCTGTGTAACCTTGAATATGATTTGGTTTCCCCCATCTTAACAGAGAGTTTATAGTAATACCCATATCATATTGAGTGGGTTAAATGAGATAACTCATGTAAAATGCTCAGACCACGTACCTGGTAAAGAATGCACCAAGTTTAGCTGAATTCTATTGCTTACGTGCTCCTGTGATCTTGAGTAAGATAACTTTTCTGAGCCTCAGGCTTTCCTAATACAAGAACTTGGGAAGTTTAAATGGACACCAGATTCCCTGAGAGGTTAGCTCCTAATCTTGATGATTCCTTAGAATTTTTAGGGAGCTTTTAAAAATACAATAGAAAAAGTATTGCTTAAAAGCCTTGCATTTATAATAGTATTCAAATACATGTGTAGCTACTACAGATAAGTTTTTAAAAGTAAGCATTTACTTGATAGGCTAACTTTGAGGTGATCTTCATTTACGATAAAATATTTTATCCAAATACAAACATTTCAGAACTAAAGTAGAAAATTGAACACACCTAGGCATAATCTCATTGATAACATGCTTCATATTTCAGGTAAAATGCAGGTAAAGTCTCTTAAGGATAAGATACAAGAAAATTATATCAAAGCCAAAGGAGTAGGGGCACCTGGTAGGCTCAGTCAGTACAGCATGCAACTCTTTATCTTGGGGTCCTGAGTTCAAGCCCCACATTAAGTGTAGAGATTACTTTAAAAAAAAATGCTGAAGAGGGGACAGACGTCCATAAAATCCCCTCAGTAGAGGAGTTGATCCAAATATATCAGTTTGGCGTGTCATTCTTCTAATAGGCAACCAGCCTGGGCATTTGTTTGGAAGTCTGTGTGTCTTTGGCACAGGGCATAGCTGGTGCATTTATCACATAAAACAGATAAGCCTGCTTTCATTTATTAGTCAAGCTGTCTCAGAGCTCCATTTTGAAGTATATTTTGTAGTGGTCACATTAGATGATGCCAAAGGGCCAGTTGGGACTAAATTTATCAGAAATGAAAGATTTCTAGGTCAGTAAGTACATCATTTAAGGATGCATAAGATTTGGTCTGTTCAGGGATGGGGCCAAAAGATTACTGATGTCTTAGAGAACTATTTCTGAAAGTTCTTGGTGAGTCTATCTTTTTAGAGTTGGTTGTAAAAACACTAAATTCTGAACCATTACCAATTTGTCTCTGTTTTGTCTTCATACACATCAGAGGATTGTAGTGCATATCTGTGTCCTGTCAGGCCTTTTTCTATAGCAGGAATAGAAGCAGAAGGCCCGTGGATTTTTATTAAGAGTGATCTGGAATTTACAGGTTTCCTTTGTTTACTGGGGGAAAAAAATCACATCCATTGGGATTTATTTTTAGTCATATAAACTTAAGTAATGAAAATAAAATGGAGTATATATAATTTTAAATACAGTTTAATATGCTTGAGGTCATATACTTACCTGCATATATAATATGGATTAATATTATTATAAGGCCTTTAAAAATGAAGGCTAAAGTGGTAAACACAGTAACAATAAGCATAACTGGCATCCAGATATTGGCTTCTGAATGTCGTATTTCAATAAAATGAACCAGTGTTCTTTGGAAAAATGGCTGATTTTAGGGACAGGGAGGTAAAAGATAAGATATTTTTCAGCCACTTTTCCATGTTGCCATCACAATTTGAACTTATATCTTTTTCTATACCAGCAACACTACTAAAAAGAAGCTATTCATTTTTAAAAGGGATGAATTATCATTATTTTCTGTGAAGAGACTATCTTCTTTAGGGTTTGTAACCTGTACCATACATCTTTAGTGTAGTAAAGACTGCTTTAACATATTTGACCTCTTTGCAACAATATTTTCATTCTTTGAATGTTAATTTATTTAACATGTATTTCATTTGAGTACACAATGTGATTGCTGATACCTTATAAAGGCTCCGTTTCTGAAAGTAATTTTAAAAATTAGGACATCTGGGTTATTGGCTAAGCATCTGCCTTTGGCTCAGATCATGATCCCAGAGTCCTGAGATCAAGCCCCACATCAGGCTTCTTGCTTGGTAGGGAGTCTGCTTCTCCCTCTGCCTGCTGCTCCTCTTTTTTGTGCTCTCTCTCTCTCTCTCTGACAAATAAATAAAACCTTAAAAAAAAAAACTTAAAAAAATTTTTGAATGAATTTAAGAAATGTACTGAATATTTGTTGATTGTTTCCTCCGTAAGTCAGTTTAATTTTCATTTTCATATTCATTTCATATTCATTTTATTTCATATTCAAAATGATTCCATAATTTTGACAGTGGGATAAAGAATATGGCTATTTGAGAACTCACTCACTTGCATATAAAGATTGCAGTTTTAAGCATTATTTTTCCTAAAATTAGCATTGAAATGCTTTCTAAAAGAAATACTTTGCAAACTCTATTTCACTGCAGAATTTCTAAGTTTACATAGAAACAATTACAGTTGAACAAGGATTGACAATTATTTTGTGAAGATTTTCTTTCAGTTGTATATAAATCTCTTCTAACATTTAATAAACAATTAATAGAAGTTTATTTTAACCTAAAAATACTGTAATATCAAAAAAGAAGGGAGTGCTCAAAAAATTAAAATTTATAGAAGCATGTTATGAAAGCAGCTGAACTTAAATTATCTATTAAGAATAACTTACCAAAGAATACAGTATGGTAGCAGGGGAAAAACATGTAACTTTACCCTGGAGAAGGCTACGAAGCACATCTCTGCCAGGTAATCAAGGTTAATATTACCAGTAATAAGTAATTAAGTAATAAGTGATATCAATAATTATTAGACAAGCCTCATATTTAAGTTCCCTGCATATTGTGTTGAAAGCACATACCCTTCACTAGATGTGATGAGAATAGCTTTTCACCCCTGTGGTCTTCCTCACAAAACCACATAATCTTGGTCTAATCATGAAAAAAATATATCAGACAAATCCCATTTGAAGGACCTTTCACAAAATACCTGACTGGCACTCCTCCAAATTGTTAAGGTCTTTGAAAACAAGGAAAATCTGCAAAAATCCTCAAAAAGCAAACAAACAAAAAAACAACTGAAGAGACCCAATGACTAAATGTAATGTAGCATCCTGACTTGAATCCCAGAACAGGAAAAGGACATCAGTGGTAATTAACTAGTAAAATACAAAGTCAGGAGTTTAATTCATAGCAATGTTGGTTTCTCTGTTTTGACAAATGTACCATGATGATTTAGGATAATAGTATAATAGGGGACACTGGGTAAAGTATATTTAGAACTCCACTATTTTTATAAATTTTCTGTTAAAAAAATCATTGCAGGGACACCTGGGTGGCTCAGTTGGTTAAGCAGTTGCCTTCGGCTCAGGTCATGATCCCAGCGTCCTGGGATCGAGTCCCACATCGGGCTCCTTGTTTGGCAGGGAGCCTGCTTCTCCCTCTGCCTCTGCCTTCCACTCTGTCTGCCTGTGCTTGCTCTCACTCTCTCTCTCTCTGACAAATAAATAAATAAAATCTTTAAAAAAAAAAAAAAAATCATTGCAAAACTTTTTTTGAAAGAGGATGGCTAAAGTATACTTGACTGTGAAATGTGAAGGCACATACAAAACTATCAAAAGTAAACCTTTACAGAATATTGTAGTTGTGAGCCTTACCTGAGAAATTTACTAGGGGGAAAGAAAACCAAAAAAGTTTAAGACAACTAAGATGAGAAGAGATAGGAAAGTAAGGACAGGTGTTCAGCATTAAAAATTTTCTTATTTATATTATATAGAAATTGTGCTATGTATTTGTATATGTATATATAGGTCCATATATAAAAATAAGTATGTATATGTATATGTATAAGTATATATATATATTTATATATTTACATTTGTGTACATATATACATATATAACATATAATACATATATCTGCTAAATCTGTCTGTTGAAAGATCCTAGAAACAATAATTAACCTAGGAGAAATGAATGAGACACTGGACAATGAGTGAGAAAAATGATCTTAAGCAGCTTGTAGGTATTGGAGGAAGTCATCAAGAGGACATGATCTCCAGTTGACCTGTGAATTGGATCTGTGCAAGGGAAGGCTTTTTACCCCCTCCCATCCTAAGGATGTAGGTCCCACCCACTGTTCCCACAGTGGGAGCTGGCCTTGAGAGAGTAGTGTATTGAGGCCTCTATTAGTACGTGTGAATAAACTCAACTAAGGCCTCTACATAAACTGTTAAGATTCTGGCAGGCAAGTGTGGAGACCTGCTCCTCTTGTGGCTGCTGAAGACAAGCCTCCTAATTTAAGTTCCCTGCCTGTTAAACTTGCCACCTACCAGATCTGGAGTGGTCTGCCTCTTCTGTCCCTGCCCTTCATTTGTGTGTGTATATGAGTAGAAAGAGCAGTTTCAGATTTAAATAGCAATAGCAATCTGATCAACCCAAATCCTACAATGAAGTTACACCAAGCTCTTCACGGTCTTTTATACAGGTCTCCGTCATGTACACTGAGTACTTACCATTGTCCTTGCCTTACCATACATCATTTTATTTCTTCAGAGCTTTTCTTCTCTAAGCATGGAGTTTAATACCACCTTCTCAAGCTCCCTCTCCTTGTTGAACCCAAGCAAACCAGAGCAGGAGCAGGTTCCCTGGCTTCTCATTTGCCACAGCTCCTCTGGCAGCCCCAGGAAAACCTAGACCGAAGGCACTGAGCAGCAGATGTGTCACCAAAGGGATTCCAGTAAAATCGCCATTTGTCTAGGCGGTGAAGAGAGTAAGAAGACTAAGTGCTGAGTTTGTGAGACCTCAAAAGTGGTGCCTGGGCCCAAACTGAGCTCTCTACAGACATAATGTTGAAGGATATGGAAAGGAAGCAGCCCTGTTGAAGGAACAGGGACTCTGCAGACTTCTTTCTGTGTGACCGCAGAAACCTGGATATTTACTTTAAGGAAGTCAGCCAGGCCAATTTCCTCACTTCAGTTCTTGTCAAAATGGGATGCTTCTATCTCCTTAACAGCTTCTTTATCCCTGGAATTCCTTCTCATGAGCTCCCCTTGCACACCCACCCCCCCAGTCCCAGTGTCTCCAGTTGCCACACAAGCCTGCTGCTTTCTTAAGCTGGCAGAGCCTGGGATCTGTGAGGAATCTGAGAAACCAAGCAGACATCTTCTCAGAAGGGCTGTGTGCGCTGTGTGGCAGGCACACTCCTGCTCCATCCAATTGGTACCTTCCCTGCCCCTCCCAAGTCCCACATCGAGTTTCCGTGGGGGTGACAGAGCCAGAAACTATGATCATGAAACTGGCAGTGCTGCCTCTGCAACCAGACCTGCTCACACAAGACGACCTAGCGGCATGGAGAAGGAGCACAGTAAAAGGAAGCCCCAAGTGAAGAGCAGAAGGACTTAGTGCGCAATTAAGGCTAAGGTCAGTTTTTTCTACCACTATCTGAAATACTGTTTCAAACTTTAAAAAACAAACAACAACAACAAACAAACAAACAAACAAAAAAACCTCTGTTCAAACTTTCAGTAGCCTCTGTATTTCCTCATTCTAGTTGCTAGCTTCACTGAACTCTCCAAACCTCCCTTCCTCTCTACTCAAGGGCGTCCCCTACCACTGATCTCTTTCCTCCTGTTTTTCTAGATGGTTCCTTCTTCATCAGATCATTTCCTACAAAAGGAAATGCTGAGGAGGTAATTTTTTTTTTTTAAATCTACTTTATTGAAGTGTAATTTCCATACATTGAAATGTTTAGATCTTAAGGGACTAGTGAGTTGGGACAAACGCACTCACACATATTATTACCACCACAAGCAAGACAGCAGATTTCTCCATTAAGTTCCTCAATCTTCTGTTGAAATCAACTTTAAATTCTTAGTCCCAGGCAACAACTTACCTACTTTCTGTCACCATACAGTAGTCATGATTTCTCTAGAAAACTATATAAATGAAATCTTACAGTATGACTTTTGCTCAGTAAAGTATTTTTGAGATCCATCCATTTAATTGCATATATCAGTAGTTCATTAATTTTTACTGCCATGTAGTATTCCACTGTAGTAGGGATATACCATAATTTGTTTCATACACCATAATTTATCTGTCCCTTCACTTACTACTGCTGGTCATTTATGTTGCTTTTGCTTTTTTGTCTGTTATGAATAAAGTTATTCCTGTACAAGTGTTTTATGTCCTTTTGGATAAATACTCAGTAGAATTTCTGATATATATGCTCTGTGTATGACAAATTTTAGAAAATAGTACCAAAATGTTTTCCAGGTGGTTGTACCATTTTTCATTCTTATCAACAATATGTGAAAGTTTGGGGTATGAATATATTTTGAGACTCTATTTCATGTCCCATTGGCCTATATTTCAATTCTTATTTTAATTCTACATTGTCTCTATCACTGAAGATTGATGGTAAGTATTGAACTTAGTCAGAATAAGCCCATCAATATTAATACTTTTTAAAAGATTTTATTTATTTGAGAGAGAGAGAGTGAGCATGATCAGGGAGACACTGGGAGAGCACTGGGAGAGGGATAAGCAGGCTCCCTGTAAGCAGGGATCCTGATACGGGGCTGGATCCCAGGACTCCAGGATCATGATCTGAGCTGAAGGCAGACACTTAACTGACTGAGCCACCAGGTGCCCTTGTTTTGGCCATTTAAATGTATGTGTATTTCCTTTAAGGTCTAGAATCAATATGCCAAATTTCTACAGGAAAGTCCCCAGGACACTATTAGGGATTGTCATAAATAATAGGTCAACCTGAAGACAAATGGCACTTTTAACAATATTTAGTCTTGCAATAAGTAAACACGTTATTCCTCTATATATTTAGATACTTTTAATTTCCCTCAGCAGTTCTATACAGCTATATGCATCTCTATTTTATCTAAAAAGTTGATCTTTTAACAATATCATAAATGTGATAGATGTACATTAGTTTATAGATTTCTAATTATTCATTAGTTTATAGAAATACAATAAACATTTCTATTGCTATATTCTGTATCTTTGCTACTCATTATCATTTCAAGTAGTTTTTCCTAGATTCCTTTAGATTGTCTAAAAAGGAAATTATGAGGTCTGTGACAAAGAAAATTTTTCTTCTTACTTTTCAGTAGATGCTTTTATTCCTGTTTCTTCCTTTATCTCATTTTCAAGAGCCCCAGTATAATTTTGAAAGAAATGTTGACTGTGAACATCATCCCTTTGTTCCCAGTTTTTAGGGAACATGCTGTGTTCTATATTTTCTATTCAATGCACCGTAAAATGAAAGTCTTTTAAGACTGAAGACATAGCTTTCTATTCTTAGTTTGTTGGAGATTTTGTTAGAACAGGTGTTGTTTATGTGTAATGAATTTTTACTTCTAGTAAAATAACTTTACACCCCTCTTTATTCCATTCACATGAATTAGATTGATATATGGATGTCTAAATGACCTTGCCTATCTAGCTTAAACTTTACTTGGCCATAATATGCTACTCTTTCTATATATATATTACAAAATATATACACATATAATGATATATATATATATATAAGTGATACATATGATATATAAGTGATGTACATTATATATGTAAAATACATATAAATTGAAATATAAATAAAACAAATAACTATTATGTATTATACAAGATAAGTACGTTATTTACAAATAAAGTATATACACATATAAAATAAATGTCTATATACAAATAAAAATATATATGTTTTTCTAAATGTTTGGTACCATTCATCAGTGAAGATAGTTAGGCCTGCCTGACATTTTCTTTCTTTTTTTTTTTTTAAATATTGGTTTATTTGAGAGAGAGAGAGATCAGGGAGAGAGGCAGAGGGGGAGAGAGACTCACAAGCAGACACCCTGCTGAGTGCAGGGCCCAACTAGGGCTCAGTCTCATGACCCTGAGATCATAACCGGAGCTGAAATCAAATATGTCACTTAACTTACTGAGTCATCTGGGCACCCCAGCCTGGCATTTTCTTTGTAAGAATTTCCTAACTATAAGTTCAGTTTCTTTATTAGATATAGGGTGTTCCAAATGAAATTTATCCTCTTAGTTTTGAGAGTTTTGGTAGTTTTTCATCATTGAAAGAATTTTTCAATTTCATTTACATTATTGAATTGATCAGCATTAGGTTGTTAATAGTATTTTCTGTTATGGTTTTAACCGCTGAGCCACCCAGGCACCCCACTATTACAGTTTTGAAATCTGCGATCATTACAGTTATCTCCACTTGTATTTTTTATGGTGCTAATTTGTCTTCTCCTCTTGATTTGTGCATTTAGAATTTTACTGATTTTACTGTCACCTTTTGATTTAATTGCTTATCTTTATTTTTGCTTTTTATCTTTACTATTTATACTTAATTTGGATTTATCGTGCTTTTTTGTGAAATTTTTAGATGACTTTATTTACTGTGCTTCTGATATAAGCATGTGATGCTGCAGACTGCTCTTAAAGTGTTTCATTAGCTGCATCCCACACATGGGATGTGCTACACTTTCATTTTCATCTAAGTGAAAATATTTTCTATTTCCCCTATGACGACTTATTTTCCCATGGTTTATTTGGAAGTGCTGTTTAATTTTCAAGTACTCATATGTTTTCTAGATATTGTTCTGTTTTCAGTTTTTCACTTAATTCAGCTTTATTCGTAGAATAGACTATTAAATGTCCTGATACTTGTTTTATAGCCTAGAAATGGTCTGTTTTGATGAATGTCCCATGCACACTTGAGATAATGATTCTCTTGTGCAGAGTGTCCTATAAATGTCAATTAGGTCAAGTTTGTTGATTTGTTATTCCAGGTTTCTGTATCCTTACTGATTATCAGATTGCTTTTTCTATGAATTACAGAAAGAGCATATGTGAATTCACTACTTGCAATCATGAGTTTGACTATCCTTTCAACCTTGTGACCTTTTTTGCTTCACCTCTTTCAGAGCTCTGTAATAAGACACATACATTTAGGAGTATTATGTCAATGCCCCTCTTTATTTCTAATTACAGTGCTTTTCTGAAGTCTGCCTTGCCAGATATTAATATAACCACTTCACTTTTTTTTTCAGTTGATCAGTGTTTCTTTACATCAAATGAATGATATAATGTTATATGATGTAAGCATATCAAATGGTGTCTATTTCTATCTTTGTACATTTAACTTATGCATGTATGTATATTTGAAGAGGTTTTCTTCAAAATGGCTTATCATGTTGACATCTTGCTTTTTTATCCATACTGACAATCTGGCTTTTAATTTGATTATTTAGATTAGTGCTGTCCAAAAGAGATATAATGCAAGCCTCAAATGCAGGAACAGAAATTTAAAATTTTTCAAGCAGTATTAAAGAGACAAAAAAAATTAAGTGCAATAATTTTAATAAAATCTTATTTTAAGCAAAGAAATCAAGGCAATAAATACATATCAATCAGTAATTACTTTGAATGTAAGTGGACTAAATGCTCCAACCAAAAGACACAGGGTGGTGGAATGGATTAAAAACAAGACCTATCTGTAGGTCTGCCTGCAGAAGACTCATTTTAGATCTAAAGACACCTGCAGATTGAAAGTGAAAGAATGGAGTACCATCTATCATGCAAAAGAGAGCTGGAGTAGCAATACTTATATCAGACAAAACAGACTTTAAAACAAAGACTGTAACAAGAGAGGAGTACATTATATAATAATAAAGGGAACAATGCAACAACAACAACAAATATATATATATATATATATATATATATATATATATATATATGGCATATAATCCCTATAAATTTATTGGGTTATTTTCATTACTAAGTCCTCAAAATCTGATATATATCTTATGATGAGTAAAACACCAGTATTTTACAATTAAGACTAGGCATATTTCAAATACTCCATTGTCAGATTTATCTAGTGACTACTATATTGGAAAGCACAGATTTAAACTGTGCTTATTTAAAGAAATTGTTTATAGCATTGAATTGAAAGCTACCTTTTGCTACTTGTTTTCTGTTTGTACCTTCTCTTGTTTTCTCATTTCTCTTTCCATATATTCCTTTATTTACTGAGCATTTATGATGATTCACTTTTATCTTTGCTTTTGGCTTATTAGTTAAACTTTTTTAAAAAATTGGTGCTTTAGGGTTTACAATTGTGAAAAAAGAAATAATAACATAGCAAGCCTCAGACCAGTGTCCTTAGAATAGCATGCTTGCAAGGTTTGCCCTTGGCTACCATCTGGGAACTTGGACTTCAGGAATATTTTCATCATTCCCTGATAAGAGTGGCTCATTGTGCATGATCCATATGTACAAACAAAACAGTTTACATTGGAGACCTGCTTTCCTTCTGGGAGTGTAGAGTTTTGGAATAGTAGAGATAGAGGGTGCCTACGTAATCATCTTCCAATACAAACCTTAAGCACTTAACTTCTAATGAGCTTTCCTGGTAGACAACATTTCACACGTATTTTCACAACTTGTTGCTAAAGGAATTAAGTGGCATTCTTTGTGACTCCACTGGGAGAAGACTCTTCCGAAGCTTCCAACTTGTTTCCTCTAGACTTCATCCCATGTGACTTTTCCCTTTGATTTAGCATTCAATCTTTTTTATTATCATGAGTCTTAGCTGCAAAATTGACCATATGCTGAGTCTAGGAGTCCTTCTAGTGAATCTTGAAACTCAAGGTGGTCTTGAGGACCTCTGACAACAATATACATGTATAATGTATAATAGCCCAGTGTTCTGTGATATTATATCACTGTATAATAGAATAAGCATATTGAAACAACATACTTTACTTCTCTCCACCCAATCCTGTCCTGTTTTTTGTAACTTTTACTTTTATGGATATTATTAAACCTTACAATGCATTGTTACTGTTTTTGCCTTTTTAATTGGCCACTCTCCAGCATGACCTTGGTTGGTTTGAAAAAAAAACAAAAAACAAAAAAAAACCCCAATAACCCAGCAGTAATTAAATGATTAGTTTTCACTCTCTTCTACATACAGAAAGTGGTACTCTAGAAAAAGAAACATCTAAAACAGTATATTATAAGCCTCCTATCACCATCCATCCCACTCCTCTTCCTTCCACTGAGTCCTTATATTTATCACTCCTAAAACAGCTCTTTATAACACTTAAAGATATTTTACAGAAAAATACAAGTATGCAATGCAATACAAGTATGCATATCTACTGTTTTGTTTTCTTTTTTCTTTTATTGGGTTATAATTGACAACTGAAATCATATATACTTAAAGCGTAAAATATGATGATTTGATATATGTATTAGTTGTGAAATGATCACCGTAATTGAGTTAATTAACATCTATCCGTTACCTTATGTAGTTACCTTTTGGAAGGAGTTGAGAACTTTAAGATTCACTCTCTTAGCAAATTTCAAATATATATTACTATAGCACTATGCTGTACATTAGATCTATTTATTTCTAATTAATTTTACTTAACATCCATGGAAATACTTCTGGAGGATTATAATTTTCCTAACATTGTATGTAGATTTGTAGTCCACTTGTTGAAAAGATGGTACATTTATTTCATATAATTTTCTAAGAATTCCACACCCCTAATAATAGAAAGTGTTGATTTTTGAGTAACTCAGTTATTAATCAATATTTATAAATAGATCTGTACTTAGGCCAGAGTATCAAAGTAACCCAGGTGTTCTTTCTTTTAAGGTAAGCCTATACAAGATGCCAGTATATAATAATAATTTAAAAAATTTTCTTCAGGCTCATGAGATTAAAGAAAGCAAATTTGACTAGATAATCTCAATGTTTCAGGTCAAGCTAATATTGTGATACATCTATTTTAACTGCAGGACAAGACCTACCAAGAGAATTAGGTGCACATGGCCTACTCTCAGTTAGGTTGATCTGAAACAGCATGGCATTTTTTTCTCTAGCCTCTCCAGAAGGATATATATTAGAATTGAATTTAATTCTTCAAGAGACCATATTTATTTTATGCTTGAAGCCACATCTTTATTAATAAAATTTTAGGGTGAGGATCTGAATCATAGTGAGATACTACAAGAAAATATTCTTTGCCTCACCGAGAAAATTTAATGAGCTTGTGTTATGTCCCAAGCATTCTGGAACTATAGTAGTTAAAAGGGGTTAAGTTCTCTATCTGTTGAGAAACAGACAACCTTCTTTTTTTCTTTTTTAAAAAATTAATTTATTTTTAAATTTTTATACAAATTCAACTAATTAATACATACTGTATTATTGATTCCAGAGATGGAGGTCAGTGATTCATCAGTCTTATACAACACCCAGTGCTCAGTGCTCATTCCATCACATCATCCCCCACCCCTCTCCCCTGTAGCAACCCTCAGTTTGTTTCCGATGCTGAGGACTCTCTTATGATTTGTCTCCCTCTCTAATTTCATCTTATTTTTTTCCTTTTTGTTTCTTAAATTCCACATGTCAGTGACATCGTATGATAAGTATCTTTAAAATAAAATCCTGCTTTGTACAAAATATAATTTATACTGGAAAATAATCACTTTGGGTAACAGTAAATATGACCTTGATTAGGATCTGCTTGATATAATTTTAAAGTTAAGAATTCTATGTAATTCAATATGCAAAGACCCTGAGATAGAGAGAGAGATAGATAAAAAATTTTGTCTACTTTATTCTTTCTCAAGCATCCTCAAAATGTATTAATTTTCAACTGCTACAATAACAAACTACCATAAGCAGTTTAAAACTGATATTTATTACAGTTTGTAGGCCAGAAGTTTGACCTGTTCTCATGGGCTAAAATCAAAATCAATAAGATTGTTTTCCTTTCTGGAGGTTCTTAGTTACAGATCTGTGCCCTTCATTAAGTTAGTTTGCCCAGTTCAGTTCCAGGCTAGTAGAGGACAGAAGACCTGTATCCTTGCTGTCTGTTTAAACCATTCCTAGCTTCTGTCATCTGTATTCCTTGGCTCTTTCCACTCCTCCATCTTCAAAGCCAATAAAAAAAGATAAAGTCTCTCTCAGATTTCAATCTCTGTTACCTCTTCTATCATCTTTCTTACTCCACCCTGAAATAATCCCCCAATTTTAAAGACTCTAGTGAATAGATTGGGTCCCTCTGGATTATCCAGGGTAATCACCTTATTTCGAGGCCCAGTTACCATAATCACATGTGAAAAATCCCTTTTACCATTTAAAAGAACATATTCACAGATTCCAGGGATTAAGGTGTGAATATCTTTGGAGGACTGTTCTTCCAACTACCATAATAACCACTCCCCCCATAAAAACAAAGAAACCCTTCAAGTTTAGTCAACAATGGAAGAAAATCCGTATTCCATGCAATGGAATTTTCAAGATATAGCATTAACTGAACTAGGGTTTAATGGCTCTTAGCATGAAAGCAGAAATGTAATCATTTAAAAATGCTAGTTCATGCCAATATAAAACTGTGTAACTAATATATGACATACAACATCTAAAATTTTCTTAGCAAGTGTGGGAGCAAACTGGCTCTATTAGAAGTATATGGGTTTCCATTAAGAATTTGAAATGGGATTTAGGGCTTTTAGGAAGATCAGCTCTCTGATAGATGATGACTAGTAGGTTTAAAAATCTATGATTCCCATAATCATAACATGAATGTTGTTGGAAAAACAACATAAGGCATAATTCTTTCTGTATTGCAGAAATGCAATACAGTTTTCTCTCAAGCAAATAAATAAAATCTGGACTACAGAGACATCATCATGAAGGAAATGATATTTTTACTGTTAGTGATAATAGGAGATGGTTTCATAACATGTGGGACTGTGCTCAGTGTTGTGCCATGTCCCAGAAATGTGGTAAAGTGCTAGGACTTCGAGAGAATCAAGCTTATAGCTTCGAGAGAATCAAGCTTATAGATAATTTCACTTGAGAAACAGCAACTGCCAATGATCCTTTAAACTCAGTCTTCAATATGGTTGACAGGATTGGAAATGCCTGCTGTTAGAAACTGTTGATGCTTGAATAAAATTAGGCTGGAGCCTCTAATAAATAAGTTACCAGTTTAGCCCCCTTCCTGTGCTAGCAGCCAAAAAACATTAAAAAAGTGAATTAATCAGCAATCTTGCTTTTAAATCTTAGAGATTGAAGACACATACAAATATAATACAGAGTAGAGCATGTGAACCTGTCAAGGAGGGGTAGAAACTGATCTATAGATTCAGAGGACGGCATGATTTACTTCCATAAAATGGAATAATAAGAGGTAAGGAAGGTTTTTGACACAGAGCATTATATATATATATATATATATATATATATATATATATATATATATATTTTTTTTTTTTTTTTAAAGGATAGGCTTTTGATTAAACAAATGTATAGGGACAGGAGATTTTACAGCAGGAAGGCATAATTCTTTCAGTATATAAATTGTGTAATAATGGATATAGCGCTATATGCTTTGCTTTGAACCCAGAGCCCTATATTCAGGTTGGTTCTTAATTTATTAATATTCATAATGATACATAAAGAAGAGTCATAAGATAATTTGGGAGTAAAGGGGGAAAATAACATTTAGAGGGTTTGTTTGTTTTATTTTAGAGAGAGAAAGAGCACGCTGGAGTGGGGCAGGGAGGGGCAGAGAGAGAAGGAGAGAGAGACTCTTAAGCGGCCTCTAGGCCCAGGGTGGAGCCCAACACGGGGCTGGATCTCACCATCCTAACATCATGACCCTGAGATTCTGATCTGAGCCCAAATCAAGAGTCAGACACTTAACCAACTATCGCCCTCGCCCCGCAAGGACGACAAGACGCCCTGGTTCGGATGAATCTTCTCTCTCTCTCTCTCTTTCTCTCTCTTTATTTCTGCAAGTCTACACACTTATATACGCTTACATGACCAATCAGCGAGCAGGGTACAGGAGGGAGCGAATCAGGTTGTGCACCTAAACGAACAACTTCGCCAGCAACCAATGCTGTTTACTTCCTCTTAGGGCATTCCGCTTAGTCTCACGAGGCAATCCTCACCTGGCAACTAGCCAGGCGCCATCTTTTAATGGCGGAGGCCGCCCTGGCCAGGGGCCTGCCTCCGACATCTCCCCCTTTTTTCTTTTATGGCAGGGATCGTGCCTGTCTTAGGTTGTCAGTGGCGGGGAATATCCTTACCCGTCATCAGACGGCAGATATCAATAATCTGTGTCCTGTCTTAGGTTGGTATATTTCCCCCACCAATCTTACCCGTCGTTGACTACCGATCCAGCATACTTAGCCACACTTGGGGGGATGTCACAGCCTCAATGGCTAACAAGGCCTGCACCATGGCTTGCTGTTGCCTATGTTGCTGTCACCTCCAAATACTAGCAGAATCAGGCCCACTACTAGGATTGTCATCAGACCAATTACGCTAGCCCATTGTTTCGTAAAGGTTAACACATCTTGCAATGTTTTGATTATCTCTGGGAGGGTTGCACGCTCAACTCTGGTATTATTTATCCTTGTTATTCCTAGTAGCAGGTGCTGAGTATAGTTTTGGAATTCTGCGGACTAATTCCCCTGCAAGTATTGGGAGAGCTGTCGGGAGACATTCTGTAAATCACTCCTATTAGTATAGGCTATGGGAGTTACACAAATTGCCGGGAAGGGTGCTATACATCCCAGTCCCAATAGGGCCCCCCATATGTCCACTTGTTCTTGAACCAAATCCACTCTCTGGTTGACTATCAGGATTTCTGCTTGCAGATGTGCATTGATCTGAGTCTGTGTTTGAAGGCAGCCGCCGTTCCTTCTGCAAGGTGTTCACAGCTTCCGCAGTGGGTATAGTTGCAGCAAGCGAGACTGCTGCTGCCGTGGCAGCTGCTGTAGATATAGCCAATGCTGTCACAACGGCGGCTGTGATACCAAAATCTTTCTTCTTTCTGGATAGCACCACCGGTAACTTGTCCTCTGGAATGGAAACTGGGATAGGAACATGGGTAGGGATACGCATAATCACAGCCAGCTTGAAGGCCGTGACATTCCAGCACTGGGAAAGATAACAATTCTTAGTGCAATCATCCAGCTCGCTAGCATTTGTTACGAGGAAAAGGAACAGTGGCCAGACGCATATGGGAGTGGGCTGATAAGTACTATTATTGGGACAAGACACATTAACTGTTGTCTCAAAGGTACTAGAGTCATTTTGTTTATAAGAACAGTTGAGGAATTTGCCACTATTTAACATGGACACTGCTGAGATATCAGTACATGCTCCTAGCAAGTTACAGACCTGCCATGCATCAAAGGGAGAGGAGGGAAGATGAGAGAAGAGTTAGTCACTGGTAAAGGATATGGCCATGCTTTAACCACTGCTCACAGCTCTCTGGCTTGAGTCTGCCGCAGGAGGTGTAGCATCCCCAGAGTTATCATCAGCATCTTCAGCATCATGACTGGTGTTCGGAGGCAAGGCTGCACGCACCTGCTGCTCTGGGATCCAAATTGGAGCCTCCTTTTCCTGTGGAAAAACACATACAGACCCCCTACTCCATACTAACACTGGATCTGGTCCATTCCACTTTCCTGTGAGGATGTCCATCCAAAGTACTAAAGGCTTAAGGGAAGCAGCAGCATCACTTGCCTGTCTGTCTGCAGCTGATTTACCCGTTTTGTCCAACGTTAAAAAATTCAAAATAAAGAGAATTGGGTCGAGCTTATCTTTAGGGGACCTGAAGGTGTCCCCTATTCCCCCTTTTTGTTTATAAAGTGCATTTTTTATTGTAAGATGCGCGCGCTCCACAACACCTTGTCCTTGTGGGTTATAGGGTATTCCATGTATCAAGTGAATATCAGGTTGTTGTAGGAAGGCTTTAAAGGGTTGTGAGGTGTAGGCTGGACCATTATCTGTCTTTATTTGTCGAGGTTTACCCCAAGCAGCGAAGGCTTGAAGGCAGTGGGAAATAACATCTTTGGATTTTTCCCCAGCATGGATAGAGGCGAATATGACACCAGAATATGTGTCCACGGAAACATGCACATATTTTAGTTTACCAAATTCAGGGATGTGAGTAACATCCATTTGCCATATATGGTTGGGTAACAGGCCTTGTGGGTTAACTCCTAAGGAGGGGGATGGCAAGAGGGTAACACAGTTTTTGCAAGAGACTACAATGTCCTTGGCTTGAGCTTTTGTTATGTTGAATTTAAGTCTGAGAGTAAGAGCATTAACATGAAATAGCTTGTGAAATTGTTTTGCTTGTTGAATATTTTCCATTAAAGTGAAGATAAATTGCTCTTTGGTTAACATATCTGCAGTGCGATTGCCTTCCGTCAAGGGGCCGGGGAGAGCTGTATGTGCCCTGATATGCCCTATGTAAAAGGGTACCTTTCTGTCCCATATAATCCTTCCATGGTAATGTAGCAGCACTACACATAGGACTTTGGGCAACCCCTAGGCCTCTAAGGGTTTGATCAGCCCTTTGTAGGGGCCAATCTTTTGGCCAATCAACTTCATTAATGATACTACAATCAGCCCCAGTATCCAGAAGGCCCATAAATTTTTTATTTCTGATCCACAGAGAATAAAGAGGTCTATCCTCCATTCCAAGTGTTAGACATGCGAGGGGCGGGCCAGTAGAGCCAAAACCCCTCTGTCCACGGGATTTTTCTGTGTTGGGGAATAGTTTATGACAGCTTGGTAACACTATAATTTGTGCTATTTTATCACCTGGACTGATAACTGTAATGCCACGAGGGGAAGACACTAATATTTTGACTATTCCTGTATAATCAGCATCAATGACTCCGGGGTGTACTATTAATCCAGCAAGGGCTGTGGAGCTACGCCCTAATAATAGGCCTACAGTGTTCACAGGCAGTGGGCCCTTAAAATCTGATTCCACCACCTGGGTTCCCATCTCGGGGGTTAGTACAAGTCTGGTGGTGGCACGGATGTCCAATCCGGCGCTTCCTTTTATAGCCCGCCTTGGCTCGTCGGCGGGTAATGCATGCGGGCTACCTGTTGAAGCACCCCATACATTTGAGGGCCCTGGGGTGATGGGCCCCATTTCCCATTTTTTGAATTCCTTGGGGGTAGTGGATTACCTTGAATATCTTCTACTGAGCGACATTCATTCGCCCAGTGTGTACCCTTGCCACACCTAGGACATATGCCAGGTTGCTTTACTGTTGGGGGACCCTTGCTGTCAGGACATTCTCGCTTAAAGTGCCCCTGAGCTCCACATTTGTAGCATTCCCCAGAATTTCCTTTAGCTCCCTTACATTGGGATAGCTGAATGCCCTGAAGGCCTTGCTTGAGTAATGGCTGAAGCAAGTACTTGTCCTTGAATAACACTGTCATTAATATCCCTGCATACCTTAATGTATGTGCTTAAATCTTTAGCCTTCCATGGCCTAAGGGCCTCTTTACACCATTTATTGGCTTGCTCATAGGCTAGTTATTTAATTAGAGGCATGGCTGTGTCAACATCCCCAAATACTCTCCCAGCTGTTTGCATCAATCTTGCAACAAAATCAGCATATGCTTCATTTGGTCCTTGTATCACCTTAGATAGTTGACCCTGCAAGTCCCCACTGCCCTGGAGGGTTTTCCATGCTTTGGTAGCGGCAGTCATAATCTGCATGTATACGGCAGGGTTGTATTGCAGTTGGTCATGTTTACCAGTGTATGGCCCCATGCCCATAAGCATATCCAGATTCCATTGTGGATTGCCTGCTATGGCATTACGCAGTGCAACATCCTGGGAATGCTCTTGCCATGCTGTCTTCCAGACCAAATATTTCCCCCAGACTTCAGGGATTAAATTCATGCCTGCTATGGACTCCACTAGAGAAATAGTAAATGCTGCCTGAGGGTCATACTGCATGACCGCTTCCTTTAATTGTTTAACTAATTTAAATTCCAAGGGCTGGTGATACCGTTGATGATTTTGGTCCTCTAGAACTGGGAAAATCGAGCTGCTATTGGCCCCCCTCCATGCGGTCTTCCAATCCTCATTAGCAGAGGGATGACATTTAGATGTTATCTCCCCCGCCAGGGGATTGTAAGGAGGCGGAGCACTAGGGGTCACTGCTGAACAGGGAGGGTCTGGTTTTAATTTGAACTTCCACTCTAGCTCCTCCCCCGACAATTCTTCTTCCCCTTCGCTAGAATTACTCCTTTCCGAAGCAAGAGATGAGCGTTCTTCTTTAACTTCCTCGAGTGTCTCAGAGCCCTCCTGAATAACTGAATCATATTTCGGCTTATATCCTCCCAGGCACCCTCTGACTAGAGTCCATATAACTAAAGTTCCTGGCGGCAATGGTTTATTTTTATCCCTCTTCTTAAAATCCTCACCTAACTGGTCCCATTGGGGGATATTTAGCAAGCCCTGGTCCAGAAACCAAGGCGCCACTGTCTCAACTGTATTCGAGAATGTCCTAGCAGTTTTCGTTTTTAATGGTGTGCCATTGGCCTTTAGAAGGTCCTTTAGGGAACCCTCTAACCTCGACTTTGACAGTCCAGATCCCATAATTAGAATCCCAACCTAATGGCTGTTCCGTGTATACTCGCTGCTTAATCCCGGCTCTAAGGCCGCCCCGCTTCTTATTGCGGATTTATTAAATCCCGGCTCTAAGGCCGCTCCGATTCTTATTGCGGACTCACTAAATCCCGGCTCTAAGGCCGCCCCGCTTCTTATTGCGGTCTTGTACAAGATTCCCACCACTTTGATCGTGGTCCCTTCCCCGCTTACCTGCAGACTTCTCCCTTGCAAGGTTTTTCTATTTTTCTTAATATTTCCCGGGTTTCGGCACCATTTGTCGCCCTCGTCCCGCAAGGACGACAAGACGCCCTGGTTCGGATGCATCTTCTCTCTCTCTCTCTCTTTCTCTCTCTTTATTTCCGCAAGTCTACACACTTATATACGCTTACATGACCAATCAGCGAGCAGGGTACCAGAGGGAGCGAATCAGGCTGTGCACCTAAATGAACAACTTCGCTAGCAACCAATGCTGTTTACTTCCTCTTAGGGCGTTCTGCTTAGTCTCACGAGGCAATCCTCACCTGGCAACTAGCCAGGCGCCATCTTTTAATGGCGGAGACCGCCCTGGCCAGGGGCCTGCCTCCGACAACCAACTGAGTCACCCCGGCAACCTGGGGGAAAATAACATTTACTCTTTGTGATCCTATCCAGCCGTTTTACTGGGCATCTAGTAAATATCATCATGTTTTTGTTTTTACCTTACATATGTTGAAACTCCATTTCATACAGGCTAGTCCCTTCTGAAGATTACCTATCTAGAGGCTCCTGAGTGGCTCAGATGGTTAAGCGGCTGCCTTCAACAGAGGTCATGATTCCGGAGTCCTAAGATGGAGTCCCACATCAGGGTCTCTGCTCAGCTGAAAGCCTGCTTCTCCCTGTCCCTCTGTCTCCCTTCTTGTGCTCTCTCTCTCTCTCTCTCAAATAAATAAATAAATAACATCATTAAAAAAAAGTTAAGTCTGGTGTTATCTGTCATAATAACAGAACCGTTGTATGTTGAGACTCAGTGCTCATAAGTATGTTAGAACAGCAGATGGCCTACTTATCCTGAGGATCTTGTTAAATCTCTAAATCTTGGGTCACACGCTAGAGCAATTAAGTCATGATACCTCGTGGTGGATACCTCGTGGTGGATACAAAGCTCTCCCAGTGATTCCAGTATGCAAATGAGTTGAGGAACAAGTGCACTACATGATCTCTTTTGGGTCTCACAAATCCCAAGATACAAAATTTAACCTTATCTCCATTTTACAGATAAGGAAACTGATAGTTATATCAGTTTGGGTAGCTAACACCTCTCATTAGAAATGATGAAGCCAGGACTTGTCTACAGGTGTTCTATTTTTAAAGCCACCTCAGTGCCTTGCTGGGATAGTCACAAAGCACAGTTTTTTTATTTCCCTATAAAGCAAGAAATCTTTAATTCCCCCTCCCCATCATGTCATTTGCAGTAATGCCATCTTCTATACAGTAAAGAAAAAGTCTTGCTGAGTAGATACTGTTTCAAAGACAAAGATGTGTACCCAAGGATGTATACTGATGTTGTGTTAGTTTACTTTAATCTGGCATTTTCTTGATACCTGTTTCCACCATCCTGGAGTTTCTTATCTAGATATGCTTTTTTTTTTTTTTTAAAGAGAAAGACCTATAATATCTCCTTATTTAAACTAATTTAAATTTTTACTAGTTCTGAGGGAGGTTGTATCATCACCCAATTATTTATAAAATAAAAATAAATTTTGGTTCTGTAGAAGTTCTAGTGCTATAACTGACAACAGCACAGGAGAATTAGTTATGGAAATTTGATACAAAAACAGGCAGTTTTTGATTATCTGATAGAAATTAGTAATCTCTTTTCATTCTTACCCAGCACATAAGAATGAGAATGGTATATAGTGCAATATCATTTGAGATCTGGGTTCAAATCCTTTTTCTTTTCTAGGTGACTAAACCTAATTTATCATCTTTTAAGAGTTGATATTGCCAAGAGGGTGGTCGGGTTATGGATATTGGGAAGGGTATGTGCTATGGTGAGTGCTGTGAAGTGTGTAAGTCTGATGATTCACAGACCTGTGCCACTGGGGCTAATAATACATTATATCTAAATTTAAAATTTTTTTTTAAAAAGTAGATAATGCCTTACCAGGAGGCCATTGAGCGAGGGGAAATGAAATTGACATTCATAGCACCTACTACATAGAAAATTCCTGATAAATGTTATAGTTTATTTTTATAATCATTATTTTATAATACCATTTTAGATTACTAGGTAATAATTTTGTCTACTTTTTTTTTTTTTTTACTTCCTCTTACTGTTCTTCTTTGAGTGGGGAGAGGATGTAGGTAGGGGTAGGCAGTAGTAAGAATAAATTTAAACCAAATCTTACCATATGAGTTGACTTCTAGACGAGAATTTGCATGTTAGCTCCTGGGTAATATATTCCCCTGATTGAGAGCACAATCTCACAGTCTGCTTACTTATTAAAATATCAAATGTTGACATAAATCCATATATGGGAAAAATGACCTCAGTTCTTGGAAATGGACTATTATGAAGTCATAAACATTTTCTAAACCCCAGAGGTGTTTTCACCTGGAATGATTACAAGAACCAAAGCTGCATTTGTTAATGTACTTTTGGATCTATGGTGGGATTTCACATGAATCATTGAATCTTTGGGTTCTGTCCTACATGCTTACTGATGATATAATTTGGTCTCTGTAGTAGTCCATTCATGCCCAAGCTGAACATTTTTCTCATGTGTCAGAGACACGAAATGATCAGTGAAAAAGCTAACATAACTACATTTATTTGGATTGGGTAGAGTAGATCTCAAAATGAAATGTCTCCACAATTCCCAAAGATTAAACCTCAGAAAGTTTTTATTGTTTGTGAATAGAAGTATCATGTGAATTACTACTTAGTAGTGGACACTCATGCATTAATTCAATACAACTGTTTAAGTGTCATGTATCAGTAACAACACTGGATGTTAGAGCACGCTGGTGGAGAACTTAGAGTTAAGACCAATTTAACTATAGTAGCAATACTGGTGGTGTTATAGAATTATACATGATATACCTTCACAGCAGAATTAAATTTAACCAGTAGAAATAGCTATAGAAAGAGGCTTTCAATTAAATATAAAATTAACCCTTTTTGAGAAGTACAGTAACTAGAAATAGATGAGTCACAAACAAGTAGAGGTATTAAGTTGTACCATTGAAAAATGAAAAATATTCAGTCATATTCAAAGCATTGGGACTGTGAGGGTATCTAGTATAGGGATTAGGTAATGTTAGGATTCCTTTCTTTTTTTTTTTTCATTTTTTATTTTTTATAAACATACATTTTTATCCCCAGGGGTACAGGTCTGTGAATCACCAGGTTTACACACTTCACAGCACTCACCAAAGCACATACACTCCCCAATGTCCATAATCCCACCCCCCTTCTCCCAACCTCCCTTCCCCCAGCAACCCTCAGTTTGTTTTGTGAGATTAAGAGTCACTTATGGTTTGTCTCCCTCCCAATCCCATCTTGTTTCATTTATTCTTCTCCTACCCACTTAAGCCCCCATGTTGCATCACTACTTCCTCATATCAGGGAGATCATATGATAGTTGTCTTTCTCTGCTTGACTTATTTCGCTAAGCATGATATGCTCTAGTTCCATCCATGTTGTTGCAAATGGCAAGATTTCATTTCTTTTGATGGCTGCATAGTATTCCATTGTGTATATATACCACATCTTCTTGATCCATTCATCTGTTGATGGACATCTAGGTTCTTTCCATTGTTTGGCTATTGTGGACATTGCTGCTATAAACATTTGGGTGCATGTGCCCCTTTGGATCACTACGTTTGTATCTTTAGGGTAAATACCCAGTAGTGCTATTGCTGGGTCATAGGGCAGTTCTATTTTCAACATTTTGAGGAACCTCCATGCTGTTTTCCAGAGTGGTTGCACCAGCTTGCATTCCCACCAACAGTGTAGGAGGGTTCCCCTTTCTCTGCATCCTCGCCAGCATCTGTCATTTCCTGACTTGTTGATTTTAGCCATTCTGACTGGTGTGAGGTGATATCTCATTGTGGTTTTGATTTGTATTTCCCTGATGCCGAGTGATATGGAGAACTTTTTCATGTGTCTGTTGGCCATCTGGATGTCTTCTTTGCAGAAATGTCTGTTCATGTCCTCTGCCCATTTCTTGATTTGATTATTTGTTCTTTGGGTGTTGAGTTTGCTAAGTTCTTCATAGATTTTGGACACTAGTCCTTTATCTGATATGTTGTTTGCAAATACCTTCTCCCATTCTGTCAGTTGTCTTTTGATTTTGTTAACTGTTTCCTTTGCTGTGCAAAGGCTTTTGATCTTGATGAAATCCCAGTAGTTCATTTTTGCCCTTGCTTCCCTTGCCTTTGGCGATGTTCCTAGGAAGATGTTATCATCAAAGCCATCTATGAGAAACCCACCGCAAATATCATTCTCAATGGAGAAAAACTGAAAGCTTTTCCACTAAGGTCAGGAACACAGCAGGGATGTCCATTATGACCACTGCTATTCAACATAGTACTAGAAGTCCTAGCCTCAGCAATCAGACAACAAAAGGAAATTAAAGGCATCCAAATCAGCAAAGAAGAAGTCAAATTATCACTCTTCACAGATGATATGATACTATATGTGGAAAACCCAAAAGACTCCACTCCAAAACTGCTAGAACTTGTACAGGAATTCAGTAAAGTGTCAGGATATAAAATCAATGCACAGAAATCAGTTGCATTTCTCTACACCAACAACAAGACAGAAGAAAGAGAAATTAAGGAGTCAATCCCATTTACAATTGCACCCCAAACCATAAGATACCTAGGAATAAATCTAACCAAAGAGGCACAGAATCTATACTCAGAAAACTATAAAGTACTCATGAAAGAAATTGGGGAAGACACAAAGAAATGGAAAAATGTTGGGGAAGACACAAAGAAATGGAAAAATGTTCCATGCTCCTGGATTGGAAGAATAAATATTGTGAAAATGTCTATGCTACCTAAAGCAATCTACACATTTAATGCAATTCCTATCAAAGTACCATCCATCTTTTTCAAAGAAATGAAACAAATAATTCTAAAATTTATATGGAACTAGAAAAGACCTCGAATAGCCAAAGGGATATTGAAAAAGAAAGCCAAAGTTTGTGGCATCACAATTCCGGACTTCAAGCTCTATTACAAAGCTGTCATCATCAAGACAGCATGGTACTGGCACAAAAACAGACACATAGATCAATGGACAGAATAGAGAGCCCAGAAATAGACCCTCAACTCTATGGTCAACTAATCTTCAACAAAGCAGGAAAGAATGTCCAATGGAAAAAAGACAGCCTCTTCAATAAATGGTGTTGGGAAAATTGGACAGCCACGTGCAGAAAAATGAAATTGGACCATTTCCTTACACCACACACGAAAATAGACTCAAAATGGATGAAGGACCTCAATGTGCGAAAGGAATCCATCAAAATCCTTGAGGAGAACATAGGCAGCAACCTCTTCGACCTCAGCTGCAGGATTCCTTTCAATTCCAAGTTTCGATGGCCATGAGAGACACCACTGAAAGTTGAGAGGAGCATATTTGATATTTTAATGAATAAATAGCAAAGGAGCAGCATTTTGATTTCTTTCGGTCATACATGAGACTGAGTCACATGGAGAGACTTGAAATCCTGACTGTGCTTGTCCTTTGGACAGGTGGCTATTATTCTGACTGTTGGCTTTCCTAATGCATATAATGTAGACAAATGTTCTCAAATTTTGATGTGAATTGTAAATACATGGTGAACTTGTAAACAATGGCACATGTCTTTTTTCAGTGGTCCTTGTTGTACACCTGGAGAAACACTGATGTTAATATCTTGAAAATATTTTTGAGATTATCGCTTATAACAAATATTAACTATACAGAATTTTAACAAATATTAAAATCATTAATGTCTTTTTAAGTAACTTGCTCTACAATTTTTATATTCTAGTTTTCTGAATCTTTAATAGTCAAGGTTTGCCTCAGAGGCCATGCTTATTCTGAAATACCTTCTTGGGTTCATTCTATATGCTGTGTGCATCCTTTGTAAGTCTGGTGGGGCCATTTAGGAAATGGCCTTCGGATTCTTTGGTATTTTTTTCTATGGACTTAGAAAACTTAAAATGGATCATGAAGAGCTCAGGGGCATATTGAGTTTTCAGTTTAGGCTATGTTTAAATTACTTTGAAATGACTGGTTATTTTCAGCTTTTTTTAAAGGATAATATTGGAGTCACATGTAGAAAATAAAAGATATACCTGCTCCATCCCATTTTCCTGCAACTTTAAATTGTGCTTCATATTGTTTAATAGTATAGCAGGAATTGAAGAAATTGGGCATTTTATTTTAATTTTCACATAGGGATTAAGACTTAATGCTCAACATGAATGTGCTTTCCAGTATTTCTAACTCCTAAATGTAGCAAATATTCATTTCTTTCTTAATGAGTTGAGGGAAAGGAAAGAAAAATACGGCAACCACTATGAAGACTGTCTTGGTGTCCTGTTGTTACATTCTCATGCACATCCCTTACCAGAAGGAGTTATTCCATAGCAAGTCGTTGCCTAGGGACAGTAAGAAAAGAATATGTGTATAATTTAAGTCCTGGAGCCAGAGAGAGAAAATTACACCAGGCTTTATAAGTTAAAAGTAATTTTTTTCAGGGATTTGTGATTCATTTGCTCTGTTCCCAATAGTTACTTTATGTGTCCCAAAAACTCTGATGAATTTTTGATATAAGTTTGACTAATTTTTTTTTTCCCCTAGGTCAAATGTGCTCTGCTGTAGCTTAACCCAGAGAGCACACGTCTAGAAACATCACTCTGGCTGTATTTCATCAAACAGTCTGAAGAGGCTGCTTCATACAAACCTCGTTACTGTGATATATTTGTGTATATGCATATATATGTATGTATACACACACACACACACACACACACACACACATATATATTTAAAAAAAAAAAAGTTGTGCTTCTAGATATTGCAGTCCTGGTGAATAGTTTTCACATTTTTTAGACCAGTTGGCTGCACTATTAGGTAACTGTCGTGTGTAAGACCTGACTTTGGGGCATATCATAATGCGACACTGATTTTATTTTCTTAAATCTATGGACATCTAAAGATTGGGTGTCCATTGTTAATATGGAGAATATGAAAAAAAAGCTATGCTCAGCAAGGTTACCAAATCAATGATATGCAAATACAGATATCCATAATTCTGTGACCTTCCCTAGGAAAAATGTTAGGTCTTTCTTCTCCAATCCACAGTATTTGGATTAAACTTTATCACAGACTAATCTGCATTTATAATACTTGTGTAAGGTTTATCTTATGCAATAAATTGTAAGCAATTTGAGAAGAGACAATAAAAGTCTTTGTATTAACTTCTATCACATAAAACACATTATCAAGAGCTTTATGATATTTATCAAATAAAAATATATAGTTTTCAAGATAGATGGGACTATATATTTTAACAAAATAACTCATTCACTTTATAGTTGATGAAACTAAGTTTCAGAGAAGGCATGTGGCTTGCCTTGAGATGTGGTCAGTTGGAGAGCATTAATTTTGGAAGGACTAACTCCTCACCTGAACACTTAACCATCAGCCAAATCAAGTGGAATGAAAGGCATTGCCTTAATTAGCTGTCCTGTCTTCCACTTTAGAACTTCTTTTTTCTCTTCTATTATCATTGAATTGCTGATTTTTAGAAAAATATTAAAACAGTGCTAAATTAGATTTTTTTAATAAATGAGATACCCATTCGATACACGGTGGTGGTATTTCAGAAACGTGAGCTCAAAATATATGTCTTTCCAAGAAAATGGTCTATTTTTTTTTTTAATGTAGACTCTATGCCTGATCTGGGCCTTGAACTCAACCCCAAGATGAGGCATTGCATTTTCTACCATCTGAGCCAGCCAGACACCCCTCTAGCAAATGGTCTTAAATTACACATTTTTTTCCTTTTGCAAAAATAGTACTTGTTCTTTTGTCTCCAATCTCTCCTGATTCCTAGTTAATGCTAAGTATTTCCCTTAGAACACTGCCTTGGATGCATCCTGAAAATTTTGATATGTAATTTTTTAAGTTTTACTTATTTCAAAGTATTTTATAATTCTTCCTGTGATTTATTATTTGACCCATGGTTATTCAGAAGGGTATTGTTCAGTTTCCAAATGTGTGGCTCTCTCCAGATATTTTTTCATTATTAAGTTTTTAAATTTAATTCTGTTGTGGTTAAAGAACAAATTTAGGTGTCTCAGTTACTCATAATTTATTGTAACTACTTTATGACACAGAATAGGATGTGGTTTTATCTTGGTAAATATTTTGTGTAGTAGCAAAAAATTTATATTCTGCTATTGTCAGGTGGGGTGTTCTGTAAATACCAATTAAATCAAGTTGGTCATTTGTGTTCAAATTTTCTATGCCCTTACTGGTTTTCATCTACTTGTTCTATTAATTACTGAGAGGATAATATTTAAATCTCCAACTATAATCACGGATTTTTTTGTTTGTTTGTTTCCCCTCTGAGTTCTATTGGTTTTGATTTTGTGAATACTAATGTTTTGTTATCAAATATATACATGCATTATCTCTTGATTTATTATTAGGAACTGAATCTCTTTGTTTTTGGTAATATTCTTTGTCTGATACTGATATGTCTGATATTAGGATAGCTATTCCAACTTTCTTTTAATTATTTGTAGGCATGATATATATTTTTCATACATTTACTTCTATTTTAGATGTCTTTATATTTAAGCTTGGTGTGTTACAGATGACATACATTTAGATTTTGTTTTTTGTTAAAATCATATCTATTTAAGTATTTATTTTAGGCCACTGTTCAGTATATGTTTTAACCAACTACCAGGAAACTGTTAGTCATTTTAAGTTACTTGAACTAACACAGTATATGCAGAATCTTAGTGAGTTCACTCATATTTTTAAGTGTTTTCTGATCTGATATTATGTTCTCTTCTTTCTTGTTTAACAGAGCCAGAATACATCCCAACATATATTTCACAAATTATGCTGATAGAAATTAGCAAATTTTTTGTCATTTATTTTTCACATATAATCTATCTAGTTCTAGTTCATACTTTGAATTTTTTCCCTAACTGAAGAAGACTAGGATGAGAGTCACATTATAATCTGGAGGGAGTGAGGATGATGGTCTTGGAGAGTGAAGACAATTGCTGTTCTTTAGCTGGGTACCCACTCTGAATCATTGTTAAATAAGGCAGCACAAATCACACAGAAGAGTGTGATTGCTACTATGGGTAAGATACTCAGAGTTTTAGTCATGATATTCAGATTTATTTTCCATTTCTGTTTTCAAGATCTGACTCTTTCTTTGAATCAAATGGGACACCTGGGATAGGATTTTAATTAATAGGATATTAGTTTAACCTAACTTATAATACAACAACATATAGAAAAATTTTTATCTGATTTTCAGGCATATCATCCTGGTGGCTATAAGAGATCAACATTTTTTTTTTTAAAGCATGTCATAATTGTTCTGATCCTCTGATCATGCCTCTAAGCAGATGATTAAACTTTAAGCTTTTTGGTTATTTTTTTTAAAGATACCAATGATATTGGTATTCACCCCTATTCCAATTCTTACATTCAGTTTGGCTTCATGATAGATTCTCATAGATGGTATTGAATCTCTCAAAACCTTGCCTTCATTATGTACTTTATTCCAAATGATCACAAGCTGATTATTTGAGTAACAATTTGTTAGTCTTTTGCCATTTTTTGAAAATGACCAGATGACTCCTATTTTCTACCAATGGTGATGTCTTCTCAATAATCTAACAGGTGTTACCAGTAGCAGGTGTAACCAGTAGCAGGTGTAATCAGTAAGGTAATAACTCATTTCATAATTTCATTTTTGTGAGTCTGCAGTTCTGCTTCCAAATGCTATACCGGTCAGGATTAAAGGAATAAAACAGAAATAACTTGGAGTATTTTAAAAAGGAACAGGAGCAGTAAAGGATTTAAAATGAAGAGAATTATATCCTGTCAAAATCATTGAAAAATTAGAGATAATTGGTCCTGGACTCCTTGAAATAATATCCATGACCACATAGAACTAGCCCTCCAAGCATGAACCTTTTGCTCTTGCCATAGTTTTCGTTCAGAAATTCTGTGGCTCTCTCATCACTTCCTCTGACTTCTCAAATGTAGCTATGTCAGGGAGGCCATCTCTGACCACATAGTGTAACAACCTGTTATGGGTAAGAGAGAGTCTACATTGTGTGAATGGAGGTCTTGGTTCTTGGATTCCCTAGAAGAAGATTTAGGTGGGAAACTGTTTTCAGAATAAAGATGGAAGAAAAGTAGCAAGCACAAAGCAGTTCATTAAAGGGAAAGTACACTCTCTAGGTGGAAAAGTGGCAGGCTCCCTGAGGTGGACCCTGGGTTGTTTTAGAAGTGGATATTTTTGGGTCTCTCTGGGCTAGCAGGAGCTGTAACATACAGTGGGGGGTGATCTCTAATCGTGGTTACTTCCAGTCATTTGGGGAACTCCTTCTACAGGTTGGGAGGGGAAGTTTTTGACCCTACAAGGTCTGTACCTGAACCATCATGGTAGCCTTTCTCCATTGGGTGGGGCTGTTCCTGAAATGCAAATGCATTATAATGAGTCTACAAGCTACTTTGGGGCAGAGGTGGAAGAAGAGTTGCATGTTCTGCACCTGTGACCTTTGGCCCCAAAGGCTTGGAAGCCACAAGTTCAGGATGTTGTGCCCCTGGGCTTAGAACGTGCAGCTTGTTTACCACCTTCCTTGCCTCCAGCTCAAGTCTCTATCTTTCTCCTTCAAGGACTTGGGACTCTGCCACGGGTATTCCTTCTACTGTATAAGTCCAGCTTCTCCCTAACAGACCCACCCAGCATGTTTCATATGTGCTTATACTGTGTTATTTTGTCTATAGGAATTCTCATCCGGCATATATCTGATAGAATCTTTCTTTATCAACTGTTTCCTCTAGTAGAATATGGTTCTATAATGAAGGAATTTTTGTTTTGTTCACTGGTATATTTTCCTATTTAAAATTGTGTCTGTCACATTGCGGATACCTAGCATCTGTGGAATAAATAAATGGGTGGATGGGTGGATGGATGGATGGATGGATGAAATTATATGACTTTGCTTGAGTTTTCTTATCTTTTTTTTAATTTTTAAATTTTTTCTTTTATAAACATATAATATATTTTTATCCCCAGGGGTACAGGTCTGTGAATCGCCCGGTTTACACACTTCACAGAACTCACCAAAGCACATACCCTCACCAATGTCCATAACCCAGCCACCCTATCCCTCCTCACCCTCCCAGCAACCCTGTTTGTTTCTTGAGATTGAGTCTCTTATGGTTTGTCTCCCTCCCTGGTTCCATCTTGTTTCATTTTTTTCCTCCCTACCACACACAACCCTCTGAGCTGCCTCTCAAATTCCTCATATCAGAGAGATCATATGATAATTATCTTTCTCTGATTGGCTTATTTCACTTAGCATAATATCCTCTAGTTACACACACATCATTGCAAATGGCAAGATTTCAGTTTTTTGATGGCTGCATAGTACTCTATTGTGTGTTATTGTGTATATATGTGTGTGTGTGTGTGTATACGTGCACGCATGCACACACATGCACACACACACTTATACACACACACACACACACACACACACACACACACCACATCATCTTTATCCATTTATCTGTTGATTGACATCCAGATTCTTTCCATAGTTTGGCTATTGTGGACATTGCTGCTATAAACATTGGGGTGCACATGCCCCTTTGGATCACTAAGTTTGTATCTTTAGGGTAAATACCCAGTAGTGCAATTGCTGGGTCGTATGGTAGCCCTATTTTCAACTTTTTGAGGAACCTCCATACTGTTTTCCAGAGGGGCTGCACCAGCTTGCATTCCCACCAACAGTGTAAGAAGGCTCCCCTTTCTCCACATCCTCACCAACATCTGTTGTTTCCTGACTTGTTAATTTTAGCCTTCTGACAGGTGTGAGATGGTATCTCACTGTGGTTTTGAGTTGTATTTCTCTGATGCTGAGTAATGTTGAGCACTTTTTCATTTGTCTGTTGGCCATTTAGATGTCTTCTTATTCCATTGATTTATTTCACACATCCCAAGAACATTGTGTTTTAGTGAACATATTTCAATGCCAAATTATTTATAACTTAAACGAGTGTGATGTGCCATTTTTAAGTGGATTGTCTATGGTGTCATACCAATAGTAAACATTTTTGATTACTTATCACACCAGGTATACTTGTCTACATTTTATATTGACTATAATCAAAACAAATACCCTGTAAGAAAGATATAATAATTTTACATATGGAAAAATATGTAGGCAGGAATTTTTTAAATTTTCTTCCATTTTTATAAATGACATGTTGCAAGGAAGAGAACAACACCAGAATTATAAGGTTTGAAGCAGATTACTCCTCAGAGTAATTTGTATGTACTCTTCAGAGTTTCTTTGTATGCCAGTTGAAGATATTGCAGTATTATCTCTTGGCACCTTTCAGTTCCAATAATCTATGAATGTGAATTAGAAAAACTAAAGCAATTCAAGGATGCTCTACAAACATATATTAATAGAAAAAGAAAAATATTTGAGAAAAATTCCTCTGAGGAAACCAGACACCATCCTGGCTTAAGTAGATCCATTGTCTCCAGTTCTATGAATTCTGAGTTCATCATCGTTTTTCAAGAACACAGTGTAAGGGTTCCTGGGTCTCTCAGTTCTGGACCTAGGGTCCTTGGAGCACAGTGGGCTCTGTGCTTGGTGGGAAGACTGCTTCTCCTTCTTGCACTCCCCCTACTTGTGCTCCTCTCTCCCTGTGTCTCTCTCTCTGTCAAATAAGTAAATTAATTTAAAAAAAAGCATTTGAAAATATACAACATCCATTCCTGATTAAAATGCTTCAAAGTATAGGGATAGAGGGAACATTCCTCAGCTTCATAAAATCTATCTATGAAAAACCCACAGAAAATATCATCCTCAATGAGGAAAAGCTGACAGCTTTCCCTTTGAGATCAGGAACATGACAAGAATGTCCACTCTCACTACTGTAGTTCACCATAGTACTGGAAGTCCTAGCAACAGCAATCAGACAACAAAAAGAAAGAAAAGGTATTCAAATTGGCAAAGAAGAAGTCAAACTCTCTCTCTTCACAGATGACACGATACTTTATATGGAAAACCCAAAAGACTCCACCCCAAACTACTAGAACTCACATAGCAATTCAGTACAAAATCAATGTACAGAATAAAAAATGTACAGGATACAAAATCAATGTACAGAAATCAGTTGCTTTCTTATACACTAACAATGAAAATATAGAAAGGGAAATTAGAGAATCGATTCCATTTACTATAGCACCAAGAACCATAAGATACCGGGGAATAAACCTAACCACAGAGGTAAAGGCTCAGTACTCGAGGAAATACAGAACACTCATGAAAGAAATTAAAGAAGACACAAAAAGATCGAAAAGCATTCCACTCCCATGGATTGGAAGAATAAACATTGTTAAAATGTCTATACTGCCTAGAGCAATCTATACCTTCAATGCCATCCCAATTGAAATTCCACTGGCATTTTTCAAAGAGGCAGAACAAACAATCCTAAAATTTATATGGAACCAGAAGAGACCCTGAATTGCTAAGGAAATGTTAAAAAAGAAAAACAAAACTGGGGACATCACTTTGTCTGAAATCAAGCTCTACTACAAAGCTGTGATAACCAAGACAACATGGTACGGGCACAAAAGCAGACACATAGACCACTGGAACAGAATAGAGAGCCCAGATATGGAGCCTCAACTCTATAGTCAAATAATCTTCTGCAAAGCAGGAAAAAATATACAGTGGAAAAAAGACAGTCTCTTCAATAAATGTTGCTAAGAAAATTGGACAGCTATGTGTAGAAGAATGAAACTCGACCATTCTCTTATACCATACACAAAGATAAACTTGAAATGGATCAAGACCTCAATGTGAGGCAGGGATCTATCAAAATCTTAGAGGAGAACATAGGCAGTAACCTCTTTGACATCGGCCACAGCTACTTCTTTCAAGACATGTCTCCAAAGGCAAAGGAAACAAAAGCGAAAATTAATTTTTGGGACTTCCTCAAGATCAAAAGCTTCTGCACAGCAAAGGAAACAGTCAACAAAACAAAGAGGCAACCCACAGACTGTGAGAAGATATTTGCAAATGACAATACAGACAAAGGGCTGATATCCAGGATCTATAAAGAACTCCTCAAACTCAACACACACAAAACAGATAATCATGTCAAAAAATGTGCAGAAGACATTAAGAGACACTTCTCCAAAGAATACATATGAATAGCTAACAGATATGTGAAAAAATGTTCATCATCACTAGTCATCAGGGAGATTAAAATCAAAAACCACATTGAGATACCACCTTACACCAGTTTGAATGGCCAAAATCAATAGGACAGGAAACAGCGAGTGTTGGAGAGGATGTGGAGAAAGGGGAACCCTCTTACACTGTTGGTGGGAATGCAAATTGGTGCAGCCACTTTGGAAAACAGTGTGGAGATCCCTTAAGAAATTAAAAATAGAGTACCCTATCACCCTGCAATTGCACTATTGGGTACAAAGATGTAGTGAAAAGAAGGGGCATCTGTACTCCAGTGGTCTGTTCCTATAAACATTTGAGGTGTATAGGCAGCAAAGAAATTGTATATGGTCAAAGCATTGCAAATGGCGAAACTTATTTAAAAGCAGAATTTAATATTCCAACTGCTATGTTTCTTTTAATACAACACAAAGTATTGTAAAGCTGCCACAATGTTGACTGATGTTCCACTAGATATTGCATATATTTTAATAAAGTTTACTTGAGTAAAACTATATATTTGAGTGAAGTTTGTTTGAAAGATATTTTAATTTTATGTTTGTACTGATCTAAAAATTTAGAGCACAGTCTTGCAGCTAATGAACTTTATTCCATTGTGATTGAGGGTCATGTCAGAGTGAAACCATTAATCACTATAATTCCACACAGAGGAGCCTGAAATTGCTAAAGAGTGAACATTTAATAAGTGGGAAATGCTATAAATGTCACTCCAGATGTGAGCCAATGAAGAGACAGGTAATGATTCAATAGTGTATTTTTAAAACTATATGTAGGCTGATTTGGAAGAAATAGAGGGATTCATTTTGGGAATGATTTTTATGGAACCAATTCATTTGAAAATTATAGCTGAGAAAATGGTATGTGTGTGACATTACTTTATCCATTTTTAACTGGAAGTTATAAAAATGAATGTTGTTTAGAAGAAAAGTCATGAAGAGAAAACTTCAAAATAGCTCAGCCTGCATTTGATAGGCAATTGAAGGATTACCTATTTATATAAATTGGGAAAAATGTAAGTAAATTTTTGTACTTTTAATTTTATATCATTTTTATTGTAAGATTTGAAAATGGAGAAAAAAAACTTCAGTCTAATGCCTGCAGATTAAATATACCACAGGCTAAAGAAGTATGACAGAACACACACAGAAAATGGTAGAAAAGCATTACCATAATTACAAGTATTTTTTATTCTGTGTGATGTGAGATACGAATAGCGCACTAACCTAACTCAGCAAATGTCTTAACTCCCTGTTTCTCCGGTTCCTTGTCTATAAAACTAATCAGTTGTATGAAGTGACATATAAGGTGAGAAATAGTGATTAGATTATCTAATTTATTGTTAGTGACAAGTAGCTTTCTCTCTTTCTTTCTCTCTGGCAAAAATCATTATTGGTTATTAAGAATGAAGATCCTAACATTACATTTCTTTTTGGCCTAAATAATTTTCCTCAGAAAGAGAATTTTCAGACCTCCTTTAAAACAAAACAAAACAAAACAAAAAGGTCTAATTGGATGGTTTGATTTTTTTTTTTAACTTTACTATTCTTCAGGACACCCTGTTAATGTCACATAGTTCATTTTAAATAATGGTGCCATCAGTTTATTCTTCAACAAGATTCTAAATCTTCTAAAAGTATCTCATATACCATAAACTAATAACAAACAATAAAATGGAGTCAAGAAAAACTTTGGTGGAAGGCAACTCTGGCATTAATCAGAAACTGTTACTGACAGTCTGATTGCATATTTTCCTAGCAAACTGCTGCGAAATGGCATCTTGTGTTTTAGATAATAACATTTTCATGTCTGATAAATACATTCATGATCACTGCTTTTACATTAGGCAAGCTATGCATGTTTTATTTAAACTATAGAGTCCCAGAGGTTTGTTTGTATTCTTCTGCTTAAAAATTTTTACTGAATTAATGTAACAACTCTTTTCCAAGTGATAAAAGAATAATGTACAACTGTAAAATATTTCTTGATTTTAAGGTGGAATTAGTCTGCATATCTTCCTCCCTAAGCTCTATTTTCTTTCTTTTTTTAAAGCTCTATTTCGATAATCCCCCTCTAATAGGAAAGTACATATTATGAAGAATTGTGTTTTAAAGATAAGCAAATTCTCTGGTTCATTAGTGGAGGCATTTGCTAAGATTGAAGAAACCAAAATATTTTCTTCCTTCTAGAGATGGAATATCAAATGTTTATAGAGAATAGTGGGTGCATATATAACTTAGAAGTGAGAAGTAAGAGCTTAGAAATGAATGTAGAACAAGGACTCAAGACTTTAAATATTCATGGACTGAACATGTCCTGTAAAATAAATGCCTTCAGAAGAATACACACATTAGCTTTCTATCTTCCAGAACAGAGCTCCTTTTTTACATTCTGCAGGTGCTCTGTCTGTTATAGAATCTAGGAATCTATCCTGATCTTTCAGGCAATCACAACCAAATAGATGATCAGTGATGTAGATGCTTAATATATTCAGTTTTACCCTAAATAAAATATGATGCTGATTTCTCATTAACTAGAAAAGTTTTGGAGTTTCTGTATTTAGACAAATCAGGCCACAGGTGTAAGAAACCAAGATTAATTACAAAAGGCTCTTGATCTTTGAGTGTTCATCTGAGGGTTAAGGGTAAGTAACATCAGACGGAGGAGGTGATTTTAAGCTGGATATAGGACAGCTAGGGACAACCCTCCCTGAAAGGGTTTCACATACTGCATCCTGGCAGTGGGACACTATATACTATGTCATTCATGTATGAATACATCTTATATTTTGAAACAGTGAGTTTAGAGGAATAAATTATTCACACCCATGGAAATATTCTCTCTCTCTCCCCCTTCTCTCTGTTCCTCTGTCCCTCTCTCTCCCTTCCCCTCTTTCCCTTCCTCTCTCTTCTCTACCCGACCCTTCTGCTCTTTCTTTCTCTGTCCCTCTGTCCCTCCCTGTTCCTCTCTCCCTCACATTCTTCTTCCCTCCCTCCTCCCTTCTCTTTCCATGTTTAAGTGCAACTATAAGTAGATCTCTGAAATTAAGACTCCTCTGTTTTGCTTAGCTGCTGACTTGATTTGTTTCCTCAAATTAGCATACATATTACTATTTATATATGTAAAGTGATTGAGTCAGAACTATAGCACATTTATGAATCAAGTCACTTTTATTTAAGACTTCTCAGCTTGGAAAAAATGAATATGCTTTCTAACCTCTAAAAATTTCCATATTTGAAAGGAAGGTTTGTTTGTTTTTTTTATTTGTATCTGATTTATCTTTTTCTGTGTGTATTGTTATCCCTCTTCTTCTATTGCTATTGTTTTACTCCAAAGATGTGATTCTTCTGGTGCACGGTTTTGACACAAAACAAAGTCCAATCCAGGCTCTATCACTAATCAGCTCTAAAACTTTGAGAAAATCTGTTAACCTCTCTGTACTTCAGTAACCTCATCTATGTAACCTCATCTATGTAAGCAGGACATTGACTCTGAGGTTTGAGTCAGATCTGAATTCTGTTTTAGAGCTGCATCAATGCAAGTGATAATTACCTTTGTTTTCTGTTTTGAATAAATCGGCACTCAAATGAGTGCCGTTATTGATCTGCTCTTGAACTTCAAAGCTGTGGAATTTAACGTTTTGCACTCCCCTCTTGACATGCATGTTAGCATCTTTGAATGTTAATGAAAATTTGAGTTCACGTTAAGACAGTTTCTTATTTCATCTCGTGGAACTATAATGATGACAATAGTTTTGAAGGGAGAAACTGTTCTTTTTAAAAAAAAAAAACTTAATTTAAAAGGTATTTAAAATAAATTCTATATAGATCTTCTCAACTCTAAAAGGTAGGTGATATCTATGTATTCGAATTTGGGAAAGTGAATTTAAAAGTTAATTGTTTTTCTTGGATCTCAAGGAACTACGAGATACATGATTTTTTATTTTTTTTATTTTTTATTTTTTATAAACATATATTTTTATCCCCAGGGGTACAGGTCTGTGAATCACCAGGTTTACACACTTCACAGCACTCACCAGAGCACATACCCTCCCCAGTGTCCATAATCCCACCCCCTTCTCCCAAACCGCCTCCCCCCGGCAACCCTCAGTTTGTTTTGTGAGATTAAGAGTCACTTATGGTTTGTCTCCCTCCCGATCCCATCTTGTTTCATTGATTCTTCTCCTACCCACTTAAGCCCCCATGTTGCATCACCACTTCCTCATATCAGGGAGATCATATGATAGTTGTCTTTCTCTGCTTGACTTATTCCACTAAGCATGATACACTCTAGTTCCATCCATGTTGTCGCAAATGGCAAGATTTCATGTTTTGAACCCAGGTTTGTGCAGTGGCAAAATTAGCCATTTCATACTGCAGTTGACCCTTGAATGATGTGGAGTTGGGGTGCTGACTCCTGCACAGTCAGAAATCCACATGTAATTGCTCACTCACCAAAAACTTAACTACAAACAGTCTACTGTTGACCAAAAGCCTTGCAGATAACATAACCAGTCAATGAACATGTATTTTAGGTTATGTGTATTATATACTATATTCTTACAATAAAACAAGCTGGAGAAAAGAAATGTTACTAAGAAAATCTTAAGGAAGAGAAAACAGTACTGGGCTGCATTTACTGGAAAAAAACCACCTGCAGGTGGACCTGCATAGTCCAAACCTGTGTTGTACAAGGGTCAACTGTTATTATCTATTAAGAAACAGAGTCAGTTATGCATTCTTTTTTATTCCATCTGATAGCTAGGTTTTGAAGGCCTTTCTGTTAATCTGATTCTCTCCCCACCTCCAAATTTTCTTCCCCTCTTTTTGCCATTAGGTAGTATTTGTTTCTTTCCAGGGACCTGATGTCAATCTCACACTGTCAGTTACAGGAAGAGCACATCAGAATAGATTCGTACCAGTGTGACCAGTTGTGACAAAGCATAAGAGCAGATTACACAGGTTCTGGAAACATGCTGCCCATGCTTGAATTGCATTTGCTAGCTATTATATTTTGCATAAGTTACTTAAATTGTGTCTCATTTTCCTCATCTGCACAAAGGAATATGAATTTTATAATCATTATTCAGTTAGTGTATAGAGTTTTATATATATATATATATATATATATATATATATATATATATATAATGAGTTAATGTTATGAGGAGCAAATATTAGGTATAGAAATTTACTTAATGTTCCCAGGCATTCACATGTCACTGAAGTTTGAGATTGATCTATTATATTATTTCCTTACTGCTCATTACGTTGTACTAAATCATTGAGTTTACTTAAACCATGTAACATTGATCCCCAGTGACCCTCACTTCCATTTCCTCTTTTATGATCCTCTTAACTCCAGACTCTGGTCTTAGTAGGTCTGACTCTAACTAGTAGCCACATCCAAACCCAAATCTAGTTTGGCCCTATGTCTGGAGTTTTAATGGATGGACTATATCACAAAGTGTGATTAACTCAACCGTAGTGGCTCCAAATGAAATAATATACTTTTCTATTCTGTCCTAGGAAGATACATCCTATGGATTTTATTTAGAATTGGAGGCCCAAGGCTCTAAAAAACTGGTCATGGCACATGGAAACATAGGTTGGAGGTTCTTTCTTAAGAGAGAAATTTGGGCCCTTTCTTGGAGTTAGAAGAGGAAAGCACAATCTGAGGTGATAAAGTTTTTTGATCCTTGGAGATAAAGGCGGTACACCTTGCTCACTTCTGCTTTTAAGTTTCCCATCTTGAAAAAAGACTTGAGAAAGTTTTATTTTCATGGGACCAATAAAACAATTATGTTCCACAATATCTGTGACTCTTTTTATTCAATGCTGTTTCATGTTCTGTCGCATTTGATAGGCATTGTATTTTCTGTTCTTTCAAGTTTAGGGAATATAGTAATATTTATGTTTTGGAAATGAGCTCATGAGAATTGTTACAGTGTTTCTTATCTTGGTTTTACACAAAAGGATGGCCTAATAATTGCAGATGGCTGAAAGACATATGCAGTGGTTCAGAGAAGGAAAAGAAATAACTAATTAAAAGTGAATTAAAAGGCATTTATTTCTCTGCTAGGGAGCATGTCCTTATGTGAGGCTCAAAAATAATTTCAGAATGGAATGCTCACTTGTGACTGCATGGTTAAAAGAAATAGTTCTTGGTCACAAGATATGCCAATATTTTTGCTACTCACTGAAGATAATCTTTATCCTCATGTAACATAGTTGAGGGGAAAATTATTTTTGCCATAAATAATTGTTATTAAAGGGATAGTTATTATGACAGAAATCTGTATGAATTGATGTAGAATCATAGTGCAAAAAATAAACAAGCACAAAGAAGTCTACACAAGTGAGAATATTAGTTTGAAATAAGTATTAAAGGCTGCATTAGGCTTATCAGGCAAAAAGAACAATGAACTATTTAAGAAGATGTAAAGAAGTTATGTGGCAAATAAAAAAGAAAGACCTTGCCTTTTGCAGCAACATCGTTGGATCTAGAAAGTATAAGTGAAATAATTTGGGCAGCAAAAGACAAATACCATATGATTTACTCATATGTTAAACTTAAGAAAAAAAATGAACAAAAGAAAGAGACAGAAAAACAGATTGTTAAATATGGAGAACAAACTGGTGGTTACCAGAGGGGAAGTGGGGAGGCTGGGAGCTAAATAGAAGATGCGTAAAATAGGTGAAGGGGATTAAGAATACACTAACTATGATGAACACTGAGTAATGTGTATTGTATAGAATTGTTGAATCACTATATTATACACCTAAACTATTATAACACTGTGTGTTAATTATACTGGAATTAAAAATTAAATAAATATTAATTTTTTAAAGCACTATGTGACAAGACACAGGTGAACAGAATCATCCTACAGGACTTTCATTGGCTTCAAACACAGAAGCCTAGTTCATTTTGTCCATGACAGTCCTAGGCTATGTCTCTAAATTCTCACTTTTTAAAAAAACCTGTATTTGCTAAATTAGTTATTGAACAAAAAAGTGAGACTTCTAAAAACTTGACTATTTATATGAGGTCCAAACTAGGAACATGTTTAGAGTTGGATAGTGGGAAATCAAATAATTTCTTAACTAATATATTGGGGGGAAATGTGGGAACTTATTATTCTTTGGTAATTTTAATTAGACTAAAATGTAGCCATAACAGAATCATTTGAATTTTATGGACTGTGCTTTGCTTTTCGAAATATTTGATTGGGAGACAACTCAGAGATAGCTATTTATATTTCAAAGAAGAAGAAAAAGGTGACAGATCCATGCATGTTAGAACTATATAAATATGATATTTGTGAATGGAGCTTAAAGATCAGCTTGCTCTGTGTCTACAGAATTTTCAACTAAGTTCCAGTAAAATAGATAAATGAGAAAAAAGTAGATTTATTCTACATAATCTATTAAAAGTTAAATTTCTGTGAATGATTATTTGGATTAATACCCTTCAGCAAAGTTTTGGGACCTTCCTGTATTTTGATGCCCCTTCCTTTACTGTTTTTTTTCCTTCTTTCTAATCTGCTGCCAACAATGCAGTTTCTCTAAGAAATTAATATTTTAGCTGATACCCAAAACAATCAACCAATATTTCAGGATAAAAGTGTAACCCTTCATAGCTAAGACTGTAAATTATCATATAACCTCTGCTAAATTAAATAATTATGTTTAATTACATGTCATTTTTTTAGAAGACGACTGTTTGATATAGGTTATTCTATTAAAACTTTGAAATATCACGGGTTTTTACCTGGGTGGCTCAGTGGGTTAAAGTCTCTGCCTTCAGCTCTGGTCATGATCCCAAGGTCCTGGGATCGAGCACCGCATCGGGCTCTCTGCTCAGCAGGGAGCCTGCTTCCTCCTCTCTCTCTCTCTGCCTGCCTCTCTGCCTACTTGTGATCTCTGTCAAATAAATTAAAAAAAAAAAAAAAAAACTTTGAAATACCCAATGTATAAAAAATAAGCTACTTAAAGTCTAGTATTACTTAGTTCAAAGTAGATTTTTAAGATTAGTATTTCTTTCTCTCCCCATCACCTGTTCCTAAAAAGTGAAAGAATTTGGCTGCAATATTTCTCTTCAATGCCACAAAATATTTGTATATGTGTGTGCTTTAATAATGATTGATGATTGGTGATGTAATGCTCTCTGCAGCTTTTTGCTGTTCTGCCAGGACAGCCTGTCACCCAGCAAGGGTTTGATGATTAACTTCTTGATTTTTAAATCATGACAGAATTTCCAAAATGGTTTCCACATGTAACTGATTGGGTCATTAACATTTTGTACAAAATTAATTGTCATGTTGATGGTTTTGTTCTTTGGCTTCCTTCTGTGCTAAATCCCCAACCAAATGTTAGCAGAGGCATGCATATGATTTCTGACTTCTTCATTTCAGAATTTGCTTTGTGTTTATGCGCCCAAATTTTTGACAAGGGTGGATATCTCTTCTACCATCATTTAATAATAATTTTTGAGACTTTTTTTTAGTTCTGTTGAGATTTTGCTCTTTTTAAAGAAAATTATTATATAAAATGACTTCCCAGGAGTCCTATGGAGATTTTTTCTTCTTCAAAATCTCCTGATACATAAAGTATAAATGCAAAAGTAAAATTGTCAGAGCCCTGCATAGCTATCCAAGCTTAATTAAGCTTAAAAAATATCTTCCTTTTGTTAAAGAATGGGGCTTAATGAATTAAAATGTAAAATTCATAACAGTTGCACTTTTCTCACTCTGATATAAAGGGCTAAGGGGAATTTGGTGTAAATGCATTTAATATTTTACTGACATTTCCTTTGAAGTTTGAATAGATTTTAACATGTTTTTTAGAGTCTTAGTCAATGTTAGTCTGTCTCTGAGAGGTAAATCTCGAGATACTGACAGAAGTGAAAGACTCTAAGATTCTCAAGTGCAGGGAATTCACTGCAGAGATGCTGCTTGGAAGGGAACAATTCTCTTCCAAGCAACTTTAGCTTTGAAATTTAATCTATAGGGTTCAAATTTTGTTTTTTTTCTTCTTATTCCCTAACCCAGGTTCTGAAATGGAGTTGTGTACTTAGGGGCCTTACTTGGTAGTATGTAGTGTTACCACCTAAAGCAATTCTTGACAATTTTCTGTAAGTGAAAAATTTCATCTGATCTTGGAACTGTATCCACATACCAACTGAGGAGATGGACTAGCTTTCTCCTAGAGTGCAAAGCTGAGTGAGAAGACTATGGTTTATTGATGTCAAAGACTTAGATATCCTCCTCAGGTTTGATCATTTCCTAGAGTGGCTGTGGAACCCAGAAAAACAATGTAATGACTGTTGGCTGATCTGTTGTTAAGGATATTTTAAAAGATACAAATGGGGATGCCTGGGTGGCTCAGTGGGTTAAAGCCTCTGCCTCCAGCTCATGTCGTGGTCTCAGGGTCCTGGGATCGAATCCCACATCGGGCTCTGCCCAGTGGGGAGCCTGCTTCCCCCCCCCCTCTCCCTGCCTCTCTGCCTACTTGTGATCTCTGTCTGTCAAATAAAAAATTAAATCTTAAAAAAAAAAAAAAAAGATACAAATGAACAACCAGATGAAGAGATACACAGGGTGAGGTCTAATAGGTTCCCGAGTACAGGAGCTTCTTCCCCAGTAGTGCTGCCCCTGGACACATAGATGTGTTCACTGACCAGAGCACTCTGAACCCCACAGTTGAGGGATTTTTATGGAAGTGTCATCACAGAGGCAAGATTTATTAATCTTCAGCTCCTCACGAATTTCCAGAGGTTGGAGAATTGGGCTGAAAGATCCAAGCTTCTAAATATGACTTGGTCTTATGACTTGGTCTTGGGGGGTGACCACCCCCCATCCTAAAGCTGTCCAGAAGCCTTGGGATCAACTTCTTAGAAAAACAAATGTTCCTATTACTCGGAAAGTTCCAAGGTATTTAGGAGTTCTGTGTCTGGAACAAGGTGAAAGACCAAATAATAGAACAAACGATGCTTTTAGCATCTTTATTGCTTAAGGAATTACATTTTAGGAGCTTTGGCCAGGAGCCAGGGACAAAGACCAACATATGTATTTCTTATTATAATATCATAGCTGGTTTTCTCATCGATTAGGTCTTTGTTCAAATATTGTCTCTGCCCAATCACTTGATCCAAAGTAAACTCCACCCTCATTCCCTATCACATTCTTCTCTGTTATATACAGAACTTGTAATTTTTTGAAACCATCTTACTATGGCATTCAGTTGTTTGCTTGTTAATTAACATTCTCTATGCTCTAATTCAAGGGTCATGACGTCAGTGTCTAGTTTGTTTTGTGAATGAACAAAACAAGCCTGGAAACTGATGATGGGACTAAACTAAATATTTTGTAACTAAATTAAAGAAGCAGGGGGTATATAGTTGCAGTTTCTTATACTTGTTTTTAGTTGATAGTCTAAATTTAGTAGTTTCATAAAAGAACCCACACACATCTCCATATTGACCAGAGAAGTATATAAATAAGGTTAATTTGTTCTTTACATCCCTTCTGTTTAACATATACTTTCATATTCTACTACTTATTACATAAATTGGGAGCTTTATGCTAGTATAAATAGGAAAATATCTCTAAACATCAGAAGTTCCCGAGTACTTGAAGTTAGGAACCTTGAGATAATATTTGAGTCTCAGGAGCTCCGGAAATCCCCTGAAATAGTGTATGGATATGTAGTTATATTTAATCTTCACATATGTGCTCATTTCCTCTTTAAAAAAAAAAAAATGGGGGCTGAGTCAGTTAAGCATCTGACTCTTGTTTTCAGCTCAGGTCCTGATCTCAGGGTTGTGAGATGGAGCCCTGTGTTGGCCTGTGTGCTGGGTGTGGAGCCTGCTTAAGATTCTCTCTCTCCCTCTTCCCCATCCCCACCAAAATAATAAATAAAATTTTAAAAAATGTAAAATACATGTAAAAATTTGAATTTTAACTATTTTTAAGTGTACAGTTGAGTGGCAGTAAGTACATTCACATTGCTTGTGTAACCATCACCACCCTCCATCTCCAGAACCCTTTTCATCTGGCAAAACTAAAACTAAAACACTGTTCCATTTTCTGTCTGTGGATTTGACTAGGTAACTCATATAAGTGGAATCATACAGTATTTGTCCTTTTGTGACTAGCTAATGTCTTATCCTTACATATATGTAATATATGAAAGCAAAGACATAGAGGATGAGAGAGAATAGAAATATATAGTTAACAGGTTTCTTGTGTTTTCCCTGAAGTAATTTAATTTTGCAATTAATTCTAAGAACACTATGAAAATCAAAGACAAGGCTTATCATACTTTCATCAGTAAAATTTTATAAGAAATATTTACTGTGGCTCGGGAATTTTCTCTTTTTTTCCAGTCTGGAGTCCCCTTCTGTACTATAAGCTCTGCTATTTCTTTTCTACTTCCACTGTGTATTTGTTTTTCTCACATTTTGCTAGAATATGGTTTTCTTATATCAGGGTCTTTATCCTTTCAGTAAAATATAAATATCTCTTTCTTCATCCTCTATAATTATAATATGTGCATACGGTATTTTTAAGAATTGTATTTCCTTCCAGTATGTGCTGAAAAATTGTCAATTTCTCTAGGCATTTGCTCACAAAAGATTTATTCTTAAACTCCATGCTTTGTTCTCTTTCTATTAAGTTGTGCAATTTCTGTGAATTGTGGCAAGAAGGTGGCTTATTTTAAACTTCTGTTTACATGAAGAATAGCTTCCTAGATTGACTAAAATATATAATTACCAGCCGGTGCCTGCCCATCTCTAACCCCAGCTAGGTAGTTTACCTGGATGCTAAGTCTTTCCTCTTATAACAAAAATGTAGTTTCATCCCCCAGGAAAGTAAGAATTTATTTATTAACACTTTAATACATAGTATCAGGTAAGGTCCGTTGTGTCAGGAAGGATAATGAAAATATGGACCTGTGGGAAACAAAGGGATTGCCTAATAGGAAAGTCAATTACCTAGAAAAATTACTTAATGATAAGTTTCTGATCTCTCCAGTTTCCTTTGTTCCAGCTTATCTTTGATTATATGTCATGGGATGACATTTATAGATTAAATATGGAAATAACTCAAGACCAAGGGTATTTATAACTTGCCCCAGAAAAGATTTTTATTTACTTCTGCCTGGTGACTTCTGGCACTGATAATGCAGGATAACTTTATTCCAGTTTCAAGAATTGAGCTTTTCTAGGGTGTCTGGATGGTGCAGTCAGTTAGACATCACATTCTTAGTTTCAGTGCAGGTCATAATCTCGGAATTGTCAGATGGAGCCCTGCATTGGGCTCTGTGTTCTCTCTCTCTATTTACATATAATGACAAATATGTATACATACAACATCTTTAGTCATCCTTTAGTCTACCAACTTGACAATGCACTTCTTGTTGTTTTATATACCTCTAAATTAATCTAGTTTTATTTTGTTCTTGCTTTTTGAAAATTTTCTTTACTTTTTAATCCTTATTATTGCTTTAAAATGACCTAAGAGCAAGAAAATGTTAAAAAAAAACAGGGGTGGTATTCTCCTAGAGTCAGAGTACAAAGAAAAAGGCCCTGAATAATCATACTTTAATGTTTTTAGGACATCCTACAACTGCTTTAAGTTACAATTTTTTATAGGGTATTTTAAATTTCCCTCTTAATATTATAGTCTTATCCTGTATAATTGTCAGAATGCATTAGTGTTGTATGCATGTGCGTGCACATACATGTGTGTGTATATGGCCAGATGATTTCATGGCTTAGGAAGTACATTTAAGAAGTGTCTCTTAGGGGCGCCTGGGTGGCTCAGTGGGTTAAAGCCTCTGCCTTTGGCTCAGGTCATGATCTCAGGGACCTGGGATCAAGCCCTGCATTGGGATCTCTGCTCAGCAGGGAGCCTGCTTCCCTCCCTCTCTGCCTGCCTCTCTGCCTACTTGTGGTCTCTCTCTGTCAAATAAATAAAATCTTTAAAAAAAAAAAAAGAAGTGTCTCTTAGATTTGAAAAATAATTTCTGGTAGGTTTGTCATTTTATGCAACATTCTTATTACTTTCAAAAACTCATTTTTACCTGAAAATAATTGCTTTAGAAAGTAATCTAGTGGGAATAAAAACAATATACTAGTACCTAATTCTATAAAGAATTTTCTGAAACATGTTCATTCATTTCATATGTTCAAATAAACATTGAGAATTTAAAACAAAAAACATGGTTAGGTCAGTTTTTTAGCTAGATGCCTCTTACAAGATTTGTACTAAAGTTTCCCTTTGTTCCACCACTTTTGATTCAGTGCCTCTGACCTTTGATGCATCTTTAATATGCAGTTTGCCCCTTTCTTGCTTGTGTTTTAGTGATCATCTTATCACTCTAGAATAGATGCTGTTTATAAACACATGCTAGGTGATCAGGTAGATTACAGGTAGGATTTAAGCCATTTCATTGAAGGTAGACTGGATCACCTATGTCCAAATGCCCTTTCAATCATAAAATTCCATAATTTAGTGATTTTCTTCACATGAGTAACCCAGGATGTAAAGCCCATTGGTGTCTTTGCTTTTCTTTTCCTTAAGAGATTCCTGGCTTCTTTGATGATTACATTATTTCATCAATTAGTATTTATTTTTAAAAATTTCATTTATATTTACAACTAGTATTTATTATCTCCATTTTTAGGAGTTTCTTTTGGAGTATGATAGTTGTTACTACTAACTACTTAAGCTTAAAATGTGAATATATAAAGGATGTTTGCATTAGAGTGAATATGAATTATCTGAATTATTTTTAACACTTATTTCAGGGACATAAAGGTTTCAGTAGGAAGTGTCACAGCGTTTGATTTATGGTCTGTCTGGACTATTTTGAAGACCAGGGATCTCTTAGAAGTAAATAATTCTCTCACTTTTTTTATTTTTTCATTATTTGCTCATCAGAATATTTTATGACTGATATAAAAAGTAAAGTTTAACAAATTAATTAATTGTAGCATTCTGAGAGAAAAAACATGACTATGTGTGAGATCACATTATTTGTAGCACAAACAGAAAGAATTTTATCAGGTGACTTTCTTAAAGAATTTTCCACCTTGGAGCTGACTGTTAAGTATGTAGTCCAGGGGGCATCCAGGTGGCTTAGTAGGTTGAGCATCCAACTCTTGGTTTCAGCTTGGGTAGTGATCTTGTGCTATGGGATCCAATGGAGTCTACTTGAGATTCTCTCCCCCTCTTTCCCCCTGCCCCCACTGAGCATGTTCTCTTTCCCTCTCTAAAACAAACAAGCAAATAAATAAAATCTTTTATATTTTTTTTTAAAGAGAGAAGCTCAGTCCAATAACTGAGGTAGAAACTTTTAAGTAACATTTGACTCAATAACCTTTCAAACACAGTGTTTGGACAGAAATCCAGTGGCTTATTTATTTTTTTTTTAAAGATTTTATTTATTTATTTGACAGAGATCAAAGTAGTCAGAGAGGCAGGCAGAGAGAGAGGAGGAAGCAGGCTCCCTGCTGAGCAGAGAGCCCCATGCGGGGCTCAATCCCAGAACTTCAGGATCATGACCTGAGCTGAAGGCAGAGGCTTTAACTCAAGGAGCCACCCAGGCGCCCCTCCAGTGGCTTATTTATCAAGGATGCTGCACTCAGAACTTGAGCATGTCATGGGAATTGATGTTTTAAGTAACATCTAAAGCAATTCCAAGAATGAGAATCTCTAATTCATATCATGAGAAATCTCCTGTTTTTACCTCACAATTCATTTTGAATTGATAGCTCTGGAGATCACCTCTTCTTTAAAGCTTACTTTAAGAGGACTACTGAATTTACATTAAGTTTTGTGCTTTGTATGATAATTGTCATCAACTCACTAATTAACATTTGTTAATTGCCTTTTGTGTTTATAAGAAATTTACCAGAATTTGTTTACTTGAGATTACCTAAATTTAAATTGAGTAAATATAAAAGGTGTTTTCTCTGGAAGCAAATAGCTTTTCCTTTTCTCATAAATCGTGTTTGGCACTTCTCCCAAATTGCTAAACATTTGCATATGACACGATTTAACACAGGCTGTGAACTGCAGGCACTTATCCAGAGACCTAGAAGATAAGGAACCCAAAAAGCAGGAATTCCTTGGTTGGTTGAGTGTGGGTGTGCTTGTCTCTGTGTTTATTTGCTAACAAGTACATGATTGAAATTTTATTAATTTAACCATTAAACAAAAACTTGCTGAACCCCTTTGTTCTAGCTACTTGGAAAAGAGCAGAGCAAAAATCCATGACCCCATGAAGTTTCTATCCTAGTGAATTTCATGGATTATAGAGGGAAAGAAATATCAAAGTTAGAACCATACATATTTTTTCTAATGAGAAATTCTTTTCTAAATAGGAATTGATGCAGTATCTAAAATAACACAGAATTCTGTGGGATCCTCTGTTAGGTTTTTCACAGGTGGATTTCAAGATTTTCTCATCCAATATCTAAGTAAGAACATCATCAATGTACTATGGCAATTTCTAGAGGATGTTTATGGTATATGGTATGAGAATGGTCAGAGAATTTATAAGAATATTTAAATCCACATTTTGCATTAAGAAATATATAAACCATGTTATTCAAATAATGTATAATGAATTACAATGACAATAGTACACGACAGTGGGCTCTGGTTGTTGTCTCTAACATGTCTTAACTGTGATGGGTAAAGAATTAATTTTAGTTTGGTCTGTATCTGTGTCTGTATATCTGGAACCTAGAAAATGTGTACTCTTGTCTCTTATGTTCCTGCTCTATATGTAAAGGCCTATTCCTCACTTCAGGGATTATAATGCAGACAGTTCTCACTACTTATTATCCTTGGTAACAGCACCATGCTATTGCAACCTCTGCCCTCTACTAGAAAAGCAATTTCTCTAAACTCCAGGGTGTGCATTTTCTCTACAAGATCAGATGTTCTGTTCTTGTGCTACTTCATTCCATATTGTTGATCCACATAATGGGATTTAAGTCCCTTTTTGTCTAGAAGCAACCCTTTTGCTTAGAGCTGTAATTGAAAATGGCGCCCTTTTTGTTAGTAGTGTGAACAAAGTCTTCCAGGGAGGAGTGTTTCTGCACAGTTTTTCAGTTGTTATTCTTCAAAATGTGTTTCTTAGTCTAAGCACTAGTCCTGTGCATTTGTTTGTATAAGAGTTCTTTGATGGAGTAATTTTGAGAAACACTGTATGCCATATCTTCTTCTTGAGATGCACTGCATATGAATGTACAAAAGGTTCTAGGAGCCATGCAAAAACAAAGCAAAACAACAACAAAAACAAATCTATATAATGTTGTGCTGACCAGTTTTTCCTAGAATATACTGCTTCAATGTGAATGATGTCTCAGACATTTCTGTGGAATGGGCGGCGCTTACAATGACTAACATTTGTGTATTTTAAATTCATTTGCTATATTTTGATGCTTGCCATATTTTTTCAGATACCTTCATAGTTTTATTTTGGTTTCAAGGAATTTATGGTTTTGCTTATTTCTTGCTTGGGGTTTATTCTAAGATTAAAAATACTTAAAAACAGTGATAATATTTATTACCCTGAAGATATAAATAGTGAATTATAATTCATTACATTAATAACTATCATATATAGACTTGGTAATTTTTCCTTAAGTACCTCATAAATATGAAATGATACTAGAAGGAAGGAACGTGAGGTCCAAGGGTGGCTCAGTCAGTTAAGCTTTCAGCTTAGGTCATGATCTCAGGGTCCTGGGCAAGGTCCTTGTCAGGTTCCCTGCTCAGCAGAGTCTGCCTCTCCCTATTTCTCTGACCCTCCTCTCCACTTGTCTTCTCTCTCTCTGTCTCAAATAAAACATTAAAAAAAAAAAAAAAAAAAGAAAGGGGTAACATAAAGTCCACTGCAAGAAACAAAGAATTAGTGTATTTAAAGATCTTTTTTTAAAAAAAGTCTAATCATGACAAGTATCATTGAGAATTGACTGTATGACTGAGCAAATACTTAGTATTTTTTTTTCAAGTAATACATAAAGATTCATAACCTGCAAAGCTCTGAGAAGAATCTCTGTAGTCTTAGGCCTCTAAAGATGAAGTATAATTTGAGCGTTTTCAGATAAATGTCAACATATAGTAATACATAATAATGACCACAGAAGTTAGAAGCTTTACTAATATGTACTAGATCCCAAGATTTGGCTTCCAGGTTCACCATTTTAGGTAGTATTTGTTGTCTGTGGATTAATTCAATATGGTTTCTGTCCTCAGAGAGTAATTTATAATCTAAAATATGGTAGAATGAGGTAGGCACACAGCTGTAAGGAAGATTATGGAGCTGACATTTATTTAACATTTACTTTGAATATTATCAAATATAGATTTCATCATTTAATCCTCACAACAACTCCACAAAGTCTATAAGTGCCATCTACTGCTACTAACGTACACATAAGTTCCTTCTCGATTATGTTCAGTTTCATGATGTGTCATGATTGGTCATAGTCAAGGACAATCATGTTCTGTGATTTCTGAGCCTTCCTTGAAGCCAGAGCTGGCCATATGTTTAAATTTCAGGCAGTTTCAGCATCAGACAACAAAAAGAAATTAAAGGCATCCAAATTGGCAAAGAAGAAATCAAACTCTCACACTTTGCAGACAATATGATACTTTATGTGTAAAACCCAAAAGACTCCACTCCAAATCTGCTAGAACTTGTACAGGAATTCAGAAAAATATCAGGATTTAAAATCAGTGCACAGAAATCACTTGCATTTCTATACACCAACAAGAAGACAGAAGAAAGAGAAATTAAGGAGTCAATCTCATTTATAATCGCACCCAATACCATGAGATACTTAGGAATAAACCTAACCAAAGAGGCAAAGAATTTGTACTCAGAAAACGATAAAATACTCAATGAAAGAAATTGAGGAAGACACAAAGAAATGGAAAGATGTTCCATGCTCATAAATTGGAAGAACAAATATTGTGAAAATGTCTCTGCTATCTAAAGCAAACTACACATTCAATGCAATCTCTATCAAAATCCCATCAATTTTTTTCAAAGAAATGGAACAAATAACCCTAAAATTTGTATGGAACCAGAAAAGACCTTGAATAGCCAGAGAAATATTGAAAAAGAAAGCCAAGGTTGGTGGCATCACAATCCCAGACTTCAAGCTCTATTACAAAGCTGTCATCATCAAGACAGTATGGTACTGGCACAAAAACAGACACATATATCAATGGAACAGAATAGAGAGCCCAGAAATAGACCCTCTAACCTATGGTCAACTAATCTTTGACAAAGCAGAAAAGAATGTCCAGTGGAAAAAAGACAGCCTCTTCAATAAATGGTGTTGGGAAAATTGGACAGCCACATGCAGAAAAATGAAACTGGACCATTTCCTTGCATCACACATGAAAATAGACTCAAAATGGAAGAAGGACCTCAGTGTGAGAAAGGAATCCATCAAAATCCTTGAGGAGAACACAGACAGCAACCTCTTCAACTTCAGCCGTAGCAGCTTCTTCTAGGAACATCGCCAAAAGCAAGGGAAGCAAGGGCAAAAATGAACTATTGGGGCTTCATCAGATCAAAAGCTTTTGCACAGCAAAGGGAAGAGTTAACAAAACCAAAAGACAACTAACAGAGTGGGAGAAGATATTTGCAAACAACATATCAGATAAAGGGCTAATATCCAAAATCTATAAAGAACTTATCAACCTCAACACCCAAAGAACAAATAATCCAATCAAGAAATGGGCAGAGGACATGAACAGACATTTCTGCAAAGAAGACATCCAGACATTCTTTTCTGTTTTTTTCAGATACCTTCATAGTTTTATTTTGGTTTCAAGGAATTTATGGTTTTGCTTATTTCTTGTATTCCCTGTGAGGACATTGACCCCTTTGCTTAAGTCTATAATATCTTGTTGTTACTACATGTCACTAAACACATTTCCAATTAATATATTATTATTTTATATTTTTAAAGGAGGATAAAGGGAAAACTAGGTCTAGAGACACTAAATGACTCAAAGTGACACCAAAATCAGTGAGGGACCTGAGGCTTGAGCAAACTCTAAAATTCATGCTTATTCCATCAGTATACTACTGGATACGAGAAGATAGGATAACAGTTCATCCCAGAGATCAAGGAACATTTCACAGAGATAAAGTAGCAATATTACATTTATGGGAAATTTACATTTCTAATATTGAGACAGATATTTTGAGATCCACTATTATCCAGAAAACTATGAAACTTTTAAAAGGGATTACTAAAGATTAGGGAAGAGGCAAAGAATTACCAGCTGGGTACACATCTGTCTTTCTAAATTGATTTTCCCCAAATTAAAATTTTTTCTTTGCTTACTGCATATTCTTATCTAAGCTTTTTAAAAATCATGAGAGAAAAATTAGCTCCCATCTATGAAGACAACTGGATATCTCTGAGGACACTCTCTCTCTGTGAACTCTCTGCAGCCATTGAATGATGGGCTAGTAATTTGTATGAACTTGTCATTGAGCCAACCTTGGTGTAGCTAATCACTGGTGTATTGCTGATTATACTCTCTGAAGGCCATTTTATCCTGCGTCTTTTCATATTGTCTAACATGATAAACCAGATGAACAAAATAAATTGTGAAGCAATGTAGAGCGCAATATTCAGTAGCTAATGAATGGATTGCATGACCTCGGAGGTCATTCCTGTCATGCATGCATGTAGATCTGTGGTTTTTCTTTGAGTTTAAATGGGCTCTGTTAAGGTAGTTGTTGAAAATCTTATTTTATTTAAGTCAGTTTTCTACATTTTCAGCAAGCCTGTCAAAATCCACTAAGACGATCTATTTAGTTATTTTTATGGGTATCTGGGGTTACTTTTTCATATTTTTCACTTAAAGAACATTCATCAGCACTAAAAAGAAATGAGGTATCAAAGCATGAAAAGACATGGAGGAACTATAAATGCATATTACTAAGTGAGAGAAGCTAGTCGGAAAAGGCTACATGCTGTTTGGTATTAGGGCATCTTGGAAAAGACGAAACAATACAGACAATGAAAAGATAAGTGGTTTCCAGAGTGGGAAGGGTGGAGAGATGAGCAGGCAGAGCGCAGAGGAATTTAAGGCAGTGAAAATATTCTGTATAACATTAAAATGATGGATATATGTCATTATACATTTGTCCAAAACCAGAGAATTTACAACTCAAGGAGGTAAACTACAAACTTTGGGCAATTACGATATCATCAATGTAGGTCCATCCTTAGTGAAAACATACCATTCTACTGAGAAAGGTAGATAATGGGGGAAAACTATGCATGTGTGGGGAAGAGATATCTGGGAAATCTCTACCTTCCACTCAATTTTTCCGTAAGCCTAAAATGCTCTAAAAAAATAAAGTTTAGTGTTTTTTTTGATAAGTTAATAGAAAATTTGAAGGCAAATTTGAGGGGTTGAATCTTAGTTAATTTCTTCTCTCACCAGTTTTTGTGTTTGACTGCTGTGTGTGACCTTTTGTTATACAATACAAAACAATTGGAGACAACAGTGAACTGATAGACTAAAATTTAAAAAAAATTTAAGTGTCCTATTAGAAGCTTCAGAATGTAAACTAGAGCATAAAGACTTGTGGATAGATAGACCACTGATCAATAGGTCAGATGATTCCAGATAGTTATAAAATAGCTTCAAATATATTTTCTAAATCTACCATTTATGGAGTATAAACCGTATGTCAGCAGCACATTGTTCCCCTGCCTAACACCTGCCAACCCCACCATGTGCACATAAGAGATTCATCTACAATTAGGCATGATTATAAGTGTGATCAGGGCTACGGAAGTGACCGTGTCACAATCAATCTGCCTCTCATAACTGTGAATTTGTTCCAGACTAATTGTCTTTTGGGATAATCTGAGATCTCTTTCCTATTAATCAAATCCGCTGAGCTATATTCAAGTTAGGTAAAAATACTAGGTTAAAAATACTGATTTATGTATCAATGTGGGGAGCATACATAGCATCTGTATAGAAGCTTACAGCTTCTTTTGCTAGAAGTGACATTTTTTAGCCAATATTTTGGCCTTGTATAAAGTTCTCTCCTTTCAAAATGTGCTGATGCTCTTCTGTATGGCTTACAAGTCTTGGCCCTCACCAACTGTAAAGGTTTTGCAATATTCTTATTTATATTTCTATTTGCGAATTGCACAAACTCTGATATTTGCTGTCCTGATCAATTACTTTCTGTAAATTCTTCGCTTCCCTGTAAGGAAATTAACAAAATGCTAATTTTTCTATTCACCCAAGAGTGACTTCTTAATTTTCATGATCTAACAGTCCTGGGTTTCTGTTCTCTTCTGCTATTCTTGTTCACCTGGATTGTTGTTCAGTCTAGAAATAAATTTGGCTCCTATTGCTTACTGTCATGACATACTCTGTATAACACCATTAATACTAGTTAGTAGCAGAAACTCAGCAACATTACTTTTAATTCTTTACACCAAATGTGTAAACTTCAACTTGTGTGCTGAGGATGAGTGTTGCTTGGCAGATATTTGTTGAATGTGTGAAAGAAGAGGTGTGTGAGGAAAACATTTGTTAACTGACTAGGAGAAGTTTAATATCAGTAATTCCAGGAGGTACAATAATGAGTTTTGAGTGTTCATTGTTTCTTAAAAAGTATCCTGGAGATAGGGTACCTGGGTGGCTCTTTAGGTTAATTGTCTGCCTTCCACTCAGTTTATGATCCCAGGGTCCTGGGATGGTGTCCTCCACTGAACTTCCTGCTCAGCAGGGAGTCTGCTTCTCCCTCTTCTCTTGCTCCTCCCCACTGCTCATATACTGGCTTTCTCTCTCTCTCTTTGTCAAATAAATAGATAAAATCTTTTTAAAAAGTGTGCTGAAGATGAAAGATGAAAACACTGATGTCACTTGACACTCATGAACTATTCAGGAAAGCTTTCACCCGACCAGGAAGTTTCCACACTGGTTTCTCCATTTTCCTAGGAAAATGAATTGCATGGTGTTCAATGCAGTAAATGATCATTAGTTTACTATGTAAACTGTTACTACATAACATCATTCACATTTTCCTCATGCTTAGCCTGAACAATATTCCATTGTTTCAGGGCGCCTGGGTGGCTCAGTGGGTTAAGCCTCTGCCTTCAGCTCAGGTCATGATCTCAGAGTCCTGGGACCGGGTTCCGTATTGGGCTCTCTCCTCGGCGGGGAAGCCTGCTTCCCCCTTTCTCTCTGCCTACTTGTGATCTCTCTCTCTGTCAAATAAATAAATAAATAAATAAAATCTTAAAAAAATTTTTTTTCCATTGTTTCCAAAGGCTTTCTAAGGGCTCTGCCAACAAATTGGAAGAACAAATAAAAATAAGCCCCTGACCTTGAGAAAGATGAGAGAAATGAAAGAGGTCATTTTGGTAACTGTCCATTCATGCAGAATTTTATTGTGTCGAAATATTAATTGATTGCCTACAATCCAAATCTGTTTCTCACGCTTTAGGATTAAGGATTTTGTTGTTGTTGTTATTGTTAATGGTTCCAAAGTATTTTGAATCAAAGAAACATGAAAATAGGAGAATAAGACAGTCAGGTTTTTTCCTTTTCAGTACTGTTTGAGTTCTTTCAAAAAGTTTTCTTTTACCAGTATTTAGGTACCTGGAAAGCCGGTAGCATATCAGAATATCATTTTATAAATATAACACAAAGAAATGGAATATTTTGTTCCAGTTCATCTAGAGTCCAGAAAAGCTATGTGAGTTATTCCTACTCCAAGCAAGCCAAATTTCCTTTGGATTTTTATATCCTAATCCCAGAGATGCTTCGCTTTGATGAAAATGTCATTAAATCCCTCTTTCATTGAAAAATTTTAGCAATAAAATATGGCATACAGTTTATCTGTGCATAGCCTGAATCTAATTGTTTTTAATGATTATGATCACGCGATAACCTAGTTTATATGTATTATAGATTTATATAGATATTCCTGTTTACCTAGTTTATAATCAATTTAATGCATTTTAGTGTTGGTATATCTCTTTTATTGTGTAGGTTAGGTAAATTTTTTATTAACCCCTTCTCACATCAAATTTAAACTTTAGTGATAAATAAAAATTAGTTGTGACTGGGAGTCAAATGTATGTGTTACTTTAATGAGTTAGCCCTTTGGGAACCAGGCTCCCTTTACATGGCTGAGTCAGTTATTGAGTCCATGTCTCAGTCTACTGAAGAGAAGTAAGATAGCAGTACTTAAAATTGTGTATTCAATAAACAAGATGCCTTATCCAGCTTATGTTATTTTCAGATAAAGTATCTATTAGAGTTTGAGAAGAGAGTGGCTTAACTGATAAAGATCAGATAGCAAGGAGCATTACATCAGTTACACAAAACATGCGGACTTTGTCCTAGAAGCATAGTAGGCCACTAAACCACTTGACATGCTTGTATGTTAGAAAGGACACATAGCAGAAATACAGAGTACAGTTCGGAAGTGATGAAATGAGAAAGCAAAGGTGAGAGAAAGACTAGTAAGAAGAATTTATTGCAATAATCTGGTGAATAACTATTGGGAAAACACAATCACATAGAGGAAATCCTGGACAAAGTATAGGAGAGGGTGTAGGTTTCTCTAGAGAAACAGAACCAAAAGAATGTACACAGGAAAATATTTATTATAAAGAGTTGACTCTTGCAATTATGGAGGCTACAAAGTTCCACAATCTGCTCTCTGTAAACTAGAAAGCCAGGAAAGTTGGTGGTATAATTTAGTCCAAGTCCAAAGGCTGAGAACGAGGGGAGCCAATGATGTAGATTCCAGTCTGGGTCTGAAGACCTGAGAACCAGGAGTACTGATGGCAAGAGAAGATTGGTGTTCCAGATCAAACAGACAGGCAGGAAAAGCTCAGTTCTTCCATATTCTGTCTATTTGTTCTGTTCAGGCCCTCATTGGATTGGGTGATAGCTGCCCATATTGGGAGGGCGAATCACTTTACAGAGTCCACCAGTACTAATTTTACCCGGAAATACTCTCATAGACAAATCCAGAAGTGAGATCTAGCCAAATACCTGAGCACTTCATGATCTGGTCAAGTTGACACATAAAATTAACCATCACAAGTGGAAAACTGACAAGTGAGAAATTTTTGGTGACAGAAGTGGCTGGAACACTTGAGACAAATACTTTTTAATAAATGGTTACCTATTTTTATTTATTTATTTTTTGTGATTCATATAATTTCATACAGTCCACCACTGCCTTGAATTGTTGGCATTTGGCTTGACATGGAAAAGAGAGAGAAGATAATCTGTAAGAATCAAGATAGAGTACTTCTAAGAAGTCAAAAGGAGTAGGACATTTGATATGGGAGTCTCCCAGGGGTTTCACCAAACTATGGTGAGGTTCCTGGGCTTACTGTGTTGAGGAGGAGGCCCCCTTAGCTTTCTACTTCTTCCCTAAATACTAAGGAGAGATTGATCCCCAAATCCTAGCAAACATGTGTATATATACAAGCTAGAGTTATTAAAGGTGTAATTTTAAGGATTATTTGAAAAGAATTTTTAGTGAAAAAGCTTTTCACAAAGTATGACATATTCTCAATATAATGTATAAAATGTTGGCAGTCAGACAACAAGGGTTCTGGTTCTATTTGTGCTGCTTGCTCACTATGTAACTGTAGATGAATTAGACTAAGTCTCCTTTTCCATATCTTTCATATTCCAAAGTGCTATGATTATAAGCACTGTAATGTGATCACCAAGGCTATGAGAATACAGTAGGTGAATATGATATATGCCTCCTCTCTGCATAATTTCCAACTTTATGACCAAATCTGGCTAAATTTGCACGAGTCCTCTGATGGAAAAGTGGTGATTTTGGAGCTCTGCTCTTGAAGAATAATCACATGAAATAATTGTAGTGATCATTTTTTAGCAACTATTAAATACTAATTATTTATTAATTTTGATAGCATTTGGTTTTCCATAAACCTTACAGAATAGGATTTATTATTCTCCTTTAGATAGGAAAATTGAGTTCTAGCAGTGTTTTAAAAAAATAATTAGGAAGAATAGCTTATTTAACTTCCAAAATTTCCAGGGAATACTTCAAACTCTTTATACATATTCCTACTTGCCTTGTCAGGATGTCATTAGGCATACCAGTTCCATAGCACTCAGTTGTGAAATGAAATGACTAGCATCCTCTAGTTCCATTAAAAAACAAGTGACATTTGCACATGTAACTAGAAAATATGGATTGTTAGTCCTATCTATTATGGTGGTCAAAGTGAGTATTACTTAAATTTAATGAAAAACAGTCTGCGCCATCAGTAGTAAATCCCATAGCCTACGCATTAAGAGTTACTACTAAGTTAACATTGTCCTAGAGTTATACTTTTCTGCATATTAGGAAAATGTGTTGTCTACACTGTACCATAAAATGTTGCTGAAATAGGTTGACAAACATGAGAAAGTCTCACTATCAGAAAGGTTTGCTTTAGGGAAAGAGACTTTCCACAGGGAGATGGAACTTTTCATAAGAGAATAAATATCTCTTTGTCTTTTTCAGGCCTCAACTCCCTATTCTGATGCATTCAAATATAAACAATACACAATAGGATGTAATGGCACAGATATAACAAAGCAAAGAAGGAATGGAAATTTTGTGAAAGGTATGTTTCAATACCAGTTTTGCTTCTTCTTGCTCAGAGTATTTTATCAAAACAAACAATAAAAACAAAACAAAATAAGCACATATTGGGTGTTATTTGGCTTTATTGCTGAGTATTGGGGTTGTTTTCCCGGTGTTGCCTGACATGAAATGGTCAGAAGAAGATATTAGCAGTTAACTAAATTTTTAAGGACTATTGAGATGTATATGATCTCTTCAGCAGGAGTACCAAAAGGGAGGACAGCAACTTGGAAATATTACTCAGGGAAAACAGAGAGAGTTCTCATCCTTAGCACAGTAAATACTGAGAAACTGATTCATGAGAAATACAGTCGAAGCTTCTTTCACAGCAGGATATGAATACCTGTTGGAGGAAAAAAAAATGTGAGATGGAGGGGTGGTTCAGAAAGCAAATATTCCTTGCAGTACAGACCTATTTTGATTTAGATACTAAATAGGAGGAACAAACCCAGACAGAACAGAGGGCCTAACATTATTTCTTAAATCTCCTGTTTGGACCCAATCTTCAGGCAGCTTTAGAGTCAGAACAATCTAGGTCTAAAAGAGTCCACAATTGAGCCTCTTCCTCAGCATTATGGCGGTCAGTGGGCAAATGACAAACCATTTACAGATGGAGACTGACTAGAAAAGGCTGGGAACTCTGAAATAAAAAGGGAGTGAAGGAAGATTGTAGTGGCCAGATCAAGAAGGACTATGAAAGCCGTAATACGGGATACTGGATTTTATTCTGAAGGCTATTGATTTTATTCCGTAGGCAAGGGGGAGTCACACTTTTTCAGCAGGAGTATGACATGATCAGAGCTATAGCTTAGAAAAAATAATCACTGGCCATTTTTAGGACAGTTAGAAGGGAAAGAAAACAGAAGCAGGGGTACCATTTAGGAGTTTATGAGTTTGGTTCAGGGAAGGATGGTGTTGGTCTGGACTAGAACAGTTGCTATAGGAATAGAGGTTAGGGCACAAGTGAGAGAAAGTTTTAGAACTTGATTCTGTATGATTTAATAGTTGATTGGGACCAAAAATGAAAGAAAAAAACAAAACAAAATTTAGTAGGCAAGCTAACAAGGGCTTTGATTTTAGGGACACTTGATTTGGTTAGCTATCTCTATATAAGGTAGCTGTGTGACCTTGATTAGGTTATGTGCCTTTCTAAATTTTGTGGTTTTTTTTCATTACTAAAACAGGGATGGTTATAATACCCAGTTGCTTGGTTTGGCGTGATACTTAAATGTATTCCCAAGTCTCATAACGACTGAGAAAAATATTAGAGAAAAACTGGATTAAGTGTATTAGGGGACTTTTCCCAGATTTTAAATGTATACTTTATGCTTAGAGAAGAAATGGAGTCCTAGATTGAGAAGAAAATGGTTGGCTATGGATATAAGAGATGAAAATGTAGGTGTATTCATAAATGAGCATTGTGAACTTCAGGCTGTAAATTATTTGAAATTATTTCATCTACTAGCGTGTCTTTGAATTAAAATAATTTGCCAGTTAAGCTCAGTAGAAATTATCCTTATATGTAGTTTAGGAATGAATGTAAGTAAATATGTCATGCATTCTCACATTGAGCCATATTAAGATTATGATCTCTTCTGAATAAACTGTGTAAAATAAATAATGTCTACTGATAGATCTCTACCTTGTTGTTGGAGATAGGATGCCACTTGTGTAACAAAGCCCTGTTAAACATCATTACTGATGCTTCACTCAGTTTCCTGGGCATCAAGAATCTTCATGTACTTTCCAGACTACAATACAGATATTCAACTTCGACTCATACTAAAATGTTAAAAACTTATAATTGTCCAGTATACATCTGCTCAGTGTGTAACTGTGATTAAAAACTAATTGTGTGGAGGTTACAGATGGTTGGAGGAAAGGATAGGACAATAATGGCAAAATATCAATAACTTTTCAAGTATGTACAAGTACATGGGTAGTTACTACAGATTCTAGCTTTATTTTGCATATATTTTAAACTTTCCATAGTAAAGAATGTGTGTGTGTGTGGTGTGTGTATGTATGTATATATGTGAGTCAGATAAATCTTGGTGTAATTCCCAGTTTGGTAAATGCCCAGCTCTGTGTTTTTAAAAAGTTCAAACATTGAAAACTTCAATTTATTCATCTGAAATTTAGGATATTACTCCTTCAAAACAAAGGACAAAATCAATAGTAGCACTTAAAACATTCCATGTGTAATTCAGAGAGATGATTTGACCATGTAATATTTTTGTGGAGTATAAAAAAAAGTTTCCCTGCCTCAACACTTTTCTGTCTTCTCCAGGAAAATGTTATAATTAATCTCCAAATGTACAGTGACTTCAAGGAAAATGATGCCATTGGTATTTTGGGGCACACATCCTTCAAAACTGTACGCAGCAGTAAAATGCATGCAAATGCATTGCTGTATCATAATTCTCAGTGAGTGGAGCTGTAGAACATGTAGGAAGCAGTGACACTGCAGTTCCAGGCATCAGGAGATTTCTAGAGCCCAAGGAGTAAGTTTGGGATTCATCAACACACACCAAATATTCCCAGTTACCTCTGACCTAATTTCATCTCATATTTTCTATGTCCAAAATTTGCTTCATTAGGTCATTTTAATTCATCTACTAGGAAACTGTGTAGTGGGCTCCTAGTGCCAAACTTTGTACGTGTAATTCACCCTAGAGAAGGGGGCAAGCTGCCTCACTCAGCTCACTTTCCATGGTTCCATTTGGCTTTTATCTCTAATTGTCTTATTTTGCATTATGTTTATCTTGTAAACTGCTTCGAATAGTTTTGATTTGGAGAAATGTGACATAAATCCCAAATAATTACACCAACAAATACAAATTATATTTGAAATGAAAAATAAGTGAAGCTTCACATTTTCTGTAATTGCTTCACAGAAGCACGGTTTATGAATTGTGAGACTGTGTTGAGCATAGAAATGCTAATGAGGTAGCTAGACTCAACAAACTATTCCCCATTCCTCCCACAGTTTCTTTCCTTGTACTTTTTGAAGCTCAGATTCAAGGATAAGCAGATACAGTTTCCTTTGAATGACATGAAATGAATAAGATTTTGTTTGATATTATCATATGTCTACTTGGCAACTGTACAGACTAAAGATACCTTTTTAAACAAAATTCAAAAATAAAGAGATGGGAATGTTTTTTGGTCCAGCACTTTTTTAACCTGAAAAATCTTTAGGAATTTATTTGCTAATTATAGTTATTTTTCTCAGCAAACTTTAGACTAATTCATTTAACTGTGTGCACATAAATACCATTTATTTTAATTAATATTGGATTTTGTAAGTTAGCCAGAGCTTACTGAAATTAATAAAGATTAATTAACATGATTAATTCATTGTTTTATATTTTAGTACCAAGTTTTAAAGGTGATAAACTTTAAATGTTATTATAAAATTTCTTCCTTGTGTTTAATCACTATGTATATATTATCAATCAACTTATTGTTAATGCCAACAATAATGGCTAAAATAGATGCAATAATTATATTACAGAGTAAACTACATGCACATTTTTATCACATCCAGAGTGATAAATTCAGCATGGAAAAATAAATCTTTTTTATTACACATGTATGATCTTTTAAATTTACTCAAATAAAATAATAATAAAGCTATAACTTACAAAGGAATTACTATATACCAATGACATACATTATTTCATTTCATCCATAGTAGACCCATGTGGCAAACATTATTACTGTCCCTGATTTACAGACCAGGAACAGAGGCACAAAGAAAGAAAGAATTTTTCTGCATATCACATAGCAAGTAAGTGAAAGAATCCATCTTTCAAGCCAAAAATCTTCAACATCAGACTATGGCAAAGTTTACCAAAGTTTAAGAATTCTCTTGCCTCTTATTAAGGTATCATTAATCCAAAGACTAAGATCATTTACCACCTCATGTTAGAAGCAAAACATTTTCTGATTAAGGATTTTCTACCTTCTACATTATTGTAGAGATTTATAAAACTTTTAATGATTTCATTATATTGTTTTTATAATGTAGGAAAAGAAAAATTATTTACCTCATGCTATTCTGAAGCCTTGGGGTAAGAGTTCAAATTTATACAACTTAAAATTTTTGATACAAAATTTTCTATATGAGATTGTCATATTCATTCACCCTTGCCTCCACCTTGCTTGAAATGAAGTGATGTACTTGAGCCTTGGGAGGGTGAGGGAAGACAAGACACCTGCAGATCTAGAAAGCTCTCCAGGTAATGGAGATAAAGCTCTCTTGACTGGCTTATTTAAGGCCACTACTCTAATCTTACTTTCATGTTCATATAATAAGAGACCAACCTAAGAGGAATATGGCTGATGGAGCAACATTCTGCAAGAGGTAAGTCAAATCAATTGCTCTGTCACTGGATGCATCAGAATATTGATACTATTGATAATCAGCAATCTTAAATGTAAATCTTCAGCTATATTAAAAGAAGGTTTTAAGTTCAATAGTATATAAAACTAATAGAATGGAATAGGAGAATCACAATCCACTCTATGGAATTTGAGTTAGTGCAAATAACACACATACATACACGTAGAGGGAAAGGAAGGAAAAAATGATGAAATCTATATTTTAAGTAGAGTAAAGTAAAGTTGGTGAGACCCTCAGGGAGATAAGATTAAGGGAAACAAAATCTCATTATACCCTTATTATTTCCCCTCCAACTTTTCATAACTTCATGACATCTCAGGCTCCTAATTTTTAATATCATTTTTATGTTATGTACATTTTACTAAGCCTTTTATATTCATTATAAATAAATTTCAACCTATGTCTCTATGGTAGTTGAAACATGGTTTTCACCATATGTTTATATCGATCTACCTATTCTGTTTTTTTTTTTTTAATTATGATAATGCTTTGTATGAAACTAAGACTTAGGTCATGTGGTGAACTTGTGCAGGCACCACTACTTCTAAAGTTAGCCCTTATCTAATGGCTAATCAACTTGAGGTTCTACATGACCTAGCCAAGGCACACTGGCAACAGCTAGAAGTGTACACAGGAAAGTGGATTCTGAGGATGTTGAATCAAGCAAAATGAAACAAATAGATGTTATCAGTATGGTTATCAATAATGTTATCAGTAATGTTACCAATAATCTCATTGATCAAAGAATTCAATACTTTGGCAAAGACTCTAGCAGATAATAGAGAAATGAAGCTATAGTGGTCCCAAAAATGTAGAAAAAGCAGTGGCCCACACTAATGAGGCAAAAATGCCAAATTGCCATGGTAGATGGTGGGAGAAGTAAAATGCTCATAGTAATGGGCAAGTTAAAGTTGATATACTATGTATGAAAACCTATCAGAGGAACTGTGTTTCATGCAGGAGCTCAAAGAATACTCCATATACCAATAAGAAATGTGTGGTTATTGGGATGTTAGTACTAACAAGAAATTCAGTGGTTAGGGTTGGAAGGAAAGCTGAATCATGGAGCTACCTGAAATGACCCCAAAGGTGTCTAAGAGACAAGTAACCAGAGGACAGGAGAGCTTTGCATTGTGCTGTTACCTTCAAGGCCATTCCTCCTTTTATCTCCTAAGAAATCTCACTTCCACTTTAATACTTGATTCAAATTCTCTCCACCCCAGGAAGTCTAGTCTACCTTCAACTATTCATTCTCTAGCTAGGTCTTTACTTTTGTCTTTGCTATCTTCATCCTTTATTTCATTGTATTCTTGGGCCTTACATCTAGACAACCTTTAATATAAATGTTTACTGAATGCTTGGATCCAAGGATGTAGTAAGAGGGGAAAAGTACCTTTTGATAGCTGGAGTTTGCTGTATCTTCTTTGCTTTCTTTTATAAATAAGGATCCTAGGAAAGAGTTCAGTGGGATGCAACTGAGGAAGAAGAAACTTCTAAGGAGGAGTAGTCCCATGAATATAACCATCATACTGCACTAAACCTGAAAAAACTGGAATCATTGCTGTCTGCTGAGTTGCCAAGTTAAATATGACCCCAGAATAGAGATCCCACATTTGGTTTGTGAGGCTTGAATTTAATGATGCTAAACTTCTGCCATAGCACCAAATCCCTGGGGCTTTTAAGTCCCACCTGTTTAAAGCCAATCCCTAGGGTACAGAATCCTGAAGTTTGCTGCATTTCTTCAGAAAAAAAGAGGAAAGGAAATATCCAAATAAAAATCCCTACTCTTTGCTAGGAGAGAATAAGAAGGAATGCTGTTTGGAATTTCTTTACCCTTAATACACAAATCTATGGTGGTCAGGGCAATGGATGCAGTCTGATTTTCATGCTTTTGGGAGCTAGTCTCTGATTTGTCACTGATTGGATGGCATTAAGTAAGTTAATTCTCCTTTCTTGGCCAGTTTTTCCTCTTTAAAGTTGCAGAATCGGTCCAGATGCATTGCATCAAACTAAATCAGCCAGGGTATGGCCTCTCGAGGTGGAGAACAGAACTTTAGCTCCACCACTTTAAACATTTGATGGTGCTCAAAAGAGATGAGGTAGTATTAGCCTTTGACAATTTTCTGATGTAGTATTAGCCTTTGACTTTTCTATTTCTCATACCCTCAGAATGGTGTTTTTGTAACTCAGATAGAAGAAGAAAATTACCTGGAGAATTCAGCTATTTCTCTGAAATGTAAACTTTTTTTTTAAAGTCTTTAAACAAAGGGCAAAATATTAGCTCCTGTTACATCTTGGTTATAGTTTTGTTATTTTCTGAAATTATGTTTGATGTATTTCTAAATTAAAAGATTATTTCAACATAATTGCCAAAATCTGACCTAGAGTCACATCAGAAAGGAATTTCATCTAAATGTATTTCTGAAATCACATCAGGAGTCCACACAGGTGAAGAGATCAAGCTTTGTAGTTTATGGTGACAAAACTTGTGATCAGATTTAAGAAAATGATCAGAGATTGTCAGATTAGATGAAAGGGAAATACTCAATTCTAGCCAGAGATAAATACAGTGGGATATTAATATCATATAAAGTATACTTCAAATTAAAGAATATTCTTAAGATAAAGAGAGACATATCAGATGATAGGGTCAGTTCAATGTGAGTATGTCAACCATTCATGGACATGCAATTAATAAAAGTGTTACAATATAGGGGAAGCAAAACTCAGAGAACTTGAGAGGGGAAGACAAGTACTCCATTTTAGTTGAAGATAGAACTCCTCTCTTATTACTGTAGAAAAAGTATACAAAAATTCACTATGGATAGAAAAGACTTCAAAAACATTATGAAGTTAAAAAAAGCAACAAACATTATGAAGTAACTTGACCTAGTTGCAAATAGTAAGAATTTCCACACAAAAACCGCAGAATATACATTCTTGAAAAATGCAAGTGGTACATTTACTAAAATAAAATATACTCCAGACCATACGACAAATCTCAAGTTTAAAAGGATTGAAATGCTATGGAGTAATTATATGGCTGTTATATTATCAGTCACTAACTGAAAAAAGATCCAAATAGGTTATGGTTTTTATTTTTCTGTGTTGTGTATTTGATATATTTCTTAATTATATAATATTGTAGCAAAACTGACAGAAAAAAACCTACAAATACCTCAGAAAGTAATTTCATTTAACTGTATTTTCCCAATCATCCAAGGGCTCCACACTAACATTTATATTAGAATAATATTTTTTAAAGGATTTTTCAATAAACAGATTGCTTCACCCCATTTTCCCAGACTTGATGAGCCTCAAAATTGATCTCTTCAAATGGTATTGAAGATGTCTTCTGTTGGAAAGTTTTTAGAAAAAGCTAGTCATGACAAATATTTTTTGTTTTCCAAATAGACCTGACTTATTTTGCAAGTTGAGTATATCCTTCTGTTCCAAGGATTCCTTTAACAATTTCCATCTTGTAACATGAAGTCTATGATTATGTGTGCTTCATCTAGTGGAATTTCATCTTGACCAAAAATATTAGAAAACTATTAGCTATTCATAATCAATTTGAAGATCTCCAAGGAAGTCTCTTTTTATTTCTGATTCTTCTTCAGCGCCAGTTAAGGGCTGTGACCTTTTCCTTAAAGGTCAGAAGAAGTGCATAAGAAATGCATACTAATATCTTAGTATAGACTAGAAAGTCTTGGTAGACATTCTATAAAGCAAATAAGAAATCAAAAGTTGGGGCGCCCGGGTGGCTCAGTTGGTTAAGCAGCTGCCTTCGGCTCGGGTCATGATTCCAGGGTCCTGGGATCGAGCCCCGCATCGGGCTCTCAGTAGAGAGCCTGCTTCTCTCTCTCCCCATCTCCCTGCCACTCTGCTTACTTGTGCTCTCTCTCTAGCTGTCAAATAAACAAAACAAAAAAAAAAAAAAAAAGAAGTCAAAAGTCATGACTTCATCAAGACAACTTAGGGAAATCTAGTCAATCAACCTAATACTCTGTTTAATGACACCATGCATAAATTGCATTCAATTTCAATATGTACCTGCCCACTTTAATTCAGAAACAGGTGGAAGACTTACAATATGAAGAATTTACTCAGGAAAAAAATACCCATGATTCCAATTCACATTAAGCTTACATTACAATCTAATTTTGGATTTCCCAACAAATGGTAACAAGTCATGAACAGTGACAGTCACATGAATTAAAATGAAAATAAATGCATATAAGTCTACTAATAGCTAAGATATTAATTTCAGTCTCAATATTCTAGGTAGTGAGAGATACTGGAAAATAAATTTAGAGTTCCTGCTTTCAGGTACCATGTCAATGAGTAGCATTAGGTATGAAAAAACACTTTATGTAATATTTTCTAATTTTCATTGAGTACTCCCCTTAAGAGAGGTAAGTGCATACATGCTTGTTTAATTCTCTCAACAGCTCTGCAAAATGTAGGAGTATATTAGGGCCCTAAATAGTACCTATTTTTCTTTCCAGTGCATCTTCTTTATGTCTTGGATCATGATTGATCTGAGTCTACCATTGATCATATTTTCTGATTTTCCGGCAGTCTTACTTATGGAGGTAGTTGATTGACCAGATTCTGATCAATTATATGTAAGTACAAGTCAGTTTCCATTGCTCATAAAACCCTGATCATGCAGAAAATCTTTATATTTTTTCCCAGAATATAATACTCAGATTAAAGACAGGAGTTATTCTTAGAAATAGAAGACAGCTAACATTTTGCTGCATATATCTAAGAAAAACAAAGTTTCTAAAGATACCAATTAATCAAAACTTTATTTAATTGAGTTTTGAGCATTTATTAATTCATGGATTAAGAATTATTGCAAAGGGAAATATATTTTTTATTTAAAATATTAAGAATCCCAGAACAAAATGATATAGAACAAGAATTATGAGAAAAGCAAAGGAGTATCTGTAAAAAATAGAAAAATAAGACTATAGAGTAGGCATAGAGATTCAATTCTCTTTACAAAGCTGGATAAATATTTTAATTACTGCCATAGAATGAAGAAACTCAGTATACTGCATTCACAAATATACTACTTATATATACTATATAGTTTATGCATACATGTACATGTTTAAAATACATATTATATATCAATAACCTATACAACTTGAGTAAATTCATTAATGGCAATACAGATAACCCTGAGTCATGATTAAATTGGAATAAAATATTAGTTACCAGGATAGGTAATTGAGATATGGTCAGTTCTCACTGACCACAGACAGAAAGAGTCCCCGTGCACTGGATTCCTTATGTATAGGTATGTATAATTATGTGTATGTGTACATGCACATGTTGGGGGATGTAAAACACAATGTCAGTAACAGAGTAGGCAGTCAATATATGGTAAAATAGAAACCATATTTGCACGTCAAACACAGTGTATGCTAGGTATTCTTTACACATAAATAGGTGTCTGTACTATTTGTTATTGAAGCATGAGCAGCCTACGATAGATAACATGTGTATTTATACAGTCTCTCCTGAAGCTAAATGATTATATCTCAAAGTAAATACTTTCCCCCTTCCCCCAAAGAGAAAATTTGTTTACATTCCAAGCACTCTCCTCCCTTTCTTAGAAGGAGAAGAGGGGATGACATATTGGCTCCTGTATAAGCTCTGAAACTCATAATTTGGGGATTCCTCTCATACATATGCAAGGTCTATATAGCATGTACTGTGTTATGCCAACAGAGAAAAGCACATGGGTAACTAGCCCTAAGGTATTCCGTAAGTAAATAGTTGGTTTGTTTCTGATCCAGAAACGTCATAATTACAGTCAGGAAAACATAAATTAATATGCATAAAATATAATAAAGTATCCGGACTAGAGCCATTGTCATAGGCTCCTGGCAGGTAACCTCTAAACCCTTGTAATTTCCCAAGTGACAGGAGTGTTTTGTTCCTATGCAGAGTGAGCTGTTCAAAAAACAAGAGGCTGCTTGCTTAATTAAAAATGAACCAGATGGTGGGTATTAGAGAGGGCACGGATTGCATGGAGCACTGGGTGTGGTGCAAAAACAATGAATACTGTTACGTTGAAAAGAAATAAAAAAAATTTTTAAAAAAGTGAAAGCATAGTCTTCTAGACAAGCTAAAGTAACAGGGACTATATTTAGGTTCCCATGTGCAGCAATAACAGTAATAAAACAGATAAAATAAGTGAAAAAATAATTTTCAAGATACTAGACATCAAACAATGAAGGACAATGATCCCTAAGAAATGTAAAACAAATAAGGAAATCTCTAAAGTGTTTTCATATTTCTGTCTTGGGAAGTTTCTGGGTAGTGTTTAGGAAAGGAAACACTGGTGTGTCAGTCAGTGGACTCCCTGAATTGAGAATGTGGAGCTGAGAGTCAAGGTAGGGGCAGAACAAAGAGATTACAAGCAGGGAAATTTCTGGAATGACACGTGTGCTCATTGTCTTGATTGTGGTGATAGGTTCATGGGCATATACATGTGTTAAGACATTTAGTCATATACTTATTTTGTGCACAAGATATTGAATATAAAATAAACACCTTAATAAAAATGTTAACAAAAATGAAAGGATATTCCCTTTTGGTGATTGAGATGACCTTAGAAATGAACTCACAAGTTATTGAAGCATTGAAGAAGCATAATTACTAGTTACGTTGTCATTTGGTACACATAACACAATAAAAGTTGGTCATTTTTGGATTCTACTTTACTGCAAAAGCCACGTAAACTACTCCAACTCCATAACATAACATGCACTTTCTGTGTGCTCCTAGCTAGACTACATGCAATTTTTACTCTAATAAAACATCATGAACATAAAATATAGCATGCCATTTGGTAAAATGAGCCTTCAAATTGCTATTGAATATGATTCAGTTGTCATTTGTTTTATATAACTAATTATAGTTGTTGTTGTAGTTTTATACATTTAAGTCTTCTTATTTCATAACCAACTTGACATATTTAACTATCGTTATATTTCCTCATTATTATGTATTACTTTATGAACAGCTGTTCTCATCCTGTTTAACTTTTAGCAATTAATTGTAGCAACTCATTTATTACTGTGGGTCACTTTGCTCCTTGGTGCTAAAAGAAGAATTCTGCTGAACTATAGAAATTTGTTAATTAAATTGCCATAATGAAATATTCCTTTTGGAATCTGGACATTTTACTGTGGCCAAGCCCTGCATCTGCCTCTGTTGTTGTCCAAGGCAGGCACAAGCCTAAGACCCAAGTGACTGCAGAGAAATTATGATGCACTTAGCTTAAAATTCTGTGTTCAGTGTATAATGTAAATCATAAGAGGGTTTTGTTTTGTTTTGTTTTTAGTTTCAAATAAAAGTATTAACCAAAAGAAATTTAATTTTGATATAACAATTACTGGAATTGAAATAGCTATCATAAGCAGGGCTGCCATTTGATATCATTGTGTATGTTAGGCAAGATAGAGATAGGAATACTAAAACTTTTTTAGTAGGAATTGTGTGAACTAACTTGCATGCTAGCCTGTACTTCATTACAGCATTGTAGAGTTAGTGTTTGCCAGGGTAAGATAAGAAAGGAGGGGATTACAATCACAGTAATAAAAGGATCCTAGGAGGTGTATTGGAGAAAGGTGACAAGTGAGAAATTGTCTCAGTAGGAGTATCTTTGGGATGAACACACATACACTTGCTCATGTATGTTTGTATATATACCTACATAAATTTTTATTGAGCTCTTTTATGCTCTGCAAATGATTTAATAATGCTGTATCCAATTTCCATCATGATTTCAAACCTTCAGTAAAATATGCTACCCACAAATCTATTACGTTGATGAGCTCTTGGGATTAAAAGACACCACGTTAGGTACCTGGGTGGCTCAGTTGGTTTAGTGTCTACCTTCTGCTCAGATCATGGTCCCAGGGTCCTAATCCATGGGGAGTCTGCTTCTCCCTCACCCTGCCTGCTGCTCCTCCTGCTTGTGTTCTCTTTCTCTGTCAAATAAATAAATAAAATCTTAAAAAAAAAAAAAAGACAACACGTTTGCATTAATAAGGTAGAGAAAAGAGAACATACAGAAGAGTGGAGAGGAAAAATTTCTCAAATTCAAAAAGAACATGGAATTTCAGTGAAATTTGTCCAATGGATCCTTTTTGAAAATTTACAGAAATCTTGGAAAACACTTGGAATTACTCTTAAATGTGAAAATAGTTCTCCCCATCTTTTTTTGTCTAAATATAAGAGAAAATGTGATCTCAAATAAGTTCATTTAAATTTAGGGCTGTATTGAATACAGTTTTAAGGGTTCAATAAAGTACATGAAAATAGGTAAAAACCCTGCCATTATCAATAAATTATCAATAATTTATTAGGCAATATAGTTATTGGTAATCAGAAGAAGGTATTTATTCCAATTTTGGTTCTTAAATTTGCTCAGCTTTGACTCAGGAAAAATAATTTTGGAATCCCTGAGTCTTATTTTATGTTCCTATACTATCAGTTTTTGAAAATTCTTTACATAAGGAAAGATACTTTATTTGTTCTGTTTTCTCCTACCAGTTGCCAGATTAGTCTCCAGAACTCTCCTTGGTTTGCATGTAGTCACTTTTGGAACAAAACAAAACAAAACAAAATGAGCCTCTCTGTGATTTAAAACACTCTTGATAGAAACTCAGCTGAAATAATAATAAAGACTATATTTTTGAGAACCTATCAAAAGCTGGTATTAATAAATCTTAGCTTACTTTATTATTGATATACACTCACAGACTACTTTTTCTTATTTTCATTTTATATAGAAATTACTTGGAGCATCTGCCATAGAAAGCAGTTAGAAGGACATTTTTCATTCATACATTACAGGAAGAAAATAATCTTGCCATAAGAGTCACTTGGTACTTTGTTGACTCTTAAGGCCAGAGGAACTTCTGTTCCCAGGAGCTCTTGATTGCCTTCTAGATGCTTGTCAGCATTTTTATTCTAAGAGAACAGCTTGAAATAGTGTGACAGCAACTCTTAGGGGAATTGTATGCACACTTTGCCAAACTCTAATGCCACTTAACTTCTTAGGTGTCCTGGGATTGTTCTCAGCTGTTTGTCTGTGTATCTGCTTGCCTCAGTCAATACTCTATTTGGTGCAGCAGTTTTGTAACACTGAACCGTGAAATGGTATTACGAGTTTTTCCAGCCTATTGCTTCCTTAAAAGACAAAGAGTTCCAGTACATAATGTTGGTAGAAAACTATAGAAAATAAGTCTGTTTAATGATTATGAATAAAATCAGTCTTGTCTCATATTAAATTTAATGAAAAACAGTTGTCACCATCACTAGTATATCATCTGTTTTTTCTTACTGGTTTAGTTGAATTTTCTTAAGGAGCCACTGACACCATTGCATTTATTGCTGACTTTTTACATTCTTCCAAATGGCTTACAATTCAAATTTTGATATGCATGGGCTGCTTAGATCAGCTCTCAGAAGGCAGGTGAATTATTACTAAGCTCAGCTTAGTGAGAGATTCTCAGAAAAACAAAACAAAACAAAACAACAAAAACCTGTCCTTGTCATTATGAGAAATGCATAGTTGGGTTTTATATGGTTCAGAGAGTTATGAAGGCTTCTAAAATTTTGATTACAAGGTAATATCCCAAGTCTAGTAAATATTCCAAATTAAAAATAGTAGCAATGTTTTACTCAATGGGCAAAATTATTGCCCATGAAAGACAAGGCTAATAGTATTTCTTTAATTATTGATTTATAACCACACTTCTTCCCCAAACTTTGAGTTGCATGAAGTAGTACTGATGAGACAGAAGTAAAATACAATGGCAAACAGGGTATGTCAGTATTTTATTCCAAAACCTTCTGGATTAATATGATAGCTATAGTTTGGCATTACATTTATGTCTGCCAAACTACCTGACAGTTAAGGATGGATCGATGGATGGATGGACAAAGTTTTAATATTTTCATTTCACTTGTAGTGGCTGGCATTATTTGAGTCTTTAATATTACCTGGATATTGTGAGAAATTACTCTACTCTCATTTAATTCTCTCAACAAATATGAGACGTGTGATACCATTATCTTTATTGTACAGGCAAGAAAACAGAAATTTATAAAGGTTTATTTAACTTACCTAAGATCATCTGTCTCTAAAGGCCAAAAGCAGATTACAAAATCGGAACATTTCTTTGCAGGATGTTTGCGTTTATATCCATTACAAAGTGCATTACATGAGGACTTTACATAAGAGCACTGAACTACATAACAGATAAGTTTTACCATAATTCTATTTTTATCGTTGTCTTTATTTCAGTAAGGAAAATTCATTGTAAACCATTGGCATATGATTCAATGTTCTCCAGTCTGTTTTGCCTATCTCATCTCGCAACCAACAGTGTTCAATAAATCACAGTTCGTATGTGACTCTTTGCGTCAGCTTTAGCATCTTTTAAAAAGATATGTTAATATCGAATTGTGAAAATTTTGTGTTTATATTTGAGGGAGAAAATCTATGAATTCTCATCCTATACAGACCTTTTGTAAGTAAAATTAAGTATTTCCTTTTCACATGACTTTCTTAAGAAAAAAAAGAAATCCATGTATAAAAAGTATATCTGTAGTCCATCCATATTATAGACTATATAAATGGTTAGCCATAACTTATTGGTTTATTGAACTTATGGTTAGTATTGAATTTGTTCATCATTAATTTCTGTTAAGTTGATGTTTTGATGGATCACACAATGTCAGTTTGTGAACCTGGGAACTATGTTCCTGGTATTAACTTTGTCTTATGGTTCCAAGTTAGGTTGGCCAAAATAAAACTTCCACATAATTTAGAAGGCGGAAGTGAAACAGAAGCATTACACTTGGAAGGTCAGTGCTGTTAGATACAGGATCAACAATCACAGAGATGGTCATTGGGTCCCATTCGAACTCATGCTTTCTGAATTTATATTCAACCAATCTTCCCATCCTAAAGAATGGCAGGTCCAGGTGCACTATCAGGTGCTTGGCTAGAGACCAACAGAGGCAGCACCTGCACAAAAGGAATAGCTTCCCACAGACTTAAATACAAAGTCTTCTGTTGTGATTTTATTTTATTCTGTTGGTGCACTTTTCTTCTTCTAATTTCCTTACACACTCTGACTTGTTCATTCAATCCAGGGCTTTAGATGGACAGATTAAGGACTCTTTTCTGTAATCCTGGAATTTTCTGTTCCAGACCCTTACTTCCCTAATCAACTCCCATTGTGTATTAAATCTAATTCTCTTATAACTCCATGATTCCCACAATATTTATGGTGATTCTCCTTTGAGTGAATCCTAACATAAATGTCAAAAAATTAAAAATTCAGCAATGTATATTTTTCAATCTCATGATTTTTTTCTTTTACTCTGTTTTATAAAACGTTAGTTTTGAGTCATATTATTAGTGCTATTACCCAGTATATTTTTACTTTTTTCTTACTAACTCTTCTTAATTCCACTGAATTACTTACTTAGACCTAAACCTGAGGCTTCTTGTCAAAAAGAGGGAGTACACAAGCTCATTCAAATTCTTATAGTCCTTCCGCCTCTAGTTTGACATTTATAAGTCTACAGTGGAGATAGTAGGCTTGAAAATTATTTTCAAGTAATAGACAATTATTCCAGATAAAGCAGCAATATACAGGGTGGCTTTTGTGAATTACAGTACTCAATTCTTTCAGTAATCTTTCATTTTAAGTCAGGAAGCTAAAAACACGGTAATTATCAAGTTTACATAGAATGGTAAGCAGAATTCTAACATAACTCCTCATGATCCACAACAGTAAATAATGCCCTCCCTTTTAGTGCAAGAGAAACTGCTTAATGTGAGAGAACATTGATCTTAGATTATGTTATGCTATATGATAAAATGTAATATTGCAAGTGGAATGAAGATTTGTAATCTGTTTCGTTAATAAAATATGATATTATCTGGTGGCTCTGACCTAATCAAGTGAGTTCTCAATTCAAGGTCTAAAGATCAAAGAGATTCTTTCCTTGAAGAAGCAGCCTCCATAAATTCTGCAGCTGAAAACAAACTGATTCCTCCAAGTACCACATGAGTTGGAAGTGGACCCCTAGTCTCAGATGAAACCTCAGCCCTGGCTGACACCTTAATTTCAGCTTCATGAGACCTTAAGCAGAGAACTAAGTTTGTGGTAATTTGTTACACAAACAAATCAAAACCTAACACAGTCAGTGTTATGAGGCTTACTGCCAAATCTAGGATTTGCATCCAGTCTACCCTAATTTCAAAAAGGAATTGCCATAAAAACCATGGGGCCCTTCACTTTGCTATTTACTAGAGACACAGAGACAGAGAGAGAAGAAAGAAGAAAGAACACAGGCAGGCAGGAAGATAGTACTAACCATATAAACTTTTTCTAGATAGATGATGAAAAGCAGTACTAATCATGAAAAACCCCATACATCAAAACTGTATTGATAAATTATTTTTTATATGACAGGTAAATAAGAAAATCAATAAAAATTATGTTCTTAGAGAAAAATTATTAATAATTTAAAGGAAAAAGATAAAATGATTCTCTAAATGTTTAGCTGGGGAATCGGTTTACTCCTTCTGTACCTGGACTTCAAGTTTGATGGTATTATGTGTTGGGATAATCACATATTATAATGGTATCCTTGGTCTGTAGGGTTCAGAGTTATTGATGAACACATTTCTATTAAAGTATTGCAGAACACAATTTCCTACAGTGTTCTTGTAAATATAATGTGCATGGCTTGAGAAGACATGATGTGAACTCAGAAGCTGAAAGAGAGGCTTCAGGGAATGGGATATTTCCATATGTCTGTGTAACTCCTTATTAATAGCATAAATTCCTATTTCCTTTCTTTTGATCCTCAGCTTCCTAATCTGATCATCGAACTATAGACAATACATGACAAGATTATGCAAATTTGACAGGAGAAAAGGCAGGAAGGAAGGGAGGGAGGGAGAAAGGGAGGAAAGAAGGAAGGAAAGAATGGGAGGAAGAGGGAAAAGGAAAGAGGAGAGAAAGGGGAGGGGGAGGGGAAGGGATAAAGAATTATTCTTTTTTTATCACTGATACTTTATCTGAAGAAATGGAAATTAGTTGGAAAATACAGTATAGTAAGAGATCAATGCAAAGAATGGGCAGTAATGATGTTTGAAATATATTTATGTCCTTAAATAAGTACTTAATTAGGGGCGCCTGGGTGGCTCAGTCGTTAAGCGTCTGCCTTTGGCTCAGGTCATGATCCCAGGGTTCGGGGATCGAGCCCCGCATCGGACTCCCTGCTCAGCAGGAAGTCTGCTTCTCCCTTTCCCACTCCCTCTGCTTGTGTTCCCTCTCTCACTGTGTCTCTTTCTATCAAATAAATAAATATAAAAAATAAAAAAAAAAAAAAAAAAAAAAAAAAAAAAAAAGAATCTTTAAAAAAAATAAGTAGCTAATTAAATTTGACTGTCTGCAAAGGTAAAAAAAAAAAGAATGTGGTTTTATATGAAAATGTTTTAACAGGTCTTTAGACTATGCTTAACCTTGAAATATCAAAGTCTGCTTATCTCTGGTCTCAAATAAACAAAAACTTATATGAAGTAAACTAGGGCAAGACACAATATGGTTAGTATTTGTATTCATATGAAGTCAGAATTTCCTCAAAAAGAAGACTTGGATGTCTGAAATATGCTTGATGTTGGAGTAGTGTGTAATTTTTTTTTTTAAGATTTTATTTATTTATTTGACAGAGATCACAAGTAGGTCGAGAGGCAGGCACAAAAACAGAGGAGGAAGCAGGTTCCCTGCCAAGCAGAGAGCCCAATGAGGGACTCGATCCCAAAACTCTGAGATCATGACCTGAGCCAAAGGCAGAGGCTTAACCAACTGAGCCACTCAGGTGCCCGTAGTGTGGAATTTTAAAAATGAGTTAATTTTGGTGTGATACTATTGTAGTTGAGCAATAAAAATACAAGACACAGCCAGAACGATTCAGCATGCTTTCCTTCAAACTTGACCCTCTAGGGGCACCTAAGTGGCTCAGTGGATTAAGCCTCTGACTCGAATTCAGCTCAGGTCATGATCTCAGGGTTATGAGATCAAGCCCCATATCAGGCTGCACACTGGTCATGAAGCCTATTTAAGATTCTCTCTCTCCCTTACTCTCTGCCCCTCCCACCTCTCTCTCCCTCTCTAAAAGAACAACACACACACACAACAAACAAAACTTTGACCCTCTTCCCCAAACTCCACCTGCTGCACCAATGCTCCTCTCTTATCCCTGAGAAACTACAGACACTAAAGCCAACCTCACTTTAGTAACAGTATATGGGTAAGCAAGGAAGCCAAATGCATTTATCGTTGTAGGATAAACCATTTGCAGATGCTGAATGAGTTTCAACTGCTACTTTAGGACGAAGATGGAATTCCAGCAAGGGAAGAGATTAGTATGAAAGCTCACAGGGATTTACAAAAATAATTGAAAAATAATAATAGATACGGTAAGTTCTTTTATGATACTCTCTGAGGGCCCAAAGGAATTGAAAGATGATAAAATGATAGTGATTTTAGCTAGAGGTTGAGAAAGAAGGGCCCTGATCTGAGAAAAAATCAGTAACATCATCATTTTAGGGGAACCAAAAGATGGTGGCATATTCCTGGGAACTGAGTTTAGCAATCCCGAGACCACTGGACGCGGAGATCTGAATGGGGTGCTGTTAAAACAGTTACGGATGGAAGACAGATGGCTGTAAGGTGTGGGGTTAAGGATTTTGCACAACCCACCTCTTTGGGATGAGCCTATCTAGGTGGAAAACACAGAAGTTTATTTTTTCAAGCCTGTGCCAAAAAGGAAACTGCGAAGTATACACTGAAGAAGGAGAGAAAGGGAAGAGAGCTAGTGTTGTAATGGGTCTGTGTGGGGGGCACATTATACTAAATTGAATTCAGAATCCTACCTGCCTTTCCAGAATGTTGTTCCCTAGAAGCCCAAGACGAAAAAGTATATGATTAAAAGGATGTGTGGCTGGGGCTGGTACATGAAGTAGAGATGTTTTGGTCAAAATTGATAAATGCCAGGCAGAGCAATATTCTTTAAAGAGCAGCTATTTAAAAAAAAAAACACATGTTCTTGGGGGTGCCTGGGTGGCTCAGTCGGTTAAGTCTCTGCCTTCAGCTCACGTCATGATCCCAGGGTCCTGGGATTGAGCCCTGCATCGGGTTCCCTGCTGGGGGGGGGAGCCTGCTTCTCCCTCACCTCCTCCCCCTGCTTGTTCTCTCTTTCTCTGTTAAATAAATAAATACAATCTTTTTTTAAAACAATGAATTGTTCAACACTACATCAAAAACTAATGATGAGCTACTATATGTCAGCTAACTGAACATAATAGTAATTTTTTAAAAAATGAATTGGCTTCTAGAAGAATACATGTTCTTGAACAAAAATCCTAGAAATATGGCTAGGGAACCTTCATCTTCAATAAATATTCAGATAATATTTAGACAAGTATTGAAGCCAGGAATTGGGGATGTTAGTTTTATTCAACATACAATAAGGAGACACCCTTTTGAGCAAGGGGATTATGTGTGGTTATACCTATGTTTTCAGAAGAATAACTCATTGGCCACATTTTGGAAATCTAGGGAAGGAAACTGCATCTCAGGAAGAATGATACCAGCATAAAACAAAGGTGTCAATACGGAATTGATGAAACAAGCACAAGCTACGTTTCCGACCTTGTTTATATATGGTTTGCTATTTGACGAAAAGACAAATAGAAAACAAATATGAATAAATACTACAGAATAATGTTTAATATTAAGAGCACTGGAGTGGTAAAGACTTATGTTTGTTTCCTGACTCCAGCACTTGATAACTTTGGGCTCTTAACTAAGTTACACATTTCTCTCTGTCTTAATTTCCTCATCATTAAAATATTAATAATTTTTCCTAAACCTGGGTTTATTGTGACTTTTAAAAGAAATTCATGAAGTACTTAGTGAACATATTTCATGGATGCTACAAATTACTGCATCTAGTACTATTCTAAAAGATTTAATATTTTTCAGGTAATATTATTCATCACAACAGTCTGATGTTCATCAGTTGTGTAATAAAGACCATCAGATAATGGATATGAAAGATTAATATGCTGTTCTGGAAATTCCAAGGATAGTACATTCATCAGTTAAATCAGAGTAACTGAGAATTGCATCTTTAAGCTGCTTCTCATGTGAGTTGAACATTATAGGGCACATTCTGCCTTCAAATACTCACTCTGCATTTACAGAAGCATTCCGGCAATAGAAGTAGTCAATAGTCCAGGAAGTCTGTCAACGGATTTTATATGAAAATAGTCAGTTATAGATGCAAGATATGAAAATGCAGATGCATTCAAAGATGAACATTGAAAAATACACACTGGAGACAAATAGTCCTTAGAAATGATTTTTCCATCAGTGAGTTGTTACATTAAGAAAACTATTTCTTACAATGACTGTGATTATTAAATTTTTCAAAAGCCCTTTTGGATTACTTTGTGTCCATAGATCAGGAACAAATAATCATATTGGACAAGTAAATGTGAAGTGCATTCACATATTGTCTACTTCTCAGAATGTGTATCTTCAGAATAATTTACTTAAAACAATCTGAACAGTAGGTCAGAGTGAGCTCTGGCTTGTTGGTGGATATTTTCTGTTCTATGAATGACAGACTACAGCCTATCAATATGGCAGATGCTCTGTCAACTTCTCTAAATACCAAATAATTTGGTGATTGCTGCCAGGTACATTCTGAATACAATCCTAGACCTTTTATTCACATTAAATGTTTTTGTCTGGAACCTCTCCATATTCAGCGTTTTAATTTGGAACTGTGGTTGAAAGTATTCGCTTCAGAATTACAGTGTCCTGGTTTCAAATCCTGGCTCTTGTCAAGTAACCAACCATTTTATTTTGAGCAAATACCTATTTTTCTGAAAAATTAAGTTAGTAATTCTTTATTATAAGAATATTTTAAGGGAGAAATGATAATGTATGTAATATTTAAACACAGCTCAGAGAACTGGTAGCTTAAGTGACAACTTTGTATGGTTTTGAAGAAGGCTCTTTCTCACTGCACTTTACTGGTAAGTTGTTAATAAATAATTCCAGTGACCACCAAGAAAATGGTGCCCCCAAGCATTGTGTAGTATACAGGTCATACAATAGTCAGTCACCCACAAAGGGCTGATACAGAGTATATGCTCTGTATATGATTGTAATCATTTCCTATATACAAAGCCTTACAATTTGGGAGGAATTTGAACCAGTTTGTGAATGATGGGTGAGTTTAAGGATTACTGGGTGATTGTTCACATCCTCCATGCTGAACCATGCTCTAAATAATTTGGGTTTTTTTCCTATCCAGCATTACTCAGACAAAATTAGTTGACAGTACAAACAAAATGGTACAGTCTAGCCTTTTTTGTTTAACATCCAGGAAATGAGGCATAAATTATAATCATGAGTTTCCCCTGAAAGAAGGTACTATAGGCATCCCTCATTTTATTTTGCTTTGTTTTATTGCACTTTTATAAATTTGAAGTTTTGTGGCAACCCTGCATCAAGGAGTTCCATCAGCGCCATTTTTCCAATAGCATCTGCCAACATTGTATCTTTGTGTCACATTTTGGTACTTCTCAAAAGATTTTGAACTTTTTCATTATTATTATATTTTTATGGTGATCTGTAATCAGTGATTTTTGATGTTAGTTTTGTAATTGTTTTGGGGCACCATGAACTCAGCTCATATAAAATGGGAAACTTAATGGATAAATGAGTATGTTGTTTGCACTACTGACCAGCTGTTCCCCTCTCTTTTCCTCTCCTTAGGACTTCCTATTTCCTGAGACACAACAATATTAATTGAAATTAAGCCAATTAATAAGCCCAGATGACAGCACATCTGTTTACAATATGATTTTCTGAGTATTTTAAGCCCACTGCTGAGACCTACTGTTCAGAAAAAAAGCTTCCTTTCAAAGTATTTCTGTTCATTGACAATGCACCTGGTTACCCAAGAGTTCTGGTGGAAATGTCCACTGAGAATAATATTAGTTTCATGCCTGCTAATACAACATTCATTGTATAGTCCACAGATCAAAAAGTAATCTCAACTTTCAAGTGTTACTATTTAAGGAATACATTTCAGAAGGCTGTAGCTGCCAGAGATAGTGATTTCTCTGATGGATCGAGGCAAAATAAATTAAAAACCTCTGGAAAGGATTTGCCATTATAGATACCATTAAGAACATTCAGGGTTCATGGGAAGACGTCAAAATATCAACACTAATAGAGGAGTTTAGAAGTTAAGCACAACCCTTATGGACAACTTTGAGGAGTTCAGCACTTCTTTGGAAGAAGTTACTTCTGATGTGGTGGAAATAGCAAAAGAACTAGAATTAGAAGTGGAGGCACAAGATGTGACTTGATTGCCACAATCTCATGATAAAACCTCAACAGATGAGGAGTTGCTTTTCATGGATGAGCAAAGAAAGTGGTTTCTTGCAATGGAATCTACTCCTGGTGAAGATGATATGAAAATTGTTGCAATAACAGCAAAGGATTTATAATGTTACATAAAAATAACCGATAAAGCAGTGGCAGAATTTTAGAGGGTTCATTCCAGTTTTGAAAGAAATTCTATGGTGGGTGAAATGCTATTAAACAACATCACATTCTACAGGGAAATCATTCATGAAAGGAAGAGTTGATCAATGTGATAAGTTTCACTGTTTCCTTATTTTAAGAAATTGTTACAACCATCCAAATCTTCAGCATCCACCACCCTGATCAGTCAGCAGCCATCAACAAGGCAAAACCCTCCACCTTCAAAAAGATTACAACTTGCTGAATATATTAATTAGTTCAGATCACAGTTAGCATCTTTTAGCAATAAAGTATTTTTAAATTAAGCTGTTTATATTTTTTTTAGACATAATACTATTGCACACTTAATAGATGATGCTACTGGGTAAACATTAACTTTTATATGCTCTGAGAAATCAGAAAATTCATTTAACAGCATTATTGGAATATTTGCTTTTTATTTTTTTAAGTTTTTACCACTTTATTGAGGTGGTCTGAGAAAGAACTTGCATTATTATCTCTGAAGTATGCCTTTATCTCCTGACTCTTAAGCTCAGTCTCAATTTCAAACATTTCTGTGGACCTTTATCCCTAATTGCCATGTTTTGCATTTTGTTATCCTTGTAAACTGCTCCAAATTACTTCAATTTAGAGAAAACTAGGTGTACATTCTAAACATACAAATAATCGTAATTACATATTATATTTGAAAGAGAAAATGAGTTTAGCTTCCTGTTTTCCAGACTTGCTGAGCAGAGGCACATTTTATGAATTGTGAGATTGTGTGAAAGCTAATGAGGTAGTGAGACCCAGTAAACTTTATTGGATCCTCTTTCAAATTTGGTTGCCCTTATTTTCTGAAACTAATATTTAAGATAGCAGAACTGCTTTCCACTAAATGTTACAAAATGTAACACCTGCTTGATGTTATCAGATCTCTGCTTTGAAGTTGGTCTGACTAAAGGCACACTGTAAAAATTCAAACCAGAGTTCGAAATGTTATTCCTTTTTTGGTACTTTCTGTTTAATTTATTCTAATACATTATTTTAGAAAATAATTTTAAATATCATTATTTTTTGATGCATAACATTAGAAAAAGTTATTTATCTTCATCAGAGTAAGTCCCATATTTTACTAGTATTGAATATTACAAGTTAAATACTTCCTAATGATGATAGATATTTTTGCATTGATGAAATACATGGTATTAAGATATGGGGGTTAATTAGAAATATTGTACTTTGGTATTATTAAGAATATAAAAATCCAGTGAGGGATGCCTGGGTGGTTCAGTTGGTTAAGCATCCACCTTTGGCTCAGATCATGATCCCTGGGTCCTATAATTGAGTTCGACCGGCTTCTTGCTCAGTGGGAGTCTTCTTCTCCCTCTGCCTGCCACTCCCCCTACTTGTGTTCGTTCTCTGACAAATAAATAAATATCTTAAAAAAAAAAAATCTAGTGAGTTTAGCAGCCAATTCTCCCTAGTGGAGCTTTAAATCTAGGATTCAGTTTTGGTCCTAGGTCCCACCACCTGTGCAGAGCTATGCAGTCCAATTTGAGAGATACTAACCGCATGTGACTACTTAATTGTAAATGAACTGAAGTTAATTAAATTAAAATTTTACTATCTGTCACACAGCTTAGGTGGTTTTCGAGGCTATTTGTCCCATCAACCCAATGTAAGCCACAGTGGTGAATTTCAAGTTGGCTTCTGTCAGTTTATATCAAGCAAAAATAATAGATTGCATCTATAGAAGGCTTACTGTGAGAAGTGCTCTGAGCACTTTCTTTTCATTATCACATTTAATCTTTACAACACAGTTATGAAGCAAACAATGTTTTTCTACATTTTTTAAATGAGAAAGGTGATTATATGTATGCACATGTATACCCACAATTATAATTATTATATAAACATAATTTTATTTTATGATTTCATGTAACCTTATAAAAAATTCCCTTATGGTTCTCTTTACTCTCTACAGTAATTATAATTCAATAGATATGTAATATCTCTTGTTGTACTAATGTATGATTTCAGTGCTATTATAAGTTCAACTTTTCATAAGTTTTTTTCTGTTAAAAAATAAATGATACACTACTGAGCACTTCTTTGCTTTAAACTTTCCCCTTCTGTTGGGCTCTGTAATTGTTGAATAAATTCCCCGGGGACAAAATATGAAGTAATTAGAACAATGGCTACATATTACCTTGTTTTTTTTTTTTAAGTTTTTACCACTTTATAATGCAAGAAGTAGTATAGTTAGGCCCCAATTTTACTTCATCTTGCTAGCAATTATAGTTATAACTGTTTTTACAATTTGTTAGTGTAAAAAAATGCCTCTGTATACATTTCCTTGATCTGGACATTTATACACATTGTTATTACCAAAGGTGACATTTTAACTGCATTTATTCTCTGCCTTTCTTATGTTAACTAATTATTTTGCATTCATTTAACGTTTCAGATTTTAGCACCTGAAGTAGATTACATGTAAACCTTATCTTGCATTTGATAATTATGAACTGTTTGTCAGAGTTCATTTTCTAAAGGATTCACTTGGTATTTACATGTACAGCATTGTTACATTAATTCAAATGAATGACACATCGTGACAGGATGCCAGATAATTGAAAGATCTCTAGGAATATTGTACGAAATTCCTAGGGCATATTAGTTACTCTGTCATTCCAGAAGCTCTTCTGATAAAGTTGCCTTACTAATTAGGCTTACCATGTTTAAAAGGTGAAATAAAATGGAGTTTAAAAACAATTTAAAAACTATCATTTAAGAGGTAGTCAAGCAGGTTGCATTTCTCCTGAATACCCATTTTGAAGAGATAATAATTCTGAGTACATAACATAAATAACAGGGACAGTTGCTTTACAATGTAATAGATTGCAATGTTTGCAGGAAAACATAAATCAAGAGACTACCAACATAAGGGTGAGACATGAAAAGAAAGTGAAAAAGGGATTTTTGTATAAAAGTTAAAGAAGTTATAAACATTCCACTTAAATTATCTCTTACCCCATCAATAGTAATTCCTGGAAAGATAAATAACATACCTAATAAATAATGTAACTTAACATCTGAGTAACAACCCTCCACAGATTAACAAGTCCAGAATATAATTTTAGTTTATCATAAGTAAATATACCTCCCTCTCACTTGTAATAGAAAGCAGAAGGTAATCACTGAATGAATATTCTGAACAAGTGGGAAATGCTCCCTAAAGTTTATCTCCTCTTCTAGCTGAGAAAACACCTGCACAGCTTGATTCTTACATTAAGGCTAACTCACACTCTTGAGAAATATGGATTAGATCTCCCCCAGCTCATTTTGTTACCTGGCTGTGTCTAAGCATTTTCTTTCATTCTTAAATGTGTTGAATCATCACTTATAATAAATTCTTGCAGAGCTGGGGAAGGCAGGTTTTCCTATGAGCAGACATATGTTCTGAAATTTTTGGATTGAATTTTGAGGGAGAACATACACTGATGGGAGGGATCCCAATTGTCCTGCTACACACTCCAGATTTTCAGGGAAGCAAAGTCCGACAGACACAGGTTTGAACCACCATCTTTAGTAGTATGGCTCTTAATGTGTTAGTTTCCCCCCACTTCCATAAAGAAAGAGAGAGCAAGATACCTCATGAGATGTTAGCAGGGTTAAAATCCATTTACAGTGGAAGTCTTATAAAGAAGCCAGCCCTTGGCAGAAAAAGACACCCCAAAGGCAGTTCAGTCTTACATTTAATTTATATTTAAAAGGTGTTAGGGGTGGCAGTATGGTGGGAGGACTGGTGAGTTCCAGGGTAGTTCTCTGTGGCTGCAAAGTTTAATATTATTGAGGATCCTTTCTCAGTGTGAGATTCATAGTAAGGACAAGGGGTCATGGAAATCTGTTGTTTCTTATAATAGACAAAGAAAGGGGGAGAAGGGACTTACTAGGGTTACTCACGTGAGTGGGAAGTCTATTTCTCAGATGTGCATTTATGTATTTATAATTACTGTTTCTCTGTATTTCTGGGGTGACTGCATAACCCTTTAAAGCACTTACATTATATAAATACACTTATTTGGGGAATGGCTGTTTAATCCATGGAAGTGTTTTTGTATCAATGTGCCAATCACCCAGAGCTTGAAAATAATCTAACAAAGTGTAGAAATCAAAGTCAAAGTAGAAGATAAATTACTCACTTCTTTTTTTTTTTTTACTTTTAATTTTTTATTTTTTATAAACATATATTTTTATCCCCAGGGGTAAAAAAAAAAAAAAAATTACTCACTTCTGCTTAATCCACAAATCTTGGGAAGATATTAAATGAAAATTGTAAATTCCTCTTGCTCTTATATTAAATTTAACAAAAGCCTTTGCTTTAGCTGACATTTTTATCTTTGCTCCTATTTTTAAATTTCTGTATTCTTAATTTATTTTTTAAATATTTGATTATAGTTGACACACAGTTTATATGAGTTTCAAGGGTACAACATAGTGATTGAACATCTCTGTATGTATGCTTAGCTCCCCACAGGTGCAGCTACCATCTGGTACCACAATGCTATTAAAATATCATTGACTTATTTCGCTAAGCATGATACACTCTACTTCCATCCATGTTGTCACAAATGGCAAGATTTCATTTCTTTTGATGGCTGCATAGTATTCCATTGTGTATATATACCACATCTTCTTGATCCATTCATCTGTTGATGGACATCTAGGTTCTTTCCATAGTTTGGCTATTGTGGACATTGCTGCTATAAACATTCAGGTGCACGTGCCCCTTCAGATCACTACATTTGTATCTTTAGGGTAAATACCCAGTAGTGCAATTGCTGGGTCCTAGGGCAGTTCTATTTTCAACATTTTGAGGAACCTCCATGTATCATATGATCTCCCTGATATGAGGAAGTGGTGATGCAACATGGGGGCTTAAGTGGGTAGGAGAAGAATCAATGAAATAAGATGGGACTGGGAGGGAGACAAACCATAAGTGACTCAATCTCACAAAACAAAGTGAGGGTTGCTGGGGAGAGGGGGGTTGGGAGAAGGGGGGTGGGGTTATGGACATTGGGGAGGGTATGTGCTTTGGTGAGTGCTGTGAAGTGTGCAAACCTGGTGATTCACAGACCTGTACCCCTGGGGATAAAAATATATTTTTATAAAAAATAAAAAATTAAATTAAAAGAAAAAAGAAAGAAAAAAAATATCATTGACTGTATTTCCTATGCTGTGCCTTCTATTCCCATGTTTTGTTCATTCCATAACTAGAAACCTGTATCTCCCAGTTTCCTTTATGCATTTTGCCCATCTTCCCACTTCTCTCCCCTCTGGCAACCATCAGTTTGTTCTCTTTATTTCTAGGTCTGTTTCCACTTTTTTTGTTTGTTTGTTTATTTATTTGCTTTCTTTTGTTTTGTTTAGATTCCACATGTAAGTGAAATCATATAGTAGTAATTTCTATGGCATCAGTCACTGCAACATTTTTCAAGATACATCTTCTAAGGCAAGGGAAACAAGCAAAAACAAATTATGAGGACTGCATCAAAATAAAAAGTTTTTGTACCAAGAAAATGGGCAGAGAAAAAATGAGAAGAGGATTTGCTCCCTTTTTAAAAAAAAATTTATAGAAGTATCAATACTTCCCTGTTCAGTATGTGTCACTGTAAATACTATAAACCTCTAACTAAATCTAGCTACAAACTTTTCAAATATTCTTTCATGATATTTGGTAAAGGGAAGGGTGTAGGCAGCTTTTAGTGGGACTGTAAATTAAGACAATATACTTGGATGGAAGAAAAATTTAGTTTCATGTGTCCAATATTAAAACCTTCATATCTTTTTGCTTGACAATCCCCACTGAAAGAAATTTCTCTTTCAGTTATATTCTCAATTAACAGGAAATAGGCACAAGGATTTCATTGTGGCATTCTTTGTTTCAGTAAGTAATTGAAAACAACCAAGGTGTCCATCAATACATAATAAATTAAATCAGGCAGAATATAGTCTTACAGTTAAAGACTATTTAGCTGCTTAAAAGTGAGTGGGTCCTTCTATATTGATATAGTATATCAATTTGAAGAAGTAGTATTGAGTCAAAAAAAGAAGGGAAATTACAAAACATCATCTATTTTGTACAAAAGACAAAAACACAGATATGTGCTTGTGACTGTGGTATGTATGTATGTATGTATGCTGTTTTACATCACACTGCTTCTGAAAGCATGAAAAACTTAATACTAATAGGGAATGCTTTTGAGATAAAAGTACTAATATTTGACAGGAGAGCTTTCACTTACTTTTCATAGTGTAATTTTCTATTTTCTTTAAATATTTATCACCAGCATCCTCAAAGTTTTTCTGGGAGGTGGGATTATGGCTCCTTTTTGTCAATTCATCTTTGTTTTTATGTGTCTAGAATAAAACACACACACACACACACACTTGCTGAAACCAGCTTTTGTGAATCAAGTAATAATAAGTGTGAATTCAGTCCCAAAATTTATCTCTGAAGCCACAGCATTCAAAAGACTTAAAATAATAATTGTTGGTAAAATGTAGAAAAATTACAAAATTCTCAGTTTTTGCTGTTGGAATATAAATTGATGTGGAAGTTTTTGAAAACAATCTGGCAGTTCCTTAAATCAATAAATATGGACTTACCCTATTTCCCAACAATTCTGAAATATATACCCAAGGTAAAGAAAACACTCTTAGGTATGTACTCAAGGTAGATGAAAATATATGCCCATGCAGAAATATGAATATAAACATTCATAGCAATATTATTCATAATACCCAAAAAGAGGAAAAATATCTAAATGTCTATCAACTGATAAACTGTAAAATAAATGTAGTATAACCATGCAGTAGAATATTATTTGATAATAAAATATTCCTTGATAATAAACAGACTGGAACACTGATACATGATCTAACAAGGATAAACCTTTAAAACATTAAGCCAACTGAAAGAAGTCACTCACATAAGATCACACACTGTATTATCCATTTATACATAATGTCCAAAATAGGAAAATCCATAGAGACAGAAAGTAGATTAGTGGCTGCCTAATTACATAATGATATCACAATTTATCTCTTAAAGAACAATATAATTTTTAACATTTTATTATCTTCCTATATCCTATAATTTGTAGTCAGTATATTGCATTTTGTGTATGTTAGATTGAATTACCCAGAAATTTTAGAACAAAATTGTCACGGTAATTATATCATACTAACAAGATAGAGATAAGGACCACACTAAAAAAATATAACAGTTCTCAGAGAAACCATTCATTTAATGCCTTACTTCTAGAAAAAGTTATAAGAGTGAAATTTGATCACAAATTTTTTGGCAACATTCAGCCAAGTATTTTGAATCTTTATGGTATAGAAGATACTCATCCAACTCATAAAAATGCGGGTGATACGACCTTTAAGAGCCTTTGTACATCTTGGAATTTATGATTCTGCCATCTCACTTTTTATTACTTAGAAAGTCTTATAATGCTAAAAGTAGGGATGGAATGAGGGGGTGAACAACCTTCAATTTAAAAAGATGTTGAATGCTATACTCTCCCTGTAAGATCAAAATTGTCAAGATCTGGAAGACAGATTATGTAGTCCTGAAATTTCAAGCCTAATATATAAAAGATCCTTCAATCTTTTCCTATTATATTCTACTGCTCTGACTCTATAGTAACTATCTCAGGAGAATAAACATGCTTCATGGACAAGTCCAAAATGAACTGGTAAAAGTAAGGGACAGATTAAATCAACCATATTTTTATTATAACAGTTTTAATTTTAATTTTTTAAAAATATTTTATTAATTTATTTGACAGAGAGAGAGAGAGAGATCACAAGTAGGCAGAGAGGCAGACAGAAAGAGGGAGAGAAGCAGGCTCCTTGCTGAACAGAGAGCCCAATGCGGGGCCCGATTCCAGGACACTGAGATCATGACCTGAGCCAAAGGCAGAGGTTTTAACCCAGTGAGCCATCCAGGAGCCCTTATTATAACAGTTTTAATATTTGATTTGAATGTCATATAAGAGTAAAATCCATGCCTATCTAGAGTTTCTTTCCTCACAACTCTGACCATATAGTTAGGGGCCTTAATGATCTGATAAAGCCAATATCATCTGGACCTGTCCCTTCAGCTGAAATCAGAGAGCTGTGCATCCCAGGCCATTGATTCATTCCCAAATTGGTATAGTCTAAGTAAAGGCTATGCATGAAAGAAAGAGATAAATAAGTAGACATCAGGCTTCTAAAGCGAGTCATGGTGTCTTATGCATTTGTTTTTAAAGAGTTTATTTATTTAGAAAGAGAGAGTGTGGGGACAAGGGGCAGCAGGACAGAGAATCTCAAGGAGACCCCACACTCAGCAGGGAGCCCCACATGGGGCTCAGTCTCAGGACCCCGAGCTCATGACCTAAGCCGAAATCAAGTTGGATGCTTACCTGACTGAGCCAACCAGGTGCCTCCATCTTACATATTTTAGGGCCTAACCAACTTATCTTAGGCCTGGTACATGACTGGTAATGCCATATAGAGCTTTAAACTAAGGGGTCTGAGGAGAGTTAAGAAGCTCTGTGTCTCATGGATATGCAAAATGTAGGGGCATAGAACAGTTAGAATATGAGAGAGAATATGTAAGGAATCTTTGATCCCTGTTGATCCCCAAATTATATTCAGTGAAAGAGGTAGCAGCAACAGAAAAATAATTTGAATTAGAGAACAGAAATACAAAAATAGTGAGAGACAGAAACTAGAATATCTGTTGAATTGCTACTAGTTTTCTCCATGGTTGTTTCTTTCATTTTTTTCTTCTCTCTTTTAGTTTCTTCAATATATTTGTGCTTGATTTCTACAGTGGAGTACTTGTGTTACCTAATGTGCTCTATGATTGAAACTTGACCTTCCACTCTCCTTTCATCCTTAGTGTATTTTTTTTTAAAGATTTTATGTATTTATTTGACAGAGATCACAAGTAGGCAGAGACAGAGGAGGAAGCAGTCTCCCCACTGAACAGAGAGACCAATGCGGGGCCCTATCCCAGGACCCTGGGATCATGACCTGAGCCAAAGGCAGAGGCTTTAATCCACTGAGCCATCCAGGCGCTCCATTCCCTAGTATATTCTGGCCAACCCCTACACCAAGCCAGCCACACTGACATTTTCCATCTTCCTCAATACTCCAAGTACTCTTCAATCATAAGATGTTCTTTTTCTTACTTCTACCTTTGTCTGGACTACTACTTCCCCATTCTACATGTGGCTGGATCTTCTGTGTCCTCAAGATCAAGGACATGTGCAGGCACAGCAAGGCTACCTGAGCACCCCATCTAAAGATGTCTACTCCATTTCCTCCCACCTCTAGCCATCATCTTCTAAGTTACTGACATTTTCTTCATGGTGCCTATTAATGCCGAGTATTAGTTCACTTGCTTATTATCCTTTTCAGTAACAGAGGGAAACTTCATAAATCAGGGACATTCTTTAACTTGTACATTAATATATCCTGTACCTGGAACATTGTCTGGGACCTATAAGTGTTCAACAAATAATTCATGAATAAAAAAATGAGTATGTTTCTGTGTTTATTTTCATTTTAATATTCTGCCCAAGTAAAGTAAAGAATTGCAGGTATATCAAGATGCAAACATGACAATTGAGGAAAATTATTCTGGGGTTTCTTTAACCAGCATCCTCTAACTTCGCTGTCTAAATTGACCAAATTGATTTAATGATTACTCAAATAACTATCTTTATTTTTTTAAAGATTTTTTTCTTTATTTTATGTTACAGAGAGAGGGTGAGCACATGCAAGCAGGGGGAGGGGCAGAGGGAGAGAGGCAGACTCTCCACTGAGTGCGGAGTCCCCACCCTCAGCACCACCCCCAATCCTGATGCAGGGCTTGATCTCATAACCCTGAGGTCATGACCTGAGCCAAAACCAAGAGTTGGATGCTTAACCAACTGAGGTACCCAGGTGTCCCTCAGATAACTATCTTTAAAATAAGTTCTAGTCTTCCTTGTTAGAGTTGTGGTGGGGATGGAGAAAAGAGGAACAATATTGTTCTTACCCAGACTGAAGTCCAGTCTAGTTACAGAATTGGCACTTTTGATTGTTGTGCATAGAACAGAACCAAGGGTAAGTAATGCTGACATCAGTGTAGAGGAGCTGGATACAGGAAAGACAGAGGAGAAGGTTTAGAAGGTAGAATCTGGAAGTAACTTCCAAAGGAAACTAACAAAGTAATAACCTCCTGTACCGTTAGTGAGTTGATAATGCTAGTCATCTGGAATAGCTCATGCTTACCTTGTATCAATCACTGTCTTCATCTTCACAGCAAATCTCTCCATGATTACCTCCTACAGTGGATTGATTGCTATAGAACTAAACTATGCCAGAGTTTTCTCTTGAAGTTGCCTTGAAACTGAGAGTGTATGCTGAGATAAAAGCCAGAATCCTTCCTCTACCTTTTTTTTTTTAAGGGTTGTGATAGGATATACTATGACAGAAAGATTATGCTTGCTTTCCCTCATTTGTCTCAAATGTCTATGAAGCCATTCATCCTAGTAAACTATGATGGAAATCATTGAGAAATAACAGAAATCCCCTTTGCTTCCTTTTCTAAAACTTTTATTTCCCTCCAGGCACATATCAGCAGAAGATTATATGCCTTCTCTCCTTTGTGATCAATCTGAATCCACTTAGTACTCTAAAGATAAGTAACCCTCTAAATTTCAGGCCACATAGATGAAAAAAATTGATTAACAATGTAGAAGAAAACTATTATCTCTTTTAAAACTTCACTTTCCTTGTTTATAAATAACATTAGTCTTGGCGTGAGTGATGCTCACCATTAAAATGAAGGAATTCAGTCAGCAAGGACCTGTGTGGATACATTGTCAAAGTCATTGCAATAGCCTACAAATCTTAGATGGTAAACCCTTGCCTCTCTGGTAACACTTTCTACTACTTACTCCCTCTTTTAATCTGTTCATGACACAGTTTTCTTTTTTGCTTTTTGAATCCATCAGTATGCTTTGCTTTCAGAGTTTTTCTTTGATTTTTACCTTCTGCTAAGGAATGCTCTTGCCCAGATATCCACCTGACTCACTTTTCTGTGTTCTCAAGTCTGAGCTTCAAATTTAAACTTAATGAGAAACTTCACTGGCTACCCATTTAGAATTATAGCTGTTATGTGCTTCTTAACTTGCCCTACTTTTCTCTTGCCATAACACATAAGTTTTAATAATAACTATAGTTTATTTGTGTATCATGTTTATTGTTTATTGTATATCCATTCCTGCTAGAATACAAGCTCCATTATTACTTGGACCTTTATTTCCTTTGTTTATTGATATAGCTAATCCCCTAGAATTGTTCAAGTTTCATAGTAAGGTCTCCTTTAATATTTGTTGAACAGTGGAAATTAATGAATAGTTTTTCTTAGAGCCAAACAAGTATTTTATAACCAAATATAAGGTAATTTTGACATCCGGAAAGTCCTTCAGACAGGAATGAAAGGGGTACAAAGAAAAACCCACAGCATTGGCCTCCAGATCAAGATTGTATCATCTCACTGAAAAATGGCAGTCCCTTCTGGACTAAAAAAGATGGCTATAATCTCATTGATGAAATAGTACTTCCTACAAAGACTCAAAGTGGAAATGGAAAATGTATGAGCAATTTAACCTGTTTTTTTTTTGTATGTTTCTTCTTCTACAGATTGTTTGCTTTAAGGACACTAAAACAAGGACGTAAAACACGAGTTTCTTGTGTATTGGTATCACAATACAAAATACAGTATTGGAATACTAACTTTGACTCTCCACAACACACACACACACACACACACACACACACACACACACGTTCATTGGAAATGATTAAATGAACTAGTTAAGCAAACTGGTAATATTAACACACAATTATATTTAGGCATTTGATATATTTAAAGAGCATTAACCCAGTAGGTTTTAAACAAAAAATCTCATTCTGTAATTATTAATTATGGTGACTAGATAACATTAATATTATTATACTTACTATTACTATTAACATTAATAGTCTAACTACCTTGGTCTGAGATAAAAGAAAGTTTAATATTCTACCATAATGCCTGCCCCAGTTACCCTAACACAGTGTGAATTCCATGTTTGCTTTTCTCCCTCTGCTTTTGAGATCTATAAACTAAATTTTATTCTCAGAATCCTTCAGATGACATGATCTGCTTCACACATTCTCCAACCTACAGCTCAAGCAATCTGTTTTTCCAAGGAAGGGAAATGAAATACTTGTAGTCATCTTTTCTATTTTTGTATGTGCGTATGTACGAGCAAGTGCCTGTGCTTTTTTCCCTCCCTCCCTCTCCTCTTCCTCCCTTTCTCTCTCTCTCTCTCTCATTCTTCTAATCAAAAAATAACTTTTCATATTCTGTGAAAGGATGTCTCTTCATAATAACCAGATTCCTGATCCTATTTATTGCCCAATCACTCATACCCTCTAACATATCAAATACCTACATGAATTCACTTTCTGCTTTTGTTGATGTTACAGAAATAGTTAAATAAATAAAGTACAAATGTATGCAGAATTAAATAAAACCAGAAAGGTCCAGAGAGTGATAGAAGCAAAGTGATGTAGGCTGAGTTTAAGCATTGTGACAGTCACAGTGCAGTGATAGCCCGAGTACTTAACGTCAGCTGTACACTCTCCTAGGTTCTTTACATGAGGTTCTCATCACAACCACATGGGGAAAAAATGGAGAGAATCCTCATGGTTCATGTGAGGAAACTGAGGTGAGAAATGTTAATCAGCTTGCCAAAATCACACAGCTAGTGAAAGAGGAGTCAGGGCTTCAGTCCAGGTCTGTCTGCCTCTAGAGCTAAAGCTATAAATCACTTTACTTCTGATGGGAACTAAAATGGTTGGAAGGAGCTCTTCGTAAGGGTAGAAGCTGAGTAGTTCTTAAAAGTCATTAAGATTTAGGTTGGTGGGAAGAATAAAAAGGAAAAATAGCAGTTCTGGCTCAGTGAGAGTAAATTTATCACCTCTGTAAAAATAGCGTGATCACACAGCTTTCCCTTGGTTATAATTTTAGGGACCAGCACAGGAAATTATTTGAAAGTTTAACTATAAATAATTATCTCTACTTCAATATTTATTGCTACTCCTTATGTATTGGATGAGGACAGAATGAATTCTACAGAGATTAGCTTTCTTAAGATGATCCAAATGCTTGAAAAACCATATGGTTATTGAAAAAAAAAGAAGGAGGTGGTTGATTCCTTTCTGTTGGTTTCCTTGTATAAAAAGCAAAAGAAATTTTAATTCATCCTGTCTAGTCAAATATATGAGATCTCATTTCAGTGCCTGAAGGCTTCATCATTCTGTCAAACCAGCTGCATTTGTATAATGTTTATAATCACGACACACGCTAACAGAATTTTTGGTAAAGAAACGACTCAGATTAATGAAAGATGTAGCAATGTGCAAAAGATGAGAAGTCCAAAAGTGAGATTTATGAAGAGCTTATGAAAGATTAGATATGATAAAACTTTGGAAGACAAAGCCTGGCATTCAAGGAGCCACTGATTTGTTAGCAGCAGTGTGAAGGCAGTGGCTTACAGGGAGCACTCAGGAGGAAACCCAGCAAACACCAGCTCTGATGGCAGTCTCGCACCAGCACAAGGCTACGCACTTCATCCCTACCACAGAAAATAAGGAATTTGAGTTGGCTACTTCTTATTGACAACTATGGTGATTTTATTTAGATTTGTTATAAACTGTGGCAAACCCGGTATGCGATTGTTATGAAAAACAACAATTTTCCTTGAAATGCTTTGCTGATAAAAGCCACAAGACCAATAAGCCTGACTCAGTCTAGACTAAAAATAAAAAGAAACCTTATGCTTTGCATGATGGATGGTTGAGGACATAATGCCACTCCCACATCCCATCACAAACATACATTTCTTGAGCTGTTTGAGGCCAGTGAATATCTTAGTGACATTTAGAGTGGTACTCCCAAAAATCAAACATACTGGTGTATGCATTCTAAGTGATCAATACAATTAATGAATTAAAATATTTCCTTCTGGATAGACCTCACACACAAGGAATGGGTAGTGTTTCGACATTTTATATGTGTATATATATATATATATATATATATTTATATATATATATATATATACACACACACACACACATACACACACATATACATACACACACATATATTTAAATATATTTTAATTAAAATATATGTAATTAAATATATTTTAATCTTGGGGCGCCTGGGTGGCTCAGTGGGTTGAAGTCTCTGCCTTCGGCTCAGGTCATGATCCCAGGGTCCTGGGATCGAGCCCCGCATCGGGCTCTCTGCTCAGCAGGGAGCCTGCTTCCTCCTCTCTCTCTGTCTGCCTCTCTGCCTACTTGTGGTCTCTGTCTGTTAAATAAATAAATAAACTCTTTATATATATATATAATATATATATATTAAAATATATGTATAATATATATAAAAATATATATATAATTTTTAAAAAATATATAAATATATAAAATAATTTATATTTTATTACTAAATGAAAAAATTTATATTTTATATATTTATTATTTTAATATTTTATTTTAAAATAAAATCTTTAAAAAATCTATATTTTTAAAAAGATTTTTCTTTTAAAATATATATATTTTTAAAAGATTTTATATATTTATATATATATTTATATATATATTTATATATATATATATTTTTTTATCTTAGTTTTCAATACAGAGGAGAAAATACATGGGAGAAGCAATAGTCTTTAGTCTCAGCCACATGGTCTGGCTCTGCAGAGTGTTCTTCATAACTTTATCTGTGAATATTATGTTTTGAATGTGAAATCGCCTCCGTGGCTATTATGCCCCAAATCTCATCTGATCTATGCAGTTGGCACCCCTCGTGGTCTTTAACAAAAATGGATTCTTTTGGATTTACTATAATGTCATGCAATTTTATTGGTTTCCTCTTAAGCATGGGGAAATGGAAACACTTGGCTTTTACATTCGATGATTCTGACCTTGGTTCAATAATCCATTTAGAAGGTGGGTAAAGGAGACTTTAGTGCAAAGCACATAACCCAGCTACAGTTATTACAGAAAATTTTCCAAGTGCTAACATCCCTCCCTTGTGAAAACTCAAGAAGTACTTCTTAAGTTCTTTGTCTTTATATTTTACTTTGGATTAGTCTGTGCTTATGTCAAGTATTGTCTCTCAAATACCTGGAGGGTAAATAAAGATATGTAATAGAAAAGGCATAGATTGTAAAGGAGCTAAATGCATGTAGGTGGCAGAAAAATATGGTGGTGAGAAAATAATGAAGTGAAACTACTTTAACTGAGTGACTTAGGCCAAAGCATTCTCAGCATACTCTATAAAGTTTTCTGGAAAAAGAAATTTTAGGTGGAGCCAATAGAGAAAGACTACTCTGAGGAAAGTGATTGGAATGGCTGCCCTGTGTACCCAGATGTCTTCCTCTAATGATACTCTCAATACAAAAATACATTTATTTACATTGTGTTTCTAACTTGAACATGTGAATTATCTTTCACCTTCCAAACTACAAAATGGAGCAAATGAGTTGTTGAAAATAAACAAACAAACTCTAAGATATTAAAAAATCAGACATATGGTGCATTTTTTTATAGACTCACTATTTCGAGCACAATCTTGGATATTTTATGGTTCATTGGAAACTCTGGCATTAAGAAATTTCCTCCATTACTTTGTGTTGTCCAGGTTAATAACTCATCTTAATTAAACATGTACTCTGGAATTATATAGAATTCCCGTACAGATTCATGCTGTATGTATATTCTTGGGTTGGAAGATGCTTTAGAGGAAAGCTAATCCAGGGATGACAGGTAGGTATCAACACAGATTCTCTAATTGATTTGTTGAGCTGAAGCAATTACTATTTTGAGAACAATTATGAAGCCCTGTTAGGCTTAAGAGTGTAGACTGTTGGGAGAGGTTAGTGATGTCTTCCCTCGGCATAGAAGAGAATATTTGTAATTTGTGTACCAGATATTGGTTATCACATAGTCTATTAAAATTAAGATAAAGTACACATAATATGCAATTCACTATTTTAAAGTAAGTAAATTAAGTGGTTTTAGCATATTTGCAGTGCCATGTTATCATGATCAGTATCTAATTCCAGAACATTTTCATCATTCCTAAAGGAAAACCATGCCTTGCAATTCCCCTCATCTCCGTCCTCTAGAAACTACTAATCTACTTTTGGTCTCAAATGATTTTCCTATACTGGACATTTCATAAAAATGGCACCACAATTTGTTATCTTCTGGGCATGGCTTATGTCACCTAGTGTAATATATTTTGGGGGTTTATTCATTTAGCACAAATCAGTATTTATTCTTATGACTGAGTAATATTCCATTGTATGGATATATCACATTTGATTTTCCATTCATCAGTTATATGATTCAGTTATATATTAGGCAGCTAATATTCTTTGAAAAAAGCTCATCTTTTTTTTTTGTAATTGTAGTAGGTTTTCCTATAAAGTAATTGTTTTCTTATTAGTGTCCTTTCCCTTTGATATTCATTTAAGATGCTTTGATATTCGAATATAATCCCTGACTTTTTCATGGCAATGGAAGAGAAGGTTCACATGAAATCACCCTACATTTTAAAAAAGAAAATCAGATGAACACATGGGTTAACTCCAGAGTCACTACATAATTATTTTTTATCCCCTGTTGGAACAGTATCCAAAATTTAACATTATGGATAAAAAACAAAACTAAGTTTATGTCTGCCCAGTGTGGGCAAAGAGGTAACAGATGAATATCCTGTTGACATAGTATAGAAAAATCTAGACTGATAGAAATATCTTGTCAGTCTTATCAATAATTAGAACTCAGTGAATGGTCTAATGGAAAGAGCATAGATTTTGGTCAGGAAACATGGATTTTAGGATTAGTTCAACTTTTTCTCAATTATCTGTTGGTTGGCATGTTATTTAAGTTCCCTCATCTGTAAAATGTGGTTAATAGTAATCTCCCAAACTGGGATAGAATGAAGATTAAAGTAGTTTATATATGTAAAGTATCTAGCACATGGCAGATAGAAGCTCAAGAAATATTAATCCCCTCCCTTTGGCAGACATTGCTTCTCTTCTAAATTAATAATCTGGTATTATCTGAATGAACTGTATAATCATTTCCTCCCTCCCTTTAATGCATGCTATTTCATTTTATTAAGGAAGAATTCTTCCTTTTTCATTGTTTCTTACTTTTATTTCTTCTTGAGTCTTAAGGGGAAAAAAACCTGACAAAACCCAAAACTTCCATTACTCCTAGAGTTGTTAGTATATTCTCTGACTTCCTATACCTCTTCTGTTTATTTCTGCCAAGGCACTTAGAATCCACAGTGAATCTTGATGAATCTTTTGGCCACTTTGTGATTCATATTTAGCAAACATAAGCCCCACCAAAGTGTCAGTTCTTTGAGGAAGGTAACCTTCTAGTTTGAAACTATGAAGAATTTAATATACTATCATGTATTTTCAAACTAACAAGTTAGTCTGCCATAGATTGTGTGTGTGCATGTGTGTGTCTGTGTGTGTGTGTGTGTCTGTGTGGTGTATATGCATGCAATATATGTATTTTTGGATATACATACAAGAGACCTATGGATTGAAGAACAGACCATTTACTCACAGAACATCTTGTGTCTTGTGTCACTTCCCCACTCCCAGTTCTCCACAGGATGATCCAGTAAGGGACAGTGTATTGCAGGAGGAGAAGAACTCCTAAATTATAAAACTCAGCCACTTATATATGGCACTGGCACATTGCCTGCCCTGTCCTCTCCTCCAGAGAAAGAGATATTTTAGCCTTGGAATATAAACACAGTTTTTGCCTGGGAAGAGGGAACGTTTCTATCCTGGAAGTGTGAAAATGGTTCCAGGGTTGGGGGGGGGTATGAATTTTGGTCCCTCCAAAGTAATATACTATCTCTAACATACAAGCCATGTTTGTTATTCACTCATAAAGCCCAGACTGTGCAGAAATGTGAAAATATTCACAGAGCACCATCTTCCAGCATCACTGTGTCTCTCTGAAATTTGTTTCTCTACTTCCCAAATGCTTGTTGGATGAATGAATTAATTTGTGGTGGTCTTTTTACCCCATGATTCTCATTATTATTATTATTTTTTTTTTTTTTAGGTATTCAAACTGCTCTTTCTGGATTTCTCTTGGGAACATTTGTCTCTGTACTAAACTGTAAAGCATTTTTCAGCCTAAGTTGTGCCTTACAGTTCTTTTGGAATCTGTAGTGTTCATAACAGTACTAGATGCAAGGAGATCACCCAGTAAGGACCTACTAGCTGTCTGGTTTCTCCAGTTCGTCAACATCAGGAGGAAAAAGAAACAGCAACTTATGTTTTTCATATTTTAATGTAGGTGATTTGATGATCCAGTTTTAAAAGATACAAAACTAGAACTCCATTGTTATTTTTTTATGTTGACCTGCATGGTGTGGCAAAACATCTCCATGATGTACCTGCCTGAACAAGAGTTTAGTTTCAATATCTAAAAGTAGTGATTTTTTTGAAGATGTTCCAAGGCTCCAGCGCCCACTGAGTCATCACTTACTCTGAGTCTGGCCCTATATCAGGCTCTCCTTCCATACATTTTCTCATTTTTCATCTTTGTCTCCTTGGACACAGGTGTTGGGTACAGTTTAAAGTAGCTGTTTGTTTATTTATTGATTGATTCCTTGGAATTTATTCAAAGTGATTAGTTAGGCCACCTGACTAAAGGATAATCGTGGTACTCCATCCTTCTCTTGCTCATGAACGTATTGGTTTAAAGGAGAAACAGTCTCCTATGTTACTGAGTTTATCCACAGCTTTAAAATACTGCCACACAGATCTGTAATTGCTGTGTGTGAAAGATGGTGGGGTAGTTTTCCATTATCAACTACAGTGGTGTATTGTTTTTCCAGACACAATATACACCTTTTTCTGTTCCATCACAAGATGAATGATAGTAAAATTTGGAAAGCCAGTATTTCCAGACATTGTGTTCTAATCCAATGTACAATGAGAGGAATAGCAATACAAACAGCTTGGTATTGAGCCCCTGATTGCTTTTGCTTCTTTTCCTCTTCAAGACATGATTGATGTTTGCAAGGGTGGTTATTTGTTACTCTTCTGTGCCTGTTCTCTTTAAAGGTTGGGTTTCCAGGCATTACTGAATAGTTTATGCCACAGTTTTGTGATTGTTGTTGCTGTTCTCTATTACTTTTACTGACACCAAGGTTTTCTCCCTGATTCATTTTTCTCTTGGGAAATGTTAGGTTATTTTCAAAGTAGAACGTAGTAGGAACACTTTAGGACATGGTTAAAATAAACTGAACTATTAAATGCAAAAGTTATCTGTGCTTGATGATTATGGTACATTAAGGTGACAAAAAATTATTTGACAACACTCCAATTAAGAGATTAATCTCTCCAATTATGAGTTAGGATTTAACCCCTTTTCTCATCTCCACCTGCCTTAGTAATTTATTTAGTTAAAGGCAGTGGAACGTATCAGAAGAATCCAATGAAAGTGACATTATGGGAATTCCAAGCTACATAAAAGGAAGCTTACAGCCCCAAAGGAAGCTGCAGTGTTAACCATTTAATATGCAAAGAAATTTATTTCACATTTTTATAGGAAAATGTTTCAATTTTAATTCAATAATAAACTAAACTTAAATAATTGCTCTAAAGTAAAATAAAAAGTTATCTTTAAAAAAAAACACTTATATTTACTATTCTAACAACCTCAGTTGTCAGATGGTCTTTCTCTGGTACTCAGATCACTATGAAATATGTCTTTGAAAGATGATAAAAAGGAAGAATAATCACTGTTAGTCTCTTGAGGAAAATGTTTTTATGTGTATATTCTGGAAAGACTATTCATCACCAATGACAAATAATCTAGGAGTGGCCTCATTTTTTTGAGATATATTCTTCACATATAAATGTCAATAAACTTAGAAATTATATTAGGTAATAAAAAATTATCTTTCGTATATATATACACATATATATGTATGAAAGTATTCCTCTTTTCACTACATCTTGAAGTTTCTTTAACAGTTCTCAACTAACTACCAGAGTTTTTGTTTTCATTGATTGTAAATTGAAACCAGTTTAATATAGTTAGTTAACCTTGAAAGACATCATAATTCATGGTATTTCTTGGTGCATTATAAACATTTATGGTAGAAACACAAAATGCAAAAGGAAAAAAATCTGTGGGTGATTAAATCAACAGTTGTCTTAACCTTGAATCCGATTAAGAATCTATGTATCATAAAATTGTTTAATGGTGAAATAAACTTATTGTTCACTGTTAAAAATTATACTAAATTTCCTTTTAAAATTATACTAAAAAAGGTAGATTGCAAAAGATGGGTATGGCTCTGTTTGGTATTGCTTTTTTTTTTTTTTTTGATCAAAATCTATTTATCTTTTTTCAACTCCAGCATTCTGTTCTTCACCCTGCTAAAGTTAATAGAGAAAGAGTGTACTTTTGTTTTAGAGAGCTAAATATTTCACAGAGATAATCTCAGCTATTTATTTTTTTAATTATTCTAGTGCCTCCCGGGACACTAGGGAAAATGAGTGCTTTCAGGCTGATCACATACATAATTTAAACTGTAATGCAAAGGGAACAATTCAAAGCAAGATATACCAAATATGGAGATTAAGTGCTCAGAGACCCTGCTAGTCCTGATGTTCCAGAAACACGGCATTATTTTCCTCATAGAACTCTTATATTCTTAACCCATTTCTGCTTATAACCCTGGACAAGTCACTGAAGCCCTCTTAACTTCAGTTCCCCTTTTGGTTTCTGATGAGGCTCTAGCACACAGTAGGTGCTCAAGAAATACTTAACTCAAATGTATGAATAGATAAAAAATATGTCAATCTTATTTTGATCTTTGCATCTTAAGGCATGCAACTCTACATATCTAGAATATGTGCATTTCTTTTTCTTATCCATCTGTACCAGTTTGCTCTACTTAACAGATTTCCACAAATTTAGTGATGTAAAATACATGTATGTATTTTCTCACAATTTCCGTGGGTCAGAAGTCGAGGTATGGTTTACCTGAATACTCTGCTAAGGATATCACAAGGCTATAATCAACGTGTCAGCTGGGTTGCACTCCTTTCTGGGGTTTAGGATCCTCTTCCAGCTTGTGTAGTTCGTGGCAGAAATCAGTCTCTTGCAGCTATGGTACTGACATTCAAGTGGGTGCGCTCTCAGCTCCTAGAGGCCACTCACTGTTCCCTCACAACATGGCAGCTTTTTTCTTCAGAGCAGACAAGGGAGGGCGTTCATCTCACATCTCACTCTACTCCGCTCTGCTCAGATGTGGCACGCAGTGTGTGTGTGTGTGTGTGTGTGTGTGTGTCTGTGTGTCTGTGTTAAAAGCAGTAAGTCATGGATTCTGCCCACACCTAAGGATCACACAAGAGTCTCTTTGGGGGTCACTTTATAGAGCATTTGCCAAGCTATGCACATCTTATTGATGTCAAAGTCAAGCTAATATCATAACCTTCTCCTATGATTACCAAACACCAGAGCCTAAACAGGACAAAACAAAGCATTTAGCTATGGTGGTATTTTTCTTCATTTCTCATGTCTCATAAACACACACATGAACACACACACACACACACACACACACCCCAAGTTTAGGACTAGATACTTAACAGATATTGCTTGAGATTCCATTAACCTGGAATATCTGCAATATTTATATCTCCTTTGGTCATACTGTCTAAACCATCAGCAAATTATATTAAATTTTCTTCAGACAATTAGAATTCTCACTTTTTCCCCATTCATGGGTCTTGACTGTATTTCAACCCTAAACCACATCATGGTTTTAAAAAAGCCCTTGGCGAGTGCCTCGGTGGCTCAGTGGATTAAAACCTCTGCTGTTTGGGAGAAGGGGGTGGGATTATGGACATTGGAGAGGGTATGTGATTTGGTGAGTGCTATGAAGTGTGTAAACCTGGTGATTCACAGACCTGTACCCCTGGGGATAAAAATATATGTTTATAAAAAATAAAAAATTTAAAAAAAAAATAAATAAACAAAATACAAAATAAAAAAAAACAAAACAAAACAAAAAAAAAACCTCTGCCTTTGGCTCAGGTCATGATTCCCAGGGTCCTGGGTTCGAGCCCCGCATTAGGCTCTCTGCTCAGCAGGGAGCCTGCTTCCCTTGCTCTCTCTCTCCTCCTGCCTCTGCCTACTTGTGATCTCTGTCTGTCAAATAAAAAAATAAAATCTAAAAAAAAAAAAAAAAAAAAGCCCTTGGCTGTGTGTTGTGTTTCCTGTCTTTCTTCATTCCACTAAACCTACTCATGCAGCTTCCTGGTGCACTATCACCATATGACATCTCATGAGATCCACATGGGACAAGCCACATGCTTTCATTACTTAAAACATTTGAAAAGCTCTTGAATATCTCATACTTCATTCAGTAGATTTATAAAAACCAAGATTCACTTACAGTTTTAAAATATTTAAATTTTACATAGCATAAATACACCAAAGATAACTGATATTTATGTTCAAAGCATCTAGTTTCTGATAGAAAAAAATGTTCTTTAATAAAATTTCTGGAGCTGTTGTATCCTATGGTTTAATTAAGTGTTGGGAACCTAGGAAATGGGATTGAGGAAATTGAGAAAAAAATTAAATACAACAGTATATTAAAAGGATCATACAACGTGAGCTGGTAGGATTTATTCCTGGAGTACAAAGATGTTGCAGCATGTGCAAATCAATAAATACGATATACCACATTAATGGAATAATGGGAGAAATCATATGATTATTTCAGCAGATGCAAAAAAAGAAAAGAACTTGACAAAATTCAAAACCCTTTAATGATTAAAAAACATAAAAAAACTTTTAACAAATTAGATATGGAAGTAACATTCCAAAACATAATGAAAGCCATAAAGAACCAGACTGTGGGCTAACATCAGACTCCACAGATTGAACATTTTTCTACAAGATCAGAAGCAAGACAAGCCCACTATCACCATTCTTACTGACTCTGTAAAATGGAACTTTCTCAACCTGATAAAGAGGACTTTTGGAAATCTATAACTAATATTATACTTAATGTTGAAAGACTGTTTTTGTTCAAGATTTTCTTAATCTTGATATAGCAAGGATGTCTTCTGTCTTTACTTTCCTTCTGTCTTTACTTTTATTCAACATCATACTAGAGTTCAATTTAGCCAATGGAAATAAAAAAAAAAAAGCCAAATATGGGTGTGGTGCAAAAATAATGAATACTGTTATGCTGAAAATAAATTTAAAAAATCAATATTAAAAAAAGCCATATAGATTGAAATGGAGAAAGCATAAACTATAAAAATAAATTAGAACTGACAGTTTGGCTTAGCATACTTAAAGAATTATAGTCAATATAAAAAATCAATTATATATCTACTTACATTGGATAATCATAGAGATCAAAAATACCCTTCACAACACAAAAAATGTAAAACACTTAGGGGTAAATATTTTTTTAAAGATTTTATTTATTTGACAGAGAGAGAGAGACAGTAAGAGAGGGAACATAAGCAGGGGGAATGGGAGAGGGAGAAGCAGGCTTCCTGCTGAGCAGGGAGCCTGATGTGGGGCTCAATCCCAGGACCCTGGGATCATGATCTGAGCCAAAGGCAGACACTTAATGACTGAGCCACCCAGGCACCCCAGGGGTAAATATTTTTTTTTAAAGATGTCCAGGACATTAACACCGAAAATACGAACTATTGCCATAGGTAATTATAGAATGCCTGAGTAAATACAGATTTATACCATGTTTAGTCAATAGAAAAATAAATACTATTAATGTGTTAGGAATAAATGGTGTTTTGTACATTTATATAGTGGAATATTCAGCAATTAAAAATAATTCAGCAGGGGTTCCTGGGTGGCTCAGTGGGTTAAAGCCTCTGCCTTCGGCTCAGGTCATGATCCCAGAGTCCTGGGATTGAGCCCAGTATCAGGCTCTCTGCTTGGCAGGGAGCCTGCTTCCTCCTCTCTCTGCCTGCCTCTCTGCCTACCTGTGATCTCTCTGTCAAATAAATAAATAAAATCTTTAAAAAAGTTAATATTTTAGCAATTAAAAATTAGTTAGCTTGGGGCACCAGGATGGCTCAGTTGGTTAGGTATCTGCCTTCAGCTCAGGTCAAGTCCTGCATGGGGCTCCTTGCTTCAGTGGAGTCTGCTTTTCCTTCTGCCCCTTCCTTCAATTTCTCTCTCTCTCAAATAGAAAAATAAAATCTTTAAAAAAAACCATGAATAATAATCAGATAACATGTGCTTCTAAAGTATTTATGGTGTTTATTGACTGAAACCACTATTTTCATTTAGCATTTTTAATTAGTTATTCAAAATTGTTGACAACACAATAAAATATTATATATATGATTCATAGTTTGGCCTAAATGATTGCTATCTTGAAGTCCTTAATACCTTTGGCCTACCAGAATAATAATGGCTCAAAAATATGACCAAATCCCCATCTCATTGCAAATCTTGCTCCTCTGATCTCAATATTTTAGGAAATTCTGATGGTGTTTTTATTTTTCTGGATGATCTCTGACTCAATTCTTTCTTTCCACTCTATTTTTTTAAAATAATAGTTACTCATACATCTAGCATATGAAAACATGTTTATACATTTGTCTTTACACACTTTATTAAATACAACTCTATCAGGGCACTTGGGTGGCTTAGTCGGTTAAGCATCTACTTTCGGCCAAGGTCATGATCCCAGGATTCTGGGATCCAGTCCTGCATCAGGCTCTGTGCTCGGCAGGGAGCCTGCTTCTGCCTCTGCCTACTGTGCTCTCTGTCTCTCTCTGACAAATGAATAAATAAAATCTTAAAAATAAATAAATAATAAATAAACAAAACTCTACCGTAACTCTTATTCCCTATAAGTGACTTCCCACCTCTGTCATTTAAGAAGATGAGAATTCAGATAATACGAAAGGGGCTGAACAAGAACATAAAGTCTTTCCCCACCAGTTTTCCTCTAAGCCCAGTGTTAGAATCTTACGAGTTTAGGACTGTCCATCGTGACAGTTTTGCATAGTCACCTTATTTACTCCTGTAAATATCAGAGAATGAGGTTTTTATGATGCATACGAATTTCTCCATTTTAGAGGGGAGGAAACCAAAGATCAGATAGTTACATTACGAAATAAGCAGAAATGTCTTACAGAACAGAAGACTCCTTACTCTAGACTGGAAATGCTGATTTCCTTCTTTAAGTTCGTGATTTAATTTCTTCCTCAGTAAATACTCTCATCCAATATATGATAAAATGTGTTCTTCTTGTTATTTCTACTTTTATCTTCTTATTTTCTTCAATTTTTGTGCATATCAACAGAGAGTAGTATTTTCTCTGTTTTTAATTCCCTTTCAGACTGTGTATATGTTGTTTTGAATGACATAACTGCCAATCAGAATATAGTTGTAATTACTTCAAGTTTCAGCACACTGAAAAATTTTTATATCAGTAATTTAGATTTTCTCTCTTTCCCACCAACTACAGTATACAGCCAAATCAACATATTTTTCAAGTTAGGACCATGCCTTGTGCTTTAATTTTCTAGAGCTAAAGACACTTGTAATTCTGAAATATATTACTTCTTACAACAGTGCAGAAAATTTTGCAGTTCTTGTTTTAATTGGGTGGTAACAATTTAGGAATATCTCATTTTCTGCCTGTTGTTGACCCACTTTTAAGTGATGGCAATTTATTCGCAGTAGACGCCAGTGCTGTGTACTAAGAAGAAGCAATTATTAGAATTTCATGTAAACCACACATGCAGAATTTCCAAGTTGTCAGCAAAATCATGTGCCAATTATCAGCAGGTTAAAATTAGAAGACTTGAGGGATATAAGCACAACAAATTCAATACACGAAAATCTCACTAAATAGAAAATATAAATTAGATTTTAGACCTTTGGTAAACAAGAGCATGGTCATATTTCTTCCTTTTAACATAATCTGTGCCGACCACTTGATTATTGTCCTGAGATGATCAGTGTTTGTATTTACATACTTGGTTATTTATAAGAATATTAGGTTACATTTTGAGTAGGTAAACCAACACATTTCTCCCAAGGCTCAAACTATTTTCAGATTATTCTTTCTTTTTTTCAGGTTAACTGCCTTTGAGTTTAGTGGCTTTAGTATAGAACGTTTTATTTCTGTCTTAACTTTTTTTTTTTCCTTTTGGTTGCAGTCTCAGCCCATGTGCTTATAAATTCTATAGTTTTTGCTATTTCACAGAGAAATAATGTGGGATTGAATGTATAAGGGTACAAGGCTGACCTTAAAGTTTAGAGTGCACTTTGGAATTTTGCTTTCATTCTGCAGAAGGCAAAGCCGCATCATACTTGACAGAACACAAGATTTGTAATTCTCCTGTTATTCCCACTTCACCCAGTACTATCATTTCTCATCCTCTCAGTCCTGCCTTGCTATTAGAGTAGAATGTACGATTTGATAATACTTGCATGTTATTAAGGCCAAGGAATTCATCCACTAACCTAATGGATATTGAACTAACATCGTCTATATGCCAAAAAGAAGCAGACAACCGTGTTAGCCTTGGGAGAATTCCAACACATCATTCTCCTGAGGATCTTGTTAAAATGCAGATTGAGATTCAGTTGGCTTGATATATGATCTGGTATTCTGCGATAGTAAAAACAAAAAACAAAAACAAAACAAAGCAAAAACTATGGATTAATTCTGCTGATCTGATTTAGGAACCACTAGGTCACAAGGTTCTAAGAAAGTGAGAAAGAAAGAAAAAGAATAAAAACAAAATAAGTGAAATAAATGATTTTTCAGCGTTTTAAGTGATATAGAAAAAATTAATAAGGGAATGGCTATAGAATTCCAGAAATAGAGTTGTAATTTTAAGAAGGATATTCAGGAAAATCTTCACTGAGAAGATACCATTTGAGTAAGATTCTAAAAGTCTTAGGTAATAAGGCAAGCAGATATCTGCAGGGAGAGCATTTCAGGCACAGTAAATGAAAAATGTCTTGAGTAGCAACATAAGTAATATGTTGAGGCACTGCAAGGAGGCAAATATGGCTAAGATAGAATAAGCCCTAGAAATACTGGAATATACCTAGAATTCAAAGTAATAAGGAGCCAGATAATAGTGCTTTGTGGGCCTTTTAGTAAGGACTTTAACTTTTATTCTGGGTGGTATAGTAGCCTTTGAACAGGAGAGTGATCTGATCTGATTAAGTTCTAACAGGATCATTTTTTTAAAGATTTATTTATTTGTTTGAGAGAGAGAGAGAGAGTATGTACACCAGGGAGGAGGGGCTAACGGAGTCTCAAGCTGACTCCGTGCTGAGCTTGGACCTGATATGGGGCTCAAACTCAAGACCCTGAGATCACCACCTGAAACCAAGAGTCAGACCCTTAACCCTTGGATGTAGCAGCACCAAGGTCAGCTAGAGGTTATTGTTGTAAGTGAGATGAAGATGATGGGGGTTTGTACAGTTTGTTAGTAGTAACATGATGAATGATAGATTTATTTTGATGGTAGATATGTCATTGATGAACTACTGTAGTAATGGGGTAAAAAAAAAAGAGCAGTTAAAAATTATTCAGGATACTTTGCTTTGAATATTTGGAAGGAAGTAGCTGCCATTAAATAGAATAAGAAGACTGCATGCACAGTAGAATTAGGAGATGAAGGATTTGGTTTTGGATATGTTAGGATTGAGATGATTATGAGACAGTTGAGTTGTTGAGTTAGCAATAGGAGTCTGCTATTTAGCTAGAGATGGAATTTAGGTGTCATCATCCCATATTTGGAATTAAAGCCAAGAGCCTGGATAAGATCATTATTAAAGTTAGGATAGATGCAAGTGTTCCATTAATAAATCTCAAGGAATTTCATTGTTAAAACTTCAGAACAATGAGGAAAGACCAATAAAAATGAGGAAAAAAGTAAAACTTGTAGGAGAAGAAAACAAGCAGAACTTGGAGACTTGGAAACCCAAGAAGGCAGTGTTCCAAGGAGGAGGGAGACTAAACTGCATCATTAACTAAAGATAAATGTATCATCAGATGTAGTAAAATGGAACACCCTGAAGATCTGGGCAACTCTTATTTTGATAGAGTGGTATGCTAATTAAAAATGGATTCCTGGGGGATGCCTGGGTGGTTCAGTCCATTAAGCGTCTGCTTTCAGCCCAGGTCATGACCCCAGAGTTCTGGGATTGAGTCCCGCATCAGGATCATTGCTCATTGGCAGCCTGCTTCTCCTCTACTTGCCGCTCCCCCTGCTTGTCTGCTCTCTTTCCTTCTCTCTCTTTTTTAAAAAAATGGGTTCATGGGAGCACGTGGGTGGCTTAGTCGGTTAAGCATCTGACTCTTGATTTTGGCTCAGGTCATGATCTCAGGGTCCTGAAAACAGGTGTCTCATTGAGCTACATGCTCACTGGGGAGTGTTGCTTGAGATTCTCTCCCTCTCCTTCTCTCTCCCACACACACACTGTCTCTCCAAAATAACTCTTTCAAAATTCGATTAATGATAGAATGGGAGAAGACATAATATATAGACAACTATTTAAGGAAAGTGGTGGTTTTATTTCTTTTGCCATAAAAGAAGAACTGTAGAAAAGAGTAAAATGCATTTAAGGATGTGAGAAACAACATGTAGTTTGTATGATGCAAAAAGAACAAATAGAAGAAAATTGATGGTGTAGGTATACGACAGTGTAATAGCTAGAACAATGATCTTTCATAGGCAAGTGGACATGAGATATAGTACACAAGTAGTGTGACTGGCTTTGCTAGGAACACAAAATGTTTGCTAACTACAGTAAAGGACTAAGCAGAGCATTTGGGTAAAGGTGCAAATCTGTGGGTAAGGTGTGGTGAAGCAAGTTGAAAAGCAGAAAACGAGGACACAAAGAAGATGTTGGAGGTGTCAGGAGAGAGGACTTCATAAGAAATAATCACCTAGCACCTAGGTGATCACTATAGATAATCACCTAGATCAGTAGAGTTCAGCAGGCTCCTGAGAAAAATATAAGGTGATTGTGAGAAGGATTTATGGGCCTACTTGTTGTTAGAAATTAAGAATGTAAAACAAATCAAGGTTTACCCAATCTGTGTTTACCCAATTATATTCAGTGGATTAATGATGTCCCAATTCTGCCTTGGCTTTACTTTGATGCCTAAGAAGTCATAAACTCAAGGAGCAATGGCAAATATGTAATAGCGCCTCCTTGTATTTAGGCTTGCTTCATAAATCCCAGGATAGAACCTTGTAGCAGTACAAACTTGAGCATCAGTACTTAAAATTGTAAGCACACTCTTTGTAGTCCTAAACGTACATCCAGATAGTAATAACTTATTATCTTCAGACTAATCACTTGATAAAAGGTCCTGAAGCAATTAGTGCTTTTACATGGGTGTTTGATAAAACCCTAAGAAAGAACAAATTGCCATAGGCAGCCAAGCATGCTCAGAAAACAAGTTTTTAAAACAAGTTTTAAATTTATAAATTTATAAATTAAATTTATAATTTAAGTCCCAGGAAGTAGATGATTGTTAGAAAGTGAGGAAAATAGCAGGGCTTCTTCTCATATTTGTGAATGTCAAGGGACATTTCACTAATCCTAATTATGTAAGGAAAAGACAGAAGAGTGAGACAAATAGCAAGGGGTCATAACATCTCCACTGTTAATGGATAGAAGCTTTTGGTTTTCTTCTTGTGTTTTATTTTTTTACACTCTAACCACTTCAATCACATGTAGGAGGAAACTAAAGTTAATTACACTTGTTCAGTTTTTCATTACATTTTTTAGCACAAGAACATCTAATGAATATAACATATGGGTATGCTGTAATCTGAACAACTTGGTTATTATTTCCCCCAACCAATCTTTGACTTGTTTTTGTTTGTTTTCCACATAAAACTGTACCTTTAACCCAGGCCATGACATGAACAGAAGGAGGTAACAACAAATAAACTCTTCTAGTATGATGTAAAATTACTAGTGGCTCTTTTGTTTGACTCCCTCCTTTACTGTAGGGTAAAGATCAGGGACCCTGACCTTCATGTTTGTCTACTGAGTATTTAATTTATTTATGGTAAGTAACAAGCAAACTGTCAACAAAATGTTCTTAAAGAAAACCTAGTTATATAGGTTAGCAGATCTAAGCTAGAATCTTGATAAACACATAAACTTGACCTGTCTTAATAAATACATCTAATAATACCATTTGTAACTCTTGACATTTATATTGGTAGCTGAAGGATTTGTAAAATCACTGATTACAATTTTGGCATGAGATGACATGCAAAACATTGACAGTGATACAGCTGAGAGCTATAAAGATTTTACACAAGGGATCTGGAGGACTCATGTCTTCATTGCCAGGTTCTAGTAAAGCCCCTTTGCTGGACTAAGGAGATTATTTCTGCTCTGGAGTAGTCTGAAATTATTTCTTCTTTGCATTCTACTTTTGGATATAATCACCCTTCGGATTTTCTTCTACATGTATATCCCTTGGGTTTTTATATAAAATTCATTTTGGGTTAGGATGCTATACTTCCATTCTGGAACACTGTTAAAGAATATTATTAAAACTGTATAAAATGAAAGTTCTTTTAAAAGAACTGAGTCTTAAATCACTTGTAAGTAAGCATTGCAACATATCAACTCCTTTTTTGCTTTTTGTGTTCCTTTAAGATTTTTCACATAAACAACACTTGCTAGGAGACTTCTCTGTCCCCTAGTTTCTCTCTTCCATGATCAATATGCTACATGAAGGATCAGGAAAGATACTTAAAAGACTGCTTCCTCTTTCTGTTTCTGAAAAGACTGTTACTATGGCTCCTTCAATCCACCCTGAAAATTGATCACAGAATTTTTATATGGAGTAAACATTTACTGTCTTGCATCATATCAGTTGCCCCCCCCCTTTTTTTTTTAAAGATTTTATTTATTTATTTGACAGAGATCACAAGTAGGCAGAGAGGCAGGCAGAGAGAGGAGGAAGCAGGCTCCCTGCAGAGCAGAAAGCCCGATGCAGGGCTCGATCCCAGGACCCTGGGATCATGACCTGAGCTGAAGGCAGAGGCTTAACCCACTGAGCCACCCAGGCGCCCCATCAGTTGCCCTTTTAATTCATCAAAACATGTGTCCTTGCCTGAAGGTGATATGTTTGGGACTTGCTTGGAACATATGAATTATTCATAAACTAGAAAGAGAGCCTACTGTGTGTTCTTCAAGCAATTTTTTCTTATTTAAACTCTCTTGGGAAATCTGAGCTAGTAAGCCTCTACCTAGAGGCACAACCACTGTACATCTCGAGTTTTCCCCATAATCCTAATTTTCTAGGATTTTCTCTTTACAGTAATGGCAACTCATTAAATGGACAGAAAATGAATTTATCATTTATACATTTGTAAAACTTTTCATACATGCAAATTCTGCAGTTTTTTTTTTAAGTCCTTTTCTACCATGTTTCTATTTGGAATTGAACATTTCTGGTCATCATATCTAGAGAGTATATTCTCCAGTATCCCATACATCAAAATTAGGTTAATTTTCTTGGACATTTTCTTTCTGATGAAAACAAAGTACTGCAATTCATTCTTAAATTCAATACTGGTTTGGTTGCCAAGATATACAGGAAGATTCCCTGGGCATAAAAGATGTAATTGTTCTAACTGTGATTAAAATCAAAGGATGAGTGCTCTTCCTGTTTCAGAATGTCAAAAAGAGGTGGTGTCTGGTCACTGCCTAGATAGCCCTGGCAACAAAGGGGTTTAAGAACACTGGCATACAATCTGAGGGGTTTGAAGTGATGGGGAGGTGGGAGATTGGAGTACCAGGTGGTGGGTATTATAGAGGGCACGGATTGCATGGAGCACTGGGTGAGGTGAAAAAATAATGAATACTGTTTTTTCTGAAAATATATAAATAATTTTTTTTAAAAAAAAGAACACTGGCATATGGTTTTAGTTAGATGAGTCACACCAAATTTTCTGTAATTTAGATGAAAAACTCACCTTGTTTGGGGACACACTTCGTAGAGACCTGGTGAAATGACAGCATGAAGTTCCGCCTGGGCTGGAGCCCATTCTCCTGCAGTAGTTTGTTAAGGGACAGCCATAAAAAATAAAAACATAGACCAGGTGGTCTGAACAATAGAATTTTTTTTTTTCAAGATTCTGGAGGCTGGAAGTCCAAGATCAAGATGTCAACATGGTTTGTTTCCTCTGAGGACCTCTCTCCTTGACTTAAAGATGGCCATCTTCTCATTGTACTTTCACATGATCTTTCTTCTGTATATGTGGGTGTCCTAATCTCCTCTTCTTATAAGGATACCATTTACATTGGATTAGGAACCACTCATCTGACTTCGTTTTTCCATAATTACTTCTTTAAAAGCCCCAGCTCCAAATACAGTGGCATTCTGAGGCACTAAGAGTTCAGGTTTGCAGTTAGAAATTTGGGGAGGACAGAGTTCAGTCCACAACAGCCCTATCTGGGGAAAGTCTCTTGCCTAGCAGTTGAACAAAGGAGATTCTCTGAATCACTCAACACCTACATGTCCCTCTTTCATAGCAATAACCTGTATGGTTCAGAGCTTCATGTGGCCTCTAATCTATTTGAAGTATATCTAAGTGAGTATTCTGTCACATAACACTTGACTTCTTGTCAGAAAGGACCACTTCTGGGCAAGGGAACTCCCATTGGTTTCTTTCTAATGGGGAGACATGTGTTGGCTGTCTAGGGAGCTCTAATAGAATATTATCATGATAAAATGTTCCTTTGATTCTAGCAGACATTTACTTGACACCAAGTTTCCCACTGGCATTCACAGGGCCTCCCAGAAAAAATTCTATCTGTGAGTGCCATTTAGGTTGTGAGCAAAATTAATTATGCTATTATTCATTTTTTCTCATATGCTTAATCTGTATTAACTTTTAACAGCAAGTACATATCACCAATACTATACTGTAGTACATGGAAATACCTGAAAACAATCTTTATATAAAGTTTTTTCCCTCTTTTATTTCAAAGTAATAATTTAAGAATATAATTTTGATGATGCATCACTCAGAAATAGCAGATGCTGATAAACACAAATCTTTTAATCTAGGCATAGGTTTCTTTCTATATAGCAGACTTATACATTTGGAGAAGTAAAACAAAAACAAAGAAGAGAGTAGAATCAATGATGCTCAGAAGGTCAGTATTATTTGCCCAAAAAAGAAGTAGGCTGTAAATGGTGTTAAGACTGTCAAAATGTGTGTTCCTGACTTTTCCTCACCTCAGTAACTTTAGGCCAGGAAAATATACTTGGAGAGGACCATCCTTATCATTTATATTTTGGTTATTTAAGCCAGGGATCATAGTAAATTTCAACACTTACAATAATTCCCTTTGACATTTAATTACTTACTATATTTTGTAATTATCTAAAAGAGCTTTGTTGTTTACCTATCATTTAATGTCTGGGAGTATAGGTATATGTCTAATAAGATACAGGCAATAATACATCCAAAATTGCCTAGCCAATGCAGGAATCACAATCCATATTCAGGAAATATTTGTAATATTGGACTTGAGAACTAGCTATAAGGGTCATGTTAAACTGTCAAGGATGGCATTCCTCAACCTGACCAGAATAGCCAAGTATTTCAGGGAAAAAGGATGGAGTAACTGTAATACCATCTTTGGCACAGGAAAATGTTCCCACTCCCTGAAGTTCAAGAATCTTATTACAAAATGTTATAGAGTTAGATGAGCCAAACAAATCAGGACCTTGAGTTATTTCAGATTCCTGTAACCCTCACCATAACCCTAAATCCATTAGTTGCTAAATCTTAACCACTTTTGTTCTCTTCAAAGTTAATGATATCCTTTTCTTCTTTTCAGTATTATTCATTGCTATTGCCATAATTCAGCCTTTCCTGATTTTTACTTTGATTATATAATCATTCCCTCATTGGTTTGTGTTCCTCTTATCTAAATGTCTCATTAATTTATTCTTTATAGTAGGACCCAAAGTGATTCTCCTAAAGGGGAAATCAAACCAGTCCAAAATTGGCCAATCCCTGCAGGATCCTTCCTGGTTTTCATGCTAATCTTAAACTTCGTTTCATGTATATAAGAGCTATCAAAATCTGACCCTCAGTTATATCTCCACCATTCTCATACTCTCTGAGTTACATAAATATTATTTATAATTCCACTTGTATTTTCTATTAACTTTTTTGCCTTTCCTTGGATTTTGGAAATCTACATAGAGTTGATATAATGCTACCTTACCTCAAATGAAAAATCCTTGAAAATTCATGATTCTACTTACATTTGCTATAAAATCCACAGTTCAAAGTCGAAATTGTTCATTAATTAATCATATGTATTTTAAAGAAAATAATAGAGAAAACGTTATGTTTACACATACATTTGTCATTTCCTTTTTCATTATTCCTGCAGTTTGAGTTTCCATCTTACATAATTTCAGTGATAAAATTTCTCCATTATTTAGTGTAATGCAGGCTTACTGATATTAAATTCTCTTAATCTTTTTTATGACATTGTTATTTGAAAAGCATCCTTATTGTAAAAAGAAATCTATGTTGACTACATATATATTTTCTCAATTATATTATATTCTTTTCAACACTTTAAAGATATAATTAAACAATGCACAGTAGGAACCTAAAATAAATAGATTAATTAATTAAAATTAAAAGGATAGAGATATCATTTCACTATAAATCACACTTGAAATAACACTGTGTAGCTGTCTACTATGTTCCCTCTTCCCCTGTTTACTAGTCTGTAAGGAATTAGACAGAATACCAAAAAAATATTTTAAAAAAATATGCTTGATACTCAAATTTTGAGCATGAAATAACACTTACTTTAAGTAAATTACTTGATTAATTAATATGCACCAGCTACCCCGCTAGGTGCTTTACTCCTATAATCTGATTTAGAGTTGAATGTATGATGTTTGTTTGTTTATAGCTTTGTGATGGACCCTGGGGGATGGCAAGAGGTCAATATGGACAAAAATGTAGACTTCAAAGGATTTACAGTTTTGAAAACTCAGTTTACTGTTATACTTCTGATTTCTGAATTGATTACATGATGCATTAAAGGGAGATTTATGAATCAAAATAATAAATTTTGTTGTATCAGGGTTTATTGAACTGTGAAGAATTACCAGAACCTAGATAAATAGAATGAGTGGAAAGACATTCTGATTGGAGGAAAAATACAAATATCTGTATGTGAAAAGGAATATATAGTTTAGTGTGTGCTTGGGAAATAGTTTTATCCTGTATAAAATTATTTTGATTTCTTAATTTACTCTTGAGAGATAGTATCCTGGGAGTGGTTTATTTACTTATTTATTTATTTTAGATTCTTATTTATTTATGTGATAGAGAGACAACGAGAAAGGGAACACAAGCAGGGGGAGTGGGAGAGGGAGCAGGGAGCCTGATATGGGGCTCATTCCCAGGACTCTGGGATCATGACCTGAGCTGAAGGCAGATGCTCAACGACTGAGCCACCCAGGTGCCCCTCCTGAGAATGGTTTGTTAAGAAAAATACAGTTCATACGGGAACACTGACAGCAAGCTTTTTATCTGTCTACACTTCTTTGTAAGATAAAACTGATGATCTGTCATAGGTTAATCCCCTCTGATGAGTTCCCTGAATTAGAATAATAATATTAACAAAATAAAAAATCAAGAGATATTTTAAACGTGTTATTACTAAAAGAAAAAGCCAGAAGATTATTGTTGATTTCCATTATTAAATTCTCCCATAGTAATCCATTATTTTGAATTTGGAGTTGGTGTGTATGAGTTTATTATCATATTTCTTTCATTCTGGATGCAAACCTACTTAGCCTGTTGCTAAAATCCAAAGGACTGCTGAGTTCCTTCAAGTAATGTCAGTTGCTCCCTTTACATACCCATCAAATGCATCATACTTAGGTGTCATATTCTCCACAAAGTTGTTACCACACTGGCTTTCAGAAATAATGAAGGGGCACCTGGGTGGTTCAGTAACTTATGTGTTGAACTCTTGATTTCAGCTCAGGTCATGTTTTCAGGGTTATGAGATCAAGCCCCAGGTTGGGCTCTGAACTGGGCATGGAGCCTACTTAGTAAGATTTTCTTTCTCCTTCTCCCTATGCCCCTCCTCCTCTCTAAAGAAGGGAGAGAGAATGGAAATAAATGCATGTATGATATGTATAGTGTACTATGTCTATACCTATATTATCAATATCTGTACCTATCCATCTGTCTGTCTGTCTGATCTCCACCTTTTCTGTTACTGTTACAGGTTTCCACCCCAGGCATTTCTCATGATATAGGAGAAAAACATTTTCTTTAGAATTTTAAATCAATATAATATATGAAGGATTTAAGAACATTTATTAATGAATATCTGCATTTTTTTTTCCTGGAGAATACAAAAATAATTGTGCTTTTAAAAGTCTGGGTTCATCAAAAAAGAAAATTTTGGAGTACTAAATAGCTTTTTTTTTTTTTTTTCCCCCACAGAAGATTTTTTTGAAGAGTTAAGTTGAAGAGAGGCTGGTTGAGGAGAAGCCTTAGGGAAGGGCAGTATATGAATAGAAGATTATAGCTGAATTCATCAAGTTTTCCAAATGAGAACATGCAAAGAAATCAGATAAGGACTCCAGTAAAATTTATTTCAACATTCAAAGTAAGTTTTATATGTGCTTGTAGAGATAGACTGCAGAGTTTAGTTAAAAGCTTCTCTTCTCCAAGAAACATTGAATCAATCATTTTCCTCTCCATTTCACTGAATATAGGAAATGAGTAAGTCTAATTCTGTTAGCTTTTAATGTGAAAAAAGTAATGAAACATATCTTTTAATTGTGCTGTTATTTAAGCTATCTGTGATAAGGAGAAGTGTTTCTTCTAAAAGAATATAATAGGAAGAAAACTCTACTCTGGAATAAGCATTCTTAGTTCTTGATAATAATATTTTGAAAAATTGTTCATAAATGAGAAGTGTTTATTTCTGGTCTCTTATCACCTAGCCCAGGTTGGGACTGTGAGGTCGAGGACATATGGAGCGTTCTTCTTTTTGCCACTCTAAACTTAACTTAATCGAATAAAAGTATTAAATAATGTATGGGCCAACATTTAAAAACATAGTCCTGTGTATAAATGGGGAAGGTGGAGGACAGATAGCCATTGCTACCCTTGTTCAGACAAGGATGGTTTGGGACCTTTACACAGGCCTGTGGCTCTGGAATGCCAAAGTGTCATAGGCAAAACATTCACTTTACTTGTTAAAAATAGAGCACTGTTTAAAACTGAGAACTATTTACCACATTTGAAGGCTTTAAAAGAGCTAGTAAATCTGTCTGTAAAATGCTTTCTCTTCCATGAGCATGTCATCTAAGTAGAGCCTGTCAGAACAAGGCATCAAAGGAGAGTGCATATTGCCAAAATAAATTACTCACTTGTCAAAATATGACATCAACTTCCCCTATTATATTTGAGGAAAGTAGTATGAGAGTCAGGACCCAGTGAAATCAACCAGAAGCTGTGACAAGTTACTGTCTGTACAATCGGGTGCATCTTTTTCATAAAGGTAACTTCTCATTTGAAGTACCAGAAATATTTTTTCAAGTCAAACTGACTTAGTGATATTGGAAGGATGAAGTTAGGAATCTGTTTGCAAAGACTGTTTATAACACATTGCTCATAGCACTGAAATTTTGTCAGTTGAAGAGTCTGAACAAATCCTTTACTCCTGTGTCCTGTTGTTTATTTCCTTAGTAAACACCTTCCCTTCCCCACCTTGAGTACTGGTCCAGGTGCTCCCTCATCCATGGAAACTAGGGCCTGTGAACTCTGGCATCCAGGGAATGTTACATGAAAAACAACAAACGAGATATTGATAGGAACCTAATTTAATTAATAAACATTCATTAAGCACTTATACTTTCTCAAGTACTTCGATAAACCTCAGGAATAGGAAATGAGTAAGACATATTTTTTGCCTTCAAGTATCTCTCTATCTGATTTGGGAAACATACAACAAATAAAATGCGACCTCATAAAAATAGAGGAAAAGTGGGGTTCTGAAGCAGGATGGGAATCATTAGCTAGACCTGGCAGGGGTGAGTGGTTCAGAATCAGCTCACTGGAAGACACTTACTTGAGCTTGTATTTAAAATAAAAATGGCAATTTTGGTGGTGCCGGGGTGACTCAGTGGGTTAAGCTTCTGCCTTCGGCTCAGGTCATGATCTTAGGGTCCTGAGATCAAGCCCCACATCAGATTCTTTGCTCAGCAGGGAGCCTGCTTCTCCCTCCCCCTCTGCCTGTCCTTCTGCCTACTTGTGATCTCTCTCTCTCTCTCTCAAATAAAGAAATAAAACCTTTAAAAATAAATAAATAAATAAAATAAAAATGGGAATTTTCCAGGAAAACAAAGAGAAAAGTTCCACGAGGAGGAATCTTCTAAGTTAAAAAAAAAAAAATGTTCTATCAATCTTAAGTGGCTAAGTATTAAATGGAAGATAAAAGAGATGGAAAAATCTAGGATGACACATAGTTTCAGACTTTGATCTTGTGTGGATAATGGAACAATAATATAGGGAATATAGAAGGAACAGTCCCAGAAGGGGAGGGAAGGGAAGGAAAATGAATAATATAATGAGCTCCATTTGGGGGTTAAACAAAACAAATGGTATGGGTACTATCATTTGCTGTCATTGCAAGAAATAAGTGGCACACTCAAATCTGGGCAATTTAAGAACAGTGTATATACAGTAAAGAAACAGTTTACAAAAGGTTGAGCAGGTCGTAGATAAGCCATAAGCCATAGTGAGATAACAAAGAGGATCCTAACAGCAGTTCATGGCCACCACACCTATGGGTAAAGGCAAGCAGCAATTATCTGAACATGAAGACAGATCTTTGTTGAGAGAATCATCTGAAAGGTACTGTGGTCTCTGATCAAGCTTCTCAGGCAGCCCTGCAGGGAGGAAGCTGGGGAAACAAATATATTGGCCTTCTTTCTTTTCTTCCTATTGTTGGTATTCTCACTGGTCAAACTCAAACAGAAGCCAAAAGCCAGAAGCCAGGGAGCCAATGATGTTTTCATATCAGTCAGCTACCTTGAAAACAGAATAGAGCAAAAAATAATGAATATTTGGAGAGGCCAACAGGAGATTTTCAGTACATGTGTGAACTTATGCCTTCAGGATTTACTGTCTATGGACTATCTCCCAAGCAACTACTTTAATGATGACATTATTTATATTGCTTTTTAATAATATCATCAATAAGATATATATGTGTGTGTATACACACACACACACACACACACACACGCCCCCTGTGGAGGCCAAGAAAAATAAATAGTTAACTTGCAGAGATCACAATCCTGCAAGACAGGAATCTCCCTTGGTTTACAAATGTCCTAGAGATTTACAAGTAACTCAGTTCCTCAAGCCCTAACATCGCCCTCCCCTCCATAAAACTGAAGGAGGCTGATGGGGAAGAAAATGGAAACAAAGGTAAACCTAAATCTCACTAACAAGAATGCTTGATAGGAGAAATGTGACATTCCACCAGGAAACTCCCAATTGTCGTCATGTTAGTGCCTCATCAGGAGGAGAAACGGCCTTGACTTAAAAATAATCAGGCCTCCAATATCCTGACAGTCTTTTTTACCCTGATAGACCTTCTGAACATCCCCTTTGTCCTCACCTACTGCTGAGCCAGCAATTGTGGCCCAATTATCTACTGCCGAGTCCACCCCACTCTGCCTTTAAATATTCTGACCATAATCCTGTTCAGGGTCCAAGTCCCTACTCCACTGTGTCGGGTATACTTGGGCCCAAGCTTAAGCTTGTCAAATAAACCCTCATGTGATTGCATCGGTGTTGGCTCCTTGGTGGTCTCTCAGTCACGAAATCTTGGGCATAACATTTGGGGGCTTGTCCGGTATCTGAGAGACCCCCAGGATGCCAACTTGGAGAGTCCTGCACCGGCTGGTGAGTGCACTCATTTCTTTATCTATTTGCACACATACTTGGGAGCTCCACTCCGCATTTTTTTTTACCTATAGAAATTCCAACCTGAGTATCTGGATTCGACATTGGCTCAAGCAGACACATGGTGGGCTGTCGACTGGGGGATCTTGGGAGACATCCCCTTGCCCCTGTCTGGAGGCTCGGCAGATGTTGCAGTCAGGCCCGGAGGACAAGGTTCTAATCTGGAGGCTCAGCTGCTGGTACAGTTGGGCCCCTGTCTGGAGGCTCAGCTGCCAGTATGGTCAGGCCCATGTCTGGAGGCTCGGCTACCGTTGCAGTTGGGCCCGTCTGGAGGCCATGTGTTCTTGTTAATTGTTGTAAGTGTATTTGTCTTATTACAGACTGAGGATGTGATGGGATAGACACAGACGACCCCTCTGTCTCTGATGATTGAATGTTGGATGGCCCAGGGAGGGATGCTGGGTCTGCGGTTGTCTTTGTCCTGTCTTTTTGTTGTCTGTTGCATTGTTGTTGTGTTTGAAGAAATGAGACAAGCAGAGAGTAAGGAAACTCTGATTTTCATCTCTCCATTCCTCCTAATAGATGTGGGGTTACTCCCTTACTCATTTCTTGTTTTAATGGCTGGCTATAACTAGAGCCAACTGTGATTAGTCTAACTCAAGACAAAGACTTTAAAGAATATTCCCAAGCAGCTGCCAAAACTCCCTTTGTTTCAGGGAAATTCCTGTCTTCTCTAGCCTGACATGGACTCCTTAACTCCTCCCCCCTTGTTGGTGGGAAAACATGGCTTCTGCTCCTCTGTTGGGGATGATGAGCTCTAAAACCAGGAATCCTTTCTCTGCCTTCTGGCAGCAATTTGCTCTTCTGTCTCCCCCTTTTGTTTCTGTACCAACATGCTCGGGGTCTGCATAACTGGTCTCTAGACCACCCTTGGTGCTTCCTGCAGCATGGCTCCTTCCCTCTTTACTGTCAAGGAACAAGAAGAGCTCCCCCTAGACCAAACACCCCCCACTCCGGACCTTCCCACCTGTGTCTCAGGTAAACATTAAAAGTGGAGTGGGCCCAGGTGGAATGTAAATCAGTATTTGAACTAAGTTAAGTTTGTTGGTTTAATTAAGATATACATGTCCTTTAAGTTATCAGCAGTAAGCGTGAAACTTCAGTCAAAGTTTACTTAAGGTCAAATAAGCTCACGTTATTTATGTTAAAATCTGTGTTAAAATCTGTTAAAATCTGTTAGCAAAGAGATGATTGCACTGATGGTTAATTATCTGTCTCAAAGTTTTAATGGGTAAATGCTGAGATAGCTTTCAAAGTCTTTTGTAACCTGAAAGTTTAAAGTTTTGCTTGGATGATAAATAGAATTAAGTTTGTTGGACATCTAGATCTTTCAAATAAGATAAAATGCTAAGTTTTGATTACTGAACATAGGTTTGTGTTTTTTACTTCTTACAGCAAAGAAAATAAGAATATTTAAATCTGTTGGTAAGCATGGTTTGTGCTTAACTGATTCATAAATTGGCATCTAAAGAATTCTGCTATAACCATTCACAGTTGGTTAATAGCTGATAATTGGTTAATAACTAAAGGTGTTTCTAAGAGTACAAAATTCCGCTAACTGTAAGACTGATGGAAATAAAGAAAGCAATTCTGTATGTAGAAAAGTAGAAGATGTGTAAAAAAGATTTAAGGAATGAATGGGAAGGTAAAAGAAGGTAATTTTGTCCTAAATGAAATGGTTGTTTGAAAGGAAATAGCTTGGGACAAAATCTGAATGCAAAGGAAAGTTGTAGAAGGTTTGTGAAGGGAAATCTTCAGAAAAGGAATTTTAGGTAGGTCAGGAAGGACTAAGAAAAAAAAAAAAAAAAAGGAGAAAAAGACCTGATGCCTGATCCTGTTTGAATAAGAAAAAAATGGAAGGGGAGACTGATCGCCTCCCATTAGCCAAGGATTCCCAGAGTGGGGTGGCCAACCTGTTTGAATCCGAAGAGTGCCTGACTATGTGAATCTGTCTGTCTGGCTCCACTGCTTTGGCTACGGAGTCTGAGTGGGCTGCACCCTGAGTCTTGCAGGGCCTCATATGGCATAACAGTCATCTACTCCATGGAGTAGTCTGGTCCGGGACTTATACGGACAGACCTCAGCTAAGAGGCTCCTAAGTTCCCGAGAGGGATGCGAGCAGGACAGCATCTGAAAGATCCCCCTCCCTTTGTCTGCGACATCATTCACATTGGGAGGTAAACCTAATAAACCCACTATCTTAAGGCTGCATGCTTTAGAATAAAAAGGAAGGACACTGGTATAGAAAAGCTGGTTTTCTCTCTGTTTAAAAGGTCAAATTTTTCTTAGGTTAATTGATCTGTAAGTGGTTTTCTCTTTGCCTGCCTAGAGTTATAAATAATGTCTCTTTGACTCATAAGCCTTTCCCTTGATATGCTAAGTAATTCAGGGAGTACTGCTAAACCAGTGATAAACCTTGGGTTACATTTGGGTAAGTGCTGTAACTACTCTAAGGGTTCTATACATTTCCTAAAGTTTTAATGTTTTGACAAGGGTCATCACTTAATATTTAACCATATCTATTCTGAGTTTTTGTCATTTGTAATTGTTTTAATTCTTTTGTAAAATGAATTTTGCCTTAAAGAAAATTCATATGGGAAACTTACAGGACAAATACAGGTCTTTGATATCTTAAAATCCTGGAACTAAAATGGGTAAAAATTTACAGAAGTAAATATTGCATTCGGACTAAGCCAGAATTAGCAACATGGGACTAGATGAACTGAAGGAAATTGTAATGTTATGTCTCTTGATGTTTTGTCTTATTCTAAACATGACTGGTTCTGTAATGTTCACTCTTCCAGACTAGGAAAACTTTTTCTTAAGTTATCTGTAACTTACAGAAATGTAAAAGTATTCATTTGTAAACAAATCAAGGCATTCAACTTTTCTATCTGAACCCTCTGAAACCAAAAGTTCTCAACAAGTATTCTTTCTTCCATGGCAATCAGTCATTTGCATAAGTTCAATGAGAATCTGTTCTCCTTGTAACAGGATACCATTGGAAACACTGGTTATTTTACCAAGACTTTGACTGGAATGTCATATTTGAAAAGACTCAGATATGACCAGACAGCTTAAAGGAACTAAGGTTGACTTTATAAAACCTGGAGCCATAAAGCCCCCTGAAACTGTTGGCCTGATACCATGCTTACAGACTTCTGAGCAGCCTCACCAGGTGAGTAAAGAATGTCACTTCCTGGCAGGATACTTTGGGAACCTCAGGAAGAGGAATTCGCCCAAATCAACAGGTATTGCCGGCATGTCTGATGGCAATTACATGGCTTGGCTTCTGGCCTGGAGAGTCTACTAAAAGTTCAACCTAGAGATTCCTTATACAAAGTTCCAGCAAAGCAGATTCTAAAAGATCTATATAATCACTTACTGTTCTTGCTGAGTTTATGTAAATAATTAGGCCAAGTTTGTTAAAACTGGACTTGTTTTCCAAATGAGTTAGTCCTGATTTGGCTATCTCTGGAAATGAGGGTTATTTTAGAGAGAAAAATTATGTTTTAATAACACACCTTTATGGATGTTAAATTCCAGATTTGATTGTTTTTAAATACTTGTTTACCTAAACTAGACAACTTGAGGTAAACTTCAGAAAAGTTGCACGATAGCTTGTTTAGATGATCCAGCTTTTGCAAGTCAGTCAGCCCCAGATGTAAAGAGCATTTTGGGAATTGCCAACAGCCTAACCGAGTGCCCCAGCATTGGCCATCCCAGATGTTACCAAGCCCTTCCACTTGTATGTGGATGAACAAGCAGGGGTGGCCAAAGGAGTTTTGACTTAGACTCTCGGGCCTTGGCAAAGGTCAGTAGCCTATCTTAGCAAGAAACTAAATTCAGTAGTGGCTGGGTTCCCCCTTGCCTCCACATTTGGGGGCTCGTTGCTGCCATGGCCTTCCTGGTCAAGGATGCAAGTAAATTGACTTTGGATCAAAATCTTATCTTGACCACAACTCACTCTATCGAGGGCCTTCTCCGGACTCCACCAGACCAGTGGATAACAAACACTGGAGTGATGGGGTATCAGGCCCTCCACCTTTATGATGACTGATCAGTCTGTACCCCAGTCACTGCAGGCATTACAGTCTGTCTAGCCCAGGCAGGGATCCTAACTGCCCACACTGAGATGTAGATGGAGCTGGAACCACATCCTTACTAACCCAGGGACTTGGTTTAGATGTACTGCTGCCAAGTAGAAGACTTGGAGCCTCGCTGGAAGGGACCCTACATCGTGATCCTGACCACACCCACCACTCTCAAGGTCAATGGGATTACTCCCTGGGTCCACTACACTCACGTCTGGCCGGCTGACCCACATGTCATTCTCAAGGACTTTATTCCAGGATGGAAGAGCCAGCTGGACAAGGACAATCCCTAAAACTGAGACTGCTCCGCTCTTACATACCCCATAATGTTATTTATACTATGCCCTCTTATACCAGTGCGGGGAGTTTGAAAAGTAACCCTCGCTACCCCCTTCTCCTCTTTACCTTCAGGCCCTGCATTATCAATAGGTTAGTTACTTTTGTCAAAGACAGAGTGGGTGCAGTTCAACTCATGGTACTCAGACAGCAATACCAACCACTCGACCTTGTTACTGAGACCAGCCTAGACCCATGATTAGGTCCTTCCTTAGGTTTCTCTGAGAAGGGGAAATACGGAAGCCAAGAAAAATAAATAGTTAACTTGCAGAGATCACAATCCTGCAAGACAGGAGTCTCCCTTGTAAATATCCTAGAGATTTACAAGTAACTCAGTTCCTCAAGCCCTAACATCACCCCCACCCCATTAAACTGAAGGAGGCTGATGGGGAAGAAAATGGAAACAAAGGTAAACCTAAATCTCACTAACAAGAATGCTTGATAGGAGAAATGTGACATTCCACCAGGAAACTCCCAATAGTCATCATGTTAGTGCCTCATCAGGGGGAGAAACGGCTTTGACTTGATAATAATCAGGCCTCCAATATTCTGACAGTCTTTTTTACCCTGATAGACCTTCTGAACATCCCCTTTGTCCTCACCTACTGCTGAGCCAGCAGTTGTGGCCCAATTATCTACTGCCGAGTCCACCCCCACTCTGCCTTTAAAAATTCTGACCATAATCCTGTTCAGGGTCCAAGTCCCTACTCCACTGTGTTGGGTATACTTGGGCCCAAGCTTAAGCTTGTCAAATAAACCCTCATATGATTGCATCGGTGTTGGCTCCTTGGTGGTCTCTTGGACACGAAAACTTAGGGATAACACCCCTATATATGTGCATATCATATATATAACCTTTTGTCTCCTGGGCCCATGGTAGGGTCAGTTTTTTTCTTTTCCAGTGAAAAATTTGTTAGGTTTGTTCTATCTGTTCTGAACTGCAGCATACATGTTTTGCTGTAAACATTCTATTTACTATTACTGACATGGTTCTAATTTTCCAAGCAATATTAAAAGTGAAATGTCAAAAGTTGTAATAAAATTATCTCTTTGGGAACATTCTCAGAGAAAACACAAGCAGGGCAGTTTACCTGCTATAAATGCCAAGTGTATGAAAATTGTTTTCAAATATTGTCAGTTACTCAGTACCAGAAGCACCTTTGTGTAGAGAAGTAATCAATTGCTAGACTGTATAGTCTGTAGAATCTTTGTTATGAAAATACAATTTTGCAAGATGACTCCGGAGCAAATACTAGAATTTTCTTCTATCAACATGATATTTATAAATCCCTAATGCATGTGGCCATTTCTTGAATGATAGGGTGGTAATTGGTATAAGTTACTCTGTTTGATCCTATCCAGGAAAGTTGTTATAAAAAGTCTATAAAAAAACAAAAGAAAGGTTTTTTTTTTCCCCTATACAATTAGTTGCTTTTGGAAAGCTTATATTTCTTATATATATTTATTAAAATGGCAAGCCATTTCTGAATTAGTAAGAATGGAATAAAATATATAAATTTCAGTTGCTTCATAATAATATAAATTAATTATGCTGGAGCTTTAAGATATAGGGTTAATGGGTCTGGTGACAAAGTGTCAGAAAGGATTTGGGAAGGGGACTTAGTTAACTGTATAGTGAACACTGAAAACCTTCTATTATTATATATTTGCAAACAGAGTTTGCACATTCACTCTGTTCTCTGTGAATGGTGTTCATGACAATTATGTTTTGAAAGGATTTACTGGATTTTTAGTATTATAGAATAAACTCAAAAAATAAATCCTGTAATTCTTTAATTGTATAAGAAACAGTGTAGTATAATATGTGTTGAACTTCAAGTTCAAAAGAGTTAACATCCCAGTTCTGAAACCCTGAAAGAGTAACTTTGAAAAAAGTCAGATAATGCTCGGTGGTCCTCACTGCTGATATATAAATTATTCCAGATGGGAATTGTTAAATTATATTATCTATTTAATTTTTTTTTTAAAGATTTTATTTATTTATTTGACAGAGAGAAATCACAAGTAGATGGAGAGGCAGGCAGAGAGAGAGAGGGAGGGAAGCAGGCTCCCTGCCGAGCAGAGAGCCCGATGCGGGACTCGATCCCAGGACCCTGAGATCATGACCTGAGCCGAAGGCAGCGGCTTAACCCACTGAGCCACCCAGGCGCCCCTATCTATTTAATTTTTAATCTTGAATAATATTGGGTTTATAATTTCTTCCTGAAAGGTAGTGGTTGAGATATAAAAATTATAAAGAAATAAACAGGATGATGCTGTCTTATTTTGATTCTTTCTCCTTTTATATTTGTGCTTATTTAGAAACTAATTAATAATAGAAGCTTTAGGTGAAATTTAACTCTTATAAGCAGAGTACAGAATTAGTTTGAAAATTATACCATAAGTGTCCTGAAATGTACTTGCAGGCTAATAATAGACTACTGGTTTAGTGAGATCTAGTCATTCGTTCCTAAGTGGTACTTTACATACTGTCTGCAAGAAAATCCCCCAAAATGTTTGAAAATGAAGGGATTTTTAAGCCTCAGCTCAGACAGGATAGTCCATGTATGGCAAAGTCAGAAATTTAAATACAACTACTATGCCAGATGATTCTAGTGTGCAGACAGGTTAGAGAATCACCTTTCTAGAATATCACTACCACCAGCCCCATGACTATGACTGCCACCATAATCAACACCATGACTATTATAATATGTCAGAATGCTCTGTCACAGTATGTGTATGTTCTACAATTTCACATTTGGAAAGAAGAATCTTTGGCTTAGGGTCAGGACATGATTTTTGGTCATTTAAGCTTTGCAGAAATCTTTAACCTTTAACTCTTTCAAATTTTGCTGAAGAATGTAGTAGCTAGTTGATTAATAAGATAATTTCTTCTTATAGATTTTGCCTAATTATAATGTATCTTTAGTTTCTTCTAATGCCAACATATGATTAATTAACATTTTAATTGTGTAATTTTATTCCACAACAACCTTATGCAAAAAGTGAATAAAACTGAGAGAACTGTAAAGAATTAGCTATGGGATTCCACTTCATTCATTGTATACTTATTAAAATATTTAGTTAATAAAAGAATGGAGAAACCAGGGTGCCTGGGTGGCTCAGTAGGTTAAGTAGTTGACTTTTGATTTGAGGTCAGGTCATGATCTCAGGGTCGTGAAATTTAGCTCTGAGTTGGACTCTGTGTTCAGAGTGGAGTCTGTCTGAGATTCTCTCCCTCTCCCTCTTCGTTAACCCCTCCCCCCACTTGCACTCTTTCTCTCTCCCTCTCTCTCTCAAATAAATAAATCTTGGAAAAAAAAAAAAGATTGAGGGAAACAAAGATGAATTCATCTAAATTGTTGCTTTATGAAATATTATTTTATACTGCTGCTCTGTCTTTCCTGGTCTCCCATTATCTCACCATCAATTTTAACAGCTTTTCTAAGTTGCTGTGACTACTGCATTGGTTTGCAGTAAACTTTTACACAGGTCCCTCCAGTAACAATATATTCATAAAATCATCTTACACCAGCCAATTTTATAAAAGCCTTTTTGAAGTGAAATTCTCATACTATGAAATTCAGATTTTTACAGTATACCAATTAGCATGTTCTAGTATATTTACAGAGTTGTGTGTCCATTATTCTAATTTCAACACCTTGTAAAGCAACCTTGGACTTCTTACTAGTCACTCCCCATTTTCTCATCTTCCCTCAGTTCCTGGCAATACCTAATCTGTTTCTGTGGGAAATATAGGAACATAGTGGATATTTCATATACATAGAATCATAATATGTGATCTTTGGTGACTAATTTCTTCACTTACCATTATAATGTCAAGGATTAGTAATGTTACAATAAGTGCCAGTATTTTATCCCTTTTCACTGCTGAATAATATCACATTTTATGGATAGACCACATTTAATCCATCCATTAGTTAATGGACATTTGTTTGAATTCATTAGTTATTATGAGAAATTAGTTATTATGGCAACAAGCATTTGTGTATGTATTTTTGTGTAGGTATAGGTTTTCATTTATCTTGGGCATATACTTAGGAGTTGAATTACTGAGTTACATTATAATTCTGTGTTTAGTATTATATGGAACTGTCACAGTGTTTTCCAAAGTGGCTGCAACAATTTACATTCTGATCAGCAATGTAGTAGAGTTTTCATTTGTCACATCCTCATTAGCTACTGCTGTTGTTGCCATCTTATTTGAGCCATCTTAGTGGTTATTAACTTGTGTATTGTGGTTTTGATTGACATTTTTCTAATTACTAATGTTGTTTATCATCTCTTAATGTGCATATTGATCACCTGTAAGTGTGTATATATATGTATGTATGTGTGTACATATATTTAAGTTTTTTATTTTTAAGTAATCTCTACACCTGACATGGGCATCGAACTTAAAAAAAAAACCTGATATTAGAGTCACATGCTCTACTGACTAAACCAGCTAGGCACCCCATCATTTGTATTTATTTTAAAAGAAATATCTGTTCAAATCCTTTATCCACATTTATAAATTGTTTCTATTTTATGCAGGTATATATGTGGAGTTTCAAGAACTCTAAATATATTCTGGCTATAAGTCCTTTATCAGACATATTGATTGAAAATATTTTCTTTCATTCTGTAATTTGCCTTTTCACTTTCTTGATATTATCCTGTGAAGCACAAAAGTTTTAGTTTTATAAAATTCACTTTACCTTTTTTTTCATTCATGCCTCTAGTATCATATCTAAGAATCCATTGCCTAACTGAACATTATGAAATGTTTACCCCTAAGTTAGAAGTTCTTCACCCACCAAAAAAAAGTGCAGAATTTTAGCTTACTTTTGCATAATAAAATATGCCAACTTAAATTATTTTGTTTATCTTGAAAAGGATCTGGCTGAAAATGTACTTGATTGAAAAAGTAAAAATTTGGGAATCTTTAAGGGAAACACAGACAAATTTCATGTCATGTGAACCTCATTGAATTTCACATATTTAATTATCTTATTGAAAATAAGTTAATCTTCTACTTACCTAATAATCATATTTGGATTTTTTTGTGCTTCCATTTTATCTTTACTATAGATCACAGATACTAGGAACATAAATATAACACATTTCCCATGCTTAAGTTGGTTCAGTCTACCACAATAAAATACAAGGGAGCAAATTATTTCCTTTTCCAAATGGGCATATATTATATCATTGTGCATAAATTTCAGTGAAAGTGCATAATTGCGAAGTCATTCCCATTTCAAAGGTTGCTAGGAAATTATAAGCCCACTGGACACACAATTAAGATAATTTTCTCCTTTAATCTAATTATGTTTTAAGGTCTTGGCAGGGATTCCTGTAATGAATAAAATTTTTCATGTCACCCAAGTAATCATTCAGAGTATTGAAGAAAATAAATTGATATACATTGATTTTTTACAAAATGCCAGGCACTGTGCTTAGTGATTCACATTTACAATCTTGTTCACTACTTGAGAGTATCCATGGAGGAATACATTACTATCCCCAATTTACTTATGAGTGAATTGAAATGACGTTTACATCATTTTCCCAAATTCATAGAGATAGCAAATGAAGGAGAAATTGTGGAACTTTGTCAGTCTAATGGCATAACCTGGTTGCTTATTAGCTTAATTTGAGATAAACTGTTTTTAAAGACCTCCTAAAGTGACACTTCAGAGTTAGTCATTGCTAAAGAGAAAGTGATTTTGTATTTCTTTGCCCAATAGTCCCATAAAATATAGTTGAAATCACATGGCACTAAGCAGGATAATCTTCCATTAATATCTATTTTTTTTTATTTTTAAATCATTCCATCTTCTAAATTAGTAATCTTACTGACCTCTCACCACAATATTTCACCCTTCTAGCTGCCACAGCTTCCTCCTCTTCGTCCTCCTCCTCCTCATTATTATTATTAGTTTGGGAAAAGATATTTTTTAAATTTTTATTTAAAGATAGTTGCCACACATTTCATTAATTTCAGGTCTACAATATAGTGATTTACCATCTCTGTATGTTACCTTGGCTCACCACAAGTTCTGCTGCTATCTGTCACCCTACAACACAATTATAATATCACTGACTGCATTCCTTATTCTGTGCCTTTTATTCCCATGACTTATTCATGACTGTAACCTCTTCCCTTCACCCATTTTTGCTTATCTCTCCAGCCCCCTTCCCTCTGGAAACCATCAGTTTGTTCGCTGTACTTGTAGATCTGATTCTGTTTGGTGTTTGTTGGTTTTTTCATTTGTTTTTTGGGTTTTGTTTTGTTTTGTTTTTGTATTCGACATATGAGTGAAATCATATGGCATTTGTCTTTATCTGATTGAATTATTTCACTTAGTATAATATCCTCTAGATCCACCCATGTTGTTGCAAATGGCAAGATTTCATTCTTTTTTATTACTGATATTCCAGTGTGTTGTCTGTCTGTCTGTCTGTCTGTCTCTCTATCTATCTATTACTCTTTAAAACAGATACCAAACCTTCATCCATTCATCTATTGATGGACCTTTTGCATTTGTATTAAAATATTTTATTTATTTATTTGACAGAGAGAGAGATCACAAGTAGGCAGAGAGGCAGGCAGAGAGTGGGTTGGGGAGGGAAGGAGGCTCTCGGCTGAGCAGAGAGCCTGATGCAGGACTCAATTCCAGGACCCCAGGATCATGACCCAAGCCAAAGGCAGAGGCTTAACCTACTGAGCCACCCAGGTGCCCCTATTGATAGACATTTTGATTGCTTCCACATCTTGGCTTTTGTAAATAACTGCTGCAATACACATAAAGCGGCATATATCTTTACAAATTAGTGTTTTTATATTTTGAGGAAGGGATAAACATCCAGTAGTGCAATTATTGGATCATACAGTATTTCTATTTTTAGTTTTTTTTTAAAGATTTTATTTATTTATTTGACAGAGATTTCAAGTAGGCAGAGAGGCAGGCAGAGAGAGAGGAGGAAGCAGGCTCCCTGCTGAGCAGAGAGCCCGATGTGGGGCTTGATTCCAGGATCCTGGGATCATGACCTGAGCTGAAGGCAGAGACTTTAACCCACTGAGCCACCCAGGTGCCCCCCTATTTTTAATTTTTTAAGGAAGCTCCCAATTTGCATTCCCATCAACAGTGCGTGAGGGCTCTATTTTCTCTACATCCTCACAAACTCTTGTTATTTCTTGCTTATTATTTCATTATTTCCACTGTAATAATTTTTAAATTGTAGTAAAATCACTAAACATGAGATCCACTCTCATGTGATTCCTGAAAAGTTACTAAGTATACATACAGTATTAAGTAAAAGCACAAAGTTCCACAGCAGACCTCTAGAATTACTCATCTCGTATATCTGAAACTTAAACTCACAGAATAGCGCCTGACCAGTTCTACGTCTCACCAGGCCCTAGACATCATTCTAACTCTCGATTTCTCTAGGTTGGCCTATTTTACTTACCTCATATTTGAGATCATGCAATATTTGCCCTTCTGGTTTTTGAAAATAGCCAGAAAAATCTTGAAAAAGAACAAAGCAGGAGACATCATATTTTTTTATTTCAGAACACATTACAAAGTTATAGTAAGTAAAATAGTATGGCCGTGGCATAAAACCAGATATGCAGGCCAGTGGAACAAAACAGAGAACTCAGAAGTAAACTGATTCATAAATGATCAACTTCTCTTTGGCAAGGGAGCCAAGACTGCACAAAGGGGAAAGGATAGTCTCTTCAACAAACAGTGCTGGGAAAAACAGCATCTACATGCAAAAGAATGAAATTGGATCCTTATTTTACAACATACACAGATTCAACTCGAAATGGATTAAACATCTAAACACGGGACCTGAAACCGTGAAACTCCTAAGAGAAAACATTGGTGAGAGGATTCATGACACTGGTTTTGACCATGATTTTTTGGATAGGACACCAAAAGTACAAGCAACAAAAGCAAAAAATAGACAAGTGCCATCATTTTTTTTTTTTTTTTTAACCTCATTGAGACTCTTTGGCTCTGTTTTTGTTATACCTTTGATATCAAAATTCTCTCTCGTATTTTCTTTCTTTTTTTTTTAATGTTTTTATTTATTTATTTGACAGAGAGAACACAAGTAGCCAGAGCAGCAGGCAGAGGGAGAGGGAGAAGGCTCCCTGCTGAGCAGGGAGCCAGATGCGGGGCTCTATCCCAGGACCCGGGAATCACGACCTGAGCGGAAGGCAGATGCTCAGGACCCCAGCCGAAGGCAGATGCTCAAGCCACTGAGCCACCCAGGCGCCCCCCTCCTATTTTATTTCTTGTCAGTCCTGCCTTATTTTTCCCTTCCCTTACTATTTAAACTTGATTAAAATGGTTTAAATACTTATTTCTTTTTACTCTACATTTTTTAAACTCTCCCTGTTTTGTGTACATTTGACAAGTCCAAGTTCTGTCATCTTCTTTCTCTTTGCTTATATATGCGCTAATAAGACCTGCTGGGGAAAAATAGCACACTCTACAGCATGTTAGGATTATAAATGCATGATAACCATCACAAATTGATATCTGCCTGCATTCTGTTACTGTCCTATCACATCCTATTACTTTTTCCCCCAACAACTTATTTTATCTCTTAGCAACTGCTTTACACCTTCTCTTATCTCTTCAAACTGTTTTCTCCCTTCCAGCCTTCACATTATCCTCCACATTTTCAGTCAAAAAGCCCATATTCTATCATTAGAGCATTTAGCCATCAACTGGAACCCTTAACTTTTTTTTTTCTCCCTAATGCAGAACCCTCAACTTAAACCTACATACATCACTGCAACTGGACTCTTACTCTTCTTCTTCCTTACTTTTTAATGTGGGAGCTGGGAGCTGTCATCCTTCCATGTCAATCCTGCCTCCACCTCACACCGGATGTCATCATATTCATTCATCATCTCAGGCTGTAACAGTATGTTTCGCTCATTCTCTTCCATTTGTATGGTCAACCTCTTCCTCACCACTGTGAAAATCCACATGGATTTGAACATTAGGGTGTGTAAGGATTCTTACACTGCATATGTGAATAATAATGGACCAAAACCCCTACCTGTCCAACTCATTTGGATCCCCAATTATGATCCTCTCCCCTCTCCATCACAGCCAGGATGCCCACATACATATATGCACTGCATGTTTTTATCTCTTCTCTTCATCAATTCATCAGTCCAATCTGTCTGCATGCCAACAAATCTCTCTACTGTTACCATTGGTATGTTTGTCTCTGAATACATTGGATAATTTTAATTACCATCTTGCTCAACTGCTTTATCAATCTTGAAAAAAATTAATTGTAAAGATAGCATATTCTTTTCATTTTCCTCCTGTTTCTCTGGCTTTTTCTGTTGGCTGCTATGAAAGCTTTTCTGAGATACCCTTTCCCCAGATTCCTACAATATAGCCTGACAAAACAAATACTCAATTTTCATAACCATTGTTGCAGCTTGATGTTGCCAAATTAGACACAGCTATTAAGTTCTGGAAAATGTAATATAGTCAGAAGTCTGTGTGTAAGGTCACATTTGACATTGACCTTTATGCTCTTCCCTGACATTCCACTTTTTAGAGATGATAGCAGTTATCCTAACATGAGTATAAATGCCATATTCTAAGGATTTAAGGGCAGGAAAATAGAAGATGTCTAGATTTTTTGCCATTTTTGAATAAATGATGCAGCCTTGGATCACGTATTGCCAGATTCTTTATTAAGCAAGACACTGCTCCTACTACACTATATAATAGGAGCCACACCCCATTGGTCTCTTTTCAGTTTCTTGCATATGTCATATTCTCACCTGCCTCTGTACATATTTTTCTTTCTTCCTAATTCTTTCCCATTCCCATATTCTGAAACTTTTTGATATTACTCATCTTCATATCTCATTTCAGATTTTACTCTCTTGGAAGTCTTTTCTGTTCCTTCAAGTAAGTTTCCCTGTCACATGCACTCATAGTTTATTCTTTCATGGTCTTGTATAATTTCACATGTCTGTGACTGACTAGTGTCCACCTTCCCACTAGACTATAAGCTTTCTGAAACTAGGGCCTGTGCTTCTCTTTCTTCATCTTTGTTTCCCTATCACAGAAGCCTGTATCTGGCATTCATAAAGTATTCAGTAAATAATTGCTGACAAAATTGAAATAGAGTGATATTGAACTCCCCTTAGAAATGGAACTCTTGTCCATCAACAGATGAATGGATAAAGAAGATGTGGCATATATACACAATGGAATACTATGCAATCATCAAAAGAAATGAAATCTTGCCATTTGCGACAACATGGATGGAACTAGAGCGTATCATGCTTAGTGAAATAAGTCAAGCGGAGAAAGACAACTATCATATGATCTCCCTGATATGAGGAAGTGGTGATGCAACATGGGGGCTTAAGTGGGTAGGAGAAGAATCAATGAAACAAGATGGGATTGGGAGGGAGACAAACCATAAGTGACTCTTAATCTCACAAAACAAACTGAGGGTGGCTGGGGGGAGGGGGGTTGAGAGAAGGGGGGTGGGGTTAAGGACATTGGGGAGGGTATGTGCTTTGGTGAGTACTGTGAAGTGTGTAAACCTGGCGATTCACAGACCTGTACCCCTGGGGATAAAAATATATGTTTATATAAAATAAAAAATTAAAAATAAATGGAACTCTTCCTTTTTAAGTTTCCTATTCTCCACATTATTTACCTTCACTGTATATCAAATTTTTAAAATGTTATAATTTTCACTTTTTCCATCTTAATGGCAGTGTAGTTGAGAAATAAAAACTACATATAATTAAAATGTGTAATATATCTCGATATACATATAGTGTGGAATGATTAGTGCAATCAAGCTAATTAACATATCTATCACATCACACAGTTACAATTCTTTTTTTTGGTGAAATCAACTCTTAACCAATTTTACATGTACCATACAGTATTATAAACCATTGTCCCCATGCGGTACATTAGACCTTTAAACTTACTCATCCCTCAGAAGTGAACTGTTGTACCCTTTGACAAACATCTCCCCATCCCCCACCCCACTCCTCAGCCCCTAGAAACTACCGATGCCCTCTCTGCTTTTATGAGTTCAATTTTTTTAGATTCCACATATAAATGAAATCATGCAGTATTTGTCTTTCTGTGACTGGCTTAGTTTACTAAGCATAATGTTCCCCAGGTTCAACATTGTTACTGGAAATGGCACGATTTTCTTCTTTTTTCAGGTTCTATCAGTTTTTTAAAGTATACGATTATAAATACTATCCCAAACTGCTCAGAAAAATGGATTCTGAGATGGAATTTAGCATGCAGGATTTTTTATTAGGGAGTGCCCTTGAGATCATTCCCTCCATAAATGAGTGGAAGGAAACAGGCATGGACAGATGAAGTTAGGAGAAACTGGTATAAGCTCAATGAAAACTCTGGCCAGATCCTAGGTACGTTGGGAGCTAGCACGGCATAGCTTCAGTTTTGGTGCCTTCAGAGAACCTCTTTTGACTTGGTTAACTTACTCCTGAGTAATCTTTCCTGCTGTATGAACCTCCACTGAATTTTGGGTCCTTTAATAAGTATTCCTTCCTAGCAGTAGTGGCCTTAGATAGGACAGGTGAAGGAATGCATATTGAGCTTATTACTGAATTTGAACAAAATCTGTGGCTTTTACCTGTGTCCTAGAAATAGATCCTGAAGTGGTGTGTGCAGGAAGATTATGGGGAGACCTTCTAGAACAATATCTGTGAGGGAAGGAAGGAAATGGGATGTGGCAGAGGGGAAATTTAATTATGAAACAGATATCACAAGTTTCCATCCAGTCCCAGAGGTAATAAGAAGCTGGCATGGCCCTTCAGAATTTTTCTGACCAATGGAAAACAATGCTACCTTTGCATCTCTGCATCAACCACTCATTCATTGGATGAGGGCTACCTGTGGGATCGCACAAACCCTTGGGAGACAATTCTTTCGAATCGTTTCTAAGCTCCCATTCTTGCCACACATTAACAGACATGGCATCCAGTACTTTTTGTTAAGTGTACATTTTATTAGCTTCTCTTTTAAACTTAAAATAATAAAAATAAAACCATTAATAGGGTCTATATAATATCTAGCCATACTGCTTTATTTTAGTTCTTCAAATATGTCGAATTCTTTCTTTTTTGAACTTATTATTATTCTGCCTAAAAATGTTGAAAAACAGTATTATCTAGAGAGAAATCGTTTGAGTCATATTTCAAATCCACCTTTTTGGTGTAGTAAAATGGAGTGCTAAGCTGAATCAAAGTTAGCAAGGGTCTAAAACATTATTATTTGGTTTTTGGTAATAAAGTTCCTTAAAAGTGTTACTAAAGGGCACCTGGGCAGTTAAGCATCTGCGTTTGGCTCAGGTCATAATCCCAGGGTCCTGGGATCAAGGGCCATATCAGAGTCCCTGCTCAGTGGGGAGCCTGCTTCTCCCTCTTCCTCTGTCCCTCTCCCCAACTCATGCTCTCTCACTCTTGTTTTCTCAAATAAATAAATAAAATATTTTAAAAATTTTTTAAAATTAAAAAAAGTTATTAGGAAAGATCTCTCATATTAAAATATACGTTTTAAAAAAATTAAGTACAATTTAATTTTTACTATATTTTAAAATTTTTTATATAAATTAAATTTAATTAAAACATGTAGTGTATTATTAGTTTCAGGACTAGAATTTAGAGATTCATCAGTTGCATAAAACACCTAGTGCTCATTACATTGAGTGCCTCCTTAATGCCCATCACCCAGTTACCCCATCCTACCACCCACCTCCCCTCCAGCAGCCCTCAATTTGTTCCTTTAGTGAAGAGTTATGGTTTGTCTCGCTCTCTATTTTTATCTTATTTTTCCTTTCCTTGCCCTGTGTTCATGTTTTGTTCTTTTTTAATTTCCACATGTGAATGAAAACATATGGTATTTGTCTTTCTCCGACTGACTTATTTCTCTTAGCATAATACCCTCTAGTTTCATCCATGTGGTTACAAATGGCAAATTCCATCCTTTTTGATGGCTGGGTAATATTCCATTGTCTATATAAACCACATCTTCTTTACCCATTCATCTGTCAATGGAAATTTGGGTTTTCTCCATAGTTTAGGTATTGTGGACATTGTGATTTAATTTTTTAAATAAAAGTATTCTCTTAAACTTACTAGGATGTATTGTTAAGCTTAGAATAAGCACATTATAATCATTTGGCCTCTTTATTTCAGGTCCATTTAAGAGATTTATTTTTCTTGGGGCGCTTGGGTGGCTCAGTGGGTTAAAGTCTCTGTCTTCGGCTCAGGTCATGATCCCAGGTTCCTGGGATCGAGCCCTGCACTGGGCTCTCTGCTCAGCGGGGAGCCTGCTTTCCTCTCTCCCTCTCTGCCTACTTGTGATCTCTCTCTCTGTCAAATAAATAAATGAAATTTTTTATAAAAAAAGAGAGATTTATTTTTCTCTATTAATTTCTCTATTAATTTTTCTCTATTAATTAACTTCTCTATTAAATTTTCCTTATACTCTTGAAATATTTCACAGTCCCAAACAAAATTTGTTTATTTTGCTATTGCTTTATAGAAATATTTTTTTTCTGCCAAAAGGCAATATTCCGATAGCTCTTACTTAGAGTAAGCAGTTTATATTTACATTCTAACCCAAGCTGCTTGTGGTAGACAGGGGTTTTGTGCACTTTCTATGATTCCCTCAACTATCCCTTCTTGTTTTTGCTCTTGTTCTTGTTCTTTCTTTTTGTCTGTGTTCCACCCATTCTGAGTTGCCCCTTGGCTTTCAGATTTGAATAAAGCCTAGCACAGTAGGGTGTGAGATCTGACATACAGAGCATCCATGAAGCAAGCTTTGGATGGAAAAATAAAGTGCAGAGGAGTTAATTTCCTATGGAGTGAACATTAAACAGTGAAGAATAGGATATGGGAGGGACCCAGGCAGATACATTCTCAGTTTGAATTGGTTTCTCTCTGCAGTCCATATGGAAAATGTCCATGGGCCAAGTGAATGCACCTACAAAATCACCTGCTATTCTTGTCTAGAGTGTCTTGCAGCAGAAGCCACCAAGGTTATGCATCACAGCATGTTTTCTTGCCTCTCATCTTTTTTTTTTTTTGAGTTATTTCACTGTTTTATTGCCTTATATTGTATTTTTATTGAATACATTTGACATGTAGCATTGTAGAAGTTTAAAGTAGGCAGTGTTACCTTGATACATTTATATATTGCTGATGTAGTAATATTGTCACATTACATCATTATAATGCAATATTATTATCTATTTTCATTGTACTGTACACTATATCTCTGTGGCTTATTTAGTACTCATTGCAAGTTTATACTCTTAAATATCACTCTTATCCCCCACTTTTGCCCCCCAAATCCTCTGTTAACCACCATTTTATTTTGCTTTTATGGGTCTTACTTTTTTAGATTCCACATATAGAATCATCTTAATATTACTGCACTGACACTTTTATTTTTATGGTACAAATTTCCAGGATCTAAATTACCATATCAACTGAGAGGCATCTTTAAATTAACATACGTTTATGTCATTAGAATGGCATATTGGGTGCCTGGGTGGCTCAGTAGGTTAAGCGCCTGCCTTTAGCTCAGGTCATGGTTTCAAAGTCCTGCATCAGGCTCCCAGTTCAACAGGGAGTCTGGTTCTCCTTCTGCCTCTCATGTGCCCCACAGCTTGTGCTCTCTTTCTCCCTCACTGTCTCTCTCTCAAAAAAATAAATAAAATTTAAAAAAAAACAATAAAAAAATAAAGTGCTAACATATTTCAGTATTTTTGCCATATTCACTCAAAGCATATATAAAAAGGTGCATTTATCTGAGAGAAAGAAAGAGAGCAGGAGACCTGGGTTGGGGGGAGGGGCAGAGGAAGACAGAGTCCCAAGCAAACCCCTCGCTGAGCAGAGCACATTGCAGGGCCCAGTCCTCTGACCCTGAGATCATGACTGTTGGGGTCGATTCCACATTAAAACATGTTAACCCCCTGGGCCTGCCTGGGCCTACTTAGCCATAGTGACTCCATGTTGCCTAGGTAGACATTTTGTTGTCTAGAAAAGTTACTGCTCTCGGTTCCAGGTAACTGTTACTAAAACACAACACCTAAAACAAGGTAACTGTTACTAAAACACACACCTAAAACAAGGCCAATTCCAGGCAACTACTACTAAAGCATATACCTAAAACAAGGCCATTGGTAACCGTTACTAAAACACACAGGTAGGAGACATCCAATCAGCCAAAGCCACATATGCAGATGTCTGCGATTGTGCCCTATAAAAACTAGCCTGTAAGACCAAGGGGAGGGGCTCTCTTCGGAGGCGGCCCTGGCCGGTCAGTCTGACTTCTAATGCTTGGCATAGAATAAAGCTTTACATAACTTTCCCTTTGTCTCAGCCTCATTTCCCTGGCCGGTCAGTCTAACTTCTAATGCTTGGCATAGAATAAGGCTTTGCGTAATTTTGTCTCAGTCTCGTTCCTTTGATAACGGACTCAGCAATGACCCCAGCCAAAATCAAGAGAAGCTCAACTGACTACACCATCTAGGCAGCCCTACTCAAAATATTTTTTAAGAAATAAAATAATACATTTACAGTTGGAGTTCTCTTTATACCTCTTCAGAGCCCTTTACTAGAAGCAACCACTACCCTAAAGGTAGAGTATATTTTTCCCATCCACGTTTTATGCCTTTGCTACACATATGTTTATTCACAGGCAAATATTGTTCTGTGAATTGTTCAAATGTGCATAAGTGTTATCATATGACACGTATATTTCTGTACCTTGCAGTTTTTCTGAGTATCTTCTTGGAATATCCACACACCAATAAGTATCCACCACAAAAATATGTTTAATCTATTTCAATAATTTTAACATCTACATAGCATTTGGAGACTGTTTTCTGCCTTTTGAATTTGTATTGTGTTAAAGCTTCTGTAAGTGGCCACACATAATGAATTTCATCTACATTCAGAACATAAAAGACACTTAGGCAAACAGCCATCTGTTCCTTTCTTGTTGTTCTTATGCAAATAATTTAGTGTGATCATTTATCTGAAATTCAGACAAAATACAGATTTCAAGAAAAAAATGAAATAATTATATATTCTCAAAAAGTAAAGACAATGCTCAGAAAGTCACATAGCTACAAGGGACTTAGGAGTATATCTCTTCTTTTTGCAAGCCTTTAATATTGGTTTGGGTATCTCTCCTTCTCAGCACAGCATCACACTTTTATTTAGAAACAGGAGTCTAGGGGCACCTGGGTGGCTCAGTGGGTTAATGCCTCTGCCTTTGGTTCAGGTCATGATCTCAGGGTCTTGGGACTGAACCCCAAATGAGGTTCTCTGCTCAGTGGGGAGCCTACTTCCCGCCCCCCTGCCTGCCTCTCTGCCTAATTGTGATCTCTGTCTGTCAAATAAATAAATAAAATCTTAAAAAAAAAAAAAAAGAGAAAGAGAAAGAAACAGGAGTCTACTCACTCTTCTATTCAGTTCTTTTTCTTTTCTATTCAGTTCTTAACACCTAACTTCCTACCCTCTTTTTCTTTTCTTGTTTTGCTATGTGTATATTAATTTTTCTCTCCAGACAGGATGCCCCTTTTGGCTTTTCAGCAGAAGTTGATTCCTTCTACCTCCATGCCCAAGGCAGCAAAGTCAGATTCTGAGTGAACCTGGTTTCTGGAATCAGTCTCATCCTCTGCTATCCTGATCTTTTGTTTGGGGCAAGGTACTTTATTTCCCCATGTTTCAGTCTAGTCATATATAAAAAAGAATGTAAAAATGATACCTTCTTCAAAGAGTATGATAAGAAGAATAGATTTTAGCTATGTCATTCTTAAGCAACTCAGGCAGGTGGTATAAGCTTAAGCTAAATTTTGTTTCATAATCCAGTTTCACATTTAGCATTTACTCTTATTGTTGACACTGAGTAAATCATAATTTCTACAATCTCAGTCCCTTAGTTTATACATAGGAAGGTTAATATGCACTTAATGTTTTTTAAGTAACATACAAAATAGGATTAGAGTTTGTTGAACACTTAATAAATGCAAATTTTTGCCTTGTTCTTTCTGAAGAGAGGCATGTAGTAAGTTAGAGAGATTTCAGTTCTGATGAAGGAAAGTGATGACCATGAGATGGACTTTATTTACCCATGCTAGGTGTATTTCCAAGAGAATGAAAACATGATGTCCACATAAAAACTTGAAGGGCACTTGACATGTTTAGGTAATAGCAAGGAACCCAGTGTGGTAGCAGAGCAACCTTAACCGGAACCTTCAGCTATCAATTTCTAATTTCTTCTATATCCCCCAACCTTAGGCAGCCACTACTTTCTCTCTATATTGTACCTATTCTGGACATTTAATATAAATGGAATCACACAATATCTGTCCATATGTTGTAACTAGCTTCTTTCACTTAACATAATCTTTGAAGATTCAAGATGACCATGAGATGGGCTTTATTTATCCATGCTAGGTGTATTTCCAAGAGAATAAAAACATGATGTCCACATAAAAAACTTACACATGAATGTTTAACCTTATTCATAATCGCCAGAACTGCTCAAATGTTCATCAGCTGAGGAATGGAAACATAATAATGCCGTATTCATATAATGAACTATTATTTGGCCACCAAAAAAAAAAAAAAAAAAAGAATGACATCTGATATATACTACACTATGGATGAATCTTGAAAGATTATGTTAAGTGAAAGAAGCTAGTTACAACATATGGACAGATACTGTGTGATTCCACTTATATGAAATGTCCAGAATAGGTACAATATAGAGAGAAAGTAGTGGCTGCCTAAGGTTGGGGGATATAGAAGAAATTAGAAATTGATAGCTGAAGGTTCCAGCTAAGGTTGCTCTGCTACCACATTGGGTTCCTTGCTATTACCTAATCATGTCAAGTGCCCTTCAATTTCAGGATCTTTGCACAGGATGTCTTCTCTGCCAGAATACCCTCCCACCTGTTACTTACATGTCTAGCCCCTCAATCTAGTTGGGTTTATTTTGAAATGTCACCTCTTTGGAAAGTCCTTTCTCTAAAAGATTGTATAAAATATCTCCTACTCTGGCCGTATTCCCTAATTCTGCCTTAGGTTTTTGGTTTTGTTTTTTAACTTAGCCTTATCTGACATCATATAACTTAGTTATTTATTTTTTAAAGATTTTATTTATTTATTTGACAGATAAAGATCACAATTAGGCAGAGAGACAGGCAGAGGAAGAGGAAGGGAAGCAGGCTCCCTGCTGAGCAGAGAGCCCGATACGGGGCTTGATCCCAGGACACTGGGATCATGACCGGAGCCAAAGGCAGAAGCTTAAACTACTGAGCCACTCAGGCGCCCTAACTTAGTTATATTTATATTTTTATATTTATTTACCTATGCCTCCCACCTCTAGAATTAAATGATGCATATCATCTGTAAACAGGGACAATTTCACTTTTTTTCTTTCCATTTGGATGCCTTTTATTTCTTTTTCTTTTTTTTTTTTTAAGATTTTTTGTTGTTTTTGTTTGTTTGTTTTTATTTGACAGACAGAGGTCACAAGTAGGCAGAGAGGCAGGCAGAGAGAGAGGAAGGGAAGCAGGATCCCCGCCGAGCACAGAGCCTGATGTGGGGCCCGATCCCAGGACCCCAAAACCACTACCGGAACTGAAGGCAGAGGCCTCAACCCACTTCTGATTTTAAAGATTTTATTTATTTATTTGACAGAGGGAGATCACAAGTAGGCAGAGAGGCAGGCAGAGAGAGAGAGGAGGAAGCAGGCTCCCCACTGAGCAGAGAGCCCGATGCGGGACTCGATCCCAGGATCCTGAGATCATGACCCGAGCCGAAGGCAGCGGCTTAACCCACTGAGCCACCCAGGCGCCCCCACTTCTGATTTTAGAAGAAGCATTATTCAACTCAATCATTCCTGATTTAACACTAATACAACATACTTGAATAGTTGCATTCATTTTAGATGGGTTACTGTTTTCAAAACCTGAGTTCGGTTGTTCTTTTTAATGAATGACCCAGTAACTCCTTCCCAAGGGATGAAGACTTAAGTGCTTGATCCATTGGGTTACATCTTAGTAATAATCTGTGCTAGTGTGCTCTGGACTTAGAGAAATTCCGGTGATAACCTCACTCCCACTCTAATGGGGTGAGCACTCTTGAGCAGGGCCGTACTTCGAGTTGGCTCAAACCGCCCTCTGCTTTCTCTCCCTTTCACATCTGGTAAACCTACAGGAATTGGTCTCTTGGCTTTACTGTCCTCGTCCATATATCTAGGCATGTCAGCGGTCTCAAAGTCCCTCCATCATATTTAAAGACAGGAATTCTTGATAATTCTCTATAATTTTACCTTTGAATTTGTGTTTTATAAGTGAAATCTGATGGGAAATAGAGCATTAGCAGGAGCAGTGGAGATATGCAAAGATATTAGGGATTGAGTCCATACTGGTGGACTCAAGCCCTCAGGTACTTATAATCAAGGATACAGTGATAGAATTCATAAACAGGCATTTTGAATTATATACAAATTATGAAACTACTTTTTTTTAATAGGATCTTTACAATTTGCAGAGAAAGTTAGAAGGAACATTGAAAGATCATATAATAAAATTTAAATTTAAAAGTAAATTCAGATATGCAAGAAACTGATTTTTAGGGGGTATTCAATACCTTTAGGAACATTGATCCATGAGAATCATCAGGTGTAGATGGAAGAAGCTTATATTTTGAAGTGCTATTTAAGAAATTTATTCCAGTATTGCTTCAGCCTATAAAAAAATCATAATAGCTCCAGTAACAGTCACATCATTAAAAAGATATTTCTTAAAATTAAAAATTATGAAAAATTATTTGTGATCTTACATTTGTCAGGATCAACTGATACTTATTTTCAAATATATCAATCAGGGGCACCTTGGTGGCTTAATTGGTTGAGCATCAGCTCTTGGTTTCAGCTCAGGTCATGATCTCAGGGTCTTGACATTGAGTTGATTCCCTCATCAGACACCACACTCATCAAAATGTCTGCTTGGGATTCTCGTTGTCCCTCTCCCTCTGACCCTCCTGCTGGTGCTCTTTCTCTTTCTCTCTCTCTAAAATAAATAAATCATAAATATAGATAGATAGATATAGATATATGTGATAGATATAGATATATATGATGTATATATACATCAATTAAAAATAAGTGGCTAGGGATGCCTGGGTGGCACAGTTGGTTAAATGTCCACCTCTTGCTTTTGGCTTAGGTCTGATCTCAGGATCATGGAATCCTGTCCCACCTCGAGTTCCATGCCCAGCTCAGAGTCAGCTTGAAACTCTCTCTTTTTCCCTCTGCCCCTACCCCCCATCCCCATCTCTCAAATAAATAAATAAATCTTAAAAAAAAAAAAAAAGCTAGATATAAATTTTTAAGACCAAAAGAAAAAAAAAAAGGTTGTGGAAAACCACCCTATAAAGCTCATGGTCAAAGTATTACAGTTAAAAAAAAAATTTTATTTATTTTATAAAATAATGATATGACACAAAAATATTTTATACAGTTTGTTAATTTGTGTTCTTATGGATCACTATTACACATATTATGCCTTATCAGTAATAAAATATTTGTAAATGAAACAGGATATTTCAGGAGCTTTAAGGTATTGTTATTCCTCTCTTTTTAACAAAAGGCCATGCATTTTTATTTTACATTTACCTCCCAGATTATGTAGCCACCCTCTCTGAACCTTAGGATATGAGTCATATGTTTTGTTTTGTTTTTTAAGATTTTGTTTATTTATCTGAGAGAGAGAGAGAGAGAGAGACCACGAGCAGGGGGCAGGGGTAAAGGGAGAGGCAGATGCCCCACTGAGTAGGGACTCCTCATGCTGGACTTGATCCCAGGACAATGGAATTAGGACCTGAGCCTAAGGCAGACACTTAACAGACTGAGCTACCCAGGTGCCCCAAGATATGTCTCATTTGTATTAAAGCCTGAAAGAGGATTTACTGGGCATAGGTATTGATGTTATGGAATTTTTTCATTTACTGCTTTTTGTGGGATTCTACAGAGTACAACAGTAGGAATGCATAGAATACAAGCTCCAAGCCATACTTTACTCTCATTCACACTATATAACAGGTGAAATTGGGATTGAATTTTTTTTTAAGTACATGCAAAGGCCAGGGATTCTTTTCTTTCCTTTAAGAATTTTGCTGGAAGATTTAGAAAGCAGAGCAATGTTTTCTTTTTCTAAACTTAGATGTGATGAAATTCATTAATTATGTCTATACTCTCTGCTTATGAATCTCAGTCAAGTTCTTCACAAGTTATAACTTGACTTAGAGACCAGATTTTTTTTTTTAAAGATTTTTTATTTATTAATTTGACAGAGAGAAATCACAAGTAGATGGAGAGGCAGCCAGAGAGAGAGAGAGAGAGGGAAGCAGGCTCCCTGCTGAGCAGAGGGCCCGATGCGGGACTTGATCCCAGGACCCTGAGATCATGACCTGAGCTGAAGGCAGTGGCTTAACCCACTGAGCCACCCAGGCGCCCCGAGACCAGATTTTTAAAGATTTTTTTAGAGCAATTTTAAATTCCCAGAAAAATTGAGGGTCACAGAGATTTCCCATATATCCCTTTGCCTCCACACATGTATAGCCTCCCCAACTCTCAGAATCCCCCACCAAAGGGTACATCTGCTACAACTGATGAATCTATATTGACATGTCATTTCCACCTTAAGTCCATGGTTCATGTTATGGCTCACTCCTGGTAGTGGTCTGTGGGTCTGAACAGATATGTTATCAAATGTATTCATCATTATGGCATTACATAGTGTTTTCACTGCTCTAAAAATCATCTGTGCTGTACTTATTCATTCCCCCACTTCTATCCCTTGCAACCACAATTGTGTTACAATCTCCCCAGTTTTGCCTTTTCCAGATGTCATATAGTTGGAATCATATATTAAGTAGCCTTTTTATTTTTTTTTAAGATTTTATTTATTTATTTATCAGAGAGAAAGAAAGCACAAGCAGGCAGAGCAGCAGGCAGAGGTAGAGAGAGAAGCAGGCTCCCCACTGAGCAAGGAGCCTGATGTAGGACTCAATCGCAGGACCCTACGATCATGACCTGAGATAAAGGCTGCGGCTTAATTTACTGAACCACCCAGGCGTCCCAGAAGATAGCCTTCTTATATTGGCTGCTCTCACTTAGTAGTGTGCATTTAAGTTTCCTCATGGCATTTTCTGACTTGATAGCTCATTTCTGAGATGAAATTTTAAATTCAAATGTTCTTTCATTCACTAATTCAGTATAGATCAGGCATGCAGTGAGTATACGAAGATTACCGGTTATGACTCCGGTCTACGGACTTCATAGCTCAGAAGGAAAGACAAACAGCCTGGAAGTGAGAATATGCATAAGAAAGCATTGAGATAGAGGTAAGAATGTGGTCCTACGGCCTAAGGGTAGGAGCACCACTCTTCAGTGAGATACAAGAGGGGAGCTCAGAAATAACATGGGCATGGAAACCTGAGAAGTTAGAAGACTTCACCTAAGTCTGAAAAAGAAAGGAGACAGTACCCTAGGGAGAGATTGCTGTGTTGTATGAAGTCTCAAATGTGGGAGCAGTTTTTTGGTCCATTCAGAAATTTAGAAGCAATAATTACAGCAACTAAAACATAGGTGTTAAGGGAGGAAGTAGCACTACTACTAGAGCTGTTGGGTAGGAATGTGCTCATCCTCTGGTTACTCGTCCCTCCCTACCTTGTTTGGAGACCCGCTTTCTAAGTATGTTCCCTGACCCTGAATTGTCCCCATGGCCTTTGGGACTTTGTTCCTGCTTCATAGACTCTTTGGTTCTGGTTTTAGAACAAACCTACTAATTATTTTGGGCTTCAAACACTGGCTCCTAAGTGCTTGCTTTAGATTCTCCTGAATCTAAACTATTTTCTTCTTGTTTTGACCTGACACAGACCATGAAGTCCATAAAGAAAAAAATATTTACTGTGGCTAAGAACTTCACTAATCAAATTTAAGTAAGCATTTCTTGGTCATTTGGCTGTTTGTTTTTTTCCCAAGTCTCAGGTGCACAAACTTGGACTAATTATAGTTTTTGTTTCATGCCATATTCTCAGCATTGATCTGTCATGGTCCACTTTATTCATTTATTGAACTGAATAAGTAAATCAGAGTGAAAATCACAACTGAAGTGATTTGATTATGGAGAAGTTGATCATTCCTATGAAACACCACCATCAAAAAAGTAACAATAATATTTTGTGTTAAATACTTGTCTTTCTTTTTTCCAAAGTGAATAAACACACATTTGCTTGGATGCTATCAAAAAAGAAATTGTTTATATAATGACACTTCAACCTTGGCTACAAGGCAAGCAAATCTCAAAAATGAAGATATTTTTCTATGTAATTATAAAACCATTTTTCATATCCACAAAAAAACTTAGTATCATGTACTAACCAATCTAACTTAGAGTTCCCTAATTACTCCCAGGTGTCTGTTAAGGTACACACATGCACACACACAACCACGACTGAGTTCATCTGGGTAATTGTAGTTCAAGGTCACCACTATGTTCATCATAATATGGAGTCTGTCATCTAAAAACATTCTGATTTTTACCATCACCTTAAATGCAGTTGAATTAGTATGAATTAGACTCTGCAGCTTATCAGTTCTTGGCTCTGCCCAGTTTTAGTATGTGAGATTCCAAAGTAAAGAGAGAGTTACAAGAGTTTTTCCTTTGATCTAATATTACATAGTACTTCAAATACTATCTACTGATTTTTGTAAATTAAAAAATATGTGTGTATATTTGATAAAATTAAAAGGTTTGTGTTTCCTATTAAAAAGACCTTAAAATAAACCAGTCATTTTATTAAAAACACAAAATGAACACACATCAAAACCAAATTCAAGCAATTTGCTATAAAGCAAAGGAGTAAAAGATAAAAATTCTTACTTTTCCATTACACCTAAATGACAGTTTTACTATACTCCTGAATTGTTCATGTGCAAAATATTTTAAAAATGCACATAGTGGAGTCAAAGCCCTAACCATTCAAACAGGGAATTCTGATCTCAAAAAAAGATATTCTTTACCTTTAGTGAAGCTCAAAAAGAATGGAAAAATTGGAGACCTATGTCACATACTGAGAAAGTGTGTCCACATTTATTCACATAAAAATATATACTAGAGATGAGGCATTAACCAAGAAAGCTGGTGCATGCTTAAATTTCATTTTGTACCATTCCCACCAAATTTTACCACTTCGTGTGCTACCACTTTGGTCTTTACAGAATATTACTTTTCTGTCACACTTCACTAACTTTATTTTTCAAGGTCATGCACTTCTAAGAAGCCTAAGATGAGTCACTAATGATCATGGAACAAATGATCAGCATTGCTTGAATTCTTCATGCCAGAAGGATAACATAGTGGTCAGAGGTGTGAATTCAAGCTGCTGGCATAATTCCTTCGGCAGAGAGAAGTCATTTCCCAGTTTAATTATGACAGTGACTTGACATGCTTTATATCATGGGACAATTAGCCTTTATAAACAGAGGTGCTGTAAATGTTGAGATTGTCTCATTTCTTTCAGAAAAGCATGTGTTGTTTCTCAGTCTCATAGTTTCTGGCAAACACATAAAGGGTATGGCTGAAAGGTTGCAGAATACAGGTCTCTTTCTGAAAGTGGCAGGGTATCTCCTTCACTTTTATATCAATGATGGCACCTCTACGCATTTTTTTTTTTTTTTTTTACAAAAGATTTGATCATTCCCTTAGGTTGGACTACACACACTAGCTTTCTACTCAGCATTGGAAATTCATCTGCAGAGAGCAGTGATATATTGTGCTGAAGGGGAATCATCAATCACAACGTGTTCTAAATCAGCTCCTTTGTCAGACAGGAATGTTAAAAGGAAAAAATATATGTTTATAAAAAATAAAAAATTAATTAAAAAAAAAGAAATTAAAAAAAAAAGGAAAGTAATTGAAGGATGACATATATCTATTGATTCCAGAATTTTCAGTCCACTGTCTTAAAACAAAACAAACAAAAACACAAGGCTTCTCTTTCTGTAGTTTTCAATAGAATTTAACTATCTTAACATTTGCTTATAGATTTGCTTATAGATATTTTTTAGCAAGTGAATTAAGTGAATTTGGGCCATACATCTAGCCTGTAGGCATTTCTAAGATGGTGGTTCTTGAGAAGGAAAAGATATGAACAAATTATTTGGGGTTATTCTCTGAATCAGCTAATTATGCATGAAACCAAAGATAGGAAACCTGATCTTTATATGCCACAGGGAGAATGCACTGTAGCATCCCATTCAAGTGGCAATGAGGTAATTCATTGTAAAGATGCTAATGGGCAGAGGAATGATTCTCTGAAAAATCTTTAGTTCTATTTGCTACCAGACATAGTAATTAATATCCTTTGCTAAAGCCATGAGAGTAGCTTTATCTTCTAATTCCAAAGCTCACAGCAGAATTTCCAAAATTCGAGGACAGTGTGACAAAACATTTCTCACAATAAACCTATCTCCGACTCAATGCCTTAATAGCACTTTAATTCATCATGATCAGAAATTTCAGCAGCAGCTGCCCTTGCAAATCAGGTGAGATTATTTATACATGGCAGCTCTTATTTGGAACCCATACAGTGGAAGAGTAAGCTGTGGCAGTGGGAGTGACAGATTATTTTAAATTGTTATTATCATGGTCATAGATCAATAAAAACCTACTTAAAATAGAAACAGAAGTAAAAATAATTTTAATAACCATATCCAACAGAAATTGAGAATAAACTTACAAAGCAGAGTAGAGATACTGAAATCTAGAGTTATTTCTCATGACTTCAAACCAGAAAGGGTTTTATTCTCTTGTTTAAAATTGATAGGATGAAAAGGCCTTCAACCAAGGTGACCAAACTTGGCCAAACTGTCAGGTCAAACTTTTTTTCTCTTCCTTTTTAATAGTTATCATATTCACTATTAGAATTCATTTTGAAAATACATACCTCAGTGCACTGATCAAATTAAAAACTTTGTTTTCATGTGGAGTTAGGCAATTCAAAGAAAACATTTTTAACCTATGATCATAAGAGATATGCTTTTAATATATGCTTTTAATGACTTTATCTTTGTTCTGGCTTATTTATCATAAGACATGTTTTATCAACCAGACATGTTTTTAAATGAGCCATTTTGGAAACAGAGCTTCAGAAAGCATTCTGAATCATACCAGCTAGTCAACATATATACCTGTCACAAGTCTATTCTACCTGTCACAAGTCTATTCTACCTAATGATACACATATTAGTGTGACTGTGGTTTTTTACATCACGTAGAAAGTCCATAGAACTCACCTATAGAAAATGAAAAGATTTAGTTCTCCTATGATCTGTCTGTTGTGGCTGTTTAATTAATGTGGTTGTTTAGTAACTAATTTTACTATTCCCATTCTCCTGCTTAATATGTTGATTTTCTTTGGGAGGAAGTTACTCATGACTCTCGTGTTATACATTTTTACTGGGGAGAATGCCTCTCTCTGCAGAAACCTATACCCTCTTATTACTCTGTTAGGGAAAGAAGGTCAGCTTCTGACCTAATTTTTTCCAGACATATGCTCCTTTTATGGATTTTGATTTTGGATAGGGAAATGCAAAGTAGAAGAAATGTTTCTTCTCAGGAATGGCAGCATGGCCACTTTACTCCTCTAGGACACTAAACTACTATGTTTAGTTATTCAGTTATTCCTGCCTCAAATATCAGGAGCATAACCTTCTCTTCAAGTCACGAATGACTATAAAGAAACTTGATGACATAAGTTATAGAATATGAACAATTTTTTAAATTAAATACGTTTTCAATACACAAGGCATATTTTTAAAAATCCCACAATATATATTGTGTAGCTTATTTTCTAGTAGGAATGTTCCAGACTCTGAGTATTTTTTTATTCTAATATTTATTATAATTTACAGTGGGTTATATTTAAGTTCGTGGTTAACTTTTTAAGAAATTTCTAAACTCTTTTCCAAGTGATTCTACCATCCTATATTCCCAGCCACAGTGGATATACCTTGCCTTTGGTTCACATCATTGCCAACACATGAGATTGTCATTCTCCGAAGTTCATCTACTTTAATAAATGCAGGGGCGCCTGGGTGGCTCAGTTGTTAAGTGTCTGCCTTCAGCTCATGTCATGATCCCAGGGTCTGGGATTGAGTCCCACGTCAGGCTACTTGCTCAGCAGGGAGTCTGCTTCTCCCTCTGCCCTCCTCCCTGCTCCTGCTCTCTCTCTCTCTTCCATGTTCTCTCTCTCTCAGATTTTTTTTTTTTTAATCTTTAGATGCATAGAAGTATCACGTTGTGGTTTTAATTTAGATTTTCCTGATGACTAATTATTTGAACATCTTTGTGTTTTTTTGGACATTGATGTGCCTTCTTATATGATGTTTATGTGCAAATATATTGACCACTTGGAGTGGGTATTTTTTTGCTGTTATTGTATTAAAAGAATTTTTGGTACATTGTAGTAAAATATTTTTATTAAATATACACATACTACCATTTCTCTCATGGTTGGCTTGCCTTTTAATTTTCCTGATGGTATATTTTTAAAAGTCAGAAGTTTTGAAACTAAATGAAATGTATGATGTGTGCTTTTTGGGTCCCACCTAAGAAATAATTTATTTCATGACGGTTGCAAAAATTTTCTCATATATTTTGTCTAAAAGTTTAGTGTTCAAGGTTTCACATTAGGTCTCTGATATATTTAGAATTAAATTTTGTGTATGGTGCAAGGCAGAGTTCTAGGTTATTTAAAATGTTTCAACATGTGGATAAATGATTGTTCCAACAAAAAACTTAGGAGATTCTCTTTCCTCCATTGGATTAAATTGTCTGCATTTTTGAAAGATCCACTGAATACTGAGCTATAGAACCGAATACTGAGCTATATTCTGTTTTATTGTTTTTTATATCTATTCTTATGTCTATATAACATTGCCATAATTTCTTTTGCTTAATAGTAGTTCTTGAAATCAGATAGGTTGATTACTCAATCTTTATTCTGCTTTTAAAAAGTCAATATTCTTGGTCCTTTGCATTTCAAAAAATATATTTAGAATCATCTTGGTAATTTCTACAAAATATCTAAGATTTCATTGAATCACTTGATCAATTTTGAGAAGAATTAGCACCTTTACTGAATCTCTCAAATTAATGTTGTTGGTATACCTCTGCATTTATTTAGCTATTCTTTAATACCTCAACAATGCTGTGTAGTTTTCAATGTATAGATCTTGTATATATTTTGTTATACTTAATAAATCTTTGATACTATTGTATCTGGTATTTTAAAAATTAATATTAGTTGTTGCAAGTACATAGACATAGATTTATTTTCTGTATATTGATACTCTTATTGTATCTGTATATTGATACCTATATTTTATAATCCTATTGAACTCAATTATTACTTCTAATAGCATTTTCATGGCTCCAGTAGCACTCTCTACATAGATGAGTATGTTTTCTACATGTGAACAAAGTGTTATTTTTTCATTTCAACTGTATGTCTGCAGTAGACAGCTTCTGAAATTGCTCCTGATAATCCCTGCCTTACGGAATTCATCTCCCTGTGTAATCCCCTCACTCTGAGAATGGGCTAGACTTTGTGATTGTATTCTGATGTCTAGAATATGGCAAAAGTGGTGGGCTACCACTTTTGATACTAAGTAACCAAATGCAGTGACCTCAGACCCTCTCACCCTCTTCTTATCTCACTGGCTCTTTTTTATGAGATAGCCTTATGGAGAGGCATCACACAGTAAGGAGGTGAAAGTGGCCTTTGCCCAAGAGCCAGCAAAGAAAAGAGCTTGTAGTAGAATAGTCTGTAAGGAACTGAATCATGCCAAAAAGGAAGAAAATCCTTTCCCAGTCAAACGTTGAGACGACTGAAACCCCCAGTGTCACTTTGAGTGTAGCTTTGTGAAAAACCCAAAGCCATAGGTTACATTTCATTGAACAGATTTTTTTAAAAAGATGGACTATGATTCTCTTGTTGTACAGAGTGCAGATAACAAAGATGTGAGTTATAGAGTAAAATAGATTGTCATGATTACAGAAAGATATTTAAAAAAAAAAAAAAGTGGCTACCCAAGGATAAGACCTATGAAAATTAGCAGAAAAAGAATTCTGGCATAGGAACAATTAAGACAATACCTGTTTTTTTAATGAAATTATAAATTTCATTTACATAGAAAGAAATAAAAACAACAAAAGTTTGTTTAGGGAAAAAATTGGTTTATTTATAAAATCTGTCACCAAAGTTTGCAAACTCCTAAAAAAACCCATATATTTTCTCAAATGGTCTCTTTTAATATACAGAGAGAAGATAGAGCGATAGTTAATATAGGTGGTGATGTAAATGATTATACTGAGGGTACTGTGCTCCCCTGCTAAAGCAGGGCATGCAGCATGAATCTAACACTTTTCAGTGTTTTTTTTTTTCCCTCTTTTTTAAGAGTTATTTATTATTTGAGAGAGAGCAAGCATGCAAGCAGGTAGAGGGACAGAGGTAGAGGGAGAGAATCCTCAAGCAGTTTCCCCTCTAAGCACAGAGCCCAATGCGGGATTCCATCACAGAACCCTGCGATCATGACCAGAGTAGAAACTAAGAGCCTGATGCTTAACTTAGTTATCCATGTGTCCGTTCAGTGTTGCTTTTTCTAAGAAATGTGGGTTCCCACTTTTATGAATTTGCTTTTCCTTGAGAAGGGACTACTTAAAATCTTAAACTACCTTTTCAGTTTACAGAATTAAACTAAACTGGGAACTCATTTCTGTTGTAAAGAGCAAGTAAGTATTTTCAAGAGCAAACATATACACTTTTCAGCAATTTATTAATCCCTTGCTTGCCTAATTAAAAATAAATGCTAGGAGTATATATACACAGTGTTAGATTAAATTTAACTCTGTTTACTTACTTTTATTCATTCAATCCCTAGGGAAGAAGAATTTATCAACCTATTTGGCTAAGATTAATTATATAGTGTTTTAGGGTAAGATTTGGACAATGGCTTTCTTGCCAACCTGAGCCTCCTACAGAATATTCTTACATTTGGCACTTAAATCAGAGAATCAGCATGAGAGCTGTGTCTGGTGGGCCATTTTTAACTGGGCTGGTCACTGCAGCATTTTAAACCTCTAAAAAAAGCCTTCAGATATATTTGGAAGTAATTTTACCCTAGAGAGCAGGCTGTCTGCCAGGCAATCTATTTTCAGATTTTGGAATCCCTTAATGACTGACATCTCCAGAGTCTAGAAATGAAGGTAAATTCTAAAGGCTTCTTTTCCCAGAATAAATCTCATCTCTGTCTTGTGCCTTACTCTGATCTTCATTGTTGAAGATTATATTTGAACTCCTTTACCCCAGAGTTATGTCTACTCTAATTTGAGAGACAAAAGCTGTCTCCCAGGGAAGTAAGTTATTGTAAAGAAACAGAACTCAGAGCTTATAACAGAGCAAATAATGTTGGTGCTCTCCATATATCTGTCGTTTCTCTCCATCTATCCATACATTTAAAAATACTCATCAAGATCCTACACTATGACAAACATTGTACTACAATGAACAAGACAAATATGTCCTTGCCATTCTTGAACAGATTTTCTATGAGGACACACAGATATCAAACAAGTGTTATCAAAGAAAAGAGAATGTGGTGTTGGCAGAGCCTAGAATGGGCCACTAACCTAACTCGGCAGAGGTAAGGATGCTCCCTCTGCTGAGATGATGAGCTGAGATTTGTCCTAGTCCGTTGCAGAAGGGGTCATAACAGTGATCTAGGCAGAAAATGACACGTGCAGAGACTGCAGGGAGAAAGTCAGATACAGGAAAAACTGAAATCTTAGGAATTATGTTTTGAGCACATAAGAACCAAATATTGTTTGCTGGATATGGTTTATGTGAATACATCTAGGATGCCTACAGAGAAAGTCTCCTCTAAGGATCTTCCATAGCTTTCAAGTGTAAGCATATTGTCCTATATATTTAACCATTTTTAGCCATAGTTGGTTAGACAGCTAGCATCAAGGAAACCTCGAATAGGTGCTTATGGAACAGATTTTTTGGTTGTTAACTTCTTCATACATTTAAAAAAAATTTTTTAATTAACATATAATGTATTATTTGTCCCCTGGGGTACAGGTCAGTGAATTGTCAGGCTTACACACTTCACAGCACTCACCATAGCACATACCCTCCCCAATTTCCATAACCCAACCACTCTCTCCATAACCCCCTCCCCCTGGCAACCCTCAGTTCGTTTCTTGAGATTAAGAGTCTCTTATGGTTTGTCTCCTTCTGGATCCTTACTCTTAAAAGCTTAAATGAACCATTCACATTTGGTGCTGAATTTTGAAAAAGTAAATGAACACAAAAAGTCAGTTAACATAAGAAAAATAGTCATCCTTGTGATTGATGAAAAAAGGGTATTAAAACAACTTCTTAGTCCCAATTTTACTCTAACAAAATAACATAATTGTAATTTAATACCATAGTTAAACTCGCCATAGTAAATTGGTATATTATTTTTGAAAGGTAAAGATATAATATGTAACAATGATTATACAGGCATTTATGATTATAAAGTCAACAGAAACTTCCAAATTTAAAAAAGAGAGGCCAAATATTGTTTGCTGAATATGATTTATGTGAATACATCTAGGATGCTTACAGAGAAGGTCTGATGCATTCTCTATGATTTTTTTAAAATACTGGAAATAACTGAATTATACAATATTATAAAAATGATAAATTAATAAAAGCAGCCATTAAATAACCATTAAATGCTTAATTATTATGAAATCAAAGCAGAGCAATGAGAGGAGATGTGGGCTTTTTACATGTTATCTAAGATCATGAATAAATTTATATCAGCAAATTTATATTAAATTAATATTAATGATTATGTTTATTTAAATGTGTGTGTGTGTAAAAGTATATGTCACATCCTTCTGAATCTAGGGATAAAAGTGTATCTAATTTCTAGGTTTACTGTGAAGATCAAATGTGACACTGTATATGAAGTACTCAGAATACTGTCTGGCTCATGGCAAGCTTTCAGTAGACACTGGCTTATGATGGCTATTACTGTTATAAAACTGACTTAACTCAGTTTGACCTTCATAGAATTTGGATCCTTTGTGGTAGATATCATAGGCTCCTAATAATGACTTGTGGATGATTTGTTGCTGTATACCACCTGCCTAGCTGTGCACAGTAGTATGAAGTTGCTTTCAAGTAGTAAATGCTAAATGCATTGTTATTATGATGATTATGACTTACAGAGTCACATAGGAGGATGGTAGGAAGTTGTGACACAGCCTTACTACCAGGTGGTTTGTTTCATTAAATCAAGTTTCATCTTAAATTTGCTGACATGGAAATACTTATTAGCAAGAAGGTACACATAAAAACCAGTATTTATACAACCTCATCCTTTAAACTTGTTGAAATTTAAGTTCTCTGTCTCAAGGAATTCCACAAATACCTTTACTGAAGGTTCCCTTGAGGCAGGTTTTTGTAGTGGCAGACTGACTGACTTTTTCTGGTTAGAGCAAGCAAGGAATCCTCTTAGAGGAGCATATATGTTAATCTGAACCCCCAGAAAACAGACCAGTTCACAGAGTATGAACTGCTAAGCTCACCAGATTCTTATATCCTTGGCCACATAAAAATACAATATGTACGATATGTACACTATTTCCATTTATTCTATAAACCTCATCACGTCTAATATTAGCAATGGAAAAACAAGTACTAATATCTCTCTGACAACTGACAAACCCTAGAAGGAATCCCCTTAGATATAGTTGAAGCCTTCTTGGTTCATTTGATTAAAGAGCTCCATCTATTAACGGTTTGTACAGTAGAAATGAGATCTGATTAAGAAGCACAGAAATACTGCACTGCCTACACTGCAGTGTTTTAAAACAAGCTGCAGATTATATAATTGTTGTAACTTCTATTTTTAATGATTATTATAATTATTTTTATAGTAAAAAGTCCTATTGCAGTGGGGGGGGAGCTCGATAATTTAATAAATGAAGGAGTCAAATCAGTTACTTCTGCATGGTGATATCTGGGAGGAAAGATTATTTTATTCATTATATTGGTGCTAAGGTTTCCTTCTGGTACCAGTCCTAGGCTGCTGAACTACAAAGGAATTTGATGAAGTCTTAGAATATAGTGAGGTTCATTGGGGTGGAGTCCAAAGCTGATGACCAAGAAAAATTCTTGAGACATCTTTGGTGCAAAATGGTGGTTTATTAAAGCATGGGGACAGGACCCATGGGCAGAAAGAGCTGCTGCCCAGGGGTTGTGAGGGGTGGCAGATTTTGTATCTTGGGGTTGGGAAGATAAGGGAAAGGGAGATTTCAATAGAACTTTCATATGCTAAAGAGGACCTACAAGAGGCCTTGCCATTGTCAAGGTCATTTTTCCCTCTAGCAAGCACAGTATTAACATTAAGATAGGTGGGAGGTTTCTTTTTTTCTTTTTCTTTTTTTTTTTTTTAAGAGAGCGAGCACAGGTAGACAGAGTGGAAGGCAGAGTCAGAGGGAGAAGCAGACTCCCCGTGGAGCAAGGAGCCCGATGTGGGACTCGATCCCAGGACGCTGGGATCATGACCTGAGCCGAAGGCAGCTGCTTAACCAACTGAGCCACCCAGGCGTCCCAGGTGGGAGATTTCTAAAGAATGTCACATATGTCCCACCCAGAAGTGGGGGTGGGGAAAGGTTGCAGGATGTCAGTTTTTGCTTTGTCTTCAGCCAGCCCTCGAAGGTGGAGGTTCTCAGCTTCTGTAACTTCTTCCTGCTGAACGAGGGTGTAGAGTTGTCCTTACCTACTCAGGTCAACACTGGTCAGTTGGGGAATATGTAGGGGAGTTATGAAAGACAGAGGCAGCTGAATCCAGAGGAGACTGCTCAGGTGATCTTCCCACGTGGAAAGGATCACCTGTGGAAGTTATAGCAGCAAAGGAGTCAACACAAGGTGAGAAGACATGGGAGAAAACAGTAAAACATGATTAGTGTAATAAAAAGAAAATGAAGCTCAAAGTTTTTTGCTAGTTGACAAAAACCCCTTTTCCAGTCCAGAAGTTTAATCAGTCATTAAAGGGGAAAGGGGCTGTTTAAAGTGCTAACTTGAGTATGTCAGAACCCAAGAAATATTTTGTGATAATCTGGAACATAAACATAGTATTTGGATTTTGTGATAGCACAACTTCTACCTGTGTAGCAGTTTAAACATCCAATTCCGTTCTATTTTGTAAAGCTGCTTTATGCATTTGTATTACCATAGCATTTTAATAGAGAAATGCTACTTTGAGGGTCATTTAGGGCTGACCATGAACTCAGTAAGAGCTTCCATGTGCCAAACATCCTCCAATTCCAAAGAGGGAACAAAAGTGGATGTTAGGTGGTCATACCAATGAGACAGATTGAGTTCACCACTGCTTTAAGTTTTGAAAGGTTGGCCAGGTTGGTAATGGTTTTAATAATGCATCCTTGATTCCAGGCAAAACCCAGAGTACAGTGGCCTATCCAGCTTGGGGGAAGCCATGAGCACAAGTTAGAGGCATATAACCATTGAGTCCTGTTAGGAGACAGTCCTCCGATTTGGGGTTTCTATAACAGCAGTCAAGATATCAAGGGCTGGGGCACGTGGGTGGCTCATGGGTTAAGGCTCTGCCTTCAGCCCAGGTCATGATCTCAGTGTCCTAGGATTGAGCCCCACATCTGGGCTCTCTGCTCAGCAGAGAGCCTGCTTCACCCTCTCTCTCTGCCTGCCTCTCTGCCTATTTGTGATCTCTCTCAATGTCAAGTAAATAAATAAAATCTTTCAAAAAAAATATCAAGGGCAATTTAATTTTGGAAGGCCATCTTTTAATGTGTAATAAAAGGCAGTCCATTGTTACTTTGGAGGGACTCCCTTGGAGTCCAAACCCAGGGACAGCTTTCCTTCACAAAGTTTTTGTCACCTCCATGATCTTTTTGCCCAAATCAGTGGTCTGGTGTAAACCCATTAGTACTTTCATTGGTTCCTAAGGTCATATCCTTTGACATCCTTTGAAGTGAATTACAGCTATCTCCTTAGGTACGTGTACAGCCTTAAGAAGAGTAAAAATTTTAGGCCTGTATTTTATTGTGAAGTTATGGCTTGATAATAATCCCTTTTTCTTCCAAATTGCTCCATGGACATGTAGGACTAGGAAAGCATATTTGGAGTCAGCATTAATATTAATTTTTAAGGCTTTGGGAATTGCAAAGTGCTAGTGAGCACTATGGCATACCCAGCTTTTCTTATTCTTTTTATAAAAAATACTGTCATCAGTAAAACAACTGTCATCTGTGTTTCTAATAGGGGCATCTTAAATCTGGTCAACTAGAGTGAGCAAGATCAATAAACTCTGAACAGTTTTGTTCTATAGAGAAAGAAGTACAATGGTCAGATTCAGGCATGCAGGTAACTCAGTTTAAAGTTTGACAAGTTTTAAGCATTATTTCTGGCATATCTGTAAGTGTTGCCTAGTGTTTAGTAAGTTGGCCTCCATCATCCTTTGGTGGCTTTTGGTTTCGAAGACATTTTGGTGTGAAGTCATTACAGTCAAGGACTGTCCGATAGTGAGATTTGAGGGTCCTTTTACCAAGAGCACTGTTGTATGCTTAGCTGAAGCCTTTGTTTGCAATTGGACCTCAATAGATGTGGCTTCTAGGATACATATGACTAAGGGGTAAAACCATTAAGAAGTGCTTTGAGTGGTCCAGCCTTAACAATATCCTAATTACAAAGCATCACTGGCAAGTGGGAGAAAACTTGTCTCAGTAGATAAGGGTATCCCCAAGTCCATCATCCAATCCAATCTTAAAGGAAGTGGGGTCATCCATTACCTCCACAAGTCCATAGTTAATCCTTTGGGGTGGTGTATGCTTCCAGCTTTTAGGCAATTTCATTATCCTAGCCCCACAGAATTGGTCAAGGTGATAGCTGAGTTATACAATTGTTGGGGAATCGATCCCATTTTCTAGCCATTTAAATAATTATGTGCCCATGGGGTTCTGTTATTATCTCCATGGAATAATCAGCAGAAGATTATCTATATGTGAGTTACTGTGGTAATTTCTCTTAAGTTTACCTCTAGTTGTCTAAATTAGGTAAACAACAAACGTTTAAAGACAATCAAATCTAGAACTTACCATCCACAAATATGTGTTATTGAAACATAATTTTTCTTTCTAAAATAACCCTCATTTTTAGAGATAGCCAAATCAGGACTAATTTATTTGAAAAACAAGTCCAGTTCAAACAGATTTGGCCTAATCATTTACATAAGATCAGCAAAAACAGTGAGTGATCATATAGATCTTTTAGAATCTGCTTTGCTGGAACTTCTTATAAGGAATCTCTAGGTTGAATTTCTATTAGCCTCTGTAGGCCAGAAGCCAAGCCAAGTACATGCCAGCAGACTTGCCTACAACACCTGTAGATTTGGGCAAATTCCTCTTCCTGAGGACTATAACGTATCCTGAGGTTCCTGCACCTACTAGGAAGTGGCATTCTTTCCTCACCTGGTGAGGCTGCTGGGAAATCTGTAAGCAAGGTATCAGGCCACAGTTCCAAAGGGCTTTATGGCCCCAGGTTTCATAAAGTCAACCTTAGTTCCTTAAAGCTCTCTGGTCATATCTTAGTCTATGCATGTCTTTCTCAAATATGACATTCCAGTCAAAGCCTTGGTAAAATAATCCATGTTTCCAATAGTGTCCTGTTACAAGGAGAACAGATTCTTACTGAAATTATGTGAATGACTGATTGCCATGGAAGAAGGAATACTTACTGAGACCTTTGGATTTTCAGAGGGTTCACATAGAGAGAAAAGTTGAATGCATTGATTTGTTTACAAATAAATATTTTTACATTTCTGTAAGTCACAGATAACTTAAGTAAAATTTTCCTTAGAGTAGAAGAGCAAACATTAGAGAACCAGCAATGTTTAAAATGAGACACAACACTATAATATTTTAGTTCATTAAGTTCCATGTTACTAATTCTGGTTTAGTTTGAATGCAGCTTTAGTTAGTTCTGGAAATTCTTAGCCATTTCAGTCTTAGGATTTTCAATATATCAAATACCTGCAGCTGTCCTGAAAGTCCTTTATATGAATCTCCTTTAAGGTAAAACTCATTTTACAAGAGAATTAAAACAATTATAAATGACAAAAACTCAGAATAGATATAGTTAAAGAGTGGATGAGATGAGAGTTTACAGTATAGCTGGCAAGGAAATCAGATTTTTTTCTGTGACACATAACACTTCAATAATTAAAATATCAAGCGATGACCTTATCAAAACATTAAAACTTTAAGAAATGCATAGAACCTCTAGAATAGTTATAACATTTATCTAAATGTAACCCGAGTTTTATCATTTGTTTAGCATACTACCTAACTTAGCATACCAAGGAAAAGCCTAATGAGTTAAAGAGATTTCATTTACAATTTAAATCTTGTCAACACTTGTTAAAATCTTAGACAGTTTTAAAGCACATACCTAAATATAATTAGGGATTTTAAAGACCTGAGGTAGGTAAAATGTGGAATTTTTTTTTTTTTTCTGAACAGGCAAAGAGGAAACAACTGTTTACATTTTCTTCTTAACAGCAGATCAATTAATTTAAGAAAACTTTGTCTTTTTGAACAGAGAGAATCTCAATCTTATATACCAGTGCACTTTTAAATCCATTTATTTTAATCTTAGTCTGTCCCGACCATGCCTACAATTCCTTTCCCAAGTTTTACCATCATAAACCTTCTACAACTTCTTTGCATTCAGATTTTGTCCCCAGCCTTTTCTTTCCAAACAACCACCTCCTTTAGAACAAAATTGCCTTTTATCTTCAACAAAATGCATTCCCACCAGTCATTTATTAGTTAAAAACCTCAATCTCCAGTGAAGACTAAGGAGTAACCATTGTGAACTGTTACACCAGAATTCTTTATATGGCAAATCTGTGAATCAGTTAAGCACAAAACATGTTTACCAACAGATTTAAATATCCGTAGTTTCTTTGCAATAAGTCAATAGCACAACCCTATGTCCAGTAATTAATAACTTAGCATGTTATCCTATTTGAAAGACATAGATGTCCAATGAATTTAATTCCATTTATCATTCAAGCAAAACATTAAAGTTTCAGGTTACCAAAGACTTTGAAAGCTACCTTTACAATTACACGTGAAAACATTGAGCCAATTAACCATCAGTTTAGTAGTCTTTTTGCTAACAAATGGCAACAGAGATAACATGAGCTTATTTGAACTTCAGTAAACCTTGATAGAAGTTTCACATTTACTTCTATAACTTCAAAGACTTGTTTATCTTAATTAAAACAACAAACTTAACTTAGTTCAAATACCCGATTTATGTTCCACCTGGTCCCACCTCACTTTCAATGTTTACCTGAGACATAGGTGAGGAAATTTGGAGTGGGAGGTGTTAGGTCCAGGGGGCATTCTTCTTGCTCTTTAACAGTGAAAAGAGAAGGAGCCAAGGTGCAGGAAGTACTGAGGATGGTACGCAGGCCAGTTATGCAGGCCACACCCAAGGTGGCAGAAACAGGAGAAGAGGGAGACAAAAGAGATAAAAATACTGCCTGAAGCCAGAGAAAGGGTTCCCAGTTTCAGAGCTCATCAGCTCCAACAGAGAAGCAGACACCATGTTTTCCCACCAACAAGGGGTTAGGTAGTCCATGTCAGGCCAGAGAAGACAGGGAATTTCCCTGAAACAAAGGGAGTTTCGGCAGCTCGTTGGGAATATTTCTTAAAGTTGCCATCTTGAGTTAGACTAACCCCAGCTGGCTCCAGTTATAGCCATTAACATGGGAAATGCATGAGGGAGAAGCCCCTACATCTATTGGGAGGAAAAGAGATAAACTTAGAGTCCCCTTTGCTAGAGATGTCTTGTGTATTTCCACGACCTGGGTTTACTAGAAGGCTTATTTAGATAATTATCATACAATATGTCAGGACAGAGTTTACTAGCTGACCCATTTGGGCAAACACATTCTGCAAAAGGCCCTTAAGTTGGAGTCTTGGTGTAGAGCAATGAAGATTCCCTAGGTTCATTTGCCTTTTTCCTACAGAGGAGATGTAACTGATAGATCCCACTGAGGCCATGCAGTGTTACAGGACCTCAGTCCTTTCCTAAGTTTTGCAATGCAATTTGTTTCCAGTGGGTTAAAAGGGCACTGCAAGGTAGTTCAGTTCCTTGAGAACTGAGGAAGCCTACTGAGGCCACACTCCCAGAAAAGTAAAGAAAAAGTCCATTACCAAATCCCCCTTGACTCCAGGATGACATCCCATGCAGGATATGTCAGAGGTTCCCATGTGTTGAAAGCAACTGGAGGCATGCCTCAATAAGACATCGCTATTGCTCACAATCCTGCCTTCCCGGGGAAGGCATTCCTGCCATAAAAGGCCCTGGAGGGGTACTGGTGCCCCTCCTCTACCCCATTGCATCCTAGGCTGTTGATGGGTGCCTGGTGAATGGACTAAATTGCCGTGCCATGCCATCGTCTGTCCTGAAGGTAGCATACTGTTTTGCCATTTTAACCCATAGAAAATACTAGACAAATTTTACAAGGGTAAATTACTGAATTTTGTAGCTTTAAGTAGTTAGTAGAGTACAGTGATAAGAAATGGTAAAAACTGAAATCCATCAGGGTCTAGGCAACATTCCAGCACATGCATTTCTCACAGCCAACTTCCCTAGGAAATGATCCCTGGTTGCATTTTAATTCAGTCGGGTATTGGTTTCAGCTGGCTCCCAGTGGAGGTCCCATGGCAGAAGTGGTTAGACCAGGGATGTTGAGGGGATCACTTTAGACCAATCCGGAGGAACTTCACATGGGAGTCTTAAGATTGGCAGCCATCCTGATGACTTAAGTGGCTGTCCCGTGCCCAAGACAGACAACTTTGTATAAGAACAGGAAGAGAAAGAGGGCATCAAGTTTCTGGGTCTTATTACCATTCCAGCCAGGGTACTAACTTCCAGCCAAAAGGCAGACATTTTCCTCCCCATAGAGTAGCCATGGGCTAGAGGATTGCAATTGACATGAAAGTGTTCTAATAAGACCACACTCCTTGAAAAGCCCCTGAAATGAAATTAAAGGGAAAGGAGAGAAAAGTACTAATCAGTTTTTCACCAAAGATCAGACTCCAAATGTAAAGACTCAAAGTCCCATGTTGGGCACCAAATGATGAAGTCTTAGAATATAGGTGAGGTTCAGTGGGGTGGAGTCCAAAGCTGATGACCAAGAAAGAATTCTTGAGACATCTTTGGTGCAAAATGGTGGTTTATTAAAGCACGGGGAGATGACTCATGGGCAGAAAGAGCGGCTGCCCTGGGGTTGTGAGGGGTGGCAGGTTTGTACCATGGGGTTGGGAAGTTAAAGAAAAGGGAGGTTTCAATAGAACTTTCGTATGCTACAAGATACCAGGGGCCTTGAGGCCTTGCCATTGTCAAGGTCATTTTTCCCCTAGCAAGCAAGGTATTAACATTAAGATAGGTGGGAGATTCCTAAAGAATGTTACATTATTTCCCACCCAGGATTGGGAGTGGGGGAAGGTTGCAAGGTATCAGCTTTTGCTTTGTCCTCAGCCAGCATCAAAATGATCATCAAAATGATCCCAAGAGCATTTGTAGATTTTTTGGAAAAAAACAAACAAACAAACAAACAAAAAAAAACCTTTTAAGTTTCAGCTTTACATGAAATCAAGCAGTAGGTAATAAGAACCAGAATAGGTAAAAACAAGATAAATAATGAAATGCTGTTTGAGCTGCTGTAGACAGAGAAAATAAGATTTCTTTATAATTAATATAGAGGCCCCAGTACCAAGAAATAACTAATTTTACACAAAGTATTGCAAATGTCAGGTCAGAGGTGGCATAGGATTAGGATAGAGAAAAGAAATCTGAGTAGCATCAGATCCATACTATTTGGCTTTCACAATAACCACTTAATGGTTTTACCAGTTCTCTCTTAATAAGATCCTGGCAATTAATATCATTAATATTAGAACTTGAGATTGTTTTTAAAATTTTGGGTTATCTATCCATCCATCTGTTTATTTGAATAAAAAATGTATTCTAATTCCATTGAGCAAGTTCAATCATTCTCACAGTGCTTCCTAGTGATTTCATACACTGTTAGATTAAATATTCTCCTCTGGTGATTTTAATGATACATAATTAAATTTCTACCTGCCACTGCCAGTAATATTCTGGTGCTTCCAGAGGCTGATCAGTCAGCTCATTTCTTGCAAAGAAGGGTTCTGTCAGCCATATTCCTCTTTGGATCTGCCTCTTATTGCACATTCTTCTGAGAAAGATGAGAAGAACAACAGTAACTGACTTGTAAAAGGACCTTTATCTCAATCATCCCAGTGACTAATTTTCTAGACCTGATCATGCCCTTCTCATCTCTGTTCTGAGCCTCAAGCACCTCATCCCATCAGAAGGATTTCAGTGTCTTGGTGAAGTACTGTAGATGAAACAGGCCTCTGAGCTTTTCATTCACACACATCCATACTCTACATTCTAACTTAAGGTTGATTTAAATAATTGTTAGGGTAAAGAGGTTTGGGGTCCTTTTTCCTTAAAAGAATTATTATCTCCTTCATTTATAAAGACACTGAAATCATAGTATTTAAGCTCAACAGCTCTTTGTCATGGAAGAAAGAAACCCTGTACTTCTGAGATTTCTTGTTCTACCTACATAAACTTGTGGGTGGATGCCTTCTGTAGGCTAAGGATTCATTACCTACTAGGTGACACATGATGATAAAGACAGAGGGTTTGTTACCAAAGAGGCCAGGGTTAGAATATTGGTTCCATCACTTAATTGCCTGGGGACTTGAGAGAATTACTTGTTTATTTTGTGCCTTGGTTTCCTCATCTATAAGTTGAAAATAGAAATGATACCTATGTAATAGGTTTGTTTTATTAAATGAGAAAATGCATGCAGATTGCTTGCCACATAGTAATTGTTTTTAAAATAATGTCCTTACCAATATCTTATTTAAATACATTGAAACATGTTACATGGGAAATATATTTTCTACTGCTGAATTCTTTGTGGAAAAGTAAACTCCTTTTGTAACTCTTAACATAAATATTATATAAATTATAACCCTTATTGATAACATTAAGCTCAAGCTGATTAATAATCTCAATTTACATTGCTTACCAACTAATGAAAAATTCTGTGAGAGTATTTAAAGACTTGGTGGTAAAAAGTAAAGCAATAAATTAGCCATTCAATCAAAATAAATTTTAGAAGGCAGTATTTTACTTATAAAAACTAATATAGATTAAAAATAAAATCAATTTATGCATATAAATAAGAACATCTAAAGCTATGGTGAGAAAGCATAATTAATAAAGTTACTTTCTAAGTGAGTTTTAGGATCAGTAAAAATAAAAGATCAAAATAACAATTGATATGCCCAGCTCTGTATTTTTTGTTGATATAAAAGTCATGATTTTGGTTTGTGAAGGTTCAAAACAGATACATTTATATCAAGAATAATGTCATTCATCTCATAACAGTCAGTGGAAACCACTTCTGTTATCCTCTAATCTCGATTCCAGAAAGAACAGAAGAACAGCATTAAACAGCATTAAAAGCATGCCAAGTCACCATATCCCATTAGAACTCTACTCAAGACAGTCACACAATTCATAAAATGAATGTGTCCCTGCTCAGCAATTTCAGGAAACATGAAAATTTGCCCATTTTCCATTTCAAATGGAATTTGTGTTTATTGTGTTTATCTAAATATGTAATTTTTGTGAGTAAGAGGGATTTGAGGCAGCTTATAAGAAAAAAATTAATAGTTTTTAAAAAAAGAAGGACAGTTGAGGATAAAATAAAAAAGGAAACTTTAGAAAATTATCCACGTGGTCAGAAGGAGCTGCTAGGGCCATCTCTATGGACAGCTGGTGGCCAGAGTTGTGGTGTATTATTCTCACTTTCAGACTAACAAGCTTGGTTTAATTAAGGCACTTCAGATATATGAAAACAGCAAATTGATGAGAGTGTGGAATGGATTTATCATGAGCCTCAAGGAGACTCCTTTACCAAGCACTCACTGACATGAAATTCCAAGATCCCAACTTCCTACCATTCTTACGTGGCTTTGATGACTGAGAATAATTATCACAACATATCTAGCACTGACTTTGTGACAATTGAGTGCTGCTGCATACAGTTGAGCATGTTTTATTCTGCGCAACACCAGCCCCCTATTTATGTTGTAGTCAACTTCAAGACATATGTTTAATTTATTATTATTATTTTTTTAATGGCAGTAAGATGTCTTGAGGAAGAAATCTGTTTTAATTAACACAAAGATACCACATGGGAAAATCTTGGCTCTGAACTGTTCTTAGGAGGTGAAATACATTATTTTGTTCTTATAGTAACCATTTATACTGAAATAGTATGTTCATTTTGTAGAGGAAGAAAATGAGCATAAGAAAAATTGAAACTTGTCCAAGGTCTTAGAGCTCGTCATTGACTGACCTGGGACTTGAGGCCAGGTTATTCTAATTCTAAAGCCCATACACTTAAAAAATCTTTTTATTATGGAAATTCCAAACTCATTCATTATAAAAACAAACTATATTGATTCTATGTACCCATCACTCAGTTTCAACAACTGTTAATAGTCTCCTCATCATGCTTCATCTACAATTTTATCCAGCATTTTTCTTCTAATTTTAATTCCCAGACTCCTAGTGTTATGCTTTAAAAAATCTAACTACAATATATAATTGAATTGTAAGCTACCTCTGGTATCTTATTAATGAAAGAGAAATGCATGAACACATACATGAATTGGTTAAAAGAGAAATGAACTAATAAGATAAATCTTCTTGACCATTTGTTTCAAAAGTAAGAAGATAAAAAATCAAACTAAAAAAATTATATATATATATACATACACACCTATATATGTGTATATAGCATATATACATATATGTATATAATATATGTGTGTATATATAATATAAAATAAAATATATACACATATATATCATATATACATAAGTGTGTATGTAAAATATATGTGTATAATATGTATGTGTATAATATATAAGATGTATATATACACATACACACATATATATGTATATATATATTTTTAGTGGAAAGAGATAAAAATACAGAGAATTTGAAAGGCTTACCTAAACCTATAGCAAATGGGTTCTAACTTCATGAGATTGTTAGTAACTGTATCATCAGAGTTGATTTAAACTCAAAGAAAAATCAAAGATACACAGCAATTTAAGATGAGATTGACCCTTGAGCTCATGCAGTTGATTCTTTATCTGTTATATTGTGCTTGTTTTGCTTTATGGGATATTCACACATTTGATTTTTATTTTATTTTATTTTATAAATTTGTTTATTTTGAGAAAGAGTGGGGGGGGGTTGGGCCAGAGAGAAACTTAAGTGGGCTCCACCATGGGGCTTGGTCTCATGAGACTGAGATCACGACCTGAGCTGAAATCAAGAGCCCAACATTTAACCAACTGAGCCACCCACGCGCCCCCACCCATCTGATTTTAAATCAGACAATATGAAATCAACAAGCTTATGTGGATATCATGAAGGGCAATAACATAAGTTGTCCAGATTGTCTACCAATCAAATACTAACCACTGAGAAGTCAGAGAGATAATTCCCACGAAGGTATACAGATGTCTTAGAGATAGAAGGTAAGTTTCAATTCTGATTAGAAACACTAGATTGAGGATATTCAGTAAGTCAAAAAAAAAGGTATAATTATGGCAGATACAGTTCAGAGTGAAACAGAAATGCTAGAAATGTGTGTATATTTATGTGCATATATATTTATGTGTATATATGTGTGTATGTATTTGTGTATGCTTATTTATTCATAAATATATAAAAGTATTTCTGTGCCTCTTTCCCAAATTTTAAGAAGGAATTTTGGAGATTTGGGTTTTGTTTTTTTGTTTGTTTGTTTGTTTTTTTAAACTTTTTTTTTAAATTTTATTTATTTATCAGAGAGAGAGGGGGAGAGAGAGCGAGCACAGGCAGACAGAATGGCAGGCAGAGGCAGAGGGAGAAGCAGGCTCCCCACTGAGCTAGGAGCCCGATGTGGGACTCGATCCCAGGACGCTGGGATCATGACCTGAGCCGAAGGCAGCTGCTTAACCAACTGAGCCACCCAGGCGTCCCTGTTTGTTTGTTTTTGACAGGTCTCCTGTCACGATTGTAATGGTCACTTATGCCAATGACTTTATCTTCTGCCATTTATTATCTGTAAAACTCACTTTGATCTCCTGTGCATAGTATTCAGTAGCAGATACAGAGTGGGAGTGATGTGAAGATTTATGGAGCCCTTTCTCTGAGTAGTCTCATCCCTTGGGAAACATATGATGTGCACATTTAGCCATTTCAGCCTCCCCACTCTGCAAACTCTCTCTTGCCAGTTTACACTGTGTTCTGTTTGGGTTCCCCTCCTTTAGCTGTGGCTCAGAAATTACCTGTAGGCAGAAAACCAGGATTGATCATACAAGCTCACCTCACTTTTTTTCTTCTCTTAGAAATCACAACCCTACTTTCCCTCTATTTCAATGTTTGAAAAAAAGTTTCATAGACTTTTTTCCTTCATTTTTTTGTGGTTATTTAGAAGCTGTAACTGGTACCAGGTACACTGTTATGGCTGCAGGCATAAATTTTCTCTCCAAGTTTCAGTGTTGGAGTTTTATTTATTTAGTTAGTTAGCTAGTTACCTCTTACATGAACTGACTTAAATGTACTTTCTAAATACAGTGTCCCTGGATCCCTGTGCTGTTATTAAAATGAGACTCTATCCTCTTTTTCCCCATAGTGTTTATTTGTATCCAAATTACAAATGTGTGTATTTTTTTTAGTTGTAAAAATCTCCCCACCACAAATTCAAGGTATTTGCTGGAATCAAGGAGAAATGGTGTAGAGGGGTCTCTAATCTTGAAAGTGCTGATACCAAAGGAAAAATGCTTTCATTTACATGGTATCCTATTAAGATTGCCCTTTAATATCAGCCACAAAATCTTCTGGGACAATCAAAGCTAATTAATCATTGAATTTAGAAGCTATAGACTTTTAAAGTCACTGTTGGGTTCAGGGCCATTTTGGAGGAGCCTCAATAACTTAATGAATAAAATTTACATCATAGTTATAATGTTATCAAGAGGCCAGTCTCCAGCATATGGATAAAGCTTAATTTCATGTGGTAGCAAATGCTACTTGATACTTTAAATGAAACATTGCCTCTATGAAAAATAATACATACTGAGTAATACTGTACAGATTATTAAAAATCACCCACTATTTTTTTTCAAAATAAGAAACATCTCTCTTGCAAGCTACTATCAGTGTGATAGTCATCCTCCAATCATGAATTCACCTCCACTCCATGGTTATTTTACACCATACTTATGCAAAGCAAATATTTAATAAAAATATCATTAGTTATTTGAAAGTCTGAGAAAATAAATGTTATGTAAACTTTCATTCTGTCAATTCTGGAAGTAGTTATATATCTGAAATCATGATGAATATGCTTTCACAATATAAGGAGACAATGATTAAAACTTCTTTAAAATCTCATGCTCAGGGGCGCCTGGGTGGCTCAGTGGGTTAAGCCACTGCCTTCGGCTCAGGTCATGATCTCAGGGTCCTGGGATCGAGTCCTGCATCGGGCTCTCTGCTCAGCAGGGAGCCTGCTTCCTTCTCTCTCTCTCTCTGCCTGCCTCTCAGTGTACTTGTAATTTCTCTCTGTCAAATAAATAAATAAAATCTTTAAAAAAAAAATCTCATGCTCAGATCTTTGACAATCTCATGAAAACCATGAATTCTTTGCTGGAGAAAACACACATAAAAGCTCACACATCATTTGCCTGTGATTTGTCCTTACTAGACTATTTGCCTGGGCAATTAGAGATGCATTCGTTTTACTCTTTCATTAGAGAGTCATCAATAAATAATAACTCTGAGGGCATGGTGAGTTTATTTCATCTCATTTATTTAATCAATTTAATAAACATTTAGTGCAGTTCTACCACATGCTAGATATTGCAGTAGGTTTTAATGATACTGACATGAACAAAGCAACCTTGGCATTTTCTTTATGTTTCTTGATTTCTAGTTTGGGGAGATAAATAGTGAGCAGGTCAGCAAAAAGAGATGCATGCATTTTTGCTGCAAGGAATATAAATAAAATAGAGCATTGTGATAGAAAATGGTTTTGTAGACCTTAAAGATGTGAACGTGTTTGGTAAATTGTATGTAAATAAGAAGGTTCTAGGCAGAGAGAACAGAAAACCCAAAGGATCTGAGTTTGACATGTTTTGGTAACAGTGGTAAGCATCAGAGCTCTTCACATAGTTAGAAATGAGATCAGGGGCATCTGGGTGGTTGGTTAGGTCAGGTAAGCCACCAACTCTTGATTTCAGCTCAGGTCATCATCTCAAGGTCCTGGAATTGAGGCCCACATTGGACTCCTGCACTCAAGGAGTCTGCTTAAGATCCTCTCTCCCTCTGCCCCTCCCCCTGCTCTCTCTCTCTCTAAAAAAAAAAATAATAATAATAATCTAAAAATAAAATCGTATCAGAGGTGAAGACAAGTGGCATATCATAGGGCAGCATATGTCATGGTGAATAGTTTTCTGTAGTAGTCAGAGTCAAACAAGGAAATGAAAAAAATGGACCCTTTTGCAGTAGAAGTTGAAATTACAAATTCCCACTAAAGAAAGAATGATAATGAATCACATATAAACTCAAGTTAGGAGACAACAAAAGAATAGATTCAGGCCAGACAAAAGGAGTAAAAACACTGCATAGAGAAGCCACGTGACACAGAGGGAAAAGGCGTGACACCCAAATCCAGGGATCCACTCAGATCCCAGCCAGACAGATAGAAAGCAAGTCAGGAGAAAGAGTTGTCATGGAAACCAAGACAAAAATGTGTTTGAAAGCAAAAGAATCACAAAAAATAAATGAATAAAAGCAGCCATGATTTTTTTAAAAATATTTTATTTATTTATTTGACAGAGAGATCACAAGTAGGCAGAGAAGCAGATAGAGAGAGAGTGGGGGAAGGAGGCTCCCTGCTAAGTAGAGAGCCCGATGCAGGGCTCAATCCCAGGACCCGGAGATCATAACCCATTGAGCCACCCAGGCTCCTCCATGGTTTTTAATATAGAGGATAAAATAAGAATCTAAGGATATTGCCAGTCTCATCATTTTATTGTACTTAACTTTCTCTGTGGCTCAGTTTACTCACTTTAAATATGAGGTATAGTCATATACACTGAGCTGGTTTGTTGTGAGTTTTAAATGATCTTAAAATCATGCCAGGCATACGGTAAGTGCTCCATAATTATTAGTATTACTAATATTATTATGTAAATATTACCATATCCATTTCAATAATGAGGATAAGGTGGTCCAGGAAGGTGAAGGTGACCTTCTGAAAAGGCTGCACTATTGTATCTGGTAAGTATCAAAAATTAAATTCAGTCTTCCAGTTCAGCCTGTGATTTTTTTCCCCCCGATCTGTTGCTACTGGGTGATGGGGAGCTTTCATCAGGCTTCACTAACTGTATTTGGATACAATATCAAAACTAGATGAAACTTTCACTCCAGTACAACTGCCAAATTGCCTGAGAAGCAGTTCCATGCATACCAGGTTGATTCATACCGTCAAGCACAGCCATATGCACAGTTCTGTGGTAGGACCTGGGTGTGAGAGGTACTAAGAGAGAATTAAATCATGATCCCTAAAAACTGATTTTCAAAGCAAACTCATGGTGCACAATGATAACAAAGAGATTTGCTCTCTTACAATAGACATCACTATTTTGAATTCTCTGCACCTCAGGTTATGTCCTACATTCCTGAGAATTTGGAAGTCTGATTTTGTAGCACCTAAAGAGAAGATGTGGGTCTCAGTCTTGGGGCAAATTTACAGGGACCAAGATCTGGAAGCACAGGGATTAATCCCAACACTCTAGGAAACTTCTTTGAAACATTAAATGTACCAAATCGCTCTTTAGTTCTTTGACAAGGGTAAGGGAAAGAAAATGCAATTGGCATAAATTGTGCCTTGTCACCAATAATACCCTCTTCTAATTGAAGGAGGATATTGTCAGGTTTTACTGAAATACCTGTGTAACCACGTGTAGTCTTTATATTTTGGTTTTGTATTTATACTTATGTATCAGAAAATGACACAAAAAATATTTACAAGAATATTGGGAGATCATTTTTATGAGTTCATTAAAAAAAAACTTAACATGGGAGCACCTGGGTGGTTCAGTTGGTTAGGTGACTGCCTTCAGCTTAGGTCACAATCCTGGAGTCCAGAGATTGAGTTCCACATCAGGCTTCCTGCTCAGCAGGGAGTCTGCCTCTCCCTCTGACCCTTGCCCCTCTCATGCTCTCTCTTTCTCTCTCAAATAAATACATAAAATTAAAAAACAAAACAAAACATGATCTGCAGTCTAAGAAATTATTAAAAGATGGCTGAGGAGATTCCATTCTTATGAAAAATTTAAACACTTGGACCAAATAATAAGCTTCAAAATGAAAGTTGTCGGAATCACATTCTTCTAACAACATATGATTAGGAATGCAGCACAAAAGGAATTCACAGCACAAAAGCATCTAGGAATAATTAATTTTGCACTAAATGTTAATGATCCCATGTGTTAAATGCACAGACCATTTTGAAAATCTGTAATGATTTTAAAAAAACCAAGGCTCAATATCCAACTATCAGGACAGCGAAAAGCAACAGAGGTAGATTCAAATTCATGCTCCATTAATCATCATTGACACACACACAAATACACTGCACACAAAAACACACATGTTCATAGATGTGATGCTTATTTTTATAGCCACACAGATTGAGCAGAATCACTGAAACCTAACTCACTTCACTTGGTGGGGAAACGTGATGGAAAGAACAGAAAATAGTGCTATTGTGTTTTAAATAACTGTCAATAACCAGGGTCTCTGCTAGGCCCAATGTATTTAAATAAAGGGCCTTGGGGTGCCTCAGTGGGTTAAAGCCTCGGCCTTCCACTCAGGTCATGATCCCAGGATCCTGGGATTGAGCCCTGCATTGGGCTCTCTGCTCAGCGTGGAGCCTGCTTCCCCCTCTCTCTCTGCCTACTTGTGATCTCTCTCTTTCTCTCTGTTAAATAAATAAAATCTCTAAAATAAATAAATAAATAAATAAATAAATAAATAAATAACCTCATTTATCAAGTGTTGCAAATATGGTAGTTCCCTCAAGAGAGATATCACATCTTTTTTTCTAATATATGACGTGGAAAACAACTTTAAATTATTTCCATTTGGTATGGGAGGATTACTTGAGAATTGAAGACCGAGATGTGAAGTGTGTGCTTTTATCCTGAAATTCTGAAATGTTTTATCCTAACATTGCAATTCTGCTCATGGCCAGAAATAAACAAACAATAAACCTCATGGGGCATCCAAACATCAAAGGGTCCTAAAAAGCTGTTTTAGTGTTTTTATGCAAAACATTACTCCTTACACTATAAATGTGGTTTTAGTAGATTAACTAAAATAAACTTGTTTTTTCCCCCAAATAATTGATCTACCTCACTGGAACCTGTTTAGTGAGAGATCCAAGAAAAGAAGAACAAGCTATTGTTTAAAACTTTTCTAGCCACTCATTTTATATATTTTTATTCTGCCTAGATTTATAATAGTAAGTTTGCTTACTTCTTTTGTTTTGAGGATGTAATTTGCCAGTTATCAATTCTTTGGTGGGGGGAAATACTTCCTAAACTGAGATATGGGCTGACAAACACAAATGTTTTGTTCGAGTTACCTGTTAGTAAGGTTAAAATCACTATGAAAATGACATATTTTAATTATTTTCTGATAGGTTAAAAAGTTCACATTTGCCAGTTCACATGACTGAGCAATCAAGAGAGGGATCTCACTCTTCCCAGTCACTCCCACTTCCCAGTCACTCCCACTAGTCCCTTTTGTCCTTTGTGCTAATGATATGCAATGTTGAATTGATGTGATGAATTTAAGTGGGCTCCAGGAGGCTTTTTTACCAAAGGGATCAGAATGAAAAGTGACTCAGTTAAAAAGCTGTCAGTTTTAAAGCAGAGATCCCGTAAAGCTCACACACATGTAGATATGCATGCAACATCTATTTCCTTTACACTTGAATCATATAGCTGGACTATATGCCGCAAACTCTCTATGACCTGTCTGACATAACCATGACCATGATGCACTCTGATACTTTTCACTGAAGCAAGACTTAGAGACATTTGAGAAACAATCTGGATGCAACATATATTAAGATTGTTATAATTACCCTCAAATGTCTATGATAAAAAATCAATTACTTTAATGAGTTGCTTTTACTAGTCTTTTGTACATCATAGAAAAGCCATCTTTATTTCTTTAGTTATATTTATCTGCATATTAGTTTAACTTAATTTGATTGTACAACTACAGTAACAAGCACAAATTATATAACTGTGTTGGCAACAGCCAGTACAAAGACTAAAGATGAGATTCACTGATATGCTGGAGAGCAGCCTAATAACCCGAAAGTTCCATGTGGGGTGGACATTGGTAACTGTACGAGAAGGGAGAGCATTCATCAGTTAACCCAGTACACTGGCTAAACAGTTCATCTTAAAGAGATCATATATTTGAGAACTTTGAAAGCCTTTAAATTATATGTCAAAAGATAAGGATTCTATTCTGAATTAAGGCATACTTGGTATCAATGCAGTATTTAATCTAGAATCTTTAACACAACCAAGATGGTTAGCCATCTTGGTTAGAACTTAGTTAGAACTTGAAATAGTTAAATATAGTAGCATTACCTTGAATTTCCTATGGTGTAGTCCTAATACTAATACCTCACACTGATAGTTTATATTTGTATCTGAATTTTTTTTAAAAATTGCATTTCTAGTATTAAAGTATAGATTTGGTACCAGATAGACTATTTTTTCATATTATATATAAATAAGAAATGAATTATTGGATAAAGAATGAACTAAAAAAAAGAATGAATCAAAAAAAGAATGACTCACTGGCCTCTGGCATTGTCATTAGACAAACCCCACTAGACAAATAAGACTATATGGGTACAGAAGGGCAGAGAATATAGCCATTAGTTCATATCAGTGAACATGCTGACTATATATATTTACGCATCAGTGTGTGCTCATGATAACTAGGTAGCACCATCTTGGATGGTAAATGGAACATGAGGTTCAGTGTGAACTACAAAGACTTCATTTTCGTCCTTTTTCTCTATTTAAAAACAAAACAAAACAATACAAAATCAAGAAACATTAGAGATGAAAGATATATGAAACAATTTTTTTTCCAGTGGCTTGCAACCAGCATTCTTCCAAGATCTTGGGATCCAGACAAATGGCTCCGTGTCCTCTCTTGGTGGATGGAATTGGGGTTAGTGAAGAGTCTAGCAGCTGGATTGGAGTGCTCTGCCCTTCCACCCTGAGAAGATCTACATTTCCCTTTTTTTTTTTTTTTTAAAGATTTTATTTATTTATTTGACAGGCAGAGATCACAAGTAGGCAGAGAGGCAGGCAGGCAGAGAGGGAAGAGAAAGCAGGCTCCTTGGTGAGCAGAGAGCCCAATGTGGGGCTCCATCCCAGAACCCTGGGATCATGACCTGAGCCGAAAGCAGAGGCTTTAACCCACTGAGCCACCCAGGCGCCACCAACATTTCCCTTTTTATACAGTAGCCTTCCACATAAGGTTTCCTTTAAAGAAAGAAAGAAAAAAAAAAAACATATTTTAAACTCCTGAGATATTACCTATCCTTTTTGGAGGGAAAAACCAAAAACCAGAAAGGTTTAACATTCATTTAAATTTCACAACTTAGCAAGACTGAGAGCTGGTTCTCAACTCACATATTTTCACATTTTTTCTCCTTCTTTCCCTCTTTTATATTTCTTTTTATGGAAATAACAATTGAAGAAAATAATTGAAAATAATTATGGAGTAATTATGGAGAATAGACTCTGTATCAGAGGCGCTCAGTGAATATAATCCAAAACTCAGTTTCATCCAACACTTAGTTTCATCCTGCATCTTCTCTGAAAGTTCTCTAATGGCTTACAGGGATTCTTTGTTATGAAGGATTTTAAGGCTACATCTCAACTGATGAAGAAAGTACACTGTGATAAATGTCTGCCATTGTTTTAAGAATGAGAGCACACAGCCCCTGAAGCCTTGAACCGGGTTTTATTGTTTATGGCTGTTGTAACATATAGTTAGAAACTCAGTAGCTTAAAACAGTATCCATTTATTATCTCACACTTCTGTAGGTCAGAAGTCTGGATGTAGTATGGCACAGCTAAGGTTTTTGTTGTAAGGTATGTTTTACAAGGTAAAAAGCAAGGTATCAGCAGGGCTGCATTCCTTTTAGGTTGTCGTTAGAATTCAGTTCCATGCAGAGATCCCTGTTTCCTTTTGGGCTGTTATCAGGGAGACTCACTCAACTCTTTGGCCACCTGCATTCCTTATCATGTTTCCTTCTTCATTTTCAAGCCGGCAAAGGTGCGCTGAATCTGTCTCATACATTGAATCTCTTTGCTCATTCTGCCTCCAGCAAGAGAAAACTCTCTATTAAGGGTTTATGGGATTAATTTGGAACCATCCTGATAATCCAGAATAATCTTTCTTTTTAAGGTCAGTAATCTTAATTACATCTTCAAAGCCCCCTTGGCCATGTAACAAATACATATTTACAGGTTACAGGGATTAGATCGGGGGCATCTTTAGGAGGTCATTCTGCTCACCACAGGTAGTTGTTTGGATATCAGAGCATCTATTTTCCAATCATGTTTATTTACCAGAGGTTTTTAGGTATCCACCAGCAGGAAAAATACATTTTTAACCCATAAGTCCCCAAAGTAGAATATTTCAAATCATACATTTTAAGAACTGTTATATATGATAGTATATCAAAATCTTAATATTTTATGAATGAGGGATGATGCTGTAATACATCATCTTCAAAAAAAAATTAGCCTGGAAGAAATAGTGTATTTATAACATACACCCCACTTTGAGCAGCAATGTTATAGAAAGAATGCATTCATGGTATAACAGAAGGAACTGGATCTAAATTTCCTTTCACTGCTGATACTTTATTAAATCCTGTTGGCATATCAGGAACACCATTGTTTTTGTTGGTTAGGGAACCTCTACCATGTTTTTCACTTGTTCAGGAAATAGGTAAACCTTTAAAAAGAAGGATTCATGAGAGAGGGTGAGATTACTTTGCCTAAAGAGGAAGACATTTGGAATTTAATAAGCACTCTCCACATGCTGTATTGCTTATGTCTCTTACGGTGAGGTTTTTGAAAGCAAATATTGATCAGAAATGATCCACTGTTTCCTTTAGTGTTGTCATTTCATTCTGTATAACTGCTCCCTGACCTTGGCAGCGTATTTGAAGTGAAATTCTTTGTTAGGAAGTTTATATTTGGATCATGCTTATGTCATCTGAACACCAAGTAAATTTTGGCAAATTACATGTGGCAGGCATGAAACAAATATTATTCAATTTCCAAAGGCCTTTCATTGTTATTTTATTTCTTCTGTGGTCTACTTGTAAAGCGTAGACCATTCACTCTAGTCATTGGCTATAAAGCAGAAGCATGGGAAGTAAACAATATAAATCTTGTAGACAGAAATGTCTAAGCACTCTATCTTTGCCAACACATGGATTATAAAACCATATGTAGTTTGACCATAACTAAATCTTGTCTCTTAAGATGCAATGGAGTTTCTACTACATTATGAAAGTTCCCTTTAAAGAATGTAGTGATGGTTTTACCACTGTATGATTGATTCCAGTCACTTGTTTTGGTGTTGCGTGGGAAATGTCAAAGGAGGATAAAAGTAAGACTTTCACATAATTTTTAAAGCCTGTCACAAAACAGACAAAAACAACTACTTACTCTTTAGACTCTAATTTTGAAGTCTTCTAGCTTCCGGACACCTGGATGGCTCAGTTGATTAAGTGGCTGCCTTTGGATCCGGTCATAATCCTGGGATCCTGGGATTAAGTCCCACACTGAGCTCTCTGTTTCTCTCTCTTCTTCTGCCCCTCCTTCTTGCTTATGCACTCTCTCCGTTTCTGTCTCTCTCAAATTAATAAATAAAATCTTTTAAAAAAAATGATGTCTATGGGGCACCTGGGTGGCTCAGTTGTTAAGCGTCTGCCTTTGGTGCAGTTCATGATCCCAGGGTCCTGGGATTGAACCCTGTATCAGGCTCCTTGCTCTGCGGGAAGCCTGTTTCTTCCTCTCCCACTCCCTTCGCTGGTGTCCCTTTCTCACTGTCTCTCTCTTTCTGTCAAGTAAATAAATAAAATCTTTAAAAAAGGTGAAGTCTCTACCTTCAAATTAGAGTAAAAAAAATTATCATTAGTGTAGTTCAATTTTCATCACCCACTGCCAATATCCAGGCTAAGATCCACCAAAATTCAAAGAAACAATTGTCACCCATCAGTTCAAAAAACCTGAAAGGTAAATAATAAAAATACTAAAAAATATTCTAATTTTTGGCCTTTATTTCCAGTGTGTCTACTAATCACTAGAAATTGGAAGGAGAATATAATTTAATGGGTTTGTTCCATATTATATAGGAAACCATGACAAATTGGTGCTGGGAGGCAGGTTTCAAGCTTTGTACCCTGATTAATGGAAACCATTCTCTTATTTTAGGATGATGAAAGGGACAGTGAGTTGAGGGAAATTTAGGTTGACAGATTTGATTTACCATGTTGGGAGAAAATGAAACCATATTTCCTTTGCATTTAGAAGTCAGTCATTTAAAAATCAATCTCTATAAATAGTTTCTTGTTATTCCATTTATCTTACCATCTGCTTTAAAAGAAGACTGTCACAAAGCCAATTTAGAAGAATTATCTTGGTATAGGTCCATGTCTCAGGAGCCCCAAATGGCCTATCAAAAATGGATTTTGAAGTCAAAGAAATTTAAGTTTTGAATGGTTGGGGAAATAAAATTTCCAAAGAACCCAACCAAGATAGATGGGGAGGTCTAATGGATTTGGGACCATTGAGACATACATAAAACTATCTTACCACTATATATATATATATATATATATATATATATATATATATATATATATATAGTTGTCTTTGCAATGCAGTGCTTATTTGACAGGATTGTGTTTGGGGATGGGTTGTGATAGCAAGGGAATGTTATTTAGGAAGATGCATTCCAGGAGAATATGGGGGCATCCTAGAGAGATGGGAGGAAGCTAGAACCAGATATTCACAGTGAAGTGCATGGGAGGAAGGAAGGATGGCAGACAGATGGATGGAAGGAGAAAGAAAGAGAGAAAGAAGGAAGGAAAGATGGAAGGAAGGGGGGAAGGAGGGAGGGAAAAAAGAGAAGGCGGGAAGACAGGGGAAAAAAGGAACAAAGAGAAAAAAGATAGGAAATTAGGGTTTTTTGGGGTACCTGGGTGGCTCAGTTGGTTAATCATCTGCCTTCAGCTCAGGTCATGATCCTGGAGGCTAGGGATGGAACCCCAAGCTGGGCTCCTTGCTCAGCAAGGAGTCTGCTTCTCCCTCTACTGCTCACTCCACTTGTGCTCTCTCTCACTCGCTCTCTCTCTCAAACAAATAAATAAAATCTTAAAAAAAAAAAAATTATGGGCGCCTGGATGGCTCAGTCAGTTAAACCTCTGCCTTTGGCTCAGGTCATGATCCCAGGGTCCTGGGATCAAATCCCACATCGGGTTTCTTGCTCAGTAGTGAGCCTGCTTCTCTCTCTCCCTCTCCCTGCGGCTCCCCCTGTTTGTGCTCTGCTTTCTCTCAGCAATGAGGATTTTCTATGGGAATTGTTCAAGGGGAAAACCACCTGTTATAATTAACTTATTATATCTACTGGGAAAAAATAAAAACACACTTAAACATCAGGTTTTTATGTTACATCTTTTTAAAAATATTATTATATCAAAGAGAGAAAAATACTCACCGTTAACATGTAATAGATTAGTTTTGCTCAAAATAACATCATAATACCTCTCCTGTCTCCTACTATTATACACACACACGTGTTTCTGAATATTATTTCATTTTGTTTTATTTTTCATTTTATTTCATTTTTCATGTTTTTCTGTTGCTATATTAATATTACATTATTTTAATTACTTTAAGTTTATATTAAAATAACATTTAGTTCAAGATCATATCTATCATCTATTTGTCTATCATCTATCTACACACACCGATTTTGTGGTTATTTCTGACTTATGGATGTGGACTGTTCTTTAAGATCCTTAATACTTTAAGATTTTTAACAACAATCTTTAAAACTAATGGTTTTACCTCACAAAGTGAGGTAAAAGCCACCTACTTTGTTAATTGGAATACATATGTAAAAGCAAAAGTGTAGCTTTCAGTAAATAGCAATCACTTTTCTTCCAAATTCTTTTCATTAAAATACCTATTTAAATGGAACTAATAATAAGGAATCTTAACATGAAATCATACTGGAGTCTTAACATGAACTGATACTTTTATTACATTCAAATGAGGACTTTGTGTTTCTTGTTTGAGGGTCTTGGTCAATGGAATTCCCTTTGCTAAGATGCCCATCTTATTATAAAACAGGTATCGAAATACATATCCCCACTTATTCTTGCATATTCTAATTGCATAAAAGACATTCCTTTATGTAGTTTTCTTGACTCCAATCCCTGAATAACTAATACAGCTACTACTAGTGTAAAGCCCAATTGTAGTAGATTAAAAAAAAAAACAAACTCTAAATGAAAAGTGTTTCATGTACAACCAGCTACCATTTAAAAAAATGAATTTTTAAGATGGAATTAAATTAATTCCTGGCAATCATTTTATTAATATTTAATTATTATATAAAATAACTCCTTAGTTTGAAGAAAACTATGATGAACTATAGCCATTAGTGAAATAATTAGAAAATAATTAGAAATTAGAAAATAACTAGAAATAATTAGAATAAAGGTATCACAAAATAAATAGTGAACTAATTTCTTCAAAGATGGACTCCACTGTATAATGTGTGTATCCGTGTGTTATATAAAGATGTTTATTTATCAAGAAAATATAATACATGTGTATTATGTTGGGGAGGAAGACCTTCTTCTGCCTTGTGGTCCTTCTAAGCTGGACTTAGAATCAAATTGATGTGAGACAGATAAGTAGAAGAAAATAAAATTTAATATGGAGAATTTATAAAGACATAAGATCCCAAGGACAATGAGACAACATGAAGTTTGTATGAGCTGATGAGGGGAGGCATGTTGAGGATGCAAAAAGGAGAAAGCTCATTAGCAAGAAAGTGAAAGGAGATGTTTGGAAAAATGTTTGTTCTAGTATGCAGATAAACTCCCTAAGTCAAGGGGAGTCTCTGTTACTAGCTCTCTTCCTGGGACAGGCTCTCCTTTCCAATGTAGATTAGGTCATTATGGGAGAGGCACAGAGCTTTTCCTGCATCTGCTGGGTTTTTATTAACTTTAGCTTGGAATAATCTTTCTGTCAAAGTGGCACGATTTGGGCTGTCTCATCCTGCATCCCTTCAATTACATACATAATTACTCATATATGTAAAAAAATCCAGTTTCCCAACTGTCATCTTAAATATAAATTAAATCCAGAAATTAGTAAAATTGTCTTCTTGATGTAGGAAAAACATTAGGGTTTGAAGCCAACAGCCAAGAAAGAATTCTTGAAACATCTTTGGTGCAAAAAGGTGATTTTATTAAGGCACCAGGACAGGACCTGTGGGCAGAAAGAGATGCACTGCGGTCATGAAAAGTGGCCCATTACTTACTTTCAAGTTGAGAGAGGGTTAGGGATAGTATAAGCTTCCTGGGTATTTTGGAAACAGGGTGTCCAGGAAACCGAGGGCCCTAGCTATTGTTAGGAAAGGTTATTTATTACTGTTTAGTATAAACTCAGTCATGAGATCCTTCATATGTATATTGGTGGGTCATATGCTTGGGGGATGTTTGCCAACATGTATCTTGGGGTATATATAGAGAAAGGAAGTTTCCAGAGGAATTTTTATACGTTAAAGTAAACTTAGAGGATCCCGGGGTTGGGCTGTTTTGTGGGGCGCGTCACCGGGCCGGCCGGAGACCCCCACTAGGGGCTGAGCAGGATGGCGAGTGTCGCGAACCTGGAACGCGCAGAGGAACGACACCAGGCTCGGGAGGTCTGTCGAAGCAGGATCTCGCTTTATTGAGCAGGGCAGCGGCTTATATGGGGTGAGGGAAGGGAAGTGAGGTCAGCAAAGTGGGGGCCAATGGGGATGTGCCCTGTCGGTGGGAGTTGGGAGAGACACGCCCTGCAGGGGGTGGAGGCTCTCGGGAAACGAAACTGATGGGAAACCGAAACCACCACTTTGGCGCCTTTGTGGTCGGCCATGTGGGTTCCCGATCCGGAAGAGAAGGCCACCTGGAGCCATCTTAGCCTCTTGGGGCCCAACATCTCCCCCTTTTGTTTTTGTATGCATGACTTCTGTCTTAGGTCGCCGGTGGCGGGCCTTCAGGTTTACCCGTCATTGGGGAATCACACTGCTTTGGTGTACCCCCTGTCTTAGGTTGCTCTGCGTCCCCCGCCGGTCTTACCCGTCATTGAATATCATGCCTGTATGGGGGTTTGGTCCCTGACCTGGCGTGGGTTGTTCCTGCAAGGAATCCCATCCGCCATAGGTCGTGAGACTATTGATGGGGCCCCTCGTAGGACTCGTCGTCACGGGTGGCCAGTCTCTGGTATTGAACATGGACGTTCATGAGTTGAATGGCCTCCACTCTTTTTTGGACGAATTGGGCAATCTTATTGATAATACAGGGGCCAAAGGTCAGCAGGAGAAGTAGGGTTAGGATGGGCCCCAGGAGGGGGAGGAGAAAGGGAAGTAAGCCATTAAAGCTTGTCCAGAAGGGGGAGGTCATCAGGGCGTGGCGGCGCTTCTCTAGGTCCTCCTGTAGCTTCTTGATTTTGTCTCGTACAATACCCGACCGGTTGGCAAAGAAACAACATTCCTCCTATAAAAACAAACATATGCCTCCCTTTTCGGCTGTTAATAGATCTAAGACTCGCCGGTTTTGGAGGACTACCGCAGCCAGCGAGTCCATCTATGTTTGGAGGTCAAGGATGGTCTCCGAGACTGCACCCAAGTCATTAATCATCTGTCGGGATAATGTGTTATAGTGGTGGAGAGAGGTACCTATCCCGGCAGAGCCGGTTGCAACTCCCGCAGTGATCCCTAATCCCAGCATGATGGGGATGGCCTGGATGGCTCTTTTGGATCGCCCTCCGAGATGATCGAAGGCAGGAATCGGAAGGCTCTGATTGTTAGGAATAATGTTGAGATCTGGCAGAAGCCAAGCTAAGGCACAAAGGCCAGTCCAATTAGTGGGGAGGAAGCTGAATGCCTGGTCCCCACAGACGAATACTGTGGCATTGGGGGGGGGCAGAGTTGAGTATTGTTTACTGTGGTGTTTTGGTCACAGTAGCTGGGGTCAATAGCCCCGAGGTCAATATTAGAGCCATTGTCCGCCAACGGGGGCGCCCAAAGACAGGTGACATTAGAAGAAAGGGGGAATATGTACACATAGTCTCTGGGAGGCCAAAGAGGGCAGTTCGTGGTGGGAAGGAGCAGGGAGACATTGGCGAGGAAAGCCTGGGCCAGTAGGGGCCCATTCTTTAAGCATAGGCCAGCGCGAGTGACTTGTCCATGAGCCAGCAGAAGAAGAAGCGGTGCCACCCAAGACATCCTGATTGGTGGGCCTATGAATCAATAAGGGGAGGCTCCTCAGAGGGCGGTAGGCCCTCTGGGTCAGAGTTAGCAATCTCCTTCGCCTCTGGGAGGTACTTAAGGTCCCTGGCAGGCACCCATATGGGCTTCTTTTCAGAGGGTGGGAACACACATCCAAATCCTCTGCCTGCTGTGAGGAGGGGGTCGGGCCCTCTCCATTGGCCCGTCAGGGGGTCTTTCCATCTAACCAGGACAGCGGGATGTGGGGCTGCAGTGGCCCAGTGTCTCTGGAATGCGGATAGGCTGTCCGATTTGGAAAAATTTAATATATTTAGGGTAAATAATGTCTTCTTAAGCTGGTCGTGTGGGGGGAGTGATTCCCCCTTTTGTTTTTGTAAATGGTCCTTAAGGGTGCGGTTTTGTCTTTCTATGATTGCTTGGCCCCTGGGATTATAGGGGATTTCCGTGGAGTGGGAGATATTCCAGGTAGTAAGGAAATCCTTGAGGGCCTGACTAGTGAAGCAGGGGCCATTATCAGTCTTGATCTGTGGCAAAACATTTTAGGAAGTGGCTCAGCGAGTTGGTCCGTTGTTGCATATACCCGTGGGGTGCCCCCCACCGAGAGGTGGATCCATTGGATGGGTTCCCCCTGTTGGGCAAGCAACGCAGTCATCAGGGATTCCCCTGGGAAGATGTACAAAACCAGAGGCACAGAGGGGGTGAACCGCTTTAAGGTGGACTTGTCAATGGCCTGTTGAACCTCAGTAAGCGCTTGGAGGTGATCAGCGTTCAGAATGATGGCGGACGAGAGGGAGGAGCCCTTGAGCAGGTCAAATAGGGGGGTGAGTCTCTCGGTAGAGATTGAGATCCATGGCCTCATCCAGTTTATTTCACCCAGGAGTTTTTGTAATTGAGGCAGGGTATATGAGGACTGGATCTGTAATTGAGGTCTAATGGGGGATACTGTGTCCAAGGAGAGCAGGGACCCAAGGATTTTAAAAGGGGGGACCCTTTGAATCTTTTCAGGGGCAACCTTAAAACCATGGCGGGCCAAGATGGAGAGACATTTAGAAGTGAGGAGATCAAGTTGAGATGGGTCAGGGGCCCCCAGGATAATATCATCCATGTAGATATAGAAAAGGATGTCTGGGTCCCTAAGAAATGATGCAAAGACTCGAGCCAATATATTTTGGCAGATTGAGGGGCTATTAGCCATTCCTTGGGGGAGAACGGTCCATTCAAATCTCTGGTCAGGCCCGGAGAAGTTAGGAGCGGGCAGGGAAAAGGCGAATTTTTCTGTGTTGTCGGGATGAAGGGGAATGGAGAAGAAACAATCCTTAATATCAATGGTGGTAATTAAATGGTTAGATGGAATAGCAGGGATCCATGGGAGCCCCCTTTGAGGGGTCCCGAAGGGGATCATCCTGTTGTTCACTAGTCGTAAGTCCTGTAACAACCTCCATGAGTTGTTAGACTTTTTGATGACAAAAATGGGGGAATTCCAGGGGCTAAGAGATGGGTGGATATGCCCAAGGTCAAGCTGTTGTTGTACCAGAAGGTGGAGTTGCTGCAATTTGTGAGAAGGGAAAGGCCACTGCTCTACCCAAATGGGAGGACCCTCTTTCCAATTAATCTTGGGGACCTGAGGCAGGGCAGTGGCCTTTAGGATTGGGGGGACTGGTGTCTTTGCCTTATACTCTCCAGGTAGGGGTCATCTCGGTAGTTGGAGTGGGCACTCCTTCCCTCCCGGAATTGTTGCTGGTATTCCTCCTCATCCAGTATATCATCAAAAAAGGCCTTATGATCAGTAGTAATGAAGGCCTCTGTGGCTCCTAGAATGTCTTGACCAAGGAGGTTGGCGGTGAGCCCAGAGGCTACCAAGGGACGAATTTGTCCTCTGTTGCCATCTGGATCAACCCAGCACATTAAGTTGGCAGTCTCATGGGAGCCAGCTTGGCCTCCAACCCCCACTAAGGGGGGGCCAGGAACAAGTTTCCATGAAGGGGGGACCTCCTCCTGTCGGAGGACGGTACATTCAGCTCCGGTGTCAATGAGGCACTTAAAAGATTTGTCTCCGATTGTGAGGCGCATCTTGGGGCGGAGGCCTGGGACCAGCGGGACGGTCCAATACACTCGAACAGGTGCCTTCCCCTTATTTAACGGGGCTGGGGATTGCCCCGACTGGAGTTTAAAGGCTTGCCCTGGATATCGAATCTGGATTTGCAGTCCTTTGCCCAGTGGAACCCCTTTTTACATTTAGGGCATGGGGTCCGTGGCAGGACAGAAGATTGAGGCTGGACGGGCTTACGGCCCCGTGGGCAGTTTCTCTTGAAATGCCCCTCTTGTCCACAACCAAAGCATAAACGAGGTGAGTCCGTGGGGCGGGACTGCAGGGATGTTTGCTGAATGGCGCAAATGAGGGTCTCAAGGCTCTCCTGCTGGTGCTCCTTGAGGGCAGCGGCCATAGCTCTCGCTTGATACGATGTAGAGCCAATGTCTTTGGTTGCAATAACCCAGCGGTCCATGGACCTTTCTTTTAAGCCCGCACAGGCCATTCTATGGTCACGGGTCATACCTTCCCACACTGCCATTTTTAGAAAATGGTCCCTAAGGTCCCCTGGGGGGAGTTTCTTTTTGATGGATTTTTCCACCCGGTCGATAAACGAGGGAAGGTCCTCATTAGCCTTTTGATGTAGCCCCGCGATGGGCGACTCAGAAGGCCCTTCTTCGAGTTTATTCCAGGCGGCGAGCCCCGTGGCTTGCACCTGATCTTGGTACGGGGGAGGAATGGCAGCCTGCTGAATACCGGAGGCATATTGGCCATCCGTTCCAGTAAGCATTCCCATGGTGATCGGGATGGCAGGATTGGCACGAGCATTCCTTTCTGCAATTTGTTGACATTCCTCCTTGTATAGGGCAGTCCACTTTATATACAGGGCGCCCGGAAGTACGGCCCTGGCCAGCGAGCGCCAGTCTGCCGTACAGGGAGAATATGCAAGTAAAGGGGTTAGTACAAGGGGGGCGCGCAGGGGGGCCCTCAGCCAGAGATCCGGGTTGGAGGTCCGGGGGCCAAGGAGCCGCGTCAAAGGGGTCTAGCGAGGGGTAGAACCTCTTTGGTTCAACAGGGGGGGTCGTTTTTAGAAGAGGACTGCCCCATAACTTATGGGGGTACACTCACCCGTTGACCGATTGGCCCGTCAGCAGAAGAGACTCCTCACACGGGGCACCAGTTGTGGGGCGCATCGCCGGGCCGGCCGGAGACCCCCACTAGGGGCTGAGCAGGATGGCGAGTGTCGCGAACCCGGAACGCGCAGAGGAACGACACCAGGCTCGGGAGGTCTGTCGAAGCAGGATCTCGCTTTATTGAGCAGGGCAGCGGCTTATATGGGGTGAGGGAAGGGAAGTGAGGTCAGCAAAGTGGGGGCCAATGGGGATGTGCCGTGTTGGCGGGAGTTGGGAGAGACACGCCCTGCAGGGGGTGGAGGCTCTCGGGAAACGAAACTGATGGGAAACCGAAACCACCACTTTGGTGCCTTTGTGGTCGGCCATGTGGGTTCCCGATCCGGAAGAGAAGGCCACCTGGCGCCATCTTAGCCTCTTGGGGCCCAACACTGTTTGCCTTTTGCCTTTAGCCAAGTATTAACATCAATGTAGCTGAGTCCCTAGAGGAATATTTCTCTGCCTGTTTCAAGGACTTGTCAGTGGGCTATAGATAGGAAGGAAATTTAATAATTTTTTCTCTGCCTTTGTTTCCCCCACATCATGCTGACCAATCAATAGTTATCATGAAGGTCATGCACTGAAAATCATGCCCTTGAACAATTGAAGAGTTTCCCAAACCTGTTACTGAAAACTCATTTACTCCAGTTTAGGAATAATTTTAACCATTACAGCTACTTTTTAGTTTTTCAACCTACAGAAGATTTGACTAGAAGTGATTACATTTTTTTATAGGATGAAATGAAAACTGAGATGAGACAGAAAAATTCCTTGAGAGAGAGAATAAAAAGAAGGGAAAAAAGAAAGAAAAGAAACAGGTGATATTTACAACACAAAGCATTTTATGTCTATTTAGGCCAGTCGACAAAGGTAAAGGGGTTTTCCTGTTTGTTTTTTATAATTAAATGTTCCCACTGGCCCAATAAGATCCTCCCACAAATGACATGTCAAACTTAAAAACTTCCCATCTATTCTGGTAATGAAACGGAAACTAAAGTCAGGTAAATTAGCTTCTTTGTTCTGACCTGTTTATGCCAGGCTTTGTCACTCGTTAAATGCCAGAAGAATCTTTGAAAACAAGCAGATGTTCACTTCTTCTACCAGAAATTAATTGCACTTGTGTAAATTTATTCAGCTCTTTCCTTTGCCCCTCAGGTAAATGATGGCCTGAAAGATTAGTATAAATCCACAGATTCTAAGATATCTATATATAGCAGCACACACAAATGTAAATAAAACAGTTCTGTTGTTAGGATGAATAGAATGTTAACGGGAGTATTCAAAGTATATTCATTTTATCTGAAAAATTCATCCCCAAGAAATTTGAAATATAAAGTGTTTGTTCTGCATTTATTCACAAGCTTATATCTTCTCTTCCACTTCCTTCTAAGGAAGACATTCACCCATAATTTCTATATACACTTTGTATTGCATTCATTGAAGAAAATATTTCAACTCTTGCCTTTACTAAGCACTCAGGGCATGGGTCCGTGTTTGTTTTAAGCCAGGTGCTGTTCTCAGAAGATCACGGGATTTATTCTTTCACAGATAAAAGGGAACTGTTACCAAAGAATTTATATCAAAGAAGGAATTAGGAAGGAAAGAGTAAGGGTTAATTGTATTTCAGAGTCAAAGACAATATGGCAGTCCTTTGTGATTCTTCCATACTAGAAATCCTTACTGTGAACCGCTTGCTATGTTATGCATGTGGAATATAGCAGAGAACAGAAATGAGAAAATGTGATTCCATAGGGCTGTTAGGTGAGGAGAAGGGAAATGCAGAAATTAGGTAGATCCTCACATAAGTCATTAACTAGTTCATTGTAAGTGTGGTAAATGCTCTACAAAAATATAGGGTAGCCTTGAGATAATAGGGATGACTAATCTGCCTGGGGTCAGAGGAATCTTCTCAAGGAAACAAAATTTAGGGCAAGGTAAGAGATACAGGTTAGCTGGAGAAGAGTGTACTGGGAAGAGTAAATAGATTGCATTAAATTCCTGAAATAGGACAATTTAGAAAGTTATGAACATCTACATGAGACTCTGCCTTTGCTTGAGTGGCAGCAGTGAAAATACTGAGATATGGACAGATTCAAACATATTGAACTTTATAGTCATGAAAATGGGATTTTCTCTGCTTTTCCTCAAGCAAAACATCGCAGCTAGCCCTCAGAGAGTGCTCAGTTCCAGGTGATGAAAGTACTGCAAGTGTTTGCTATTGTTATTATGTCTCTTTAATCTGTTCTTGTAAAAACATGGTAAATTTTAATGTTTGCTAGATAATATTATAATTGTCTTATTTTACATGTATTTATGTTCGAAATTTTTAGGAGGCATATAGCACTGCACTGTAATTGCCTGCATTCTTGTCCATATCTCCCACTAGCCAGAGGGACTGCAAAATATGATCTGATATGTAGTCCTCTGACCTACCACAGATTCTGCTTTCTCACTTCAAGACAGGAGCCAAAGAAGATTTTCTTTATACTTTCACTGGAGGAATAACGATGGATCCATTGTGGGTCCTGGGAGCAAAATAAATCATTCATGTTTGCCTTCTTGGAAAGAGATCTACCATTACTGATATGTCAGCATTACCAAGAATGTCTATTAAAAGTCACATTTGCAGGGCGCCTGGGTGACTCAATGGGTTAAAGCCTCTGCCTTCAACTCAGGTCATGATCTCAGGGTCCTGGGCTCAAGCCCCACATCGGGCTCTTTGCTCAGCAGAGAGCCTGCTTCCCCCTCTCTCTCTGCCTGCCTCTCTGCCTACTTGTGATCTCTGTCAAATAAACAAATAAAATCTTTAAAAAAAGTCACATTTGCCAGTTTTTTGCTAATATAATATTCATTAATATGTATATTTTTTCTTGGTGACAGTATACAACGATGCATAAGGTCATTGGCTAATAAGGTATTTTATAAGATTAAGCTTACTGTTAAAGACTAATAAAGGAAAGTAAATTTTTATTTAGGGTGAATTACTTGGCTTTCAATGTGCTCACCTAGGCTTAAAAAAAAAAGTGATACATATTAATGCAGAAACATCAAATAAGAAAATTATATCTAATCTAAAGGAGACCTGGACACACATTTTATGAGCAAAAAGTCCTATGGTAAACATTAGAAATAAAATCTTAATTTTATATATATGTAGATCTAGATCACACTGACACACACAAATGAATGACAAGGGCAAGCTACTTGCCATTAGTTATGAAATTATGTTATCTTCAAATTAGTCTCAGAACTACAGGGGTTCTATATAACATTTTTTCTATTAGGCAAGGAATCTAAGGCCCAGAATAATTAGGCAATTTGGTCAGGCAGCCATCAGCAACACTGGACTAAACTATCACACACACACACACACACACACACAAATACCTCTAGTTATAGAAATGCCTTTCTGGCATTTTTAATATGCACTCTACTACATTTCTTCAAAATCAGTGGCATTTATTCTGCATATCTTGAGTCAAAAATCCTTTTCTAAGGGTGCCTGGGTGGCTCAGTTGGTGAAGTGTCTGGCTCAGGTCAGAATCCCAGGGTCCTAGAATGGAGCCACGTACTACTTCTCTCTCCCATTTTCCTCCTGTTCATGCAGTCTCTCTCTCTCAAATAAATAAAATAAAATCTTTAAAAAAATCCATTTCCATTTTTTTTAAATGCAGGAGTATCAAATGTATTCCTTGGTACTAAAAATAATATCTGGAATAAGAGACCAGATATCTTAGCCACTTACATTTTTTAAGGAGGAGGAGGAGGACTTTTATACTTCATAAAAGTTGAAGTTAAATTGTCAGTTCTCGTGTTTTTCATATAACTCATGTAGATGATTATTGAGAATTACTTTGATTCATCAAGAAAGAATTAGGAAAGTTTTAGGTCTGCTTTCTTACCCAAATGCATCAAATTTTGTATTAGATTTGTATTATTTGTATTAAGATTTGTATTATTAGATGAAAGTATTTCTACCAAAATAAGATACTCTCTAGGTCCATCCATGTTGTCTCAAATTATGCAGTCTCATCCTTTCTTAAGGCTAGTAATATTCCATTGTGTCTGTCTGTCTGCCTGTCTCTCCCTCTTTCTCTCTCTCTCAATAGATAGGTAGATAGATTACATTTTCCTTATCCATTCATCTTTTCATAGACACCTATGAAACAGTGATGCACTTAAGGCTTTTTGTGTGTATATTTAGTTTTATTTACTTTTTTGTATAAGACAATCATTTATGTTTTGTATAAGACGATTTACTGATTTATGGGTTGTCATACTATGCAATCGAGACAGGATCCTTACTTCCTTGGAGCATATAGTTAAGTAGTTGATCAAAGAAAGGCACAAGGATATTGCCCAAAGTTCTGGTCCACAAGATTCAGAGGCAGAATATTTCTTAATTTGAATATAGTTGGCACACAATATTACATTAGTTTCAGGTGTGTGACATAGTGATTTGACAAGTTTATACACATTATGCAGTGATCACAAGTGTAGCTACCATATTTCTAATGACATTGCTATTACGTTATCATTGATTGTATTCCTTATGCTGTAACTTTTATTCTTGTGATTGATTCATTACATAACTGGAACCCTATATCTCCCACTCTCCTTCACCCATATTGTTCATCCCCCGTACTCCCCCCAGAAACCATCAGTTTGTTCTCTGTATTTATAAACCTGATTCTGCTTTTTATTTTTTGCTATTTAGATTCCACTTAATGAGCGAAATTATATGGTATTTGTATTTTTAGTCTGACTTATTTCAATTAACATAATACTCTCTAGGTCCATCCATGTTGTCTCAAATTATGCAGTCTCATCCTTTCTTAAGGCTAGTAATATTCCATTGTGTCTGTCTGTCTGCCTGTCTCTCCCTCTTTCTCTCTCTCTCAATAGATAGGTAGATAGATTACATTTTCCTTATCCATTCATCTTTTCATAGACACCTAGGTTGCTTCCATATCTTGGCTAATAAAAATAATGCTGCAATAAACATAGTGGTGCATATATTTGTACTCTTTGTTACTCAACAATAGACATATGATCAGTGAAAGAGAGAAGAGAGTGAAGGAATATTCCTGGATGGTATTTACAGAATAATAATTGAATCTCTTATACATCTGAAGACACCATGTAGATGCATCACTTGGGTGTACAAGAACACATATTCTAAGGAATATGATTGGTTGGCAATCTTTACCTTTGACAACTTCCTCAGGGTACTGCCAGCCTAATATTGAGTATGGTGAAGATACAAGAACCAGGCCATTTCTACCAAAATAAGATACCTTAAGGAGCCAGTTTTTGTTCAGATACTTCCACAGGCCTTGCCAAAACTTACTCAGAGCTCTCTTGCACTCTAATGTTCTTCCCATTCTCTTCTATCCTTCAATTCTTTCAACAATGCCTGCTTTGCATTGTGTTCTGAAGACACCGGTGCCTTCTTCTGTTCCTTGAACCTGAATTCTTCACAGACATCCATAACTACACTGTATAGAAAGAGCTCATTAAAAACTTCTCACTTACTGCAACTCATGTGAATGTAAAATTAAAAAAAAAAATTCTTGAATGTTAAGTGCTCAGGAATAGAATTTGGAGAAACACTGGACTGGATGCAATGGGATATTATTCTTGCTTTCCCAATGATGACTGAAGTGAGTCTGATCAAAGGGACTGATTGTGAAAAATTTCAGGAGGGGAAATATTCAATCATGAGAAAGTCATGGATTCTGCAACATTTCCTAATCTATTGAATATGGACTTAGGGGACAAGTCAAAGATTTGTTTCTGGATTGAGAATCATAGCTTTCATTTGATAATATAAGGGATTTGAAAAGAAAAAAAGAGAAATTGTGTATGCACTTATGTGTGTGTTTTGCATATCTTTTTAACAAACATTGATTTCATTCATTATTAGAAGCCCTTTAAGTGCATGAATTAAAAAAAAATAGTAAAGGAATGGACATAAATTGTATGTGCTGCATTAGTTACCAAATGAAATTAAGTGCATTGTGAAAAGTTAAGCACTGAGCTGGGGAAGGTCAAAACAATTAAACAGCTTGGGGATAATGGAAATAGATGAAAGTATTTATAAGCTGACTTCATCATAAATTAATCTAGATAGTCATAAAAGGAAATTCTGTCATAAAAAAAGAAAATGTTGGAAATTAACACCAAGGACACTGTAAACTTCTTCACTTAATTTTACTCAGAAGAATTTATTTAGAAATTATTATTAATTTAATATTATTTATTAATAGTGATTAATTGTGTGGTATTTTTATTATTATTAATTAAAGCAACTCATTTTATGAGTTGAAATAAACACACACTACTGATACAGATCTCATTTCCTGCTATGAAGTGAACTGTTTTACATGTCAGTCACACTATAGAAAAATTAAATTTATTTCAATTTTACTGAACTTCTTACTCTTGGATTATGCCTATAAGTATTCATTCTTAATATAGCTCATAAAGAACTCTCTGGAGAATAATTAGGGAAGAGAAAGATATGATGCAAATGCTGGGGAAAATTAATTCATGTAATTAGCTTCCAGACAGAATAAAATAGGCATATTTCTGCCTGTCTTGACAGCCTTTGTTCATATACATGCACATCGAACATAGCTTTAAACAAATTATATACATATTTTTATTTTTATATTTCAGTTTTGTATCATAAATTTCATCTTAAAATTTAATGAATTTGTATCATTTCACCTAATTTCTGTATCATAATTTATTTGCTGTTACAGTTATCCCTCAACAGTTATCCCTGCTGTTACACTTACCTACCTGATTCCATTGCCGCTTATTCTGTCTAAATGTACACTAAGCCCTGTTGCTTCTTTTCTATTCATGGATTCTTCTGCAACAATTATCCTCTATCTTTTCCTGAATCAGTAGTTTATTTTTTCCCTTAAAAGCCTTTATTTGTGTTTTTTGGGTCACTAGAATGTAGACATTGAGGCAATTGTTAGGAATGAATGAGAGTTTTGGTGAGTGATTCCTATGAAAGATAGAAGTAAAAGAAAGCTAGATTGGACCAAAAAAAAAAAAAAAGCCTTCAGGAGATGATGTGGATTTGCATTCTGTGAAAGGACAGGGAAGAGAAATCAGAAATGGGCAGGGCTAGACTGTCAGTCTGACGATGTCTTGGTTCATTCAACATGGAGCCATTCAACGGAGCAAAGATCATCAGAAAAGTCATGCATCGGACAGAAATCAGTCACTGATTCAGGGTTGCCTGGTATGATCATGACATTGGCTTGAACATGGAGGTGAATTCTCAGTGTACTTCCAGCTGGAGGTAAATTACTCAGGCAGTAACCATGGATTTACAGTTTAAGGAATCATTACTGTGTTTCCTGACATAATCCTGCAGACCCCAGAGCTGTACGGAGAAAAGGTACTTCCCTCAGTGACTCATTGGAAATCATGGTAAGTGAAGCTACTTTTCTATCCCTTTCTGGACTCTTGTGTTCTTCCTATTGTGGACATAGTACCATGTAGAGGTTTTATATTCAGTGTATATACCACATCCTGCAGGATATAATCCTGTACTCTGAAAGCATTACCGCAATGTACTATTCCAGTATGCCTTTAGAAGGTTATTTGAGTGCTCTAGGAGACCAGTTGCTTCTAAGTGGTGCAATACATAATATGACCAGTGAATCATATGATTATGGACTCACTCCTATACCTCTTTTTCTATGAAGTTATTTTCCTGGTCAAATGCTATTTTTTTTTAAAAGATTTTATTTATTTATTTGAGAGAGAGACAGCATGAGCAGGGATGGGGTTCGACAGTGGGAGAGTGGGAAAAAGCAGACTCTTCACTGAGCAGGGAGACTGATGCAGGGCTTGATCCAGGACCCTGAGATCATGATCTGAGATGAAGGAAGATCTTCAACCAACTGAGCCACCCAGGCTCCCCTGGTCAAATGCTAATTTGTGTGGTATTCCATACTCCTGGATCAGGGATTGCATAAGACCCTGCATGATGGTTGTCTGAAGCCTTTCAGTCAGGAAGGCAAGTCCATATCAGAAATAGATATCTTTAACTGTGAGATGGAGTTTCTTCTTTTTCCAGAATGGAGAGGGCACACTATGATTGATTTGTCATCAAGCAACTAGTTGGTTTCTTCAGGAAATAGTACCATACTGGAAATTCAGGATTAATCACTACTGTTGGTGGATTTGCTATTCAGAGGCAGGGGTAGCTAAGCTGGCCTTGAAAATAAGAATTCCATAGTATTTGGCCTATGTGCAGCTCCATCTCTGCCACTCAGGTAAATGAACATATATGCACTGTTCCACTTCTCAGACAGTGGAATGACACCAACTGGCCAAGTCGTTTGCTAGATCTAGGAGCTCAAATAACATAGGGCTTTTTAACTTTCTTTTCTTCTCTTGATTCTCCTGTCCTCTAGGCTTTGAATAAAGTATGCAGTCAGTTTCTTTTGAATCCAAAAAAGATGGATGTGAACAACTTCAACTTCAGATGTACTTATAGTTTATAACTCTAAGAGGACCATTTATGTCTTGCGATCAAGAATGACTCTTGTTCATTCATGACCTCAGTTGAGGTCACTGAACCGTAGGGATAGAAGTTCTCATAAACTAGTCTGGATTAAATATCCATCCAATTTGTGAGTTGGAATAGAGAGAATTTTTCATGATAGATTGCTTTACCAGAATCACAGAGAATATTGTGATTAGTTCTCCAAATTAATATTAGTTCTCCAAAATTAATCTGAAAATAAACTCTAACCAAGGACTATCAAGTTAAAAAAATAATGTCCATATAAGCATCTTAATGAATGTTTTTCTCCATTGAGCTATCGCATTAGGAGATATGCTTTTGAGTATATCATACAAATAATAAATATGTATATGCCTGCTGCTGAAGTCTAAATAATTAATATATTTTACAAGGTCATATGCCATGTATGATAATACCAATTTACTTTGATTTAATTGTTATTAATTATCTTACATTTTTTCAAAAGCACTGTAGGGGAAATAGTAGTCCATTATTTAGTATTTTGAATATTTCAATTCTCAGTTTGGGTAAATATTGCTTCATATATATTTATTTTATTATTAATCTTGTGTAAATTGTCTACTCATTCCCTTTGCTTGTCTGTTGTAGGTTTTGTAGAATTTTATGTCCTGAAAAGTAATGAGCCTGCCAGTATATTAATATCAACACTTGTCATTTTAAATGAAAAAAAAAATCCTCATTCTTATATCTCTTGTCTAGTAAATTAAATATGTTTGGTTCATTCGTTTTGATTCATGAAATAGCTATCAACTAGTTGTCTGTATGGAGGAAAAGATAGGGTCCTAGTCTCCATGGAGCTTCTATAGATTTAAGCTCTTACATTCCCTGAGGTTTATACACATTTACATTCAAATCAAATAAATATTGCTTCAATCATTTCAATAACTGTGATTCATCTCCTAGTTCAGTATGTCTCAAATATTGTTTCTCTAGATACTTGTGGCTAAAAAAAGATACATTAAATATTACAGGAAAGTTTACCATAAACAAGTATGTTAAGTTAAACAAAATCAAATATGTTTATTTTTATTTGTATTCTCCAATTCTTTAATATGTTACCATTATGAGGAATCTCTCAGGATTATAGTAAGTAGTATTTCTAAAACATTTCTCTGAATGTTTCTCTGAAAAAACATTTCTCTGAATATTTCCTTTTGATAGCAAAAATCAACACTAATTTTCAAGAACATTCTAATTTTTAAAATTATTTTCTAAAATATCTACCTATGTATCTATTTATCTATCTAGCCTCTATCCATCTATCTAGCATCTAACATCTATCTGTTATCTATCTTTAAAAAGTACTTATTTTATAACCCACCTAAATCTTCTTTTCAAGTAGGATATAAAGGTTAGTTCTAAATAACTTTCCTCAGCTCATCATTATATCAATATATTCATCAAATATCTTTATTTATCTTTTTTCTATTTATCTATTAATTTCACATATAAATTTGCATACTTTGTGTCTTTCTATTCTGATCTGTGTATTACATTTCTCTTTTTGTACCATTTGCAAATACTTTTGTTGTTTTTCCTTTATTATTTAACAAAAACTTGTACTGCAACTAGTCTTCCATTTTAAACATTTTTGGTTTTGTTTTCATATTAACTTTTTGTCACTATAGTTTTTAATTGATGTTACAATTTTTAAAAATATATTATGTATATATTTTGAGAGAGCGGGTAATGCATGAGTAGAGGGAGAGGCAGAGGCAGAGGGAGAAAGAGAATCTCAACTAGACTTCATGCTGAGCCTAGAGCCCTACATGGGTCTCGATCCCAAAAAAATGAGATCGCAACTTGAGCCAAAATCAAGAGTCAGATGCTCAACTGACAGCCACCCTGGTGGCCCTTGATGTTATAATTTTTTTGTTAGTCAATTAAAAATATCTGTTGTGGGGGCACATTGGTAGTGCAGTCAGTTAAGCCTTGGACTCTTGGTTTCAGCTCAGGTCATGTTCTCAGGGTGGTGAGAGGAAGCCCTGTATCCAGCTCTGTGGGGAGTCTGCTTGAAATTCTCTCTCCTTCCTATGCCCCTCATGCTTGTGCTCCCTCTCTCTTTCTAAAATAAATAAATAAGCTTTAAAAATCTTATCGTGGATATATTAGTTGAAATTGATTAAATTGATTAGATCAATTTATAAGCATAAGTAATTAGCCATTTCCTCCAAGAACATAAATACTTTTCCATTCTTTAAACCTCTTAAAATACTTGTACTTTAATTTATATTGCCAATGCCCAATGTACTATTTGATAATGTTTTATTTGAGATTTCTCTATAAATCTACATAAAGGAGATCATTTAACAAATATTGATGAGTGTGAATAAAAATATTTACACATTTGAGTTAAACATACCAAAAATGATATGTATACTGTCTAGCCAATATTTTTGAAATGTCTTTCAGATGTTTTTAAGATATAAAAAACATTTTTAATGAATTACAAGAAATCTTTTTTCCCATGAACTTATGTATTGTTTAGATTAAACATAAACCTAATTCTTTTTGATGGGGGGAGGGTTTTAGGTGAATTTTAGTTACTCTCAAACACACTCACATTTTCCAAACAATGATGTGTGTGTGTGTGTGTGTGTGTGTGATATTATGTGTTTAAAAATCAGTTCCACAGACAACTTGGGAGTAATGAAAATAAAAATGTCTTGGATGTTAAAGAGGTCAGCCAGGTTTTGTTAGTAGTCCCACTTTATGATCTGACACCAGTTATTTAATCTTCTTATATATAAAATTAAAGCATCTAAGATTCATATCAGTTTACTGCATATGTGGCATTACTTGGGTAATCCAGTCCATTCTCTGTTAGTTTGGCAGATGAGACAGAAGCTCAACTATTTGATGACCGAGATCATCCAGATCTAGCCAATAGGAATTTTATCTCTATTGCCAAAATTATTCATTCACTAGTTAATATGAACTAAACTAGGCCAAGCCAAATTGATTCTGGAAATTTTGCTAGAATTGTTGAGAGAGAAATATGTTTTTACTGAGGTTAACAAAGTTAGTGGGAAGTGAGCTTAATGCTAGTGAACATATTTGTTGAAACTCTGGGCCACTATGTTTGAGAATCAAGTCAATAAAGGTCAGCCATGGGAGCGCCCGGGTGGCTCAGTTGGTTAAGCGGCTGCTTTCAGCTTGGGTCATGATTCCAGGGTCCTGGGATCGAGCCCCACATGAGGCTCCCTGCTCAGCAGAGAGCCTGCTTCTCTCTCTCCCCCCTCCCTGTCTCTCTGCTTACATGTGCTCTCTCTCTCTCTGTCAAATAAACAGATAAAATATTTTAAAAAATAAATAAATTAAAAAAAAAAAAAAAAAAGAAAGGACAGCCTTGGAGGGGAAAATGAATAAAAAGATGAAAGTAAAAATGTTCCTTTGACACCCCTGAGACTTGAAACTGAGCAGTGCCTGCGTTCATTATCACCTCGGAATCTTTTATGACATACACCAATACTCTGTCCCCTTTCTGTATAATCTCATTTGTGAGGAGTGTTTGCCATAGGTAACATGGTGTTCTGATGTATAAAATACATTCTTGGATTAGATGAAATTTAGAATTTAGTAGTCTAATAATGGTTCTAGATTCTGAAACCATTTACAGAGGGGAAATAAAAAGATTTAAAATGCTTATGGGGAATGCCACTTCACCTGTGAAATTTAGTTTTCCTTGAAAGCTTGTACATCTTTAGGCAAATAAGTTTTGAATGTTTATTTAATAGAATGGTTGACTTTACTTACCTGATGACGACATCTCAAATCTTGGTTCAGAGTTGCCCTAGTCAATTTGGACTGCTATGACAAATTACCTGGACTAAGTGGCTTAATGCTATTTTTCATAGTTTTAGAGGCTGGGAAGTCCAGGTTCAAGAGGCTGTCAGATCCAGTGTTTGTTGAGGGCTGCTTCCTGGCTTGAAAATAGCTGCTTTCTCCCTGTTTTCTTACCTGGGAGAGAGAGAAAAAGCAAGCACAGTCTCCTTTCTCTTCTTAGAAGGGCACTAGTCCTGTTCATTGAGAGCTCTGCCCTCATGACCTGATTACTTCCCTATGGCTCCTCCTGCTAACACTGGCAGAGTTGTGTTTATGATTTCAACATACGAAATTGGAGGAGACCCAAGCATTGAGTTAATAACAAGAATGCAAGATATGCTATATTTAACTAAAAAGGAAAAAAAAACCCTACTTTTATGGATCTCAGTCTATAGTCCAACTGTCTATCATTTCTTACCTGGATTACCGTTATAATCTCCTGTTTTTTCCATTTCTGTGATACCAGATATTTTTTTCTCAACACAGTATATGAAGTTAGCTGCTTTGGAATATGAATCATGTCACTCTGCTCAAAACATTGCTTTGGTTCACTCAAAGCAAATTTTAAAAGCCGTAATGATGTCATCTATCGCTCGCTACAATCTCATCCTCTAAGACTGTGGTTTCAGATACTATCGCTGTCCTTCTACTCACCCTGCCATTGTGCACTCCTTGCTTTTCTTAAAATATCCTAGGTATACTCCTCTCCTGGGTGCTTGCACCATTCTTTCTGCAAATAAATCCATGGCTTCCTTACCATCTCTTTTAATGTGTTGCACAAATGTCACTTTCTCAGTGAAGGTTTCTCTGACTGCCTAATTTAAAATTGCAAAATCCCCTGGAATTCCCGTCCCCTGTCTCTGCTTAATTTTTTCCTATATCGTTTAGCTCCGATTAATATGTTATATGGTTATTTATTTACTTATTTTTACTAGTTCCTTCACCTCCAACCCCTGTCAGAATGCCAACTCTTAGGTCCCATGAGGGCTAGATTTTCAAAATATCTATTTTTTTCATAAACAAACACTCAGTACCCATAAAACCAACTTGCAAATAGTTAGGGTTGAAATATTTATTGAATTAAAGGATTAATTAATGTATTGGTTAATCAGTGACATTAAATGTCACATAGTTGGTCAATAGATATTTGTTGGTCGATATATAAATGAGTAAATGAATGAATAAATATAAAAGGATTATATTGATCAGAATTCTCCAGAATAACAGAATGAATGAGCTATATAGAGATATATAAAAAGAGATTTGGAGCGCCTGGGTGGCTCAGTAGTTAAGCATCTACCTTTGGCTCAGGTCATGATCCAAGGGTCCTGTGATTGAGCCTTGCATCAGGCTCCCTGCTTGGCAGGTAGCCTGCTTCTCCATCTCCCACTCTCCCTGCTTGTGGTCCCTCTCTCACTATCTCTCTTTCTCTCTCTGTCAAATAAATAAAATCTTTAAAAAATAAAATTAAAAGATTTGTTATAAGAGATTGGTTCATGTGATTATGGAGACTGAGAAGGCTCATGGTCTGCCATCTGCAAGCTAGTGTGTAGTTCAACTTCAAAACAGAGGACCGAAGAAATGGGGGGAACAATGATGTAAGTCCTGCTCTGAGACTTACAGAGAAACAGAAAGCACCAGTGTCTGAATACCGGAAGAGATAGATGTCCCAGCTCAAGCAAAGATTAAATCCACTCTTCTTCCTTCCTTTTTTTTTTTTTTTTTTCCTTTTAAGATCCTCAGTAGATTGGATGATGCCAACCCATGTTGGTAAAAGCAGCCTTCTCTGCCCTCAATCTGCCTATTCAAATGTTAATCTCTTGCAGAAACATCCTCAGAAACACTCTCAGAAATAAGGTTTTCGCAGGTATCTGGGAATCCCAGTCAGTTTGACACATAAAAACAAGCAACCTAGGGATAAATGAATTTCTTTTTTTTTTTTCCCCAAGATTTTATTTATTTGGCAGACAGAGATCACACTTAGGCAGAGAGGCAGACAGAGAGCTAGAGGAGGGAGCAGGCTCCCCACTGATCAGAGAGCCCTATAGGGATCCCCATCCCAGGACCCTGGGATCATGACCTGAGTTGAAGGCAAAGGCTTTAACCCACTGAGCCACCCAGGCGCCCCTATAAAAGAATTTCTGGTATACTCCGACTATATAAAGCAGAAAGCAGTGTATTATGTGGCATAGATTTTTCAGTTTAATGGCAAATTGACAATGCCACCTTATATTTATACCCCTTCTTATATTTTTTCAAAATATTTTAATATTTTTCATTCATAAAATACTCTTATGAGGTGATCTGTCAGTTATCAATTTATTCTTTAATTTAAATTTAATGTCCTTTGCCCTGCTTTATGATACCACAGCTAGGACCTATAAATCTTTCTTCTTTGCCAGCTGGCACAATATTATGGTTGTTTTTTTGTTGTTGTTGTTGTTTTGTTTTGTTTTGTTTTAGAGGGTACAGAATGATAGAAGAAGAAAAGTGTTTTCTTAACTGGTTCAGGTGTGCTCCTCTCCTCTCTTCTGGTTCCTGCATGATTCAGCAGCCAGTTGTATGGAACATCTAGTGTAATCCCTCCTAGTGGATTTCAATGATACCCCAGTAACCATTTCTTAGAAAGTTCCTTTGGTATCACAGTGGGTGTCTTCCCCTTTGCTGACCCCAGCCTGTGGCGCCTTCATAAACTTCACTATTTTGTGGACATAGCCTATCTAGCAAAGTCTTAAGTTAGTGTGTTGAGGGTAGTCATGTGTTTCTTTCTTGGATACTCTGCCTCAGCCATTGAGATAATGGCTGTTCCCTGTATTTGATATTCCTGTAACCTTTGCATTTCTATCTCTTAAGAATTAATGACCTATTTCTACTTATTGCTATATTAATTTTTTCCATTCAAATTATAGAGTGGTTTTGTGCCCTGACTCTAATCTGACTGACAGAAATCAGCATCGGATGTCCTGTTACACCAGTGAGGGGCAGTTTAACCTTATGTGAGACTTAGGTTTCTCATCTGAACAATAAAATGTAGTTACTTATTCTTCCTCTTTCAAATTCACTTTGGACATTAAATTATGTTGCATATGTGATAGGGTTCTATATTTGCAATGATATACCCTTTTAATGTACCACCACTAAAATTATGGGCATATTTCAAATCACTGATATGTTTATTCTTGAAGAAATGACAGAATTCCAAAGCCTATTTTCTAGATATTCCCTGGGTAATAAATATGTAGAATTTTTAAAACCATCAGATCAAAGAGAAAATCTTCACAAGAAAGGGCCCTTTCCCTACCAGAGAAGGCATTTGTATTTAAGCTAGCTCTCATTTTACTTTACAACTGCAGCTTAGTCATCTTTACATCCCCTGAACATAGTATAGACCAGCCATTTTCCCATGGCCTGCAGAATGCACTTATCATGTTATATATTTTAGTCTACTCTGTAATCAGTAGCCTTCATCATCAGAAAATACATAAATAACACTTAAAACTCACATTATAGGATTGCTTATTATAATATACACACTAACTAAAGCTAATTAACTGAAATATATAGACAAATAATTTCTGAAAAATGTTCTGTAATTAGAGCATGTGATGTGCTCTAATTAAAATAATCCATTCACAACTCTTGATCCTAGAAAATCTCTCTGTGCAGCTCACTTGTCACTCAATATCTGAAAACTAAGAAGACTTCCCCTGCAAATATGAATTATCTCAACAGTTAAGATCCTCTTTGAAGAAATGAACTGTTCTTTATAAGGATGGGGAGTCCTCTTGGATACATTTCAGATCATTGATTAAAATTATCTTAAGTGGGCCATTATAATTCCATGCTATGAAAAATACCTTATTTGAGACATAGTTTCTTCTACTTTAAAATAAGGAGCTGTGAGGACCTAACTTGTTCACTGCACGTGGAGGACAAAGCTGGAGAAGGTAGCTCAGCCCTTTCCTCTCCTCTTTCTCTTCCAAGTGAGCTGTCTACCAGCACTAGAGTTCCCTTGGCTCTAGGACCATGGAGACAGGGCAGACAGACGGGTCTGCCTGATCCTGGGGTTCTGCCTAAGACCACAGCCATATTCTCTAGGACAATGTCTACGATTAAGAACAGCAGCATTGGGAGTCAAGATGGCAGAGAGGTAACAGGCCGAGACCACAGCAGGTAGCAGGAGATCAGCTTATCATTGATAACATAGCTTATCAAACCATTGCAAACATCTACAAATCCAACAGGAGATGGAAGAGAAGAACAGCAATTCTAGAAACAGAAAATCAACCATTTTCTGAAAGGTAGGACCAGAGGAAAAGTGAATCCAAAGCGACAGGAAGATAGACCATGGGGGGAGGGGCTGGCTCCCAGAGAGCAGCGAAGCAAAGGAGCACAAAATCAGGACTTTTAAAAGTCTGCTCCATTGAGGGACATCGCTCCAGAGGCTAAACCGGGGTGAAGTCCACGCAAGGTCAGCATGGCCCCAGGACCTGTGGGGTCACAGAAGGATCGGGGGTGTCTGAGTGTTGCAGAGCTCAGAGGTATTAGGCCAGGGAAATTGGCTACACAGACAGAGTCAGCTTGGGGTTACCTTGAACGGGTCACAGACTGGGTGAGCTTGGAGCATGGCCAGAGGCCATGGAGATGGGATCAATTGGGCTCTTTTCTCTGAGGGCACACTGAGAAGTGGGGCCCTGAGCTCTCAGCTCCTCCTGGCCAGAGACTGGGAGGCCGCTATTTTCATTCCCGTCCTCTGGAACTCTACAGAAAGCATTCAGGGGACAAAAGCTCCTGAAAGCGAACCTGAGCAGATTACTTAGCCCGACCTCTGGTAAGGGAGGTGCAATTCTGCCCCGGGCAAAGACACTTGAGAATCACTACAACAGGCCCGTCCCCCAGAAGATCAACAAGAAATCCAGCCAAGACCAAGTTCACCTACCAAGGAGAGCAGCAGAATTCCAGAGGAAGAGAAAGCAAAGCACGGAGCTCATGGCTTTCTCCACATGATTCTTTAGTCCTGCTGTTAATTTAATTTTTTTTAATTTAATTTTTTTCTCTTCTGCTGAATTTTTTCTAACTTTTACCCTTTTCTTTTTTAACATTTTCTTAACTAGTTTATCTAATATATATATATTTCTTTTTTATACTTTTTCTTTATTTGTTTTCTTTTTTTAATTTTTTTTTTATGAACTTCTTTTTATTCCCTTTATCCCCCCCATGATTTGGGGTCTCTTCTGATTTGGTTAAATAGCATTTTCCTTAGGTCTTTGCCACCCTTACAGTATTTTATTTGGTCCTTCATATACTCTTATCTGGACAAAATGACAAGACGGAAAAACTCACCACAAAAAAAAAGAACAAGAGGCCGTACCGAAGGCTAGGAACCTAATCAATACAGACATTGGTAACATGTCAGATCTACAGTTCAGAATGACGATTCTCAAGGTTCTAGCCGGGCTTGAAAAAGGCATGGAAGATACTAGAGAAACCCTCTCTGGAGAGATAAAAGCCCTTTCTGGAGAAATAAAAGAACTAAGATCTAACCAAGTTGAAATAAAAAAAAAATGTATTAATGAGGTGCAATAAAAAATGGAGGCTCTTACTGCTAGGATAAAGGAAGCAGAAGAAAGAATTAGTGATATAGAAGACCAAATGACAGAGAATAAAGAAAGTGAGCAAAAGAGGGACAAACAGCTCCGGCACCACGAGGGGATAATTCGAGAGATAAGTGACACCATAAGACAAAACCACATTAGAATAATTGGGATTCCAGAAAAAGAAGAAAGAGAGAGGGGAGAAGAAGGTATATTGGAGAGAATTTCCCTAATATGGCAAAAGGCGCAGAGATCCCCCTTCTAAATCAACAAGAATAGGTCCATACCCCGTCACCTAATAGTAAAATTTACAAGCTTTAGTGACAAAGAGAAAATACTGAAAGCAGCCCGGGAAAAGAAGTCTGTAACATACAATGGTAAAAATATTAGATTGGCAGCAGACTTATCCATAGAGACCTGGCAGGCCAGAAAGAACTGGCATGATATATTCAGAGCACTAAACAAGAAAAACATGCAGCCAAGAATACTATATCCAGCTAGGCTATCATTGAAAATAGAAGGAGAGATAAAAAGCTTCCAGGACAAACAAAAACTGAAAGAATTCGCAAACACCAAACCAGCTCTATAGGAAATATTGAAAGGGGTCCTTGAAGCAAAGAGAGACCCTAAAAGTAGTAAATCAGAAAGGAACAGACAATATACAGTAATAGTCACCTTGTAGGCAGTACAATGGCACTAAATTCATATCTCTCAATAGTTACCCTAAATGTTAATGGGCTAAATGCCCCAATCAAAAGACACAGGGTATCAGAATGGATAAAAAAACAAAACCCATCAATATGTTGCCTACAAGAAACTCCTTTTAGACCCGAAAACACATCCAGATTTAAAGTGAGGGGGTGGAAAACAATGTACCATGCTAAAGGACATCAGAAGAAAGCTGGGGTGGCAATCCTTATATCAGATCAATTAGATTTTAAGCCAAAGACTATAATAAGAAATGAGGAAGGACACTATATCATACTCAAAGGGTCTGTCCAACAAGAAGATCTAACAATTTTAAATACCTATGCCCCTAACTTGGGAGCAGCCAACTATATAAACCAATTAATAACAAAATCAAAGAAACACATCAACAATAATACAATAATAGTAGGGGACTTTAACACTCCCCTCACTGAATTGGACAGATCATCCAAGCAAAAGATAAACAAGGAAATAAAGGCTTTAAAGGACACACTCAACCAGATGGACATCACAGATATATTCAGAACATTTCATCCCAAAGCAGTAGAATACATATTCTTCTCTAATGCACATGGAACATTCTCCAGAATAGATCACATCCTGGGTCATAAATTAGGTCTCAGCTGGTATCAAAAGATTGGGATCATTCCCTGCATATTTTCAGACCACAATGCTCTGAATCTAGAACTCAATCACAAGAGGAAATTGGGAAAGAACCCAAATACATGGAGACTAAACAGCATCCTTCTAAACAATGAATGGGTCAACCAGGAAATTAAAGAATTATTGAAAAAATTCATGGAAACAAATGATAATGAAAACACAATGGTTCAAAATCTGTGGGACACAGCAAAGGCAGTCCTGAGAGGAAAATATATAGCAGTACAATTCTTTCTCAAGAAACAAGAAAGGTCTCAAGTAAACAACCTAACCCTACACCTAAAGGAACTGGAGAAAGAATAAGAAAGAAAACCTAAACCCAGCAGGAGAAGAGAAATAAAGAAACAATAAAGATCAGAGCAGAAATCAATGAAATAGAAATAAAAAAAAAAAAACAATAGAACAAATCAACGAAACTAGGAACTGGTTCTTTGAAAGAATTAATAAGATTAGAAACCCCTAGCCAGACTTATCAAAAAGAAAAGAGAAAGGATCCAAATAAATAAAATCGTTAATGAAAAAGGAGAGATAACAACTAACACCAAAGAAATACAAACAATTATAAGAACATACTATGAGCAACTCTACGCCAACAAATTTGACAATCTGGAAGAAATGGATGCATTCCTAGAGACATACAAACTACTACAACTAACCAGGAAGAAATAGAAAACCTGAACAGACCCATAATCAGTAAGGAGATTGAAGCAGTCATCAAAAATCTCCAAAAAAACAAAAGCCCAGGACCAGACGGCTTCCCAGGGGAATTCTACCAAACATTTAAAGAAGAACTAATTCCTATTCTCCTGAAACTATTCCTAAAAATAGAAATTAAAGGAAAACTTCCAAAACTCATTTTATGAGGCCAGCATCACCTTGATCCCAAAACCAGACAAGGATCCCATCAAAAAAGAGAATTACAGACCAATATCCTTAATGAACACAGATGCGAAAATTCTCAACAAAATACTAGCCAATAGGATTCAACAGTACATTAAAAGGATTATTCACTACGACAAAGTGGGATTTATTCCAGGGCTGCAAGGTTGGTTCAACATCCGCAAATCAGTCAATGTGATACAACACATTCATAAAAAAAGAACAAGAACCATATGATACTCTCAATAGATGCTAAAAAAGCATTTGACAAAGTACAGCATCCCTTCCTGATCAAAATTCTTCAAAGTGTAGGGATAAAGGACACATATCTCAATATTATCAAAGCCATCTATGAAAAACTCATGGCATAAATCATTCTCAATGGAGAAAAACTGAAAGTTTTTCTGCTAAGGTCAGGAACATGGCAGGGATGTCCATTATCACCACTGCTATTCAACATAGTACTAGAAGTCCTAGCCTCAGCAATCAGACAACAAAAAGAAATTAAAGGCATCCAAATCAGCAAAGAAGAAATCAAAATACCACTCTTCACAGATAATATGATACTATATGTGGAAAACCCAAAAGACTCCGCTCCAAAACTGCTAGAACTTATACAGGAATTTAGTAAAGTGTCAGGATATAAAATCAATGCACAGAAATCAGTTGCATTTTACATCAACAACAAGACAAAAGAAAGAGAAATTAAGGAGTCAATCCCATTTACAATTGCACCCACTTTACAAAACTCTAAGATCCCATTTACAATTGCACCCAAAACTATAAGATACCTAGGAATAAACCTAACCAAAGAGGCTAAGAATCTATACTCAGAAAACTATAAAGTACTCATGAAAGAAATTGAGGAAGACACAAAGGAATGGAAAAATGTTCCATGCTCCTGGATTGGAAGAACAAATATTGTGAAAATGTCTATGCTACCTAATGCAATCTACACATTTAATGCAATCCTTATCAAAATCCCACTCATTTTTTTCAAAGAAATGGAACAAATAATCCTAAAGTTTATATTTAACCAGAAAAGACCTTGAATAGCCAAAGGAATATTGAAAAAGAAAGCCAGAGTTGGTGGCATCACAATTCCGGACTTCAAGGTCTATTACAAAGCTATCGTCATCAAGACAGCATGGTACTGGCACAAAAACAGACACATAGATCAATGGAACAGAATAGAGAGCCCAGAAATAGACCCTCAACTCTATGGCCAAGTAATCTTTGACAAAGCAGGAAAGAATGTCCAATGGAAAAAAGACAGTCTCTTCAATAAATAGTGTTAGGAAAACTGGACAGTCACATGCAGAAAAATGAAATTGGACCATTTTCTTACACTACACATGAAAATAGACTCAAAATGGATGAAAGACATCAATGTGAGAAAGGAATCCAGCAAAATCCTTGAGGAGAACACAGGCAGCAACCTCTTCGACCTCAGCCACAGCAATGTCTTCCTAGGAACAACACCAAAGGCAAGGGAAGCAAGGGCAAAAATGAACTCTTGGGGTCTTTTGCACAGCAAAGGAAACAGTTAACAAAATCAAAAGACAACTGACAGAATGGGAGAAGATATTTGCAAACGACATATCAGATAAAGGACTAGTGTCCAAAATCTATAAAGAACTTATCAAACTCAACACCCAAAGAACAAATAATCCAATCAAGAAATGGGCAGAGGACATGAACAGGCATTTCTGCAAAGAAGACATCCAGATGGCCAACAGACACATGAAAAAGTGCTCCATATCACTCGGCATCAGGGAAATACAAATCAATACCACAATGAGATATCACCCCACACCAGTCAGAATGGCTAAAATCAACAAGTCAGGAAATGACAGATGCTAGTGAGGATGCGGAGAAAGGGGAACCCTCCTACACTGTTGGTGGGAATGCAAGCTGGTGCAACCACTCTGGAAAACAGCATGGAGGTTCCTCAAAATGTTGAAAATAGAACTGCCCTATGACCCAGCAATTGCACTATTGGGTATTTACCCTAAAGATACAAACGTAGTAATCCAAAGGGGCACGTGCACCCGAATGTTTATAGCAGCAATGTCCACAATAGCCAAACTATGGAAAGAACCTAGATGTTCATCAACAGATGAATGGATCAAGAAGATGTGGTATATATACACAATGGAATACTATGCAGCCATCAAAAGAAATGAAATCTTGCCATTTGCGACAACATGGATGGAACTAGAGTGTATCATGCTTAGTGAAGTAAGTCAAGCAGAGAAAGACAACTATCATATGATCTCCCTGATATGAGGAAGTGGTGATGCAACATGGGGGCTTAAGTGGGTAGGAGAAGAATAAATGAAACAAGATGGGATTGGGGGAGGGAGACAAACCATAAGCGACTCTTAATCTCACAAAACAAACTGTGGGTTGCTGGAGGGTGGGGGGTTGGGAGAAGGGGGTTGGAGTTTTGGACATTGGGGAGGGTATGTGCTTGGGTGAGTGCTGTGAAGTGTGTAAACCTGGTGATTCACAGACCTGTACCCCTGGGGATAAAAATATATGTTTATAAAAAATAAAAAAATGAAAAAAAATTAAAAATAAAAATAAATAAAAATTTTAAAAAATGGAGCTGTGAGGAACAAATGAAATAATCTGGACAGAATTATAAAAAAATATATAACATATAATTAATTATATTGTATATGATTTATGTCATAAATAAGTAAATTTATTTAAACTCATATATTTAAAATATTTTTGTTAAAATATTTATATATTTATAAAATACTTATATACAATATATAGATATATATATATATATATATACGTTCCAGTTGAAGGAAGAGGCTCTTTTGGTACCCAGGAAACCATTTAACCTCTCTAATCTACTTTTTCATTATATAAATAGTGATAATAAAGAGGTTTTCTCTTTTCAGGGTTTTTTTTTTTTTTAAGATTTTTTATTTATTTATTTGACAGACAGAGATCACAAGTAGGTGGACAGACAGGCAGAGAGAGAGAGAAGAAGCAGGCTCTCCACTGAGCAGAGAGCCTGATGCAGGGCTTGATCCCAGCACCCTGAGATCATGACCTGAGCCTGAAGGCAGAGGCTTTAACCCAGTGAGCCATGCAGGCACCCCGGGAGTAGTAACTTTTTGATGAAAGCAAAGATTCAATGACAAATTAGTCACTTGGTTGGAACATGTCTTGCAGCTGTAAGACTCCAGTCAGCCACTCATAATCTTGGTTCTCTATGCACCCACAATCTTTGGGGAAGTGAAAGTACCTCCCAAGACGTTTCTTGCGTTTATCATCTGTGACTTGGTAATTTATCCACATTTACCTTCAGGGTGATTCTGCCAGTGAGGTATTGTAGGTATTTGGGAGAGCTTGACTGCTGAAAGCCAAGAAAACAAATGGAGAAATACAGCTCACCAGAAAAAGTAAATCATTGTTATGACTCTGTTTGAATGTGCTCTGTTTATAGGAATAGCTTTAGATTTTTCCATGTAGTGTGGATGGTGATTCAAACATCAGGTTACTCTTCAACAGTCTACTGAATGCATGCAGAATTATTTCATATAATGTACTTTTCTCCAAATAATATTAATTTTTACAACTTTCGCTTAAAATTGGAAGAAGAAGTTCACACTGATACCATTTTCTCAATTGCAATTTTCAAAATAATTGATTGTATAAAAGTTATTCCCCCCAAAAGTAGCTTTAATTCTTGAGAAATTACCTTAAATACAGACTTTAAAATACGGTTTTAAACCATTACCTTTCTCTGTGTGGGCTCACATCTGAATTGCCATTTTATAGCGTTAACATTTTTTTATAGAGCATTTCCCAACTATTAACTTCTCTTCTCAGGCAATTTCAGGCTTCTTTGTGTGGAATGATAGTGATTAAAGACCCTCAGTCTGACATAATACTCATTCATTTGGCTTAACTTCTCTTCCTAAATTTCCACTTTGAAAGGGAAATTAAGATATCTTTAAACAAAATTTCCTTTAAATTACTAAGTTCTCTCATGTGCAGAACTCAAACAACAATCAGTACTTGGGCAGATAGAAAACTCCATTTTGTATTAAAAGGAAAATGAATCTTATAATAGGATATTCTACCTTCAGGTCACCATTCTGCCTTTTATGTTATGGCAATGAGAATTTATTTGTTGTCCTGAATTTCAGTTTTCTTTATAAACAGTGATGTATCAGTGTTTGTACCGTTTGCAAAAAAAATACAATAGATGCATCACAATCGTAATCAAATGATTAAAAATTGTTCCTGGTACAAAAGTGTTAAATAATAATCAATATCCTTTGCAGCTTAGGGTCACAATCTATGTATATACCACCCATTCATCTGGCATGTGTTAATGACTTGTTGCTATCTACTCTAGATTGGACATTTTAATTTATAAAATGATGCTCAATAAATTATTAATATTATCAGCTCAGTTAATTCCTCACATATTGTCAGTAGTCTAAGATGCAGTCTCAAGTTTCTATTGGGAATACTTATAAAAGATGGAATTTTCTTTTCTTTTTTTTTTTTAAGATTTTATTTATTTATTTGAGAGAGAGAGAGAGCATGAAATGGGGAAGGTCAGAGGGGATAGCAGCTCCGTGCTAATCAGGAAGCTGGATGAGGGACTCAGTTCCAGCACTCTGGGATCATGACCTGAGCCAAAGGCAGTTGCCTACCCAACTGACACCCAGGAGCCCGGAATTCTATTTTTGTAAGGAGAGCTAGAGGGGAAATGATTAGCAGAGTACGTATAGATGTTTTAAGTGGAATTCATGGGAATAATATAAACCGACGGCAAAGAAACCCTAATTGTTGAATAAATCTAATATGAGGTGGAATACAAACCATTTTAATCCCTGCTGAACCAAACAACACTGAAAGAGCTGCTGTCCTGACTGCGACAATTGATTCTGATTACCAAAGAGCAATGGGGTTTCTACTCTACAGTGCTGGCAAGAACAATGTCTAGAATCTATAGATTCACTAGTCATGTCATAGTCCACTTACTCCCAAATAATCATGAAAAATAATGAATACAGAGTCATTTATTAAAAATGAAATACATGAAGTGATTCAATAAGGAAGATATTTCTGTAAGAAATATTTCTCAAAGAAAAATAATAAAGTTAACGTGCTGAGTTGTTGGAGCAGGTAAGGATATAATGCAATGAGTGATGGGAAAAAAGCTATGATGATCTAATTCAGCTTAATGCCTGTTAGAGAAGAAAAATCATGGCGATGTTTTTGTTGTTGTTATTTATTATAATTCTTCTCTCTTAAATTTTATAGAGAGTACCCATAGTATGTTCCTTTGCAGCTTAAATTCCTGCTGAAAATATGATTGAATTGACATCCTTCCATAACTGGGAAAGTTCAATAAAACTGAGTTTATTGGTGGTGGGGGGTGGGGGATGGAATGTGAATTTCTTGTTCAAGCAGAGGATGTGAATGGATGCTGAATGTCACCACTGGCTGATAATGCTAGTATTCTTTGTTTATTTTACATATTTATTTACCACCCTCTTTAACTTGCTCTCACCACTATAACCTGTCTTTTGGGTTATTATGTCACCCTCTGGGGTGCAGAGAGCCAATGGAAGGGATTGGCAGGATACCAGAAAATAAAGGAAGAGAAAAATTGAAGTAATGATTCCCATGCCCTGTTTTTGTCTACCCTTGTTGCTTCACTACAGATCCTACACACCCAATAGTGGCTGTGTTTTAAGGGACCAGCTTCTGGTGGGTGGCTTATTTTCCATTATTTCTCTCCTGGCTGCAGTAGTCTTGTTCATCCCTCTTTAATTTTAGGTCTAGATATGGCAGTGGTGTCTTTATGATTGCTACCGTCCTCTTCACACTGAATACACAAAGTGTGAGTCCATAACTTAAGCCCTCATGTTTGTTTTATATCTCCGTAGCAGTCCCTCCATTAAACCATCTTCTGAGAAAACCTTTCATATACTCTGTGTTGTTTGCTAGGTACTTGACTACTATACAAATCAGTGAGGTTTTCCTCAACACTTGTCGCCTTCCTACTAATATTTTCTTGTATAGCCTCTGTTCATTTCCATCTAGACTTTTCTTCAAGAAATACTTTTAGCCTGTGCTAAAAGGTAAGATTTCATGAAAAAAATTATAGCTAAATAACAAACTCAGTTAAGAAAAGATTTACTGAAAATGTTGTGTTTAAATATTTTACTCTTTTTTTTTTAAGATTTTATTTATTTATTTGACAGAGAGAGATCACAAGCAGAGAGGCAGGCAGAGAGACAGGAGGAAGCAGGCTCCCTGCTGAGCAGAGAGACTGATGCAGGGCTCGATCCCAGGACCCTGAGATCATGACCTGAGCTGAAGACAGCGGCTTAACCCACTGAACCACCCACGTGCCCCAAATATTTTACTCTTGATGAAATGAAAATGATGTCACTGTGGAAAATATAAACATTAAAGTTACATCGGCCTCATGGACCCTTTCCTTTCTCAGAAAAATTTTCTGTCTTAAATATCTTTCTTTTTACTTATGTGCTGAATATAATTATTGAGCTGCTATAATCTCCCTACTGTATCAATGTAATGAAATGGTGATTAGAGTTGGAAGGAATTTTAGAGATCACTTTGTCCATTTCTTTATTTGGCTGATCCAGAAACCAAGGCCAAGAGTGAAGAAACTTGACCAAGATCCTGCAAAGCCTGGTGTGGGTCCTTGACTCCCAGTGCAATGAGGGTATCCTTGAGCAATAAGACATAGGGCTCTTATCTCCAAATTGCTCTTATAATAAATGTGCTTTGCAAATTTTAGTATATAGTTAACATATAACATGTTTTGATGAGTGGCAATATTTATGGAGCAATTAAGAATAGAGATAGGAATAGGGATATCTATGAGAATATAGAGCTAGAGATATGAAGATGTAGATATGTTTTTCTAGAATAAAGAAGTTTGCTGGTAAAGGAGGAAGGGGTTCCCTAAAGTGCAAAGGTTCAAAAAGGATTAAGCCCTGATTGTTTATGATGATATTTTCTCCAGAGGTTAGAGAAGAAACTAATAGCCCTGGCTCTGACAAGTCCAGTATGCTCTGTCATTCTTAAAATGTTCTGGTTCGTTTCACCAAGAGAGATAACACAACTGTGAATGGCCTGAAGGAAATACAGTTCATTCATTACCTCTCTTTCCAGTGATGAACACCAAACAGATTCGGAGCCATCTCACATATCCTGCTAGGGCTATATTTGGGAAGTGTTTTTAAGAGAACAGGAGCCTTGAGCAAACTACCCTCATAGATTCCTTATTAGATGATGGGACTGTAGGCAGCTTAGGGATGCGTTCAGAAACAAAACACAGAAGGAAAGACAGAGGGAAATGACATGGCAGAGTTTTGGATTTATCACAGATTAATTCTGATGAGCAAGTTGCTAAAACCACAATGTAAAATGTGCAACAACTTTATATTTTAAATCTTGCCCTGATGATGAGGAAAAAAATAAAACCCTGGGATTTGGGCCATCAATTTAGGAAAAATTAAACACAAAGAGCAAACAAAAAGATGTTCCTTTGGCAACAGCATCAAACTCCTTGCTTTACAATGATATCGGTAAGATTGATTGGAGCCTAAGACAGAAATAGGACATGGGCATTGGTCAAAAAGTGCACTGAAGGAATGATTACATGAGTGGAGGACTGATATTATATATGCCACACACTGACAGCAAAAGATTACCAATCATAGAAAGTCTGCAAAGACTAAGAAGATTATTCAGAATTTTGGAAGTAATTCAGGTAGTATCATTATCCTATAGTGAATGGTTTGGATAAAAAATCCCCACTTCGTTCTGACCTTTTCAATCATATAATAAATAATGGACCATTTTTTTTCTAATTGCTTATTTTTCTGAATAAATGAAGTGAGATAACTGAAATAGAAGGGGTCATTTTTGAAAGGTAAGATGATTTCACATTCTCTTTCATATGCTGTATCCTTTGCCTCTGTGTGAACTTACTTGGGACCGCTGATGGAGAAAATATTACTGAAGAGAGGCATGTAGAAATTCGAAGTGTATTGAAGTTAGAGAAGATATTTTCAAACAGCTGTTAAATCAGAAGCAATAGTAGATTTGTTTAGACTATAGATACAGTAGCTTTACTTGTTTGTGTGTTTTGTTCAATTATGTTCTGTTCAATTAAGGTTACACCGTCTAACACATTTGTAAATTTGTTGAAGGAAGTAAGGCTATGGGAATAACTGCTCAAATAACGTATCTTTTCAAAGAAAATGGGATGTGACAGAAATATGCAAATATGATATAAAGTAAACTTTAATCTTCCATTAATGTTTCCAAAATGCCATATAAGAATGTATTTTCTTTCACTTTTAATGTATAGCATTTCTGATGTATCTGTCAGGATTAATTATTACTTTATAATAATCTAACTACCCTTGAAGTATTTGAATGGTTATACAATGGGCTTCTACTGTGTAGTAACCTTTATTAAATGTCAAGTTTTTGGTCCGATGCTTACAAAATTGCTTCCTGCTAGAGGACCATGACTAACAGTAGTAATCAATAATTCCAGAAAGAAATGCAAAACAAAGCAAAAAACAAAACAAAATAAAACAAAAATCAAAAGAACAAATAGAACCCACAGATAAATAGAGTATATTTCAGGATAAGAAGTAAAGTAAGCTTTACTTATATTTATATACTATATTGTTATACTATATTATTAATTATTATATATTACTATATTAATTTTTTAACATACCATTCAATATTCTTTCATATGTAACATATTTAAAAAATAAAAAATAGAGTCCATAAATTTAGCCTGGCTCTATACCTATCCCTAGTGGTATGACCCCAGTTTTGGGATTCCTGGAACCAATTCCAGTGTGTGTGTGTGTGTGTGTGTGTGTGTGAGAGAGAGAGAGAGAGCTCATGTTCTCAGGGACCAGCAGGATGTCCAAGAAAGATAGTATCAGATTCCCATAGTAAGGGTTCATTCCTACAAGACTGCCCCACCTCCAACTTTAAAGATCCTTTATTTATTTGATAAAGATCATAAGTAGATGGAAAAGCAGGCAGAGAGAGAGAGGGGGAAGCAGGCTCCTCCCTGAGCAGAGAGCCCGATGTGGTGCTCCATCCCAGGACCCTGGGATCATGACCTGAGCCAAAGGCAGAGGCTTTAACTCACTGAGCCACCCAGGTGTCCCAACCACCTCCAACTTTAGATGACAGTTGCAAGTCCAGGTTATCATCTGTATTTTTAACTTACTAGCTAAGAGATCAGAAGTTCCCATGATCTCCTTTTTGGGTTCAGTTAATTAGCTAAAGTGACTCACACTACTCAGAAACATTTTACTTACTAGGTTACCAGTTTTTGATTAAAGGATGTTCCTTTTATATGCACAAAGTACAGGGAAAGGGCACTGAGCTCTCGTGTCCTCTTTAGGCATGCTACTCTCTCAGTAGCTCCAGGAGTTCAGCAACCTGGAAGCTCTCCAAACCTTGTCCTTTTGGATTTTTATGGAAGTTTCACTATGGAGGCAAGATTGATGAAATCACTGATTCAACCTCCAGCCCTAACCCCCTCTCTAGATGTCAAGGGGTGAGACTTAAAGTTCTACCCTTGACTACAGGGTTGGTTCCCCTGGCAACTAGCCTCTAACATTAGGTGACCTAGGGGAATGCCAAAAGTCATCTCATTAACATAATAAAAGACACCTTTATCTCTTACCACTTAGGAGATTCTAAGGATTTTAGAAGCTCTCTGTTGGAAACAGGGCAAAGACCAAATATATATAAATCATGGTGGGATGCCTGGGTGGCTCAGTGGTTAAAGCCTCTGCCTTCAGTTCAGGTCATGATCCCAGGGTCCTGGAATCGAGCTTCACTTCGGGTTCTCTGCTCAGCAGGGAGCCTGCTTCCTCCTCCTCTCTCTCTCTCTCTGCCTGCCTCTCTGCCTACCTGTGATCTGTCTGCCAAATAAATTAAAAAAAAAAATCTTTAAAAAAATATAAAAATAAATAAAAATAAATAAATCATGGTATCACATTCCACAATTCCAAAATTATGTACCCATATTTTAAGTCTTACTTTAATGAAAGAAATAAGGTTAATATTGGCAGGTCATGATTTAGAATTAAAGGCAGAAGAAAATAGGGGAGCCTGGCTGACTCAGTCGGTTAAACGTTGACTCTTGATTTCAGCTCAGGTCAGGATCTCAGCGCTGGGATGGAGCCCAGGGTTGGCTCTCTGTGCAGAGGGGGTCTACTTAAGGATCCTCTCTTCCTCTTCCTTTGCCCCTCCCCACATTCGCATTCTTTCTCTCAAATAAATAAATAAATCTTTTTAAAAAGGCAGAAGAAAATAATTCCCTTAATTCAAATGAATGAATACCTGTGGTTATGATAAAAATTACATAAACACATTCACAAGAGTATTAAAAAGGCATTGTTCCACAAAGAACTCCGAATGCAGGAAAATTATTCTAGGGCACTGATGACAATGAAGACCCAGATAAGATACTGGGATATAAACAGATTTTTTTTTTCCCACAGATTATAAGAGTAAATCAAAAGTAAGACTGTGGACTCTGAAAAACAAACTGACAGTTTTGGGGGGGCTGGTGAGGGGATGGGTGAGCCTGGTGGTGGGTATGAAGGAGGGCACGTATTGCATGGAGCACTGGGTGTGGTGCATAAACAATGAATCTTGGAACACTGAAAAAATAAAATAAAATTTTAAAAAAGTAAGATATATGCTATTAAAAATAAGTAAATAAAACAAGAGACTATAGAAAGGGCACTTTGACACAGTTCGAAGAAATCAGAGAAGGTCTGCAAGGTGGATGTTATACCTGATTAAGGATTTCAGAATGAGTAGTATTAGTAGTGCTGTATGTAGAAAAAGTGACATTGAACACACGCACATGAGGGTATTAAGCATTCTAAAACACACACCAGTCTCCTCAGAACACAGACTTTTCCTATTCTTTTCCAGAGTCACGTCTCAAAAAATCAAAATATACTAAACTTATTTAACCAGCCTTTTTGACCTGCATCTACTGAACTGCATCCTTTGTTTGATTTGCATTCATTTTCTCATCTTTTAATTTCCCTAATAAATGTCTTATATTATATGAAAGTATACAAGGGATAGAAAAGAATGCAGGGAGAGAGGAAAAGGAAAAATATATAATACAGGTATAAAAGTGAGTAGAAATGAAAAAAAGTGAGTAGAAATGAAAGTGAGTAGAAATGAAAAAAATACATATGATAGACATATTCCCTGAAGTTTATCCAAATAGGTAAATTTATTGAATGCTTATTCTTCAGAAAGATTATTTTGATGATTGTGTGATTCCTCTCCTTTAAAGATATTAATTCACATTCTTATACCAACTTAATTTAAATACATGCTTGACATAGAATTGCTTTATCATTTGCTTATTTGTTTTCAAAGAAGTCTTAACAACTCTAGGCAGCCGCAGACTGGGCTAGAGTCAAGAGACCAAACCAGGCCCCAACTCGTGCCTCCTTGAAGCCCAGGGGCTAATAGCTCTGTGGGTGGAAAAGTTGAGCAGCGCTTGAGAAAGGGCCTGAGCTATGGATTCTAAGTCTCGCTGGCGTAGTTGCCTGCATGTGCTTATCTGGAATGGGCAAAACAGGCCTGCTCATTAAACCTTTGTGGGATTGTGCTGTCTTTGCTCGGGCCATAAACTATGTCTTGAGCCACTTTGAAGATAGTGCACCTGGTTAAAGAATTATCTGAAGACCACTTGTGTCAGAGGGTCTGCCATTAGTCCTTGGGAAATAGATAATGGGAAAGCTTAAAGGGTTTTCTGTGCATGTTGCAAATTCTTTAGTAATCAGCTAAAAATAGATACTTCCTTATAATTGTTTTTGTTAGCTATATAATGTCTCACAGCCTTGAATAAAATTGGCACTGCTTGGACATCACCCACTTTGCCCCTCCTGTCCTCATTTCTTTGCGTCTCGTCTTCATCTCACCATCCTCTTGCCCTCTCAACCCTCGTCATGTTGTCACGCTGGCTGCAACAAACAACCTTTTTCCTTGACAGGAAATGTATCTCCTGAAGGCTCTCACAGTGATTCTTTTTATTCATTCAATAACATAGTCATATTTGAAACAACAAATGAAATAATTCCTTATATCTAACAGAATATTATTTGTTCAAATCAATACCCATTTCTCTACCAAGCTCATAACAGAGCATAATTTCTTAACAGGTACTAGGTGTGTGATTATATAATTGGAAAAGGTAAAAGGATAATTGAATTACACATTTTCTAAACTTTACTTTCTTTGATATTCTCCTGTTTGTTTTTAAATTACTTTATGAGGTATGGTTTACAAATATAAAAAAAAAGAACTGTGCATTTTTAATGTTTAGAACTCAGTGAGTTTGGGAATAAGTAATATACTTATATAAGTATAAACCTGTGCAACATTATCACCATCAAGGCCAAAGACATATGCATCACCTCTCGGTTTGCTTTTGTCCCTATTATTATTGTTGTTATTATTATGTGTGTGGTAGGAACTCTAAAATTAAAATCTATAATACAGTTTTGTTGACTATAGACATTGTGCTGTGTAGCAAATCTCCAGAATTTTATCTTGCAACACTGAAATTTTGTACCCTTTGATCATTATCTTCCCTGCCAACACCTGGCAATCACCCTTTATTCTCTACTTTATTCTCTGCATTATGAGTTTGATTATTTTAGAGTACACTTATGAGTAAAATCATGAAGTATTTGTCCCTGCATTTGGCTTATTTCACTTAGTATAGTGTTGTCCGGGTTCATCCATGTTGTCACAAATGGCAAGATTTCCTTCTTTTTATAGGCCCGATATTATTCCATTGTATGTATATACCACACTTTTTAAAATATATTCCTCTGTTGATGGATATTAAGTTGTTTCTGTGTCTTGGCTATTGTGAATAATCTGCAATGATCACGAGAATGAAGGTATCTATTTAAGATACAGATTTCAATTTCATGGGAAAAATACCCAGAAGTAGGATTACTGATCATATGGTACTTCTAATTTTAATTTTTGAGGAACCTTAGACTGTTTTTTGTAATGGCTATACTAAATTATATTCCCATAGCAATATACCATAGTTCCTTTTTCTCCATATCATTGCCAACATTGGCTATCTTTTGTTAGTTTAGTAATAGCCATTCTAGGTATGAGGTGATACTGCATTGTGATTTTTTTTACTGAGGCTATATATAAACCTGATGAATAGTGCAATTAAGCAACTAGTCATACACCTGCTGGCTATTTGGATGTCTTTGGAAAAATATCTATTCAGATACTTTGCTCAGTTTGGGGGCAACACAAAAATCGTGTGTGTGTGTGTGTGTTTCAGGTATAAAAGTTTGTTTTGTTTTGTTTTTACAAATTTTGGATTTAACCCCTTATCATATATATGGCTTGCAAATATTTTCTACCCTTAGTGTTTGTACAAAAGCTTTTTAATTTGATATAACCCTATTTATTTATTTTTTATTTTGTTGGCCTGTGCTTTTGGTGTCATATCCAAAGAGGTACTTCCATCTATGTTTTATTCTTGGAGATTTATGGTTTCAGACTTAGGTTTCTAAGTCTTTAATGCATTTGAGTTGATTTTTGTACAAGGTGTATGATATGGGTCAATTTTATTCTTTTGCATGTGGGTATCCAGTTTTTCCATCATTTACTGATGAGACTAACATTTCCCTATTTTGTATTCTTGGCACCCTTTTCAATATTAATTGACTGTATATACATGGGGTTATCTCTGGGTTACTTTTTAAAAAATTTTTGTATTTTTATTGTGGCAGGATGCACATAACATAAAACTCACTATTTTAATGATTTTTATGGAACTTAACTACAAGTAGCCATCTGTTGACCAGAAACCTTACCAATAATATAAACAGTTGATTAAAACATATTTTTATAGTACATGAATTATATACTGCATTGTTACAATAGAGTAAGCTAGAGAAAAATGCAATTAAGAAAATCATGAGAAAAAGCACTTACAGTACTGTACTATATTTATCAAAATCTACATACAAGTGGATCCATGTAGTTCAAACCCATGTTGTTCAAAGGCCAACTATAGTTTGAAATCAGGAAATGTGATGTCTCAGGTTTTGTTCTTTTTTAAGGTTGTTTGGCTACCTGGAGTCTTCTGTAGTTCTTTGCCAATTTTAGATTTGTTTTTTTCTATTTCTGTGGAAAATGCCATTGGGATGTTGATAGGGATTGCATTAAATCTGCAGATTGCTTAGAATAGTATGGATATTGAATAATATGAATTCTTCCAATCCTTGAACATAGAATATCTTTACATTTACTGTTGTTCTTTAATTGCTTTTAATATCTTATAGTTTTAAGTATACACATCATTCACCTCCTTGGTTAAATTTATTCCTAAATATTTTATTCTTTTTGATGCTACTGTTAACAGGATTGTTTTCTTAATTTCTCTTTCTGATAGTTCATTGTTAACATATAGTAATACAACAGAATTTGCATATTGATTTTGTATCCTGCAACTTTACTGAATTCATTTATTAGTTCTAAGTTTTGGTGGCATCTTTAGAGTTTTCTATATATGATGTCATGTTATTTGTAAATAGAGATGATTTTTCTTCTTCCTTTCTGATTGGGATGCCATTCATTCATTCATTCATTTGCCTAAATGCTCAGCCAGGACTTCCAGTCTATGGTGGATAGAAGCCATGTGAGTGGGCACTGTTGTCTTATTCCTGACCTTGGATAAAAAGATTTTATGTTTTCACCATTAAGTATGGTGTTAGCTGTGGGTATTTCAGGTATAAGCTTTATTATGTTGAAGTACATTCCTTCTATATATAATTTTTGAGTTTTCTTTATCATAAAAAAGTTGACTTTTTGTCAAATACATCTATTGATATGGCTGTATGATTTTTATCCTTAACTTGTTAATGCTATGTATGACATTTATTGAATCACAGATTGAACCATCCTTGCATTCAAGGGATAAATATTCTTCATCATGGTATATAATCCTTTGAATGTGCCACTGAGTGCAGTTTGCTGATTAAGTTTCTTTACTCATTGTTGGTCTGCTCAGATATTCTGTTTCCTCATGATTCAGTCATGGTAGGTTTATATTTCTAGGAATTTCTCCATTTTTTCCAGGTTGCAAGTTTATTGGTGTATAATTCTTCATAGTAGTCTCACAGTTATTTGTATTTCTGTGGTAATCATTGTAATGTCCTCTCTTTCATTTGTAATTTGAGTCCTTCTCTTTTCTTAGTCAAGAGTGTCAATTTTGTTTATATTTTCAAAAAACAAAAGTGGAATCATAACATAACAAAATTTATGGGATGCAATAAAAGTGGTTCTAAAATTTATTTTACATTTTTTTTTAACATATAATGTATTATTTGTCCCAGGGGTACAGGTCTGTGAATCACCAGGCTTACACATTTCACAGCATAAGAGTGAGTTTTATTGTGACAAATATGTGCAATAAGAAAAAAAGAAGATCTCAATTTTATACCTCAAGAAACTAGAAGAACAAACTAAGACCTAATTTATCAAACAAAGGAATTAATAAAGTTTAGAGAAGAAATAAATGAAATAGAGACTAGAAAAACAATAGAAAAGATCAAGATAAAATGTGAATTATGTTGCTGGAGTGATATTCCCCACTCATCCCCCACCATACCAGTTGAGTGAATCAGTAGTGGGTTTGTATTTTCACACTCAGAGTCTAATGAAATCACATGTGTATCTCCTGCAGACCCAGTGATTTGGAGCCTGTTGAATCATTTCCTACAAAATAAAAATGGGCTATATCACTTTTTATACTTTGCCAGTTGTAAGAAACTATATTTTGGGTGCCTATTTTTGTTTTGGAGGCAATGATTTACATATGAATATGTTACTCTAAGTAATTTACCTAATTACCCTAAGCTTGTCAGATATGAATGTAACTCAATACAAAAAAGACTCTTCTACAGGATTTTTTTAATCAAAATCTTATTATATTTACAAATAACTGCTCTCAGCAAATGTGACATTACCAGCAAGGACTAGCTAGATTATTTTCCCAGTTTGGCTGTCATATGAAGGAGTCTATGATACATTTTTTTTTTCATTGTTTAGTCTCTTTTTTTTTTTTTGGTACACAGTGTAGTTTTAATGAGTTTAGCTTACGTGTCTTTCCCAAAACTTCTACACATAGGTTGCAAACACATATCTTAATGCATGAAGATACTACTTAAAGGACACATTATAAGGATACCTGAATGGTTCAGTTGGTTAAGCATCTGCCTCAGCTCAGGTCATGATCAAAGGGTCCTGGAATCCAGTCCCATACTGGGCTCCCTGCTCAGTGAGGAGTCTGCTTCTCCCTCTCTTTCCCTTGCTTCTGTGCTTGTGTGTACTCTCTCTCTCTCAAGTAAATAAATAAAACTTGTTTTTAAAAAGATGTATTATACTGGTATCATTTTTGATATTACATTTAGCCCATGTCCCTGATCCCTAGTGTCCTCAAGCCACACATCAAAATCTTGAATTGCCTAAATTTTATGTGTCAAATCAGTAACAATAATAAAATCCCATATTATTTCTTTCCTATTTTTGGTAACAATGGAGTTTGGTTACTTAAAATCACTTTTTATGTTAGAATCAATAAATGACCCCAAGAAACATAACAGGATAAAATTTCCTTTCATTATTTAACCTTATTTCATTTGTTCATAAAATAGGTAGTGAATACCTACTAAACATCCTTAAGACACTGATAAAGGCTAAATTCATATCTTGTATGCATGTAAAGCAAAAGGAATAGCTAAGTAATGCCAGGGTGCTTTATCTTTATTGATTGTACACTTGAATAAATATTTTTGATAATGATGATCATTATTATTTTAAATTATTTCATCCAGTGTGGATGGTATTCTTCCTGGAATTGTTTTCTGCCTTCTAGAGTACTCAGCATTAGAGTCCTTGAGCTGGAATTTTCCTCTGTGAATCCCCATCAACTTGTGCATTAAATTTTTTAATGGTTATTTTCATGTTTACTTCATTTAAAACAAGTTCATTGTAATACATAATCCATTGTAATTCAAAATAATATAGAATTAAATCCAAAGGTAATGTGTGAATTGACAAATAGGTAAATAAATTAATATATAGATAATACTGATAATTCAAGATTGTTAGATTAGTATTGATTAGAGATTAATATTGTATTTCTATGATTAATATTTAATATTGATATTTATTATCTCCATACTAAAAAATAAATTAATAAATGCCACTGCAGCGCAAAGTATAAGCGCTCTCTGGACCACTAAAAACATATTCAATGGAATTTTCACTTGTGTTCTGGTATGTGTGGGTTTCTAGGAGGATAGGGACAAATGCCAGTTTCAGACATGTTTAACATGTAATATCATGATTAATATGTAAGTGACATGATCCTCAGTGTTGTAAAATGACATTTTTGAGAAAAATAAAATAATATGAATGATATATTCATAAGGAATGAGTAAGATAGATATAAATTAAACTGATTCATTGACACTAATTTTTATTTGAAGTTTCTACCCTGATTTAATGTTATACCACCATATTCAAACTCAAAATACTTTTAAAGTCCTTTTTTTTCAAAAATATATAACCTAGTCATTAGGTGCTTAGAATGGAAAGACATTCCATCCATGGATTGGAAAAAGTTAATATTATTCAATATCTATACTATGCAAAACAATCTATAGTTTCCATGAAATCCATATCAAAACCTCAATGGCAGTCATAAAAACAGAAAAAAAAAAAATTCTAACATTTTTTATGAAACCACAAAATGTGATAAATAACCAAAACGATATTGAGCCAGAACAAAGTTGGAGGCATCACACTTATTGATTTTAAAATATATTACAAAACTATAGTAGTTGTATAACTTGTATGAATCTTGAAGACATTAACTAGATGAAACAAGCTAGTCACAGCAGGACAAATAATACATGACTCCACTCAGATGACTTAGCTAAAGTAGTCAAATTCACAGAAGCAAGAAGCAGAATGGTGGTTACCAGGGGCTGGAGGAGGGTGAGATTGGCAGTTGTTCAAAGGCTACAGGAATCCAGTCATACAAGATGAAAAAGTTCTAGAGATGTGCCTTTCAACATTGTGCTTATAGTTAACGATATGGTACTGTGTCCTTGAAAATTTGCTAAGAAAGTAGACTTTGTGTAATGGGTTTGTTTGTTTGTTTACCACAATAAAAAGGTAAAGAAATGTGTCTGGCACACAGATAAACTGTATACTACAGTTCTTGGAAACTTATAGCTTGGAACTGGTAGCTACAGTTCTTGGAAATGGTCATAGTGTATTTTCAAAGTCTGTGCTCAGTGACTGAGGATAAAGAGCTGAGCCGTGGGAACAATGAGTGGTAGGAGAAGATGTCAGAAAAGTAGCCAGAAGCCAGATCTTGCAGTGCCTTATGTCAACCTTGGGGAGAATTCCAACTGCGAGTAATTTGGAGCCTCTGGAATTGTAAGTACAAAAAGTGACATGACCAAATTTTTCACTTTATTCTCTTTAGTTCTTCATCTCTTTATTAAGGATTTAATTCAGTGATTCAACCCAGAATTGCCCATATGTATGGCCTCTCAGAAAGTAGTTTTTGATACTGAAATAAGAATCACTGTGGAATTTGGCTTTTCCTTAAGGGATATGAAACAGAACTTCACTGAATTTCATCCCAGCTGTGTTTCTTAATCTTCCTTATAGACACAGAAGAGCCTGAAGCAAACACTGTATTATATTCAAGAAACCATCCAAACTGAAGTCCTTTAATGATCTATCCAACAGCTAGCTCATCACAGATTGTCATTGTATGAACCCTTTTACAACTGTTGATACTGGCCTAATCATTATTTCACAATGCACTCCAAATGAGATGAAGACAAACTTATTGTTCCTAAAGCTTATTTCCTACTGTTGGAAAAATTATCTCAAACTTGAAAATAGGTAAACAGATTAAAAAGTTTATTTTTTTGTTTTGTTTTGTTTTCCAGTGCAATTCTAGACTTCCAACTTTTTAGAATTTTTATTGACTGGGATATTATAATTGTTTAAGGGCAGATACTAACTTGCAGACTTTTTGTCAGTTCAAGAGACAGATAATTTCTCTCTGGTGGAGCAGATAACCCAAGAGGTTGTGGTTTATGACTTTGCTGGGATTAATTAGATTTCTATATAAATCAGCACTCTTAAGCTGGCATTTCTTTTTTAAATTTTCTATAGACACTTAGCTTCCCAAGTACTCTTTGAACTGTGCACAACACAGTGGGTTTTTCTTAATTAATGAACCGAATAGGTGTTTGATATGTGAGCATTCTACATTTGTATGGAGTTCCTTCTTATCTCCACCCCAATAACCATCCTCAGGTTTCTGCAGTACTTAAATACAATGTCATGGCGCCTGGGTAGCTCAGTCATTTAAGTGGCTGCCTTCAACTCAGGTCATGATCTCAGGGTGCTGAAATCGAGCCCCACTTCAGCTCCCTGCTCAATGTCCAGTCTGCTTCTTCTTCTCCCTCTGTGATCTCTCCCACTCACTCTCTCTCAAATAAAGAAATAAAAATCTTAAAAAAATAATATACAATGTCAATATCAAAACTTATTTTTAAGAAAAATAAAATCACAGTTGATTATGATTTATAAGCATGTAGCAAAAAACAATGACACCAGTAGCTTCCATAAGGTGCTGTTGCTATGGAGATCTCATCACAGACATCCCACATGGAGGACGATTAGATGATTATTAGAATGATTATCATTTTCAGTTGTCATTTGCCACCCAAAATATTATTATACATTCAGGCAGGAAGAAGACATAAAGCCCATTAAGTTGCCAATCTGAAGGCTAAGTGACTCAATCTGGCATGCTGTTTGCTATGCAAGAGGTAGATCAAGATGAAGGAATAAAGCAAATTTGCTTCAATACTAGCTGAAAGAACAGCCAATAGTGGAGAATAAATACCTCCATTGTAAAGAATTTGTAATCCAGTACTCTTTCCATGGAGCAAGACAAATTTGGATAACAAGGTAGACCTCATGTAATGGGAAGATATCTAAAAGAGTATTGATTACATAGGTGGTATAACATATATATGGTGGTGATTCTTAAAATTGAATGTGCTTATTCATTATGAATACATAATAAAAAAGGAGCTTCCTATCATCTAGCTTGAGAAAATCTCTTACAATAAATAGAGGGTATGATGCAGAAATCTGTACTTTTAATACTAATTTCTGATTATTCAGATGCAGGTGTCATATCTACCATTTCAATGCTAAGATAGTTTAGGCAACACCAGTTTTTTCACTTTAACCTCAGCTCTACTTTCATGTGACCTTGAGTAAGTCAACCTATATTCTTTGTGTGGATAACATAAGTAATATGGCCAATCAGAAACATACCTATACTATGTTTATATGCATAAATTGTTCTATCATTTATCTACTATCTATCAACCTATCCCTATTTCAAGTCTTTGCACCATTCTGATTTCTGATTAGGATAATTTATGCCTCTCCTTTCTTTGATGTTCTGTATATTCAGACATTTTAATCTTGTCTAATTTCTTTAATACTCTTTCTGAGGTAGTCCAGTAATTTGGAAAGGAAGATTATGTGAGAACACCTTTATATCCATTAAATTTTAAATATTTATTTCAAATACCCACCTACTTTTCTGAACTCTTCCTCATCACTAACTTACTCTATATTGCCATTGACATATAACCTTGAGTTCTTTAAATATGTCAGTTCATTATTATAGTGGGTGTATCTAACCATAGTTTTTTAATCTGAAGAACAAGTGTTGGTACACACACACACAGTAAGAGTCTTGTAAGAAAACCAAACATGTCAAAGTAAACAAATGATTACACCAGGAAAAAAAATGTCTTTCTAACTGTACCTAGAAAATTTAGTATAAAAAATTCCAGTCCTAAGAAAATTATTCAGGGCATCATTCCATGTATTTCTATTAATAAGATACTAAATTACAAAACTAGGCCAGTTTATATACATACCATAGCTGTACTTGGTATGCCTTAGTCACCCTTTTAAATCTGATCATTTTAGAATTGTACGTGGAAGTTTATAACGCGTTTTTACCTTTTGTTATCTCATTTGGTCCTCTTAACAATCTTGTAAGATGAGGAAGTCAGGTACAGATCTTACTGTCTATAGGCAAGGGTAATTAATTTGAGGGAGGAAAAATTAATGAATAAATGAATGAATGAATGACTTGCCTTAGTTCACAAGGCTAATTACCTTTCAAGGGGCAGAACAAGATTTAGACAAAAAATATATTAAGCTAATTTCAAAGTGATTCTCACTATAGTGCTATAACAGGGGAGCAATGGGATCAATGAGAAAAGTAGTTTTTTATTCATTTATTCTGGCATTATTTATTGAGACACTACTTTGGGCCAAACCCCACAAATATAGCCATACACATAAGAGACAAAAATTCTACTCTCAAATAGGTTATATTTTGGTCAGCCAAAAAATTAACAAATCAACAAATAATGTAAGGTTACATAATAAATACTATGAAGAAATGGAAATATAAAGACATAGATAAGTAAAGACATAAAAGGGTGGCTAAGTGGCTCCGTTGGTTAAGCATCTGCCTTCAGTTCAGATCATGATCCCAGGATCCTGGAATTGAGCCCCATGTCAGGATTTCTGCTCAGTGGGACCCTGCTTCTCCCTCTGCCTGCCACTCCCCTTGCTTGTTCTCCCTCTCTTTGTCAAATAAATAAATAAAATCTCTTAAAAAAAAAAAAAAGACATGGAGACACCAAGTGATAGAATTAAGGTGGTAAACTAGAGATACTATTTTAGATAGGATAATCATTGCACACATTTCTGATAAAATGGTATTTGAATGAAGACTAAAAAGGAGTAAGACATTTGGTATTGGAAGAATAGCAGCCATGAAAAAAGAAAACATTGCAGAGACTCTAAAAGAGAGGATATTTGGGAGCTCTGGGCACAGCAAGGAGGCCGATGTGGCTGGAGCCAAGAGAGCCATAGACAGAATAATAGATGAGGGCATGAAAGACACAGCAAGGTCTAGTATACCATGATGATGATATTTTATCAAGTAAATGGGAAATCATTAGAAGGTTTTAGGGGGAAGGGTGCCATGATTTAATTTATATTTTTAAAGAGTTATGTCACTTTGTGCTTTGTAGACTTAGGAGAAGGGGTGAACAAAACAACAATTTCAGGGGTTAGTATAGTCATTCAAGAAGTTTAAGAAGGTTTAATTTTAAGATTTTGATGGATTTTGTAAGATCCAAATCTTTCATGAGTTGTTCAGTTCTACAGAAATCCTGTCTCATTTATTTCTTTCAAGTAAAATTTAATGTGTATCAGGGAAGGTTCTACTCATAAACAATCATTTAAAAAATGATGGTGGGCGGTGCCTGGGTGGCTCAGTGGTTAAGCCACTGCCTTCGGCTCAGGTCATGATCCCAGGGTCCTGGGATCGAGTCCCGCATCGGGCTCTCTGCTCAGCAGGGAGCCTGCTTCCTCCTCTTTCTCTGCCTGCCTCTCTGCCTGCTTGTGATCTCTCTCTGTCAAATAAATAAATAAAATCTTAAAAAAAAATAAAAATAAATAAAAATAAAAAATGATGGTGGAAAAAAAGGAATTAGACTCTATTTATTAAGTCTGAATCTTTTTTTTTTTTATTAAGTACTGAATCTTTAAAGTTGGGATAAAGAAAAATTGAAAAGGAAAGTAAATGCTCAGTTTTCCAAATGAGAATAAAAATCTTATTTGAGGGCACCTGAGTGGCTCAGTCAGTTAAGTGTCCCTCTCTGTGGCTTAGATCTCAGGACTCTGAGATCCAGTACCTAGGCAGGCTCCATGCTAAGCATGGAGCCTGCTTAAGATTCTCTCTCTCATTCTCCGTCTGCACCTCCCCGCCAACACATGCTTTTTCTTTTTCTCCCTTAAAAAAATAAATAAAATTTCATTTGAGGAAAGATATGGAAGCTGATAGAATCATTTCTACCATCACATTTGAAATATGGTTCTTTTAATTGTTTTATCAGTGTTTTAAAGGTATCTCAGGGCACCTGGGTGGTGCAGTTAGTTAGGCTCAGGTTGTAATCTCAGGGTTGTGAGATCAAGGGCTCTGTGCTTAGCACAGAGACTGCTTGAGATTCTCTCTCTTTCTCTTCCTCTCACACTCATGCTCTCTCTCTCTCAAAGTAAATAATTTAAAAAAAAAAATTAAAAAATAGAGGTCTCTTTTTTTTCCCCCCTATAGAATGTTGACTAAAACTTGCAACTTTAAAAGTTTACCCTTATTTCTAATCAATTAAATTTTTTTTCTGGAATTATATGTTAATGAACACAGTAGAATTTTAAAATAATGATATTGTAATTGCTAACTTTGAAATTTCATATTACAACAATAAGCATACACAATACTGCTATATTTTTATCAAAATTTCAAAAGTGAAAAGAAAATGACTTCTTAAACTCAAAATAGGTAGCGAATGAGATTTGTGGAAACATCACTTTGTTATCATGCTTCTAATTTTTTTTGCATCATTTTTTTCTACATCTAGGGAGTGTGATATTTATATATAGATCATTGTTTGGGGAAACCCAGATTTAACCTTCTTCCTCATTTATAAATTGGCACTTATTCTCAACATTTATATCCCTGTGAAATGAGATAATGTATGCAACTTAACTCAAGAAGTACATGTTGAAATTGCTGCTCAACAGCATGAATTAATTCCTAGTCTCTTCAGTAAGGTAGTACAGTATAGTGAAAAGGAGTTAGAATTCCTTGAATACTTACTAGTTGTATAAACTTGGGAAGTTACATCATCCCATTGGTGTTCTGATTTCTCAGCTTTAAAGAAAGAAAATAGTAACATTTTGAAAAGATTTTTAGAAAATTAAGTTAAACTAGATAGATTTGTTAATGAAGATTTTGCACATAGACAAAAGGCTGAGCACAATCTCAGCTGAGCTCAAGTCAGCTTAGTTTCTTTCCTGCTACCTCTTCTTCAGTCTTCTATTAAAAGCTGTTTTATAATAATAAATGTATGAGTATTTTACTTTCTACACTCCCTAATGTCAGTACACTAACTACTGTCTTCAAGTATCTTGTGATTACCAAAGGATTTGCTATTGTTTTTTCCTCCAAGCATGAGGTTTTTTGTTTGTTTGTTTGTTTGTTTTTTGTTGTTGTTGTTGTTGTTGTTGTTGTTTTGCTTCTCATTGCTTTTCTTTTATGATTCAACAGGGCAAGGAAAAAATTACTGTCAAACATCTTGCTTCTTGAGAAATATTCCTTCAGTAGATGCTTTTTTCCTTCCAGTTTTTAAAAGACCTTGTGCCAAAGAGTCCTTACATGGTTTTCTCATTTGTTTGTTTTTCATTTATTTGTAACTATTTTTCCTATCTCAATAAATAAGGACTGATAATTATGCTTGTTTTTTAATAAGGCAGAGAGAGGGGATTATCAAGTTTTCATCAACTTTTACTTGAATTCAATTATATACTTTCTGCCTATTGTCTTAATCCTGTTTTTCTTCTTTTTATTAATAAATATTTTTTAAAAGATTTTATTTATTTATATTAAGGAGGGAGAGAAGGAGCCAAGGGGTGAGGAGAGGCAGGAGGTAGGGAGTAGGAGAAGCAGACTCTAACTGACTTATTTCACTTACCATTATAGTTTCTGGCTCCATCCATGTTGTTGTAGATGGCAAGGTTTCATTCCTTTTTATGGCTGAGTAATATTCCATTATATGTGTTTTATATATGTGTGTGTGTATAGATACACACACACACACATATATCACTTCTTCTTTATCCATTAATTAGTCAGTGGACATTTGGGCTCTCTCCATAATTTGGCTATTGTTGATAATGCTGCTATAAGCATGGAGGTACATGTATCCCTTAAAATTAGTTTTTTATAACCTTTGGGTAAATACCCAGTAGAGCAATTGCTGGATCATCTGGTAGTTCTATTTTTAACGTTTTGAGGAACCTCCATGCGATTCTCCAGAGTGGCTGCACCAACTTGCATTCCCACCAACATGTGCTGTTTTCTGACTTGTTAATTTTAGCCATTTTGACAGGTGCAAGGTGGTACCTCATTATAATTTTGATTTGTATTTCCCTGATGATGAGTGGAGCATTTTTTTTTCACAAGTCTGTTGGCCCTCTGTATGTCTTCTATGGAAAAATGTCTATTCATATCTTCTGCCTATTTTTAAACTGGATTATTTGTTTTTTGGGTGTTGTTTTACAAGTTCTTTATATATTTTGTTTACTAACCTTTTATTGGATATGTCATGTACAAATCGTTCTCCCGTGGAATTTTTTTTTTAACCAAGAATCTGCCAAAAACATATTTGAACCTAAAAATGTCACATAATAAACATGGCATAGTAGCAAACAAGGATTTTTGCAAATCTCTGCCAAAATCCGGTTTTAACTTGAAAATCTGGTGTAAGTTCTTCTTCTCTGCTCTTTGTATAGATTTTCTCCTCTTGTTGTCCCTAGATAATACCATGCCATTGAATAAATTCTGCCCGGCCAGGGATGGGCAAGCAAGTGTAACAACAGAAAACAGAGCAGGGCTCCCAGTGCTAAGCAAAAGCCATTGTTGCTTTTCATTTCCTCAGTGCATTCAAAAAAATTAAATGTTTTTTACCTCAAGGAGTTAGAAATGTTACAAGACCCATTTAAATTGAACATTAAGTCTTAATCCCTAAGTTAAAGTAAAATGCACAATTTGTTTAATTGTAGATATGCTATTAAACAATAGGAGGCACATTTACGAGCTGGAGGAAATGGGATAGGGGAAGGTGTATTCTTTTCTCCCTTCATTTGACGTCAATGTTATCATTTAAGCAAAACTGCTGAGAATAACAAGTCATTTTAAAGTAATTTAAATATACCTCAAACTTAAAATTTAATATTTCCCTAAGCTCTCAATGATCCATTTCAAATTTTCTAACTCTATTAAAGTCTTTTAAAGAAAATCAAAGGACCAGGGCTAATTCCTTGAAGAGGATACAGGCAACATATGGAAACTGGAAAATTATGGAATGAGTATGATCCCTGACACTAACCTAAGAAACTTGTTCATGGTTCACAAAATTTTAATATTAAAATTGCAGAACATGATTTTTGTGAGAAGGAGCTAGTAATAGTAACTGTGGATATATATCTATAATCATAATAAACTTGAAAAGCATCAATGTCAATGTTCCCTAAAGCATGAACGTAAAACATTTAAAAATTTATGAAAAAATACTCTATTTCTGAAAATGGTTTCAATTCCTGAGCCCTACCCTTACCTACCACATCCTTATAGGAAAGAATGGAAATTGTGTATATCCTGCTTAAAACAAGTTTATCAGGGGATTTTTAAGTACCATAAAGCTTAAGACCTATGTTTTTAACATTTTATAAATGAGGAGAAATTCAGAATATTGAAACCACTTGCCCAAAGTAACACAATTAGAAATCAGCAAAAATGGATTAAAATGTTATGTCCTCTTGAATAGAAGTCCAAAGCCTTCTCTCAGATATCGTTCAGTCTCAGGTGTAAACAACATTGGCTTGCTTTGCTCCCCATTCATGGAGAAAGGTGGGCTCTTCTTCTAGGAGAAAGGGCATAGTGTAGTCACCAGCCCATCCATAGCTCTCAAGGTCAGTTCATTTAGCGTTTTTTTCTTCCTCAAAGATCTTTCCTTCATGTTGAACCTCAGTAATTGCTTGCATGTATTTACGTGTTTGTTTTCCCAAATGAGAGTGAACAAGATAGCTGAGTGATCTTGAAGGAAGACAACCATGATCATTTTAATTTGAAACAGGAGCCCGATTTGTTCTTTCTGTTCAGAAGCAGAAATAACTATTTCCCATAGAGAGATCTGATGTGTTCCTATCAGCTTTCACTGAGGTCTCTGATGGCTATAGAATCCTGGAATTGAAAGTCTTTTTAATATTTGCCTAGTTCCTCCCTCCTTCAACAATGCTTCAGCGTCTGAAAATATCTCTCAGTGCTGTATTTTCTTTCTGTCATTCACTAGTACATTCTCTTATTAAGCCTTTCCACATACCCTCTAAAGATTAACACAGAATATGAGAAAATAAAAATAGATAAAATATTAGTTGATTTACCTACTCAAAACAAACATTTAAAATCATATTACAAAACACTGATCCAAAAAAATAGCGTAAAAACTAACATTTATCAAGTGCCCACCATGTGACAGGAGCTGGGCATATTCATCTCATTTAACCTCCTCCTCACTCTCCAATGGCCTACAGGAAACATACTTATCAGATAAAGAAACTGAGGTTTGGTAACTCAGCAAAAAAAAAAAAAAAAAGCAATGTCTGAACCAAGATATTTTTTTCTGCTTTCCAAATCCTTATTCTTTTCCTATATGTATACCACTGAATATTTTTTTACGCTTAAGTGCTAGGTTAGCACAGAGCAAGTAGAATTATAAGAGAAGGGCTTTTATTCACTTATTCTGAGTCTCCCTGCCTGGATCCTCTTTGATCCCCATTTCTTGGTCAGAAACAGACCTGCAGATCCCTTGCCTTGTTGGGAAATGCGAGCCATGTTTTGTGATTTTTCACAGGGAAGGGGTTAAAAGACTCCAAAGACAGACTTCCTGCGTTCAACTCCCAGCACTGGCATTAGTAATATGAGGTTTTAGGCACATTTTCTAATCTCTTTGAGCATCTCTTTTTCCCACACCGTACCCTGGAGTTGTTGGGAGGCGCAGAGGAGACAGTTTGTGTAAATTAAATTGTTGAATAGAATAAAGTCTTAGCATGTAACAGTTATAGTGTTATTAGTACAGTTATTACAGTTAGCATCAGATATGTGACCTTGGGCAAATTGCTTAACCTCTCTGAGCTGGAATTGCATCGTAAAAAAATTAAATAGCATACCTGTCAGGCTGTGTGATGATAAAAGGGTATTAAATTGGACAATTTGTGTAAGACGTCTAGCAAAATACCTAGGAAAGATCAGACACATAATAAATGCTACTTTCCCCTTGTGTTCCAGATGTCTTGTGGTTCCTCTTTCTACCCCATTATATTATGGCTTTTTATTAATGTTAGGGCTGATCTGAATATGTTGCTTCGTCATACTTAATACAAAACAAATAGGCCAACTGTGACGCTACTCAGGAGGAACTACCCTTACTACAAACTTGATTTTCGTTCTGAAAGCATTAGTTAAGTGATAAAAATCAATTCTGCCAGTCTCACACTAGAAAATAACTTACATTTAGTTATGTAAAAAAACGAAGCATCTGGAGTCAATCCCACTTATTTGTTATTAAAGTTCTGTAGTCTAAAAACTAAACTATAGTCTATCATCTCTACCAACAAACCCACAATTTAAGAAGCTTATTAGAGCTTGGCTCTCTTTAAAATGTAAATATATAAAGGCAGGAGAATGTGGCACACCGATTATTGAATATTGTACTAGGAATGATGTGTTTATTAAAAGTGACAGAACTAAATGAACTGTTTTTACTTTCATTTAATCATTGATATATGAGCAGTCTACCTATATGCTCTACATTTGGCTTACTGGCGAGTAAGGAAAAGACTAAAGGAAATGGTCCCTTTTGTTTCTGTATCATCATTTTCAGCTTAAGTGATCGGCTTAATACAAAGTATAATGAGTAAGTAAGGTCAATACAAAGTATTGAGTAAGAAAGGTAGGATTCCCTGATTGCTTGTGTTTCTTAAACGAATTACCTTCTTTTTTTGAGTTCAATGATTTTCTTTTTTTTTTTCATAGCACGGTACTCTTTATTGCGACGTTCAGTGGAAAACATCTGTAAACCAGCTTATTGTGATAGTGACAGCTGTAACACATGCAGAGGCACTTTTATTATATAAAAAAGGGGTGGGGCTGGGAGCTCCATTCACTCCTTGGTGACAGCACCTGGGACCTGAATTCAGAGCTCTTTAGGCATATGTAGCTTTCATATATCTTCATGATTTCTTGAATTTTCTTCAAAAAAGGAAAAAAAAAAAGATGCCTTCTTTGCCATAAGTAAGTCTAAATGCGGCATATACAAAACAGGAATACAAGTAAATTCAGCAATCAGTGTAGACCAGTGTAGGACAAGCTACTCTCTTCTAAACATGGTTCCAAAGGAAAGGCAGTGATAAAGACTTGGAATTTTAGCACTTATTATAAGTTGGGGGGGGGCAGAGACCTTTTTTTTTTTTTTTTTTCCTTTCAAACACATCCATGGAGATGGCAGATCTTTAAACCATACTGAGTCGACGGTGCAGATTATGTCCCTCGGGCCCCAGTCCTGGAGTAGGTACAAGGTCGTGTGGGAGGGCCGCTGGCCCTTCTCACTGCTCTGGCTGTCAGACCTGGGACAAGTCCCTTAACCGTTAAATATATCTGGTCCTCAAGAATGTTGAGAGAAGCCCCTGATGGCCTTCCCAGTATGGCCCCGAGACCCTGTCTACAGCAGCCCCCCGGTGGCAGGAGCCGGCTGCCCTCCACAAAGGAGGGAAGGAGGTCATCATTGCACTTGAGACCTCTAAAACAGGAAGGGGACCACTGTGGTGCTGCCCAGAGCGCGTGGTGAGGAACGGCTCCTTCCTTGCACCCCGAATTCTGTGCCCTGCACAGAGGGGGCGGCCCTGGACCTGCTCTTATCCAATCATCCAGGGCCCACGGGAGTGCGGGGCCAACGGTCTGAGACCTGAGATTGTGAGGTCTCCCTGTGTGATTGCCAACAGCAAAGGGGGAGGGGGAGCTGGTGGCGGAGGTGGAGGAAGGTGCATATTCTAGCTTAAATGCAAAGTGGGTCCTCTCAGGGCTGCCTTTGGCCCTTCTCAGCAGTCATTCCTGACATAAATGCTGTTCCTGTGCTTGCTTCAATTCTGGCTAAGCTTCCATGCAGTCTGGCTCAGTCAGAATTTTGTGTTCATGGGGCATCACAAGTGGGATGATAAGCAAGGGTGCATATTACAAGCACGTTTTCTCCCCACCACACATGTCCCATTACCTCATTAAAATTTTCCTATAAAAGAAATATAAATGTTTTACAGTTTTTGAGATAGTGACTGTAGAAGCATGGGGCACATCTGAGTGAAAGCCCTGAGCAAAGGTACAGGTTGCATTCATATGAACTGTCCTTTCTCCAGTTGGCTCAGGTGGTTGAGCAGCTGACTCTTGATTTTGGCTCAGGTCATGAGACCTGAGAGTCCTGAGATTAAACCCCACATTGGACTTCCTGCTCAGTGTGGTCTGCTTGTCCCTCTCCCTCTCCCTCTTCCCTGCCCACTCTCCCCACTTTGTATGCACGCTCTCTCTCTCTCTCTCTCTCTCTCCCTCTCCCAAATAAATAAATAAAAATCTTTAAGGAAAAAAAAAATCAGTGTTCTGGCCATGTCACTCAGTTACACACAATCTTTGACAAACGTCTGTAGTCCCCTAATTAGTTCATATTCCTTAGTCTGCATTTCAAGGCCCTCCACAAACTTGTTAAATTCTCTTTTTCCTAGGTTATCTCACTGTACACCCTTGGGTACTTAGTATCCAGCCATGCTGAATGTAATCCTAAAATTTCCCACCCCTGCGCATTTGCTCACACTGCCAAAGTCATAGCCACCTTTCAGAGTATAGCACCGATGTCCCCTCTTGTTTGAAGCCTTCTGTCTTCCCCTTCCTTTTACACCATAAAAGTAAATTACACTTTTTTCAGACAGTGGAATATTTTATGTTTACTTCTTAACCATGTTATGAACCGTTAACCGTGTAATGTTCTATCTTGTATCATTGGTGTACTTATGTAAATATCTGAGATACAGTGGTGAGATCCCTGATCCATTCATTTACTAAAAATCTTTTGTGGCAGCCAGCTTGAGACAAAGAGACTGAACGGTTAATTTACTTTTGTTCTCTGCTTCATTTCTTTAGACATAACCTGATTTCTTTTCAAGCATCAACAGTTTCAGCAGACTGTTTTAAATTTGTGAACTCTACTGAAGCTCTCATTCTGAATCTATTCAGTGTCATCATTATTCCTTCTTTCTCAAGTTCAAGCAGGATGGAACTATAACCTTGAATCTCCTTAAGTCCTAAGAGTAAAACTATCACATTGCCTTTGTGTGGAAAAAAAAAGATAGGGTTCAGCTTCACATTTTTAAAAATTCTATCATTTTAAAGTCAAACAAAACAAAACAAAAAAATCACCTCTCTCCTTTTTGTATAATATAATATGATGCCTCTATAATATAAGTTGTATTTACTTTCTGGAAAGAATACTACAGAATCACATCCTATTTTCCTTATATTTCAGCAGCTTTCATGCAGTGGAAGTAGGAATGAGCAGGTTGCTGAGCCTGTCTGTCACCCACTCATGTGTCTGACACCTCACATTCACAAAGCTCTAAAAGCCTGGCTACACCTTCTCAAGGAATGCGTGCATATTTCACATTCAAAAATCATTTGCTTTCCTATACTTGAAAGTAAATGTTTGGGTAGTTTATATTATGGATGAATGGAAAATTTCATGATGGGACACATTAGCATTGTATAGATGTTTATGTCACAATTTCACATTGAGTGCCATTAAGCCCTTTTATTTTTTTAATTTAATTTAATTTTTTCTGTGTTCCAAGATTCACCGTTTATGTACCACACCCAGTGCTCCATGCAATACATGCCCTCCTTAATAACCACCACCAGACTCTCCTACCCCCCACCCCCCTCCCTTCCAAAACCCTTCAGTTTATTTCTCAGAGTCCACAGTCTCATGCTTTGTCTCCCCCTCCGATTTCCCCCAATTCACTTTTCCTTTCCTTCTCCTAATGTCCTCCATGTTATTCCTTATGCTCCACAAGTGAGTGAAACCATATGATAATTGACTCTCTCTGCTTGACTTATTTCACTCAGCATAATCTCCTCCAGTCCCATCCATGTTGATACAAAAGTTGGATATTCATCCTTTCTGATGGAGGCATAATATACCATTGTGTATATGGAAACATATCTTCTCTATCCAATTCGTCTGTTGAAGGGCATCTTGGCTCTTTCCCCAGTTTGGCGATTGTGGCCATTGCTGCTATGAACATTGGGGTACATATGGCCATTAAGCCCTTCTAAAACTTAATCTTACATCTTTCAAGTCAAACATTCATTTTCTTCCCATACCAGATTCAACCTGAAAGTTCTCATTGTTTTCATTGTAATCACAGTATAAAGATTTGAGAAAAGAAAATTAGAAAAATAATGAACGAAAAACAGAATTAGTTTCAACAACTAGATATAAATTTGCGGTTGATTTAAAATATGATATAATTGCAGCATTGTAAACAAAGACCAAACCCAAAATATATATAATATATATGAGAGACATTGAATGGAGTGCATTATACAATTCTTAACTTTGAAATTAAGTCATAGAATTCCTATTCAAATTTGAGCCACTGGCATTCAATGAAATTATATTCCAAATAACATTTTTGCATTATGTGCATAAATTAATTTTATCCCAAAGTTATCTGTCCCAAATAACCCCAAATTATTCCATGTATTTGTGTTATTTTATAGAAATATACATAAGGGAGTACACTCATGTTTATGCTTAACTAGCAAACCAAACTATAATTACAACACAATCCCTTTAATGAATCTTCAAGAAAAAAATGGCACCACTTTTCAGTTTTTCTAGATGAGAGTGTGTTATGACCAGTGATTGGAAACATTCCTATTTTCTTGGCAAATCTAGTCATACAGTAAAAATATTTTTTCAGACTTATGCAGACTGATGCAATACATTGAGATTTCCCAAATTTGCTAGTTCTTGTCCCAGGCATGAAAGATAATCCTTTTTGTAATAATAAAATTAATTCGAAAGAAAGAATGCATTAGCTATGTGCACTATTTTGGTTCATGCACAGTTATATTGCCAAGTATAAATTAATAGCATGCTTTTTTCCTTAAGTAAGTGGTCTATTGTTTAAACACCTCTTAATTTTTAAAAAAGGAGTGGGCCATATCCCCATTGTGTGTGCACAAATGCACAATAATGGGAAACTCGTGATTCCCCATAAGATTGCCGCATCCCCACCAAGGAAATGTGATGAAGTCTTAATGCTAGAATTTGGGCAAAATCAAATATATAGATCACTCCTTCTAATAGTTGTGAAACAACAAATATTACAGATCATGTGAAAGCCTTTGTAATAAATAGATCTACTCCAAAAGACCATCACACAATTCTATCCCAAATGGAACATTCTTTTATTAATACTGTAGAATACTGTAAGAATACTGTAAATTTCCTTAGACCCTGTTATCTGCGATTAATCCCAACATTCAGGACTTTAAGTAGAAGTTGGAAGGTATGGCATAGGAATCATAAGAGGTGCTATTTTACAAATTTCTAGTACTGGATTTTCTTTTTTTTTTTTTTTGAAGGTAGGAGAAAAAATGTTGACTTGAATACTATAATTCATTTTCTATTCAAGCTTTGACTCATCAGAACGTCCAGATCCCCCCCCACCCCCCCACCCCCCGCCCCAGAAGTTTCTCTCTTTTTTCTTGTCTCAATCAGTGGCAGGCTTGGAAGAGTCAGTTCAGAGTGCAGTATAGGTCTGCTCTCAAATATTTAGCCCAATAGAGAGGTTTTCCCATAAAACTTAATCTTGGAACTCATATTTACCTAAATGCTTCAAAAAACAAAAACAAAAAAATACCTTTTCCAGTGGCACTTTGCCTAGGGCTACTGTTCCCAAGCAGCTGTTAGCACCATGTCCTGCAGGCAATGGTCTGGGGCTCAAACTCCTAGTTGTATTATTAGCTCTGCCAGGAAGTCATTAACTGTGCTGTCATGCAGGTTGCTTTCTAGGCCAGTCCTCTGTTACTTTGTGTATGAAATAAACTGTTTGGACTAAGTGAAGTCCAAGATTCACTTGAGCATTAGATAGGTTGCATTTGGTGTCTATCAAGTTCTCTCTTGATCAGAATGTCAAACATTGTGTAATGTAGAGATGTGGCCTTTGTCTATGGTATCCCCCAATTTGTTCACACTCAAAAATCTCAGTGACAGCAGGAATGAGAGCATGGACATCTGAGCCACACGGAGCCACCGGGCACATGTGGTTATTTTGCAATTTAACTAGTGTAAATGAGGAACTGAATTTTAAATTTGGTTTAATTTTAATGAATTTAAACTGTTGCTCAATTCAATTGTTGGAAAAACATAAGCATCTTTGTTGCAACTTAGATATCTGAATTGCCTTTTTCATGACCCAGAAATCAAGAGTCAAATGCTCTACTGACTGAGCCAGCCAGGTTCCCCTCATTAATATTTATATTGACCATATGTTGAAATGACAGTATTTTGGAAATTGAGTTAAATAAAGTTTAGCATTAAGTTAATTTCAGCCACTTAGGGTTTTTTTTTTTTTTGACATGTGGCTACCAATAAATTTGAAGTGACAGTTGTGACTGCCATTATATTTCTTTTTTCTTTTTTCATGTTATGTTAGTCCCCATACAATCAGCACAACATTAGTTTTTGATGTAGTGTTCCATGATTCATTGTTTGCATATAACACCCAGTGCTCCATGCAATACACACCTTCCTTAATACCATCACTGAGCTCACCCATCCCCACATCCCCCCCAAAACCCTCAGTTTAATTCCCAGAGTCCATAGTGTCTCATGGTTCGTCTCCTCGTCTGATTTCCCCTTCTTCATTTTCCACTTCCTTCTCCTAATGTCCTCCATGCTATTCCTTATGCTCTACAAATAAGTAAAACCACATGATAATTGACTTTCTCTGCTTGACTTGTTTCATTTAGCATAATCTTCCCCGTTCCATCCATGTTGATGCAAATGGTGGGTATTCATCCTTTCTGATGTCTGAGTAATATTCCATAGTATAGGTGTACCACATCTTCTTTATCCATTCGTCTGTCGAAGGGCATCTTGATTCCTTCTAGTTTGGCTATTGTGGACATTGCTGATATGAACATTGAGATGCATGTGACCCTTCTTTTCAGTATTTCTGCATCTTTGGGGTAAATGCCCAGTAGTGCAACTGCTGGGTCATAAGGTAGTTCTACTTTTAACTTTTTGAGGAATCTCCACATTGTTTTCCAAAATGGCTGCAGCAGCTTGCATTTCCACCAACAGTGTAAGAGGGTTCCCCTTTCTCAACATTCTCTTCAACATTTGTTGTTTCTTGCCTTGTCAATTTATGCAATTCTAGCAGCTGTAAGATGGTCTCTCAATGTGGTTTTGATTTGAATTTCCCTGATGGTTAATGATGTTGAACACTTTTTCATATGTTTGTTAACCATGCTATGTCTTCTTTGGAGAAGTGTCTCTTCATGTCTTCTGCCCATTTTTTGACTTGAGTTTTTGGTTTTTTGGGTGTTGAGTTTGAGAAGTTCTTTATAGATCTCGGATACCAGCCCTTTATCTGTAGTGTTATTTGCAAATATCTTCTCCCTATTCTGTGGGTTGCCTCTTTGTTTTGTTGACTGTTTCCTTTGCTATACAGAAGCTTTTTATCTTGATGAAGTCCCAAAAGTTCATTTTCACTTTTGTTTCTCTTGCTTTTTGGAGATGTATCTTGAAAGAAGTTGCTGTGACCAATGTTGAAGTGGTTATTGTCTATGTTCTTCTCTAGGATTTTGATGGATTCCTTTCTCACATTGAGGTCTTTAATCCATTTAGAGTTTATCTTTGTGTATGGTGTAAGATAATAGTTGAGTTTCACTCTTCTGTATATAGCTGTCCAGTTTCCCCAGAACCATTTATTGAAGAAACTGTCTTTTTTCCACTGTATATTTTTTCCTGTTTTGTCAGAGGTGAGTTGACCATAGAGTTGAGTATCCATGTTTGGGCTCTCTATTCTGTTCCATTGATCTGTGTGTCTGTTTTTATGCCAGTACCATGCTGTCTTGGTGATCTCAGCTTTGTAATACAGCTTGAAATCAGGCAATTTGATGCCCCCAGCTTTGTTTTATATTTCTTTTGGATAGTGTTCTTCTAAAGAAAGACATGTAAATGATCCTTGTATATCTGGTTCTGAGGATGTTTGGATTTGATTACTAACCTTGAAAATTTGTATGTCCTTAGGTTTCCTCTTTTCCTCAAATATTTCCTATGGCAGGGGGTTGCACTGATGTGAAGGATAAAGGTTGGCATCAACACAGAATTTAGATTCTACTGTTAGAATCCAAATTTTTAATATTCACAAAGCTTAGGAATACTTTGCTTTGGATGGTTTAATCTTAACCTTAATAGAGCACAGTGGGGAGAAAGTATCACTATTACCTTTGTGTAGATGAGAAGAATGAGTTTCAGAAATGTTCATGATATGTCCTAGGTTAGATAGCAATTAAGTGATGTTATAGAATCCAGTTGAGATCCTTAGTTACCCCTCACATTTTGATGATTAAAGTGACCTCACATCTCCTCAACCCCACCCTCCTTATTCTGAGTGCTCTAAAATCCCCAAGTATAAAGGACTTCAAATAAAATGGATGGCTAAGTGTTCAGGCTTTGATGTAGGCTGCTGGGGTTTGAATATGACTTAATAGATTGTTCATTATAGGCAGATATCCATATTTTTAAACCTCTCTCTGAGCTGATTTCTTCTTGTTTTTTTAACTGTGACTAAAATACACATCATATAAAATCTACTCTCCTAATACATGTTTAAATGTAGAATACAATATTGTTAACTATATGCACATTGTTGCAGAGCACAGCTCTAGACTTTTTCATCTTGTATAACTGAACTTCTGTAGTCGCTGAATTGCAACTCCCCATTCCTCCTCCCTGCAACCACCACTCCACTTTCTGCTTCTATTAGCTCAACTACTTTAGATCCCTCATTTAAGTGGAATCATGAAATAGTTGGGCTTCTGTATCTAACCTATTCCACTTAACATCAAATCTGCACCTTTCATCCATGTTGTAACTTATAAAAGGTTTCCTTTTTAAGATTGGGATAATAGTAGTATGCACATTCTAGATTTTGCAAATACCAAATGAAAGACATTGCAATGTATTAAGAGGTCATGTTACATTAGCTTTGAATATTTTAAAAACTTAATACCATGTACTTTGAAAAACAGCTACTGAACTGCTTTCCATACGGCAAAAAGAAGGCACATTCCCAGAATCAGAGGGTATACCCTCAGCCTTTGACAAAAGAACACTTATGTCTCTCATCCATTGAATAAACTTTAGATAAGCTTCCTTCTGATTCTAGGCCCCAGACTTCCTTTTTCTTCAAGCATTTACTTGAGAAATCTTATAGTTGTAAATTCTTTCCCTGCCCCTTTGAGACATATGTAAACTTTTAAAGGTTTTTGCTGTTTTAAGACTCAGGGATGTCTTTGTTAAGGACCTGAGAGCCATCCCTTTGAAATAATAATCATCAAGCAAGATATCACCCTATCTCCAAGGCCCTGTGGGATAATAGAAACCTGACTTTGATAGGCACCAATTAGCAAACACAGATGGCTTAATCACAGAGCAAAGCATTTGCAAACTTAGAAATAACTCAATATGCTCCAACCTTCCACTGACAAACGTTTCCCAAAGTTCTCCAGTACTTTTCCACTAGCTCAGCCTCTTTATTTCAGCTAAGTTAAATGCAGACTTTAGTTCTGGCCTGTGTCGCCTATTGTAATAGCCTTGAATAAATTATTCCTTGCCTGTTTCACATTGCCTGGTAAAATTTTTGCTTCAATAAACAAAATATGTTAGTATATAAACATCTTATAAAGATAATAACTATAATAAAACTTAAAATCAAGGGCCATTATTAAGAAAAAAAACTAATAAAAATAATTCCAAGCAATTTCAGGGAAACTAAAGAAACCAAAGTGTATTATTTCACTAAAGGATTATAAATTAGTTCACACAAACCTTTTGGTTCGGGGTTAAAAAAATAACTAAATTAAAGATACTCCTCTTCTACTAGACTTTTTCTAAGCTAACTTAATCATAAACTCTAAAAAGGCACTAAGTCTCACCTCCACATTCTATTTTTTGATAACTTCATTCTATAAAGCCCCTGCTTTTTCACCTCATATTGTATCTACCTCTGTTGTATTAATCCCTGTTAATTCATAGAACATTAAATTGGAAAGAAGAGTTTCTTCCATCTTCTCATTTTAAATTTTTCAACATTTTTGGAGTTGGCCTAAACAGCAAACAAACCAGGGCACTGGAATAGTAATGTTGGAGATATATAAATGAGCAAGAATTGCCTTTATGTTCAGTGTATACACTCTAATTATTTATAGAAATAACTATACTGGGGCATCTGGGTGGCTCAGTCGGTTGGGCATCTGCCTTTGGGTTGGGTCATCTTGGATCAGGCCCCACATCATGCTCTGCTTCTCCCTTTCCTCTCCACTCATGCTCTCTGTTGCTATCTTTGTATCTCTCTCTCTCTCTCAAATAAATAATAAAATAAAATCTTAAAAATAAAAAAGAAATTACTATAAACAAACTTCAGATTGTAAAGGGGATAAAAGTATATTTGTATTTGGAATGAAGGAACAGATATCAAATATATTTGGGATAGAAAAAGGAAATGTATGTTTTGATAATTTAAGGAGAGAGATGAATTTTGGGCAAATTATGTGAAGGAGGAAAAGGACAGTTCAGTAAAGGAAACAGAGTAAGCAAAGACATGCCACTTTTGTCAAAGTGTTTCAGGAATAAAGAGTTAGTTAGTTTGATTGGTACTATAGAGTAAAATAGGGTAGTCATGGAAGATAATGCTATAAGATTAAGCAGGGAGTTCAAAAATCGAACTACACAGTATGTACTTAGTTGAAAAATGCAGGGGAGCCCTTAAAGTTTTTAAAGCAGGTTATGACATGATAAGAGCCCTTTTCAAAAGGATGTGGCAGCCATATATGGGCAGAATTGGGATAAAACCAATTAAGAGTGAGAAAAATGATAGTATTTAAAACAAAACAAAACAAAACAAAACTTGTTACTACCCAACTTCATTACTTACTATAAACCTGTAGTAATCAAAACACTGTGATACTAGTTAAAGAATAGACCAATAGAACAAAATAGCCCAGAAGTAGACTCAACTCTTTGACAAAGAAAAAAAGGCAATACAATGGAAAAAAAGATAGGCTTTTAAATTAATGGTGCTCAAACAACTGAATTTTTAATGCAATAAACAAAGAAACAGATCAATCAGTCAATCTAGGTAAAGACCCTTTAACCTTCACAAAAACTAAATCAAACTCAATCATATACCTAACTATAAAACTCCTGGAGTATAGGATATGGGAAAATGGAGATGACCTTGCCTATGGTGATTACATTTTAGATGTAACACCAAAGTTGTGATGCATGAAATAAATAATTGATGAGCTGGAATTCATTAAAATTAAAATTTTCTACTCAGCAAAAGGCATTATGAAGAGAATAAGGAGATAAGCTACAGACTAGGAGTAAATATTTGCAAAGGATACATCTGATAAAGGACTGTTACCCAAAATACACAATGAACTCTTAAGACTCAACAGTAAGAGAATAAACTACTAGATTTTAAAAATGGGCTAAAGGCTTCAAAAGACATGTCATCAAGTAGATATACAGATGACAAAAAGCAAGCATATGAAAGGACATTTAGCATTATATATCATTATAGGAATTGCCAGTTAAAACAATGGAGTATCCACTACATATCTATTTGGTATCTACATATCTATTGGAATGATATTCTAATAGATATAAAAAGAATTCTAACAAGGATGTGGAGCAACAGGAATTCTCATTCACTGCTGGTGTGAATGCAAAATGGTGCAGCCACTTAGGAAGACAGTTTGCCAGTTTCTTCCATATCTAAATGTATTCTCACTATAGGGTTTCACAACAATCATGCTGGTTGGTATTTACTTGTGAGTAAATCCAATCAAATGCTAATCAGGAGAGCTGAAACGTAGTTGTAAACAAAATACTGCTCATAGGTGTTTAAAGCTGCTTTCTTGATAATTGCCCAGACTTGGAAGTAACCAAGTTGTCCTTCAGTAGGTGAATGGATAAATAAATTGTGGTAGGTCCAGATGATAAAGTATTACCTAGTACTAAAAAGAAATGAGCTATCAAGTTATGAAAAAACATGGAGGAAATGTAACATATAGTTACATATAACTATACATATAACTAAGTGAAAGAAACCAGTCTGAAAAATATGCATACTGAATGATTCTAACTACGTGACCTGATTCCGGAAAAGGCAAACTATGGAGACAGTAGAAATATCAGTGTTTGCCATTGGTTAAGGGGGATGAAAGGATTAATAGGCAAAGCACAGAAAGACAGCTTGGCAGTTTCTTTTCAATTCTGTATACAGAATACAGTATTCTGTATAATACTAGAATGGTAGATACATGTAATATCAACACACTTTGGTCAAAACCCTTAGAATGAACTCCAAAAATGAACCCCAAAGAAAACCATGGATTTGGGGGAATAATGATATGTCAAGTTAGGCTCATCAATTGTCAAAAAAGTACCCCTGTAATGTTGATGGTGGATATCGACAGTGAAGAGATTATGCAAATGTGGGGGCAGAGAGTATATGGAAACTCTTTTTATGTTCAGTTCCTTTTATATAAACCTAAAACTGCTCTTTTAAAAACAAACAAGTGCACAAAAATCACATGAGGTAACAAAAGAATGAACTAAAGTGGAAATGACAATGAGGTAAAATCTATAAAAAAGTGAGAACCAGTGTTATGCTGGGAAAACAAAAGAGTTAGAAAGTGTATCATTTAGGGAATTCAACAGAAATGGAAAATGCAGTGGAAAAAGAGAATTTAAAAAGAGGATGATTTCAGTTTGGATAAAAGCAATTTTTTTTTTGAAGATTTTATTTATTTGACAGAAATAGACAGCAAGAGAGGGAATACAAGCAGGGGTAGTGTAAGAGGGAGAAGCAGACATTGTTTTATGGCCAGAGCCTTATTTAATGAAGTTATGTATGAAATATAAAATGAACTTCAAAACTGACGAATAGTAATATCTATGAGGACAGAAGACAGAGGCTTGACTTTGAATTCATAGGCAGTTAGAAGTTTTCCTGTTATGATCATGGCAATAAGAACATATTTTATGGTAAAATGTAGTGAAATTTATTTTTTAGGTATTGCAATTTCAAATAGTATCTAGCAAAAGCTAAAACCATTTTCTCACAAAGAATGTAAGAGTAATTAATCAACTTTTGAAGTGACCTTTGGCTTTCAAATCAATGACAATAGATATTAAATGATTTCTGCCATATAATGAGAACATGTCAATCTACTAATATTTGGAAAGAAAATGGACAGAACTTGTTTGTTTCAAAAGGTGTTTTTCAAGATCCAAGTTTCCATTATACCTAAATAGGGTGTCATGAAAAACAAATTCTCTTAGAACAACAGTGTTATTTGTGAGTGTTCCTATGCATTCTGTGTTAACATGTGCATGTGGCAAAATTTGGAGGGAGAACTAAGTTGTTTTTAGTACCAAGGAGAAAGAAATTGCAAATATACCATTTAATACTATTTCTTAATTTTCTATAAAATCTTAGAGGATTCCATAAAGACTCATCTCTTGCAAGACTCCTTTCATTTTTTAAAAAATATTTTTATTTATTTATTTGTCAGAGGGAGAGCATGCATGCACGCATGTGGGTGCACAAGTAGGGGGAGGGGCAGAGGGAGAAGCAGGCTCCGCACTGAGCAGGGAGCCCAATGCAGAGCTTGATCCAGTTATCCTGAGATCATCACCGGAGCCAAAGGCAGACACTTAATTGACTGAGCTGACCAGGTATCCCAAGACTCCTTTCATTTAATGATGAATATTTTACTGCTAAATAATATGTGCTCCTAATAACACAATTTGAAAAAAAAAAAAGTTAAAAGTTAAAATCGTATATAAAACCTCAATCCAGACATAAGAAAAAAGAATCACTGGTTTTTCCTTCCCAGTTTTTATATATGATCATTTTACCATCACCTATACACTGTTTAGAAAGAATAAAATTTCTTATGAGAAATTAATGTTGGAACATTTCCCAAGCTTTCCAACATTTTGTTTTCAATACTTCATTTAATGACTGCTTAATAATGCAGTGTTTGAATATAAATATATAATTTATATATATGAAATAAATATATAATTTATTATACATTTTTATATATAAATATATAAAATATATATAAATAAGATAAATATATAATTTATTCTGCCTTCTTTTAAATAAGTATTTGGTGTTCTTTCAGTACGGTAAAAGAATGTTATTATAAATAATTTTTCAAACAGATCTTTGTGCACTTTACTTATTCCAGTTTGTTAGTATCTATTATACTTGAAAAGCTAGTAATTGAATATATTGAGACTATACAATACACCTAAGTTTCCAGTGTTCTTAAATTCTTCTTACTTTCGCCTCAGTGTGTTCTATACTTTTCTCATCAACAAGAAGCTTTCAAGACAATGATTTATAAAAAGGTGTTCTGTAGCAAAAGAAGAAAGTTACAAGAGATGAAAAGCAATGTGAAAATTAGAGAAAAGCAGTGGAAAGAAATTTATGTAGCCATTACAGGAATGATGGAAGTTAAGACTAATGATATGCAAATACATTTTAGTATACTTTTAGATATTAAATATTGTGTTCTTTTTTTTTTTAAAGATTTTATTTATTTATTTTACAGAGATCACAAGTAGGCAGAGAGGCAGATAGAGAGAGAAGAGAGAGGAGGAAGCAGGCTTCCTGCTGAGCAGAGAGCCAGATGCGGGGCTCAATCCCAGGACCCTGGGATCATGACCTGAGCCGAAGGCAGAGGTTTTCACCCACTGAGCCACCCAGGCGCCCCTATTGTGTTCGTTTTAGTTCAGATATTTGCATGTGATAAAAAATATTTCCAAGGTGCATATTTAAAGTTAATTGTCTCTTTCTAAATACTGGTATTATGAATACTTGTGTATGTAGGGGAGTATGCGTGTGTATGTAGTTTTCTCCTCTCGGCTTCTCACTAGTTTCTGAATACTCAAAAATCAAAGTTTAGTTTCTATGTTTTTAAGAAGCATCTAAGTCATTTACATAAAAAGAAAAATAGGAAATAATTCAAGGTTCAGTACATTTAAAGAATTTCCTCACATGTCAAATATGGCTACTTTGATGGATTTTAAAAGCTATGGCCAGTGTTTTTATTCAGCTTACCAAATATGAAGAAGAGGAGGAAAGATAATGATGTCAACACCTGTGGATACTATAATTTCATTTTATTAAACCATTTGGAAAAGGCTATAAATAGTAAAAGTTGACAACATTAATGACAATACCATCCATGTTATTTATGAAGATACACATTTTGCCAAGTATTAAAAAAAATTTCTCTAGAAAATGTGGCTCTAAAATACTTTTGGCAAATAATATATCTGATAAGGGGTTACCAATCAAAATATATAAAAACTCATTCAACTCAATAGCAAAAACAAAAATGAAAACAAAACAAGCAGTCTGATTTAAAAATGGGTAGAGGATCTGAATAGATGTATTTTCAGAGAACACATACTGATGGCCAATACATTCATGAAAATATGCTCAGCATTATGAACCATCAGGGAAATGCAGATGCTCCCCCATACCTGTTAGAATGGCTTTTATCCAAAGGACAGGAGATAATAAGCATTGTAGAGGATGTAAAGAAAAGGGGACTCTTGCGCCCTGTTGGTGGGATTATAAATAGATGCAGCCACTTTTTTAGCCATAAAAAAGGAAAAAATATTCCAATTAGCAACAACATGGGTGGGCCTCGAAGGCAAAATAAGTCAGACAGGAAAGGACAGATGTTCTCACTTATATGTGGACTCTATAAAAATAAATAAATAAAAGCTCATAGATACAGAGAAAAATATTGGCTGTTGCCACAGGTAAGGGGAATGGAGTGGGGAAAATGGGTGTGGGGAATAAGATGTACAAATTTGTAATTTAAATTAAATAAATCATGGAAATGTAGCATACAACATGGTAACTGTAGCTTAATAAGTCTGTACTGCATGTTTGAAAATTACTAAGAGAGTAGATGTTAAAAGTTCTCAGGACAAGAAAATAAAATTTTATAAAAATGTATGGTGAAGAATATTAACTAGATTTATTGTGATCATTTTGTAATATACACAAATATCAAATCACACTGTTGTACATCTGAAATTAATATAATGTTACATGTCAGTTATATCTCAATTTAAAAATTGAGGGTAAATTATAAACATAAAAATAAATGCTACTTTTTTCCTATGTCATGCTTATTATATATGTCAGTACTTTTTTTTATATCAGTACTTTTGATAGGAAACTGATCAACTTTGTTTTTCAAGATTTATTTATTTGAGAGAGAGAGAACATGTGCGAGTGTGGGGAGTTACGGGAGAGAAAGAATCCTAAGCAGATTCCTTACTGAGCCCAGAGCCTGACCTGGATCAGTCCCACAACCATTGAGATCAGGACCTGGGACAAAATTACAAGTCTGATGCTTAACTGACTGAGTCACTGAGGTAGCCCTGATCAACCATTTTTTTACTCAAAAACCATGGTTCCTACTTACCATTAAATAGGTGACCCATTTTTACAGTGAATTTAAAAATATTTCTTCTGATGAAATTGCCTCCTCTTTTAAGACTGTCAATAGTTTCCTCTGGGTTAGGTTCTCTCCCTGCCTCCCTTTACCCACAGGGCTCTTCCTTCATTTCCTACAGCATAATGTGCTCTTTCCAGATGTGAGGTTTTCACAGGTATTCTTCTCCCTACCATTCTCTTCTTTTTACCTTATACATTTCTATTCATTTTTCAAAGCTAAGCTGACATTTCACATCAAAGTAGGATTCCCTGGCTGTGATTGTTAACACATATTTTGGCAAGTCTCCAACTTTGTCTTTTTGTTCCATGCTGTATTTTTCATTTGCAACACTTCTCATCATTGAAATGTTTAAAAAATGACTTTAAATTCATGAAATTCATGCAGTTTGAGTAGTTGATATCAAGCTCACAGCTTTATCATCACCAGGTGACACACTAAATTACACATAGAAAATAGACACATAGACCAATGGAGCAGAAAAGAAAACCCAGAAATGGACTCACAAGTGTATGGTCAACTAATCTTTGACAAAGCAGGAAAGAATATCCAATAGAAAAGAAGTCTCTTCAACAAATGGTTGGGAAAACTGGATAGCAACAAGCAGAAGACTAAAACTGCACCTCTTTGTTACACCATACACAAAACTAAATTCAAAATGGATGAAACAGGAAACCATCAAAATCCTAGAGGAAAACACAGGTAATAGCCTCTTTGACTTTGGTCATAGCAACTTCTTACTAGACATGTCACCAGAAGCAAGCAAACAAAACAAAAATGAAATAATGGGACTTCATCAAGGTAACAAGTTTCCGCAAAGTGAAGGAAGCAATCAACAAAACTAAAAAGCAACCTACAGAATGAGAGATGTTTGTAAATGATGTATCTGATAAAAGGCCATTATCCAAAATATCAAGAACTTACCAAACTCAGCACCCCCAAAATAATCCAGTTAAGAAATGGGCAGAAGACATGAATAGACATCAAAACTTTGGAGTAAATTTGCAATGTTTCACATACCCAGAGATGAAGTAGCAGAAAACAGGATGTGAATACAATCTGTCAAACTCCAAAGCCTATACTCTGACACATGTTGCTTGGCACTTGTTGCTTGGTTCCTTAAACTAAAGTAAAGTCCCTTAGTGTCATAGCAAAAAAAGCATTTGATAACATCTTCCAACATTCTCAAGGACTTGGATAACAGGGTCTAGAATTGTGAGGCCAGGGTGGGGAACCTCTTTAATGTAACTTGCAAATGCCTTACAGTATAGTAGAAACTCTGCATCAGCCCAAACTCAAAAAACACTTTCAGCTTTTCTCTACCTGCATACAGTATTATTTGTATAGATCAGAATAGAAATCATCTCCTTTCTTTGGGAGAAGGTATTTGAGGACTGGAGAAGGTGGTGAATTCCAGGTAAGCTCAGTCTCATAATGTATTCTACTCAGAATTTTAAGGTGTTTACATTTTAACTTAATAAGCTTTTATTGAATTAATTTTAAAATTTAATGGGTATCCCTTTTGGGGACTATGATTGTGATTCTTTGCTACCTCTTGTTGGAAGGCACATTTCATTTATCACTTCTTATCTACCCTAACGTTCACTCTCTTGTGGAACAAGTGTATTTCTTCATGCATTCCATTTTTCAGGATTTGAAAGTAAAGTGGAAGTTGGACAACTGCTCAGCAGAAGATATACTATAGGAAAGATTTGAACTGTGAAGTTAGAGTGTTCAGTATGGGGTGAGGATCATATGGAGATGTTTAGTGTCTTGTCTTTAAGGTCAGAAGTCCCCAACTGCATCTTTCACAGAGAAAATATAGGCCATTGGCATCTCAGTATTTTTATTTGTTTGATTTTTAAGTCAAAAAATTACAAGATATTATTCTTCCTGTTCAGCTTGTCTCTCATCTCAAATATTAATAGGTCTTTTCTTTGATTGTTCAGCTACTCTACGTGGGTTCAAGTCCACATTCCTTGTTGCTTCCTATGGGACTTTGACCAGTAATTACCTCTCTCACTTAGGATTTCATTGTATCCTTCCTCTCTGTTCTCTCTGATTAAAAATGTGTTTGACCATTTGCCAGAAAATGAAGCCTCCCTAGACCTGTCTGTCTTTGTCTTCAGCTATCAAATTTTTTAGAAGAAGGATTTTTCTTTACTGGCTCCACATCCTCACAAATTCCTACCAATATTGTCACATTTGTGTTTCTCAAATCCTTCTCATTTCTCCTCTTCAGCTACCACTGTCTTATTGATCACCCAGAATATGGCCATCTTCTCTACCTCCAGCTTCTTGTTCTTTGATTCTTTCCACTATGTAACTATGTGAGGTATTTTTCTAAAACTTTAATCTTATCAGTGTTTCCCTTGCTTAAGTTCTTTTACTGACTTTCTAGAGGGTTCCTAGTATGGCCTAAATAATAGCTTGATAAGTTATCCCTGGAGAGGAAAAAATAAATCACATTGGATATTCTTCCACATGCCATCAAGAAATAAAATTCTATAGTTGGCATTTTATACTTTTATACTTAGTGATTTTATGGAATAAAAAGAAACAGAAGGAAAGTGTTTCAATAATTTCTATCTCCAAGCAAAATGGACCCTTAGGCTTGATAAGACTAGTTTTGGGGTATTATTATTTGGGTCATATAGTTTGGGGTATTATTATTTGGGTCTCATTATCCGTGAGACCATATGGGCAGTCTCTATAACTTATGCCCAGGTAATTGGTAAACAAAAATTTACCTTTACGATTATTTGGTATCTGCTACTTAGGAACTGTCAAGGAAGCTGTTACTACTGAGAGGGATGCCCTAATAATTATAATGCCAATATAGTAAAAGGAATTGAATAATACATTAAAGGGATATATAAAATGATAAATTGAAAAGGAGTTTTATGACAGTCATAGGAACTAGATAGTGATATTCATTCTGAATATAAATATGACTTGTTGGAGTTCTAGGTAATAAATCTCCACTAATAAATTTTTAAGATTTGTTTTATTTTAAGTACAATCTACCCTCCCCAATGGGTGACTTGAATACATGTCCCCAAGATCAAGAGCCACATGCTCTACTGATTGAGCCAGTCAAGCATCCCACCCACCAAGAATTTATTGTAGCCCCCCTCTCTGTTGTTGTTGTTGTTGTTGTTTTTGTTTTAATTTGGTGAAAGAATAGTTAATTTTCTTCACAGACTGCTACAAATACCTTTGAAAAGAATTCAAAGCTATATTCCAGGGAATCTAGTTCTATAAGTGATTTTTTATTTGATATTCCTCAAGGTAATTAAAAGAGTAAAGCTTTATTAACAGCTAGTTTCAGGCCACTCTTGAATGCTAAGCAATGTAGCACTGTTAAAGGGTCATAAAGTTAGTTTCAGTCAATGTGTTAATATTTACTAGTTCAGTGATATACCTTACTGTTTATACATTCAAAACTAAAATATGCTCATATTCAGGTGTACTTACTGACCCCAAAATAAAGAATTTTAGGGTTAAAATATGTTTATTGTGTCTAATCCCATGTCTACTGAGATGCAGTATGTAAGACCTTAAGCCCTGCCAAAAATAAATAAATGAATCCTTAGATGTGTGTAATACCTTGCAGAAGTTCTTTATACCTGTGCATTCACTGTCATCCTCAATATTACCCTGGCCATATCTTGGGAAGATAAGTAATAAGATATGTAAGTTTACAGAAACAGGATGTAGAGATCATAGTTAAATAAATGGTAGACCCTAGAAGGAATGGAATGATTAGCTAGTAGCCAACAACTGGTCAGAAAGGAAGCTAATGGAGACCGATAACCAATATCTGGGCTAGGTGAGAGATTACCTGATCTAGAGGCAAGGATATGGTGAGAATAAACAGGTTTATTCTTAAAGTCTCCTTAGTTTCCCAGGTTTCACAACCTTGGCTGTAACTTAAAATACCCAGGGGCTTTTAAAATCTCATTTCCCAGAATGTGCTCCAGTCCAATTAAATCAACATCTCTGGAGATGGGACTTTGGCATGAGAATATTTACAGCTCCGTGGTGATTAAAATGCGTGGCACAGGTGGAAAACCACTGATCTATTATGACTCCAGGTGCGTCTATTGAGATTTCCTGGAAAATGCTCCACAACAGATTTTTGGCATAGGAGAAGGAAATACAAAAACTCCTTGCTCTAAATAGGCAGATGCCAAGCAGAATGTAATTTGCATTCGGATGTCCTCAAGCTTCTGGCTAGAACTCAATGCCCCAACGTGACTTTACATTGCCAACAAATTTGAAAAATTGACAAATAGCTGTTGTCCAATTAAGGAGGTTTAATAGCCATGGCCTTTAAATTTTAAAGTTTAACTAAATTTAAGCTAGTGAGTTACACGGAATGGAGAAAACAGCCTAGGGTTGGGTGAGAGATGGAATTCTGGGTTCTAAGAACATCCCATTATTGTATTTTTTAATCTCCATTTCTTGTCTGTATTGTTCTTATCCCCATCATATTTCTGCCATTTTATAATATTTGTAGTTAATAATCCCTAAAGTTAAATGTACTTTGAAGGTTCTGCTGTACTTTTAAGAAAACCAGTCACTTAATTGGTTAGATATATTCCCACATGAACAATACAATAAGTAAGAGCTTAATTTGAGGGTCGGGAGTTATTATCCTATCAAAGATGCTTCTTCATATATTTTCATAATATTACCCAAGGCCCAAGCTATTCTTATTATACTGATTTCTTGCATCCATCAGTTGTTTTCTTGGTGCCAGCTTGATCACATTCAGACTGCTGGACATAGTAACAGTGGACTTTGTGACATTTTAATTTATTATAGTTTCATTCCCTGTTCAGGTGTAGCTATGAAAGTAAGAGCCCTACTTGTCAATACTGGAGGAGAAAAAAAACAGAGCTTACTTAGTCTCAAAGAATTGTAATTAAGAGATTAAATAAATAAATAAATGAAAGAGAAGAGACAAACCTCCTCTATAAAATAGCTTCAAATAATTCATGTAGATGCTCTTCCCTCAAAGAGATGAAGTATACGTTCCTGTTTCTTAAGTATGGGCTGTACATAATGACTTCTTCCAAAAGGTACAGTATAGAAAGGAAAATAAAAAGTAATTTTGCAGTGGAGAAATCTGACATTAACTGCTTCAGCCAAAATATCAAGGTCAGCATCAACAGTATTAAATTATGCAGGTAGTATGCACCCTTGATCTGATGTAATGAAAACTGCACTTTATCTCTGTGGTCTTTCTCCCCCAAGTCCACAATCTCAGTTTTATCATGAGAAAAACACCAGACACATTCCAATAGAGGGGTAGCTTACAAAATATCAAATAGTCACAATGAAAACCAGCCTAAGGATACACAAAGACTAAATGTAATATGGTTTCCTGAACAGGATCCAGGAAGAGAAAAAAGACATTAGCTAAACACTAAATAAATGTGAATGAAATATGGACTTTAGTCAATAAAAAATATATCAGTATTGGTTTATTAATTATATCTAACGTGCCATACTAACATACTATGCTAAAGTAGGGGAGGGGTTCCTGGGTAGCTCAGTCAGTTAAGCATCTCCCTTTGGCTTGAGTATTCATCCCAAGGTCCTGGGATCGAGTCCCACATCAGGCTCCCTGTCAGAGGGGAGCTTGATTCTCCTTCTGCCTGCCATTCCCCCTGCTTTTGTTTTCATTCTCTGTCTTTCTTTCTGACAAATAACTAAATAAAATCTTTTTTAAAAATAGGGGAAGCTGGGTATGGAGTATAAGGGAACTCTTTGTACTGTCTTGGCAATTTTTCTGTGAGCAAAATCTTTTAAAAATGAAATGAATTAAAAATATACTAAGAAATTAGTTGACATATGTATTTGTTTATTTTAAATCCATTGCTTAATCATTTCAAGATAAACATATACATGTTATACATGTTTATGTATATGGCCTAGGTATAATATTTCTCTGTATTTGTGAAGATCCTATCTGATGAAAAAACACATGAAAGTCATTCTTTATGTAGAACCTAATACACAAACATAAATCACAATTGTATTGTTCCTGGTCATAATAGTCTCTTAGGCTGATAAAGATCTATGGGTTCTAGGGAAACTAAAATCTGTTGTATAATTAAATGTTCCCATCTTTGGGCTAATTGTCTGGGATTTAGAGTCTAAATATATTCTTTTGTAACCCTTTTATTGCTTTCTGAGTGATTTTGTGAGGTACCGCTTCATTTGTGCAAGCCTGCTTCATCTCTCCCTGTCTCCCAAAATCCCTTAAAATCATACTTAGGATGTCAAAACGTTGATATAACCATTCTTGCAGATAGTCTTCAAACTATTTTTCTTTAACTCCTGTTGGGATTGAGATTACGTTGATATTTTAATCATAATCGAATTCTGGGTATTCTATAGCCAGATAATTCATTACTCACCTGACATCTTCAAAGTGACTCATTTTTATAAAGCATAAGAGAAATTGAAGATAAGTTTTGGGTTGTTCTGGGAAGTTTGGTAAATTGAATGCTACAAGGATGTATTAAGAAGTTCAGAAGTCTTTCTCTCTCTGTTCTCCATCCTTTATTTGGGCATTCACCGGACAACCCATTCATAAGTCTGTCCATTCACTCGGCCTCCATTCTTCCTTCACCTTTTCATATGGCTACTTACCTGTCAGGCCATTATTCATGCATCCATCCATCAACCTCCTCTCCATCTACCAATTTCTAATCTGTGTATTCAAACATTCGTCTGCTTCTATATTTTTCCACTCATCTTCTGATCCATCCATCCACTGTCCCACCTAATTTTTATTAAAGCCAGTTGTTTTATTAAAGCCAGTGAGACATTAAGAAAGCACTTGAAGTACAAGAAATAATTACATTGAGTTTATTTAGACAAGAGAGGAGAGATGTTTGATTTCGATTAGTTAGCAAATTTAGAAATTTTTGCAAAAGATCAAAGTGCAGTTATTAGCATTTACTTGCCTAAATCAGGACTTCTGAAATAAATTATTTTCTGTTGTAGCTGCACACAGAAGCTATGTCAAGTATTTACAAAAAATAAAGATATAAATGTCCTAAAGCAGACTATCCAGCAGCTTAGATAGGTGTCAGTGCTTTTAGATACCTGCATCCAACATTGAGTACAACTGGCTCAGAGCAAGCATTTCATATAATTTTCATTCAATACAGTATTTCTTCTGGCACAGCCCAGTAGAACACTTACATATTTTAAATATTTTTAGCCTCGAGTGTAAACCCTATTTAATCGAAAGGGAGAGGAAAAATTCAGTATTAACATACTGAAAATGGGTGGTAAATATACTTTTAAAAAATATTTTAAAAATTCATTGGTATTAGTGAAGAGAAGAGGAATATGTTTTGGAATTGACACATTTATTAAAAGAAAGTAGGTGTTAGATTTCATAATAGATCTTTCTACTCATGATCTAGAAAGGAAACTCTCATTTTCTAAGAGGGAGCGATATCGAAAAACCACTTCTGGGCCCACTTTTTATTTCCTACCCAGGATATAGGTGTATGGAGGTATGAGTGGAAGACTGCCAGAAAGCAGAAAGACACTTTTTTGTGTATATCAGTGATAAGGTATTGAAACACTGTGTTTCCTCATGGCTTCACTTTGTACCCTCTTTTGGAACTTTCCTGTAAGAAGCTAACTTTTTTTTTTTTACTCCTGACAATATCTGCACGATAAGTGTACCTGCATAAGGACCCACAGTGTGCCTTCTAGAATCAATTCTGGAGTGTATATCTCTTTCCGGTTTGGGGGATCCTCTGCATGTAAGATATAATCTGCTTTGTAGTTAGCCCAGTACTGCGTTATAGATTCATTTCCATCATGCATAGATTCAAGGCATAGATGAGGAGTAAATTGAGAAGCAATTAGAATGACCATTGGCTGTAGTTTATAACCCCATCTCCAATTTACCAAAAAGCTGATATTAGATTCCTAAGTTCCGAAACAATTTGTTTTAGCTCATGAAAGTGAAAAACAATGAGATTAAATAGAGAAACCTTCAACTTCTCTGTGTACTACATACATAATTTATGTAATTAGATAATTAATAATTCAGTATTTTTGAGATCTAAGCTTATTCAATTTATTAGCAGAAATACCTTTCACTTTTTAAATTCATTTCTTTATTTGAGATCATCCTCTACTTTGGAACAGGTCAGTTTTATAAACATCTAAGTAAGACAGATACCTGTATTGACCGGATATGCTTGCTCCCCCCATCTGCCTGCCCCCATCTGCCTGCCTAGTTCATGAACAAGTCCTGTATATTCTCCTTCACCTCTGCCACTCTTTCCATACCCTCCCTTCTCCATATCAACATTAAAAACCTAGTGCAGGTTACTCCCACCTCTCATCAGGAGAGCTTGACTAGTGTCTCAACAATTTAACCAGTATACCTTCATCTACTTTTTTCTCCCACCCCGGGGCGGGGTGGGCGGGGGGAGTGTGTGTGTGTGTGTGTGTGTGTGTGTGTGTGTGTGTATTTTCGCCAGTACTATTTTGATTTTGAGCTCTTAAACACCTGTAATAAAAATACCTTAAAATTTGCATTTGTCTAGTTTTTTAAAAGGAAATCCTAAAAGCAAGCAAGCAAACCTGTATAAGGCCTACATTATCTGGGTCATATTAGCTCCTCAGGCTGTGCCTTTCACCACCCTCTCCCTCTGCTGAAGTTTCCTTTGCTGTGCGGAAGGTTTTTAATTTGACATTGTCCACTTACTTATTTTTGCTTCTGTTGCCTTTGCTTTTGGTGTCAAATCCAAAAAATCGTGGCCGAGATCCATATCAAGAAGCTTATTAAAACCTATGTTTTTTCCTATGAGTTTTAGGTTTTCAGGTCTTATGCTCAAGTCCTTAATCCATTTTGAGTTGATTTTTGTGTGTGGTATAAGATAGTGGTCCAGTTTCATTCTTTTGCATGTGGCAGCCCAGTTTTCCCAACACCATTTATTGAAAAGACTGTCTCTTCCCTCATTATATATGCTTGCCTCCTTTGTCATAAATGAATTGAGAATATCTGTGTGGGTTCATTTCTGGGCTCTCTCTTGATACATGCATCTGTTTTTATGCCAATGCCACACTGTGTTGATTATTAACAGCTTTATAATTTACTTTATTTTTTAAAATTACAAATATTATTCCATCAACTGTAAGGCCATAATTTATGTATTTATTTGCCTATGATGAACAACTTGGTTGCTTCAAGTTTTGGCAATGATGTGTAAGGCCATTACAAACATTTACATGAAGAGTTCTGAATGGATATAACTTTTCAATTCATTTTAGTGAACACCAAGGAGTGTGATTCGTGGATTTTATGATAAGATTATGTTTAGTTTTGTAAGAAGGTGCCAATGTCTTTTACAGTGGATGCACTATTTTGCATTCCCGCCAGCAATGAATGAGGGTTTCTATTGCTCCATATCCTTGCCAGCATTCAGTGTTCTGGGTTTTGACTATTGTAATAGATATGTTGGCTTCTCATTGTTTTAATTTGCAACTCCCTAATGGCATAGGATGTTGAACATCTTTTCATATGCTTACTTTCCATGTGTGAATCTTCTTTCATGAGGTACCTGTTCAGAACTTCTGCCCATTTGTTAGTCAGTTTGTTTTCTTATTGATGAGTTTTAAAGGTCATTGTGTATTTTGGGTAATAGTCCTTTATCTGATGTGTCTTATAAATATTTATTCCCAGCTTGTGGCTTATATGCTTATTCTCTTGACAATGTCTCTTGCAGGGCAAAAGTTTTTTTTTTTTTTTTTTTTTTTTTTTTTTTTTTTTAATGGAGTCCAACATACTATTTTTTTCACAGATAATGCCTTCGATGCTGTACCTAAAAGCCATCACCATACCCAAGATTATCCAGATTTTTCTCCATATTATCTTCTACAAGTTTTACTGTTTTGCATTTCACATTTAAGTTTGTGATCCATGTTGAGTTAATTTTTGTGAAGAGGAAAAGTCTGTTTTTAAATTCATTGTTTTGTCTGAAAGGGCATTTCACAGTGGAAAACTGCCCTGGTTAAGGACACCTTTCTGGGGATATCTTTTCCTATGGGTTTGTGATTTTTATTTTCTTTGATCTGTTTTACAACTTTGTAGAGATAGAATGTTAATTGTGGAAAACGAGAAATAATGTAAATAATTCTTTTTCATAGACCTGCACATACTTTCTGTCTGGTTGATGTTAAATGCACTCCCTTCCTCTACTGTAGAAGCCAATTTGGCATCTATTAAGAACATCCTTTTAGTTCTGTTGTGGGGTATGGGAAGGTGAGAGTATGAAATCCTCAAAATTAAATAGCAGGGTTTAGTTTACACAAAGCTTTCATTTATCCCATAAGCTTCCTGAGTACAAACGTCATAATTAGCTTTGTTAGTGCTGTATAACCAGGTACTCAATAAACATCTGTTCAATGAATTAATCTCTGCTTGAGCCCAGTTGTGCAGCTATAACATTTTAGCAAGTATTCCTTTTTTTTTTTCATTTTCACATTTAAAATTCACGAATCATAATTATTTTCTTCGTTAGCAGAGGCAGGGAAATAATAAACAGCCTTCTTATTTATTGAATTCAAAATGGAAATGAAAGTGCTACTAATGGTTTGGGAACACATCTTACACAGGGAAAAAAATGCAAAGTCAACCATGCCTTGAAAGATGACTTGTTAAGAGTTATAAAGAAGAATGCGTTCATAATTGATTGCATGGATGACACAGCAATTATGGGGTAGTGTGCCAGAGTCATGTGGGCTTTAAGCAATTATCTTAAGATAATAAAAAGCTGTGAGACACTACTCTGCATGTATTAGCTTGTGAATGCCAGTGGTCTGCCTCATATCCAAAATAGAAGTGTATAGGTCAAGTCTATCTCAGATTTACCTGTCACATATCAACAGGGAAAAATATTTTGCTTTTCACTATATTTGTCTCCGGTAATATACAATAATCTAAATGCAATTTTGTTAAAATAAATTGGAAAAATTAGAAGAGGTCAGCATTTGATTAGTGCCTACTATGTCTTAGGCTTTGTATGAAGTTAATTTACAAACAATTTTAATTTTGACCTTCACAATATTCCTATACAACAATTGTAATTTTCAGTCAGTTGGAGAGGTGGACACAGAGAGGTTAAGAATTCATTCTACGTCAGTATGTTAAAGGCAATTGGAAATGAGAATTTAATCTTTCAGATCTGTCTCCAGATACCAGTCAAATGAAATCATGTTAATAAATTGAATTTATTTCTTGGTACCTACATCTCTTACTTTCCTATAATAAGGAGACTCATGTAAACCTTTTATCAGAAAAATAAAATCAAAATGAAAACCGTATTTGTAAAAAGCTAAAACTTTTTGGTATCCCAAGAAATAACGGAGCACATGAGTTTGGGACTCCACTGAATACGTTCAAGAGGTTTTTTGCCTTTATAATATTTAATTAAACTAAACAAAGGGCTCTACCTCATGTAGATTATTCCCTTAACGTAAAGGGGAGCTGGGGTGGACAAAAATTCCTGGAATACACCTGTCTACAATCCAGAGATTAAAAAGTAACCCCTGTAATGGGAAATTGGGCACATTTGTTGACTGAAATAAAGATCATTGTTTCAAATTCTGAAAAAGAGATGAGAAAATTTCTTAAGGAATATGATTTTTTTTTTTGAAAAAAAAAGAAAACAAACCATTGTTACAGGAAAAGGACTTTTCACATCTTTGACTTGGAAGGTTTTCTTGCATGTGTGCAATAAAATATTTTGCATTTACAGATATAATGCATTTACAGATATAATCACATTTTTTCCTGTCAAACAATCCGAGTAAGGTATGTTAACTCTGTCCTCTCTTTATATCTAGGGATATTGATGAGCAATGACATTAAGAGACCTGACCAACTTAAATTGTTAATTAAGTGAAAGAGTTAAAAGGAACTCAGACTTTAACCCTGTATTTATTCCACCACATAAATTGTGTTTCCTAAACAAGAATCAAGGTGAAAACCTTCAGAAGAAAATATTTAAGTGTAGATGAAATTTAAAATATCTATGTATTTTAATCATGGAAACACCATAGTTGGCATTGTAATGTAGTCCTTCTTATATCTGTTTCTCTATGTTTCACCTGGAGTGCAGTCCTGGACCCATAGCTGGTGCTTCTTAATTGTGGGATGTAAATTTCCTCATTGATATCAGAAAGCTCTAAATGCACAAAAAGGTTTAGGTGATTTATAAACAGAGTTTCCACACATCATATAATATATGCCAAGATAACCTAAAAATATCAGCAGGCTCAGAGAATTTTCATACCTCTAGTTCTAGAGATGAGGCATTGATGGAGGGGGAATATATTAGCTGAGGTTTCCAAATGAAAGTTTACAGAATCAGAAAGAAAAAGAATCATGAGAGACTATGGACTCTGAAAAACAATCTGAGGGGTTTGAAGTGGCGGGGGGTGGGAGGTTGGGGTACCAGGTGGTGGGTATTAGAGAGGGCACGGATTGCATGGAGCACTGGGTGTGGTAAAAAAATAATGAATACTGTTATGCTGAAAATAAATAAATTTAATTAAAAAAAGAAAAGAAAAAGAAAAGGGTGTGTTAGCAGCAGTAGATAAAGCAGTGGGCTTTAATAATTTTTAAATGCCAAAGTGTCCTGAGTTCAGAACACTGACATGATCTTCACATCCTTCCCAAATTCCACCTTGCACCAACCTTTCTAGGTGATTATTGCCTTTAAGTTCAACAGAGTTTTATCCTTTACTCAAGACAAAACCACTCATGGGAATGGAAACCACTTACACCAGGAACTGATGGAGTGGGTGGAGAACAGACACGTGGCTAGAGACAAAGAGTAAAGAGACCAACACTTGAAGCCTGGAGGGAGAAGATATACTTGCCCCTCTTCATAGATAGCAGTTGGTTTATCTGTAGGTTTTCTGTAGAAATCTATAAAAATCAGTTTTTGCCTTGTATTACATTCTATAACAGCCAAAGAACAGATTCTGCAACAGTTAGAACTTAGCAAGAAAAAGATTATTTTTCTTGGGGTGTAGCAAAGCCCTTTCACTGAATAATTTCATGTGAGGCAAGAAAGGTCTATCAGAGGCTATGAGAGAAATCCTGCATCTCTTAAGAAATGGACTAGATAGATTTTCAGGACCTCTCCAATGTGGAGATTCCAGGTTTCTGAGAACTTACAAAAAATGATGCGGAGCGAGCTGTCAGATCCTTTATGCATAGAAAGTCTCCTCTCAGAGGTTCTCATCACACTCTAGGTAAAGAGCTGTGTGTGTTTCCACTGGTACAACACCGCCGCAGTATAAAACCCTCAGGGGCACCTGGGTGGCTCAGTTGGTCAAGTGTCTGGTTTCTGCTCAGGTCGTGATCCCAGGTCCAGGCATCAAGTCCTGTGTCGGGCTCCCTGCTCAGTGGGAAGACTGCTGCTCCCTCTGACCCTCCTCCTGCTTGTGTTCCTTCCCTCTCAAATAAATGCATAAATCTAAAAACAAGGAAACCAAAACCAGATTTTGCTCTTACTTTCATGAGGTGGTAAGCGCCATCTCATTGGTAAACAACGTACTTTGTGAGATGTTGTCATCAGGTGATATTTTTCTCCTTTTCCTTCCCCTGCCTTCCTCCCTTCCTTCCTTCTCTCCTCTTCCTCTTCTTCCCCTTCTTCCTCTTCTTTTTTTTTTTTTCTTTCTCTCCTCCTTCTCCTTTTTCCTCTCCTTCTTCTCATTCCTCTTTTTAACATTTTTCTTAACTGTATTTGTTGCTGGATCTTTCTGAATACTTTTATTTTTATTTTTATTTTCATTTTTTTAGAGATATTTATTTTCAGGGGGGAGGAGCAGAGGGAGAGGGAGAGAGGGCTCGATCTCTCAACCCTGAGATCACAACCTGAACAAAAACCAAGAGTCAGTCACTTTTAACTGCACCATTCAGACGTACATCTGAATAGCTACTTTTAGAGGTGAATGTCTTTTTTTTGTCTCTCTCTCTCTCTTTTTAATCAATAGATTCACAAATAACTTTGTACTAGATCAATTATGAAATGAAGTAAAATAAACTAGTAAATCCATAAATGTAGTTTCAAAATTATGCCTGTTAGGACTTTAAATGGGAAAAATATGTTAAAATGTGAAGTTATGTGTTGGTTTGAGCACAATTTTTTGCGTTGCCTAATTTTCATTCCATAGAGACTCAACGCCTTTCATTGGCTGTGGGCTATTTCCCAACGTTCTAAGTTGTGGGTAACTGATACAGACCAAGAAATAATTCCTTTCCATACATTTAAATAAATTCTGTCCAGTAGAGTTTCAATTGACTTGTTTACCATATTGTGGAAGAAACCAGTTTAGCATCCATTTCTAAATTGATTTCAGTATTCTAATTTATAAATGACTATGTTTTTTGAATTTTCCTTAAGCTGATTAAATGTGCCTAGCTTCCTGCTTAATAAGGTAATAAATAAAATCTTTAAACATGTTTATTTTGTCTGTAGGACAGGCATGATTTTATATATTTTTTGAAAAATCATTCTTTAACATTTAGACTAGAACAACTAAATATAGCATCTGAAGAAATAATATTCAAAGGATAAGTAAAATTTATTCCTGTTTTAGAAATTACAGACAGCATCACTATTAAGATAAAAACAAAGCAGAATTTTAAAAGTATTTAATGAATAAAATCAGTGTATATTTTCATCATTGCATTTTACAGTAATATTTTATAATAAAATTTGCTATTTAGCATGCAGGTCCACCATGGATTTTTCTGTATTTTAAATAGGGATATTATACTATTAATGGATGAAATAATTCCCTGGGCAGTGATTCCACAATGTCTAACTGCAACTCTGAAATAGGCCACGATTTCAGAATGTAGTATATATCATCTCTCAAAAAGTCACTCAAAAGACACTTGAAAGATTTAGAAGATGCATCACAATTAAGTTTTGCAACAAGTAATTGCACAGGAAGCATGCAGGTCCTGAAGAAATGGTTTCACCAATTAAATGCTGAATTACTTAGGATAGAACTGATAGTAATAAAGCAATTCCTGCAAGCTCTTAATTTCCCTCAAAAGGACCGGTGAGAACACCACTGTCCTATATACATTCTCAACTATGATATTTGCAAACTTTTTGATCCATTCTGGTTTTACCTGTGGGCTCACTTAGGACAGTGTGTTATCCAACGATGCTTCAGTAGACTGTTTGCGAAGGAAGACCAGCACTGCGATTCGTCCTTCTTTCCCAGGAACAGTGAAAAATGCTTTGCAGCTAGTCTAAACTCTGTTTTCTTTGTTCTTCTTCCCTGCTTGAAAAGTTTCATTTGCATCCTGTCTAACATTCTGTAGATTACCATCCATATTCTCTCCAACGTCAGGGTGAAAATAAATATTTTTACTTATTGCCCCCACAAGACAATAGTGAACAAATCTTCATGGAAAGGTTATCTGGAGACTCAAAACTAGCTACTGGAAAAATAATGACTAAGGCTCACCAGGGGATGGTAATAGTTCAGTGTTGAATTCTAACACTTACTGGTTTTGATAAATGGCTCACAGTCCAGAATTGAGAAAGATTCTGAGCCTGGGCCCAAGCTGTGTAAGAAAGATTGTCATGACCCCTTAGCAAGGTCTGTAATAGGTACAGAGTGGGATGTACATCCATAACAGTTTTAAATATTTTTTCATACCTCGATTATCTCAGTTAATTTTCATATTTTCCTATGAGATGTACCATATTTTTTAATTTGAACTAGTGGCAAAATACATATACTAAAATTATAATTAAATATTAAATATTATATGCAATAGCTATGAATCAGCTATTTATGGTTAAGAATACATTCCTTAAATGACCAATAACATAGCCACCAACTTGGCTCTGAAATTAATTCCTTCACCCCTCAAGCCAGCAAACTGATAGGAGTAAGAAAGACAGAAACTTGGAACAAATGTTACATACTGACTTCAGGTTAAGAAAACTTTCTCTAAGAGAGTGGGTAGAAAGAGCACTTATCGTTGCCTCATAAACAATGCAGCCTCAGTTATAGTTCCTGAATAAATAAACAAATGAATAAAGTTGGAATTATGAAATTTAGATTGAAGTTCTATGAGTTTATATCATTTTCCCAATCTCTGAATTTGCTTCTTTTTGCCTTTAAAATATGATGGATAAGCTTATTTACCTCTAAACTCTCTTGGATAACCTCATCTTTAGGGATTTGTATATTTAAGGGAAATCCTAAATTTGTGTAAAGTCATGTCTGCATGCACTTTGGATTGGCATGACATTTCACAAGCAACAAATATGTTTATATGTAGACATACATAATGAGTATACCCTAATCTACATAAGTATCACTTTCTCTGATAAGTGATGAAACAACATTGGCCAATTGACTTCTAGGCTTTGAGTACGATAGTAATGAGGTCCAAAAAGTTGTATGTATTAATATGTATTTCCCAGTCATGACATGTAATTTAAATGCTGACCATAGATCTTCTAAAACAGTATTATTTTGTTTATTGTTTTTATTGATTTTAAAGATTGGAGGAAATAGGAGGAAGGTTGTATGAGACTGAGCAAAGATGTGTCTCTCCAAATCTTTGCCTGCTCTATAGATAAAGCATCATATTTTCATATAGAATATGCTAACATTGATAAGGAACTGGAGTAGATTCTGGCTACTTGATATATTTCAATATCAATAAACCTATGCTCCAACTATATATATATATGGTATCTGTATTAATGTATTTTATTTTTTAAAAATATTTATTTATTTATTTTGGCGGGGAGGGGGATGGCTGGCAGAGGGAGAGGGAGAGAAACTCTTAAGCAGACTGTGCTGAGTGTAGAACCCAATGTGAGTCTCAATCTCACCACCCTGAGATCAGGACCTGAGCTGAAATCAAAAGTTTGTCGCTTAACCAAATGTGCCATCTAGGCACCCTTATATTAATGTATTTTAAAGTGATTATATGGATGTTCATTCCTCTGTATTGTGTAGGCATTAAACTATATATTATTTTCAGTATTAAGTATTATAAAAGGAACTAAATCAGAAATAGTGGGAATATTGCCATCCATTTTAATGTTTTACAGTATCAATATATGGCTTACCTAGAAATAAATTCAGGGATAATATACAGTCTGCTTTTAAGGAAAAAAAATATAAATCTTTCGTTAAGATCTAAAAATATAAGGAAGGCCATATTTTTTTTCTCCAACACCAAAGCAAGTCTCCACTACTCTACCACATACATGAGTGTGGTGAGTTCCCTATGAACAAGTGAGAAAGAGCAGGAAATAATTTGTATCCAGACCTTTCTAACTCAAATCTTTTAGCAATATTCGAGAAATGCATAATCCATATTTGTACCATTATTAAGAATATGGGAAATATATAAAATGAAAAAGACAATCTTTCTACAGATACATGCAATGAAAATAGAAGAAACACTAATCAATAATTCAGACCCTTCACCCTAGTATTTTGTCTCATGGAACACTGACCTACAATTTCTAGATTTTCAGTATTTCCATTCATACATTCAGTGATATTTTTTACTATTATTGCCCATGTTAAGTTTTCTGCTAAGGACTGTTGCTCATGCACTGAGATCAATTCTCACCTTCTTACAGAGACATTCTCAAAGATGTACAACTCTCCTTAGTAAATCAAATTAGTCTGAGAAGAAAATTGTGCATTTTATATCTATCTACCTTCTGTTTTTAATCTAAAAATCTTGTTAGTGCCTTGATTTTAATAGCAAACTGCCTACTGCCAAAGAAAAACTTTCCTCTGTGTATCTTATTTTTGGTTCTTCAATAAATTTGATGAATAGGGCGCCTGGGTGGCTCAGTGGGTTAAGCCGCTGCCTTCGGCTCAGGTCATGATCTCAGGGTCCTGGGATCGAGCCCCGCGTCGGGCTCTCTGCTCAGCAGGGAGCCTGCTTCCCTTTCTCTCTCTCTGCCTGCCTCTCCGTCTACTTGTGATTTCTCTCTGTCAAATAAACAAACAAAATCTTTAAAAAAATAAATAAATAAATAAAATGAATTTGATGAATAAAGGTAATTATGAACTTACTAAAAACCCTTGTCATTAATTGTATAGATTGCACTTGATTTTGTAGTAGATACCTCAGAAATGTTAAATATTAGTAGAGAGTTTTTTGTGCTTTTCTGAACCAAGTACTGGGAATAGCGTGTTTTTTTCTACAGAATGCCTTTTCAGTATTGTATATATTTTAAGTGTTATGATGGCCATTTTGGAAGGACACAAAGCCAGATCAGAACATTGGTGAATCTTGTATTCCTCAGGTGGAAAAAATTCACACTCATTCAAAGTTATGTTACTACCCCAATAAGTAGGGAGTCATACCAAATGGAGACATTTGGTTATTATGGAGAAGATAATTGATTATTCAAATTAGCATTGGAATAACTAAATTTATTTATTTGTATATTTATGGTTATATATATGTATTTATTCGCTTACTTATTTTTAAGAAATGCTTGAAACCACTAATTGCCTTAGGCAAGAAGAGACAGAAAATGTATTGTTTCACTAAGATTTATCACCGGCCATAGATTGCTTAATCTGATAATTGATTGTCATGGCACAGAACTGTAGGATTCACATAAAAATGTCATAAAAATTCACTAGAACGTTAGTGGAATGACAGGTATTTATTATTACAAGACAACTGTTAAACAAGTTAGTAAAGTATTTCAGAGAACTTCAGATAGAAAATGACAATGAAAACCTTCATTAAACAGGTATTTTTTTTTAGATATATAACTTTAAAACATTTACTGGTGTCTATAGATTTACAATGTTTTCTTTCCTTTTTCTTATAAAAATGTTAGCAATTGTGTTAGAAAATACACTAAAATTAATGGAACTTCTAGGAGGAGAAAGGAACAATTATGCAAGATGGCAAGTGTCCAAGGTTTAAAAGGAAAAAAAAAATGAGCCTTCATGTTGTTTTGATCTGATTAAGCCCAGAAGAATAGAAATACAACTCACCTCTTCTGCACAGATCCCTCCACGCTCATTTCATGACAGGATCTGTATTTCAGGCTTTTGTACGGAAGTTAAAAACAAAAATAACTGTTGTTTAAATTTAAGAATTCATTAATAGCTGAGTTAAAATTTTGCCTTGGAAGTGTGGCTGCTTTATTCAATGAAACGTTTTGATTAACTAATACAACTTCTTTTTGAAAAATATGAAAATTGATAATAAACTTATAGCATTTTTGTAGAACTATAACAACTAGCACATTTATTCAGTATACCAATATTCAGCAAATTTTTGAATCTCATTTTATTTTTTATTATTAGTATGCATTTTTTTTGAAGAATTTATTTATTTATTTGACAGAAAGAGAGAAATCACAAGCAGGCAGAGAGGCAGGCAGAGAGAGTGAGGGGTAAGCAGGATCCCCACTGAGCAGACAGCCTGATGTGGGGCTTGAACCCAGGACCCTGAGATCATGACCTAAACTGAAGGCAGGGGCCTAACCCACTGAGCCACACAGGTGCCCCAGTATGCATTTATTTTTTATCATTTCTTATTTTATTTTTTCATCATCACAAGTGTACTCTTCAATTCCCATCTCCTATTTTGCCCATGTCCCATCCACCTCCCCTCTGGTAACCATCAATTTGTTCTCTGTAGCTGAGTCAGGTTCTTGGTTGTCTCTCTTTTTTTTTTCTTTCCTTTGCTTATTTGTTTTGTTTCTTAAATTCCACATGAGCAAGATCATATGATATTTTTCTTTCTCTGACTGACTTATTTCATTTAGCATTATACTTTCTAGTTCTATCCATGTTTTGCAGATGGCAAGATTTCATTTTTTACTGCTCAATAATATCTGACCTCTTGCTTATCCACTCATCTATCCAAGGATACTTGGGCTTCTTCCATAGTAAATAATGCTCCTATAAACATATGGATGCATGTACCTCGTTGATTTAGTGTTTTTGTATTCTTTGGGTAAATACACAGCAGTGTGTTTACTGCATCATAGGGCAGTTCTATTTTTAACTTTTTGAGGAACCTCCATACTGTTTTCCAGAGTGGCTGCACCAGTTTGCATTCCCACCAGCAGTACACAAGGATAACCCTCTCTTGTTGATTTTAACTGTTCTGACAGGTATGAGGGGATATCTCATTGTAGTTTTGATTTGCATTTCTCTGATAGTAAGTGATGATGAATGTCTTTTCATGTGTCTTGTTGGTCTTCTGTATATTTTCTTTGGAGAAATGTCTGTTTATGTCTTCTGTCCATTTTTGATTGGATTATTTGGTTTTTGAGTGATCAGTTTTGTAAGTTTTTTAGAGATTTTGGATACAATCCTTTTATGAAATATGTCATTTGCAATATCTTCTGCCATTCCATACGTTGCATTTTAGTTTTATTGATTGTTTCCTTCACTGTACAGAAGCTTTTAATTTTGATTTAGTCCCCAAAATTTATTTTTGCTTTTGTTTCTCTTGCTCTAGGGAACATATCTAGGAAAAAAGTTGCTTTGGCTGATGTCAAAGAAGTTACTGTGTTCCCTTCCAGGATATTTATGGTTTTAGATCTCACATTTAGGTCTTTAATCCATTTCACATTTATTTTTGTTTATGGCATAAGAAAATGGTCCCATTTCATTATGCATGTGGCTGTCCAAATTTCCCAACACCATTTGTTAAAGAGACTGTCTTTTTCTCACTGGATATTCTTTCCTGCTTTTATTTTGATAGGGATTGTATTAAATATGTAGATTGCTTTGGGTAGTATAGATGTTTTAACAACATTTGTTCTTTCAATCCATGAGCATGGATTGTCTTTCCAGTTCTGTGTCGTCTTCAATTTCATCCTTTTTTTTTTTTAAGAATTTATTTATTTGACAGAGAGAAATCACAAGTAGTGAGAGAGGCAGGCAGAGAGAGAGGGGGAAGCAGGCTCCCTGCTGAGCAGAAAGCCTGATTCGGGGCTCGATCCCAAGACCTTGAGATCATGACCTGAACTGAAGGCAGAGGCTTAACCCACTCAGCCACCCAGGTGCCCCCAATTTCATCAGTATTTTGTAGTTTTTGGAGTACAGGTCTTTCACCTCTTTGTTTAAGTTTATTCCTACGTATCTTTTCTTTTTTAGATTTTATTTATATATTTGAAAGCGTGGAAGAGAGAGAGAGTGCATGAGCAGGGGGGAGGGACAGAGGCAGGGAGAGAAGCAGACTCCCCATCAAGCAGGGAGCTTGATACTAGGATCATGACCTAAGTCAAAGGCAAATGCTTAACAGACTGAGCCACCCAGACAACCTATTCCAATGTATCTTACTATTTTTGGTGCAATTGTATATGGAATTATTTTCTTAATTTCTTTTTCTGCTACTTCATTATTGGTGTATAGAAATACAACAAATTTCTTTACATTGATTTTGTATCCTGCAACTTTGCTGAATTCCATTTTTTTCTGTGGACTATTTTGGGTTTTCTATATATAGTATCATATCACCTGCAAATCATGAAAGTTTTACTTCTTTCTTACCAATTTGGATGCCTTTTATTTCTTTTTGTTGTTTGACTGCTATAGCTAGGACTTCCAGTACTATCTCAAATAAAAGTGGTGAGAGTGGACAGACATCCTGTCTTTCTCCTGACCTTAGGAGAAAGTTTTTCACCATTGAGTATGATGTTGGTTGTGGGTTTTTCTTAGAAGGTTTTTATTATGTTGAGATATGTTCTCTCTAGACCTACTTCCCAGAGGGATTTTATCATGAATTGATATACTTTGTTAAATGCTTTCTCCACATCTGTTGACATTTTAAAATTTTAATCACAAACCCTCATAATTGATTCTTACTTATTCTTAGAACAATGTTGGATTAATGAGTCAAATGTCCAAAAGTCCTCTATTCTACATTTAATTATATATATATATATTTATATATTAATTATATAATTAAATATATATATAATTAAATATATATATATAAATATATATATATAATGTTTTTTTCTTTTTAATCTAAGACAGCTTCTAGTTTGTGAAAGCACCATCTTAAATCTAGTTATTAAAAGATCATAAATACTAGAAACTTGCATCCTACAATAACCCACCTGGTGCTCATCAAGAATTCTGTATTTTTTGGAAGACCTTAAACGTTCTTAAGACTCATAGAACATCTGTGTTTTATATACTGTAAGGGCTCCATGATGCTTAGAGACCATTTTTAGTTCTCAGATGAATGTTCTTCCTGGTGGTTGAGACTGCTAGAGACCTGGTAACACTCAGAATCTAGTTTTCTTGATCCAGTTTATATAAATGCCTATTCCTTACAAGTTTTGCAACCTATATTAGCCACTACTTCAAGGGGTGCCTGGTTGGCTCAGTCAGTTACATGTTCGATTTTTGATTTTGTTTCAGGTCATGATCTCAGGGTCATGAGTCTGAGCCTGCATTGGGCTCTGCACTCAACAGGGAGTCTGCTTGAGATTCTCTTCCTCTCCATCTGCTCCTCCCCTTGCTCACACACTCTCTCCCTCTCTCTCTAAAATAAATAAATAATTAAAAAAAAAATTCAAAATTCTGTCACTTTACACTTATACACGTTGCACTTTCCTGATACAGTCATTGATACAACTTTCCTGTCTAATAAATGGATGTAATTGGAGATAGAGAAGTTTAAACAACCCACAAATATGTTTATAGAAGTATAAAGTATAACATTAAATATACATTTTATGCACAATGATTTTAAAAAGGAAGAAAATTTTGGGGCACCTGCATGGCTCAGTTGGTCAAGTGTCCAACTCTTGATTTTGGCTCAGGGTTGTGAAATCGAGCCCCACATTGGGCTCTGCACTGGGTGTGGAGCCTGCTTATGGTTCTCTCTCTCCCTCTGTTCCTCCCCCCTCTAAAAAATAAAAAATAAAAATTAAAAATAGAAAGGAAAGAAATGCTATTAGTAGCATGAAGAAATTGTACAAAATTCTATACAAAACAAATAGTTGAATTAGTATATCAAATTTTTAAGAGTTCTTTCCTTAATATTTTCTGATATTGAATAACTTTTTTTTCTATTTCATTTTTAGCCATGCAATGCTGTTTGAGTAAATTGTTTATTTTTCCACTGAAGATGAGTTTTGGCATGCTAAAATCTTATTTCAAATTTCTAAAAAATGCTTTAAAACAACATCTATCTTTTCCCCCAAGTACAAAGGAAATCACTGCTTTGTACCTGGTCATGTTTGACAGTGGTAATCTGTGTTTTCTGCTTCTGGCACTTTCCTGCTATTGACATAATTCTTGTCGTCCCAGGTTCCATGGAAATATTTTGGGGAGTCCTCACAAAAGTATGTTGAACAGGACTCTTCATTTTTCTCATGTGATTATGATAATGCCTGAAATTATCTTCAGAGAAGTTAATGTGAGAGTGCTGCATCTTTTCAACACTTCACTCCATCCAGGTTTCAGACTTATTATACAAAAATAATGTTCCTATGTATCTTGATGGATTTTTTTAGTACAATGGAGAGGACCAATGGATCTGGTCTCATCTTTGGATTCCAGGGTCTCATGAGGATATTTATTTATTTATTTATTATTTATTTATTTATTTTTAAAGATTTTATTTATTTATTTGTAAGAGAGAGAGAGAGTGAGAGCAAGCACAGGCAGACAGAGTGGAAGGCAGAGTCAGAGGGAGAAGCAGGCTCCCTGCGGAGCAAGGAGCCCGATGTGGGACTCGATCCCAGGACGCTGGGATCATGACCTGAGCCGAAAGCAGCTGCTTAACCAACTGAGCCACCCAGGCGTCCCTCATGAGGATATTTAATCTTAGTGCTGTGTGCAGGTCTCAGCCAGTGGGTAACCAGTGTTGTGGCTGGACCCATCCCTGTGGGTCTTAGATTTCAAGATAACTCTCAGCAGTAACCATCAGGACACTGAAGAAGAAAAAGAGGTTTATTATTCACAAGTACTGGTAAGCAAGGCACATCTGGGGCACACAGAGCAATGCGTGCCTGCGGTTCTGCTTTTATCCGTGTTGAGGGTGAGGGCCTAGGCTTTCTAGGGTTTCTTCTGCATTGATGAAATGAAAACATAAGAGAATTCAAAACACAGGAAGAGTAAAAATCAAGCTGGCCCCAATGATCAGTTAAAAGAGATCAGCCAAGAATTCTAAAACAAAGGAGCCTCCTGGGGGGAGACACTTATCTCTTCATCTAGTCTGGTGGCTGGCAAACATTCCTGCAGGATGGCTGTCTTTGAAGTGGAGGCCTCTGCAATCAAAGCTGAATTTGGGCAGTTGCATTCCAGAGAGGAGGCAAGTGTTAAGGCAACTGTTAAGGCTTACACCACACTTGGACGTGTTTCATCTTTGGCCTTACATCATCTGTCCCCATGGTGATTTCGTCTTTAGTCTCTCTATTTGGCTCACACATCTGTACTTTTGTCAGGACTTCTCAGGGTCACTTGTCTCTGTTCCACTGCTGTCAGTCAGTAACTTGAAGTCTAAAGACCTTCTTCCCTGCGGGGGGCCCCAGCTGACCTGGGTACTGGTTTCCAAAAACAGTCATTCCCTCCGTTTGCATCTTTTTCTTTTCCTTCTTCTATGAATTTTATACCTCTCCTTCCTTCAGAACCTGTGTTTCCTTCCGAAAGCTATCTGTGACAGCCCTTCCCGCCTCTGCAAGAGCTTTCTTCTCTGAACTGCTGCCAGGTATGGTTTGTTCTTGCCATTTAATGTTTAGTAAACCACGTACTTACTCACTCTTCCCTTTCTGGGTACTCAGTGTGCAGGCCTGGCATACAGATATTAACGAGAGCCCCTCTGCTTTCAGAGTAGTACACAACTTAGACTAGGGAGGTGGCAGGGGGCACAATTAAAACACACTGCTTCACAAATCATACAGCATTAGAAACAATAAAGCAGACTTGTAAATAATACTCTGGAAAGATAACTCTGGCTGCATTTCTTTTTAGATAAAAATTGCAGGAAGAAACATATGGACCATGATTCCATTTCTCCAAAAAAATAACAAAATGATGAATATTTATACATACGTGTGTGGCTCCAAGAAATTTGATAAAGATAAGGAGGATCGTACAGCAGATTGGTAATACCATTGCAAGATATGGGGTTAAAATGTGTAATTAAAATTCTGTAATATTCAAATATGTAATCACTGAACAAGTACACATTGAATAATGAGATTTCACAATGAGCATCTTTAAGGGACTTGGTGATATGATTGTGACTAATTTTCTTCATGATTGTTGTAAATTTAATAAAAATTTGTATTTCAATATAGTTTTCACAATTTAAAGCATCATTTGCAATATAGTTTTGAAATTAAATTTAAATGATAGTTAAGATAAAATAAAAATAAATCATAAAGAAAATGATATGTTAGTGCTTATAGAAGCGTATAAAAATAAAAGCCATTTTAGGGACACCTGGGTGGCTCAGTTAGTTAAACATCTGCCTTTGGCTCAGGTCATGATCCCAGGACTGGGACTGAGTCTGGCATTGGACCCCTTGCTCAGTGAGGAGCCTGCTTCTCCCTCTGCTGCCAGCTTGTGCTCTCTGTCTCTCTGTCTTTCTGTCTGTCTGTCTGTCTCTCTCTCTCAAATAAGTAAATAAAATCTTTAAAAAAACATTTTTTTTAAAGCATGTAATATGGAAGGGCTAAAACTTGAATTCTCTTATCATTACTGATTACATCTAAATTCTGGATGGCTCAGTTGGTTGAGTGTCTGCCTTGGGCTCAGGTCATGATGCCAGACTCCTGGGATCTACTCTAGTTCAGGCATCAGACTCCGTGCTCAGCAGGGAGCCTGCCTCTCTCTCTCCCTCTGCTGTCTTGCTCTCTCTGTTAAATAAAGAAATAAAATCTTTAAATAAATAAATCCTGTTTCCTTATCCAAGTTAGGGCTTAATCTAAATCTTAGTTTTCTCTCTGTTTCCAGTGCCTGTAGTAGTAGTTTACTTGTCCTTCATGTTCAGGAAAGATTTGTCAATGAAGATAATTCAAAGACTAAAAAAGGAGTGGAAATTTCAACGCCTCTGAGGAACATTATATTGTTGTATTACTTCTTTTGGCAAAAGCTGAACCTCTTAAATCTGTATCTTGAAAATACCTAAAGCATCTAATATATCGATATCAGTCTACGTTTTGCTTCCAGAGAACATAAAGAACCAAACTTGTCTATAAATACTATGTAATTATTTAAGTCCTGTTTATTTTCCTAATGTTTCAGCACTCCTAAAAACTGCAGTGAAGTATCAGCTTGAACCAAACAGAACTGTGATGGTAGCTTCTTTTTTGGAACTTCTCATCAGACTGAGTCCTTTCAGCTTTAGGATCATGTTTTTGTTTTTTTTTAAAACATGTCAACTCAGGAAATGTTCATTGAGATAGCCTAAAGAAGGTGCTCAATAAATATCCTGAATGAGTAAATTAAGAATAGATTGCAGCCTCAGTGGGAAGTCCTTTTATCTAAAACATAACCGAGTCACAAATATCTACCTTACTTGGTCATCAGGAATATATAATTAACTGCCTGCTGAGTTCAGACACATTCAAGGGATCAGCATTCAAAAGGATTTATTGATGAGAATAATGTGTTGGGTGTGGTGTTGTTACGGAGCCTGGGAGCCTGGACTGATTCCTGGCCAAAGAACCAAGCAGCACTGGGAGACATTGGAGGATCAGAGGTTTATTTAATGCCAGCAAGCTCAGAGGAGAGTAATCTCCCAAGGTCCGAGCCCTGATCACCAAAAAAGGGGTAGTTTATACTCTTTTACTCCTGTTTGTGCCTGCGGTTGGCAGGGCAGGGCGGGGGAACCCTGGAATGACCCTGGGGCCAGGACTGGGATTCCCCTGCTGGATTGGTCAACCACCTTAGAACACAGATTTCCCTTATTAGAATCATTACCAAAGTTGTCATACATGTCTCGGTTTTACTAAAGGGAATAATGCAACATAGTAAACATAAATATTGTATGGTTCAGAACTCTGTTGTGAATGAAAATAAACATTCTAGATGAGGGATTGGCAAACCTTCTCTATAAAAAGCCAAATAGTAAACACTGTATGCTTTGACGGTCATGTGATTTCTGTTATAACAACTCAGTTATGTTCTCACAACACAAAGCAGTCGTAGACAATATATATATTTTTTAACTGGCATAACAGTGTTCCAATAAAATTTTGTTTACAAAATCAAACAGTAGGACCAGATTTATCCATGAATGTAGATTATCAGCTTCTGCTTTACAGTGTAATAGTGATATCTTTGGGTATTACTGAGATTGTAGTAACTTTTGCACTTCCTTTAAATGCCCAGTGTCTGGCTTTTGTCTATGAATTCTTACATTTTCTGTTTAGACCCTTGTTTTTTTTTTCTTTTTTCTGTTTGAACCGCCTTGTGTTATCTCTATAAGAATAAATATATCTAAAAACATCATATATTTTATATTATATTATTATATATTATATGTAGTTTAATATGAAAATATTTCTATTTATAATTTGTATTTAGATAATACTAAATAGGGCACCTGGGTGGCTCAGTGGGTTAAAGCCTCTGCCTTCAGCTCAGGTCATGATCCCAGGGCTCTGGGATGGAGCCCCACATTGGGGTCTCTGCTCCGCAGGGAGACTTCTTCCTCCTCTCTCTCTCTCTGCCTGCCTCTCTCCCTACTTGTGATCTCTCTCTGTCAAATAAATAAATAAATAAATAAATCCTAAGTAAATAAATAAAATCTTTTAAAAGAGTAAATAAATAAATAATATTAAATGCACATCGTTATGATAACAGTTACAAAAATTTATAATTTATTTTGATTACATATTTCAGGTTATATGACTGTCAGAGAAACAGTTTTATTTATTTATGCATGGCATAAAATATCCCCAGTGCCTTAATGTGTTTCATTTATGTAAGAGTGGTTTCTATCATCGTCTTTATTTTTTTAAAGATTTTATTTGAGAGAGAGCGAGAGAGAGATAGAGAAAGCGTGCACACAAGCAGGGAGTGAAGGGGCAGAGGGAGAGGGAGAAGCAGACTCCACTCCAAAGCAGGGCTCCATCCCAGGACTCCAGGATCATGACCTGAGCCAAAGGCAGATACTTAACTGACTGAGCCACCCAGGTGCCCCTCCTCTCTTCTTCTTAACTGTTCTTTCCTACTTCAGCATTTTGTTTGCTATCACAAAGTCTTCATTCACAAATCAGGTCTGCATGATTGATTACTTCAGTTATTTGCTAGTAGTCATTCATCATGCAATTGATAGGTTTATAAGTGGTAATTCCAAATGGTCATCAAGATCAATGTGATGGAGCCATTTGTTATTATAGCCTTCATAAAGATCACATAAATAAACTATTTTCCATTTGATCAGTTATATGATATTCAACTAAAATATTGCTGGAAAATGTCATTTTAATTAAAAAATACTAATTTGTGGATCTCTTTAGATTATATGTCTACATTGTCTCTTCATGTGATCAATCAATTTGTTTTATTTGAAGTACATTAAAATGTAGACTACTTTCTTTGATGCCTACATGACTATCACAACTATGGTTCCAAATAATTTTAGAGCCCTCTTTTGTCCTAAAATATTTTGGGGTTTATATTTGCTTAAAGTCATCCAAGTTTTGAATTTACTAGTAGATATTTTTTGGATTCATAGATGTCATAGATTTAGAAAGAACCTAGTATATTTTGTGATGGTTACTTTCATCTGACCATACTATATTGACTTTAAGTAGGACAAAAACAACAAAATAAAGCTATTTGTCTTGGTTAATACCAAGAGAAATTCACTGATATTCACCCTCTGTTTATTCATTCCCTCAGATTCCAAGATAATTAGGCAGCATAATTCACAGGGCTTCGGCATAAATGTTTATATACTACACTTGGACAACAAAAGTGGAGTGTCGTAATGCAAGTTTTCATGCTTGGATATGGATGTACATATGGCCACCCAGAAATGGGCAGTGATTTTGATGCATTCCACAGTCCACTCCAGCAGCCAGTGGTACTGGGCAACTGTGTAAAGTAATGTTTCCATAAGCCAAATGTTATTCCCAGAACTTCAAAGTATTTCACTTTTTGGAAAGATATCCAGAATACTGTCTGGTTTAAAACAGCCACAGCAGGTTACAGTTCAGCCTGAAAGCTGAATGGGACTCAGGACGGCTTCTTGTCAAGGATCTGTTTTGGTTGCTGTTAGGATAGAAACACCCATTTCCAAGATAGAGATGGCACAGATGACAAAGAAGCAGTGCTGACGCTCAAATCAATGGCTGATACAGCCTGTTCTCTTATAATTAGTGCGCTCTTATTTTTTTAATATCCAAAAACTATATTCATTAGTGCATAAGCCTTTGGGATTAACTTTCTACAGGTTGATGAGAAGGCTTGAATCGTGATCATCTGTCCTCTCCACAACAGTTCTTATTCCTGTCAGACTATTTAGATAACAAGTGCATTGTGATTCTTTCTTTACTCTCCTGAGAAGCCCTTATATTATTAAACCATCCTGACATAATTAAAAACTAAAACAACAAAACAAAGCTCTAATATAAAGTCGATATCAGTGGAAAGTAATATATAATGAATAGGTATCTCAAGATGTAAGTTTCTGGTCACAACCTTTTGGATAAACTAACAAAGTCGAGACATGCGCTTACATGTAGAGAAATACACGAGATCAACAGCTTGAAATGTAGAAAGTTATGGAATGATATCTTTAACCTTGGTAAAGTTCAACAGAAAAAAAAAAATGTGTTTCCTTAAAAAAAAAAAGTATTTCCTAAATTCAGCTGGCAATTCCATGCTTGGACAATTTAGTGTATACTAAACTCGGGAAAAATCTTTCTGTTATATGAAATGAGTGTGTTAGGTTCTAGATTAAGATGATTATAAATAGCTTCTTTTTGTTTGTTGGACTGGTTTTCTAAATGAAGGGCTGGCAGGGTATTCAAAAGTTGCATGAGCTATGGAATATTATTCTTTTGTGGGAGCAGGTCTTGGCTGGGTTAGACAGAATACCTATCTTCGCCATCCCCACTGTCCCAACCCCCAGCATCCCCACATGGCAGTCGTATTTCCCAGCCATTGTGCAAATCACATGGCTACACTATCACCATCAATTTTCAAAATACTTTTTGGAGAATGTACCACTCACGTTGAGAAACATAGCTATAAATTGATTTTACAGTGGGCAAACTGCTTAGACTACTGACAGTAAATTAATTGCAGCCAATCACAAAATGTCTGCCCAAAATAAGTGGAGATTTCACCTGGAATGCATTTCTTACCTCATGTGAAGTGTTCTTCTCCATTCTTTCTGTTTTGGAAGCTCCTACTCATTCTTCAAGAGTCAGTTGAGAGGACCCCTCGTTCAGTAAGTGTTTTCTCTAAACTAGTCTTCTTGTAGGTTACCAAGAATAGCTTTCTTCATCCTCATATCTTCCTTACAATGGAATATCTGGTTTCTATATCTATCTCTCTGAATGAGGTATAAGCATTCCAGAAGACAGACATGTCCCTATAATTAGCGTCTGTTTGAAATAAGCATTAAATATTACTTAGTGCTGATAATGAGTTTAGCCATTTATCTTTAATTTTCCCACTTAACTAAAATTTTTGGGTTTTGTTTTACCTCGTTTTGGGTAACTGGTATACTATAACTTAAAAAACTCATTAGTGGTCATCCAACTTTTAAAGTTATTTTTCTTCAGAAATTGAAATGATTAAGAGATAAGACAAGTGGGATTTACAAAGAAATATATATATATGAGAAACACTATATATGTTATATAGAAGTGTATATATAAAAATATGTGTAAATACATGCATGATTATAAAATATATATATTTAATCCATTAAATACAAAATTAATAAATAACAAAATATTTTTTTCCAGATTGGCAACTGAAATGTACATTGTCAATTGAAACAAGTAAAATTACATTTTTATTTTTTCATTCCATACTCTGTTTTAGGAGGTGGGGCTATAGAAGTGAATTAAAAAAAAAAAAGAAAGAAAGTTTCTGTCTTCATGGAGCTTATATTCTAGTGGGATGATGTATGTGAAAATTTAATACACTATACAATATATATAAGTGCATTTCTTATTATCTATTGCTGTTCATCCTATTCTGATTTAAAAAACTATAGGGATATTTAGTTGGTGTAGGGACAGGGAAAGTTGGAGGCCATATTAACTGGCTGAATTAAAATAAGTGCTGTGAAAGTGAAGTGTGGAACACACACTGATTTTCCTTGTCATGGCATTTCTTTGCTTAACAATATGTTTCTTATAGAAATTTCTTGAAATGATTAACTTTAGCCCAATATTTGTTCAACCTGTGTTGAAAAATAGATATTTAATAGGATAAATTGCTTTCCTTTTGATATTCTTTGATTGTGAGCTTGAATTAAATTTATACTGTAACTTTGAAACCTGTAGATATACTGAACACCCGGACCTGCAGCCTCACATGCTTTGTTCCTTAGGAATTTGAAATTGCCCGTGTTGCATTGGAAGGGATAGAGGAAAAGTAGTTTAGAACAGTCTTTATCTGGGTGCCTGGATGGCTCAGTTGAGTGGCTGACTCTTGATTTCATCTGAGGTCATGATCTCAGGGTGTTCCATAGTATCGGTATTGTAAGATCAAGCCCTGCATTGTGCTCCACACTGGCCATGGAGCCTGCTTAAGATTCACTCTACCTCTGTACATCCCCCTCTCAAAAGAAAAAAAAAAAAAAAGAGAGAGAGAAGAAGTAGAAGAGTCTTTATCAAATGTAATAAATAATTGTTGTTTCTACCTATCAGCAAGACTATGTTGTTTCTTCAGGTCATCACACCATGATTTTTTCTAGGGGGAACACTCCTCCTCCACAGTAAGCTTGTTTGATGTGGGTAGCATTGACTCTAGTCAGTAAATCGATCAGTAACCCTTGGCATAGCCAATAAAAACTTCAGTTTACAGTTTACTGCATGAGCTTGACTACCTAGTTACACATACATAACTTTTGCTGGAAGTAATAGGAGAAGAGTAGAGATTACAAGTAGCACAGAGCTTATTGATGAATAAACTCCAACAAGAGAGAGAGCAGAGTTAAGATGTAAGAAGGCAAATACTGAGTTGAATGGTATAGAATGCCTGGATACAACTATTCCTGAAGCTCTACATTTCTGGATTTTTCAGTTACATGTGTCTAGAACTCTTGTCATTGGTCACTCTCCACAATATTTGACTTTTTGCTCTGTCATGAATATTCTGACTTTTTAAAAATGTCATTTTATTACTACTTATAAATCAAAACAGCAAACAGAAATAAATATTTGGCCAAGCTTAGATCATGTGTCCATGACATAGCTGGTAAGGAAAGAGAAAATTAACTATCTTCCTCTCATTGTCTTCTATAGTAAAAGGCAGATCCTTCTTATAAAATATTTAGGACTCCTCCAAATATGAACTTTAGTCAAATGCTGGATAGACTAAATGTCCACTATAAACCTTTCTGAAATGCAACTTTAGTATATTTGTAAGTCCTACTTAACCTAACATCATTTACTTATTTTATTACATTTATTAATTTATTTTTTAATATGTTTTCCTCTTATACACATTAAAAAAATCTCTTGATCTGAATGATGGGATTTACTAATTAAATAGTGCGACCTCCATCAGAAGGTAGTCTTAAAGCCAAAGTCAGCATCCATTCCAAAGGAAGAGGATTATATTGTTCACTCTAACTCATACATATTTTGAAGGGAGCTAAATTTAATTTATGTGGCAAGCCAATCTATAAACAGAGAAGGAAATAAATGACAGGCAAAGTATAATTGGTGGAGGAAACAAAATTGAAGAGGATTTAGGGGTGATGTTTCTAGTGTTCATTTTGTACATTTTTTTATCTAGGCATCAGATACATCTGAAAAATTAATAATGTTTGGCCTTTTATATGTGGTATCAGCTGAACTTTGTAATACCCCTCTCTTCAGGTGGGAACACAGTGTCCATTATTGGAAAGTGGAAGGAAATAGTAACAAAAAGCCTTCCTTTCTCAGTTTCTGGCATCCTAAGACCATCACTACTAATAAAACAAGAATAGAAAAATTTCTATTTTCATCTGACTTTTGTGGTATAAGTGAAGTAGTGAACAAATCCATTTTATATGAGATTTAAACTGAAATGGCTCAGTTGGTTAAGTGTCTACCATTGGCTCATGATCGAAGAGTCCTAGGATCGAGTCCCTCATTTGGCTCCTTGCTCAGCAAGGAGCCTGCTTTTCCCTCTCCCTCTGCCTGTCTCTCCCCCTGCTTGTGCACACGTGCTCTCTCTCTCTCTCTCTCTCTCTATCCCTCTGACAAATAAATAAATAAATAAATCTTTTAAAGAATAAAATAAAAAATTAAATAAAATTAAATAAATAAATAATAGCAATAATAATAATAAATAAAATAAATAAAATAAAAATAAAAAATTAATAAAATAAATAAAATAAATCTTTTTAAGAAGGTAAACAACTTCATCTGTACCCTTTTACCTCAAAGGGAATCTATGCTAAATGCTCTGGTAAATATATGTTGACTTGGGAATTTATATGAAATGCAGGCTTTGAGCTTTGAGTATTTTGAAGACTGAAAAATCTTGTGGGTGACCACCAAAAACCAATCTAAGACCATCTGCATGTCACAACTGAGAAAAATTGGGGAATATGATGTCTAATGTCAAATACAATGTACTGCTTTAACAAAAACTCTCAATCTGATAATAGTATTGAGAAATACTTGTTTGAAAATAAATCCATTTAATTTCAATTTGCATATTGAAAGGAAACCTAAATATTAAAAATTTCGTGGAGCATATGTACATAGCTAAAATCTCCAAGTGTCCTTAGTCCATAGAACAGAAATGAGTTATCATGACTTTAGTGCATCTCTGTAATCTTCCCACATGAAAATTCATTAATTGCAAAATCACTATGATCCTCCAATTTGTATCATGTAAATTTTGTATTAAACAGGATTCTTTTGGAAGAATTTTGAATAATTTTAAGAAAAAGTCTGAGGATCAAGCCTTGGAAAATGAATTAAGAAAAGGCAATACACACTTGATATAAGGAGCAACAGGTGATATATGAAACTGGTAAATCACTAAATTCTACCCCTGCAACTAATAACTAACTTGAATTTCAATAAAATTTTAAAAAGTAGGCTAAAAAAAAGATACATGCAATATAAACCAATATGAATCTTAGTCTACATCTGAGGTCAAGAGATGGGAGTATAGCACTATACAGAACTGTAAAGTGGAATAATTAAACTCCAGTAGATTCTCACAGAAAATTTCAGAATCTCAGACTAATTAAGGTTGCATAAATTATAAATTATGGAAGTGAGCTCAACCCATTATTTTTAGACCAAAATAAAACCTATCATTACCCTCAGCCGAAAATATATCATTAGATTTGCTAAGTATAATTGAATTTAAAATGAGAGCAAAAACACCTGCAGAAGCATTCAGTCTAAAACTCGAGTTTGCCATGTCTTACTGTGCTAAATATCTCATATTTAAAATGTACTAAACTGACTGTACAGAAGCCACTTTATAAGACTGCTTGGGCTTTACCCTTGGTCAGATATTTCTTAAAATCTTTTGAAAAGTGATGTATGCCCTTCAGAGATGTAACTTTGCAAATGATAAGGAATCCTAAGTTACCAATAATAAGGAAGTCCGTAGTGTACAGTGGTTTACCTGAAATGTAAACATATTATTTCATCAACTCTTAAATAAGCAGTTTTTCACTTTTAAAGTTTTTGGTTCCAGGATGTGGCTTGCAAAAGTTGAAAACTCTTCATGTATTGTCTCTTTTAATTTTAGAAACTTGTTGGTAAGTCATGATCTTATTTAAGATACAGATTATATGATAAATTCTGCACAGAAAGATTCTCAGAAGCTCTTTTTTGAAAAAACAAATAAGCTAGCTTTCTGTACCCAAAATTACGTATGTATTGAATTAATCTTTAATATGCTTTCTTTTTGTCAGAAGCTTGCAGTTTTCAAAGTCAATGCATCCCTCTATAAGACAATATAAAGTATTATGATTCAAGAACTAACTTATAACTAGAGCAGTAACAAGGCAAGATAAATTTGCTGTGAAATCATTAGGAAAAATTAGTTAATTCATCCGTAATTACTACTGAGGATATTTGTGCCCTGACCTACTCCATTAAGGCCTGAACACCTGCCACCTTTTCCATACTGTTCTGCTGGGAATCCCCCCTGGCCAATAAAACAATTTTATCCCAGGAACATGGCTGAATGACTACAGCAATTAAAAATGGATCTCACTCTTATCTCAAATCTGTGGGAAATTCTTGGAGTTTTGCCAAATTACTTTTCCTTATTGTTTAAGCCAAAGATATAAACTTATATTACATGTTTTCAAATAACAAGATAAATGTATTGGGTGTATCAAGACATACAAATAACATTTGCTTTAAAAATGTTATGCTCAAATGCAAACAGTGAACAGCGCATGTAAAGGACATCAAAGATAATTTGTCAGATGGAATAAGTGAACACCTTGTTTATTATGTGTGCATTGAGTAAAGCTTGTCAATTATTTACTGCTGTGGACAATTCCTTTTCTTTTTTTTTTAAAGATTTTATTTATTTATTTGACAGACAGAGATCACAAATAGGCAGAGAGGCAGGCAGAGAGAGAGGGGGAAACAGGCTCCCTGCTGAGCAGAGACACCCCCCCACCCCACAACGTGGGGCTTGATCTCAGAACCCCGGGATCATGACCTAAGCCGAAGGCAGAGGCTTTAACCCACTGAGCCACCCAAGTGTCCCTGGACAATTCCTTTTTATTGGATTACTGGTTAGGCTCTCTTGGATGCTTCAGGCAGACAATCAAAAGCTATTGCATACTTAGTAAGCAAGATATTTAATATAATGCATTTGGTTTATTTTCTTCCGTCAGCATCATTTGAAAATTTTCAGTGCTAGGTAGAGTGGTCAGGGCCTTGCAATGAGCAGGCCCTTATTATTCCAAACCAGAATAAGTTAGTCTTGCCTATGGTATAAACATATAGCACTGATTGGGGGGTACTGTTAAGACAACCATGTTGAACTTTTTCCTTGAAAGTGACTCTAAAAATCTTACCAAAATGTGAAAGAGACCAAGTTTGCTTCTCATACCATTATCCCCCATTTCCTTTCCTCTCCATTGCTAAGAACACTATTCAATTTGGTGGATATATTTTTGTACTTTTTAAAAGCATTACATACATATAGAAAAAGGGGGTTGTGGGATCCCTAATTTAAAGCCGGTTAGTCACAAGCACAGTGACAACCTTGAACTTACAATTGCTATTTGAAGTGGGATAGTCTTGTGGCACAGAAAGCTTAACCTGTGGGATCTGACCGCTAGAGCCAGGTGGATTATGCAAAACTCAAGTGAACTGTAAAACACCAGGCTGAGAACTGACCAGTGTGGGGGAAACTCATGTATGAGTCAGAACTGTGAGTGTGCGAGCTAGGGAAAAAAGAGACTTTTACCTAGACAGCTTCAGCGATACCTCACTCTTGTACTGAGTAGATAGTTTTGTTTGATTGTTTTCCGAGGCATTTTCTAACCCCTACCCCTCAACCCCAGCCTCCCTCCCTTACTTCTTGTCAGTTTCTGTCACTACCCAAACTCTCAACCTCAAAATGACCCATGTCTCAGTATGTAATCCTCTCTCTGTCTGCTCAAACTTCATACTCTAAAACGTACAGGTGATCTGTTTCTTCAAACATATTCCACTCACAGTCTTCCCCTTCTTAGTAATGATAAAACTTTCTGAATTTTCCAAACAAAGGCTCTTATTTTCACAACTCACCATTGACATACAAATTGTTAAAAAAAACACTGCTCCCTTTATTTTATGAGTATTTTCAGAATCTAGTATCATATCTGTTTTATTTCATCTCTGTTAGGACTCTCAACTTGTCATTGGTGCCATACTTATCTGTAAGATGCACTGCGCTGGGATGTGCAGAGATGAGTAAAAGATAGTTCCAGACACCAGGAATACTATCATCAAATAGAGCTGCTAAAGTATGTTCTCTAATAATTATAATTCAAGAAAAAGCTCAGTCCATGAGTTTTGACTGAGATTAAATACACATTTTGGGGCGCCTGGGTGGCTCAGTGGGTTAAAGCCTCTGCCTTCGGCTCAGGTTATGATCCCAGGGTCCTGGGATCGAGCCCTGTTCAGGCTTCTCCCCGTAGGAAGCCTGCTTCTCCCTCTCCCACTCCCCCTGCTTGTATTCCCTCTCTCACCATCTCTGCCAAATAAATGATTAAAGTCTTTTTAAAAAGAGAGAGTTTTTCTTACAAAAAGGAAACATTTAATCTAAAATTCATCTCTTTGTGATTAAACAAAAAGTGTAGAATATATTATGTTTAAAAAGTGTAGAATATATTATGTTTAAAAGTCTGAGCTCTGCAATTGAATATAGAAGGCTTGAAACTCTGACCCCCAAAATTACTAGTTATTTGACCTTGTCCAAGTTATTAAATTGTTTGGCCTTGGTGTCCTAATCTTTAAAATGTGATTACTAATTGAAGGGATCGAGATAATCAAACACTGAACAGATGTTTTACATGTAGCAGATGATCAATAAGTATTAACAGCTATGCTTCATCGATATCACTTCTGTTCCCAACATCTTTGCTCATCTGTGTCTGCATTTCCTAACTCACGAGAACCAGCCGACGAACGATATCTATGATTCTTCTTCTTTGTGCCTTTCTAATTTAAGCATGCCTTCCAGGCGTAGTGAAAATTTGCCCCAAAAAAAGAAGGAAGGAAGGAAGGAAGGGAGAAAGGAAGGACAACTTTCATTCTAATTAGCACCAGATTATTGCATTTTTCTCAAGTCCATTCCTCGATTGCACTTTTGTCTTGGACTTTGTATCATGCTCTTTTTCAGTTTTACATTCTAATGCTTTTTTTATTATTTCTACTCTTTCACGGGACCCTACATTCCTTAAGGTTAAGTCATATTACTTCATTAGCATTTTCTTTCCTCAATGTCAGATGCAAAGTTCTTCACACAGAATACACTTAATAAAGGCTTGGCCAAATACGGATAATCAAAAACTATATGTTTACATTTGGGGAATATACAGTATATAGATTTCACCCATTTATAAGATGATAATTCTCAAATTACACTTTTCTGTAAGATTTATAGCTATGATATTCTATTTCTTAATGATGGATAAATTTAAAGTTTTAAGAAGAGTATTTCTTAAAGGGTACTCTGTTTTGATGGATGATTTCCAATGAATTTCTCTCTTGAAAAATAAAGACGAAATTGTATTTTATTTTAATCTGCCCTGAAATGTATTATGAGCATAACAGTTTCATGAAGTCTAGGATGCTTTAGAGTGTGAACTATATGAATTGTTTTAAGCAAAAATCCAAGTGTACACATGAAAATTAAATTTATTGGAATGAAAAAGTAAACAAAAGTTCTGAAAGTTTAATGTAGGCCTTTAGGGAGAAGAAGATTTGAAACAAGAAGATTTCATTTACCTGTGATCCTCAGACAGATATGCTGATATCATAGATATCTTTACAGAGCACATATCTATGGGCATAGAAGTGCTCAGACCAAGGCTGCTCTTAAAACCCATTTGTTCCTTAAAAACATAATAGAGCTGTTATATTCCATTTACAGTGGAGCAATTTGGATCATACTGGAATTGAAGAATAGAAGAATTCATGTATTAGCCCCGACCACTTGTTAGATGATTTTATCTTAATGTTGAGACCATTCTTAAATCTGGGTAGAGATGACGGATAATTTAAGATAAACTAGTTAGAATTTTATTTATTTATTTATTTATTTATTTATTTATTTGACAGAGAGCGATCACAAGTAAGCAGAGAGGCAGGCAGAGAGAGGAGGAAGCAGGCTCCCTGCAGAGCAGAGAGCCTGATGCGGGGCTCGATCCCAGGACTCTGGGATCATGACCTGAGCCGAAGGCAGAGGCTTTAACCCACTGAGCCACCCAGGTACCCCATATTTAGAATTTTCTAACATCAGTTAAAAGGAAGGGATTGGAAAATTTGAAGGCAGTTCAACACCAAAATCAAAATAACGACATATCGTGTTACATTCCTCTACTGTATGCCTCATCTGAAGTACAAATTTGCTCATTCCTGTCTTCATGTGTTTGTTCCTAATTTTTATGCAGTAAGTGTACTGCCAGTTATGTCCTTTTTCTAGTTCTTGTAAAACTGAATATAATAATTTTACAACAATTGAACAGCAGCAAGTGTTCATGCATGCTATGATAGGAACAGGTGCCATTTAAAGGACATGCCATATTGTACAAATTTTCCAACACATTTTCACTTTTGAAATGTTTTATCACTATGCATTTTTCTGCATGCAAATGACTCTTTTTTTCTTGGAGGAAACACATGTTTTTTAGAGCACATGGTATATGCTGCAGAACAGACCATTCCTAGTATTGTATTGCCGAGGCACACCATCAAAGTCCTCTCTGTCCATCTGAATTCTAACTCCCAATGGCATCTGAAACATTGCCATTAAAGTCAGTGCTCTGGGTTGTAACTGGGATCTGTGTTCCTTCATTGCGATTCCAACGTTCACTCATTCTTCAAACATTAGATGCTTTTGTGAACCATGCACCGAAAATAAAAGGATCATGAGAAACTACACATGACTTCAGAAATCACTCTTGGGGAGAGAGACTCAAATGCTGTAATACACTTGATTATTATAAATAGTTATGTTTATGTAAATAGTTTATGTCACCATTATACCAACCACCTTAGACTAAATACACAGTCTCTGAAGAGAATTAGTAAGGTTACATATAGAAAATTGATGGAAAACCTATGAACACATGTTTTCTTGTTTAATTACAGAAGTAAAACAAATATAATGAACCCAGTACACTGACTAATGAGAATGACTCCACATTCTTCATAAGTACAACTGTGATTACATTCCCTTGAAAGACTGTAGCAAGCCACCTCGAATACCTGATCAGTAGAATACATGAGAGATATTAATAAATGCTTAATGTTGTTTAAGGTAAAAAGTTTTGGAAGGACTTATTAATACAGCATTAGATAAGTAATATAATTGAAAAGATAGCCTCCACTGTATTCACTGTATAAGTTTTACAATATTATCTTTTTTTTTTTTTTTAAGTGAACTCTACATACAACATGGGGCTTGAACTTACAACCCTAAGATCATGATTCGCATGTTCTACTGACTGAGCCAGCCAGGTGCCCAATTATTATCTTTTATATCTAAGCTTCTGAAACGTGACAAATTTCTACTATAGAAAAATTTAAAATCTCAAGTACTTTTTTTTTTCATAATCTCAACCACTTGTGGTAAAAAATGAAATAAAAAATAAAAATAAATAAATCAGGGGCACCTGGGTGGCTCAGTGGTTTAAAGCCTCTGCCTTCCGCTCAGGTCATGATCCCAGGGTCCGGGGATTGAACCCGCATAGCGCTCTCTGCTCAGCAGGGAGCCTGCTTCCTTTCCTCTCTCTCTGCCTCTCTGCCTCCCTGTGATTTCTGTCTGTCAAATAAATAAAATCTTAAAAAAATTAAAAATAAATAAATAAATAAATAAATAAATAAATAAATCAGTCTTTTCTCCAATGAATTAACTTTATGATTCTGTTGAAAATTAATTGCCCATGTATATGTCTGTTGATGTTTGCACTCTCTTTTCTAGTCCCAGGATATACTTGTCTGTCCATTCTCTGTCTCACATTGTCTTAAGTACAGTTAGATTAAAACTGAAGTGGTACAAACTCCCCAACTTTGTTATTTTTCAAGATTATTTGGTTATCATAGTTCCTTTGCTTCACCAAAAAAGTTTTAGTTAAAGCTTGTCACTTAAAAAAAAACAACTGAGGAACTTTGAGAGAAATAAATCAATAAATATAATTTTTAAAAAATTTCTAAATATATTTCATAATTTATGTTGAAATACATTAATTACCTGTAATAAACTTCACTATTTAACTATTTCACCTTCATATCTATCAGAGTACATAGTACACAGTACAGAGTACATAGTATAAAGTAAGTCTTCTAAAATATTTTAAAGAAATAAAGACAATTTCTTTCATAACTTTATAATAGGATGTTTCCTTTTTTCTCAAGAAATTGAGCTTGCAAGTGAGCCCTATCACGGATATGTATTATCTTTTTTTTTTAATTTTTTATTTTTTATAAACATATATTTTTATCCCCAGGGGTACAGGTCTGTGAATCACCAGGTTTACACACTTCACATCACTCACCAAAGCACATACCCTCCCCAATGTCCATAATCCCACCCCCCTTCTCCCAAACCCCCTCCCCCCATCAACCCTCAGTTTGTAATGTGAGATTAAGAGTCATTTATGGTTTGTCTCCCTCCCAATCCCATCTTGTTTCATTTATTCTTCTCCTACCCACTTAAGCCCCCATGTTGCATCACCACTTCCTCATATCAGGGAGATCATATGATAGTTGTCTTTCTCTGCTTGACTTATTTCGCTAAGCATGACACGTTCTAGTTCCATCCATGTTGTTGCAAATGGCAAGATTTCATTTCTTTTGATGGCTGCATAGTATTCCATTGTGTATATATACCACATCTTCTAGAACCATTCATCAGTTGATGGACATCTAGGTTCTTTCCATAGTTTGGCTATTGTGGACATTGCTGCTATAAACATTCGGGTGCACATGCCCCTTTGGATCACTACGTTTGTATCTTTAGGGTAAATACCCAATAGTGCAATTGCTGGGTCATAGGGCAGTTCTATTTTCAACATTTTGAGGAACCTCCATGCTGTTTTCCAGAGTGGCTGCACCAGCTTGCATTCCCACCAACAGTGTAGGAGGGTTCCCCTTTCTCCACATCCTCGCCAGCATCTGTCATTTCCTGACTTGTTAATTTTAGCCATTCTGACTGGTGTGAGGTGATATCTCATTGTGGTTTTGATTTGTATTTCCCTGATGCCGAGTGATATGGAGCACTTTTTCATGTGTCTGTTGGCCATCTGGATGTCTTCTTTGCAGAAATGTCTGTTCATGTCCTCTGCCCATTTCTTGATTGGATTATTTGTTCTTTGGGTGTTGAGTTTGCTAAGTTCTTTATAGATTCTGGACACTAGTCCTTTATCTGATATGTCGTTTGCAAATATCTTCTCCCATTCTGTCAGTTGTCTTTTGACACAGGGTATCAGAATGGATAAAAAAACAAGACCCATCTATATGTTGCCTCCAAGAAACTCATTTTAAGCCCGAAGACACCTCCAGATTCAAAGTAAGGGGGTAGAAAAGAATTTACCATGCTAATGGACATCAGAAGAAAGCAGGAGTGGCAATCCTTATATCAGATCAATTAGATTTTAAGCCAAAGACTATAATAAGAGATGAGGAAGGACACTATATCATACTCAAAGGGTCTGTCCAACAAGAAGATTTAACAATTTTAAATATCTATGCCCCCAACGTGGGAGCAGCCAACTATATAAACCAATTAATAACAAAATCAAAGAAACACATCAACAATAATACAATAATAGTAGGGGACTTTTACACTCCCCTCACTGAAATAGACAGATCATCCAAGCAAAAGATCAGCAAGGAAATAAAGGCCTTAAACGACACACTGGACCAGATGGACATCACAGATATATTCAGAACATTTCATCCCAAAGCAACAGAATACACATTCTTCTCTAGTGCACATGGAACATTCTCCAGAATAGATCACATCCTCGGTCCTAAATCAGGACTCAACCGGTATCAAAAGATTGGGATCATTCCCTGCATATTTTCAGACCACAATGCTCTAAAGCTAGAACTCAATCACAAAAGGAAGTTTGAAAAGAACCCAAATACATGGAGACTAAACAGCATCCTTCTAAAGAATGAATGGGTCAACCGGGAAATTAAAGAAGAATTGAAAAAAATCATGGAAACAAATGATAATGAAAATACAATGGTTCAAAACCTGTGGGACACAACAAAGGCAGTCCTGAGAGGAAAATATATAGCGGTACAAGCCTTTCTCAAGAAACAAGAAAGGTCTCAGGTACACAATCTAACCCTACACCTAAAGGAGCTGGAGAAAGAACAAGAAAGAAACCCTAAGCCCAGCAGGAGAAGAGAAATCATAAAGATCAGAGCAGAAATCAATGAAATAGAAACAAAAAAAAAAAAAATAGAACAAATCAACGAAACTAGGAGCTGGTTCTTTGAGAGAATTAATAAAATTGATAAACCCCTGGCCCGACTTATCAAAAAGAAAAGAGGAAGGACCCAAATAAATAAAATCATGAATGAAAGAGGAGAGATCACAACTAACACCAAAGAAATACAAACTATTATAAGAACAGACTATGAGCAACTCTACGGCAATAAATTTGACAATCTGGAAGAAATGGATGCATTCCTAGAAACATATAAACTACCACAACTGAACCAGGAAGAAATAGAAAGCCTGAACAGACCCATAACCAGTAAGGAGATTGAAACAGTCATTAAAAATCTCCAAACAAACAAAAGCCAAGGGCCAGACGGCTTCCCGGGGGAATTCTACCAAACATTTAAAGAAGAACTAATGCCTATTCTCCTGAAACTGTTCCAAAAAATAGAAATGGAAGGAAAACTTCCAAACTCTTTTTATGAGGATATGTATTATCTTTTAGGCATTTTTTTTTTCAAATGGAGTTTTTCCATTAAATGTTGAAATCTTGGTTATATTTGCACTTTTTAAAAAATTCTGGGATAAAACAGTGCTCTCACATACATCAGACATGTGTTATGTTTTCCTACAAAAATGGTTTAAATGTTTCCTAAACACATGCATTCTATTTAATAAATGATAAAAGAGGGACCATATAAATAATGAATAAAGTTTTTAGATGTTTAATACCATATTTCCCAAAACGCATTTTATGAAATACAGGTTCTCTGATGTACTCGTGAAGAAAAAACTTCATTGTCATGTCAGAAGGTGTTACTGTTGCACCATATCCTCTTTGACTTGAGTGCTCTCAGCACATATTGGCCCTTTAAAGGTCCTGAGACATCTATCAGTTTATCAGGGTTTAAGATACAATTTTGCAAACTGATTTGGGCATTTCACCCCTTCTGGTAAGACATCTGTAAGTAACATTCAATTACAATACTTTTCAGAAACTTGGAGACTAAAGGGTTTATTTTCCATGGACCAGCAACATAGGCATCAATTGAGAAATGTATACAAATGCAGAATCTTGAATCTGAATCTGCTGATTAACAAAATTCCTCAGGAGATTCTTATGCAGATTAAATTTAGAACAACTGCTTTAGTTTACTTTTTGTTGTTGTTGATGATGAGGTTGTTGTTTTTAAAGCAATCTCTACTCCCAGTATAAAGCTTGAACTCACAACCCTGAGATCAGGGATTTTGCAAGGGAAAGAAGAGAGAGAGGGAGGAATGGAGGGAAGGACTGTCACTGGCAAATGTTCCTTATGCCTACTTACCATCTGTAGAACAGCTTATACAATATGTATGTGATACTGTGAATGAATGAGTGAATGAACATGTATGTGATATTTCAGCTGGGTGATATCCCAACTCAGGTACTTAAACTTGAAATTTTAAGATTAGGAACAAATGAGGCTTAGTTGGCCTGGCTCTGTATATCTAGGTTTCAGCACACAGACCATTACATACAAAAAAAGAAAGATGGCTAAGTAGAGTATATTCTGACCATTCTTCTAGATCTGTTCTTTCTTTACTTTCCTGTGTCTGGGGAGTGTGATCTTTAAAGATCCCTTGCACTCTCGGTTTGGGTTGTGTCCCGTCATCTTGTACAACAGGAGACACAGTGGTCGGAGGAAAACGCAGTAGAAGTGAGAAAGGGAAATGGATCCTTTGCTCTGGCTTCTATTCTTGGTTGCACCTACACTCCCAGCCACTCTAAACGTGCCTTGTAATGTGAACAGCAAATGTCCTTCTTATAAGAGACAAAGAGATAATGTTCTTTGGAGTCTTCCAGCACAATATAAATACCTAATGAGTGACCAGGAGGGGTCATCATAAATGTTCTCCAAGACCACAGATTCCAAACACCTTGACACCAAGACCCTGTCTTCAGGGGATGTATGATTTATGAAGGACACCTGGACCTTCTTTGTTCTAACCAGCTCCTGGAGGTCTAAAATGACACCAGACCCCAAACAAAGAAGACTCATGGCCTTTTCCTGAGTCTCCTGAATGTTCTGTACATATGTCACTATATAGATATAGGTATAGATATAGATATATACCTTCAGTAAACTCTGTTTTCATTTCCTGCTGGCTGGCTCACATTTGATTTCCATCCTCTTGAAACCAGAGTCCCTCTTGGCTGATCCTGTGGGACCTCCTCCCTGGGTCCTTGGACTGGGCCTGCTTGCATCAGAAGCATTTGCCCCATGACTCCCTCCTTTCTGAGCTATGGTTGAGAGTGGATGAGTTCTTCTACTGAAGGCTACAGCCCTTCTCCAGCAGTCATCAACAGTTAGGTACTTCTCTAAATCTCTAACGACAGTTTCTTTCCCTGTTCTTTTACTTTTTTTTTTTTCTAAGTTTATTTATTTAAGTCATCTCAACACCCAGCGTGGGCTCAAAGTCACAACCCTGAAATCAAGAGCTGCACATTATAACTGGTGAGCCAGCCAGCCAGGCACCACTCCCTGTCCCTTTAGACTTAGGGGTGGTAGCTATTCCTCTCTGCTATTAACCCACAAGTACACTCCTATATCTTGTTAATTTTAACTTCATCCACATGTCTGTTAATAACCTTTCCATTAAGTGCTAAACAATCACTTCTTTTGAACATTCATCTATCTCTCATTGGGGATCCCACTTAATGTATTAATTAATTCCGTAAGTGGCCCCAGGAAGAGATCCTCAATATGGAGATGTAGGAATTGGGTTGTCCACACACTTGGAAAATGAGTGCATATTCTTTTTTTGGGGGGAAAAGGACAGCATGCACTGATTTCATGATTATGATCATATAGTCATATTCATGATTATGAAACTAACAATGGAGTGGCATGGGAAGTAGTAAAAATGCAGGACAAAGTCCTGGGAGATGAAGTGCCTGTGGCAACTTGTTACTATAGCACCAGTGGCATTAAATAGGCATTCAGGTGTTACTTTGCTACTTATGATAATACTAGAGAGGATACAAGAGTAAAGGACAAAGTCATAGTTTGATTGTCCAACCTTGATGCAGAGAGAAAAAGCATAAAGCCTCTGTAGGATTTGCAGTGGTTGAGAGTCATACCTAGGACCTTTATGTATGACAATACAGAGGCTCTCATCTGGAATTTAATGTGTTGGCTTGAGTATTTGGACTTGCATTAACATGCCAGACTCAAGTCCCATCAACTAGAGGGGTTGACTTGACAGAATTAAAAATTAGACAGCTGACAGCTGTTACACTATAATCTGGAAGAAAAAAGTGCTCCACAAGAATGTGGTTCTTCCTAAGAGGATTTGACATCTGACTCAAACATGTGGGCATATAGTGAGGTCACCCCTGCAGCTGGAATGCATGTGTCTAGGAATCAAAGGCAGAAGTGAGAATCAAATGACTGATTTGAATGTGGAACACTACGTATGTCCACCAACCTTCTCTAGACTTACCCTGTCTGGACATACTAAGCGGTTGCTGTCTTACTATTCCATTTAGTAACTCATTTAAGAAAGTTTTGCACCTTGTCCCTATAATGTTCAGTTCAGGAACCATAGAAGACTGGATGCTCAACACAGGATTTTTAAAAAATTGTGTTAACATATACGTAACATAAAATTTATCATTTTAACCATTATGAAGTGTACATGTCACTGGCATCAAGTATATTTACACTGTGTAACCATCACCACCATCCATCTCCAGAACTCTTTCATTTTCCCAAACTGACATTCCATATTCATTAAATGATAATCTGACAACCAACTTTCGGCTCTCTTTCTGTATGAATTTGACTATTTGACTACCTCATATAGTTAGAATAATATAATGCCAGTCCTTCCCTGTTTGGGCTATTTCACTTAAATAATGTCTTCATGGTTCATCCATGTTGTATCATGTATGTACTTGAGAGAGTGTGTATATCTATGTTTGGAGATATGGGACTTTGTATTCACAATTAACCATAACAAACACACTTTCCCCCTAAATCCTTGACGAAAGTGGAACTCAGTTGTCCTATTACTTGCGCCATTTATTTCAGGGAATATCTTTTCTCTCTGTTCCTAAAATGTAATAACAAAATAAAATGATGTGATTTCTTGCTCCAGTTTCTGATTTTTTAATTGTGATCAACAGATTTGCTAATGCAACACAGCTAGACTCATTTTGCCCCATAAGGTCGTAATTCATCTTCCATTACCAAACAGACAGGAATTAGGAGCTGGTGATGGCTGATCATGCTTCTGAGTGTTCCATCTGGACAAATTCTTGCTTTCGCCATAAATGAAAACAGATCACTAAAGCACTGGGCCAAGTTTGGGATTTCAAAGCTTTATCACTTCTAGTTTTTTATGAGCTGCATAATAGCTCATCGTTTGCTATTTATTGAAATAGTATCTTATGGGAAAGTACATTTGTTATTAACTCGAATTGTTTCTTGGGCATATTCACTAACATTTCTATCTTGGGAATGATTATGCACAAGTTATGGAAGTTTAACTGCCAAGACAGAATGAAGAATCTTTCAGTTTCTGAAAGGAGGCTTCATGGATTTGTCTGGATAGGATGGAAGCATTTTCGTCTTCACTTTCCTATAACAAAGATTAGAGAAAGGAATTTCCTTTGGACTCAGTTCTTCTAAGTATCATCCAGATGGTGCGATCAGTATCAGCTCAAAGAGCTTAATATCTTTCACATTCAGTTTGTTCTTATTCCAAACCATGATTAGCTGCAGTAAATATGAAACTCTTTATAGTCAACCCTCCAATCCACTCCCTTTACTAAACCCTGGAAATACAAACGTAGAGAGGACATTCTGATTACTGCCAAGATGAACTAAAAGATTTACTTTGCTTCACTGGGCTTAACTTGTTATTTTTTCTCTTTTCTTTTCCAAAATAAATCATAATAAATTTTAAAGTCTAAGAGCTACTACCCCACTCAGAAAGCTATTTTTGATTATTCTAGATGCCAAGTAAAGTAATGGGATTGATAGCGTTGTCTTTGGAGGCAGATTTACCTCGCCTGAAATCTTGACTTTATTTATTATCAGCTGCATGATGGAAAGTTACTTAATTCTCTCACATTCTGATTTCCTTGCCTTAAAGTGAGGGTACTCTCAGAGTCTTTCAGTAAAGTTGTTATGAGGACTTCATGTAAATTACAAGTATTGGGCAGTACATATCCATATGTTAAATCCCCAACAAAGCTCTCAAGAACATCATGATCTCCATAATCACTATTGCCAGCGTCCTTAAATTCAGTCTATACCACTTACCATCTCTGCAAACGTTAAGCTGTCTCTTGTACTGTTTATTTAAACATTTATTTATGTATCATGTCTTCAAATAATTTGTAACCTCCTTGAGAGCAATAACTGAATTCTTATATGTGTTACATGATTGGACTCTAGGAGCAGAGCTAGTTCACATTAGTTCACATTGCTGCTATAACAAAATACCACGAGCTTAGTGACTTAAAATACAACATTTTGGCTCTTTCCACCTTTGGTGATTGTGAACCTTACTGGTATGAACATCAGGACATATATGGCTGTTTTGTTCACTACATCTGCATCTTTGGGATAAATACCCAGGAGTGCAATTGCAGGGTCATAGGGGAGGAATAGAAACACAGTAATCCTGTGTCCATATAATAAAATATCACTCGGCCACAAAAAAAATGAATGAAATCTGATATATACTACACTATGGATGAATCTTGAAACATTAGGTTAAATGAAAGAAGCTAGTTACAACATATGGACAGATACTGTGTGATTCCATTTACATGAAATGTCCAGAATAGGTAAAATATGGAGAGAAAGTAGTGGTTGCCTAAGGTTGGGGGATATTGAAGAAACTGGAAATTGATAGTTGAAGGTTCCAGCTAAGTTGCTCTGCTACCACACTGGGTTCCTTGCTATTACCTAATCATGTTAAGTGCCCTTCAATTTCAGGATCTTTGCATGGGATGTCTTCTCTGCCAGAATACCCTCCCACCTGTTACTTACATGTCTAGCCCCTCAATCTATTTGGGTTTCTTTTAAAATGTCACCTCTTTGGAGAGTCCTTTCTCTAAAAGATTTTATAAAATATTATCTTCTACTGGGGCACCTGGGTGGCTCAGTGGGTTAAGGCCTCTGCCTTCGGCTTGGGTCATGATCTCGGGGTCCAGCGATCGAGCCCCGCGTCCGGCTTTCTGCTTGGTGGGAAGTCTGCTTCCCTTCCTCTTTCTCTGCCTGCCTCTTTGCCTACCTCTCTGCCTACTCGTGATCTCTGTCTGTCAAATAAATAAATAAAATCTTTAAGAAAAATATTATCTCCTACTCTGGCCACAGTCCTTATGCTCTTTGTCTGCCATATGATTTTTTTGTTGTTGTTTCTTAACTTAGCCTTATCTGACATCATATAACTTATTTATTTTTATATTTTTATTTTTATTTACTGAGAGGGGCCTCCCACCTCTAGAATTAAATGATTCTGTGTTTTCACCAAGTTATGCCCAACATTTAAAAAGTGTCTGGAATTGGTGTTTATTATAGTTTGAACTGCCCCCCCCAAAACATATGTTGAATTCCTAACTGTCCCACCTTGTACCTCAGAATTTGACCTTGTTTGGAACTAGGGTCTTCTCAGAAATAATCAATTTAAAATTAGTTCATTAGGGTGGGCCTGAATCCAGTATGACTATTGTGCTTGTAAAAAGGGGAAAATTGGACAAAGAGAGAGACGCATGCAGGAAGACGACATTATGAAGACACACATGGAGAATGTCATGTGAAGACAAGGAATTTAAGTAATACAGACACACACACACACACATGCACATAAGCCAAAACTTGCCAGCGAATTACCAGAAGCTAGGAAGATGCATGGAAGGATTTCCCCACAGGTTTCACAAGGAATATGGTTTCTAGCCTCCAAAGCTCTGATATAATAAACCTGTCTTGCTTTAAGCCACCCAGTGTATGGTATTTTGTTATGATAGTCTTAGGAATCTAGTAAAATGCTCAATAAATATTTATCAAATAAATAACTGAATTAATGGATCTGAGTTCCACAGGTAGATTTTGGAAAACACTCACACTATACAAAGTTTAAAAAATAACAAATCTGTAAAGAAGGAAGGAAAGAAGGGAAGAAGGGAGGGAGGAAAAGAGTGGTAAAGAAAGAAAGGGGAAGGGAAGGGAGAAAGAAAGAGGGAGCGAGAGGACGGAAAGAAGGGAGGAAGAAAGGAAGGGACGGAGGGTGGGAGGAAGAGAGAAGACACATTTATTATTGGTGCGATGAGAACACTGTGCTTGGTCAAAGGCTCAAAAATAAAAGGACCTTGTTAGCCTAGGATGACTAAATGTGGTTCAGGAATCCAAAGTGTTTTATTAATGAAGACGAAAGTATTAGTATTATTATTTCTTGTTATAATTCAGAAACTGATTCTGAGTTACTGTGACGTATGTTCTATGACATTTTCAAAGTTGTGAGGGGGAAACAATAGTGTTTTCAAAAACACCATTGGGATTTTGATAAAGTTTGCACTGAATCTGTAGAATGCTTTGGGTAGTATGGACATTTTAATAGGTTTTTCAATTCATGAATGCAGGATGTCTTCCCAATTATTTATGTCTTATCTAATTTCTTTCATCAATGTTTGTATTTTCTGCATGGACTATATGCTTAGGAGTCTCACACTGAATTGGGGTCTTTTAGATGCTACTCAACTTCTCAGTCCCAGGCATCAGCTGCCCTCAGGGAACAGCTGCCTGCCTGCCTACTACCAGCACTACCATCACCATCTTTATAGATATAAACAAAAGAGAGAAGGAAACTTAGTTGAGGGGCTAATTTACTAACAGAGAACAAAGCTGATTTCTACAAACAGTCTCATTGAAATCTTTCCAAAGACTTAAAAGGGTTTTTTTTTTTTTTAAACTTCTTTAATGTAAGGGAAATAGAAAGGTCAGAAAAATTAAGATCGTTTCCTGAGAAACAGAACAAAGATTGGTGGAGGGATTTTGAGTTGGTTCTATCTGACCATAGTATATATCCTGAAAGGCAGGAGAAGTGAGTGTCCATCTCACTGCTTTCTGTTCCACCTCAGAAATCATCCCAAACCAAAAATTCCAGGAAACTCATTTCTTTCTCCTCCTATCCATATTTTACGGGTTTTAAATCACTTCAGAGAAGGTAAATGTGACAGACTTAGGAACAAAGCCAATATCTTGATGACAAAACAGTGTCCTGTTGTCCTAAGCAACATGAGCCATGTCAACTGAACAGTTAAAGTTGATGGGATTATTTTCTTCTCAAGAATGGGAAGCATCATCTCTAGGGAAGCCTTCTCGCTCCTTCAGAATAGTCCTTCAGCTCTTACCTTATGCCTTCTCTTACAAGTGAGAGAAGAAAAGATGTTTAAAAATGGCCACATTAAAATATAGTCAAACCCAGAGAAAGGTCCTTGCTTAGATTTTCTAACTACCAATGCCTTTACAATGTCTGATCATTTTAACCATAACTACTAGGGGAAATACTTGGGACATTTAAATACATGATTTATTATTTCCTTGAAAACTCAGGAAGGACCTCGTTATCACTGTCAGGCGTCATCCTTTTCTCCCTTTCTTTATAGTTGTTCCAACTTGTTTATTGCTCCTCTCCTGATTTATGTTTTTCTGTGAACATTATAAAGTTATGCCGTAAACTGCCTTATACTACATGCATTATACACTTCAGAGGAATTATGATCTTTTTTTTTTTTCCAAAATGCTATTTGAAAGAAAATATAATTGGTTTACTTTTGTAATTTTGCCTTTCAGATACTTAAAATATTTTCCCTTTTCATTTTTATTTTGCCCTTTAGACATTTCAAGCCTACTCAATAAGGGAGTTTAAATAAACTCTAAACTCTAAATATGCTCCAATTTTGTTCTCCAGCTGTCAGAGGTATCTCTCAAATGTCATGTCATCACATTTTGCCATCTTATAATGGATACAACATCTCTGTGAATGGAAATGACAAATGAAATCTTTTTTTTTTTTTTTTGCTCTTGCAAGTAAATGATAAATACAAAGAAAATGCCTGATGTATTTATTCCTACATAAGGTGCTGAATTTTTTAAAGTTAAATGAATGCAAATAGGTTAATTAACATAAGAAAAGAAGCAAATACTGAAAGCAAATGGAAAAAATATTCACCCTTTTGAGTAATCAACAAAATGCATATTTAATCAACCTTGAGGCACCATGTTTATACTGTGAACACAAGACAATATTACAATTATAATGCTAATTGCTAGAAGATTTAGTAAAATGAAAAGAAGAGTTTTAGAAACTGTAAATGGCTTTAAACTTTTGAAAATCAATCAAGTAATAGGTAGCATAGTTATAAAGATATTTATATATTCTGATCTTGTAGTTACATGCCACCTTGAAATTGTTGAGGTGCTTGTGTTTCTAAGTTTATAAAAAATAGACAAAATTTCAGTTCACAAAGATACTCATTGATACATTACCCATTATTTAAACAGAAGGGAAAAAAAAAGCCTAGAAATAACTGAAGTACACAATGATATTTAAATGGTACATCAATTCAAGCAATTATTATCCTATCATTAAAAGTAAAATTATAATGGAGACTAAAGATAATGTGGTTACTATTTTGAAATGTACATAAAATCATAAAATGAATTTATATTTATTCAATTATTATAATTACAATAATATGTTTGTTTGTGTATGTATTTGCTCAATTTGAAGAATGGAAATAAAACATTATGGTTTTGTTTTGGGAATTAAATACAATAATATAAAGTGCTCAGAAAAATGCCTTAAGTATATGTTAAGTATATGTTAAGCCTTAAGTATATGTTATCATTACTATTACTGCGAAATGCCATAACCTAATTATACCTTTGCAGTTACTTTATTTTATGTTATGTCTTGGTTTACTTTGTTTTTTTGTTTTTCTTTTTTGTTTTTTTTTTGTTTTTTTTTTTTTTTTTTGTCAAATTCAGTGGTCATAAGACTATTGTTAGGCGATCTATATGAAGTCTCTATCCCCACAACTCCACAAATCATGTAGTCTGTATTAATGAAATTCAATTCCTAGCTTGAATTCTGCTGTTCATAGAAACATGTTTTGGAAGAATGCTTTTGAACAAACACATACACACTAAAGTTATACATTTTATGGCAAACTTGATAAAGTTCCAGTTGTCTGTCTTATAAGAAGTGTTCTGAAAAGTATTTCTTGAGGAAGTTGCAACAATATTTAGTGGTTGGTTAGGCTAATATAACTGTCTGATCAAACAACAGAATCTTCTCTTAGTTGCAAGGACACCGTGCCAAATCTGAGCCCTAAACTAAAAAGTATAGTCTGAGATTGCAGGGTGCCAAGATCACCTTATGAGATTCTGAAAAGGGCAGAGATGTCTGTAGAATTTTCCTGACTAATCTACATGTATTGTTGTGCAACCTGGACTGGATCCTGACAGAAGAACCAAGCGGCACTTGGAGACTTTGGAGGATCAGAGGTTTATTTAACACCAGTGGGCTCAGATGAGGTTGTTCTCCAATGGTCTGAGCCAGAGCACAAGCTGGCGGGGGGCTAGAGGGATTTATACCCTTCTACTTCCGCATACTTGGTACTTTCGGTGCATGCGGGAAACAGGGTAGGAAAGAAGAACCCAGAAGGGCTTTGAGACAGGAACTGGAATTCTCTTGCTGGTTTGGTCAGTCATCTTAGAGTACAGTTTTTCCCAATTGTTCCCCCCTTTGATGCCTCTTTAAACATCTAGTTTAGAGGGAATCATTATCATCTATTACTGTGGTCCTGCAAAGCTAGTATTTGGACAGTGACTCAGTTGGTAACAATGTTTTCTATGAACTTAGCAATCCATCCTAAGGTTCCTAAGGCTGCCCAGTAAGCAATAACAATTACAAGTTTCTGGGAGAAAGTCCAGACAGAAGGGGGAGCAATGTAAAGTCCAGCTCATGAGGTGAGGGTGTCAGTGTCTTGTTGACAATAGTGAGGGACCATGGTGAACAGATGGTAGGTAGGTAGGGTCAGTTGGTAGGGTCTCATCAAAGGTGGAGCTAGAGCAGGTCCGTAGGGTCTGGTTGGGCTTTCCACAGTATGATTCATTCAACTGGTGAGGACCTTCTTTACTCTGGAACAGTGGACCCATTTGGTGACACCTAAGACCCTGAAGGTAGTAGGGCTGATTAGAACAACATTGTGGGGCCCTGTTAACCATGGTTTGAGGGGGTCCTTACTAAAGCTTTTCAGAAGATGCACCTTTGAGTTTTCCCCAGGACTTGGAGGTGTTGGAACACCTCTAAGTTTCCAATCTGTTCAAAGTCTCCTCTAAGTCTACTTACTATGGAGGATGGCTAGCCATAGAGCTTTTGAGGTGAATTACAGCTACAGAAATCTTTTAAATCCAGTAGACTAGAATAAACAGTATGAAAGACCTCCAACAGTTATGTTCTACAGAAGAATGACATTCAGGTACAAGCATAAGGGTAGCTGGATTTTAAAGTCTGACAGGTTTTAGGTATTATTTCAGGCATCTCTATCAGTGTAGCCTGGTATTTAGTAAGTTGGCTTCCATCATCCATCATAGCCTTTGGTTTCTAAGACAAATCTGGACCTGATGTGAAATCATTACTGTTAGAGACTGTCCCATAGTGAGCTCTGAGGCTCCTTTTACAAGGAGGGCTGTTCTATGCTTATCTAAAGACTTTGTTTATAATTGTACCTCAATAGAGGTGGCTTCTAGGATAAATATGACTAAGGGATGAAACCATTAAGAAGTCCTTTTCTTGAGTGGTCCAGCCTTAACAATATCCCAATTACAAAGGATCACTGGCAAGTGGGAGAAAATTTGTCAAGAGATAAGGGGAGTCCCACATGCATCATCCAATTCAGTCATAAAGAAAGTGGGGTCATCTATTATCTCCACAAGTCCATAGTTAATCCTATGGAGTGTGGGGGGGCATACTTCTGGCTTTTAGGCAATTTCATTATCCCAGCCACACAGAATTACAATTTTGGGGGAATCAATCCCATTTTCAAGTTGTTTAATGATGTGCCATGGGGTCCTGTTATTATCTCCACAGAATAAAAAGCAAGATCATCTAAGCAAGCTATTGTGCAACTTCTCTGAATTTTACATCAAGTTGTCTACTTAAGTAAACAACAAACATTTAAAGACGATCAAATCTAGAATCCACAAAGGTGTGTTATTAAGACATAATTTTTCTCTCTAAAATAACCTTCATTTTCAGAGATAACCAAGTCAGGACTAATTTATTTGAAAAACAAGTCCAGTTAAAACGGACTTGGCCTAATTATTTACATAAGATCATAAAGAACAGTGAGTGATCATATAGATCTTTTAGAATCTGCTTTGCAGGAACTTTATAAGGAATCTCTACGTTGAACTTTTAGTAGCCTCTCCAGGCCAGAAGCCAAGTCACATACTTGCTATTAGACATGCCTGTAATACCTCCCAATTTGGGCAAATTCCTTTTCCTGAAGTCCCCAAAGTATCCTGAGGTACCTGCACCTTCCAGGAAGTGACATCCTTTACTGACCTGGTGACGCTGCTGGGAACTCTGTAAGCAAGGGATTAGGCCAACAGTTCCAAAGGTTTTTATGGCTCCAAGTTTCATGAAGTCAACTTTAGTTCCTTTAAGCTGTCTGGTCGTATCTGAGTCTATGCATATCTTTCTCAAATATGACATTCCAGTCAAAACCTTGGTACAATAACCCATGCTTCCAATAGTGTCCTGTTACAAGGAGAACAGATTCTTATTTAACTTATGCAAATGACTGATTGCCATGGAAGAAAGAATGCTTATAGAGACCTTTTGAGTTTTAGAGGGTTCAGATAGAGAGAAAAGTTGAATGCTTTGATTTGTTAACAAATGAATATTTTTACATTTCTGTAAGTCACAGATAAGTAAAATTTTCCTTAGTGTGGAAGAGCAAACATTAGAGAACCAGCAATGTTTCAAACAAGAGGCACAACACTATAATCTTTTAGTACATTTAGTATGCAGCTTTAGTTAGTTCTGGAAATTCTTCTCCATTTCAGTTTTAGGATTTTCAACATAATGAATACCTGTAGTTGTCCTGAAAGTCCTTTATATGAATCTCCTTTAAGGTGAAACTCATTTTACAAAAGAATTAAAACAATTATACGTGACCAAAACTCAGAATAGATATGTTTATAGAGTTGATGAGATGGGAGTTTACAATATAGCTGACAAGGAAATCGGGTTTTTTCTGTGACACATAACACTTTAATAATTAAAATATCAAGTGATGACCTTATCAAAAGATTAAAACTTAGGAAATGCATAGAACCTCTAGAATCCTTACAGCATTTACCCAAATGTAACCCAAGGTTTATCATTTGTTTATCAGTACTTCCTGAGTAACTTAACATACCAAGGAAAAGCCTAATGAGTTAAAAAGATTTCATTTACAATTTAAATCTTGTCAACATTTGCTAAAATCTTCAAAAATTTTAAAGCACATGCCTAAATGTAATTAGGATTTTAAACACCTGATATAGGCAAAATGTTGGAAATGATTTTTCTGAACAGGCAAAGAGGAAACAACTGTTTATGTTTTCTTCTTAACAGCACATCAAGTAACCTAAGAAAACTTTGTCCTTTTGAACAGAGAGAAAACCAGCTTTCTAGACCAGTGTCTTTTAAAAAATTCATTTCAATCTTAGTCCATCATGACCACACTTAAAAATCTTTTTCTAAAGACTTCCCTTCTCAAATCTTCTACAACTTTCCTTTGCATTTAGATTTTGTCCCAAGCCATTTCCTCATTTAGGACAAAATTACCTTCTTTTCCCTCAACAAAATGCATTCCCATTCCTTACATCTTTCTTACATATCTCCTACTTTTCCACATACGGAATTGTTTCCCTTATTTCCATCAGTCATAGTTAGCAGAATTTTGTACTCTTAATTCACCTTAATATCTAGTGATGGCGAAGTATTAACCATTTGTGAACTGTTACAACATAATTCTTTAGATGGCAAATTTGTGAATCAGTTAATCACAGGACGTTTACCAACATATTTAAATATTCTTAATTTCTTTGCAGCAAGTCAAAAGTACAAACCTATGTCCAGTAATTAATGACTTAGCATTTTATCCTATTTGAAAGACCTAGATGTCCAACGAATTAAATTCCATTTGTCATTCAACCAAAACTTTAAAATTTCAGTTTACCAAAGACTTTGAAAGCTATATTAACAATTACCCATGAAAACTTTGAGACAACTAACCATCAGTTTAGTCATCACTTCGCTAACAAATTTCAACTGAGATAACGAGCTTATTTGACCTTCGGTAAACCTTGACAGAATAAAAGTTTCACATTTACCACTGATAACTTAAAAGATACATCTGTCTGAACTAAACCAACAAACTTAGTTTAAATGCTGAAAAATGTCCCACCAGGATCTTCCCCATGGTTAATTTTCACCTGAAACACATGGGGAAAAATCTGGAATGGGTGGTGTTAGGTTCTCTGGGTGCTCTTCTTGCTCCTTGACAAGTGGTGCCTGAGGCACTGAGGATGGTCTAGAAGCCAGTAATGCAGGCCACACCCAATGCGGTGCAGAAACAGGACAAAGGGGAATGGGGAGGCAGAAGAGACAAAGTGCCACCAGGGGGCAGAAAAAGGGTTCCCAATTCAGGAGATCATCAGCTCCAGAGGAGCAGATGACATGTTTTCCCACTAACAAGGGCAGTATAGACAATCCTTATTGGGCCAGAGAAGACAGGGAATTTCCCTGAAATGAAGGAGATTTGGCAGCTGCTTGGGAACATTCCTTAAAGTCCCCATCCTGAAGGACACCTGGGATCGTGACCTGAGTGTAAGGCAAATGCTTAACCAACTGAGCCACCCATGCGCCTCCCCCACTTTCACTTAAAGGTAAATATGAGAGCTCCTGTCATTTTACATTCTGTTTCTGTCTGGATCAAGTTTCCTGTGGGCCTATCAGAGCTTCTAATCAGGTATCTCCCCACACATGCCACTTCCTAGAAGCAGGGGAAGTGTCTTCCTGTGGCTCAGCTTTAGGCCACAGGTCAAAGGAGGACTGTCGTCCCTACACTTGCTGACAGGTTCATCCTTGTCCAGAGCTCATCCACGTTGCTGCTTCTGATGCCCCCTGGCCAGGGCCTTCCTGATAGGCTTGCTTCCTTATAGACTTTGGGCTCTTTTACTTGGGTTACAAATGTCCTACTCTGGTCCTTCCTATTAGCACAGAATTGGACCCGTGGGGGTAGAGTTTGGGCTATCTGAAGCCAAGAATCAATATGTGGGAACTGGTCAGGGTGTCTGGAAGTCCCAACCAAAATAAATGACCTGGACAGTGGGTCCTATACCCCCTGAGAGGTTTTACCTGTGAGACTTCTAAGAGGTTCCTGGGAGGTGATCAGTTGCCCCTTCCACCCTCGGGGTGGGTCTGACTGGGTCCTGGGCCCCAAGCCTTACCAGAATCTGACGTCAGGACCAGGTCCTCACCTGCTAAGTCTGCTTTGAGCTTGGGTAGGAACAGCAGAGTAGGCTAGCCTGAGGCAACGGGGCAGGAGACTGCCAGAAACCAGGGAGGGCATGCCTTCTCCCTTACGATCCCTCATTCCGTCACTGCCCCGCCATTGCCCCAAACTGGTGGCAACAATGGGCCAGCGTGGTTGGGTTTCCCAGTCAGGGAACCAAATGTTGCAGATCCTAGACTGGATCCTGGCAGAAGAACCAAGCAGCACTTGGAGACTTTGGAGGATCGGAGGTTTATTTAACACCAGTGGGCTCAGACGAGGTTGTTCTCCAATGGTCTGAGCCCCAAGCAGAAGCGGGGGGAGGGGGGATTTATACCCTTCTACTTCCACATACTTGGTACTTTTAGTGCGCGGGAAATGGGGTAGGAAAGAAGAATCCAGAAGGGCTTTGAGAAAGGGACTGGAATTCCCTTGCTGTTTTGGTCAGCCATCTTAGAGTAGTTTTCCCCAATCAGTATCAACCACTATACATTTCCGCAGAAAAAAGTAATTCCAATTATTTATAGTAACTAGAAAAATTCTAGTTAGGATTGGTAATTGGTAAATTGGAAAATATAGCCATAGTTGAAGCACTTTTAGTATACCATTGTTGGATAATGTATAAGTGTTTAGAAAGCTTCAAGTGTTAACTAACACTAAAGTATAAGACACAGACATGTATTACACTATTTACTGATGTGTTATAAAGCAAATTAGAGATAACATGATAATCAAGATCACTGTTATTATTATTATAAATATTCTATACATGCATGTGCAGTAGATGGTTATACAACCAAATCCTGGGCAAGGATGAATGGGATACTTGATATTAAAGGAAACCATTGAATTAATAATTTCTATACACTCCTAGAAAGGGTTCTATTTAGATGTTATTTTCCTGCTAAAGGTCAGTCTGTTACCACTTCCGAATCTGCTGAGCTGCAAAGGAAGTGATACTGACAGCCTTAAAGGAATTTTTCAAGAAAACTCTCCTAAATTTCAGCTCTACACAAAACTTTGCAGTAGTAGTTAATTGGAACCAGAATAGATTGGTCAATATAAATTCATTATGGAGAAGCTCTTATCAGTTATTTTAGATAAAAAGCTGAGATTTCTTTGTAATTAGTATAGAAATTCCAGTACAAGTGACAGACGTTACAATTAAAGTAATGAGTCAGAAGATCTAGGATATGATAGGAAATTAACATTAGATAAAGTAGCAGAAAATCTGCAGTATCACTTAATCATTATTTCATTTTAATATCAAGTAATCTTATTTGTGTTTATATTGTATAAAGTATATACTTATTTGACTCTAATTATGAAACTAATTATTCTCATAATTATTTCTAGTGATTTTATATAATATTAGATTAAATCTCTTTTCTAACAGGAAAAAAATATCTTACTGGAAATAAGATTCTTACAGATATAATCAGTCAAGTTAAGATGAGGAGATTGTGGAGTATACTGGGTCCCCACTCTAATATGCCTGGCATCTTTATAAAGAGTGGAAATTTGGACTAGCAGACTTACAGAGGGAGTATGCCATGTGAAGACTATAGTTATTCCTTGAGCCATGGACCTATCAGAAGCTAAGAGACCAGGAATACATATTTCCCTGGTGTTTTCATAGGAAATGTGGCCATGCTGAAACTTTGATCTTGGACTTTTGGCCTCCAGAATGATGAAACAGTAAATTTCTGTTGTTGAAGCCACTCAGTTTGTGGTAGTTTGTTAGGGTAGCCCTGGAATGGTAATACAGCTCTGGCTACCTCATTACCAATCCTACCCCCATGCCAATTCCCAGTTCATTAGCCGCTCTCTCCTTTACAGTTCTGGAAAATGTGAAGCTTCCTTCACATTCCATTTCAGATATAATGTGTCTTTATGCAGGTGTGTATTTTAGATTTTAAATCCCATTTTCTCTGAATCAAAATAATTTGAAGCAGCTTACAGGGTAAGCCTGTTGTAAAGTATGACACTTTGATATAAAAGCCGAACCAAAGACAAGAGAGAAGACCCATCAGAGGAGAACCAAGTCCTCTTGGGAGAGACAAGTGGTTGTTTGGGACCCACCAGGAACCCACTTTGCAGTTTCTTGGTAGCTGAAGTAAATGAGTAAATGAGTATTGTTTTTCATTTCCTGAATAGGAGCTATGGTTTTATTAAGGTAGATTTGCAAGTAGGAACGCTGAAATTTGGCCAGGTCTTGGTGGAGATGTGGGGGTACAGTGCAGCTTCCTGAACCTCAGTTCCTCTCTGGCTCATCTGCAGTTACAGAACACAACATCCTACCAATGGACATTTGTCAGGTTTGGTAACTGGGAACCATTTTTGTGGGTTTTTTTGTTTTTTGGTTTTTGGGTTTTTTTAGATTTTATTTATTTGCCAGAGAGAGCACAAGTGGAGGGGAACAGCAGGCAGAAGGAAAAGTAGAAGCAGTTTCTCTGCTGAGCAAGGACCCTGATGTGAGACTTGATCCCAGGACTGAGATAATGACCTGAGCTGAAGGCAGATGCTTAAACAACTGAGCCACCCAGGTGTCCCAGGGAACAATTGTAACAATGATGGTTTGGGTGCTTATTTTATGGCAGGTGCTTAAAACTGCTTCATATAGTTCTGTAGATTCTATATCATCAACACTAGGGGGTCAATATTGTTCATCATGAATATGCGTACATATTTTGATATTTTTTCTGGCACATGGTAGAAAGATGTCCGGACTAGAAAACCTATTTTGTAATTCTCTTCAAGACAACATAGAGGCACATATTGGCTCATATCTTCCTTTAGAATTTATGTACACAATCTATTTATTCTTATAACAATGCATTTTAAAGGAACAATATCCAGATTTTACAGCTAAAGAGACTGATATTCAGAAAGATTGCAACTTACCCAAAGACACAGAGTTTGCCATTGATTGAGAATTTGAATCGCAATCTACCATTGGAGCACGTATAAATATATATATTTCACATATCTATATTTACTTTTTATTTATATTTGTATTTGTATTTTTTTAAGATTTTTATTTATTTGAGAAAGAGAGAGAACATGAGCAGGGTGAAGGGCAGAGGGAGAAGCAGACTCCCTGCTGAACAGGGAGCCTGACGTGGGGCCTAATCCAGGACTCCAGGATCATGATCTGAGCCAAAGACAGACGCTTCACCAACTGAGCCACCCAGGCACCCCTTTATTTGTATTTTTAAAATGAAAACTTCCAGCTGTATACAAACTAAATAGAACACACCCATGAGTCAGGCATTTGATACAGAGGGGAGTTGAGGGAAGTCCCAGCAATCGTGGTGAGTAGTGTCTGTCACACATGTGACACAGCATCTCTAAAGTAGGACAAGTCTCTCTCTTGGCAGACATCAGTTATTTTATATAATTTATTCTGAGGAGATCATATTCTCAGTAGAGGTCATTGTGAAAATACATGTTATATATATATTTTATACAATGTATTTATTTATCCTTAATCTGCAAATTTGAGTCATTCCTGTAGGGCTTTTGATGAAAACAAATACTGTGGCTGGAAAGTTGCTGGAAAGGCCAATTTTCTTGATTCAAGGCCAAGCTGATAGAAACAATCATTTCAAATGACTTTTTGTTGGCAGTGCAGAATATTCAATATTCATTTTTGAATGCATCTGTATTTTCATACCTTGCATCCATAATTGACTATTTTCATACAAAATCATCTTACTCCTGAGCAATTGAGAACTCAGTAGGCTTGAACACTTGTGCAAGCACAAAGAATGCATTTCACTAAGAAACATGCCTGTTCTAATAAATTCTAACTTATCTGCATTTGAAGATCTAATTTTTAGACTGCTTCATTTGATTAAATATACTATCCTGGAATGTTAAGGAAAAATGCAGTTCTGTTTTCAAGTCCCATTATCCTATGGCCATTTTTATGTAGAGAGGAAGCTCCCAGTTTGTGACTAATGATATTAAATGAGACGTATAATTAGTAAATTCTTTAGAATATAATTAATATTATATTTTACCATAGATATAAATGCACTAACATTACTGATCCTTTCTTATGACCCAGGGACTATCTGCTGTGTACTCCCTAATTACAACTCTGATTAGAATATTGTTCTGTTCAACAAAGTCTGTCTTCACATTCCCTGGTAAATCACCATGCAGCCTGATTTTATCTATCCTGAGCCAATGAGAATAATAAAATGAGGATGGGGTAGGGTGAATTTGTTTCACATGGGATGTCCTCTTCTTTATTTTTGTCCTCTTTCATATTTGCATGATTACGTGATGGGTAGTGTATATTGGGTGACGCAGGGCAGGGTACTGAGAACTACAGAAGGAGAAGAGGGATTTATGCCATTAATTGAGAATCACAGAGACTTATGGAGATGCCAAACTTTCTAATTTTAAACCTCCCTCTTAAAAATAAAATAAAAACAGGGCGCCTGGGTGGCTCAGTGGGTTAAGCCGCTGCCTTTGGCTCAGGTCGTAATCTCGGGGTCCTGGGATCGAGTCCCGCATCGGGCTCTCTGCTCGGTGGGGAGCCTGCTTCCTCCTCTCCTCTCTCTGCCTGCCTCTCTGCCTACTTGTGACCTCTCTCTGTCAGATAAATAAATAAAAAATCTTTAAAAAAAATTAAAATAAAATAAAATAAAAACAAACTCCCCTCCTGCTTTGCTTAGCTACTCAGGTTACATTTTAAGTAGACTGTGGGCATTCCTGAATGTACAGAAATATATTCCTTTAGGAGAAGATGCACTCATCAGTAACCCTCCAGGCTACAAATCATTGCTACTCCTGTGTTTTGTGGTGCTGTTTATCCCACCAGATCTGATGCTCAGGATGAGGGAAAAGTAAGAATCCTTAGTTGAACATACCAGCATTTTTATCTTTCCCTTGAAAAATAAGTTTAGTAGTTTTCTTTCCCCAGGGCTAAGTGTTTATTGGTTTTCTCGGAATAGTCACCCAAAACACAAATAAATAATTTATAAAATCTGATAAATAAGATCTGTCAGTACAAGATCTGATACATTTTTTATCACTTATGATCAATGTAGCTATATGATAAGTGCCTCAATTTCAGACATTTGTTTTCACTTGTAGAGGATGTATTTACCTATCATATCTGTTTTTATATGGACTGCATGGTTTGACTGAACTCAGAAGTTAAAGCAGGTTGAAGTTAAATCATGGATCTGTTGATCAGTTGTGTCACCTTGGGCAAAGTGTATAAGCCTTCTGATTTACCTTCCTAACTGAATGCTGTTGAAAGTATTAGACACAGATAACATATGGCAGCACTGAGCATGCTATTTCAACTAACAGCGTTTGGAGTGTTCATTGAATTCACAATGACACTCATCGTATAAGAACATTCATTACCCAGTGGGAAATATCCTGAAAGCTATGACCCTTAACCCATGGCCACAGATCCAGAGATGATTGCATTGCTGGAGGAAAGAAAGCCCAAGACCCCAGAAATCTGAAACTGAACTAGTGACATTAGTAAAAGAGAAAAGATGTGAATTGCAGTGTCGTATTAGTAAAAAGTAAAGTCTTTCTGCCAAAACAAAACAGAACAGAACAAATGAGCAGGAATGAAATAGCTCAAAGAGGAAAACAGATTAAGAGAAGAAAGCATGGGCCAGAACATTTCCAGCTTCTGGAAACAACCTAAATTCTTTGCTGTCCTTGCTCCAAAGATGGTATAGGGGCTCTTCAATAAATTCACTGGTCTAAAGCAAATGCCTACAACATGATAAATACTCAGTAACTATCAATACAACAACTACTTAGTTACACAAATGCTTTGCCAATCTTTTACTCTAGGAAACACAAGTATGCAAATACACATTTAAAAGTAAAATTAATGATTAAAACAGCAATGAGCTAAGATTTGACCGCTTTTCTATGAAAAACAAATTAAAGATGTGACTTTGTCTTTGCTTTTTGTCTTTTTTAAAGATGTTTTAAAAATTTTAAGTGATCTCTACCTCTTACAATGCTGAGATTGGGAGTCCCATGCTCCACTGACTGGGCCAGGAAGGAGTCCTTGACTTTCTTTTATACAAAGCAAATAAAATATTTTTAAAATCACACACATCTAAAAACTTAATAAAATATTCTTTATTAAAAGAGAAAAACAAAAAGGAAAAATATATTCTTCATGAAAGAACACAGGGGTAAAGAATAAGAGATAGACTTCCCCAAACATCAGGCAAACTGATTCAAACAAAATAAAGTTTTCATTAGCAGAATTCAATGTCTAAATCTGTGAATTTAAATTCACAGAAAAACCATATATCCACTTACATTCCGGAGGGGAAAGACCTCTGAGACCAATCACACCGTTCGTTTTTAAGCTACCAGAAGGTGGTGCTCTATTTATTTGGCAGTATATATGTCCATCTGTTGTTAAATGTTGGATAATATAAACCCACACCGACAAAAATCACCATCATAAAACATAATCAGCCAAAATTAGGTCTCAGTAATACACAACATTTGTCTTTTGCTTTGAAAAGAATCTCTAAATTGATGTGGAGAGCAAGGCAAAAGAAAAAACAATTAAATTTCCTTTAAACTTAACAGCTCATTGACAAGTCCTTGAGACAGGCAGACAACCTTCCTCTAGGAATGCAAGTGCCTCAATGTTAATACTTTAGCTGAACATTAGCCTGACCTCCAGGATCCTGTAAGCCTCCTTTAACATATAAAAATTCTTTTGGAAACATCCTTTATCTCTACTGTCCCCAAGATACATGTTGGCAATCATCAATCAAGCATCGGCCTACTTACATACATCTGCAGGGTCTCATTACAACGGTTTGGCTGGACAATAAAATGACCTTTTCCTAACAACAGCTAGCTCCTCAAGGTCCTGGAAACCTTGCTTCAAAATTTCTTAGAAACTTAGCTATCCCTAACCCCCTCCCAACTTGAAAGTATATAATCAGCCGTTCCTCGTGACCCCAGTTCAGCTTTCTGCCCACAGGTCCTGTCCCTGTGCTTTAATAAAACCACTGTTTTTGAACCAAGTATGTCTCAATAATTCTTTCTTGACCATTCACTCTGAACCCCAACACTTTCACATCATAAATTGTTTGCTTGAAGGTATACTAGCATTTGAGCAGCTGGCTGAAGATTTTGCTCTCAGAGATGTCTAGCTGCAGAGAAAAGAGCAAAGCTTTCAGATCACATTTCAAAACAGATTGGATGATAATACCCTTTTTGCAAATGAATAAGTTAGTTTTCACTAATTGGGAAAGACAGATGTATGCACATCTCTGCGTTTATAACACTTTCTTTTTTAATGTTAAGGAGATCTGTTTTATCAATCCTACCATATTTGGATCGAAATGTGATCCAAGGTAAATGTTTTCCTTCCTGAATGACCTTCTGAAATTGACCATTGCTATTCACTGATTTGGTGCATCACCATTTCCTGTCTGAAGAGACCTCCTTGAGGTCTCTTGAGGGACCCTTCAAGTAAGAATTCTTGAGTGAAAAATTAAAAGAAAAAATCTTAGTGAAAAAAGAAAAGTAAACTAAAAATTGAAAAACTCCCAGTTATAGGAGGCTATAGGACTAATTTCTACACCTTAAAATGTGCATATCCAGAAAATACACCCAAGGTTTTATGTGCTATTATAGAAAGAAATTAATGTCACTTTGTGTCAGAGTTGGCTAATGATAAAGCTATATTTACCTATGGAGACATTCCCCATGTTTACTCAGATTTAACTTAGGTAATCACTAGGAATCATTATAAATCTAGGTAAGACCCTGTTACACTAAAAGGCAGTAAGTAAATTTTAATTAGTGGGTTGATAACAATTATTATAAAGCCACAGATCTTTCGAGAGGAGAGACTCAGAAAATCCTGTGTGTCTCAAAGAAGAGGTAAAAACCGAAGGTATGCTGTTAGGATAATGCTTGAGGGAATGCTTGATATGGTAATATTCGCCTCTAGAATAAAAATTCTTCATATTTGCTCATTTTAAGCTTAGGTACTCACTACTAATCATCATCAAGAACCAGATAAGCAGTGAGTCAATTAATCAGACCTGGCAACCACCTGTATAGCACTTTAGTTATTGTCTTCCTGGCCTTGGTGAATCTTAATTTTTTAAGGTTAAATGAGGACAATAACAGCTATCTCATAGTTCACAAAAGGTTGTCATGACAGTTAAATATAGTTACATGAAAGAGTAAAATAATGTCCATAACTTAAAATAACAGTTCATCAAAAGTCAGTTCACTCTTGTCCATGAATTTCTTTGTGAAAAAGTGATAGTTTGATAAAAAAGACAGAAAGTCTAAGGGATAGATTGGTGACTGATAAATTAGAGAAAAGATCATGACTGAGACTCCTGGGATCTGGGTATTGGTCCTGGCTTTGCTATTGAACTTGATGTCACAGGGCACAAGTGCCACAGCACATCTCTCAAGAAACCTCAGGTTTTGTACTCCATAGGTGGTGCCAACTTATGTCCCTCCTTCCCATTACCTCTACCCTCTCTTCTTGACAATTCCAACCCAGGACGCCATTACTATAGAATGAGGGCTTGCATGCATATAACAGGCCTTTCCCACTCTAAAATGATCTGCTCTGAAGCTGCCTGTTTTTGATTCAGTCTTATCATTCCTTGCCCGGGTGAGCTGTCTGTGCCGCATCCAGGTAGGGCGGCCCGTACAGGATTGTGAGAAGTCTGTGTCTGTATATCAAACCTGTCACTTCATAGTTGGGATAAGTTCTCACACATGGAAAATCTTTATCATAACTGAAATTGAATTTTCTAAATTGTTTTTAATTAAGACAGTGATAAAGGCAGAAGCTAAACACTTGTCAGGATCCTTCTCACTGGAGAATTTTCCGTATTAATGCTAGTCGGAATTTTCTAATCTCCGTGTCAATTAAATTTCAGTTATATTTAAGCATATTCTCATATCAGTGATTCTGACAAGTATCTAGAAATTCCTTCAATTTTATAACTTTCTAAATCATATCTAAAGGAAACATATCACATTTGAAATGACAGAAAGCTTAAATTTTCAAGACAAATTAAAAAGATACATGATTGTAAGAGTAATTAGAAGAGAACTCTTTTATTAAACATTTTTCTCTTTTGATGCATGTCACTGTGGTGCTGTCATGCCAAAATAATTTCTAACATTTGCACATGATCATTAAAAAGGCAATTCTTGAATTATCATGGAATTGTAAAACTGTGCTTTTCTTTGGAAAACAGTGATGAGAGAATAATATTCTATTCCATTCCTTTGGTACAAAAATAGTTTAAACAATTTTAATTTAATTTAATTTAATAATCTGAATAGCCTTATACAATTTTTAAAAACAGTGATGTAAAATGATTAAAGAACTATTTCCATTTGATTCTAGGCTGGGATCCAGCGTCAAAGACATCTACAGATAAGATAAACAAAGATAATTCATTACTGAGTTCTAGAAGTCATGGGACATTAAAGTGACTTTAGGATTGCCTTAATAAAATAAATTTACATAGTAGCTGTAGCTTGGTATTAAAATCACCAAGAATTTATCTTCTGTTTTGGAAACATGAGTAAAGATGCAGTTTCATTTGATAAGCAAGTGATAGCTTCGAAAATGCTGTGCAACCATTCTCTAGGTGATCCTTTCCCTTTGTTAATGAAAGAAATATCTCCTGAGCATTTTCATCTACAAAATACATGGTATTCTTTTTATATAATGAGCATTTTTAGTGAACACTCATGGAGGTATCTTCTTCATCTTTCATTCAAATTCTCGCTTCCAACCCTTTACATTCTCCATGTTTAAAAGTGTTAGTTACTTAAACAAAGTACCAAAAATTGCCTTGAACATCTAGGAAATGAGCCATCAATTATTTAAACAATAATTCTTCAAGCTGTAAGTTGTTAGATATCTTGCATCCTGATACAATAACTCTGCTTTATAGGTCAGTGATTTAGTATTCCTTTGAGTCTCAGATTTTTTTGAAAAACTGATAAAATCATGGATATTCTCCAGAGAACATATATACACTCTTTAATTGGAAAAAGCACACTCTTAACACACTTTTACAAAACCACATACATAAACCCAAATGCCTGAAATGTGCCTACAATTTCAGGGGATTCCTAGATGCCCTAAGATTTCAGTATGGTCCCAAATTATAATATTGGATACATGGAAATAGGCTAATCATTATATACTCATGCAGAAGGATGTCTGGCCAGTTTACCTAAAACAACAAGCAGACTATGAAAGCATTTGGCAAATGGGAAGAGCCTAAGACACTAACAACACTTAGATCCATACTACCAAAATGATATGGAACAATATTCTGATATTCTGATTGTGAAATTGTATGAAATTTATGTTTAAAATAAAAATAACCTTGAGGATTTGCTAAGCAACATGAATGTCTGAATCAAATAACATAATGACCACATCTGGTGTTGGGTATTTGGCACAGCAGATTGGGCGAAAATACAAAAGCTACGTGGTATTGTTCAACAGACTTTTGTATAATGTTCTGTGTTTGAATTGTCCAGTGAGGTAACCATTACCCACATGTGATCAGTGAGCGCTTGAAATGTGGTTAGAGAAGTGAAGGAACTAAGTTTGTAACTTACAGTTAATTTTCTAAGACTTGATTTTTTAGAGCTGTTTTAACTTTACAGCACAATTGAAAGCAAGATGCAGAGGTTTCCCATATACCTACTGCCCCTACACATGCATAGCCTCCCCCATGATCAACACGCCCCACAAGAACAGTGTATTTTTGTGCAACTGATGAATTCACATTGACCCATTATAATCATCCAAAGCCCACAGCTTACATTTAGATCAATTCTTGGTATTGTATATTCTATGGGCTTGGATAAACGCTTAATGATGTGTACCTGCCATTGTAATATACAGAGCATTTTCACTGCCCTCAAAATCCTCTGACTCCACTTGCTTATCTTCTCCAAGACCTTGAGTTTGGCTCTAATGCTTGCTTTGACCTCTCAGGCTCTGTTTTCCCATTTATTTATTTATTTATTTATTTATTTATATCAGAGAGAGAGAGAACCAGAGCACAAGAGCACCGATGGGTGGGGTGGGGGAGAGGCAGAGGGAGAGGGAGAAGCCGACTTTGCACTGAGTAGGGATCCAGAACTTGAACCCAGGACCTTGGAAACAAGACCTGACTGAAGGTAGGCACTTAACCACCTGAGCCATCCAGGAGTCCCTTCTTCCTTTTAATATGCTGTGTAGTTTGCGTTGAAAGACAGGCATGGTATTTCTGGCGGGAACTGAAGTTAACAGACCTTACTCTTAAGATTTAATGTTAATGTGACTTGGAATTGGGTTGTTTTTAATGTTTTCTGTAGCTTTAAGTGTCAAGGCTTTGAATGCTTCTAGGCCCCTTGTTTCTTCCACCTGTTGTCTTTGGGTTTTCCTAACAGCTCCTCTTAGGTAGTGGCATGTCTCTTACAGCTGCTTGAGCTATAATCTGTTGTTACCTTGGACTCTTGTTAGTGTGATAGTAAGTTGTCGGGGGAGGAGCAGGGTTCTATGATTTTATGATTAAATCTCATTCTTTAAATGGGCCTAAGCTGTGAATGTGGCTGTCACAATGTTCATTAGAGTCATTGCATTTTTTAAACCCTCATTATCTGAAACAGAAAAATTAGAGTGGCTGGAGTTAAGTATTTTAGTGAAAAGTTCAGAGAAGTAGACAGAGATATTACCATTCTGTGTACATTATACGTCAGGAGATTTTGAGGAAAATACAAACCTTTTAGCAGATCATTAATGCATAACTCAATATGTGGTATATATTTTAAAATATAGATGATTTTTATCACCCAAGGACTTATTATTAAAAGATTGCAAAAGAAATGCCCACCATTGTGTAGACAAATGAACCAAATAATATACACTGAAATAAAGAATCAGAGATGACAACCTTCTAATGGCATTTAGTTGGGAATTTAGCACTAAAGGAAGCCAAAGCACAAAACCGTTTCATAACAATTCATTTTGTACACAATGTTAATGATCTCATTTGTTAACTTCAGAAGCCATTTCAAAATCAGGGGGCCCAACGCAAAATTCTTACTGTGTTACAGGCTGTTTCCCACAAAGCAACAAGGAGCGACAGACATAAAATTATATTCATGCTTAATCAATCATCATGAAAACACACGCTCAAGTTATTTTCCTGGCCACAAGGATTAAACAGTGAGTTAATGAAACCTGAGTGCTTTCACTTTGTGAACAGTGGTTGGGGAGAAAGCAAGTAATAAAACTAATAAGCTTTAAACACCTATGTAGGGGAGGACAGATATATTTTCCTCTAATTTTCTAAGTTCTAGAGTGGGGCCCCTATAACAAAAGGCAGATTGACAAAGCCAAAGCACAGAAATTTATTTATGTAATATAAATTTGGGGTGATGTGTGAGCTTTCATAAGAAAATGTAGACTTGAAAAGAAGCTGAGTCTGAATGTGTTTTTGGTAGAGTTGGTGATGTATGGAAAGCTGTTAAAATATGTGATGGAACGGGGGCGCCTGGGTGGCTCAGTGGGTTAAGCCGCTGCCTTCAGCTCGAGTCATGATCTCAGGGTCCTGGGATCGAGTCCTGCATCAGGCTCTCTGCTCAGCAAGGAGCCTGCTTCCCTCTCTCTCTCTGCCTGCCTCTCCATCTACTTGTGATTTCTCTCTGTCAAATAAATACATAAAATCTTTAAAATGCGAACTATAAAAAAAATATGTGATGGAACAAAAGGGGTATGAGCTCAGTGAAACAAATGGGGGAAATTAGCAAGACCGTTTGTTCAGATTCCTCTCATAATTCCTGTGAATCCAGAGATAAGGATGTTCCTTCCCTTCAAGTATAGGGGGTTACCTCTCACATACGGATGAGGGTCTTAGGATCTACTTCAGGGGAAGGTCCTTCCTGCCACAATAGTTTCTCAAATTCCTTCAACTTAAAATATTCAGTTTGCCAAGGTCCATCTCTATGGGGTAGTGTGTTCTGAACTCCATTATCTAAAGTAATTAAATGGGGCACTATTCTGGATATGTGTGTGTATTTATACATATAATCTGTCTCTTTTTTTTTTTTTTTTAAGAGTTTATTTGACAGACAGAGATCACAAGTAAACCATAAAGTGCTAAGCTAATATTCATCCCTTGCAGGGGAGAAAAAAATAGATTTTTCAGGCATTGGTAAGGGCAACATTTTGTTTTCTTTCTCAAAACTCCCTGTTATCTCACCAATAATCATAATTACCATTTTTCTTATAATCTGTCTCATTTTTCATATGTTGGTGAAAGAACCTATATTCACTTATGTGAATTTAGTGAAGGTGATGTAATAATTTGAGGTCCTTGGTGTGAAATGGCATGCTTTTATTCTAAGATGCTGATCAATTGCTTTTGGAACTGCTTTGGGTTTCAGCTAATACAGAATAATTTCAAAGAAAAATTTCTAACAATAGTCAGGAAAAAGAGGCATTTAATACCTTAATATCAAAAGATCTCAAAATGTTGTTTGAGTGCATCCATCCAAAATCTTCTCAAAAAGCATTTCCAGTAGCATTCTCTATAATGCTTTATATAAAGTTAACCAATTTTTCTAAAAAAAATGTACCTATCTCTTGGACCCTATTAAAAGATGAGCAATGTCTGCCACAAGTGGGAATGATACAATACAATGAGGGCTGCGAGAACTTCAGGCCCAGATTCTGGCATATAGTAGTCCTAAATTCAAGTCATTTAGTTTTCTGAGTACAAACCACATATTTCCCCAAATATACATATATATAAGTAGACTTATAAAAGGTGTTGTTCATTTTAGACATCAGAGAAAATATAACTGTTTATGGCAGAATTATTAAATATACTCTATAAATTTTAAGAATTGGTATATAGGAAACTGCATCAAAATCTTAATTTCTTAGATGTGGTTAATAATAGCAGTTTTCAGTCTTAAAAGAGATTAAGGTAGAAGGATTAGAAATTAAGACTAAAAAAAAAATCATGGTTTTGAATTATGTAAATTGGCTGATTTGAGGTGCTGACTTTTAAAGGGGTAAGTATAAGTAATTGCAGCTAACCAAAGCCGCTTTGGAGAAGAAGGCAGATACTTGCATATGGCCTTGCACAGTTTAGAAAGGTTTTTTTTTGGGTCCCAAATATTAAAGTGAAATGTAAAGGAGAGGAAGAAGATATCAACATAAGTTAGCACTATGTCGAAAACTTAAAAGGATACAGGATTCTTGGTATCTGTAAACTTAATATGAGATCACGTGGTGATGTACCCCTCTCTCTCATCACTCCCAAAATAAGGCCAGTTAAAACATAGCCACGTTCGATTTTGAATATTAAGAATGATAAATGTCAATTCTCTCACCTTTTTAAAAAGTTTTTATTTTAATTCCAGCTAGCTGATGTCCGGTGTAATATTAATTTCAGGTGTACAATATAGTCATTCAGCACTTCTGAACATCACTTGTGCTCATCACAAGTGCTCTGCTTAATCCCCATCACCTATTAGCCCATCCTCCCACCTCCCTCCCCTCTTAAAACCATCAGTTTGTTCTCTCTAAAGATTTTATTTATTTATTTGACAGAGAGAAATCACAAGTAGATGGAGAGGCAGGCAGAGAGAGAGAGAGAGAGAGAGGGAAGCAGGCTCCCTGCCCCGCTGAGCAGAGAGCCCGATGTGGGACTCGATCCCAGGACCCTGAGATCATGACCTGAGCCGAAGGCAGCGGCTTAACCCACTGAGCCACCCAGGCGCCCCTGTTCTCTCTAGTTAAGAGTCTGTTTGGGGGTTTGCCTCTCCCTCTCCTTTATTTCCCCTTTGCTAATTTGCTTTATTTCTTAAATATTCATATGGTGAAATCATATGGTCAGTCATAAAAGGAATGAAATCTTGCCATTTGGAAGGACATGGATGATGCTAGAGAGTATTAGGCTACGCAAAATAAGTCAGCCATTTCTTCTCTAATTAGACCAAGGCTTGACCACTGGATTCAGTTGCTTCCATCTTAGTGACAATCACCTAAGTGTTCAGAGTAGTACATCTAACAAGATATGAACACTGTGTAATTTGAGGAATGACTGAAAGAACTGAGAAAGAGTAAGGGTGTGGGAGAAAATCATCTCCCCATATCTGTCCTTAAAGCTAGAGTACAGAAATATGACTAGTTTGATAGATGTAACAGAGAAGCAGACTTTTCTTTAATATAAGAAAGAATTTAAAAATGATTGGAATTGTTCAACTATGAAATGGGTTATCCCTGACAATGATTTCCCAATAGGTGCAAAATGTTACATTATGGTCAGGATGAGCATATATTGGAGAGCAATGCCCCTCAAGTTTAATATGTCTAAAATCACCTGGGGATCTTGTTGAAATGAAGGTCTTGATTTCAGAGGTGAGAGAGGGAATGGATTGTTTTGTATTTCAAAAAAGTCTATTTTAATGCTAATACCGCTTGTTTATGGACTGTGCTTAGAATATAATGTAGAGAGGTTACATAGACTTTTTTTTGGTAGGTTTCTTTTTTTTATATATATAATTTTTTATTTTTTATAAACATATATTTTTATCCCCAGGGGTACAGGTCTGTGAATCACCAGGTTTACACACTTCACAGCACTCACCAAAGCACATACCCTCCCCAATGTCCATAATCCCACCCCCTTCTCCCAAACCCCCTCCCCCCAGCAACCCTGTTTGTTTTGTGAGATTAAGAGTCACTTATGGTAGGTTTCTTTTAACCTTGAGAGTTCACTAGTTCCTGATGGGCATGACACGAATGCATAAGTATCTCAGATTAGACATTTTCTCACCCATCCCACTCTGGTCATGGAAGAGGGAAAAATTTTTCACAGAATATGCAAGAAGAGCAAGTGAGATTACATTGCTTAATGGAGAGGAAATCTTCATCCTGGTAGGTGTGTCACCACACACTACAGTATTTTTGCCTTCTAAATTTAAGTTTTTAGGAAAACAAATGCTGCTCATATATTATTTTCTAATGCCTTTTAGTAAATGCTTGTATTTTGTGTCACTGATCCTTGTTTTCATTAATATTGTTGGCAGTGAAACTCTTCACTAAGATGACTGCATCAAGGTCTTACTTAACTGCATATGGATCTCAACAAATTGCATGTGTCAGGTGAAAATTTGGAACATGGCTCAATATTCAAAGTCTTTTCTTGTGATTTTATTTCTTTGTTGTTTCAGTTATAACAGGGGACAATAAAACTTCAGATGCTTGACTATAAATTTGAAGGATGGTGGCTGAATCGTCTTTTGGATGAGAACATCTAAGCACTATAACTTTTTTTTTTTTAAACACATAAAAGAATTTAAACTTTATTTGATTTGGCCATAATTAAATCATTTCTTTGAAGATGAAAAGCAATATTTGGTGCTTAATAAAGTTTCACTCATGGAATTTAGTATGTGCTTCTCAGTTAGATGGTGGTTGATTTAAGTTTTAGCTTATATAAGGGAAATCAAGGAATAAAAAGTAAAGATTTAAAAATTGTTTTCAGATCCTACAATAGAACAGGCAAAACAATCAACATTTTCCCCTTTATCACTTTGAAGGTCCAAATTGTAGTAAAGAAAAAAAATCATTTTTGTGTTTCAATGTTTAACTCATATCTTACTCCTTTAATATTCAGCCTTAAGAACTCTTATTATTTTTAATAAGAGTTTCAGAAAGGTGAAAGGGGTGGAAAGAATAAGAAGAATGAAAAGGATTTTAATTTTTTAACAAAAATCCCCAAGAAATCTAATTAAAGAAAAACGAGGACAAAAAAATGTATTAATTGACTTATTCTAGATTGCATGGCAAATCGTGATAATTTTAATTTGGAGCAAGGAGCTAAGCTCTAAACCTTGTGCTCTGACATAGAAACCAATCTCTGATTCACCAGATGAAATAAAGGATATTTGCCTTAGAAGAATTTAGGTTGAGACATGATTCATCCTCTTAGGGGAAAGTAAAACTATATATTGTTTGAGTTCAGATGTCAGTCAATGAAAAAACAACGCTTATAAATAAATGCTTTCTTGTTATTTCATCTATCTTCCTGCCTGCTTTAGGATGAGACTGTCAAAAAAATATTTTAGAAGAGCAATTTTGGTATAGGTCTATGTCTCAGAAGTGCATAATGAGCTATCAAAAACCAGTTCTGTAGAGTGTTAGCTTTATGGAAGATGGAAAAATAAATTTCTTCACAACCCAATGGAGAAAATAAACTTTTGGGTGCTTTAGGTAATAGAGAATTACATAAAATCATCCTGAGATATATATGTGCATGTGTGTATGTATTACTTATGTACATATGTATGTTTATATATGTATATACACATATATATGTGTAACATTTATTTGCTCCATATACATAATTTATATATTTATAATGGATGTGTTATGTTAGAGTTAGGGTCATGGTTACCATTGGTGTTCATGTTTCTTATGTACTAAGTGATCTTTAATTCTCTTACAACTCTGAAATTTATGATTCTCATACACTAACTGAAATTTCAAAAGCCTGTGAAAATTCACTGAGCTGATGGAAATCACATAGTCCCTCACTAAGCTTCTGATGGCAGATGAAGAAAATGCTCCCAATGCGTAGTTTTGTCTTGCCATGGCATTTTGTTCAGTTATCTCCCTATAACTTTTATTGTACATATAGAAGAGAGGGTCAAGGATTCGGTGTGTTTTACATAGCCTTACTGGCAAAACCCAGAGAAAGTTTAGGGTTGGATGACACACATTCAGAATAGACAGATGATAGATAGATAGACAGACAGATGGACATATCCTATCTACATACATACAAAACATATATATATATATACAGAAAATGTACATTATATATATATATATATATACACACACACACAGAAAACATTGTGTGTGTGTGTGTGTGTGTGTATGTATATATAAATCAGTGATTTCTAGAGACATCGAAAGCAAAAAAATTGTCTTAGATATAAGAGAAATAGGACTTGGAAAATAATTTGAATACTAACAATATTGTTATTGATAACGATGGGCTCTTATTCTATGTTCGGCGTCCTTCCAACACAAGTTCCTTAGACTTTAATTCCTGAAAGTAATGTCCTGGTTTCTATTCTGGTAGAACTTTTTTGACAGACACAGAAAGGGATTCATGGATGTAGAATGTTTGCAGTCCTCCTCCTCCGTAGTAGCGTCACTATTACTGAAATGATTTCTTTTCAAGTTTCTTTATTTTCCTGGACAGTTTTACTAAAATGTAGTGGCACAGTAGGATGTGATAAGGAAACAAAGAACAATGCGTGGCCACACCAAGCAAATAGCTCATCAGCATTAGTGTACTATTTTTCTCAAAGATTTATGTACTAACATAATTGGGGCTTACGATTATAGGTGAAGTTTATGATCTTAGAACTATCAGAAAGAAACAACAACCAGGGCAGAGTATGAAAATGTAGCTTGTTCAACTTGTAACATGTCATCATCTCTGCAAAACAGAGACATGGTCATACACACAGTTTTCTCATAAGAAAGCTATTTGGCAAAATATATTCATATATATTCTTATTTATGTATTTAAATACATACCATATTAAGAAGGGAAAAGAAACAGAGAGAGAAAGAGAGGTGCGCACATTTTCTGTGTATGTGTGTGTGTGCATGCAAGTGTGTATTTATTAGCCTATCAAATTTGTTACATTTATATTGCCAAGTAACCCTGGGGGATACATGATTATAAGCACAATGTGAAAAACAATAACTTTTACATTGTATTATATGTTGAATATATATGAAGCACTCTTCTAAGCTGGCTACATTTCTTTAATCATTTAAATCTCACCACACTCTAAGATAACTGAAAAGTAAGAAAACCGAGGTTCAAGGAGCTAGAATGATCCGTGGAAGGTCAGACAGTTCATGTTGGTGGAACTGGAATTTAACTAGGACAGTCAGGCTCCAGAGTTGTCTCTATTCATTTTAACCTACGTCTTTTCACAAATAAAGAAACTTAACCCTGCTTTTCTTTGGACAGTAAATAGCATTCTGTCTCACCCTTTCATGAAGCTGTGGAAGACGTGCAGTCTTCAGAATTTGGCACTGCTGCCACGTTTCCACACTCCAGCAGAAATGACTAGATGGAAGACTTTGTGCCTTCTGCCTCGGTTATATACATTGCTAAGCCGGCAAATTCAACTGCAGTTGACCCTTGAACAAGGTGGGGGCTGGGAGGGCTGACACTCACATCTTCAAAAATCTGCATAAAACTTTTGAATCCCTCCAAACTAATAGCTATTTATACTATTGACCAGAAGCCTTATCACTAACAGAGTTGATTAACACAGAGCTGGTAGGTTTTAGGGATGATATACAGTATTCTTACAATAAAGCAAGCTAGAGAAAAGAAAATGTTACTAAAACAATCATAAGGAGGAGCACCTGGGTGGCTCAGTGGGTTAAAGCCTCTGCCTTCAGCTCAGGTCATGATCTCAGGGTCCTGGGATGAAGCCCCACATCAGGCTCTCTGCTCAACAGGGAGACTGCTTCCCCTCCCCCCCCCACCCCCCTGCCTGTCTCTCTGCCTACTTGTGATCTCTGTCTGTCGAATAAATAAATAAAACCTTAAAAAAAAGAAAATCATAAGGAAAAGAAAATGCATTTGTAGTGCTGTACTGTATTTATATAAAGTTAAAAAAATCTGCCTATAAGTGGGCCTATGCAGTTCAAATCCATGTTGTTCAAGGGTCAACTGTATAGGGAATATATAAATCAGGAAAATTTTAGTAATTAAGTAATTTAATAACCAATTTTAGATAGCTGAAACTCGTAAAAATAATGGGTTTTCCATGGGAGTTTGTGCAGTAAAGGAACTCAGGAAGGACATCAAATTAGAGACAATGTTAAGATTCTCTCTTTTTCAGTTTCTGCATCTCTATAAATTAGTATCATTTCTGCTTTATTCCTTTGACCCCCAGACTTCTCTGGCCCACAGGGCAGAAACACGGTCCTTAACAGCTCCCACACTTGCGTGTACAGTGAGGCTAACTCCTCTAATCTTTGTCCTAGTGCCAATCTCCCAGCTCAGATTCTTAATTCAGATATTAGCTCAAGTGTCTGCCGGGTGGCCCTGAGAGTTTGCATAGTTGGTTAATCAAAACATACATCCAAACATTGGCTATCCTAAATTAATTATTATTAATACATACAACTCTATGTGACAGATAATGTTGTTAGAATAAAAATAATAGACACAATACTCAGGTTAAATGATGTGCCCAAGTGAATGTGAAAATAGTTCTCAAATTTGGTTCTCACCATGAGTGCCTGGCTGGCTCAGCCAGTAGAGCATATGACTCTTGACCTTGGCTTTCTGAGTTTGAGCCCCATGCTGGGTGTAGAGATTATATAAAAATAAAATCTTAAAAAAAGAAAAAAACTGGTTCTGATCAAAATTTACACTTTCTTTCTTTAGATGACACTGCCTCCTTGCTGCGAGGTAATTTGTAAATTTAAAGAGCTAAAAATAATGCATATGTAAGTTTTTACACTTCGAATTGCATATATTTGAATAAGAAAATGCTCATGTGCATTTTAAACTGTCGTTTTCAGTAATCAAGAACCTGTCATTTTCTTGTGTTACTGAAGAGCTCAGTCTCAGCTATTTTCAAAGTTACATGATGGCACTTATGAACTGAGAACATATGAAGTGGGTTATTGGAAAAATGTGTGAAAATATTTAAGTGTCCATCTTAGATTTGAGGTATTAAGGACTGTATGATAGTATGTTTTTAAACAGTTTAAAATATTCAGCCTAAACACTTTTAACATTTTATGTATCATTTAAAATTATTTTTATAATCATAATATAAATATTATATATAATGTTATATACATTATAATATAAACAATATTATAAATAATCAAATAATATCTATGTACAAGAAAGTATAACCTATGTTCATGTTTTAAAAACAATTTATTTCACATAACCAGCCCTTTTATTTGAATATAACCATCTGTATTTTTAATGGAAACTAAAGAGAATCATGAACACTCATAATCATCTCTTGAGACAAAGATTTTGGTTGGTGTTGGGATTTACACCAAAGATCTAAATTCATATATACAGCCTATCCCAGTATTACTGGGGAACATTCATGTATAGCATAAGACCATCCAACACCCCCTAATTTTTAAGCATAATGGCTCCATCAAATTTTAAGCAAAAGAAGTAGCCCAAGGATAATAAACTCCATCATCTTTTTAGAAGAAAGTGTCTGTTTCTTTGAGCTGACACACCCACACTTACATGCCCTCACCTTCCTCCTCATACAGATGCACAAATGTCTTCCCCAGCCACAGCACCCATGGGAAGAATTTGTCCAGTTTTATTCCACAAGCACAGTTCTATCTGCATAGCCAGTATTTTCTTCTATGGTTCTTAAACTGCAATTTGTTTTCTGTGTTCATCAGCCAATGTGCTTACAGCTCAAGCCTCTACAATTAGCATAGGCTTAGAAAGGATAAGAAATGAACTTTGCCTGCTAATTATATCTATATATCTCTATCTATCTACCAATCAAATTTTCTGTGTATCTGTGTGTGTGTATAAATATTTAGTCTGAGGTAATTTTAGGTCCATGGGCTATTTTAAGATACAGAGAAATCCTTTATACTTTTCACCAAATTCCCTCAATGGTAGCCCCTTGCATAACTATAATTTATTATCACAATAAGGAAGAGGACTTTAATACAATCCACCAACCTTACTCAGATTTGAGATTGGACCAACTTTACATTTGACTTCTTTACTCTAATTGAGTCTTCTAATCCATGAATACATTATGACTTTCCATTTTTAGGTCTTTGATTTTCTTCATCAGCTTTTATAATTTTCAGTATATAAATCCTATCCATGTTTTGTTAGATTTAGAAAAAGTATTTCCTTTCATTTGGAGCCATTAAAAATGATATTGTGCTTCTAATTTCAGGTTCCACATTTGTTTCTAGTATATAAAAATGTGATTGAGGGGCACCTGGCTGACTCAGTCAGTAGAGGATGTAACTCTTGATCTCAGGGTTGTGAGTTCAAGGCCCACACTAAGCACAGGGAGACTTTAAATCAATCAATCTAAACAAAAGTAAAAAAAAAAAAAAAAAAAGATGTGATTGATTCTTGTATATAGATCTTTTATCCTGTGATCATGATAAAGTCATGTTTTCAGTGGGACTCCCATGCAATCCATAGTGAATGCATCTACTTGGACTGGCTTCTTCTGATTTGTTAGGGTTCAGGGTATACTGGATCTGGGTTACATACTGAAGCAGGGTGGAAGTCATGAGATGCTAACTTCCAATCCTGTGATCTTCAGTCCATCCTCCTTTTCTTAAAAATTTTCAGTATCCTTCTTTGTTTGCCTATTATTTTATTTCCAGGTTTTATAGGTTTTTTTGGGGGGCGGGGTAAGAATTAGAAACAGATGAGTTTTAGCATAAATGATAAAGCAAGTATAGTTTCATGGATTCATTAATGTATGGTAGCTATAAGTCAGTAAGAATTAGTAAGTAAAATCCCCATCAATAGTTGGGTAATGAGTAGCCATAAAAAAGAAACACGGTCATCTTAATTAGAAAATGTTAAGCAACAGTTACCATGTAAAATGGTATTCAATTTACCTTCTCTTAACCAATAATTAAGTTACTTACATCATTTATTTATTTTTTTCATATATTCATTTAGTTGAATAGTTGTTAGTCACCAGTTGTGAATTTATTTTTTGTTTTTCCCTGAATTCCAATAGAATTATGTCCACATGGCTTCTGCTTGTTCTTGCTATTTCATAAGGTGCTTTGTATAAACTTAAGAACTTGTTGGTTTGTAAATAAATTAATGGTAGTAGAGCAATTTGACATTTCAATTGGGATAGATTTGTCTTTGTTTATATTATGAGCATATCAGTCTGTCTCTTTCCATTTAGAACTAACAATATTATCTAAATGCATTTTTTAAAACTTTTTCAACACCTTTAAGAGGGAAAATTTAGAGTAAAATCACAATGCCAATAGACCCCGGTAATCTTTTATCTTTACAAAATTGTTTCCTGTAAGACTTATTTCTACAGAATATGAAACTATTTGTTCTTACAGACCAGAAAAGGATCTCACAAGATAAGATAGGTAGACAGGTAGGTGGATAGGTAGGGAGATAGATAGATAGATAGATAGAAGGCAAAGTTGTGGATATAACTCAGCAGATAATTCCACAGTCATCATTTAGCTATAACTATTACTATAAATACATATTTTAAAAAATATTTTATAATAAAGTCTCCCAGAGCCCAGAATAAATTTAGCAACACGTTAGTATTTGTTGATGGTGTGTATTATATTATTTTATGAACTTTTGTATGTTTGAAATATTTCATAGGAGATATAGCAATATATTGTAACTCATTATGTGGTTTTCTCTAACTAACACTAGACAGTAACATTAAAATGTTCTCTTGTGACCAATTCCATGCTTTGCATCCCTACTTCAGGAGAATATCAGGGACATTTTTCCTATTTCCCTTAACAAAGGAAACAGGACAGATCAACTAAAGGTCTTGCCATTTATATAAACTACATTTTGCTTCTTGGAAGAACATCTATTATATGTCATTTTCTGAAATACAAGAGTTCATGACTAAAGCAGTTTGGAGGAAGAGAAATTACTATTTTAAGGACAGAAGTAATCTGTGTTCAATATTGGATTTGCTGCCTACCACTCCTTTTTTCTTAGTGTTAACATTTTATTATTGTGAGGATACATAGGACCACTGAGAGAATTATTTTTCCATTAGATAGCACATGCTAAGGAAGAATAAAATTTTACAGTTTTTATTTAGCCTATACTTAGTTTCTACAGTGCTGTTCTGAGGAATTCTTTTTTTAAGGGAGAATATAGCAGAGAAACATCTGATTAGAAAATTATGTGGACTCTCTGAAAGTACCTAATATGTTCTTTATGAGGAAAAGTGCTTATAGCAAGCGCCTCAGAAGTACAATAATAAAATATTTTTGTAATAATCAAGAAGGATTTGACCAGAGTGTAAGCTACTTATCACTGTGAATAAATTAGGTTGTCTTTATATTCATAGAATCTTAGTTTTAAGGGGGTTTATATGTCCTGTCATCCAACTGCTTGATTTTATAGTCAAGGACACTGAGCCCCAGAGTAACTGAATGATTTGCCCAGTGAAGTTCCTGCAACCCTCACTTACTATTTTTTTTAAAGATTTTATTTATTTATTTGACAGAGATCACAAGTAGGCAGAGAGGCAGGCAGAAAAAGAGGAGGAAGCAGGCTCCCTGCTGAGCAGAGAGCCGATGCGGGACTCTATCCCAGGACCCTGGAATCATGACCTGAGCCAAAGGCAGAGGCTTTAACCCACTGAGCCACCCAGGCGCCCAACCCTCACTTATTTTATACAGAGAATATAAATTAGTCTAGTTTCAATAATGCATTTTTGTGCACATTTTTCTGGTGTCCTCCACAATACTTCTTTTTAAAATACGTATTTCATAGTGATAAAAGATTTGAAGTCTAAAACCAGAGGTTGCAAAATCTTATTCATATTGTTTTTATTTATGCAAATGGGAAAATCCTGAATCTTTGAAATATAGAAACCCCTGTAAACACTGAGGTTAAAATATCAACCCTGATCTTCTTCATAAGATTCAAGATTGTTTTTTATTACAGATTTTGCCAGATATTTTGTAGATGTTGCTAATTTTATCTCTACCCATGTTTTAATCTTTTTCTCTCCCAAGGGTAGCTGTTGAAGGGAATAGTATATTGAAATTGCTATTTCTTTCTATCCAGATATTTGTATTTTTCTATATACGGACCTATTATAGTGTATAATATTATTGATATATTTTGAATTATTATAGTATATAATATTGTGGAAATGTTTTGAGCATATCACTTTCATTACATATTTTACATCCTATTGGTTCACTCAATATTATGTAATCTCAATCTAGTTTATTCATTTTATTTACTGGATAAAAATTTATAACAGCATTTCACATAACTAAATTTGTACATCCCTCTTTTCAGGAACATTTTGGTTTCTAGTTTTTTGATTATATACATTTTTCTTTAAAAAACATTCATCTACACATTGTAAAAGAAATATTACACCAGAGTTATATAGTCAAGGAAGCTGTTATTCAACTCTATATACAATGTGGAAGAGAGATTGAATTCAACCTCACTGAAACAAGGGTGAGAAGGATTTTAAGCATGAGGGTTACCAAGCAGAAAAATACTGAAGGAGTTGTGGGAGTTTGGTTCATGGAACATGTCCAGCACAGTAAGTTTCCCCTGAGTTTTCAAAGGTTTATCTCTGAGATTACACCATACGTGTTGCTACTTGGCCTTATCAAAGTTAGGTTCCTACACAGACTTTATCTCTGCACCATACAAATCTTGTTTGCTCTCCTGGGGTAGATGTCATTGTGGAGAGAGGTAATAAAAATAATTAATTAATTTAAGCTTCAGACATAAATAAATCAAAAAAGAATTGAGAATGAAATAAACTAGCTTTTTTAAAAAAAAGAATGGACAGCACATTCATCATTATTAGAATTATATTTAAGTAAAGACATGAAGAAGATGAGGAGAGAGCCATGTGTTTATTGAGGGGAAAGAGTTACAGATAAATTTTGAATAGCAAAGACTAGACCTGAGGCAGGAATGTGTCTCGTGTGTTCAAGGAACACCCAGATGGACAATACAGCTAGAGCAGATTGAGACAACATTTGGTAGACACTTTTAACAACTTTGACTTTACTTTGAGAGAAATAGGGAGCCAAAAAAGTTTTGAGCAAGAGAATGATAATTACACTTGTGTACTGGAAGGACATGATGTACTGGAAGTGACCACAATGTTGACAGTAGAGAAGTGGGATTCAAGAACAGGAGAGGGAAGGGAATTGAGGAAGCTATTCTAATAAGCCAGGCATGAAGGTAGTGAAATAATTGTCAAATGATATGTATTTTGAAGGTGGAGATAAAACTATTTTGGGGAGTCATCAATGAGCTGGAGTGAGAGGGAAAGTAAAGATGAATTGGAAGTTTCAGGCCTGTGAATTAGAAACATTTTTACTGGGGCATCTGGTGGCTTGGTCGAGAGATGTCTGCCTTCGGCTCGGGTCATGATCCCTAGGTCCTGGGATTGAATCTTCCATCTGGCTATCTGCTCTGTGGGAGGCCTGCTTCTCCCTCTCCCTCTCCCCTGCTGTGTTCTCTCTCTTGCTGTTTCTCTCCCTGTCATAAAGAAAGAAAGAAAGAAAGAAAATCATTTTGCATCAGTTTCTTTGAAATGTATAATTATAAAACTTTATTAAATCAAGATATAAAAAGGTAGAGTATATAAAGTGGAGTTTCATGGGAACATTGTCCTTATTTTAATATACAAAAATCATTTGGACAATTCTTGGCTCTTGAATTTTTAAAAGAATTTTAATATGAGCTTGTTATAGCCTGTGAAAATCCTGATGATATTTTGACTGTCATTGTTTTGAATATATTAAGTTTTACTCTCATGGAGAATAAAATAATAATTACTTATCTAGAAATATATTATTAATATAGCAAATTTTATGTCTTTATTGCCTAAACTGCCATCTTTAAACTAAGATATATTTCAGATAATTTCCATTTTCCTTGGACTAACCTCTTTTAAAAAAAGTATTAATTAAATTAAAATTGGACTCAGGTAAAAAATATACAATGACATTTTTAACCAAGAAACTAGAAACTGTGACCAAGTTCTTTTAATCAAAACAGAGGAAATAGCATTTAGAATCTAACATAAAAAAAATTTCCAATTAAAACTATAAAAATTACATGAGACCAAATCATTTAAATGCTTTGAATAGAGACTCAAAGAATGATATAATTCCATGCAATGGCCTTTAACACTTAAATGTTCCCTAGTGACCTACAGATATAATTTCTACTTGACAGAAGTAGTAATTAGGAAATACTGCACTTAATTATTACAATTGGAATTGGGTTAGATTTATAGCTGACTTTAAATAGAGAACATAAATTAACTGGAATAGTTATAAATTGATGTAACAAAAGAAAGTCAATGAAAATATTTTAGTCCATTTCAAATAGGGCTTAAATTTTTGAAAAAAAAAATACACAATTTCAGTATAGATATACTCCTAAACATAACATGAGTAATTTTTACTTCTCTAATTTGATAATCACTCTAATTAGCATATGCATAGTTTAAAGATTAACGTCTTTATTGCTAACTTTGAAATGAATTTTTTAAAGATTTTATTTATTTATTTGACAAAAATCAAAGATCACAAGTAGGCAGGGAGGCAGACAGAGAGAGAGGGAAGCAGGCCCCCTGCTGAGCAGAGAGCCTGATGTGGGACTCGATCCCAGGACCCCAGGATCATGACCTGAGCTGAAGGCAGAGGCTTAATCCACTGAGCCACCCAGAAATAATGTTTAATAAAATTAGATACCTAGTTGGTTTTCAGTCCCGAGAAAAAGATGAAAATTTATAATTAGCTATTGCCCCAAGATGTCCAATGTGTCCCACTTGCAAGTATTTATTCCATTTACCAGTAAATAAAAACAAAGCAAATGCCATAGAAAGGAATTTGTGAAAACTTTTTAATTTTAAAGCCATTATGTAAGTTGAAAATATATTTATTAATCAACTCTTTATACCTGCTATGAAAAGTGAAGATTATTCTATTCATGAGTTTCCAAAATCTCTTTCTCATAATGTGTATTTTGTGTTCTGTGTATATATATATATCAATAATTTGAGAAGCTGCAGTACTATAGTTGATTTTCTAAAATGCCTTGTATTATCTGGAAAAAAAGTCATATTCTCCAAATAATTGATTTAGAGACAGTGGGTAGGGAATGTGTTAGTAATTATATTCTAGTTGGCCAAATCCAATTGCTATACTCAATTTGTTCTGTTATTTCCGTTTTTGCTTCTTTTTTATTATCAATGTATATAAAATGCCTACTTACTGGTAAAAGTTTGGAATGGAGTCAGAAAAACAGCATAGTGATTTCTTTTTTAAAAAAGATTTTATTTATTTATTTGACAGAGAGAGTGCGAGAGCATGGTTTGGGGGATGGGGAGAAGGGGAGAGAGAGAATCTCAAGCAGACTCCCCACTTAGCACAGAACCTGAAGATCCCCAGAACATAACCTGAGCTGAAATCAAAAGTCAGACTCCCAATTACTGAGCCACCCAGGCACCCCATCATACCAATTCCTTAAGTGTTTATCCTGAGGGTCAAGATTAAAAGGAAATATACTCCATATTTATTATCTATAAATGTAAGATAATGAATCATCCAGTCAGACACATTCAGTGCAGATAACTTACCCAGTGTCAAACTTCACTAATAAATTCAGGTCATTCTGAGCTCCAGGAAAAGGAAGGAACGTCAATCTTAGATCCTATCTGTCCACATAAGAATGTTCTTTGGACCAGATTTTTGTTACAGATCGCTTTAAATATTGCAAACAGAGCATCACTTACAGAGAATGATGCAATTTTGGTAATCAAACATCTCCATTTTATGCTCTAATAATTATAAAAGGTGACATTTTATGAAGATGACCAGTATGTAAATCTATATATTCCATGATTATTTATTGTAGTTGATCCTAGATAGAACAGGTTCAGCCTCCTAAAAGCATTCCATACTTACATATTTTCCCAAGGATTTCCCCATTATTAGTGTGTCTGCCAGTAGGTCTGTCATTATAATATTCAGTAATCATTTTCCTCCCTTCCTTTCCTCTCTCCCTTCTCACATTTTTTCCTTCCAATCTTTCATTCTTGGACTTCCACTGGAAAAGTAGGGGTTAGATTTAAGTTTTGCTGTCAATACTTTCTTTTCAACATGCAAAGAAAATAACCCTCTAAAGGAAAGATGACAAGTCTTCCGAAATCTCCCCAAGTCATATCAGATGTATAAGGCACCTGATATGCCTCCTTCAAACACTGCAGAGGAATAAGGTATCAAAAATTGGTTTGCTGTATGGATCGCTTATATGTGGAATTAAAAAAAAAAAAAAAAAAAGCTTCATAGAAATGGAGAATAGGATGGTGGTTGCCAAGGGCTGCAGGAGGGGGATATAGGTCAAACTTTCAGTAACAAAAGTAAGTTCTGAGGATCTTGTATAGAACATGGTGACTATAGTTAATAACATAGTATTGGACATTTGCAAGCTGCTGAGAGTAGATCTTAAGTGCTCTTACCACGCACACACACAAAGTTAATATTATGAAGTGATGGCCAGGTTAATTATCTTGGTCTTGGTAATCGATCCACAGTGTATCCCTACATCCAATCATCATGTTATACACCTTAAATATAGATAATTATATTTGTGAAGTGTTCTTCAAATAAATTGAAGGAAAAAAGAAAAAAAGTTGCTTCCAGAATCTCTTTTGAATGTGAAATTTTTAAAAAATGTTATTTCACTCTAGATTAGAAAGAAATACAAATTGAGGGAGCATTAGATAGTTGGAAATGAGCCTATATCCTGCTTCAGTATTCCTTGTAAGAAGTAACACTAATTTTGCATAGAAAAAAAAAGAATATGAGAGTACATATTTATAATATGGAAAAATTATAGAAGATGTGAGATTTTTTGGCTTCACTGAGTATGGTCTTTGCAGGACAGACAGAAGTTACTTCAGATTTTCTGAATTAGGGAATCATTGTAAAAATCTATCCAAGATGATTTTTTTTTAACAAAAAGACAAATAAAGACTGTATATTATTTTAAATTAGGAATCAGATAGGATTAGAGTCCCGTTACACTGAAGAACAAAAAATAATTTATATGGAACCACACTGTTGATCAAAAAAATAAACTATTTCCTTGAAATTAAAATACCCAAGCGAAGTAAATTAAGCCAGCTAAAGAATTGTACTGTATACTCACAACATGATTTATCTTACCGTAAACTTAATGAGCTGATAGAAATTGGGTGGCATCTGTCATAGGAAAAAAAGAAAATTGGAAGTTAGCATCTTATTCTATAATTTGATATCTATTTTCTAAATTTAGAAACAAATTTCATGTGTGAAAATGGTTTAAATGAAAATTGAATGTGAAAGTATTCTACTCTTTCATTTTTACCACAAGTACTTCTGTTGTGTTCCTTATCCTTTCCTGCTATGAAATCCACTGTTTTACGTGTCAGTCACACTTGGAGAAAAAATAAATTTCATTTTAATCTTACTGAACTGTTTAATCAGTTTTATTATGCCTACAAGAATTCATCTTTAAATAACTTGTCAAAAGCTCTCTGCAGAAGAATTGAAGAAGAGTAACATCTGATTAAAATGCTGAGTAAAAATATTGTCAAATAAGTAGCTTCCATACTGAATGAAATAGTGCAACTTCCCTTCAATTCTTTATCCATATTTTGTATAGTTTTAATATAACATGATGTGATGTTCTGTTTCTATTTATATTACAGATTGCATTTCACGATTTAGTAATTCAGATCATTCCATGTCCCTTATTCATGATAATTTTTTCGGTAACCATCCCTTCTGTAACAATAGAACAATTGTTCCTCTTTGTGTCCTCCACTGAATTGCCCTTGTTTTCAAATAGAATATTCTGCAATTATTGTCTCTAACCTGTATCATTAATTTCCTGTGTTTATTCTGTCCTTTTTATTTGTTTGTTTTTGGACACACAGATGCCTTAAAGACAACCATCAAGAAAAAAACAAACAAACAAAAAAAAAACACCCAGCACTCTTCCACCCCCACTCTCCATACATTACTTATATCCTGAATTATGTCACATCACGAAGTATTTTGTGTATATTTGCTATTACCATGCACAACACATTCTTTCTGTAACTTATTCCATTCAGATGTTTAAAGTCTCCAATGGCAATATGAGGCTGAAGTCAGTGACTCATTTTTAATTCTTCTCCCACTTGGTCTCTCAACAGCATTTGATGCGATTGGCATCTCCCTTCTTTTCTTCATGAGGGTTTGTTTCCTCAACCTCCCTGGACACCACACCCATTCCTGTCATTCCTTCTTCATCATCTGCCCCAACACAGTTTTCTTGTTTCCCCCTCCGGGAGGCCTCCAAATGTCTGCGTGCTCCAGTGCTCAGTCCCCAGTCCTCTTTTTTGTGTGTAATCTCACTGACTGTCAGGACAGTAATAAGATGTGCAAATGAATGAATTTCTAATCCACAACCCTAGCCAGGAATTCTCCCCTGAGCACTGATGTGCTGTATCCAACTGCCTCCTTGACTCCTGCATTTAAATATTTAAATAGTTCTTAAATTGCCAAATTAGAACTATAACTGTATTTACCTCCCTCAAACTGCTCCTCTGGATCCCTTCTCATTAATTTATTCAAGCGCTGTTTTGAGTGCTAACGTGTGCCAGACACCAGCAGGGCCATAGGGAAACAGCAGAAATGGTCTGCCTGGCTTAGGTAATAAGTGGGCATACTTTCTGAAAAGAAATTTGAAACCTCACAAAAATACCTGAAATCTTAATCATGCAATGGGAAACCTAAACAATGTCTGTGAAAAAAGAGGTGTCTCCATAAATTCTAAATATTTTCTTTGATTACCATTGTTTTTAAATACATGTAAATTTAAATTAGGACTTTTTTTTTTTTTTTTTTTTTTTCATTTACCTTGCAATAAACCTTTCACTCTATCTGGAAGTTGATATGAATAACTTGCAGTGGACAGTTTGCCTCCAACCCGCACAGATTCAGCTTTCCCTGTTGGTTCAGAAAGCCCGCAGTGCCTCCAATTCAGCTGGCCTTGTTTCTATTTGCAGCGGTGCCTCCGCACGCCGTGGTAGGACACATTCTTGTTTGGAAACAGAATATTCAACATGAACAGCCACAGTGGAGGACTTACACAAAAATAAAATCTTGGATTCCTCAATTCGGAAATTCCATAGCAATGTTTAGGTATTTTATTCCTGTTCAGAATCTAAAACAATGAAACAGTTCAAGGTGTTGTTTTGCTTGATAAGTGTACATTTTCGTTTCTATGAAAACAGGTTTAGCAAATGTGAATACCGCCTTTAAAACTGGACATCATTCCTCTTCATTATGGCTAATTATATTTTAAAGCTAAATAATGAATCAAGAAAACGATAGTCTTTACTGACTATCATCTAATTGTTTTTCAAACAGTTCTGTCAAGTGGAGGGGAAGCTGTTTAAGAGGACCTCCTGCAGGGGTTTATTATGCTGCACACACAACTAGCAGAACAGCCTCTGAAGACACAGGAAGTTGGAAGAGGGCAGGAAGAACACCTAATCGCAGTTATCACTAGTTCCAGGATCTCAGTTAATAATGTTAACTGAGATCTTCTTTTCTTTTCTTGGTTCTGCTCTCTTGGTTTCAGTCTGTGGTCAGTTGACTGCAAATCTCCGTAAAAGCTGCAAGTCCAGCTTTGAATGCTTTGGTAGCTTATAATTTTAGTAATGAGAAAGACCATTTCTTTCCCATCAAATCCGTATCAACTGTTAGGGTTGGTTTCATTGGTTCAGTTCAGGTCACACAACAATAACTGGGGCCACACATATGGAGTATTCTTATAAACTGTGGATCTTCCTTCGTTTGTGGTGAGGTTATGTCCCAATAAACCCATCTGAAGTTGAAAATATTTTAAGTGAAAAAATGTAGTAAATACACCTAATCTACTAAACATACCTTAAACTAACCTACATTAAATGTGCTCAGAACACACTTATTTTAGCCTACTGGTAAACAAAATCATCTAACATAAATCCTGTTTGATAATAAAGTGTTGAATAGCTCATGTCATTTTTGGAATATTGTACTAAAAGTGAAAAACAGAATGGTTGTATGGGGACAAATACAATTTTGTATTGTGATGTGTATTGGCTGTTTACCCCCAATCCTGTGGCTGACTGGGAGCTCTGGCTTGCTGCCCAGCATCACCAGAGACGAGCCTACTGCATATGGCTCACACAGGAAAAGATCCAAATGCAAAACTCGAACAAGGGTTTCTACCGAATATGTAATTGTGAGGTAGAAAATTATAAATTGAACCATCTTAAATTAGGACCATATATAGTCTGAATTAAGTCTATACTTCTTTTGTTTGAGGATTCTCTGTGATAAACTTAGTATAATCACACTGATTTAAGTTTTGAGATTAATTCCCAATAGAAAATAAAAAAGAAACCTGTCCCTACTGTATGATAAAATAAAGGAAGACAGTAAATAAAATACAAAATGTGGCCCATCATAAGCATTGAAAATATGCACTTTTTTCTTTTTCTTTTTCTTTCTTTTTTTTAAAAATATTTATTTAGAAAGCACTCAAGAATATCTTTAGAGGATCAACAGATATGCACACACATTTCCCTACCTTTATTAATATTGCCATATTGTTTCCTAAAAGAATGACATATTTTGCAAAAGAGCATGGAATAATTGAATAAACTATGTTTACATTCATTTCAACATTGTTACATTTTTTATAAATTTATGTATAGAAAATTATAATTCATTTTTTAGTACTGTAATTTTAAAAATTTCTAGTGCTGTTATTCCTAGTGTGGTCAGATATTCTTTTATGAATATGACGTTTTCACTGTTATTTTTTATGTGAATTGCTTCTTTATGCCTCTTTTCCATTTACCTATTTTAAATGTTATTGGGTTTTATATTCTAAAAACAAATGTACTTCTTCATTCTTCTGTGTCTTTTTAATCGACTAATTACTTTTCAGAAATAATCAGATATAAAGTAACTACTAACTGAACTACTACTGAGAATATATGGTGAACAAGAACATCTGGTCACACCCTTCCTGGAGCTAATTTTATTATGTCCTCTTATATTTCTCAGAAGTATAAACAATGTTCATAGTCAAACATGCAAATGTTTCTTTTCTAAATTTTTAAAATATTTATATCTTTAGAATAATTTTCTAATGATTGTGATTTATATTTCTCAAAGTGTTGTCTCTCTGAACACTTGTGCCAAATAAGTTAAAGTTGATATTACTGGAAACATGTTCTATAATCATATATGTGTAGTAACGTTTGGGTTAAACAAAGTTAAATAGGTTTCTCCTACTGCAATTCTTCATGTCTATAAAGTATTACTAAATAATGCGGAGAAAAGGAATAGTCAATCATAGTTCTCAAACTTACTTTTTACCATTAAGTCCTTTCTCAGTATCATTAGTTAGTGGTTAATTCACTGGATTTGCTTGTGTAGCATTTTTAATATTAAATAAAGATTTAATTTTGTCACCCAGCTAGAGCATCATTTAATAAATGATATAAATTGTAGACATTATTTTACCCAAATACCTATGTTATTTTTATTTTATTTTACTTTAATTCATTTTACTTTATTTTATTTTATTAAGTAGACTCCATACCCAGCCAGCATGGAGCCCAACACGGCGGGTTGAACTCGAGACCCTGAGATCAAGACCTGAGCTGAGCTAAGAGTCAGACCTTTATTTTAATATGACTGATTAAATCTCTTTTTTTGCTGTTTTGTCAGAATTACCACCATATATTAAATTTATATGTAATATTCAGTGTTTCTGGAATTTTTCTACTGATAGAGAACTTCACAGATATTAATGTATTTTAATGGCCTAATTTGTTTTTTACTATTAGCTTACTCTTTTTTCTTTGTTTCTTTTTAAAAATAATTTTTTCTGAACTTTTGAAATCTATTTTTCAAAGGAATTTTAATATATGAATTTTCAGCCTATAAAATTATCCTACTAGTATTGACATTTTACTGTACCAAATTTATGGATCAACTTAGTGAATATTCACAAAGGAAGAATATTTACCATTTTTCCTCCAAGAAAACTATATGTCTTTCTGTTATGCAAATTTTAAATTCTTGTTAGAGATCTATATTTTATTTTGGTAATTTTAGGTAATATTTTTGATCATTTTTATTTTATTTTAGTAGTAGACAATTATTCTGTATATTGATTCTTTTAACATTTCTCCATCAATGTACATAAGAAAGCTTATGTCAAAGTTTTTTTGTTTATTTATTTATTTATTTGTTTGTTTTTATTGTTTTAACGCTAGTAAGTTAAGGAACAGACTTCATCATTCATATTTTATAAACATTTTTTCAAACAGAAATCACATGCAATTGAACTAAATCTTGCTGTCTTAGTTTTTCTTTTATGATAAAATAACTTGTGTATATAAACTAGAGATGATGTTTTCGGACAAGATTATTTTGTGTGATAAATGACTATGATTATAAGATACATTATGTATTTCACTCAAAATAAATACACACATACACACACATATATATTTTCGGCTTAAGTAAATTTCTCTAAATTATTTTCTGATACATATGGAGAATATTTTTATTAAATTATAGTAACTTTTTTCCCTATCTTATACATTATTCAGATTGATCATAAATCTTAATAAATTTAGCTCTGAATTACTTTAACCTTTTAAGAAAGCATTAAACATGCACCACTACACTTCTCAAAGAATCAGGTTTTGTGATGATATTGGGCTTAAATTTAAAAATCTGTACCCCAGACAGCTGGGGGTTGTCAGACTGATCTGTATATAAGGAGTTATGCCAATTCTTCTAGTAATTCACTTTGTGACATGAGGCAAATTACTTTCACATTCTAGACCCTGGATTTCCAAATGAACGTATGAATCATGTACAAATGTTTGTATCCTATGCAGTGTTGTTTTGGGGGAACTAACACATTCTAATACACAGTCACTATAACTTTTAAGACTGACACATATCCCAGATCTAGAGCATGATAAAGGTAACGCAAAACTGGCCAATCTGAACTCCATTTCCATGACAACATTCACATTTCAGTGAATTGCAAATTTATAAAACAGAAATTGGCAAGTATTTCAAATTGGGGCTTCAGTCAATAGAATCAATCCTAAAAGTTTTTCTGACATTTTGGGAAGACAAATCCTCTTCCTGCCAAGATTTTGAAGGGGGTAGAGTTTTAGGTTAAGGCTGGCAAACATTTTTTTCTGGCTGGGAATAAAGCCAGGAAAACAATGTGGAGAGAAACAATTAAGAAATGATAATAAAAGTACAAGACTCTTTTTTGTAAATACTTTATGCCTAGTTGATATATTCTATTGTGTATTCATCAGTCTTTCTCCAAACTCATATTGTAGCCAACCTGTGTTTGTAATTAAAAACAAGGGTAGTTCTGACATATCTCCTGTTTTCACTTACAGTTATGTGTAAAACCAAAGTGCACAAGGAAGACATATGCCAAACGTTTATTTGTTTATCACACATGTAAATCACTTCTTTACTAAATTATATGTAATTTTTGAATTCTGAAAGAAATTCACTACCTCCCCACTTTTTTTTTTTTTTTTCTAGTCATAATATAATGGCTGAAGATATACACTTTTTCTTAGGTTTTTAGAAAGACCAACTTTATTAAGGTATAATTTACATACACAATCCATTTATTTAAAATGTATAATTCAATAGTTTTTGCATATTACATGAATTGTTACAAATTGCCCTTTCTTAATGACTAATGACATTGAGTATCTTTTCATGGGCTTATGGTATCTTCTTTGAGAAATGTACTCTTTCAAACAACAGCAGAATATACACAGGAAATAAAACAACAACAAGGAATCCAATTAAACAATGGCAAAGGATATGATGCACTTTTTTTTTTTTTTTTTTTGGATGCACTTTTAAGCTTAACTTGTCTTATTAACATTTTCCCCATCACTTTAGCCAATCAACATAATAATGGCTGAAGCCCCAATTTGAAGTACTTGCCAATTCTGTTTTATAAATTTGCAAATTTCTACTATGATTTATTCCAACCTACCAATATGACATCACCGAGATTTTACACTGAAAAAGATCTGTGTTGTTACCATATATATATGCACCCAGAGGATTCAAGCAATCTCAAGAATACAGGTTATAGTAAGTAGAGTGAAATAATTAGAAAATTATGAATTTTGAATAGATATATTAATTTTGGGTTTAATATGACATAGTTATGTCTCATTTACATAAGTTAATTTTTAATAATGGCTGCATGTAACACCTTTAACAATTTGCTCACAACCATCCTAAAAGTTTAACAATTTCCACATTAGGACTTCAATATTTGAGTCACAGTTTCTGGAATTTAAAATGGATAATTTTGAGTACAAATGAGATGATTTGTGCTGAATGGAAAAGAAAATTGTGATTCTTTTGAAAACAAAAAGCTCCTTTGGCACCAGTAACCTCATGAACATATTCAACCTCACTTAACATCAATTTCTTTATAAATAAAATAGAATTGATAAGAGAATCTTCTTTATAAGATTATTTTAAGAACTAAATGAGACTTATGAAGCCCTGAGCACAATTCATGGGAATAAAAATTAAGTAATACTATCTATTGTATTACTATAATTATTAAATCATTACTTTTCTTTCCTACAGCTGAGGCCATTAGTTCCTGAGGTAGCATTTCCTCTTTCTTTTGCTCATTGTGTAGAATAAAAATTTTGGCCATTCAATTCTTTCTTGGCAAACTTGTGTCCTCTTGATGGTTTCACTAGTTGTGCTTCTGTGATAATGCTATTGCCTGGCTGAACTTTATTTCACATTTTTGAAACTCTAACCAGCTTTTCCTAATTCTTAGCTCTCTGGACCCTCCAAACATGTGAGTAGTCCTTAGTATCTCCAACGTGCTTCTTTTCACATATTATCGACTGCTATTCATTACCCATAATAATCTCCATGAGAGATTCTGTCAGTGAATTAGGGAGTTTATATCACTAGATAGCTCTACTACTGAGGACCAAGAGGATAAACATATAATAGTATGCATCCTTTTACTAATGCAAATCATCATCACTCTTCTTGGGAGCATTGTGTTTGGTAAGATTAGAGTTTGGTCCATTCATCATGGAGAGTTACTCAAACAGGGAGGCTGCTCTTCAGTAATGTGCCAGTTACCCTTGCTTGAAATTAGTCAGGAGAGTTTTCAATGAATGTCCTCTTCCAATTCCAGGTAAAACTAGGTAAAGTAATTTTAAATCTATGCCATTTTCTCAACTATAACTTTAAACATGAGGTTTTACAAATATTATTCCTAAATATGGTGACTATATTTGTTATTAAATTGCCTACATACAGTTTTTTAAAATGTAGTGTTAAATTATTACATGTCTTTTCATTAGGTCAAATCTATATTGAGGTTTACAGTCTTAGATTCCCTGGTAGAACATCTCCCACCTTTTAAGACTCTACACTCAAGCAATTTTAAATTCCTCTATGTGGAATTATAATGATTAGACATTCATTCTGACATGATCTTGATTCACTACATAACATAATATTTATTAGTTTCAAGATTCCTTTGTGAATCTTCAGTTTATTTTGCCAGTGGAATTAAAGCATATTTTAAATAAATTTTCCTCTACAGACTGAAGTTTATGTAGAATGTGCTGGAACAACAGTCAACCTAAGCAGGTAAGAAGTTTTAGGTTATATTACAAGGGCTATAAAGTTGGTAATAAACATTATTTCTGCCACTTATAAGGGCCATAACTTTGAGGTAGTTTTTTTTTTTATCAGTGCATTTTCATTTTTCTTTGTTATATACCTATATCTACATATCAAGATTATAAAATACACAAAGTAAAATAATATAAATAATGTACATGATATAAACTCACTGAAATTCAAAATGCTTGGCACACAAGAATTGCTTAGTGAATGCAATTTCCTTTGGCTGGGAGACATAATAAATATAAGAGAACTCACTTATTAACCATGCATTTAATGACTAAGCCTAAATTGCCCCAAATACAGGCCTAGACATTGAGTATGTAGTGGTGAATGGAGCAAGTCATAATCTCTGTCCTGGTGGAGTTAACTTACAAAAAGGTGATTAAAAATCCATCATTATTATAAATGTAATATAATGCATTTTACCGTGTACTCTGTGAGATAAGAGATATGTTTAAGTTTCTTATGGGAAAAATAATGAGAGAAAGCGAGATGTTTAACAAAACCCAGGAACTATAGATGAAAGGCATAGCAGCACAAGGGTAGACATTTTTCTTTAAAAGCCTTAGTAAATAGGTTGAGGTAAGGAAATTTCAAATCTTTGAAGTGAGTCTTGGTCTAATGGGGGACAAAGTTGACACTTGTGTAAGACAGACCTAATGTTCGCAAGTCAGGCTGCTTTGAAATGTTCTGATGAGCTCTAGCATGGAGTTAGTGTAGAGAGAGCTAACTCTATTTCACCATATGTTATAGAAAGTAAAGAAATTTATAACTGCTTTTATAGACAGAAAAACCTATAGTTATAGATATAGGCATTTTGGTAGATTAGATTATTTTTCAAAATATTCACTCTCCTGACTGTCTTCCATGGAAAGATTATTTTATCAGTTTGTTTGGTCATGTATCTTGCTGTAGGCTTTTGGATATTAGCAGATATGAGATGAGCAGAGGCTGAAAGTGTGCCTTTGGGGTTGAATCTGTCTTTTGCAAATCTCCAATATCAATGAGAAGTAAATATGCCTCAGGTAGCTGCACCTCCCTCAATCTGGCACAAGAATAAATTCTTCCTGAACATACCTGAATGAAACTTACAGATAAATATGCAGGTAGAGATAGTCACTGAAGCAAGCCCAGCCTGTGTCAGCAACACCTTAGCAGACATACAACTATGATAACAAGAATAAATTGTTGCTTTAAGTCACCGAGTTTGTGTGGTTTGTTATACAGTATGATATCTAATAAATATAGAAATTGGTAACAAAAAGGGAATACTACTTTAACAAACACCTGAACTATGTGACAGCAGAGTTGATGTCAGATAGTGAAGAGAGAGAGGAGACTGTAAGCAAACCATCCTCCCTCCTCGTAATGATTGTATAAAGAAAGGGGAGGATTTGTTAAGGATTTATTATCTAAATGTATGGAAAAAACTGTGCAGGATTATCCCTGAAAGAGAATTGAGAATTTAAGGCTATTAAATTAAACACACATACAGATGGTATTAAAATATTTACCAAGTGGAGGGGCACCTGGGTGGCCTGGCCGAAGCCGCTGCCTTCGGCTCAGGTCATGATCTCAGAGTCCTGGGATCCAGTCCCACATCGGGCTCACTGTTCAGCAGAGAGCCTGCTTCCCTCTCTCTCTCTGCCTGCCTCTCCATCTACTTGTGATTTCTCTCTGTCAAATAAATAAATAAAATCTTTAAAAAAAAAAAAAGCCTCTGCCTTCGGCTCAGGTCATGGTCCCAGTGTCCTGGGATGGAGCCTCCCCCATTGGGCTCTCCAGTGGGGAACCTGCTTCCTCCTTCCTCTCTGCCTACTTGAGATCTCTGTCTGTCAAATAACTAAATAAATCTTAAAAAAAAAAATACCAAGTAGAAAGGAATAGGTACCCTCTAACTTACACAGGTACAATGAACAAAAGGTGAATTTTGGTCATAAATAACTGGTATGACTGTAATGGTACAAACCAGTTTAACACACACTTTAATTCCAGATTCTTTAGCACTCCAAAGAGGTGGAAAGATTTCTTTATGTTTATCAGAAAAAAAAAAAAAAAGTAATAAAGTTGCAAGTAATTTTTTTTTCTAACAGAAAAGGAAATAAGAACATTCTAATTATTCAATAACTTTGTTTACAATTAATTATTTTTCCTCTACCCCAATACTTACAGTGAGGACTCTTTTCTCTAGTTTACTTCTATGATGAAAATAATTAGGTTTGAGTCTTAGCTTTCAATTGCATGATGCTAGAATATAAAATATAAATCCAGGGTCAATATTCAATCAAGGTTTTTTCAGTTAGTTTTATGTTTTGTTCTGTAATGGTCTGTTCTGCTCACCTACAATGTGCTGCACATAAGGAAATTGAAGTGATATTTTGAATACTTGCTTGTAGCGTTCTCTCCACTTTAAAAGCATTTCTTACTCTTTACCTAATAAAAATCCCTTTTATAAGATTATTTATTTATTTATTTATTTGAGAGAGACAGAGAATGATCCAGAGCATGAGTGGGGAGGAGAGGGAAAAGCAAGCTCCCCAAAAAGCAAGAAGCCCTACGCGGGGCTGATCCCAGCACCCTGGGGTCATGACCTAGGCCAAAAGTAGATGCTTAACCAACTGAGCCACCCAGGCACCCCTGAAAATCCTTTTTTAGGCACATTTTACTTGTTACTCCCCATTTGTTCTATCATATTTTCTGTGTATTTCCTTTACCCTTGTGCTGTGCTCAGAGTTCAACATCTGTTGTGCAGGATGTAAGCTCAAGTTCACACTGGTTTCCAGTTAGCTTCAGTAACTGGGAGTCACAGGTAGTAGAACATAGGGAGAAAGGAGAAAGATATTGGGGGATCTTTTTATTTTCCACAGCTATCAGTATTCACTCCCTCCCTCTGGAACAGTTATACTCTGATACAGTGATCCCATTCTGGTATTATATCCCAGGAGAATATTATAGGCAAATATTAAAAATGTCACTTCATTTCCTTATGTGTATCCTGATAGGATGGCCAATGGTTTGTAGACATTAATTTTTGTCAATGAATCTTAAATTGAATTGAATTTTAAACTTAAATTTTCTGTGTTTTCTGTGTTTTCCCCCATAGCCAGAATAAATGGGTCTAGAAACCAAGACATGGAGCCAAGTGTAGCTTACTTTAGTATTTTACCTAATAGCCCACTTCTAAAGAAATTTTGTTTCCCATCCCTACTACTTTGTAATTAGTAGATATGGAGGCCTACTAAGCTAAATAGGAATTTCCTAAGGAACATGGACATGGTGAATTCTAAGATACAAGCTCCTCTGGGGTTGCTCTCTCTTTTTTTTCATGGCTTTAACATCTTTCCAGGCATCACTAACCTTCAATAACCTCTTCCTTCTTCTTGTTCCCTTTATTTCTAGAAGTGCTAACAACTTCTCGGTGTTCCCGACCCGGACTTCATCGGGCTTATTACTATAGTTACTTAGTTACTGTAAATAATCTTTCTTTAAATTCTCTTTAGTTAAAATCTTTGAGTGTCCTTCTGTTTTCTGCCAGAATTTTGCCTACTATACACACCCATAAAATTCCCCCTGAATATTATCTTCCATTTTTCCAATTTTCTTTTCTTTAGTCCCTGTCTAATCTCCACCTGCATTAAAATGTCCCAGAAAGAAGTGATTTATTCTTTGCTACAGATGAAATTTTATTTATATCATTTCAATTACATGACATTTTAATCAGGTATTAAAATCATACTCTTTGAAAAATGACAATGAACTAGGGATTTTTTAACTGTATGGATAACAGAACTACTTCAGCCTATTGGAATTTTAACTTTCTCAGAGGGATTTCTTTTCCTAAATATCTTTCCTTTATATACTTTTACTAAACAAAGTCATTGAGCTACTTCAATTTCTCTGGCTTAGTGAATATAAATGTAGAAAGGATTTTAGAGCTTAACCAAATCCAGTTTCCCTCAAAATGCTATTCAGACAATCTAAAAAACAACAACAACAACAAAAAAAAAAAAAAAAAAAAAAAAAAAAAAAAAAAAAACAAGAAAAACTTCTTTCTCATTGTGGTTATAGACTAAGGCACCCAGGGTACTTGGGTGGCTCAGTTGGTTAAATGATTCTTCCTTTTGGTTCAGGTCGTGATCTGAGTTCTGAGGTTCAGCGCCACCACCAGCTCAGCACTTTGCACAGAGTCTGCTTAAGACTTTCTCTCCTGGGTGCCTGGGAGGCTCAGTCCTTAAGTGTCTATCTTTAACTCAGGTTCAGTCCTTAAGTGTCTATCTTTAACTCAGGTCATGATCCCAGAGTCATTCATTCCCACATCAGGCTCCCTGCTCACCAGGGAGTCTGCTTCTCCCTCTGACCCTCACCCCACGTGTGCTCTCTCTCTCTCAAATAAAAATCTTTTTTTTTTTTAAGATTTTATTTATTTGACAGACAGAAATCACAAGTAGGCAGAGAGGCAGACAGAGAGAGGAGGAAGCAGGCTCCCTGCTGAGCAGAGAGCCTAATGCGGGGATTATGACCCTGGGATCATGACCTGAGCTGAAGGCAGAGGCTTTAGCCCACTTAGCCACCCAGGCATCCCTCAAATAATTAAAATCTTAAAAAAAAAAAATTCTCTCCCTCTTTTCTCTGACCCTGTAAGCACACATATGTGCATGTTCTCTCTCTCTCAAATAAATTACATATTTAAAAACAGATTATGTCCCTCAGTTATGGATAATAAACATATGACTTATTTTTGTTTTCCCCAATGTCACCAATATTACCTCTTAACATAAATAAAGAAAAGATCCAGAAAATTATCTCAAAAGGGAACAAAATTGCATTATTTAGTAATTCTTGCAAAGTAAGTGAACAAAATCTTATAGACTTTGTGATGTACAACAGAGATAGAAATAACTTTGTGTAAGTAAATATATGTGACAAGACTAATAAATAAATGTTCCTGAGGTTTTCCAAGGATCACAATATCTTTGACACTTTTGTCTTATGGACTGTAAGTACAATACAGAACTATCTTGAGTAATTCAGTCTTTTTTTCCCAAGATAATTCAAACTAGGAGTACTCCGTCGGAAGTGAGAAAATTACAATACCTGCCCTCTGCACACACAATATTTGCTGTATGTGGTGTATTCAGAGATGGTTTTTACACACAGGTACATATGTTCATCTTGACTATAAGGACACATGGCAATATTTACATTTATTCCTACACATGGTATTCTAATCATAAGAGAGTGTGCATTAAAACCACTACTTGTATAAAATTTTATACATGTTATTCTGTTCCTACACACATGTTACATACATTGCATAAAACTTATAGAAGGGTTATTATGGTCCAGGTATTTTGTTTATATTATTAAGATAAAGTAATATATTAACATTCTAAGGGATACCTACTATAATTATTAGATAAGCATCCTTATTCTCAATTTTAAAATGATAAAAATGGGACACATAATGGATAAACAGTGTGCCTAAGATCACTCAGTTAATGAATGGTTGGACTGAGAATCCCCAAGATGTCCAGGTCCAAAGCTTTTGGCCTCTCTCCCTCTCTCTCTCTCTCTTTTTTTTTTTTTTTTAAGATTTTTATTTACTTGAAAGCGAGAAAGAGAGTGAGAGAGAGAAAGCACAAGCTGGGGGAAGGGTCAGACAGAGATGGAGAAGCTAATTCCTTGCTGAGCAGAGAGCCCAACTCAGGACTTGATTCCAGGATCCTGGGATCATGACCTGAGCTGAAGGCAGACATTTGAGTGAGCCACTCAGGGACCCCTTTGGCTCTTAATCATTGTGCTGAACCATTTCTACTATATACATATGTCCCCTAAATGGCTGGACCTTAGTATGTTGGTCCAAGCTGTTGGATAAGCAGATCTGAGACATTCTTAATAGTTTATTTAAAAGATCACAAATAGAAAGCCATGCTCAGGAAGATTTCTGCAGGCCCCTGAGAAAAAGCCACCATCCCATCCCCTGAGCCAGACAAAGTAAATCAATAAACCTTCAGAGGTGAATATTGGTAAGCTTTCATTATTGAAGCATTTCTTAGGGGACAACCTGAGATGATAAGGAGAGAAATAACTTGGTTAGCAAGTTTAGTCCACAGATTACCTGTAGAGATTATACAATGAACACTAGATCTTAGATAAAAGCTAAGAATGGTTGGCGGGTTATACCAGGGAATAATAGTTAGCATTTTGTTTGAGTTATTAAAACATGTTTGGCTGGCATTACTGAAATCTCAAATAAAACATGTAGAGAAGAGGCAAAGTTATAAGGGATTGCTTGTTTTAAACAAAAACTAAGTACCATTTTACTCATAAACAGACACTGGTTTCAAAAGCATATTAGTTTTTTTAAAAAATAGTCCATACTCAGAAATAGCCAAAGCTAGTGTCTATAAGAACATTCTGTCTATTGTTATTAGAAATGAATGACATATTCTATTTTCCTTGACATCATAACTAAATTATTATGTCTTTATTAGTACACATTCTTTTCAGTGTGGTCACAATGTGCCATCTAACCTACTTGCATACAATTAAAAATATCCTGGATGTAAATCAGGATAATTTATAAAGTTCCTTTAGGACTCTGTGCATACACAGGTCTGCTAAAACAAATCCAACCTTTGACATCCAATGAATAAATCCAAATGTAACTCCTTAGTCCAGATCCATGTCTAGGCAAATAAGTGGACATGAAGATGTAGATGAAGCCTGTGTCTATGAGCTTTGGTAGCTGTGGACAACCTGTATTAGTATATTGGGTCATTGCAACAACATTGGAACTTCACACAACATGAGTATCTAACATTTTTAGAATCCTAATAACTAGTGGTTTTAGAACTCTTCCGTAAATAATGCTGTGAACGGTTTAAACAAAAACAAAACCACAACAAGCAAATAAAAAGGTATACAACACCTCTTTGTACATTTTCTGGATTTATGTTATGAGGCATAGAAACATGTGTAGCTACATGTACACATTCATATCAGGGGTACACATATACAGGCATATATGTACACATGCCCAGTGCATGTGCCCACAACTATGTGTACAAATGCCTGAAACCACAAATAAAAATAGAAGCACAAGCCTTTGAGAATGCTCACGATGAGGCTGTACAGAGAAATACACACTAACAACAGGAGACATATATTTATACAAATCTATATACAAACAGAAATGATAATTTTCAGCTAATAGTAGAGATCTCAAAGAAGGAAACATTTACATTCTAAAAAGAAGTGAAACTCATTAGGCAACTCAAACACCAGGGAATCCTTATTTTTTTTCCTCCACCATGAAAGCAGAAATCACAGGCAGTGAACGTAATATTGTGAGGTAAGATCTGTCCTGGGTGTTCATTCAAAAGCTCTTACAATTCTTTAGAGAATGTTTCTTCCAGAGTTGATTTTCCAAAACTATAATCAATTCTTTAATCTCTTATTCTGTTAATAATCCCCATATTTAAATTAATCTGTATTCAAGTTAATCTGAAAACACGTAAAGGGAACTCTCAACTTACTACTACATTTTGAGATTCATTTTCTTTTTTCAAGGATTCTTGAATTTATCACATTTATCATCACCTCCTGCATTTTCCTGAATACACCCAGCTATTCTCGAGTTTTGCTCATTCAAATTAGTGAAAATAATAAAAATAGAGCCATCACTATTATATATATATATATATATATATATATATATATATATATGCAAAATTTCTTTCTTATACACCTGAAAAGGATGGATATTTATCATCTTGGATGTGTTGCTCATTTAATAAGGGATAAGTGGAGAGCCTAAGCAGTGCTAAAACTTCTGCTGTATCCTTTAAACTTAAACAGAATCAATTTGTTAAATACCCCTCACTAGACTTATGCAGATGAAATATTCATCTAATAGCCAGATTTTACATAATAGTGTACAGATTGACTAGAATTTTTTTAAAAAAAGGAAAGAAAAGAACAAAAAGGAAAAAAGAAAAGAAAATAGAAAAAGAGTAAAGAAAAGAAAGAAAAAGAAAGGGAAGGAAAGGAGAGGAAAAGAAAAACCAAAGCACATGCCCTTGCTTTCTATTCTCTTGTTTGGTAGAGATACTCTCTGTGGAAGTTAGATATCTGCTCGTTGCATAACCAGGATTGTAGCTTACGCCCTGTCAAAGTGGAGGGTGGGTGTTGCTGGGTACAAGTATATGGCCTTACCTGTTCTCAAGACATTACTGTGTTTTAGCAGCATGAAGTAGAATTAACAGTTGGATTTGAGCTAAGATAGATAAAGGAAAACACATGCACACATTTTCATTTGTGTTGATTTATGGTAGAGAAAGTTTGGGATCAATAATTTTAATATCAAAATTCTGGCCTTCTGATATGCATGCACTAGAGATACAATGGAGAGAGAGAGACAGACATACACACAGGATATAAAATATCTATAGAGGGCGCCTGGGTGGCTCAGTGGGTTAAGCCGCTGCCTTCGGCTCAGGTCATGATCTCAGGGTCCTGGGATCGAGTCCCGCATCAGGCTCTCTGCTCAGCGGGGAGCCTGCTTCCTCCTCTCTCTCTCTGCCTGCCTCTCTGCCTACTTGTAATTTCTCTCTGTCAAATAAATAAATAAAATCTTTAAAAAAAAAATAAAATAAAATAAAATAAAATATCTATAGAAAAAATTAAGTTTAAAGGGCAACTAACTTAACCTCAGAAAGCTTGCACAGAATAAACAGCAATGGCATTGGTTTCAGGTGATGCTATCATTCTCTACCCACTAACTTCGCAAAATTATTTGGTTATTTGAATCCCAGAACACACTTTTTAATATTTCAAGGCAGTATCTGAATAAAATTTTTGTTTGGAGGTTTTGGAAATCCATAGAGGAGAATGTGTTAGCTAAGCTTAATTCGAATTCTGTTTCCTCCGTGAAATTATCAGACAACTCAAACACATTCTGACACCTCTGTGCTAGGATCCTCATGTTTTTCTTGATAGTAGTTATCACTGTTTGTAATTACAGGCTGTGTTGTTCAATGTTTGTCTCTTCCACCAGAATATAGGCTGTTTTAAGCCAGGGCTCCAGCCTTTTCTGCAGAAGCAGTATGAAATGCTGGTTAAACACATGCCTACATGGGATGTCTACATGGCTCAGTCAGTTAAGCATCTGTCTTTGACTCAGGTCATGATCCCAGCGTTCTGGGATCCAGTACTACCATTGGACTACTTCCTGGGCGAGGTGCCTGTTTCTCCCTCTGCCTGCCACTGCCCTTGCTGTGCTCTCTCTCTCCCTATCCCTCTCTAACAAATAAAAAAATAAAATCTTAAAACAAAAACAGAAAAAAACCCTCAAAGAACACATGTCTGTAGTAGATCACCTGCCAGAGTCCCAGCTCATCCTCTCACTGTGCGTATAACCACGGACGACTGCCCTAATATCCTTTAACTCATTTTCCTCTTCTGTAACATTAGGGAAAATAGAGTATCTATTTCCAAGGTGTTGTAAGGATTTAATAGGTCAATATATGAGCAAACATTTAGAGCAGTAGCTGGATCATAAGAATATTAGTATTTTGTAATATTTTTACTATAGTATTTCAAGCAGTGTGTATAATTCCTGAAACATTGTGAATTTATAAGAAGTGATTCTAGAATAGTTTGATGACTAAAGTATTTAACAAATAAATGATGGGAAAAACATCATATCTTCTTCGATCCTTATCAAGTCATTTTAGCTGTGGACCCCATTTTCAATGAAAATGACATGCCGGAGACCAATGTGTTAGCCCGATAATGCCTGAAATAAAAGAGAAGATACTGTAATTTAATGCAGAGGGGGGAAAGTTTGTGGAGCCCAGAGTCCTATTCCTTACATCCTAAGTGTCTCTTTACCTCCTAAACAGTTCCGGAGTTTTCTGCTAAGAGACTAAGCATCCACAGGAAGAAAATAGAAAAATCAGTAATTTCAGTCTTACCCATGAGGGTCAAAAGCGAAAACTTCCTTATGTCCAGTCAAGCACTAAAGCCTTCTGGGATGCCTGGGTGGGTCAGTGGGTTAAGGCCTTTGCCTTCGGCTCAGGTCATGATCCCAGGACCCTGGGATGGAGCCCCAAATTCAGCCCCACGTCTGGCTCTCTGCTCAGCAGGGAGCCTGCTTCCCTTCCTTTCTCTCTGCCTACTTGTGTCAAATAAATAAATAAAATCTTAAAAAAAAAAAAAAAAAAGAACTAAAGCCTTCTGACTCCCTATCCACTAGTGTATTTTATCCTCACATTTCTTTCAAAAACGTGTTTGCACCAAGCACTAGGTAGACACAGGTATCCTCTCTCCCTCTGTCTCTCTCCGTGATACAAAGTGTACCTATTCAATTTACAGACAGTTGGAATATACAAAATGAAACCAAAGCACAAAAGAAATTCCTAACTTAGAAATAAAATCACATAACATACTAATGAACATTTTTAAGAACTGGAAAGAACTAAACTACTTTTGTGTTTGTTAAGACCTTTATAAAATCATGCTATTTCAAGAAATGACATGGTTATTACTCAAGAATCATTGTATATTACACGAAGATGGACAGTCTTTGACTCCTTGTCGTTATAAATCTACCACACAGTTTTATTACTGTTCCCTGACACTTAGTTGAATGTTTTATTTTACATTAAGGTGACAGGGCTCTATATGTTAACAAGTTAAAAAGATCACTTACATATATAGCTATACTTTTTAAAAATATGATACCTATGTTTTAGTCAACAGCTATAGACATTAAATAACTTGAACCTTTTAAGCAAGTAAAAGAATGCATAAAATAAACACATGGATTAAATTTAATATCATAGAATATAGTGAAAATAACCTAGTGTTTTCTCTTACTAAGGAAATATACAGTATTTATTTTAAAATCCTTAAAAGCCACTCTTACTATCATTTTTATGGTAGAACAAATAATGCAATCAGTCCACTGCAATAAATACTTACAGATGCATGGTTTTGTGTGTCTTCGGAATACAAGAACTCCCAGTGCTGCAAGGCCCAGAAATGAACATGCCAGAAATAAAAAAAGGCAAAATTTGAATATATGGTCATATCTCAGAATGAAAATTTAGAACAGTTAAAGAAAACAAATGGGAAAAAGTAAACTTATTCAAATCTGATTCTCCATCTAGAAAAATATTAGGCCAAAATATTTGTGTTTTTTGGGGGGGTGGGGGCGTTGGTCAATGTATTATTGCCATGTAATTCCTGGCAAAATCAGTCTGCTTCTTCTGTCAAGTCTTACAAATACTTCCAATATGTGTCATGTTAATGTGGAACGATGACCAACTTTGCTTTGTATTGCATAGGGTGGAGTGAAGTGGATGAGGGGTGGACCTAAAATTTAAATATTTCCTGATTCCCTATCATAAACTTGTAAAGACAGTTAAAATTCTTCCTGAGAAAAGTAGAAAATTAAGGGGCTTTGTAAGATGCAATATTCACTCACAAAAACACACATTTGTAAGAGCTGAGAAGGAGACTCAGGGAGCCAGCAGGAATTTTTGATTCCTTGGAGAGCCTGGGTCCTCAGTCAGTTAAGTGTCTGACTCTCAGTTTCAGCTCAGGTCATGGTCTCACGGTTGTTGGATCGAGCCCCACATTGGGCTCTGTGTTCAATGCAGAGTCTGCTTCATATTCTCTCTCCTCTCATTTGCACACACTCTCTCAAATAAATAGATAAAATCTTTTTTAGAAAAAAAATTTTTTGATTCCTCATTTTACCCTATTCATTTCATCAGGAAACTCAATCATCTATAAAATTGGTTCTTTCTCTTTCTTTCTCACACTCTTTGTCTCTAACGGTGCTATGAAAATGTGAAAATTAGATCATAAATGACACTAACTTACTCTTTGAGTAAAGTCTCTATATTTTAAAACAATAATTTAGTACTGGTAATATTTTTCCAATTCTCCAAACTATTAAATTCTTTTGATATGTCACAACCAAAGCTGAGAATCCCAAAATGGAAGGTAACTTATTGGTTTCAGCTTTTATTTAATAAATTTTTAAAAAGAATTTATTTATTTATTTGACAGAGATTACAAGTAGGCAGAGAGACAGGTGGGGGTGTCGGGGTGGGAGAGGCAGGCGGGGGTGGTGGGGTGGGAGGAGCAGGCTCCCTGCTCAGCAGGGATCCCAATGCGGGGCTCTATCCCAGGACCCTGGGATCCTGACCCAAACTGAAGGCAGAGGTCTTAACCTACTGAGCCACCCAGGCACCCCTATTTAATATTTTTTTTATGAATAAAATACTATATCTCTCTAAGTCTCTGGTCTCCCACATCTGAAAGGAATTTTTGAGATGGTATACATGGCACAGGACCTGTAATTTACATTAATTTAAATGTGCTCATTGTGCCTTAATACATTTTTTTTAAACCAATGATTTCTTCATTTTTTGTATGTATTTATGAAATGTTAGCTACCCAGAAAAACTGAATACACTCAGGGTGGAGAAATTACTGCTTCATTCAATCTATTTTATTTAATAGATTAAATCGGGCTTAAGGCCCGATCAATTCTATCAGTCAGGTAGTTATTCAAATACCAATCTCCTTAAACTTGAAAGCCATTTCCAGAATGTTCAACAGTGCATTTAATTTGATTTCTGAGGTCATATCAAGATTCTAATTTTCAGATATTAATAAAGCCATTAAATTTGTAACACTATGTTTGTGGTTTAAAAGTATGAGTCTAAGATTATTGGTTGTACATGAATTTTTTTCTTCCATTAAATCCCACTTTCTTAAACTTCTCTTTTGTTATTATTTTTTAAAGATTTTATTTACTTATTTGACAGACAGAGATCACAAGAGAGGCAGGCACAGAGAGAGGGGGGAAGCAGGCTCCCCACTGAGCAGAGAGCCCAATTCGGGGCTTGATTCCAGGACCCCGAGATCATGACCTGAAGCAGAGGCTTAACCTACTGAGCCCCAGGTGCCCCTTAAACTTCTCTTTTAAATAGAGCATGTTATCTGCTTGTTGTATGTTTGTTTTCTAGAACTGTTCATCACAGTCCACATTCCACTATCTGATTTACACAAAAAATTATGTTAAACATTCCTAACAAGTCAGTAATTTTTCTAAGTTAAGGGTCCTTCCATGAGATATGCATACAAGAATTGTCTTTAGAATGTTAAATAAAGTAATTGAATCATTCGTCTAGATTTTTTTTCAAATAACATGCCAAATATCAGTTGTAATGAATTCTTTCACCAAGTACTAAATTATGTAATTATTTTTTCTTAACATTACATAGGCTTACTAGTATAAAGTAAGTAGAGAAATGGAACTCACAGTAATGATACACTCACATCAGCACAGAATCCAGACTTGAGAAAAGTGATCTAACTGGTTGTGTAAACCAAACATTTATGGGACAGTTGTAAGCTTGATCCTAATAATGCTAAGGATCCACAGGTTTTCATAATCCACAAAGTGATATTAATAACTGGATCATAGAGGGATTAGAAAGTAGAACTAACCAGAAACATTAACTGTTATATTATAACACTGGGTTCAAAGCTGATGAATTAATAATTGGCAAATTCCTAAAAAAGGCAATACAGATATCTATTCCAAATAGATTATTTATTTATTTATTTACTTTAAGATTTTATTGATTTATTAGAGAGAGACAGCAAGAGAGGGAACACAAGCAGGGGGAGTGGGAAAGGGAGAAGTAGGCCTCCCACCAAGCAAGGAGTCCGATGTGGGACTCGATCCAAGGACTCTGAGATCATGACCTGAGCCGAAGGCAGACACTTAATGATTGAGCCACCCAGGCGCCCCCAAATAGGCTATTTTTTGAAGGATCAAAATTGGTCTGCCATGTTCTAGGGAAAAAATGGACTACATTACAAATACATAGAATTATTTTTTAAGTACCATGCTTTTCAACCAAGATCATAGTCTAAAGTATTTAAAGAAACAACAACTAAGTGAATATAAGAGCTGTTGGCTCTATCTAGTTGTTTGTTTATAGGTTTTCTTCTGTACTTAACTATTACTTAGAAGTTTTTCACTTGTTTTTCTGCCTCTGTGTGTGTGTGTATGTTTGTATCTCACTTTCTGGTGCAAGGGCACTTTAGAAATATCTTTTAAAATAGTTACAAAAACAGTAAAAGTCAAAATTAATATAAGTTAATAAATAAAAATCTAGAATCCTAATAATTTAAGATTAACTTGACTCAACAAATTATAAAACAGGGAAGTAATAAAGAAAACTAATATGAGACAAAATTATTAAAATCTAATTATCATCTATTTCTACTTATGTAATGCACAAAAACATTATGTTGTACATGGTATGCTCTGTTTTAATAACAATTCTGAGAAGAATCTAGACACTACATTTACCTCTGATCTGTCCAAACAAAAGGATCAGAAGTGTTATATTGAAAGAGATAAAAGTCAAGTCTTTCCATGATACAATAGATTTTGTCAAACACAGAATGGTAATATTTGGAGTTCAAAATAATTTCCTCAGATGCCTTTTTTTGAGGGGTAGGTCTAATAAATATCTTATTTATCTATTTTGTGTCTTTAAAAATGTGTGAAAACTTTTAGTTTTGTTTTTGTTTTTGTTTCTGTTTTTTGGGCGAAGGTATTTCCCTCACTCTCAAACTTTAGTGCACCTCATACAAACAAATGGAATCATGTCATAAACTTAACACCAGGAAGGTTGTGTGTAAGGTGTCAGGTAAGGAAACAGACTCCTTCTTGCATTATACCTGTGCTAGAAGTTCACAGGATAGGATCTACTAATAGTAGTAAGTAAATCTAATAAAGGCTTTCTATAATCAGAACCAGAAATATCTCCAGGCAGTACTGTTGCTTATGAGACATTCTTTATGCTTTACTGAACAGGTCCTGTAGGTGTACCAATTGTGAACAGACCAAAGAAGTTAAATTTGAGGAGGAAAGGGACAACAGATTTGCTTGAATTCTTCACATTTGAGAAAGTCCCGTCGTTTTAATACATGTGGGCGGGACAAAATAGAGACAAAATTACAAACATTAGTGGGATCTACAAGAAGAAATCAAGTATTCTCAGTGGCTTCAATAGACATAAAGACATTCAGTCACTATGAACAAGTTGCCGCTCGAAAGTTCTTCCTTTGTTATAAGTAAAATATTTTTTATATAAAAGAATGAGAAAAGCATTGAAGTCATAAGGTGTCTAGACACTATAATTTAAAAAAATGATAATGACCTATGTGTTTGTAGATACAATAATGGAAATCATGACACAGTTTAAAAACATAATCATCAATCTGTCTGGGAAAAAAACTCAACATCTTCTAACAGATAGTAGCACATTGAAAACTAAGAGACAATTTTTTGTTTATCAGAAAACCTCATCTAATATATCAACATAAGTATTTTTTAATAAGATTAAGTGCTTGTATTCTAAAAGCATACCAGCTGTTTATTATCAGAACCCATACTTCAAAAAAAAATTATTTATTTATTTGAGAGAAGAGAGAGGGAGGATGCGTGTGCACGCATGCATGAGCATGTGGGGTGGCACAGGAAGAGGAAGAAGCATGCTCCCAGCTTAGCAGGGAGCCGGATGCAAGAGACCTGAATAGAAGGCAGAGGATACACTGACTGAGCCAATCAGGCACCCCTGAACCCACATTTTTAGTAAGCATCTAGGTGATTCAGAAACCCAGCGAGGTTTGAACTGTACTACCTGATAACCATCAAATATAATATGAGGCAGATACAGTGTAAAGCTTTTCTGAATCTATTCCCTTACCCTGAAACGCTTTCAGTATAGCATATCCCTTGAAAATATAGTCATGAAAAAAGCACTTTAGGATATGCTGTAGTGTGGGTTCCTTCATTAATGTAAGCATAGATAATTATGCAGATAAAATTCTTTGATCATCCCAACAACATTTATTAAATTTGAAAATTAAAAAACACGATTGATGGCTGGATATCAGCAACAACCTTGTCTGGTACCTTGATCTTATTGACAAAAATATCTTCAAATTTGTTTTCTTTGTTCTCCTCAAGCATTATGAAAACTTAGCAAGATAATGTTCAGAAAATTTTCAGTGTTTCTCAAGGAAAGAGCAAGAGATAAGTCCAAAATAATTATGACTTGCAAGTGTTATGTCTTAAATATCTTATCAGTGATGGGGTCTGTGATAAAAGGAGCGAGACTGATACAAAGCAAAGGTCAAGGAAAGCTTTATTTCACGCCAGCACCAAGAATCAAACCAAACAACCGGGGCCGTCTCTTATGAAGAGAACGACCAACCCCAGCTTCACAGACTAGCTTTTGAAGAGCAAAGACCATGTGGTTGAGCCTGGCCAATGAGATTGTTTCCACCTGGCCTGACTCGTCCTTGCATTCTGGGCTCCGCTATCTCCACCTGACCTGACCTGTACTTGTATTTGGGCTCTGTTATCGGGGACTGGTCAACCATATTTTATTGGTTTCCCAGACTTGCTTTTAAGTAAGTTCCTCGGGTGAGGGCGGGCAGGGTCAGTTTAAGTTTTACTGCACAAACAACAAAATGGCTGTTTAACCGAGATGGTGTTGCTCTGGCTAAATAGGCCCCTACATCAGCACGGTAGCTGTTGTTGAAGCTGGGTTTCTTTCTGGAAGAATATGAAGGGGACGTGGATTATTGATGGATTTCTCTCCACCTCCCTTTCCTCGCAAATAGCACTCACCTTGCCTTGGAAGGAAAAAAGTGGTCACAGAAAATACCCCAGATGATTGTAAATGCTGAAATCAGGGAGAACTGCCCCTTCTCCTGTATTATGGTAAAAAAGGCAGCATTGTCATGCTAAAATTAGAACTTGGTTTGAGAAATTACCCCAGGAATAGTGCCTTTTTTCAGGGAAGCAGCTTCACCTGCAAATGGCACAAGAAGTTTGGGATGGAAATCTACAGAACTGGGAAATGAAAAGAGCAGAAAGCTGAACTGTTCTTGGAACTAAAACCCTGTAAGTAGACCAGACCCTCCATGCTAAATGTATTCAGGGTAATTGTCTGTTATAATAGAAGTGCTAAATACTACCAGAAGCTCTCCTGACCTAATAACCTACATCTATAGGATTCCTCCTAGAATCCTAATATAATGACTGCTCAAACTAAATCCAGGAAAACCACAATTCAAATAAGGAGAGAGAATCAACTAATGCCAATAACAAGATGACTCAGGTGTTGAAATTACCTGACAAGAACTTTAAAGCAGCCATCATAAAAATGCTCCAAAAATCCCTTGAAGAAAAAAAGAATTAAAAATCTCACCTTTTTGTTAGAAAAGAAATTATAAAACAATACATGTTCTACAAAAGACATTTTAAAGAAGAAAAATCACCCAATCATATCATTTGACATAATTCAACACCCATTCATGATCCAAAGTAGGTCAGACCCCCTATGTAAGGAGCTGGGAAATCACCACTCCATCGCAGAGAACAAGTGAAAAACTAAACTAGATGAATAATGAGTAACTCTTCTTGATCCCTACAAGATGGGAGGACACAGAGCAAAGAGCTGCCCCCAAAATTTGAGAAGCAGACATGAATATAGAGAGTTGAGGTTTACCAGAGCAGGGACTCATGACTGGAAACCACATGGAGAAACAGTGCAGGGGTAAGAAACCCCGAACTGTGATTGACTAGTTGCTGGAGGCTTTGTGCCTGCAACTCTTGAGAGTCAAAAGCTCTGAGTGGATCCAGTTAAGAGGTAAGAGAGATGATAACATTGTGACATTTACCTTGAGAAGCTCAGAAAGATTCCCACATAAACATCAAAGAAGTATCCCCTTCTGCTTCTTGCAGAGAGAGGGAAAGAGAAATCATTTTGAAATACACCAGAGATTTTCTTAACAAAGCTCACCTTCATGAGAAACTAGTTAACTGGAGCCTAATCCAACGGGTATTATCAGTGCCTAACTGACCCGGGGCAAAAGAAATGCTGAGCTCCTTCCTGCTCTCGTTTTCCATGTGGGACAAGGGAAACATCCAACTTGAGCCCACTTTAGCCAACCAGTCTCACTAAAGGAAAGAGAGAAAAACTGAGAAACACTTGTAAGGTTCACAGTCCAGAGGCACAGGCTCAATAAAAGGCAGAGACTAAATGATAGGACTATGGATTGCTTCCTTTCCCCACTCGCATCACGACTGCATCCCCAAAGGCCTATTTCTAGCATTTTTTTCTACCCTTACTTCATATCTGGCTATCAAGAAAAAATTACAAGTCATAGAATAGGGAAAAAAGCACGGTTTGAAGAAATAGAGCAAACATCAGAAGCAGAGATGGCAGGGACACAGGCATGATCAGGTCACACATCTAAAACAAACCTGATTCAAATGCTAAGGCCTCTCAAGGATAACGCAAACAGCATGTTAGAACAAATGGACGATGTCCATTTGTACTAAGAAAGTACCAAAGAGAGATGATAGATATAAAAAAAAAAAAAAAAAGTAACAAAAATAAAGAATGCCTTGACGGGCTAAATAGCAAACTGGACATGGAAAGAATCTCTGAGCTAGAGGATTATCAACAGAATTTTCAAAAACTGAAAAGCAAAGAGAAAAGACTAAAGAAGCAAAACAGAATATCCAAGGTATATGGGACAAGTAAAAATGGGTAACACATGTTTAATGGAAATAAAAAGCATAGTAATTGGGGAAAAAATTGTTTACAGATGACATGATCATCTCTGTAGAAAATCCAAGAAAAATGATAAAAAAAAAATCCATAAAAGGGAGTATTATGCAGTGTTAAAAAGAAACGAGCTCAGTCCTAAATATGTACTACCAAGTGAAAGAAGCCAATCTGAAAAGGCTACATGCTCTGTGATTCCAACTGTATGACATTCAGAAAAGGCAAAACTATGAAGACAATTAAAAAAGAAGCCGGGGTTGTGGTTGGTGGGCCTCGGGGGCCAGGTGAATACGGGCAGCACAGAGGAATTTTCAGGTTCTGAGAACACTGTATGATTCCGTAATGATTGATACATCTCATCATCCATTTGTCCAGGCCTATAGAATGTACAACACCAAGAGCACAAAAAGCCAAAAATTTAATGTAAACTATGGACTTTAGTGATTATGATGTGTCCATGTAAGTTCATCAATATTAATAAATAGACCGTTTTGGTGGGGGATGTTGATAATGTGTGGGTGGGACCAGGTGGTCTATGGAAAATGTCTGTATCTTCCTTTCACTTTTGCTGTAAACATGAAACTGCTCTTAAAAAGGGGGGGGGGGGCTTAATAAAAAAAACCTATACTACCAGAAAACTAAAAATAGAAGGAAACTTCTTCAGTCTATGAAGAGTATCCAATGGAGGGGAAAAATTACAGCTAACATCACACTTAAGGGTGAATGACCAAATACTTTTACCCTAAGATCAGGGACAAGGCAAGAGCGTCCACATTCACCACTGTATTCAACGGAATATTGTAAATTCTAGCCAGCTCAACTCATTAAGGGAATGAAATAAAACAATTAGAGTCTGAAAAGTTGCAGCCCCTGCTTGTAGATGCCATGATTGTTGATTTAGAAAATCCCAAGATACAAGAAAAGTAAAAAATTAATGAGTTCAGTTCACAGGATAAAACCTGCCTGTATCAATTGTATTCCTATAGTGAACAATTAAGTATTAGGTCACCAATATTAAAAAATATAATACCATTCCAAAATAAAATAACTAGTTGTTAATCTAATAATAGATGTGCAGGACTTATATCTTGAAACTTAAAAAATCTTGATGAAATAAATTTAAAAGGATCTATAAATAATTGGAGAAATGGGCAGTGTTATGGATTGGAAGGCTCAATATAGCAAAGATGAAAATCCTCCCTAAATTGATCTATAGCTTTAACACTGTTCCTGTCAAAATTTCAGCAAAGTTTTTTATAGATGTAGAAAAATTTATTTTGAAGTTCATATTGGAAGAGAAAGGCCCTAGAAGAGCTAAAACAATTTTCAAGAAAAGAAAAATAAAGTGGGAAGAAGCACTCTTCCCGATGATATAATTAAGACTGTGTGGGAATTGGCCAAGGGACATACATATCTGTGGAACCAAATAAAGATCTCAGATACAGAGCTACACAAATACACCCAATTAATATCCTACTAACAATCTGACATTGAAATCAATCTGGTGGGTCTTATTCCAACTCTGCTGGGTGCATTTCAACTTCCTAATGCTATGGATTTCCTTCTCATTTTATTCCAATAACTATCAATGATGTGAAACAAAGTATATTTTAGATAACATTATGTCGCCAAAAAATCATATATAATAGCATTTTAGCATTATATATTGTATATACTATATAACAGAAAAATACAGGACAACTTTAATATTGCATTATTAGTATTAATAGAACCTATTTAAAGTAATGAATTGCAGGGCACCTGGGGTGGCTCAGTGGGTTAAAGCCTCTGCCTTCAGCTCCAGTCATGATCTCAGGGTCCTGGGATCAAGCAGAGAGCCTGTTTCTCCCCACTCTTTGCCTGTCTCTGTGCCTATTTGTTATCTCTGTCTGTCAAATAAATAAATAAAATCTTTAAAAAAATAAAGTAACGAATTGCTACTAAATAAGAAAGTACTATTTTACACAAAACAAAAACCAAACAACAAACTTACCCAGTTTACTTGTCATGCATAGATTTACTGTTGCTTTGCCCTAAAAAGAAAGTTGTGTCTTGAAGATAGAAAATGAATGCTGACGTGATTATAGGACGCTGTCCTTCTGCATTCAAGCTGGTAAACTATTTCACAGGAAACTGATTCAAGAATCTGAGCTAAGGAATAGTGCAGAGGATCATGGTGGGGGTGGTGGGGGAACTTAAGGGGAAGAAATAAGAGAGGGAGACAAAAAATATCAGACTCTCAACTCTGGGAAACAAGTTGAAGGTTGTGGAAACGGAGGTGGATGGGAAGATGGGGTAAATCTGTGATTAACATGGATATGATGAGCACTAGGTGTTATATGCAACTAATGAATCACTGAACGTTATATCAAAAACTAATCATGTACTATATGTTGGCTAACTGAATTTAAATAAAAAAATAAAAAACAGAAAACCCCAAGGTACTGGATTTATTTTCTGACTCTGGGTAGATGGGTCTAAGATTATTGGTGTAAATAAAGTTATTTTAATTATAATGTCACACCCCTAATAGGCTTCAAAGAGTGGGCACTCCTCCCTGTGGGCATTCTCCCTTGCACTTTGGCTTTTCCTAGCTGCCAACAAAATGGGTTACCTTCAAATCCTGATTCAGGTTTTGGGAAGAGTTTTATAAAAGCGACTGTCTTTTAATGAGCCATGTAAAAGACAGATCTCCAAGGCTAATAATTTCTATGGAGTTAAAAGGTTATAAGCATCCCTTTCAGTCTGACATTTCCCCCAGTCCTCCACCAGAAAGCATGATCACAGAACTTGAAGGTAACTACATCTAAATTGGACTCATCTGTAAATATTCTTATGTACATAATGCCAAGGAAGAGTAGGGGATTTTTGAGTCCCAAAAGATTGAGTGTGAAGGAAAGAACAAACAACTCAAAAAAATGAAAATTCCTTTCCTATTGAGAAAACATCCCACATTGGCTTTTCTAATTTTCTATATTTGAGCAAATGTACATTTGGAAATCTGCAAGCTTTTTATGGCAAAAGTATAAAGACTTGTTTTGCCAGATTTTACTTGCAAATATTTTCCTGTTCGCATCTGGAATGATGAGAGAGGAGGGAGGTAAAAATAAAAAGTTGGATGAGACTGTTTAATTAAAAAAGTGAGATGAGATTCGGAATTGTAGCCAACGTACTCACCTTGGTAAATCATACCAAAGTCATAGTAAGACTAGTACCACTACATTTAAAAACAACAACAAAGAAAAGAAACAATTAAAAAAAAAGAAAACGAATAAAGAAAAAGTATAAAAAAGAAAAAATATATATATATATATTAGATAAACTAGTTTAAAAAAAGTTAAAAAAGAAAAAAAAAAAAAAAGAAAAGCTCCATATTACTCAGCATCAGGGAGATACAAATTAAAACCACAATGAGATATCACCTCACACCAGTCAGAATGGCTAAAATTAACAAGTCAGGAAACGACAGATGCTGGTGAGGATGTGGAGAAAGGGGAACCCTCCTACACTGTTGGTGGGAATGCAGGCTGGTGCAACCACTCTGGAAAACAGCATGGAGGTTCCTCAAAATGTTGAAAATAGAACTACCCTATAACCCAGCAATTGGACTACTGGGTATTTACCCTAAAGATACAAGCATAGTGATCCGAAGGGGCACGTGCTTCCGAATGTTTATAGCAGCAATGTCCACAATAGCCCAACTATGGAAAGAACCTAGATGTCCATCCACAGATGAATGGATAAAGAAGAGGTGGTGTATATACACAATGGAATACTATGCAGCCATCAAAAGAAATGAAATCTTGCCATTTGCGACCATGTGGATGGAACTAGAGGGTATCATGCTTAGCGAAATAAGTCAATCGGAGAAAGACAACTATCATATGATCTCCCTGATATGAGGAAGTGGAGATGCAACGGGGGAGGGGTTTGGGGGGTAGGGGAAGAATAAATGAAACAAGATGGGATTGGGAGGGAGACAAACCATAAGTGACTCTTAATCTCACAAAACAAACTGAGAGTTGCTGGGGGGGAGGGGGGTGGGGGGGTGAGGGTATGGACATTGGGGAAGGTATGTGCTATGTTGAGTGTGTAAACCTGGTGATTCACATACCTGTACCCTGGGGGATAAAAATATATGTTTATAAAAAATAAAAAATTATATATATAAAACAACAACAACAACAACAAAATAATCTGCACTCACCTATTTGGAAACACAGTCTTATTATACTGTTACACATGAGCACAAAACATTTAATTGCCCCTAATACATTCTTTCCTTCATTTGCTAACATTGACTAGAATAATTATTAAATTTTCATTCCTTAATTTCTGCCTGATGTCGTCTATTTAAATACATAACTCTTGGAAAGATGCAGGGAATGTCTGATATAAAATACTTTAAAACAAAATGAGTACATATTATTGAACACATTAGCTAGTCTAATGTTCAAGGTCTAAAATCTGCTTTGTGCTTAATTTCATGTTTTCATGTATAAAATAAAGTGGATAATTCTATTGTCCTGGGTATTTGGTAAATTTTCCTGTTTTGTCTGAATGTATTGTCGTATGTCTTAGAAAGAAGATAATTGCTATCATTCAAAGACTTGGTTAATATTTGGCAATTCTAGGGGCACCTGGGTGGCTCAGTGGGTTCACCCTCTGCCTTCGGCTCAGGTCATGATCTCAGGTTCCTGGGATCAAGCCTCGCATCAGGCTCTCTACTCAGCAGGGAGCCTGCCTCCCCCGTTCTCTCTCTGCCTGCCTCTCTGCCTACTTGTGATCTTCCTCTCTGTCAAATAAATAAATAAAATCTTAAAAAAAAAAATTGGCAATTCTAGTCACAAAAAACCTATCAATGCAGTGGAAAATATCTCAAATATTTAAAATGGTGGTTATGAGGAAAGAAGGGCTCAATGTAATAGGTGCTTTTCCACAGATTTACGTAGGATAATGGAGTGGACACTATGGAGAGGCTGGATTGAAACCTTTACCAAAGGAACATTTCTTATATATAGGAATTATATTTATTTCCAAATGGAATTATCTGGAATGATCTTAAAGACAAACTGCAGTCCCTGGCTCTGTATATATTTATGCCAAACCAGAAAGCTTCCTCCAGGACAATCATAAGTCAGATTCATGTAATGGCTGGATTCAGTTATATTCAAAATGCTCCCTACCTACCGGTGAGACTCCACTGCATATGGATAAAACAAGTTTGCCATACTGATCTGCTGGCTGCTACTGCCAAAAGGTATCTCTAACATTTGATAATCATACTTTGTTAGAAAAAAAAAATACTAACTTCAAGCTATTAAAATTTGGTTTGTTCACGTACAGAAAATTACATCCTACCCATATTTCTTAAGCGATTTATTTTATACAAAGAATTAAGAAAAAGGGTACGGATGGTGATTACAGAGAAGATTTAGATTCAGCAATCAATTTAAGTACAAGGTAGTTTAATACACATTATAAATCTTCTCCTAACCAAAACTCTGCAAAATTTATATTAACACTAGAGTTGATAATTATGTCTGTTTTTCTCAAAGAAAATCACTAGACTTAGTAAGAATGAGAAAGATTTTTAAAAACAGTAGTATTTGGTATGTTACAAACTAAAACTAATATGGAACTTCTGAACTTAAAGAACTCAGTGAGAATTTCAACAGTTTAGCAAGTGGACTTTGAAATAGGAAGTCTTGGGTGTGAATTTTATTTAGAATTTTCTTATGTGTAAAATCAGTGTGATAATATGTATGGCAAGTTATTACCTGTTATCCATGTAATATTGGGCTTGTTACTTAATCCCTTTGAATCTCTTGTTTATTGTCCCCATTTCCAACATCATAAAAGAAAGGACACAACAACAGAATTCATTTCATGGGATTGGTGTAAGGATTAATGGAGTAACACTAAAAAGTCCTTATATAGTTCCAGGAACAGGCTATCTTCTCAATAAACCTTATCACTATTAAAACATTTTCTCCTTACATAGACACAGACCCATATGGACACACATTCACTAAATAGTAGTTGTCTATAAATTATGATTATTGTGACCCATCCAATTTATTAAAGAATTTAGTTATGAATCTTTTCAGACATATTTATGTCTATCAAATGCCAGCCTCAGTACTTTTGCTTGTCAGACATAACAAATAGCATCGCTGTTGGCTAGAACATAATGAAATTAAATCACTAAGCTCTTTTACTTTCAATGCTATCATAATAATAAATTGAGTCAGGGTTTTGGATACAGCTTAAAGATAAAAATATCTTAAATAGGTCCATGATTCAATTTCTTTCTACTCTGGAATTTCCCCTTTGAGGTAAATAATCTTCAATTATATTAAAACTTTATATTATTGGAAAGGTAGAAAATAAATAAATGGTTGAATATATACAGGAGGGTTAATTAATGATACCAAAGTAACATGACATAGTCTTAGTGATGGAGGTAGCATTTCTTAAAAATGTTTAGAAATGTGAAAAATGCTTATAGTAGAAGGATAAAATGAAATTTATTTAGATGATTATTATGACTACACGAAATAAGTTGTTTATATAAAAAGATGGAAATGAAAACATAAAATTTTTAATATATTCCACCTATCTTCGGTTGGTATTTCTTAGGGAGATGCTTCCACTGGTCATTATTTTTGCAAAAATTTTTGGGGATATGTAAAGGAATCATGCATAATTGGGAATTTTTGTGCTTCTGGAGATAAGTTTTCTGAATACACTGAAACAAAGCCGAGGTGTTTTGAGCCTGCCAACGAGGATGTGAGGGACCCGGACTGAATGTGCACTGATCACAGAACATGGAGATTCCATGTATTCCTAAATGTCTACTGGGAAGTTACCTCTTTTTCATTCACCATAGACCCACCATTCAGGGAGAAAAAATATTTTTTAATGGATACATGTTAGAATAATCATAAGAAGGGGAGGGAGACAGAAGAGAGAGGAAGAGTGGGAAGGTAGGAAGAAAGACAGGAGAAAAGGAGAGAGGGAGAGGGAGAATGAGAGAGAGAGAAAACGAAAAGTGTTAAACTGCTCATTTCCTCCTGTTCTTTGTATTCCTTTCTCCGGCCCCTACCCCCATTGTGCCCCTTACCTCCTCCCTCCCTTACTTACTCGCTTACTTACTTCTCCCTTCCTCCCTTACTTTTTCATACTTAGCCAAGGAAGAGAAATGGATAATAAAATTAATCCACTGGCAGCAGATAAAAATTCTAAGTATTAAAATGGAAAGTCCAACCTGGATGTATCTGCCTTGAAACTTCATGCTCTTTCTGCTCAGCAGCAACCAGACTCTGGAAAAATACAACATCAGTTAAGGTAAAAAATAAGAGAGTTGATATTAGACAGGCTTGACTTAAATTTTAGATCTGCTACTTGATGACGTGTGACCTTGGGAAAACTACTTAAATACTCCATTTTAGTGTCATCATCAGAAAAAGCAGGTTAATAATATGTAGCTCATATAATTATTATAAATGAAAAATTCAAGGTAGGCATTTAAAGTGTGAAACATTTAATATTAGTTCAATCTCTCTCTCTCTTTCTCCTTTCTGAATTCCCACTTCCTCTTTCCTTTCCACTCTCTTTTTAGTTTGTTGTTTTTACAATTTAGTTAATCTACCGTCTAGCTATAAATTAAAAAAAAAAATCATGAGAACCTAACTGTTCTGTCACTTTATTTTTTATTTTATTTTACTTTTTATTAGTGAGAAAGAGGAGGGGAAGAGGGAGAGGAAGAGAGAAAATCTCTCAGGGTTCAATCTCATAACTCTGAGATCATGACTTATGCCAATATCGAGAATTGGATGCTTAGCCAACTGAGCCACCCAGGTGCCCCGTTCTGTCACTTCAAATAGAAATATTGCCATTTATAAAAATAGAGTATCTTTGTATGGGTGGCCCCATATACTTATTTCATATATATATATATATATATATATATATATATATATATGTAAAACAGTATAGTTTTTGAGAACATAGGCTCTCCATTCTGCATCAGTTTGAACCAATGATTATCTTTCTTGAATATTTGAAACTGTCATATCTTACTTCCCTTCACCCACATTAAATTAAACAACTATACTGTGATTTTGAACTAGTGAATATACATGTATCTCTACATAGTGGGTAATTAATTAAATTTATGAAAGAACTACTTTCTATTTTAAAGGAATCAAAAAAATGAAAGTGGCAAGCTTAAGAATTGAACAAAAGAGTGCAATGAAAGTCTAGGCACAGGTCGTCAAAACACTTATCTTGATTAGTTAAAAATTCAGCTTGATTAAAAAAGGTACTTTCCTTTAGAAATTCATGTAATAAAATATGCAGGAAATCATGCACAAATTCAGCTGCTTCAATACGCAGTTTGCCCATTTAATTATACAGGAGACCTAGGGAGGAGCACAGCTGGATCTGTAAATTATAAAATGGGATGAACCACGAATGCATCTTTATTAAAATGATTATACAACCTCTCTCTCCTACATACAAATCTCTACCAAGAAATATCAGAATAATCAGTTTATTTCTGTGCTTTTTGACAACAATCTACCATCTGTTAAAATGTGATAATCTAGTAACAACAGCATGCAAAATAACACCAAAACTCTTACATAGATAAGTAAACATAAGTACTTATGTAAAGGAGTAAATGCCCCTAATTACTTATCTCTTTGCATGAAAAACAACACAAAATCCATGATGAGAAGGATGTTATACTGGTGTATTCCTGAATAGTCAGCAGAACTCCTGTCTCCTGGGGCGAGAAAGGCACGTAGTTTCAACCCCACCTAGTACCAACTATGAAAGTCTAAGTGAAAAACATAGATTCCAAAACTTTTGTGTCATATAGAATAGTAAAATTAAGTACCAGTAACAGAAATTGAGGTTTCCAAGTGTAAAATTTGACACTAAGACACATAAACTAAAAAATAAATCCAACTACAACCTTTAACATGTTAACAGTCAAAACACAAGAGATATCGAATATCAAAAAAATTGGTATACTTTAAATTAAAAAAAAATTCATGGAGGTCACAATTTTATTCTTACTTTCTCATTCTTACAGGTTATTTTTTATCTTTGGATTGTTAAAAAACATTACCAAAAGCTATTCCTTGTTTGTGGGTTAGTGTTGGGAGAAACGGACAACCTATTATAAAAGTGAGTATAAGAAAGCTTATTCCTAAAATGTTGACACTGGTTTGAAATGAATTAATGGATGCAACACACATCTGGGAACTATATAATAAATACAAACAAATGTGAGTTAGTTTCTGTCCCTTCTGGAGGAAACATAATATTGTGAAATGCGTGAAGATTTTGCCACCCCATGTTTAACTTCTTTTGCTACGTATAAGTTGGATCAACTTGGAAAAGTGTCTTTATCTCACTGATGTTCTGACTCTTTTTCTATAAAAAAGATAAAACATGGGTGCCTGGGTGGCTCAGAGGGTTAAAGCCTCTGCCTTTGGCTCAGGTCATGATCTCAGGGTCTTGGGATCCAGCCCTGCATCGGGCTCTCTGCTCAGCAAAGAGCCGGCTTCCCTCTCCTTCTCTGCCTATTGTGATCTCTGTCTGTCAAATAATGAAATAAATAAAATATTTTTTTAAAAAGATAAAGCAATACTTATCTGAAGGGATTGTTGGAAGTTTAAGTTAAATAAGAATATATGACCATTTCTGATAAAAGTCCATAGTAGATGATCAATTAAGTTTTGTTTGTCCTGTTTCTCTTCCTTTTCTGGCATTCTTTTCTTTCAATCAAAATATCTATATATTAGCAATAAATGCATGGATCTTATTAGGGTAGAAGTAGTAATATTTATTTATTTTCATTTTGCTATTTTTGATGTTATTACACTGGCTAAAACGTAGCTATCAGTTCATCAGCCCAGACCATCTGATCTAGCCTTTAGAATTTTTAAAATATTATTTTAAATTTTAATATGCATGCTTGGTTTCAATACAAATATCTCATTTGAAAATTTTTGTTGGGTCAAATTTGTCCTAACAAGGACACGTACCAAGGAGTTCTTAACAGTTCATTTCTTGAAAGTCCTTTAAATGGGAAATGTCATTCTTGTTTGTTTGTTTGTTTGTTTTATAGTGACCTAATTCTCTGGAATTAAAGAAAAAAAAAAAAAGAAGAATGCATAAGTAAAACCAATACAGGTTTAAGGCTTTGTAGTAATTCATTGGCAAGTCTTGGTTGAGTTTATACCTATCTCCCCTGTCTGTCTTATATTGGTTCTACATTGCAAGAGAAGTGCATTAAATTGAATCTAATTTATTTTCTGTAAAGCCCTTAGAAAACACAGCAAAATCAAAAGAAAATGCATAATTGGTAAACAGAAACTATAGCAACTAGAATTATCTATGACAGAACAAATCAACACTCCGTACCTACTTAATTAAAAGATAAATGAGAGTAGAAGCTGATATTAAGCATGTTTTTTTCTAGAATATTACAAAGGAGAAAAATTGTAATTAAAGTCTAAGCTGCTTAGAAATGTGTACATTTTGATACAATTTTTCTGTGATTCTACCACAATTTGTTACATTTATGACAAAGTGCACTTCAATACTGTTAACTATTCAGAAATCTTCAGATATTGGAAAAAAATAGGGAGAAACAAAGAAGTGACAAAAGAAAAAATATGATTCTGAATCAAAGCAATAAGCCAGTAAGATGTCAGATGGGGAATGAGTATGGGAGTCTCAATATTGATTCTATGTTAACAGACCTGGGGCTCTAGGCAGTCTTCCCTCCCTCTTTTTTCTCCAATTTGTATTCAAATTATTATTTTTCTGACATATACCTTTCCTGTACCTTTAACTATATGCAATTCTATATGATAAATAATATTAAACATTTGCTATGACAAGAATTTTGATAGGTGTTGAAGAAAACCTAATGCTATAATTATATAGTCCGTATTTTCAAATTTTTTTCAATCTAAAGGAAAAAAGAGAATCTTTAAAGGAAATTAAATTTTTGTTCTGGTAAGACTTCTGACTTGACAATATGGTGAAGCTCCATGTCCATAAAGTACAACTTTAACCTTTGAATATGTAAGATTACAAGAGAACTCTGACAGGTGGAAAAAGGAAAATAAATGGTTAGAGACCCCAGGGTTGGAGGAAGAACATGCATTAGGCAGGGTGTCTTATGACCCAAACATAAAAAGTAAGGCAACCATTTCACTAAAACAGAACCTAAATACTCTAACTTTACCTGTTTAGCCTTAAGTAACAAGCAAATGACAAACAAAAAACTGAACAAGGTATCCTTCTTCATTTATATTTATACAAGTTCAACTTGGGTGTGGGTTACTAATAGGTAAACTGCTCTTCTCCTGTTTCTTCACTCTTTCTGTTTTTGTCCCCCTTCTGCATGTTTTTGTTTTCTGTTGTCAAGTCTAAATATTCCAAATTAGAAAAAAATAATTAAGCTGATTAAGCTGAAATCAAACTTCAGAGTTGGCCTTCAAATGGATACATAGGTAAGCACGCTGAGATAGATGCTCTCGGTGGATCTGGGATCAGAAATGGGTAGCCCTTGTCATCAGAAGGATTATAAAATCTCATCTCATTTACTTCCATAAATGACTTCAAAATAAAGCAGATTAAATATTATAAAAGAGGACACAAGTGGGGTGCCTGGGTGGCTCAGCCATTAGGCATCTGCCTTCGGCTCAGGTCATGATCCCAGTATCCTGGGATGAAGCCCCGCATCCAGTTGCCTGCTTGGCGTGACGCCTGCTTCTCCCTCTCTCACTCCCCCTGCTTGTGCTCCCTCTCGTTCTCGCTGTCAAATGAATAAATAAAATATTAAAAAAAAAAACCTCTTAATCTCACAAAACAAACTGAGGGTTGCTGGGGGGAGGGGGTTTGAGAGAAGGGGATGGTATTATGCACATTGGGGAGGGTATGTGCTTTGGTGAGTGCTGTGAAGTGTGTAAACCTGGTGATTCACAGACCTGTACCCCTGGGGATAAAAATATATGTTTATAAAAAATAAAAAATTATATTTAAAAAAAAGGACACAAACAGTTGTGGTTTTATTTTTCAATTTTTATTATTGAAATATAGTTGACACACAATGTTATAGTATTTTCAGGAGTGCAATGTATTGATTCAACAATCTCATATGTTATGCGGTGTTCATTGCAAAAATTGTAGTCGCCATCTGTTGCCATGCAATGTTATTACAATATTATTGACTATTCTTTGTGCTGTACTTTTTAATCTCAACAACTTACTTGTTTTATAACTGAAAGTTTGTACATCTTAATCCTCTTCATCTCTCTCACTTATCCACCCTACCCCCCCACCTCCCCTCTGGCAGCCACCAGTTTGTTCTCTGTATTTATGAATCTGTGTTTGTTTCATTATTGATTTGTTTTTGTTTTGTTTTTTTTTAATATCCTACATATAAGCGAAATCATATGGCATTTGTCTTTCTCTGACTTATTTTACTTAGCAAATACTGTCTATGTTTTCTGTATGGTGCACACAGCACATAGCAAAGGAAACCATCAACCAAACAAACAGGCAACCTACTGAATGGGAGAAGATATTTGTAAATGATGTATTCAATAATAGGTTAATATCCAAAATATATAAAGAATTTATACAATTCAACACCCAAAAAATCTGATTTAAAGATGGGGACAGGATCTGAATAGACATTTTTTTTTTTCCAAAGGAAACATATGGGTGGCCAAAAGAGACATGAAAGATGCTCAACATCACTAATCATCAGAAGGCAAACCAGAACCACACTGGGATATCACCTTACACCTGTCAGAATGGCTGGGATCAGAAGACAAGAAGTAACAAATGTTGCTAAGGATGTGGAGAGAAGGGAACCCAGTTCACTGTTGGTGGGAATGTAAATTGGTATAGCCACTGTAGAAAATACTATGGAAATTCTTCAAAAAATTCAAAATAGAATTACTATATGATCCAGTAATCCCACTACCACTTTGTTATCCAAAGAAAATAATAATGCTAATTAATACAAAGATATACTATCCCTAAGGGTCACTGCAGCATTATTTACAATAGCCAAGAAATGGAAGCAGTGTTGTGTTTTGATTAAGAGGGTCAAGAGCAAATCTATTTGGAACAATTAGAAAACAAACATTGGGCTTTGAAGAATAGAATGAAGTTTGACAAATTTGACAACAGTGAGGGAGGACATGCTATGTCCATGTCCAAGTTCATGAAATAACATGAACAAAGACATGCAGGCATAAGACTCTTGAGTCTTATGCTCAAGAAACAGTATGTCAGCCAAATTGCTGGTTATAGGGTAAGAAGGGTGTAGACCAGGAAGATGACACTTGAAAGGAAGGAGCTTTAAACGTTTAGCTAGTGAGTGTGTGTTTATTTAATTCATGTGGAGCTACTTACACACTTTTAATGAAAGAGGATGGCATCATTAGGTTCCTGACAGAACAATGTGGCAGTAGTTAGTGCAAAAATTGGAAATGGAGAAACTTTTGGTGGGTGAATCCGGTTAAAGGGCATTTAGGATTATGAGATCTCAGAGCGCTAAATTAGGGTGTCAGCAGTGGTGATGTGACAAAACTACATTTTCTTAATCAGAGAAAAAAAGATTAGAACCTGCATAATTTAGAAAATTCAACTGAAATAGAGATGAAAGGAAAGGGGCTGTGTTTAGTTAAATAAAAAGATTTTAAAGCACTTGCAACTTTTGCAGAAGACTGAAAGTGGTAAAAAGCAGAGGAGAAAGGGTCAGGGGAAGCATTTATTCTAACTAAAGTTTATTTGGCATTCAAAATGTTTTTCCTATGGCTGAAAAACTGCAGTACAGTTAAGGTATAAAGCTGCTGAGAACCAAAGAAGCTTAAGTAAATACTAATATTAAAACCACTTGTCTCTGCTGGCATTCATGACAAAGCTAGCTACAAATAGGCTAAGTTAAAGAATGGAATTAAATTACAGTAATAGAAAAAAATAAATTACATTAATAGACATCAGAGCAAACTTAGCATGCTTTATTTTTGTTGGATAATCTCAAAATGGAATAAGTAGTCCACTTATTTCTATAAATCCTAATTGTATAATTATACTATAACTACATTAAACAAAATTAAAAATAAAACTCATCTATTATTTTAGCATTAGTTATTTTTATTTCTCTCGGTTGTCCTTTTCCTTATGTGTGTATATTTTATACAGTTAAAATTACAAAGCTTATAGTATTTTGTACTCTACTTTTCTAGATATAAAGCGTAAATTTTTTTCATATTGCTTTATGGTTTATATTTTAAATTTTCAAACAAGAGCCGATTGATTAAATTTGTGAAAAGATGTAGATTTATTCTTCAGTGGTTGAAGTGTTAGGCTCTTTTGAGATTTTCTATTATTAGAATTAATATTGTGGTTAACATCACTTTGCATATTATAAGTCTTTACTCTAAATCTTGTTAATTCATCCCAGATAACTTCTCTAAATCTTTTTGCTAGGCTGCTAACTCCCACTAGGAAATAATTTTTCCTTATTCCCCATTGCATCTGCTGAAACTTGCATAGCTATACTCCTAACAAATGTTTTGTATTGTGTGTTTGTGTGTGTGTGTGTGTGTGTGTGTGTGTGTGTTTCTCTTTTCATCATCTAGTAAGGAGAAAAATAAAGAATATATAGTGAGTGAAAGGGAAATGAATGTATGAAACATCTACAAATGACTGAGTACCTTCATTCCAGTAGAAGGCATTTCCCAGATTTTTCAGCTACAAATGATTATTATTATTATTATAATTATTATTATTAATATTCCCTCCCTTTCTTCTGGAACAGCCTTTGTTCCAGTCCATTCCCAAGCTTATCTCTCCTGTCCTCTCCTTGATACTGCAACATCCTGATGTTCTGTCAATAAACTCCTTTGGTTCACCTTGTCCAGAATCAATGTTTTTGCTTGTAACCAGAGAGGTCTGTTGCTCCAAGTAATCAAAGCATTAAATACAAGTTAGAGAATTCGTTCAAAGTTCTGTGGTAGAGGCACTGGGAAACCACAAGAGGGAAACCTAACCAAGCTCAGAATATAAAGGGCCTTTGTCAGTTTCATTTTGCAGATTATTTATTTATTTTTCATGCTGAGTTGAAGGTCCTTGCTAATTGCATCGAAGACTAAGAAGGTTGGATTAATGATGCTGGTGCACAGAGAGTGGGCAAGTATGAAGGAATGACAAGGTAACTTTTCCCTTCAATTAATGCTATTCATTTGGCAACTGGCAAGCCTGACTTGTTAACTTGTATAAAAACACTAATGTTATCTCATCCGTTTAACTTTAAATGAAAACCCATATGTAAAACATGGTGACTACTATAGTTGGCAACACTTAATTATATAATTGAAATTTTCCAAGAGAGTAGAAAAGAAGTAACTAATGTATTCATTAACTAGGTGGTGGAGCCCTTATATAATGTATCCATATACTAAATTATCACATAATACACATTAAATAATCTTATAATTTTATTTTCAATTATACCTCAGTAAATTGGGGGAAAAGGCCATGTTAAAATTCAAACCATGAGAATTACATCCACTTCACCATTCCCATACTTTCTCTACAGCACAAAAAATAAACATAAAAAGTTAAATTTCCTTAAAGTGTGATAGACATCATTTGTTGATTATTGTGGGACTTGTAATTGGACAAAAATGAACATAATCTTCAAAATGGGTCTTTTCTGAAAATGGGTTGGCTATTTCTGAAAATAAATTTTATTGACTCTGATACATTAATACTCATATGAGATACCACTGAACTCGGAAATAGAATGAGTTTTGTTGGAGTCAGAAAAAAATTGAAGTCTGATCCTGGCTTAGCAATTGAAAACAATGGGACACTAGCTAAACTGTGTAACTTCTCAGTCTTGTTTTTCTTCTCTGCCAAATGGGGACAAGAACACCTTTAGCATAGGGCTTTTTGTTACAAATGGAGAAAATGAGTATTAAATGCCTGGCACTTTTTTTTTTTTTGAAGATTTTATCCATTATTTGACATACAGAGATCACAAGTAGGCAGAGAGGCAGGCAGAGAGAGAGGGGGAAAAGCAGGCTCCCTGCCTAGCAGAGAACCATGCGGGGCTCGATCATGACCCAAGCGGAAAGCAGAGGCTTAACCTACTGAGCCACCCAGGCGCTCCAAATACCTGGCACATATTAAACAGTACATTGTAGCAACTGTTATTTGAAACCATTTATCTGAGAGTGCGTGGGTGGCTCAGGTCAGTTAGGTGACTGCCTTAAGCTCAGGTCAGGATCAGGAACCCATCCTGGTTGGTCTCCAGGGTTGGTCTCCCTTCTCAGCAGGGAGTCTCCCTTTGCCCTTCCCCCTCTTTATTCTCACTCTCTCTTTCTCTCAAAAATAAATAAATAAATGTGTGTGTGTGTGTGTGTGTGTGTGTGTGTGTGTGTGTATATATATATATAATCTTAAAAAAAGAAAAAGAAAAAGAAACCGTTTATCTGAGCAAATAGTGTTCTACGTTCCTCTGGGGAGGTGTAGGCCTGAAGAGACTGACTACTCCTTCCAGTGAATTAGAAACATTTTAGAGACTCATTGTTTCAACTTGGAATGTATTCTAGGATTCTAGGACCCAGGTCAAAGCTATACATTTAAATATTTCCTTAGTAGAGTTCCCAGGCCTTCACTTATATTTTCTGCTGAAAATGTCCAAAGCCCAAAGCCAAGCATTTAAAATCTACTTGAAAATCCACGTTAAGTACTTTTAAAGTTTCACTGAGTGATACCTAGGTGGATGGGATGGATGGGATGTTGTCTGCCTTCGGCTCAGGTGGGATCGAGTCCCACATGGGGCTCCTTGCTCACCTGGGAGTCTGCTTCTCCCTCTGCTTGTGCTCTCTCTCTGACAAATTAAAAAATAAAGAATCTTAAAAAAAACATAAAATTAACAAATAAAAGTTTCACTGGACTAAAATGTTTCATAAACTGATCAAAGCCCCGGCTAGGGTGCTTGTCAAATCCAAATTTCCAGGAAAAATGATGTCATAGCTCCTTTCTGTGTCCTTCAGTAGTAAAATGCAGAGCATGCACGTCACACCAATTATCTTGCTCTAATTTTACCTGCTTTTTAAATATACTTTAGTACATATTTTTCTATAAAATCTAGGAAATGAAAGAAATGATGTCTAAAATTCTTTAAAGGGAGAAATCTCATTCTTAGAAATAAATGAGTAAGATAGGCCAAGTTCTCAGCAGTAGAGAGATCCTAAGTGATGGTCTGTGTCGGTGGAGGTTGCAAAGCTGATAATCTGTTCTGAGTCTGGGCTCTTGATTTAAACAAATTAAAATATATATCAAATACTTACCATATTCCAAGTAGATTTATAAGCTTTGCACATGCAAACTTTCATTTGATGATCTCAAAACTCCATAAGAGAGCAAGATTCAATGTGTTTATGTATTTGTCTATGTTCTTAATCCTGTATTCTGCTGCCTTTCCCTCTGCTGCTTTTGTTCAGCCACTCATTCATCCATCTGTGGTCTTCTAAGTCCCAGAGGACATATAGAAATAAGAGATACAAACTTTTTTAAAGGGTTCAGTATATTAAGTAAGATAAACATGAAAACAAGTGAACCGTGGCTCGTTTGTATGTTATGTAAAGAGAAGCAACAGCTTGGAGCTTGGAGCTTGGAAGAGTCATTCCTGTTGGAGCAAGCTTGTTCTACTATTGTGTTTCTAAAAAAATATAATGCAACTTTACTCTTTTTGTTTCATTATTGGTACATTAGAGCTAATAATATTTATTCACAGGGTATGAGATAATAAGATAAAGATTCTTGGAAGGTCTGAATTGTCAAGAAATATAATTTTCCTTTATATAGTTTTTGTAATGAATTCTTAGGAGGGCAAAATCTCTTTCTTCTAGCTTCATCTTCAGGATATATGCCAATTATAATAATAATAAACTAAATTCAGAATATATATATGTATATATATAAAAACTTTATATATCTTATATGCTTCTTATAACATATCCAAATGATACCATATAAAGAATGTTATATAGATGTTTTGCTACATCTTTAAAGAACAGAAATCTCTTCCTATGCACACTATTTTTTTCAGATTCATTTATTTATTTGAGAGCGATCAAGAGCATGAGCATGGGGAAGCAGGGTAGAGGGAGAAGGATAGAGAAACTCTAAATATCGAATCCAATGCAGGACTCTATCTCACCACCTGGAGATCTCGACCTGAGCCAAAACCAAGAGGGGGATATTTAAACCCCTATACCACCCAGGTGACTCCGTAGGCACACTATTTTAAGAAGAACCAAAGAAGGGAAGCAAACCATAGGAAACTCTTAATTACAGAGAACAAATTGAGAGGGTTGATGGAGGGTGGGTGGTGAATGGGTTGAATGGGTGAGGAGCATTAAGGAGGACACATGCTATGTGGATCATTGGCTGTTATATGTAAGTGAAGAATCACTAAATTCTACTCCTGGAACCAATAGTACACGATGTTAACTAACTAGAATTTAAATAAAAATTTGAGAAAAAAAAAGAATAAGAAAAGGAGAGTACTCTTCTAACTTATTTTATAGAATTAAAACTAATAGAAATTAATTCAGACATATGTAATACAAGAAAAGGTTATATTATAAATAAGTCTTAGACATACAAATGTACTAAATAGATACTAAAATCAAATTTATTAACGTACCAAAACATATATTGTGATAGAATTTCCATTTCAAGCCATGACTGGGTAATCCAGCCTAGACTTACTCTCCCTTTATAAATGATAAGAAAAACAAATTATGTGAACTAATGATTTCCTGATATTGGGCAATGGGCAGTATGAAACCATATTCCTGAGAGAAGAAAGAAAATGACATAGCTCTAAGATTTTCCCAGTTTATTGCCTGGAAAATATTTCCATATCATGGTGGAGAAGGGAGGAACCCTAGCAATGGAAAAAAAAATGGAAATAAATAAATAATAGAAACAAGCCCAACATTATTTAAAGGCATACAACATATATTGCACCCAAAACCATAACATTCACTATATCCAGCAACCAATAAAAAAACTCTCAGGCACAGAAATAAAGGGGGAAGATATGATTATAAATTAGGCAAAAGAAACAAACAAACAAAACACAATAGCTAAAAACCCAGTCAGTATGAAGGGGCCCAGAAATGGCAGAGATTACAAAAATGAACAACCAAAGATATTAAAACAGCTATTATATATATATTTTATAATTTATTCAAGTTGCAAAAAATAAACTGGATGAGGAAAAAAATTGGAAAATTTAATAAAAATCTAAATGAATCATAAATATATGAAACCATTCAAATATTGAAAATGAAAAATACACCAGAAATATTTACTATCAAATTAGACATTGAAAAATAAAAGATAAATAAACTTGAAGAAAAAGCAATAAAATATTTTAAATGATGAGATTAAAAATAATGAGCTTTATCTAAACTATAGGAGAATATCAAACATTATATATATGCAATTGGAGATCAAGAAACAAGATGGGAGAGAGTGAGTGAACTATATTTGAAGAAATGATGAAATTTGAGAAACAAAACAAAGAAAAAAGAGACAAAAATCAGACTCTTAAATATAGAGAACAACCTGGTGGTTACCCAAGGGGAGGCAGGTGGGGGAATAGCTGAAGGGGATTATCTTGACGAGCACTGAGTAATGTTTGAATTGTTGACTGCTATACTGTACACTCGAAGCTAATCTCTTTGTGTTAATTATACTTCAATTTAAAAAATGACAACATTTTTTCTAAACTGAACGAAAACTCTTAATGCCAATATCCAAGACACCTGTTAAATTCCAAGAAGAATAATTTGAAAAAAAAAAACACACAAAGTATGTCATAATCAGCAGAGGAAAACAGATACACACACATGAACATACACACACACACACACACACACACACACACAAGTTGGTCACAGATACAACATTATCTGAAATTGCCTACCAGACTCAATGGAGTGAATTCTCTAAATTAAATTGCTAATGTATATTCTATTACCAATTTTTTAAAAAGTGAAAATGAACTTTTGGGATTTCATCAAGATCAAAAGCCTCTGCACAGCAAAGGAAACAGTCAACAAATCAAAGAGGCAACCCACGGAATGTGAGAAGATATTCGCAAATGACACTATAGGCAAAGGACTGATATCCAATATCTATAAAGAACTCCTCAAACTCAACACACACAAAACAGATAATCACGTCAAAAAGTGGGCAGAAGACATGAACAGACACTTCTCCAAAGAAGACATACAAATGGCTAACAGATACATGAAAAAATATTCATCATCATTAACCATCAGGGAGATTCAAATCAAAGCCACATTGAGATACCACCTTACACCAGTTAGAATGGCCAAAAATAACAAGACAGTAAACAACATGTGTTGGAGAGGATGTGGAGAAAGGGGAACCCTCTTACACTGTTGGTGGGAATGCAAGTTGGTGCAGCCACTTCGGAAGACAGTGTGGGGGTTCCTTAAGAAATTAAAAATAGAGCTCACCTATGACCCTGCCATTGCACTACTGGGAATTTACCCCAAAGATACAGTTGTAGTTAAAAGAAGGGCCATCTAAACCCCAATGTTCATAGCAGCAATGGCCACAGTTTCCAAACTGTGGAAAGAACCAAGAAGCCCTTCAACAGATGAATGGATAGGGAAGATGTGGTCCATATATACTATGAAGTTTTATGCCTCCATCAGAAAAGATGAATACCCAACTTTTGTATCAACATGGACAGGACTGGAAGAGATTATGCTGAATGAAATAAGTCAAGCAGAGGGAGTCAATTATCATATGGTCTCGCTTATTTGTGGAGCATAAGGAATAACATGGAGGGCATTGGGAGATGGAGAGGAGAAGTGAGTGGGGGGATATAGGTGGGGCGACAAACCATGAGAGACTATGGACTCTGAAAAACAAACTGAAGGTTTTGGAGGGCATGCCTGAGGTGGGGGGGGGGTTGGGTGAGCCTGGTGGTGGGTATTATGGAGGGCATGTACTGCATGGAGCACTGGGTGTGGTTCATAAGCAATGAATGCTGGAACACTGAAAAGAAATAAAATAGAATAAAATGGGCAAAAAAAATCATTGAGGACACCCCCAAAAATTCAAAAATAATTATGAAATAAAAAGAAACGCAAAGATCAATCTCCAACCCCCCAAAACCTTAGTAGATGTTAGATGTTATTGCCAAAAGATTTGTAGTCCAAAACCAGAAATTAAAGGAATTTCTTTGGCGAGAAGGAAAAATTATACCACATGGCAATTAGTCTATACAAAACAATGACAAGAACAAGAAATGAGAAATATGTGTGCAAATATAAATCATTTATTTTTTTAATGGAACTGATTTGGGGTGCCTGAGTGGCTCAGTTGGTTAAGTGCCTGCCTTTGGCTCAGGTCAACTGTCTACCATTGTCAAAATTCACCCAATTGTTCACCTATATTGGGTGCAATATGTATTTTACACCTAAAAATTCAAAGGTGAGAAAATAATTACTCTATCAGTATAGTTTGTTAAATAGACAGTGTTGGCAAAGGAAGTCCACCATGGACCTCCAAGCATTCCTTCATGGTCTTTCTGCGAATGCCAAATTTCAAGGTTTGTCAGTCTTCTGACAATGAGCGCTGTCTCTAAATAGAGACACCTACAATACTAATTAGGGCAAGGAAGTCATAGAAATTGTTTGCTCCCTGAGGAAGTTCTTTTTTAATTGCTAAGGCCCACCTATGAAATGGAATTTCCAGAAAGCCAACCAAAGGCAAACTGCTAACTCCTCTTGCAATGAGGAACACAGAGAAGAATGCAGTTCATTGGAATTAGGATGTGAGTGACTCATCTCAGTTCTCAGAACTTCTGACTAAAATAAAACTGTGAGCTTTCACAGGGCAAAGATAGTACCTCTTCCATCTTGGTAATGCCCTTCCATAACATCTTTTTGGGAAGAGCTGTTGAGAGAGATACAGTTGCTCATGTTTAGGCAAGCTCAGGAAATGAGAATGTGTGGCTGTTGTCCACACTGAAATTAAGTAATTAATGATGTAGGAAACAAAATGTAAGGTTTCTTGCAACGTATATTATTTAAGCACATCCGTGCAAAATATTAAACTCAATATAGATTGAAATAGCCTTAAAAATCCCATAGTGAGACTGACATGAGGGTGGAAAAAAGAAAGTTCATACTTAGCAATGACTGAAAAAAAGTTGCATAAACTATGACCAAAGTTATTACTGAAATGTTCTTTTTTCTGGTCCATGAAGATGAAACTCTTCCTTTTGATCAATTTTGAAATATTGAATTCTAATGTGTTGAGGCTCTTTAAAAGGTGCTACCTTTGGCTAATTGTGGGTCTCTCATACACACTCATGATTAACAAAAGGAGAAAATAGCATAAGAGTAGGGTTTTCTTTAAAATCATTTGGGTAACTCTAATGTCTAATAATATATAATTATATTATGATTCCTTTCCACATAGATCTAAAAGGAAATAAGATCCCACAAAGTTTTAATTAACACTTCTATGGCTTTTTGAAGTCCTTAGTTGAAAGGTACTAACAGAGTATAAAGTATTATAATTAATATTCTAAAAAATGTAGATTTTAATTTGCTTTTCAATAGAGTTCCAAGATTTGAGAGTATGTGATATCACAGACCAGGAAAACTGGTTATAATTAGGCACAAAGAGATAGTTTAAGTAAAATTGCTCACATTGACTCTGAATTTAGTTACTAATGGAATTTATGAAAAAATTATAAAAATCACAAAATTATTATCATGCTGAGGGTGAAATAAAATGGCATTTAATGTGACTGCTTTTGGGCTCTATTTAACTCATATTGGAATAAGAAAAAGTGGATGAGGAAGAGGGATATTGGTCATTTGGAATTATAATACATTCCCCATAAACAAAATAATTTAAAATATAATAGTTACAATGAAACATTATTAAATAATTTTCCCATTGATTATGGATGATTATGTGAAGGAGAAGCTTTATAACTTTATGCATTTTTAAAAATTATATTTATACTTCAATGAACACTTATTAAAATCTCTTAATGAACGGTGTGCTAGATTCTGAAAGTGTTGTGCATATTCAGACAAATCTCTACTGCTTTATATTTGAAGGAAAGGGGAAATTGTTATGTAATGATTATAGCAATTTTTAGCTAATACTTGCTGTACAAATTTGGAATATCTTATTATATTCCTGTGCCATAATTTTGAAATCCAAAAAATTGTATCTAATTTAATACAAAATTCAATTCAGTCCCTTGAAACAAAAGAACATGAAACAACTACTTCTCTTTCTTTCTAAAAAAAAAATAATAATTCCCCTTTTTCTTAATATAGGTGTAGAAGATGTATTTAAGGATTAGTTCATTATTTACAGAATTTGGAAGCAGATAGCCTGCCAGAATTCAAGCTTCAGTATTGGGTTGGTTTTGTAAAATTCAGCAAGATAGTTATACTGACTCTGCCTTAGTGTTCTCATTTGAAAAATGAGAGTTACAGTTCATATTATCATGAACATTGAGTTTATACATGAAAAGTGATTAGTACTTTTTGCATTATAGGTTTCCAGCAAATTAATTTAATTAATACTTAGTTATCATTATTACTGCTATTATTGAGTTTTTAAAAAGTTTTAAAAACATTTTCTGTGTTACTCTGTAAAATATGAAAGCAATTAGTTAAACAACAGTTTTGAGAGATTTGGGAAACAAGTGAATAAAAATAATAAGGAATGCTCATGAAATAGAAATTCAATATTAAACCCATAAAGGTTAGTTCATAAATACTAACAAGAAATGCAGACTGCATGAAGTAGAAGTCATGGAGAATCTCCCTTAGGCTATCAAGATGGCATAGTAACAGTTCCTGGACAATTAAATTTGGTGATTGAGAAAAATCATTCTCTATGAAAATGGGTTTGTAATGAACTTGCTCTGCAAGAAGGTGTCTTCTGGAAATTAATTTACTCTGTTTTGGATATTCCAAGCTGAAAGAACAAAATGAATTCAGGTCCTTAAGCATGAAAGTCATTGACTTGTATTCAGATATGAGTGGGGAAAAGGGTAAGTGGTACTGAAAGGAAAAATTATGGCCTCGAAGGGAGAATTGGGGCCAGACTGTAAAAAGCCATATTTAGACTCGATCTGGTAGTTGTTGACCAAATGGAAATCAACATGGCATAATTTATTTATACCTTTATCTTTTCACATGAATGTACAAAATTCCCACCATGATCTGGGTACAGATCAGTCACTGGCCATGGAACAATCATGAGCAATGAGAATCAGAAAACTTTGACCCTACTGTTACTGGACCCCCAACATCAAGCTCTTGAGTCTCAATGTCATAGAAATGAACACTGAACTAGTGAGAAAGAAAAGAGGCAGAATTCATTAGATGTATCTTGTGTGCAAGAGAGCCAGCAAGAAAGGCACTTTTACAAAGGGTGAGAGGCAGGGAGTAGGGAAATCCTTAAGTCCCATGGCCATTGCCTTGTGGTCATTACTTTTTAATGGATACAAGACAACCACAGGATGCCTTTTTCCATGGTCCACATTCTTTCCGAGCTCCTAGAAAATAAAAATACTTGTGTAAGCAGGTTTTAAGTTGTTACTTCTGGTTTTGCCCAGGTAGCCATTACTCCCTGTCCATTATTTTTTTTTTTTTAAAGATTTTATTTATTTGACACACAGAGAGAAATCACAAGTAGGCAGAGAGGTAGGCAGAGAGAGAGAGGGGAGGAAGCAGGCTCCCTGCAGAGCAGAGAGCCCGACCCGGGGCTCGATCCCAGGACCCTGGGATCATGACCTGAGCCAAAGGCAGAGGCTTTAACCCACTGAGCCACCCAGGTGCCCCTACTCCCTGTCCATTATTATCTCTCATTTGTTTGTTTGTTTCCCCCAGAAGGAGGTATTTCCCTCTAAGTATATGAAAACATTTGACCCTTGCCTCAGACCAGTGTCTTCCCAGGAATGAAGTCCCTCTTGCTTTCTCTAGACTGTCTCACTGATTTGTTAGTGTAAATTGGGGGGAGGGTGTAAGTGAGGGAGGTGAGCTAGGAAAGTACTGACCATTATAAAGAATTATGGAATTGTGTGAATAAGGTTAGGCTGCGAACTTAGGGAGCACATGTCATATTCAGGTGTAGGTAGCCTAGAAATTTGTCCCCGGGATTCAAGAATTAAAAAATGAGCTGTTTAATGGAAACTAACAAATGTGTCTTCAGCATGAAAGGCTAAGGAGGAGTCCAGGAGAAATGGGTGAGATGGGGAGCTATTGAATTTGGCTTCTTAATTTATGATTCGTTTGTCTTTTTGTTTTTGTTTCTATCTAAACTTTTCTATCTTTTCTAAAAAAGTTTCTATCTAAACTTTTATTTAAAAAAAATTCACGCTTTCCTGTCAAAGTTAGGATCAAAGGCAGCTTTTAGTTATGGTTTAACTATCTGATGTCCACATTAAAAATACGTCTCATGGATGCTGTTATATGTTATTAGAATCAATTTACTGATCCTCTTGTTCATCAAATGTTCATTTAGTTCTTAATATATAATATTGCTTTTCCATGTACTAGAAGTATAGTGATTAAAAAGAAAGTTCCCCTCTTCATGGAATTTATATTACAAATAGAAATATTAAAAAATCATGTATAAATATGAAAATGTAATCCTAGACAGCAGTAAATGCTATGAAGAAAATAAAGCTGCAAAAGAAATTAGAATGTAGTAGATTTAATTGATGGAAGTAATTTTTCATCATTCTCTGAAACAACCCCTTTGTACATAATTAAGGGTTTTTCTCTTTTTCCTCATCAAGAAGTGAAATGTATTCTTCATCCTATTGTTCCTGAAATTGGCCACTTAATTCACATTGGCAAGTGAGATGTCAGCATGCACAATGTAAGCAGTCATGTTTACAGAGCCTATGCTTGGATTTTCTGTATCACTTCGGTATCCTCATAAAAACACATGCCTGAAGAAAAAAGTTGGAAGACACTTCCTACCCAATTTCAAATTGCCCTATAAATCTACCGTAAACAAGGCAGCAGCATAGGTACTGGTGAAAGTATAGATATGTAGATCAACACAATAGAATAGAGATCCCCAAAATAGGTCCACGTAAATATAGTCAATGGATCTTTGAAAAAGGAACAATGCAATGCAAATGAAATGAATGATCTTTTCAACAAATGTTGCTGCAGAAATAGGACATTCATAGGCAGAAAATTCAACCTAAAAACAGACTTCACACCTTCTACAAATGTTACTTAAAATAGATTATAGCTCTACAAAAAAAAAATAGGAGAAACTCTCCGTGGACTTGGATCTGATCATGAGTTTTTAGATATAAAAGCAAAAACATGATCCATAGAGAAAATTGGATACACTGTTTTTTTTTTAATTTTCATGTCCAGAAAAAATATGAATAAATCTTAACTCTATACCGCTATGTGAAAAAAGCTACTTTGAAAAGGTGGCATATTACATAATTCTAATTAAGTTTTATGAAAGAGGAGAGTGTTGGTAAACAGATCAGTGATTTCTCCTGAACTTAAGGGTTCAGAGGAAGAGGAATAGAGCTGAATAGAGGAAGCACAGAGCAGTTTTTTTTTTTAATTTTTTATTTTTTATAAACATATATTTTTATCCCCAGGGGTACAGGTCTGTGAATCACCAGGTTTACACACTTCACAGCACTCACCAAAGCACATACCCTCCCCAATGTCCATAATCCCACCCCATTCTCCCAACCCTCCTCCCCCCAGCAATCCTCTGTTTTGTGAGATTAAGAGTCACTTATGGTTTGTCTCCCTCCCAATTTCATCTTGCTTCATTGATTCTTCTTCTACCCACTTAAGCCCCCATGTTGCATCACCACTTCCTCATATCAGGGAGGTCATATGATAGTTGTCTTTCTCTGCTTGACTTACTTCGCTAAGCATGATACGCTCTAGTTCCATCCATGTTGTCGCAAATGGCAAGATTTCATTTCTTTTGATGGCTGCATAGTATTCCATTGTATATATATACCACACCTAGATGTCCATCAACAGAGCAGTTTTTAAAAAGGCAAAATTATTCTACATGATACTAGAATGGGAAAATACATGACATTGTCCCTTTGTAAGAATGCAAACAACTTTAAGCACAAACATTAGAACTTACAAATTAAAAACAAATCATTTAAGACCTTGGGAAATCATGGCAGACATGCAGGATACAAAAAATATCAGTCTAGCTGCATTACAAATATATTAAACAATGCCATCAAAGGGCTTGAGATATAAAGGAACTGACCTAGGTCATGTCAGAAATAAATGGAGGGTCAGTAAGACTGAAGGCAAAAGGAACTGCACAGAAACACTGTTCTCTAGATGGCAGAGTTGTTTCCCTCAGGGGAAAGATTTAAGAATTATGACCCTGAAAGTGAGCATTTAAATAAATAGATGGAAGATGATGGGAACCAGGTTTCCTATTGTTGGAATGAGAATTTACAGATAAGCAAGAAAAAGGAGTTTACAATGACCCAGATAGTAATGGGTTAGAGTTGGAGTCATCAGAATGAATTCATATTTTACTCAATATATTTACAGATAGCTACATATATAAATATAGATATATGTATACACATTTTTAGTATTAACAAATACCTTTCCTTTGTTAGCTAAGTGGGACTAAAACAATGGCACCTTCAGAGCAATGCTTATATCTGGTGGCTAAACACTTGTTTCTAAAGCCATCCCCCAATAAGAGTACTAGGATTCCTTGAAGAAAAGACTGTTTCTAGGACTGGTGTTTGAAACATTACTAGAGGGTCCTACAGTGCCAAAAAGTAAAAAGTATTTGAAAAAAAAAAAAAAAGTCACAGTAATGGAGGTTTATCAAAAGTATTCAGGAACCAACTGAATGGGAAGAGTCCTCAACTGCCAAAGCCCAAACAGTTTGGACAACAAAAGAAATAAAAAGAATTTTGCATTATAACTCAAAGTCTGAGATAAATATCCATAAGCCCATAGTGATACAAATAAATGATTGAAGACATAAGTTAATGAGGAGAGAATAAACACAACTCCTGTTCAGGAGAACTCCAAATAATTGATGTAGATACTCAGCCTTCAAGGAGGTAGAGTCCAAATCTTTACCCACTAAGTGTCTTTCTACATAAACTAACTTCTTTCCCAAAAGTGAAGCCAGAAATGGGAAAAAAGTCATTTTATAGTGATCTTGCTATAGAAATCTCACAAACGCTACCTCAGCTATGTGATTAAGTTCAACATCAACAGTGATAAGTCACGCTGATAGCATGTACTCTTGAGAGTTGGAGATGAAAATGAAAATTTATTTCTGTGGTTTTCCTCCCCCAAACATATAACTCCAGTCTATTCATGAGAAAAACATCAGACAAATTCACTGAATGGACATCCTGGAAATACTGAACCAATACTCCTCAAAGCTGTCCATGTTCCCAAAACAAGGATAATGTGAAAAACTCACAGACAAAACAAGCCTAAGGAGGAATAATAACTAAATTTAATGAGGTATCTTAGAAAAGAAAAGGATATAAGGTGAAAAATAAGAAAAGTGAAAAATAAGAAAAGTGAATCAAGTGTGAACTTTAGTTAGTATAATGTATTGGTAATGGTTCATTAGTTATGTCAAATATCTATAATATATGCTAATAAAAGATGTTAATAATGGTGGGAGATAAGGTCTGGAATAGCAGGGCTGGTATTTAAATACTGACTCCTATCACTTTCTGGTTATGTAATTTGGACAAAACACTAACCTCTCTACGCCTCAAATCTCATTTCTGTAAAATGAGGATAATATCAGAAACTTCCTCGTATAATTGTTATGAGAATTAAATTAGAAAGCATTCCTAAAACACTTAGGATATTAGCTGTTACATAGTAAGTATATATATTTGGTAAGTAAAAATGAATTTGGTGGGGTGCCTAGGTGACTCAGTGGGTTAAAGCCTCTGCCTTCGGCTCAGGTCATGATCCCAGGGTCCTGGAATCGAGCCCCGCATCAGGCTATCTGCTCAGCAGAGAGCCTGCTCGGCAGGAGCCTACTTTCCTTCCTCTCTCTCTGCCTACTTGTGATCGATGTCTGTCAATTAAATAAATAGAATCTTTTTAAAAAATTAATTTGGTTTCTAGTTTTCTTTTCCTTGCTACTTACGTATCATAAAATGAATCAAATTAGCGATCTTGAAAATTTGTGATCTGGCAGGGACAATAGATTCTAACGGGAATAGTGAATGTGTCACCAGCTCACAGGATTTCCATTATATAAATTGTTGAGGGCCTCAGTGAATCTGATATAAACTAGCTTAGGGATCTTGGGAATTGAAATATTACAGAAAGAGTAAGACAAGGTGATTACTGGAATTGTGATTAATGTCCCATGTTGTGATAGATTTGATCCTATTCCTAAAAGAATCATCTGTTTGCATTATTGTTGCATTAAAGTCATAAAAACATAATAAAAGAACATGATTTCAGAGTGCTAAGCCAACAGAAGACTCATGAGGGCCTAGAGCCTTTATTAGATTTGTTTTATTTTAAATGATGTTACCTTAAAAAATGCATAATTTCAATATGAATGTTTCTAATGTTTATAGAGTGTAATATAATCATACAACCCAACTTAAACACAAATAAAATCTTATGTGTAAATAGAAGCACAATAGATCCATAGAAAACGTAAATTATAAAGTGTGACTTCAGGTGTGGCTATAAGGATTAAAGTGGACGGCAGGAGAAAATTGCTCTGATAATAAGGCTATAATATTCAAGGTATTTATTTGCATAGCTGAGGTGTAAATCTAATTCTAACCTTCCTTGAAGCCAAATGTAAAGTAAAACACAGTCTGTTTTACAATCCTCATTATCAAGGAACAGAAAAGTTACCAGAGACAGAAAGAGCAAAACTATTTCAAGCAATAAACTCTAAAATAAAATTCTCACAAACCAATGTCATAATTCAACTCAAGAAAATGAATTATTCCAGAAACCAAGATAATATAGTCCAAATTTACGGCTCTTCTTAAACCAAAGATAAAGCTAAAATATATATTTTTAAAGATTTTATTTATTTATTTGACAGGCACAGATCACAGGTAGGCAGAGAGGCAGGCTGAGAGAGAGGAGGAAGCAGACTCCCTGCAGAGCAGAGAGCCCGATGCGGGGCTCGATTCCAGGACCCTGGGATCATGACCTGAGCCAAAGGCAGAGGCTTTAACCCACTGAGCCACCCAGGCTCCCCAAAGCTAAAATATTTTAATGGTTTTCTTCTCAATGCACACGAAGTGGGATGAAAAGTCCAAACTTTTTTTTTTTTTTTCCTTGTGGTACACACTCCACATCACTTGTTCTCACTCACACTGGAGAATGAGCTGAAATACAAGTGAGAGAAAGTCAGTGCTATACTCTAATCTGTGAGGCTAGAAGAGTTTCCTCAGTGTTGTATTCTTAACAGCTAGCAGTCTCTGACACATAATATTTTGTGTAATGAACAATTTAAAATGTTGTCTAAAAGTCAGTTTTGAGTAATACTGAACTAAACTAAGGGGTGTAGGAGCAAGCAAGGAGATCCCTGCGTGTTGTCTAAATTCTCAATTTGACCAATGGCAAAGCATGGTGGGGAAGTCTGAAACAACAAAAGCTAAGTATGAGGCTATCCATGCCTACCTAGACCCTCTAAGGCATTCCTCCTGCTTGGAGAGACAGCTGGGGACAGTTCTGCTCTAAGACAGATCCAGAAGATCAAGTAGATTGGATTCTTCAAACATGTAGCTGAAAACAGATCCATTGAGTATCTAGTTTGTTACCAACAAACAACCCCTCTCTTTGGACGAGGGTAACAGTATTACCTACTGAGAACATCATTTATCTAAGGTCACAAATGTATATAATGACAAAGGCATAATTCAAATCCAAGCAATCTGGCTCCAGCATTAATGCTTCGAACAGGGATACCTGTATATAATGTGTAATTGGTAAAATATGAACATACTTAAGGGTGTGCTCTGGAAACTCAATATTTTAAATATTGAAGACCATTCAAACTATCTTAATGTGTTTAAGACCATTCATCTAATAAGAGTAATGAATTAATGAGATGGGAGCACTTAATAGTGGTTGGAAGAACAATGCTAGGATTACACACTAGTTCAGCTCCTTTGTAAGTATTTATAAAGCACATGCATTCTGTTTAGTAGCACTGATCTGTATGCTGTGGTTAATACTTGATATTTATAACACACATACACAAATTATTCTGCTTGTCACTTTACCCTCTTTTTAAGGAGGTTGAAAGTCAAGATCCCTGAACAGACAGACACAGACACACAGACACACACACACAGACACACACACACTCAGTGAAACATTAAAATTAGGATTAACTTTGACCTCAGGTTTTTGTTGCAACATCTGGTCCTGTCAATGATAATATCTGGTGATTAACATTGAGAGAATTGGCCTTGAATCAGTAACATATGTGTAAGGACCTGATTTGGTTTCTAAATTACACAGAAATAGCTTGGCATAACATCTGGTTAATGTGCTACTAAAAATGAATTTCATTTTAATAGATTAAAGTTATATAAGTTTCCTTTGGGAGAAAGAGCAGACAAATTGAATTTTCTCAAATGTAAGAATTATGTATAATACAAATTTCTGAAAATGGGAGCATTTTTATTAGAGTGGGGCATGTATGCAACATTTTCAGACATATAAAAAATCTAAAATAATGAGTTTTTCTTACTATATATTTTGTATCAATTTCCTTTTTTTCTTCCAAGAGAACGCAGTTTTTCTTTCAGTTGTATATGTATGTATGTATGTATGTATGTATGTATGTATGTATTTTTGGTGTATAATACAGGAAAATGGAGGAATCTCCTCCACCTCTATCTCTGATGATGGATTTTGGACGAGATTGCTTCATATACACCACAGTGACCTATGATTGCTTAAGTCAATCTCATGTTCCAATGGGAATTTTCCAATTTTCTGTGGTATCTGTCTTACAGATGGTTATTTTGAAATACATTGTGGATGATTAATTTGCGAACTTGAAGACATCTCTTATGCCCTCCTTTCTCTCTTAATTGAGTGTTAAAAGTCTATGTGTAGACTTAAGGTGAATAATTATATTATGTGTGAATAAAGATGGGTACATTTTTCTCTGGAGAGGATTTGTGGCTTTCACAAGATTCTCAAATGATCAAGCATCAGAAAAAGAAATAAGTGTAATGCTTTAGATCAATATTGAATTTCTCAAAAAATCATTCCAGTAGCGATTACTTTTCTCAGGGTCAGAATGAAGTTGTTACAGGATCTAAACCACTCAATTACTGACTTTAGTTAATTGATCTGTAAAGCAAGTACTTTGGATTATGTTTACCTTTAGTGTCTTTTCTAGCTAAAAGAGTCTACAAGTGTTTGGATTCATTACAAAGTAGCAAACATTTCTAGCGCATGTTTAGAAATAAAGAAAATATTCTCAGATTCAAACTTACCTAACATAAGGCTATTTATTTCAACTTTCTAATGTTATTATTATTTATTGAAGTTATTAATAAGTAATAACTTTGTTTTTAAAGTACCTGTTATTATTTTTAAAGTTATTGTTTCTAATAAATGGGCTATTTATTAACATTGTAAGCTTTTAATACATATTTAGTGATTTTCCATAGGACAATTATTTGCAATTCTATTTATTAACAGAGTTTTGATTGATCCTAAGTTGACTTTTAGTTATTTTAAAGAAATTATTGTGTAGAAGACCTGGTAAATGCTATCTCGTATCATTCCTTCCCACCTAGAATGGATTCTCTTTTTAAAACTGTGTATAGGGCCCGTGGGTTGTCTCAGTTGGTTAAGTGACTGCCTTCAACTCAGGTCATGATCATGGAGTCCCAGGATCGAGTCCCACATCTGGCTCCTTGCTCGGCAAGGAGTCTGCTTCTCCTGTAGACCTCTCTTCTCTCATGCTCTCTCTCTCATATTCTCTCTCTCTCAAAGTAAATAAATAAAATCTTTTTAAAAAATTAAAAAAATAAAACTATGTATACACACACACACACACAAATACAATTTTATATTGTATTTTCATTTGGCACATAGTGTATATGAGCCAAATGATGGTCCTGTTATATTTATGATTATAAAAAGTGAATGATTTCCTGGAATATCTAAGCCCATGAAGAAAATACAGCAACAAGGTGTAGATAAAATTTCATTACATGTATTCTCCCTCTTTATTCAATCTTTCACAGATCTTTAATATCAACGTATTAAATTGAAAGCATTTTATAATTCACATGTTATTTTTATTTTATTATTTATTTGTTTACTTACTTACTTACTTATTTATTTTTAGAGAGAGAGAACCCAAGTGGCAGGGAAGGAGAGAGACTTTCAGGCAGGCTCTGTGCTCAGTGTGGAACCCAATGCGGGGCTTAGTCTCATGACCCTGAGATCATGACCTGAGCCAAAATCAGGAGTTGGGTGCTTAACCTACTGAGCCACACATGTGCCCCTAATTTGCACGCTATTTGAAAAGTGAAATATTGTCTCCCTTTTCTTTGTCCTTTTCTCCCACCTCTATTTTGTTTCTTTCTTCACTTTTAGTTTCAGTCTTTATTTAGCCAGAGAAGAGATAACACATACAATACAAAATAAAGCCATATCTCTGACTCCATGAGGCTTATAATGAATAGGCTTTTAAAGTAGTCTTATATTCACATAACCCTATATCTTGCTCATAGTGGTGTACCAAAATGCATTTTTACATATTGCATGTATCCGAAAACTTACCTTTACTATTAGAGATTATTGTCAGAAATCTTTTTATCATTTCAGTGGTTCTCTTCTTAGCTACACAATCTGCTTCAAAGTAGCAATTGTCTTCTCCACTAACTTTCAGGACTAAGCAAGTAACAATATATTTTTTAAAGTTTTTATTTAAATTCCAGTTAGTTAACTGGAATATATTATTAGTATATATTATATATATATATATATATAAATTATATATATATTATATATACATATATACATTATAATTATACTATTAGTTTCAGGTATATGATATAGTGATTCAACACTTCCCTACACACTCAGTGCTCCTAGCAGCTAGTGCCCTCCTTAATCCCCATCATCTATTTTACCCAGCCCCTACCCACCTCCCTTCTGGTAACCATCAGTTTGTTCTCTCCAGTTAAGAGTCTGTTTTTTGGTGTTTCTTGCCCCCCCCCCCCGCCCTTTGCATGTTTGGTTTGTTTTTTAAAATTCCACATACGAGTGAAATTATATGATATTTGTCTTTCTGTTACTGACTTACTTCCCTTAGCATAACACTTTCTAGTTACATGCATGTCACTGCAAGTGGCAAGATTTTTTACGCTGAGTAAAATATATTTTTTACGCTGAGTAAAATATATTTTTTACGCTGAGTAAATATATTAAAAATTCAATACGAAGCATGTTGGGCATCAAACAATTACGAAAAAGTTCATATTTGAATTTTATATTGTATTTTCAGAGCAACCGAGTTAACTTTGCAATGTCAAGATCACAACCAACTGGCATATTTGTATGTGTCTTGCCCCAAGTAATATCCATTTGTAATAAAACTTTGATTTTCTTTTGTTGACTGACAATGGCAGCTCTTTCAAATCTCAGGACCTTTGCATGTCCATGTTCCTTCTTCCCTAAAGACTACAATTAAGAATATTTACTGTATTCTCAATTAGAAATATTTACTAACTCTTACTCATACTTTACACTTCAGCTGTAAATTCCATTTTCTCAAAGATATCCATCTCTGATGACTCCACTATAATTTTGTCCTATTTTTCTTTTAACATGTCGTATTTTTCTTTTAAGTATTTTGACTAGGTATATAACTGTAATATATACAGCAAATTACATAACAGCAGGCACCAACCAACAAAGCTGATGCTATTTTTATGCTTGAGTCCAGGAATGTTCTGTTGGAAGAGTTATTAACTATTTAGCTTCTGGACAATAGTAAGTTCAGGATAATTCAGAGGAATGGGCCAGGATAACTTAGGTAATCACTACTTACCCAGTAATACAGAATGATTTCAATATTTTAAGCATTATTAATGCTATACTGATACATAGCTATATATTAGTCTGCTTTATCACAGTCTTCATTGTCTCCCCATTGTTCTTTATTTCTCATTACTTTCACTAGATAATATTTTCCATTACCATAAACACTGTCTCTGTTTCAATATCCATTTAAAGTATAATGACTAAAGATGACTAAAGAATAAATAGGTGACCGATACTGATGCTTCATACTCCACTACATGTTCTATTAAGAAAAAAAAAAGTTCTGTACTCTCTTCCAAAGCACCTAGAATTATTGTTTCCCAGGGAGTATTTGAAAAACCTAGTCTTTTTTTTTTATTATGTTCAATTAGCCAGCATATAGTACATCATTAATATTTTTTTAAAGATTTTATTTATTTATTTTACGGAGAGAGAGATCACAAGTAGGCAGAGAATTAGGCACAGAGAAAAGGAGAAGCAGGCTCCCCGCGGAGCAGAGAGCCGGATGCGGGGCTCAATCCCAGGACACTGAGATCATGACCTGAGCCGAAGGCAGCAGCTCACTCCACTGAGCCACCCAGACGCCCCACATCATTAGTTTTTAATGTAGTTCAATGATTCATTAGTTGTTTATAACACCCAGTGCTCATCACCACATATGCCCTCCTTAACACCTGTCACCCAGTTACCCATCCCCCAACCCCCCCTCCTATAACCCTCAGTTTGGTTCCCAGAGTCCAGAGTGTCTCATGGTTTGTCTCTGTCTGGTTTCTTCCCATTCAGTGTTCCTTCCCTTCCCCTGTGGTCCTCCATGCTATTCCTTATGTTCCACATATGAATGAAATCATATGATAATTGTCTTTCTCTGCTTGGCTTATTTCACTTAGCATAATCTCCTCCAGTACCATTCATGTTTATGCAAATTGTGGATATTCATCCTTTCTGATGGCTGTGTAATATTCCATTGTATATGTGAACCACATCTTCCTTATCCATTCATCTGTTGAAGGGCATCTTGGCTCCTTGCACAGTTTGGCTATCATGGACATTGCTGCTATAAACATTGGGGTGTATGTGCCCCTTCTTTTCACTATATCTGTATCTACAGAGTAAATACCCAGTAGTGCAGTTTCTAGATCATAGGGTAGCTCTATCCTCAAGTCTTGAGGAAGCTCCATACTGTTTTCCAGAATAGCTGCACCAGCTTGCATTTCTGCCAAAAGTGCAAGAGGGTTTTTCCCTCTCCACATCCTCACCAACACTTGTTGTTTCCTGTCATTTTGTTTTAAGATTTTATTTATTTATTTGACAGACAGAGATTACAAGTAGGCAGAGAGGCAGGCAGAGAGAAACGAGGAAGCAGGCTCCCTGCCGAGCAGAGCCGGATGCAGGGCTCAACCCCTGGGATCATGACCTGAGCTGAAGGCAAAGGTTTTAACCCACTGACCCTCCCTATTGTTTCCTGTCTTATTAATTTTTGCCATTTTAACTGGTGTTTGGTGGTATCTCATTGTGGTTTTGATTTGTATTTCCCTTATCGGAAAGCTTATTTTTAATATGTAGGGACATTCTACCTAGTTGAGAATTTAGGAGAGCTCGAATTCACTCCCATAACAGAATGAAGAATACTTCTCTAGAAGCTATTATTGTTCATCATGAAATTAACCTTACAGACAGTGGCTAACTTTCTTCTTCCAAGCACTGGAATGGATGATTTATTAAGGCTATAAAAAATCTTGCTGAGGGGGCGTCTGGGTGGCTCAGTGGGTTAAGCTGCTGCTTTCAGCTCAGGTCATGATCTCAGGGTCCTGGAATCAAGTCCCGTATTGGACTCTCTGCTCAGTAGGGAGCCTGCTTCCCCCTCTCTCTCTCTGCCTGCCTCTCTGCCTACTTGTGATCTCTGTCTGTCAAATAAATAAATAAAATCTTAAAAAGAAAATCTTGCTGAGGAGTGAGGGATAAAATACATAACAAAATTGTATAGATGTCACAATTACTAAGTCAGTGATGTATAAGTTCTATAGGTACTTTTATATACCTGTATGATTGAAGGTAATTTTCTTTTTTGTTGTTTTTAAAATTTAAATTCAATCAATTAACATATGGTGTATTATTAGTTTCTGAGGAAGAGTTGTGATTCATCAGTTGTGTATAACACCCAGTGCTCATTACATCACGTGCCCTCTTTAATGCCCATCACCCAGTTACCCCATTCCCCCACTCACCTTCCCTCTACCAATTCTGTTTGTTTCCTATAGCTAAGAGTCTCTTATGGCTTGTCTTCCTTTCTGATTTTATTTTATTTTATTTTTCCCTCCCTTCCACTGTGATGCTTTATTTTGTTTCTTAAATTCCACATATGAGTGAAATCAAAAGATATTTATTTTCTCTGACTGGCTTATTTAAATTAGCATAATATCCTTTAGTTCCATCCACGTCATTGCAAATGGGAAGAATTCATTTTTTTTTTTTAAAGATTTTATTTATTTATTTGACAGAGAGAAATCACAAGTAGGTAGAGAGGCAGGCAGAGAGAGAGAGGAGGAAGCAGGCTCCCTACCGAGCAGAGAGCCCGATGCGGGACTCGATCCCAGGACCCTGAGATCATGACCTGAGCCGAAGGCAGCGGCTTAACCACTGAGCCACCCAGGCGCCCCAAGAATTCAATTTTTTGATGGCTGAGTAATATTCCATTGCATATATATACCACATTGTCTCTATTTGAGAAAAAATCCTTCTGTCATTTGAAGGCTGAATGGAGACAGTTTTTGAGTGTGTCACTGACAAATTCTAATAGCTGCATTGATTTTGGTCCCCAAAATCGTTTATTTGCTTAACTAAAAGAATTGTCTTTAACAAAGTCAACAGGTAATAAAATGACCAGATATTAGCTTTCAAATTCCCCATAATTATAGAAGTATCATCCTATGAATTCAGTTTTAATAATTCTAGGAATTTTAGGGGGGAGGAGTCAAGATGGCGGAGAAGTAGCAAGCTGAGACTGCTTCAGCTAGCCGGAGATCAGCTAGATAGCTTATCTAAAGATTGCAAACACCTGAAAATCCATCGGCAGATCGAAGAGAAGAAGAACAGCAATTCTGGAAACAGAAAAACAACCACTTTCTGAAAGGTAGGACCGGCGGAGAAGTGAATCCAAAGCGACGGGAAGATAGACCCCGGGGGGAGGGGCCGGCTCCCGGCAAGTGGCGGAGCAACGGCGCACAAAATCAGGACTTTTAAAAGTCTGCTCCGCTGAGGGACATCGCTCCAGAGGCTAAACCGGGGCGAAACCCACGCGGGGTCAGCGTGGCCTCAGGTCCCGCAGGGTCACAGAAGGATCGGGGGTGTCTGAGTGTCGCAGAGCTTGCGGGTATTGGAACGGGAAAGCCGGCTACAGAGACAGAGCCGACAGTAAGCTCGCAGCTCGGTGTTACCTTGAACCGGTCGCAGGCTCGGTGAGCTCGGAGCGCGGCCGGAGGTCAGGCAGACGGGAGTAACTGGGCGCTGTTCTCTGAGGGCGCACTGAGGAGTGGGGCCCTGGGCTCTCGGCTCCTCCGGGCCGGAGACCAGGAGGCCGCCATTTGTATTCCCGTCCTCTGGAACTCTACGGAAAGCGCTCAGGGAACAAAAGCTCCTGAAAGCAAACCCGAGCGGATTACTCACCCCGGCCCCGGGTAAGGGCGGTGTAATTCCGCCTGGGGCAAAGACACTTGAGAATCACTACACCAGGCCCCTCCCCCAGAAGATCAACAAGAAATCCAGCCGAGACCAAGTTCACCTACCAAGGAGTGCGGTTTCAATACCAAGGAGAGCAGCAGAATTCCAGAGGAGGAGAAAGCCAAACACGGAACTCATGGCTTTTTTCCTGGGATTTTTTTTAGTCTTGCAGTTAATTTGATTTTTTCTTTTTCATTTTTTTTTTTTTTTCTCGCCTTCGGGTAAATTTTTTTTTTTTTTAACTGTTACCTTTTTCTTTTTTAACGATTTTTTACTAGTTTATCTAATATATATATTTTTTCTTTTTTACATTTTTCTTAGGTGTTTTCTTTTTTTAAAAATTCTTTTCTTTTCTTTTCTTTTTTTTTTCTTTTCTTTTTGTTTTTTTTTCTTTCTTCCTTTTTGAACCTCTTTTTATCCCCTTTCTCCCCACTCACGATTTTGGATCTCTTCTAATTTGGTTAAAGCATATTTTCCTGGGGTTGTTGCCACCCTTTTAGTATTTTACTTGCCCCTTCATTTACTCTTATCTGGACAAAATGACAAGACATAAAAATTCAACACAAAAAAAAGAACAAGAGGCAGTACCGAAGGCTAGGGACCTAATCAATACAGACATCGGTAATATGTCAGATCTAGAGTTCAGAATGACAATTCTCAAGGTTCTAGCCGGGCTCGAAAAAGGCATGGAAGATATTAGAGAAACCCTCTCGAGAGATATAAAAGCCCTTTCTGGAGAAATAAAAGAACTAAAATCTAACCAAGGTGAAATCAAAAAAGCTATTAATGAGGTGCAATCAAAAATGGAGGCTCTCACTGCTAGGATAAATGAGGCAGAAGAAAGAATTAGTGATATAGAAGACCAAATGACAGAGAATAAAGAAGCTGAGCAAAAGAGGGACAAACAGCTACTGGACCACGAGGGGAGAATTCGAGAGATAAGTGACACCATAAGACGAAACAACATTAGAATAATTGGGATTCCAGAAGAAGAAGAAAGTGAGAGGGGAGCAGAAGGTATACTGGAGAGAATTATTGGGGAGAATTTCCCCAATATGGCAAAGGGAACGAGCATCAAAATTCAGGAGGTTCAGAGAACGCCCCTCAAAATCAATAAGAATAGGCCCACACCCCGTCACCTAATAGTAAAATTTACAAGTCTCAATGACAAAGAGAAAATCCTAAAAGCAGCCCGGGAAAAGAAGTCTGTAACATACAATGGTAAAAATATTAGATTGGCAGCTGACTTATCCACAGAGACCTGGCAGGCCAGAAAGAGCTGGCATGATATTTTCAGAGCACTAAACGAGAAAAACATGCAGCCAAGAATACTATATCCAGCTAGGCTATCATTGAAAATAGAAGGAGAGATTAAAAGCTTCCAGGACAAACAACAACTGAAAGAATTTGCAAATACCAAACCAGCTCTACAGGAAATATTGAAAGGGGTCCTCTAAGCAAAGAGAGAGCCTACAAGTGGTAGATCAGAAAGGAACAGAGACCATATACAGTAACAGTCACCTTACAGGCAATACAATGGCACTAAATTCATATCTCTCAATAGTTACCCTGAATGTGAATGGGCTAAATGCCCCTGTCAAAAGACACAGGGTATCAGAATGGATAAAAAAACAAAGCCCATCTATATGTTGCCTCCAAGAAACACATTTTAAGCTCGAAGACACCTCCAGATTTAAAGTGAGGGGGTGGAAAAGAATTTACCATGCTAATGGACATCAGAAGAAAGCAGGAGTGGCAATCCTTATATCAGATCAATTAGATTTTAAGCCAAAGACTATAATAAGAGATGAGGAAGGACACTATATCATACTCAAAGGGTCTGTCCAACAAGAAGATTTAACAATTTTAAATATCTATGCCCCCAATGTGGGAGCAGCCAACTATATAAACCAATTAATAACAAAATCAAAGAAACACATCAACAATAATACAATAATAGTAGGGGACTTTAACACTCCCCTCACTGAAATGGACAGGTCATCCAAGCAAAAGATCAGCAAGGAAATAAAGGCCTTAAACGACACACTGGACCAGATGGACATCACAGATATATTCAGAACATTTCATCCCAAAGCAACAGAATACACATTCTTCTCTAGTGCACATGGAACATTCTCCAGAATAGATCACATCCTCGGTCCTAAATCAGGACTCAACCGGTATCAAAAGATTGGGATCATTCCCTGCATATTTTCAGACCACAATGCTCTAAAGCTAGAACTCAACCACAAAAGGAAGTTTGGAAAGAACCCAAATACATGGAGACTAAACAGTATCCTTCTAAAGAATGAATGGGTCAACCGGGAAATTAAAGAAGAATTGAAAAAAATCATGGAAACAAATGATAATGAAAATACAACGGTTCAAAATCTGTGGGACACAACAAAGGCAGTCCTGAGAGGAAAATATATAGCAGTACAAGCCTTTCTCAAGAAACAAGAAAGGTCTCAGGTACACAACCTAACCCTACACCTAAAGGAGCTGGAGAAAGAACAAGAAAGAAACCCTAAGCCCAGCAGGAGAAGAGAAATCATAAAGATCAGAGCAGAAATCAATGAAATAGAAACCAAAAAAACAATAGAACAAATCAACGAAACTAGGAGCTGGTTCTTTGAAAGAATTAATAAAATTGATAAACCCCTGGCCCGACTTATCAAAAAGAAAAGAGAAAGGACCCAAATAAATAAAATCATGAATGAAAGAGGAGAGATCACAACTAACACCAAAGAAATACAAACTATTATAAGAACATACTATGAGCAACTCTACGGCAATAAATTTGACAATCTGGAAGAAATGGATGCATTCCTAGAAACATATAAACTACCACAACTGAGCCAGGAAGAAATAGAAAGCCTGAACAGACCCATAACCAGTAAGGAGATTGAAACAGTCATTAAAAATCTCCAAACAAACAAAAGCCCAGGGCCAGACGGCTTCCCGGGGGAATTCTACCAAACATTTAAAGAAGAACTAATTCCTATTCTCCTGAAACTGTTCCAAAAAATAGAAATGGAAGGAAAACTTCCAAACTCATTTTATGAGGCCAGCATCACCTTGATCCCAAAACCAGACAAGGATCCCACCAAAAAAGAGAGCTATAGACCGATATCCTTGATGAACACAGATGCGAAAATACTCAACAAAATACTAGCCAATAGGATTCAACAGTACATTAAAAGGATTATTCACCACGACCAAGTGGGATTTATTCCAGGGCTGCAAGGTTGGTTCAACATCCGCAAATCAGTCAATGTGATACAACACATCAATAAAAGAAAGAACAAGAACCATATGATACTCTCAATAGATGCTGAAAAAGCATTTGACAAAGTACAACATCCCTTCCTGATCAAAACTCTTCAAAGTGTAGGGATAGAGGGCGCATACCTCAATATCATCAAAGCCATCTATGAAAAACCCACCGCAAATATCATTCTCAATGGAGAAAAACTGAAAGCTTTTCCGCTAAGGTCAGGAACACGGCAGGGATGTCCATTATCACCACTGCTATTCAACATCGTACTAGAGGTCCTAGCCTCAGCAATCAGACAACAAAAGGAAATTAAAGGCATCCAAATCGGCAAAGAAGAAGTCAAATTATCACTCTTCGCAGATGATATGATACTATATGTGGAAAACCCAAAAGACTCCACTCCAAAACTGCTAGAACTTATACAGGAATTCAGTAAAGTGTCAGGATATAAAATCAATGCAAAGAAATCAGTTGCATTTCTCTACACCAACAGCAAGACAGAAGAAAGAGATATTAAGGAGTCAATCCCATTTACAATTGCATCCAAAACCATAAGATACCTAGGAATAAACCTAACCAAAGAGACACAGAATCTATACTCAGAAAACTATAAAGTACTCATGAAAGAAATTGAGGAAGACACAAAGAAATGGAAAAATGTGCCATGCTCCTGGATTGGAAGAATAAATATTGTGAAAATGTCTATGCTACCTAAAGCAATATACACATTTAATGCAATTCCTATCAAAGTACCATCCATCTTTTTCAAAGAAATGGAACAAATAATGCTAAAATTTGTATGGAACCAGAAAAGACCTCGAATAGCCAAAGGGATATTGAAAAAGAAAGCCAACGTTGGTGGCATCACAATTCTGGACTTCAGGCTCTATTACAAAGCTGTCATCATCAAGACAGCATGGTACTGGCACAAAAACAGACACATGGATCAGTGGAACAGAATAGAGAGCCCAGAAATGGACCCTCAAATCTATGGTCAACTAATCTTCGACAAAGCAGGAAAGAATGTCCAATGGAAGAAAGACAGCCTTTTCAATAAATGGTGCTGGGAAAATTGGACAGCCACATGCAGAAAAATGAAATTGGACCATTTCCTTACACCACACACAAAAATAGACTCAAAATGGATGAAGGACCTCAATGTACGAAAGGAATCCATCAAAATCCTTGAGGAGAACACGGGCAGCAACCTCTTCGACCTCTGCCGCAGCAACATCTTCCTAGGAACAACGCAAAAGGCAAGGGAAGCAAGGGAAAAAATGAACTACTGGGATTTCATCAAGATCAAAAGCTTTTGCACAGCAAAGGAAACAGTTAACAAAATCAAAAGACAACTGACAGAATGGGAGAAGATATTTGCAAACGACATATCAGATAAAGGACTAGTGTCCAGAATCTATAAAGAACTTAGCAAACTCAACACCCAAAGAACAAATAATCCAATCAAGAAATGGGCAGAGGACATGAACAGACATTTCTGCAAAGAAGACATCCAGATGGCGAACAGACACATGAAAAAGTGCTCCATATCACTCGACATCAGGGAAATACAAATCAAAACCACAATGAGATATCACCTCACACCAGTCAGAATGGCTAAAATCAACAAGTCAGGAAATGACAGATGCTGGCGAGGATGCGGAGAAAGGGGAACCCTCCTACACTGTTGGTGGGAATGCAAGCTGGTGCAGCCACTCTGGAAAACAGCATGGAGGTTCCTCAAAATGTTGAAAATAGAACTGCCCTATGACCCAGCAATTGCACTATTGGGTATTTACCCTAAAGATACAAATGTAGTGATCCAAAGGAGCACATGCACCCGAATGTTTATAGCAGCAATGTCCACAATAGCCAAACTATGGAAAGAACCTAGATGTCCATCAACAGATGAATGGATCAAGAAGATGTGGTATATATACACAATGGAATACTATGCAGCCATCAAAAGAAATGAAATCTTGCCATTTGCAACAACATGGATGGAACTAGAGCGTATCATGCTTAGCGAAATAAGTCAAGCAGAGAAAGACAACTATCATATGATCTCCCTGATATGAGGAAGTGGTGATGCAACATGGAGGCTAAGTGGGTAGAAGAAGAATAAATGAAACAAGATGGGATTGGGAGGGAGACAAACCATAAGTGACTCTTAATCTCACAAAACAAACTGAGGGTTGCCGGGGGGAGGGGGTTGGGGAGAAGGGGGTGGGATTATGGACATTGGGGAGGGTATGTGATTTGGTGAGTGCTGTGAAGTGTGTAAACCTGGTGATTCACAGACCTGTACCCCTGGGGATAAAAATATATGTTTATAAAAAATAAAAAAATTATAAAAAAATAATAATAATAATAATAATTCTAGGAATTTTAATACATTCTTCTGCATTATTGATCAATGTGATTTATTATTTACTATAATATCTAGCATTTAAAATAGAACACAAAACTCTATAAATTATCTGAGCCTCAAGATTATAAGGACATCTGGTAGAAATAGGTCTGAAAATCTTGTACCTTATGCTAGTATGTAATGTCTTATGTAATTCTACATAGGTCTATGTTCAATGTCTTATATATGGAGTCTCTGTTGTGTACTCAAGATGCTTTTTAAGAAAAATATGCAGAGTTTTTATTTTATTCAAGTCATATTTCAAGCATTTAAATATGTTGTTACCTTTAAAATAGCTTTTAATTTAAAACTTTTTTGTTTAAAAAAAGTTAAAAGTTTCTTTCTCTCTCTGTGTCCCTCCCTGCACTCTTTCTCTAAAATAAACAAATAAATAAAAAATAAAACTGAATATTCCGGTTTCTACTTTCTCCATGAGGTTCATGGAGGCTAAGGAAGCTTTATAGCTAATAAATTACAAAACACAGTGATAACCCGAGTCGTAATGATTCCAAACCCCTTCATCCCCTTTAGACCATAATGTTACCTTGTCAAGGAGGCCTATTCTGCTACCTAGTGGATGCTGCAACCACCTCTTCCTTTATCTTCTCTCTCCAAATTGCCTAAATACCATACATTTCTTTCTTTATTTATCTTTTAACTTTTATTATTTTTTAAAGATTTATTTATTTGAGGAGGGGAGGAGCAGCAGGAGAGGAAGAGAGGGAATCTCAAGCAAACTCCCAGCTGCCTGTGGAGACAACATGGCTATCAGTCACATGATCCTGAGAACATGACCTGACCTAAAATCAAGAGTTGAACTCAACTGACTGAGCATCCAGGTGCCTCTACTCTTCCTCTTTTAATGTAACATTTAACTCTCTGATATGCTATATAATTATGTTTTGTGAAATTTATTATTTGGTTACTAAGTACCACCTATCTCCACCCTCTTGAATATAAGCTAGATCAACTGTGGAACCATATCTCTTTTGTTCACTTATGTATCAAACATTTAGAACATAGAAGGACCTCCATAAAAATTTAACTGAATATATTATTGTTACGTCTAACAGGCAATAGAAGATAACTGTGAAGCAAAAGTTATCCAAATACTTTAATGGAATTGAGTTCATACTCAATAAATAATACATATAATAATAATAGTACTATTATTAGTATAAAGATATATATATATATATTTTTTAGTAGTCAGACTGCTACCAATTTATTTGATATCTAGTGAGTTTGTTTCCCAGATATAGAACTCTCTTCAAATCTTGGAGTCATTTTCTGTTATATTGTTGACATTTTTTATATCTCTCCTGATTTTTATTCTATTTGTTCTATCACCTTGTTATATCAGTTCCCAAGACAGGTGTGTTAAAAGCTGTTACTATGTGAATTGTCCATTTATTCTTCTAGTTTGGGAGTCACTCTTTAGTTGTTAAACAAGTAACTTCTAAAATATATTTGTTAATGATGCATATGTTATACATTCATTTTCAAATATACCTCAGTATAAACATTAAGATTAAAATAAATTTCATGGAGCTAGTTTCATGGAATCAAGAATTTAATGGAATCAAGAATCAAGAATTATTTACTCAAATAAGAATGTGTGCACATATGACAAAATATAAATTTCTTCAGTGGATAAGCTGGAGAGGAAGAAGTAGTGGAATCTTGCTTAAGACTCCTGAATTCTGATGTATATATTAAAAAGACTAATAAATTAAAATGAATATTTAATAAATAAATTGAATTAAGTATTTATTTAATATAGCACATTTACTGGGTGTACAAGGAAATACCAAAATGAAGAAATTACACAATTATTCTAAAAATACATTTCATGGAAACATGTAGGAACCTGAGTTCTGGTTCTGGTTCTATCTCCAAGCACATAAGCCTGAAAATTATGTTAGTTCTCAATGTTTTCACCATACCTCACCCATCAGGAAGGAGTAATAATGCTATTCTATCAGTTTGATGGTAATGCTGTTACTGAGAAGTTAGATCAACTTAGAGCCTGTAAGTATAACACAATTGAAAAACATAAGATATTTTAGCAAGGCAAAAATTTTTAAAAATTATTTAAACTGTTAAAAACACTTACCCAGAAAATCCCCCTAATTTGAAGGGAGATATGCATCCTTCTGCTTATTGCAGCATTATTTATAATAGCCAGACTATGTAAGATGAATGTATAAAAGATGAATATATGAAGAAATGTGGTATACACACACAATGGACTATTACTCAGACATAAAAAAGAATGAAATCTTAAGAGGGAAAAAAATTTATTTATTTATTTATTTATTTATTTGTCAGATATTTGTCAAATACAAAGCTGTACTCTCAAATTGACACATTTTTTGTATTTTGTAAGTCAGGCTTTCATAAGTTAATGTTTCAATAAAGCATGTTTCTTTAAAAATAAGTAAAACAGATAAACCACTGAAAAGTTAGAAAAAAACAAAAAATTAAATTAGAAATAAAATGTGAGATTCAGCAGAAAAATAGTTTTTCATTTACTTTTACTTTACTTTTACATTTACTTTTACTTTAACTTTACCTTTTGAATACTTAATAATGTACTCTAGAGTAAACATCTTTGCTTTAAAGGATCTGAATACAGTCTTTTTCTATATTTGACAAAAGCCTTTCCATGTTATTGTATATAGAACTTAAAATCCACAAAATTCACAATAAGATTGTCTGGGGCTTATGCCACTCTCTGCAAAGCCCCAGGAAGGAATCTATGGGTTCCTATAGGACTTAAAGACTGACACACAATAAACGGCTCTGTTTACCCTTGCAATAATCTTCTTGAGTTTAGATCAGCAATTTGGGCTTCGGTAAAAATTCTTCATAATTGTATCCCCATTTCTTGGGCCTATTGCTTCCCCACAGACTTCTGGAAAGACTGATTTCCACTGACCTGCTTCATCTGGCATTGCTCTTTTCTTACAGTTAGAGAGGTTGCACACCTGGAGTAAGAGCTCTCAAGGTCGGAATGTTTATCCAGCTAGTCTTAATTGTTACATCAATTTTATCTACTGCCGTCACCACAGCACTTAATTTATTTGTGTATCATGATCTGGAATTCACAACCAGAAAATTAGCAAAGAAACTCCTTCGTATTGAACTTGTTTTACTGAACATGAGAAAAATCTTTTTTGTTGTTGTTGTTTCATCTGGCAGTTTAGTAGATTAAACATTGCAAGGAGATTCCAGAAATTTGATTGTTCTTCATCATTTCATCATTCTTTATTCACTCATTCATCCTCTCATTACTTCACTAGGTTTTCCATTTATCACCCCAGCTACTTGCCAGTGATCAGCCCCAGCTGTATGCCATCCCACTGATTCATCCTTCATCTTCCATTCGTTACATACCTCTAATGAATTCTCTGTGCTTCTGTGCAAGAATGTATCTATGCGCTCACCAATCCGTCCATCATCCATCCTTTACCTGTCCACTCATCCCCCTAACTCAGCATCTACCTAGCCACCCAACACTACGAAAACTAATTGTGAGTTTGCCATTAATCTATGTTAGACATTTCAGAAATAAGAAAGAATCTCATAAAAATAGTCTCAGACAAAAGAGGAGAAGAAGCTTATGAGTTATTAATTTTTTAACAGGTTGTGACTTTCAGAGAACTTTTCGAAGTTCATCTTTTCATCTTTATTTACTTAAGTCATGAATATTCAGAGCCATGTGGTTACACAGATAGCAATTACCTGTGGAATTTGAGGAAAACACAGACACCCCAGGTCTAACCCAACTTTCACATATAGGACTTAATAGAATGTCTTGCATATGAGTCGTAGAATAACATCTAAATGCATATACCTATTTATTCTTTATGTCAAACTTTCATTTATATGAGCAACTTAGCCTCAACATCAAAATTTTTGATCACTCCACATCAGTTTAGGTGCATAGACAACATTCAGAACTCCTGGATTCAGAGAAATCCTACAGTGCAGTTTTCATTCAATAGTAAGTTTCCCTAACACACTTCAGGAGAACATGGGTATATGTATTAATCAGGCTTATCATAAAATGTAAATCTCACATTGTGGAAAGATATACATAAATCAATACAAACAAACATATTTAAAATGTGTGTCATTACAGTTGTTAAAAAGCCCTACACATGTTAATGGAAGGAGAAACAACATGTTTTATAACAGACATATTTTTCAAGAAAAAAGAAGAGATTAGATTTCTTTATTATCCTTACAGTTTTATAGGAAACTGCTTCTGCATCTTCCAGGAGGAAATAATATTGAAGATATGTTTCTGGATTCTCATTAAGAATGATCATTAAGTCTCTCTCTGCCTGACTCTCTGCCTACTTGTGATCTCTCTCTGTCAAATAAATTTATAAATAAATAAATCTTTAAAAAAAAAAAAGGTGGGGGGGCACCTGGGTGGCTCAGTGGGTTGGGCCTCTGCCTTCAGCTCAGGTCATGACCTCAGGGTCCTGAGATCGAGCCCCACATCAGACTCTCTGCTCGGTGGGGAGCCTGCTTCCCCCTCTCTCTCTGCCTGACTCTCTGCCTACTTGTGATCTCTCTCTGTCAAATAACTAAATAAATAATCTTTAAAAAAAAAAGAATGTTCATTAAGGCAGGAGGGGTGTTTTGTGAGTGGTGGGTTGAGAGTACAAGATTTATTGATCTTTTTTTCCCTTCTCTCTATTCAGTAAAGTTAAGGTAAAGTTGTCTTTTGTCTGGTGATTTCTTTATTTTTCTTTTGAAACTTCCCCCTGTGTAATAAACATCCCTCCCCAATCTCTTTATGATAAGCACAGTTAATTTACAGCCTAAAGCCTGCTTTCTAGAAGCATTGGTGGAGACTTTCTCTCTGTCTTGTTTTCAGGATTTTATGAAAACTAGACTGCAATTTGCTCTGTAGCTAGTCTAGAATCTGTCCTTCAAACCCAGTTCTTATATGCATATATAGCTTTAGGATGCAAAGAGAAGAAATAGAGAAATAAATATGATATAAAATTTTTATGGGCCTAATATTCACTGCTGGTAAGTCTGGAAACTTAGCAAATGGGATGGTTCACAGAGAAATTTGTATGCCATGATAAAGAGGCTGAGCTTAATCCTATAAGACTTTGGAAGATATGAGGGATGTGAGAGAGAAATGAAATGAGGCCATCTGCATTTTTTTAAAGACTTTATTTATTTATTTGAGAGACAGCAAAAGGGAGAGAGAGAGAGAGAAACAGAGGGAGAAGCAGACTCCCCGGTGAGCAAGGAGGCTGATACGGGGCTTGATCCCAGGATCTTGGGATCATGACTCTAGCTGAAGGCAGACATTTAACCCACCAAGCCACTCAGGTGTGCTGACCAGGCAACTATTCAAACTACAGTATGGGAGACACTATTCATGCTATTCAAGTACAGGGTGGAGGAGAAGACTGAGACAGGGGACCTGTCTATTAGGTTCTACAATGATTTAGAGGAGATGATAAAGTCTGGAAGAGAACAGTGGCTGTGAGAAAGCAGAACAATATTTAGAATGAAGTATTTATTTTAATTTTGTGTCACCATAAATAACATGCAATCATGTCTCTTAAATCTCCTGCTTCTGATTCCCAAAATTAAACAAGATCATCTACTTTAATGTTTGGGGGTTTTCCTATTAGTAAAACAGCAGGGAGAAAGATGTGGAAGGGATCCATTTTGACATTGGAATATGTTGCTAAATCTCTGAAAATGGCAAATAGGAGTCTATTCTGGGAAATGTGCTTCTTGCCAGTAACATCTGGCAGCTTGTTCTGAGATGTTTTCCAGGTTGCAAAAGACTTAGGATTTCACTGCAAGGATTTCAGGGGAAAGAATTTGCCTTTGCTGTTTTCAATATCATTGCCCTGAATCAGAAATTTGCATGGATGCAGTTATGAGCATATAAATCTCATTTAAGATGCTCTATCCATATCTGATTTCAATTAAACTCAGAAAGCTGCTACTGCTCATGAGTGGTAAAGTTTAAGATGTTTAGACTATCATATAAGGGTCCCAGTATCTTTTCAGTTCCTGCCAGGACACCACTGACACTTTGTGAATTTGTCATATCCAAGCTGTCCATGTGGTCATGTCTCTCTGCATTTGTTCATGCAATGACCTCTACCCCAATTTCCCTTCCTCCACTCCATCTTCTTCCAAATTCATCTCAAAGTTTAATTCCTCTTTGAAATAATTTTATACTCTTCAACCATTTGAGCCCCCTCACACTATCCCTATAATCTACGCAGTTTTCCAACTCCACAATTTTCCAGCTTATTCTGAGAATTTTACAGATTTTAATGCACACGTGATCAGCAAATCAGCATTTAAGTTTACTTAAGAGTGGCTCAAAAAAGAAACCAGATTATTATAGCAAAAACTCCTGTATATATAATCAAAATTAGAGCTTCCATCTGTTATTCCCAGAAAAATACGTTATAAGCCGTTGATAAGATGAAATCTTTCACATCTTTTCTCAGACAGCAATTGGCAACAACCAACTTAATGAATTGCATTTAGTTTTTGTCCTCAATATCCATTTCTCTTCTTTAATAAAGAGGTTTATGTAAGACTTTTATTGGACAAAATATTCCAGTGACAGTCACATTTCAGAAAAGCTATAAAGACCTTGCTTTTTGGTAGCCTGCTACATACTAGAGAACACAGGCTGGGTCCCCTCTTGAATGGGCTGAAGAGGCTTTTGCTTCTACAAGGTTTAAATAAGCAAAACAAATGTTTTACCTGAGGTGAAATGATTGAGCTGCTCTCCACTGACTTACAATGGTGGGTACGTAGCTAGAGGAAAAATTGGCCTGGAATATAGTTCCACATAACACAAAGATTGAAAAGTACAAGGGTTTGAGTTAAAAAGGTACAACATATTTCTCGAAAGGGAAAGAATAATAGATTTAGACTCTCATAAAGTTGTCTGAAAGTTCCTGAGAAAGATAATGGTTTTGAAAAGTGGATAGTAGTTCATTAGTAGTGAAGAAAGTAAGTGAACTCAAGTATAGGGCTTAATAGACTATCTTGCATATGAGTGGTAAAATGCTTAAATGGATATACCCATATATTCCCACTGAGCCTATGAATCTATCAACTAACATTGAAGAGCATATGATGATCAAACCCTTTACAGATAGGGAAATTGGAGTCCGGTCAGGTTTACTGTCTCATTTTCCAAATAATCACAAGAACTAGCATGGAGTTCAAACAACACATCAGTTACATTTTTCAAAAATGATAAAAATTGATAAAATATTCAGAAGAAAAGAGGGCACCTGGATGGCTCAGTGGGTTAAGCCTCTGCCTTTGGCTCAGGTCATGATCTCAGGGTCCTGGGATGGATCCCTCATCAGGCTCTCTGCTCAACAGGGACCCTGCTTCCCCTTCGTTTTCTGCCTGCTTCTATGCCTACTTGTGATCTCTCTCTCTGTCAAACAAATAAATAAAATCTTATAAAAAAAAAAAAAACAAGAAGAAAATGCCACACACACATACATACATACATAAAATAAATTATAAATGCTTGGAGAAGACTCAATATTTCTCTATATTTAAAATTGTAAGTTGATCTTTTAAATTATTTTTTTTCTGTTTCTTTCAGCACATAGCTCAGGTTGGCTCCTTCTCTCTGTGGCATTTGTTTGCTGTAGTATATTTATCGCCTGGTGGAATGCAGGAAACTGTCCTATCACAAGTGTTTGACAATGCATAGAAAGAGAATATTTGCATGTCAGAAGTGTATTCACACCACCTGGTTATTATCAGCTTCAGTAAAATTCCATAGTTCCAGTTGTTGACACATGATGGAAAATGTGGGATATACACAAACTGTCAAGTGGAGTAAAGGAGAGATTAGTCGCTGCCAAAGAAGAATGAAGAGGTATTGGTGATTACAGTTTCAGACCGGTATTGCCTTTTCTTTTTTTTTTTTTTTTTTTTTTTTTTTTTTTTTTTTTTTTTAATTGCTGCCTAAGTGGCAGGATTTCCGGGCATCAACATGACTTTAATAACCTCCTTAAATACTCAACCTCTCTCCCCTTCTTTTCCCTCTTGCCTTAAACTGTACCATTAACAACCGAGTGCCTTCTCATTTCTGCTGAAAATGCAAACCTGCCTGGAAATGGAAACCAGGTACATGATTCACTTAAATTCTCTTTCCTAAGGGGAATTGAGAAACTGAACATAAAAAACAGAGAAGTTAGACACAGAAGACAGAAAACAAAAAGAAACAAACAAACAAACAAACAAAAAACAGGAAGAAGGAGAGGGGTGCTAGGAAGATGAGAAGAAAAGTAAAATGATGAGTGCAGGGATGAATCACTGTCACTGTCTATACCTCAGAGCCCGTATTTTCTGTGCATATCCACTTCATCAGGTTTGCTAAGAAAGAGATACAGATTTTCTAATGGAACTAGGAAGGGGAGAATGGCTTGATTATGGTGCACCAATTTCTAATCACTGAAATTAAAATAATAGTGGGGATAATCCTTAAAAGGATGCTAAAGCATTCTGCCTTGGCAGAACGAGTCTCATGTTAGTTGCAGTGGGATTTATAAATTTCATTCCCATGAATCATTAATTTGGGTTCATTGATTGCATTATGTCTATACTTTTACCTCCTACACTATTGTCTGATACTTAGAAGACACTACAAACCATAATTCAATGAATTGATTAATTAATTTTATTACCACCTTTCTTAAAAGGGAGAGAGGAACCCACTTTCCAGAATGTTAAACTGAGTCCATATGTGGTTTTTTTTTGAGTCCACACTTTAAACAAAATAGGCATACAGAGTAAATGATTCAGTTATAATGAACATATTGCAATGCATTTTCTATGTTACACAGAACCAGTTGATGAAGCACCTAGGCATTAGGAAATAAAAATGCAGACGTAAATATCCTCCAACGTTTTATGAAGCAAGAAATATATAGATTATACTTAAAAGTCTAAAAAGTGCAGGGAAGGTTAGATTATTTTTTCTAAATGAAATGTTAGGTGAAATGCTCTCACTAAGAATACATTGTTATGAATATGATAATTCATTAATTAAGTAAACTTTTACTTTATAAATTTAACTTGGTTTTATACAAAAGCTTTATATCTCACATCCTGACATTCTTATCTGTGAACAAAGCATAAAGTACTAGTATTAACTTTCTTACATTTTAAGTTTTACTCAGTTCTCAGTAATCTATTGATTTCTTCAGAACAAAAGTCCAAAAAAGCCTCTTATCAAACAACAAAATCAGTGGCATCCAGACAGAAGTGGATTTAGTTTCTGTTTTTCAGCCTTAACTGTGTGAAAAAATTGGTGCCCCTCAGTGATTAACAAATCACTCAGATGGTCCCCTGGAATCACCCATTATGTCTGAGCATAGTCATAGAATATAAATATGGGAGCTATTGGTACTCACAAGTCTTACATATTTGGGTCAGGTGGGGTCTGTTACTAAAATACACAATTAAAACCACGTAGTTTAATATATATGCCTATATATGTATATGTACATATGTATATATGTATACACACATATATAATATATACAAAAAGTAAATGTATACACATGTAGTTTTAATTACATATATAAAGTATATACACATATACAAAATGGAAATCATATGCATATTAAAATGAGTTAAATCTATAATTATTGCATGTTTTACATTCTCATGTGAGAAATTCAAGAGGTAGACAAACAGTGGATTTGGCTCCACTTTTGAAAACAACTATACAAACTGTATATGTACATGTGTTTGGCTACATGAAATTTCATAAATGAGGAAAAGCATACACTAGTTTGTTAAATGTCATACTCTTATATTGTATGAATGTCTAGAAAATAAAACTCTCTGTACTTAAAATTCACATTGAGATGCAAAAAGATTCAACAAGCACATATTTAAAGATTGGAAGGCAAAATATGCAAGTGAAAACTTGTACTTGATTAGCTTATGTGATTATAGGCAATTTTCTTCATCAATTTATTATTTATGTTACTTTCTGTTATTTACAGATTTATGTCATCTTAATAGAGTTTAACATATCAATATAGTAACAAAATAATCCATATATATTTCAAGAGACTTCAAACTTAAATTCAACTATGAAAACAGAATTAAAGACAATGCCTTATATCAATGTAAAATACTATTAAAGTTGCTGCTAGTAATGCATAAAAAGAAGAAACGAATAAAGAGTTGAGACCTGAAAGGGTTTTTCTATTGTTTTGTTATTTATATTTAGGACCTGTTCCTTCATCTAAACTGAAAGCTGACTCTGTCAGATTTTTCCTGGGTTCCTACTGGCTCAAAGTGCCCTACCTAGAGTCAGTATTCAGTGAATACTTGTCACAAAAAATAAGTCCAATGTTGACTGACTCAGAATTCAGAACCTTGAAGTGACCTCATCTTAACCAACTGAGCCACCCAGGCGTCCCTGAAGTGACCTCATCCTAATAACAACTGCAAATCATAAAGAATTATTCCAAAATCACATCTGAAATCTCCGCCAGCTTTGTCTTCATAGAACTTCTTAGGAACATAAAAGAGGAAACTTTTTATAAATAAAATGCAATGGTATTAACACATGTCATTCCTCAGATGTCATAGGCTTTCTTTTGTTTTTTCCCAGGAACAATTTTTTATTGTGTTATGTTAGTCACCATATAGTACATCATTAGTTTTGATGTAGAGTTCCATGATCCATTGTTTGCATATAACACCCAGTACTCCATGCAATCCATGCCCTCCTTAATACCCATCACCAGGCTCACCCATCTTCCCCCACAAATCCTGTTTTTGTCCCCAAGTCCATAGTCTCTCATGGTTCATCTCCCACTCCGATTTCTCCCCTTTCATTTTTCCCTTCTCCTAATGTCCTGCATACTATTCCTTATGCTCCACAAATAAGTGAAACCATATGATAATTGACTTTCTCTGACTTACTTCACTCAGCATAATCTCCATTCCCATCCAAGCTGATGCAAAAGTTGGGTATTCATCCTTTCTGATGGCTGAAAACCCACAGCAGACTCCTTAAAAAATCCACTGCAATGTATTTCCCCAGGATACTGCTGTATCTCTCTCTCTCTTTTTTAAACAGTTTTGTGTGCCTTTGTTTAAAAATAAAATCATATTACTTATTGGTTTTACAACTTCTTTTCCTTTAACATTTCTTGATGCTCAGTACATATCAATTTTTTTTTATAAACATTTATTTTTATCCCCAGGGGTACAGGTCTGTGAATCACCAGGTTTACACACTTCACAGCACTCACCAAAGCACATACCCTCCCCATTGTCCATAATCCCACCTCCGTCTCCCAATCCCCCCTCCCCCCAGCAAACCTCAGTTTGTTTTGTGAGATTAAGAGTCACTTATGGTTTGTCTCCCTCCCAATTCCATCTTGTTTCATTGATTCTTCTACTACCCACTTAAGCCCCCATGTTGCATCACCACTTCCTCATATTAGGGAGATCATATGATAGTTGTCTTTCTCTGCTTGACTTATTTCGCTAAGCATGATACGCTCTAGTTCCATCCATGTTGTTGCAAATGGCAAGATTTCATTTCTTTTGATGGCTGCATAGTATTCCATTGTGTATATATACCACATCTTCTTGATCCATTCATCTGTTGATGGACATCTAGGTTCTTTCCATAGTTTGGAAAGAACCAAAGAGGTACTTCTGTATCTCTTAAGGGCAGACTAAATGCCCATATTATGGTGGTTCATATCTCTGCCCCTTTCACTAGAATAGCAGCCTCCTATTTTTAAGAAATACATTTCTGTTGTTTTCTTTTATTGTTTTTTTTAAGTTTTTATTAATGTCTTTAGTTAAAAGGACAAATTAGGTATTCAACAAATATTTGCTGAATGAATTAAATACACAATGGAAGGGTTATAATCTCAGTCTGAGGATCTTATACCTAAAATGCCTCAGATGTGGTAGGGTGTTTTTGGATGAAGCTGAACATCTCTTTCCCAGATACTGGCTGCCAGAAACTCATAGTGGTAGACAATGAATGAAAACTTTGTGCCTTTTATGAGAAGTGTATGATCACACAAGTTGCTGCTGATATTCTGGGTGAAGAATGGAAGGGTTATATGGTCCAGATCAGTGGTGACTATGACAAACAAGTCCTCCCCATGAAGCAAGGTGTCTTGAGTCTACCTGCTGTTGGGTCTACCTGCTGTTGAGTAAAGGGCACTCCTGATACAGACCAAGGAGGACTGGAGAAAGAAAGCACAAATCTGTTTAGGGTTGCCTTATGGATGCCAATCTCATTGTTCTCAACTTGGTCATTGTGGGGAAAGAAAAGGGGGGCAAGGATAATCCTGGACTCACTGATGCTACTGTGCCTTATTGCCTAGGGACCAAAAGAGCTAGCAGAATCCACAAACGTTTCCATCTCTCTAAAGATGATGTCCGCAAGTATGTTGTGAGAATGACACTAAACAAAGAAGAAATCTAGAATCAAAGTGCCCAAGATTCAGTGGCTTATTTCTCCATGTGTCCTCCAAGACAAATGTCAGCATACTGCTCTAAAGAAACAGTGTACTAAGAAAAATAGCTGAGAAAATGCAGAATATGCTAAACTTACGTCCAGGAGAATGAAAGCGGTGAAAAAATAAATGCCACAAACTGATTGCCAGGAGATGGAAGCTGTCCTCTATGAGAGTTTCTACCTCTGTCTGAGGGCAATCAAAAATGAAATTTCCTAAAAGTAACAAATAAATATGATCAGACATCAATGAAATGCCAAATACAGTCACACATATTGACACCACTGGCTATTCAGTATGGAACGTACTCCATTGTTTCCTCAATCCAGATGCATTCTAAATATTACCACTTAACAGAGACACTAGAACATTTTTCTCTAAATCTAACATTGTAGAGATAAAAATATTAACCAACATGTTTTACATGTGTCCATACACTGAATATATTTTAAACCTCTTCTTGACATTTAGATCTCTATTATAAAGATAAGTTAATATACAAGACACAAGTGATGTTATATTTGCTCCTCTTTTAAGTGGCTTCAGATGTATATAATGCATATAAGCAATTATAAAGAGATATTTACCTGTATGTAAAATTTTGGCATTATAGAATATTTAAAATTTTATATTCAGGAATAGCCATTTTTGCAATGAATTATTAAAATTATATTACTATCTAGATGAATCTTCTCAGTGAATACCAATGAATAAAGAGTTCCCAGAATCTCATTACACTTAATTTATGTATGAAGTTCCCCATGACCCAGTTCTAATGTCCTCTCAGAGCTCAACATCTACTCATCACATAATTCTTACTCATAAATCAGGGTTATAAGATTGATTGGATGCACTGTTTCCCACTCACCACCAAGAAACTGTTTCGTTTACAAACGATGATTCCATTTGGTCATTTTAATAGTCCTAAGTCTATGCCTATGCATATATTCCATAAATACCTTATGGAAAACTGATTTCTATCCAGTTACTTGGATAACATTCATATGAATCACATTGTTCCAAATAAAATCACTTAATTGTTTGGCTCTTGTAGATGCTACATCAATTGCCTCTCTATTGTGTGTTTTACCTGTTCATTCTGTTATTATTAAATTGGAGGCATAAGTTTTGATGAATCTGTGTTCTTGTTATCACAGCTATGTCTTAATATGATTTGAGGATGCTCTATTCCTTAGCACATTCTTATGGTCATATTTATGTGTAGTTATCCCATTTTAAAATTCATAATTGTCAGTGTTTTTAGTATTGATACGGTTTTTATGTCTGGAGGGGATCTTGTATTCTATGTGGTCCAATCACCTTCTTTTAATGAAAATACAATAATTAAAATTGGAGTAGAAGACTAGTGCCTTAGACAACTCGAATCACCAAAATATATCAAGAGTGTATACAACTCACCACCAGATACTCTAACAATTGAAGTAGAAAATGGGCAGAGAAGCTTCATACATATATTTCCAAAGAAGATATACAGATGCCCAATAATTACATGAAAACACATTCAACACCACTATCAGGGAAATGAAAATCAAAACCACAATGGGACCTCATCTTATACCTATCAGAATAGTTAATATAAGAAAGACAAGAAAATAAGTATTGCCAAGGAGGTGGGAGAAAGGAACCCTTGTGCACTATTGGTGGCAAGGTAAATTGGTACAGTTACTGTGGAAAACAGTGTGAATGATCCTCAAAAAACTAATAGCATAAATATCATATGATCCATTAATTCAACTACTGTCTATTTAACCAGAGAAAATGAGAACACTAATTCAAAAAGACCTATGTGTACCCCAATGTTCATTGCAGCACTTTACAATAGCCAATATATTGAAGCAACCCAAGTGTCCATTGATAGATGAATGAATAAGAAAGATGTGTACACACACACACACACACAGCTATGAAAAGGATGATATCTTGCTTTTTATGACAACATGGACAGACCTAGAGGGGAGTATGTGAAGTGAAATAAGTCAGGCTGAGAAATAAAAATTCTATATGATTTCATTCATATGTGGAATCTAAAAAACAAGACACATGAACAAACAAAAAGCAGAATCAGACCAATAGATACAGAAAAAGAACTGACAATTGCCAGAGGGGAAGTCTATTGAAAGTGGGCAAATCAGTGAAGGGGAGTGGAAGATATAGGCTTCCAGTCAGGAAATGAATAAGTCAATGCGATTTTAATAGCACTGTATGGTGACAGATGGTATGGTATCTATACTTGAGGTGAGCATAGAGTAAAGTATAAAGAAGTTGAATTATTATGTTGTATACCTGAAGCTAACATAACATTGTGTGTCGATTAAACTCAAGTAAAAAGGTTTAAAGGGACATGGGTAGATCAGTCAATTGAGTGTCTGCTTTAGACTCAGATTGTGATCCAGGGTCCTGGGATCAAGCCCTGCATCGGGCTACCTGCTTAACCGGGCGTCTGCTTCTCCCTCTGCCCTTCACCCCCACTTGTGCTCTCTCTCTTACTCTTTCTAAAATAAATAAACTCTTTTTTAAAAGCTTAAAAAATATTTCAATTTGGAAAAAAAGTATTTTAGTTATAGCAAAGATAAATTAATTCAATTTTCTCTTATTCATTCTGTCATATTCCAAGGAAGCATAATAAATGTTTTAGTAAAAAGACTTTTTACTATTTTGGTCAATGCACCTGGACTGGTGTATAAGAGACTCCGGAACCTAGCCATGGCGATCCACATAGCTACCTAGAAATGGGCAATAATTATGATGCCCTCTGGTGGACAGGTGTTCTAGGCAATGGTGTAAAGCAACGTATTTTCATCATGCTAAATTTCATAGTCAGAGTTTAAAAGTTAGAACAAAGTTTTCCAAACCTTAAAGCAAAACACCAGAGTGGCCTGGAAGATTGTTAAAACACAGATTTTTTTTTTTTTTTTTTTTTTTTTTTTTTTTTTTTTTTTTTTTTTTTTTGCAAAGCCCTCAGATTTAGCAATTCTGAAATGAGGCCAGATATTTTGTGTTTCTGACAAGTTCCCAAGGTGATATCAAAGCTGCTGGTCTCAGGACCACACCTCGAGAAAAATCAAGTTAAAGACTTCCATTCTTTTTAAAGATTTTCATAACTGGGAATAATTACCAGAAGCCAAATTACTAACTGATCCAAATGTACCTGAAAGCTACATGTGGTAAAAGCAGGGCAGGGGGATCTTACCAAGTCTCCTACTGTGATTTGTTTCTTTCTTCTTCTTTTTTTTTTTTTTTTTTTTAGATTTTATTTATTTATTTGACAGACAGAGATCTCAAGTAGGCAGAGAGGCAGTCAGAGAGAGAGGAAGAAGCAGGCACCCTGCTGAGCAGAGAGCCTGATGCGGGGCTCATCCCAGGACCCTGGGATCATGACCTGAGCCAAAGCAGAGGCTTAACCCACTGAGCCACCCAGGCGCCCCTCCTACTGTGATTTCTTAATGTCAATCACTTTAGAGCCCGGATAGCACAGGGTAACTGCAGAAAGAATGTGAACTCTCAAACTATGTGCTAATGTAACCTTTTTTCCCCTCATGATATTTTTTTTTTTGTAATTTCAGGGACAATCATACTTGAAAAGTTCATGCACTATAAGAATGTGATCTCTATCTTTTGCAAACACACATGAATCATATCTATCTTCATCTACAGAATGGTTTTCAATCTTATCAAAGCCAATGCCCTTTATTTCACAAAAATTAACACTCATTTGTTGAAGAAGCTGTTCATGGGTAATATAATTTACCCACAACATAATTTAAATAATCAAAATAATGCCCTCATTTTCATATAAAATATGAATGGAAAGTTATAACACATTAAGACTTTTTAATATGTAAATGATTAATCATGACTACTTTGAAAATATAATTAAGAGACTAGAGGTTTGCACCTATATGTGAAATAGTCATTAATGCAACAATGTCCAGTAAAGACGGTTATGAAAGTGTCATCACAACTCAAATCTCATCATCAGCTCTGTTATTAATGACATGATTTTATAGAATTTATTCAGTCTTTGGTTAAGTTCTGAATGAGACAAGTATTATTTTCCTTAATTTGTTTTGTAGTTGAATGCATTTTGTATTCTAAATTAAACAATTTACAAAATGTGTAACATCCTTGAGAAATACTTTATGTTGACCTACAGAAACAGCCTCTAGTCTAAGTTCAGGTAATTAGGTGGGTGTGTTTGTGTGTTTGATCCACATGTCATGTTGGGTGTGGGGCAATACTTCTTTGCTTGGAATAGCCTGGGCATTGTAGGATGACTTATGCTATCATTTCATCATAATCACTATGAAAACCCCAATACTGTACTTTCCTCTACAATTCCCACAACACCTCCAGTGGCTGGTACCACCAACATTAAAAACAACAGTTTCTAGATAGATTCCTCAGTCAATAATCCATTTTCACTATTGACAACTTACAACAATTGTAGCCAGTTATAAAATATTTGCTCCAAACAACTATGCAATTCATCTGAAATGGGGTTCTCATTTTGCTTGTAAAATCCTTCGTTGTCTTTTGATAAAACTTTTAATAGCTGAAGGGCGACTGGGGGAGGGGCTCAATCGATTAAGCATCAAAGACTTGGTTTCGGCTCAGGCTCAGGTTATGATCTCAGGGTCTTGAGATTGAGCCCTGCATCAGGCTCCAGGCTTAGCGTGGAGTCTGCTTGTCCCTCTCCCTCTGCTCCTTCCCCTGCATTCTCTCTCTCTCTCTCTAGAATAAGTAAATAAAATCTTTTCTTTTAAAAATATTTTATTTATTTATTTGACAGAGGGAGATCACAAGTAGACGGAAAGGCAGGCAGAGAGAGAGAGAGAGAGGGAAGCAGGCTCCCTGCTGAGCAGAAAGCCCAATTCAGGACTCGATTCCAGGACCCTGAGATCATGACCTGTGCCGAAGGCAGTAGCTTAACCCACTGAGCCACCCAGGCACCCCAAGTAAATAAAATCTTAAAAAAGGAGGAGTTAGCTGAGATGATACTTCTCTGGAAACACTCCCCTAATACTCTAATCCAAATCCTGTGCCTATCCTCCAGTCCACACAGAATATCTCTCTGCTTTTATACTTACATATAGTAGTGAAATGACCAGTTCACAAATCTATTTCACAACTGGGCTATAGAGAATCCCTTGAGATAATAGGAGTATCTAGCTCCAAAACACTGGGCATATTGCACATATTTGTATTAAGCATTTCCCAATTTTGAGCTTTCAAGGGATGTTCAACTATTTCTCACTAGCTTTTTCATTTAAATCAAAATGTTTCAAAATAGTTACAATCCAGATCTACTCCTATTTTATTCTACGGGAGAAAAAAATTCTTGATATCAAATATGCTAGGTTGACTTTTGTCGACCTTAAATATAAAGTCAGATATCTTATCAGCTAAGGGGTGTTATTAGCAGGGAATTGCAGCTCCAGACAAGCAAACTAGAGCAAAAACCATGGGCAAGTCCAACAAGCAAAGGAGAATCATGTTACTTTACAGGGAAAAAGGAAAAATTGAAAGGGGTTTCAGAGAAAAGGCTATTGGAGGAAAACCAGGGCTCAGGGTGGTCACTGTTTCCCACTGGCTGAACTGCTGGGCAGGGAAGCACATCATCCTTCCTCCTGCTGAAGTAGGAAAGGCTGTATCAACTTGCAAGGTGCCTCATCTCTTCTTGTTGAGGTCTGTGTTTGTCCTTCCTGCTGAAGTCTGTAATTGAGGTGGCGTGATACTGCTAAGGGCTCCCCCTTGTGGCCCCCTGGCTCCACTTTTAATGAGGTTTCCCAGTATCCGTTTGCACACTTCCAAACTTGACTCCTTTGTGGAAAACATAGTCCTTCATAGTTTTTCTCTCCAGATTTACTTTTTTTCCTCTCCCTAAAATAGCAATACTCTTGGCAATAGACTCTGCTTCTTCTGTTATTGCTGTATCCCTGTCTTTAGTATAGTGCCCAGCCCTCCTGGGTTAGAAATTGGGACTAAATAAATGGCAAGCATTCACCACGAAGATTATTTTGTGAAAGACACATCCCTTCCTTCATCGAATTATTAAGCCCTTGTATGTTCCAGGCACTGGGGCAACAGAGACCTCCTATAGGAGGTTGTGATCTAGTAGAAGAAACTAACAGAGAAATGCCAAGCTCTGAAAAAGATAGCCACAGGAGGCAACTGAGAATTGCACCAGGGGATGACTGAGCTGAAAGTTTGAGAGAGTGAAGAGATCTGCTTGATATGGAGACATGAACAGAGAAAAGGATGTGCAAAAGCCCTCTGAGGCGTTCCCTGTGGATATATACCATGGGCTGGTGAGAGAGATGAGTGATAGGATTGAAAGAGGTAGGCTAGCCATGAGCTGCGTAAAGCCCATTGTGTCAGACGAAGATGACTCTGAAGATATTTACTGGAAATGACATCATCATGCTTATACTATAGAAAGATCAGTATTCTGGATACTGAATTATTTTATATATCCAATACTGCACCTTATGGGGCATCTGGCAGTTAATTTATGCTTAGTGTTTATAGATAGAGAATAGAATGATCTGGTTTATGTTTTGTTTCCTTTGGGCCAAATTTTAGTAGATTGATTGCAAATATGCATAGGCATTTCCCCATCTGTATCTGCCCATTTTTAATAAATGCCACAACACTCTGAAAGAAGAAAAGGAATCTATTTCCCCACATCTCAAATCTGAGATGGCCCTGTAACTTCATTTGGCCAGTAGAAAGTGCAGGAAGAGCTGTGTGATATTTCCAAGCCTAAGGATTCAAAACGCTTAAGCATTTCTATTTTTCTTCTTGGACCTCACACCCCTCCCCCCAACACAACCCTTGCTGTGCAGTCATGGACCAGTGAGCAAGCTGGAATGCTGGACAATGAGATCACATGGAGGACAGACCATTCAGCTCAGTGAAGGGCACCCAAAACCAGGTAGACCTTCCCTAACCTACCAAATGACCACAGACTCATGAAGAAATTTAGCTGAGGTCAGTTGAGTGTAACACAGCTGAAAATGGGAAAATGCAAATGTTTATTGTTGTAAGCCTTTGGAGTTTGGTAGATCTAGAATGCACATTATTATGGCAGTGGATAACTGGTACACGGACACCGCACAGTGTTTTAATACATGGCTTTACTTAATGCTCATATCTACTTTGCAAGGCAAATATTATAGTCTTCATTTTGTAGAGGATAAATCTGAGGCTCAGACAGTTAATCTTCTTTCCCCCTTGCCACTAAAATGATAAATTGCAAAGCTGAGGTTTAAGTTTTGTCTAGCTATTGCTAAAGCACAGAATCTTCTCTGTCAATTCTGTGGTCTTTTCAATTTCTCTGTCTTGAGGAAAAAAAAGAATAAAGTCAAATACTTTCGGTCGACAGTGTCACTCACGTACAAATGAACTGAAACTCACTGAACAAAACATATATATCCGTTGATGTAATCATTAATGAGTTTTTAATTCCAAGAAGTCTACAGCCCCCTGGACAGGCAATATAAGTAATTATGCTTTAAAAAGCAACTTCTTTCCTAGAATAGAAACTGAAAAGAACATGTTGTGAAATCGTTAGAAAGGGTTGGTAATTCCATTAGAATTACCGCCATGGGTATTCTCACCCCAGCCTAGCCAATTAGGGAGCATGGTGACCAACTGCTGTGGTTCCAAACAGATTTCTCTTCTCTCAACCTACGGCAAAAGCGAATTATTTTTTAAATGTTATCAGGAAAATTATCATTCCCTTTTTTCGAGGCCCAGAATATAAAAGCATGCTGCATATTTCCATATTCATGGGGAAAATGTGTGAGCTGCTCAAGCCATATTCAGGTCCCCTGTTTAAATAATCATGTTATGGCCAACCATTGCTAATCAGTGGACTCGATATAACAAGAATATCAGAGTTAACTCATTAAAGAGAATATATTCACACCTGGCTTAACACTTTTGCTATAATTGAAACTTGCCAAATATTCACTGCTGTGATATAATTGAATGTTACTCAGCTATAAAAAAGGATGAGATTTTGCCATTTGCGACAGCATGGAGGAACCTAAAGGGAATTATGCTAAGTGAAATACGTCAGACAGGAAAAGACAAATACCATATACAATTTCACTTATATATGGAATCTAAAACACAAAACAAATGAATAAACGCAGGGAGATGTTGGGAATGTCAGCATCAGAGGTCTAATCACCAAGACACTAGTGACTCACCTCAGCCTCAAGTTACGAGCTCTGCATTTATCAGAAATGTGAAGTAGGGGCACCTGGGTGGTTCAGTGGGTTAAAGCCTCTGCCGTCGGCTCAGGTCATGATCCCAGTGTTCTGGGATCAAACCCCACATTGGGCTCTCTGCTCGGCGGGGAGCCTGCCTCCTCCTCCTCTCTCTCTGCCTGCCTCTCTGCCTACATCTGCCAAATAAATAAATAAAATCTTTAGGAAAAAAAAAAAAAAAGATGTGTAAAGTGTTCCCAGACACTTTTTTTTTTTTTTTTTTTTTTCAGATTTTGAAGGACTCCTTTTACAAGTAGAGGAATCCCAACCTGGTGTTCATTTCAACCTATGAGTTTGTCTCTAGTGTTACGTTGTTTGGGCTTTTTTTATTCCTATAGTTCTTGAAAGTGGAACTCCAGGCTGCCTCCACATTTTGTAAAGCTTAGAGAACAGCAAACTTCTGCTTTGAATCTCTTCCTATCATCCCAAAAAAACATTTATCTTCTTTACCAACATCCTTCTTTTCGGTTTTCTTTGTGCGTGCCTTTTAAATTTTGCTTTACTATTGCTATGTCTTACACAACTGGGAGTGTATTGAACTCTAAAAAATCAACTATTAACTTCTTTTAAAATTATTTAAAATTTTTTTATTTTAATTGAAGTGTAGTTAACATACAGTGTTCTATTAATTTCAGGTGTACAATATAGTGATTCAACAATTCTGTATGTCGTTACTCAGTGTTCATCAAGATGAGTGTACTCTGAACCCCTTCACCTAGTTCACTCATTCTCCCATCCACCTCCCCTCTGGTAACCACCAGTTTGTTCTCTATAGTTAAGAGTTTGCTCTTTTTGTTTTTGTTTGTTTGGTTGTTTTGGTTTGTTTTTTCTTTCCTTTGTTTTTGTTTGTTTGTTTCTTAAAGTCTACATATAAGTGAACTCATATGATATTTATATTTCTCTGACTGACTTATTTCACTTAGCATTATATCATCTGGATCCATGTTGTTGCAAATAGCAACATTTCATTCCTTTTTTATAACTGAGTAATATTTCATTGTGTATATAATTCACATCTTTATTTATTTATCGATGGACACTGGATTGCTTCCATGTCTTGGTCATAGTAATTAATGCTGCAATAAACATAGGAGCACATGCATCCCTTCAAATTATTGTTTTCATATGCCTTGGGTAAGTACTCAGTCTTGCAATTACTGGACTGCATGGTAAATCTATTTTTAATTTTTCAAGGAGACCCCACAATGTTTTCCACAGTGGCTATACCAGCCTGCAATCCCATCAACAGTACACATCGTTGCCAACACTTTTTGTGTGTGGGGTGACAGGTGTGAGGTGATACCTCATTATGGTTTTGATTTGCATTTCCTTGATGTTTAGTGATGTTAAACATATTTTCATGTGTCTGTTGGCCATCTGGTTTTCTTCTTTGGAAAAATGTCTGTTGATGTCTTCTGCCTGTTTTTTTAATGGATTATTTGTTATATTTTTGTGCTGAATTGTATAAGTTCTTTATGTATTTTGGATATAAACCCTTTATGGGAAATGTAATTTACAAATATCTTTTTCCATTTAATAGGTTGTTTTCAGTTGACTGTTTCTTTTGCTTTGTAGAAGCTTTTTATTTTGATGTATTCCCAATGGGTTATTTTTGCTTTTTGTTTTCCTTGCTTCAGGAGACATATCTAGAAGAATGTTTCTCTGACCAATGTTGTAGAAATTATGTCTCTTTTCTAGGATTTTTGTGGTTTTAAAGAATGCACTACTAATTTCTGAATATCTTTGATTTGTGATATGCACTTGTATAGCAGGTATCTGTTCCTTTTTATATGTATAGATATTTTCCTAAAAATTTTGAAAACTTCTCTTCATCAAATGATGAAATTTTCCTCATTGATCCAATCAAAACAGTTTCAATTGAATAAAAACCCAAGTTACATGGATCAAGAGTTAGTCTTAACCTACTTTCTAGCTTCTCAAGTTTGTTTTCTTAGGCATGGTTAGGAAAAATTGCTTTTAAAAATTATACGTATATGTATCTACAATTTAAATCTATTTCTCATCCACAACTATATATGTATATATAATTTAATCAGAACAACTAAATATATATGTATATAAATTTATATTATATTTTATATATAAAGTTTTGTTTTCATCATATTATGTTTCTATTGAAAAAGGCATAATGACTTCTAATTGTTTATCATACCAGATATCAGTTCCTCAGCATTCTTTTCAAAAACACTGACTGTTTCCCATATGCTATTTCACATTAGAAGTATTCTCTTTGATTGATAAGTGAATTAAATCCAACAATTATTTTCTCTTTTTTTTTCTCTGTGTAAGGTAATGTCCTGAACAAAACATAGTTCAAACCCTCAAGCATTTTGTTTTATACAAGTGTACTAAGATAAGTATTCTAAGAATTATAAAAAAGAAAATAATATGTATTAGCTTTATAAATATTTTGGGTTAGATTAAATAATTATTTTAAGGGAATTTTCAGAAATGATATATGTTACACCAAAATTTCTTATCAGTATTTGATTAGATAAGAATATAAAGAACACTATGGAAAAGAGAATGAGATCTCAGTTAAATTCACCTGGTCTGAAACCATGGCTTCATAAATCATAAACTATTTGGACTGACCTATCTGGCCTACAGGCCCTAGTCATGAAGATGGGAATAACAATAGTACCTGTCATAGAGCTGATAAGGGTATTGAGATAACAGAGTTGTAAAGCAAGTAGGAAGTGTTTGGGGGGGGGGGAAGTAAGTGGTCAATAAATACTAGTCGCCCTTATTCTTAATTATCAGTATAATTCTCTATAGTCTACTAATTTCTGTTTGCCTTTTCTTACTCCTAATGGCCAGCTAGCATATCTATCACCAACCCCCCAGTATCATTCCAAGTTGAACATGGCCTTCAAGGCCCAGATGCAAATCTTTCTCTTCTAGAAACTTTTTACTTAATAAGTTCCCTGTCCATTAGATTCTTCTCAGTTCCATATTATTAGAGT